>NC_091065.1:130077579-131418829 GCF_000393655.2 Nicotiana sylvestris
TCGGATAAAGGGATCAAAGGTGTGAAACAACAACACGGGTATAGAACACTCGATTCGTCAAAGGCCATGGGATTTGAAAGTCAGTCGGAAAATCAAAGTGGTTCAGGGACAGTTCGGGAAAGCCATTCAGAACAAAACAATGCAGTGGAAAGATCTTCAACAAGAATGCCATCAACTAACCACCACTTTAAACTGACAAGATTTTTCTTTCATTTGAAACAGGGGCAGAAAATTTCGTTTGTTTCGGAGAAACCCTTCGTAAAGAAAGGCAGTCACCAAACAGGTTTGATTTTTGATTTTCAGGACCCTCCTGGAAAATGGGACCTAGTTTAAAGTTCAGAAATAGCATAATCTAGCATAAATGTATCCCAACGGAATATAAGTTAGCTCAGAAGTTTGCATGTCCGAGATAGGATTCAAGTAGAAGTTTCCAGGACCCTCCTGAATAATGGGACTTAGCTTTAAGATTTCGATTAGATAATAACATTTAGCGTAAGTTCTGTTGTAGGGTAGTATAATTCAGCTATGAAAGTTGTCACTCTTAAGATAAAACTTGACTTTCGATTTTCAGGACCCTCCTGGATAATGGGGAGCAGTTTAAAGATTCTCTTAGATAGCAAGATTTAGCAGAAGTCACACCTTTAGAAGATATATTTAGATTTAAAATTGTCGTTTAGTTGAGAATTGTCAGGACCCCCCTGTATAATGGGACATAGCTTTCAAATCCTTAGTAATATTGGGTAGTAGGATTCAGTTTAACATTTACATCTGTGCCTAGCCACCAAACTGGGGCAGCGAAATTTTCTTTGTTTAATCTGTTTTGAAATCAGGAGCCCACCTGGAGAGCAGGGAATACTTTCAAATGCAGCAGTCAGGAGCCCTCCTGGAGAGCAGGGAATACATTTCAAGTTGAAGTCAGGAGCCCGCCTGGAGAGCAGGGAATATTTTCAAGTTGAAATCAGGAGCCCGCCTGGAGAAAAAGGGAGTACAATTTAAGTTTTAGCTTTCAAATTCTTTGTTTTGTCTATGTTGAAGTCAGGAGCCCGCCTGGAGAGTAGGGAATACTTTCAAATATTGAAGTCAGGAGCCCGCCTGAAGAGCAGGGAATACTTTCAAATGTTGAAGTTAGGAGTCCTCCTGGAAAGCAGGGAATACATTTCAAGTTGAAGTCAGGAGCCCGCCTGGAGAGCAGGGAATATTTTCAAGTTGAAATCAGGAGCCCGCCTGGAGAACAAGGGAGTACAATTTAAGTTTTAGCTTTCAAATTCTTTGTTTTGTCTATGTTGAAGTCAAGAGCCCGCCTGGAGAGTAGGGAATACTTTCAAATGTTGAAGTCAGGAGCCCGCCTAGAAAGCAGGGAATACATTTCAAGCCAGCAGTCAGGAGCCCGCCTAGAAGGCAGGGAATACTTTCAAGTTTAGCAGTTAGGAGCCCGCCTGGAGAGCCGGGAGTACTTTCAAGCGTAGCAATCAGGAGCCCACCTGGAAAACAAGGGAGTACAATCTAAAATTTAGCTATCGAATTCTTTGTTGAAGTCAGGAGCCCGCTTGGAGAGCAGGGAGTACTTTCAAATTAGCAGTTAGGAGCCCGCCTGGAAAGCAGGGAACACTTTTAGATTTGAAGTCAGGAGCCCACCTGGATAGCATGGGAATACATTCACGTTTTGAAGTCAGGAGCCTGCCTGGAGAGCAGGGAATATATCACAAGTTGAAATCAGGAGCCCGCCTGGATAGCATGGGAATACATTCAAGTTCAACAATCAGGAGCCCGCCTGGAGAGCATGGGAATGCATATCAAGTTCACAATTCAAGACGGCTGGAGAAAGGAAAGTATCTCAGTTTACAATTCAAGACGGCGACAAAGGAAGTTTACCAAGAGAATACAAGATAACAAGGCAACAAGAAACACAAAAACAAGTTTGAAGATGTAAATAGGATTTTGTAATGCATAGATCATAGTCTAGTCTAGCTTCTTTTATTTTTGACATGGTGTAATAAGGGGTTCAGTGAGCAGCAGCAACAACAACAACAGTGAAATCACAGCTCCATGGTAGTCCCAGCTACCAGACATTCCCGAACTACACTGACCTGATTCCTTTTTAGCCAAGGATATGTAGGCAATCTCGGAAGCAGGGTGCGGTCAAATATTTCAAAAATGCTTCCCACGGAGTATTCAAACGGGCAAAAATCGCTCGTATCCGCTCACTTGTCTTTGCACGAAAACTCTTCGTGTTTCCAGGCAAAGAGGGGAAGCTATGAGCACGTGATTTTTACACTATATAAATTATTCCAACAAATTCAAAACAAAATAATTTCTTCAGTGTTTGCAATTTTGTTGGACTTCGTGGCATTTTCTGTTAATTATTTGCATTTGTCTGTGCACGTTTATTTTTTTTAATTCATGAAAAAATACAAAAAATATGTTGCATCTGCATTTAGGATTTAATTTTATATTTTTAGAGTAATTAGCAAATTAGTTTTTTTTATAAAAAATGAAAATCACAAAAAATAATTCATTTTGCATTTTTACTTTTTAATTTTGAACTGTATAATTTTTCTTTAAATTTAGGATTTAATTAATTATTGTAAATACCATGATGAGTGATTAATATAATTTGGTAGGTTAATTTAGTTATAAAAAATTATTATTAGTTAATTTAGGATTTATTTTAATTTTGAAAAGAAAAGAATTTTGGAGATTGAAAAGGAAAAGAAAGAATGAAAGAAATCCAAATCTGGGCTCAAACCCAATTTAATTGTCCCATCCCAAATGATAATCACCCAATACCCGGACCAAACCCACGCCTTGACCCGGTCGGTCCCCCTTTAACCAAACGACGTCGTTTCATGGGCAATAGATTAGGACCGTCGAGGTTTCTTGATCGGATGGTCCTGAAGCCCAGGTCCCTTAGTATTTAACTGTCCAAACCTGCCCCCCACCCACCCCTCACTCATCTCCCTCACAAACCCGCCCTTGCCAAAACCTAACGACGACTCACCTAAATTCCCCCACCGCCGGAGGTGGCGCCACCACCAAACCACCCCAAATTAACACCCCAAACTCCCCTTCATCTCCTCATTCTAAATCTTCACTTCTTTTCCCTCGAATCTATCCTAAATTCTTCGAATCTCAAATCAAAGATCCGAACCCTAAAATTCCGAAACCTAAATCAGTGTGCCTTTTTAAGGATTTGAAGCCGAAACTGGTTTTATTCATGTGTTTTCATTTGAGAACACATGATTAAAACCATTTCGGTCAAAATCGAAAGCTCAAGGATTGTATTCAAGTTTAGGCCCGTCCAGTTCTTTAGGTAATTCTCAGTCTCTTTTCATTTTTCTTGCATGTTTCTTCTTCTTTCTTTTAAGATCATTTTCATCTTTTTTTCTATTTTCTCTTTTCTTTTCTTATGTGTTCATCTTTCGTTCGTTTTGGTTGCATAATTAGCCTAATGACGAGTTTAGCTTAATGGTTTTGTTAATCAGTTTATGTCCCTTTTTCATTTTTTTGGGTCTATTTTCTTAAAAGCTTGCTGATTTTTCTTGTTGGAAATTCTGTTTAGCCTATTAAATTATGATTGTTGATTGGGGCTCGAATTGTGTTTTGAAGTCAGAAAGCCCAAGAGGGGATTCGACCTAGGTTATACAGACCCACACCAAATTGAGTTGAGTCAATTTGACCCATATTCTATCTTGCTTCAAGGGTAATATCTGGGGTGTTGAAGGGTAAATTAAGAAGTCTAGGCAGAGAATCTCTGAATAACTGATTGGGGAAGCTTCCTGGAAGCTGGGGTGGGGATTAATATGAAAATCTATTTTTTAACTTGGGGATATCTAAGCAATAATGAAAATATCAAAAGGGTAGAAATGCAAATCTGAATTCTTTTAGGCTGCCCTATTTCTTGCCTATAAAGGCATCATTTCTTGCCTTTCAAGGCAGACCTAAGAGACTTAAAAGAGAAAAATACTGAAAAGCAAAAAGGGCTGAGGGAAGTTATTCTGAAAAATACATTGAAATTTCTGCATCTTTTGGGGTGGGAATTAGATCTGAATCTGCTCCCTAATCTTGAGTCTCAACGGGAATTTAAAAAACTTCAAAGAACTCTAGTTTTATCTGGGTAAAAATGGTTTAAAGAGCTGAAATTGTTGGATTTTTGGACACTGTTTGGTTTGGTTTTACTGCTGACCTCTGCTGCTATACTTGCTACCTTGGTGTTGCTTTAGGCTAATTCTCAAGGCTCTTTGTTTATCTTTGTTGTAACCAGGTACTCATTCGACCGCAAATGACATGTTGAAATGGGAATGGGAATGTTGATGATACCATGTTTTACGGTAGCTTATTTTTGATTATTAGGTTATGTATTCATGTGAGCCTTGTTAATAACTTGTGGTTATTTACCTCTTCCAGATTTTGGTTTAGGCGTTTGAACAAATTCATTGCATGTTACTCTATTTTGATAGCTGATTCGAATGGTTGTAATACTCTATTGAAGCCCCTATTTAGTTTCAATGTTGATTAGTAGTAGTTCTGACTTTAAGATGTATAAGATTGGCTGTTCTTTGAGCATGAAGTGTGCCATGTTGCAATACAGGAAAATCTCTTACTTGATTTAGGTGAAATCAGCCTGTGTTTGCTTTCTTTTTAAGATTTAGAGTTAGGCAGCTCCAAGTCCATTGGTGACTTTAAATTGTTGATTAGTAATAAATGAAGTCTTTCTGAAACTTTAAATTATTTTCTTCTTGCTCGAAATTCGAATTGGTGGCTTTCAATGATGAAACGACCTGCATATGAGCTGTTGATAATCAGGAACTGTAACATCATTTCAGCATGTATGTTAGCAATCGAGAATGTGCTTTGCATTGTCTCAAGGTTGTTGGTGTTTGTTCAAACTCTAAATCTCCATAACAATGTAGTTTACTTCAAGTATTAGTTTTAAATCTTGAAATTGGGCTGCCATCGTCGGCCCAGTTGTGATTGATCCCCCTCTTATGCAATTAGGTTATCAATCTGGGCTTCATGATTGAGCCCAGTTGTCTCTCGAGCTGGGCAGGCAGTAATGGGCAGCCAGTCGTTGGGCTTACGGCCAGCCTAGGCCTTTTAGCAATAAACATTGGTTTTGTTTATTTCTAGTTCATTAGTCATTAAAGTTTAACTCAAACATTGGCTTAAAATGAGTAGAAATTCCCTTGCGTCTATTAATCAATTAATTACGCTCATTAATTAGTTGAGGTGTGCCCTATTAGCCAAACATACATTTTATGGCCCTCGAAAGAGTAGTTCAAACATCCTTTGAAATTAGAAGCGAGGCGCTCCATTTAGCGAATTTTTCATGGCCCTCGCAAAGTTAAAATGCGTAGTTGCTTTAGACGCGCTATTTTAATAATTTACTTTCCTAAAACTCAGGTGTGCATTTCATGTGATCCAAATCAAGTCTTAAAATGTTGAATAAAATATGTTTAGGATTGCGGGTGCATTTCATGTGGCGCGGTCCAAAGACATGTTTTAAACGACGTGCAATCCTTTAAAAATTAAATAAAAGCGGTTAAAAGTTAAAATCGGCACATAGGTTCATAATTGATTAAAATCAGATAATTAAGCCGAATATGGCAGTTAAGCGACCGTGCTAGAACCACAGAACTTGGGAATGCCTAACACTTTCTCTCGGGTTAACAGAATTCCTTACTCGGATTTCTGGCTCGCGGACTGCTAAATAGAGTCAAGCTTTTCCTCGATTCGGCATTCAACCGGTGACTTGGGACACCATAAATCTCCCAAGTGGCAACTTTGAACCTTTTAATAATAATCCCGTTTCGATTGTCCTTTAATTGGAAAAACTCCTTTACGCCCTTCCGGGGGTAGGAAAAAGGAGGTGTGACACTTTGTTGATCTGTTGCGCGCCTTCCAAGCCCACGTCCGCTTGAATCGATCCAACTGTGTTATCGGGGTCTTGCAGTGTCGCGCCAACATCTGGAGCAGCCATACTGTCTTCGTTTTGACTTTCAGGGTAGTCGTTCTCAATTTTGCTTACCGAGTTGGGCGTTATCCTGAAATCAAAAGATCTTGGGCAAGAAAAAGTGTGAAAGATAACATGCGTTTGTGTGACGAAACCAGCAAGAAAATAATCATTATAATTTTTAGCCCCACGGTGGGCGCCAAACTGTTTACCGAGAAAATGGTAACAACAATTAAATTTGTAAATGAGATTCTAAAAATACATGATCTATTCCTGAGCTAGTTTTTAGAGCAGTTGATGCTAAGAACGTAAAATATAATGATAAAATGTGAGCAAAAATGGGACAGTAATCAAACCGAAGGGGACTGTTGCCCGGGTGCGGAGATGGTCGATGGGACCTTGGGCTCGGCGTTAGTATCGATCTCGAAGTATCGGGGGCAGTCAGAAATGGGATAACAGGCAGAGATATGATCAAGCAAGGCTCTATGTTACCAATATTTATCAAAGTAGTGAAGACCAAATAAGAGAATGATAAATGCTAAAACGGCCTCGGGCCAGTGAGAGTGAACAACTTAGAAGAAAAGAGAGATAGAGAGATATTATTGCACTTGTGGAGAAATGGAGCAACATCAGCCCTTTACAAGGTACGACAAGTCCCATTTATATAGGAGGGGAGACTCAGCTAAAAGCAAGTGGAGATTAATTACAAAGTACGGCGATGGGATGGCTTTATGTGATGCCTCAGCAAAGGCTCTGGATAGGCCAGGCCTGTCAGATGTAGCCATGTTCCTAGGAGGCTTCCCCCTCTGTCCTGGTTTCATTCTTCGTTTCCTTCGAGTCGGGCTTCGACGAGCCCTGAGGTCGAGAACTCGATCGCGGCCTCCCGCCCTCGGGGTCCTGGGGCATGCTTCCAAAATGTCTTGATAGTGAGAAATCAAGTCTTCTGATTTCGCCATATACACTCCTATATTCAGTGGTCTAGCATCGGATGATGCTCTGGGATTTCTAGATGAGTGTTATAGCATTTTCCATACCTTGGGTATATTAGGATCGAGCGGGGTTTCCTTCACTACCTTTCAGCTTCGAGGAGCCGCCTATCAGTGGTGGCGCACCAATGAGTTAGACAGTCCGTATGAGGCTGCTTCACTGACTTGGACTCAGTTTTTAGTTCTATTCCTGAGAGAGTATGTTCCTTAGAGCCTCAGGGACGCATGGCGCACAGCGTTTGAGCATTTACTCCAGGGTGCTATGACTGTCTCAGAGTATGCTATCTGTTACACTAGTTTGGCTAAACATGCACCAGCCTTAGTTTTTACTGTTCACGAGAGGGTTCGTGGGTTTATTGAGGGCATTATTCCCAGCATCAGGTCTTGCATGGTTCGTGAGTTGGAGGTGGATATTTCTTATCAGCAGGTGGTGAGCATTGCTAGGAGGATTGAAGGTATGCATTCTAGGGAGATAGAGGAGAGGGAGGACAAAAGCTCTCGAGACTCGGGCTATTATTCTGGTGCTCGTGCCCCAGCTGTAGGCCGTTATGGTAGGGGTTATATGAGTCGCCCTGTTCATTCAGCTCTTCTAGCAGCTAGTGGTATTCCAGCTCCTCCTAGACCTCAGGAGCCTTATTATGCACCTCCAGTATCTAGCGCGCCTCCTGCGCAGGGTGCTTTCATAGGTCAGTCCAACAGACCTGTCCCGAGCCAGTCACAACCACCACGTCCTCCTAGAGCTCTTTTTGAGTGTGGTGACACACGCCATGTGGTGAGGGATTTCCCTACACTTGGTAGGAGTGCGCCTCCACAGACTTCTCAACCACAGCGCGCCCCGCAGAGTTCTCAGGATATGGTTACAGCTCCAGTTGCTACACCACCTGCTTAGCCAGCTAGAGGTGGAGGTTAGGGAGGTAGAGGTCACCCTAGAGGGGGAGGCCAGGCCCGATACTATGCCCTTCCTACCCGTACCGAGGTTGCTGCCTCTGATTTTGTCATCACAGGTATTACACTGGTTTGTCACAGAGATGAATTGGTTCTATTCGATCTAGGCTCCACCTTCTCTTATGTATCTTCTTATTTTGCTTCGCATTTGGATGTACCTCAAGATTCTTTGAGTTCCCCTGTTTATGTTACTACTCCTATGGGAGATTCTCTTGTTGTGGACCTCATTTATCGGTCGTGTTTAGTTGCTCTTAGTGGTTTTAAGAACAGAGTCGATTTATTGTTGCTCAACATGGTAGATTTTTATATTATCTTGGGCATGGACTGGTTGTCGCCCCATTATGCTATTCTTGATTGCCACGCCAAAACTGTGATGTTGGCTATGCTAGGTGTACCGCGTGTTGAGTGGAGGGGTACTTTAGATCACACTCCCAGTAGAGTTATTTCTTTCCTTAAGGCTCAGCGAATGGTTGAGAAGGGGTGTGATGCGTATTTAGCTTATGTGAGAGATGTCAGTAGTGATACCCTTTCGGTTGATTCAGTCCTTGTAGTGCGGGATTTTCCCGATGTACTTCCAACTGATCTTTCGGGCATGCCGCCTGATAGAGATATTGATTTCGGCATTGATCTGTTGTCAGGCACTCAGCCCATTTCTATTCCTCCATACCGTATGGCTCCTCCTGAATTGAAGGAGTTAAAGGATCAGTTACAGGAATTGCTTGATAAGGGTTTTATTCGGCCTAGTGTATCACCTTGGGGTTCTCCTGTCTTGTTTTTGAAGAAAAATGATGGTTCTATGCATATGTGTATTGATTATCACCAATTGAACAAGGTTACAGTGAAGAACTGTTATCCTTTGCCTCGTATTGATGATCTGCTTGACCAGCTAAAGGGCTCATGTGTGTTTTCTAAGATTGACTTGCGCTCAGGTTACCATCAGTTAAAGATTTGGGAGCCAGATATCCCGAAGACTGCTTTCAGGACTCGGTATGGTCATTATTAGTTCCTTGTCATGTCATTTGGGCTGACCAATACCCCAGCAGCCTTTATGCATTTGATGCATAGTGTGTTCCAGTCGTATCTTGACTCGTTTGTCATTGTCTTTATTGATGATATTCTGGTGTATTCCCGGAGTCGGGAAGATCATGAGCAGCACCTGAGGACTATGCTTCAGACTCTAAGAGAGAAGAAGTTATATGCTAAGTTCTTGAAATGTGAGTTTTGGTTGGATTCCATGGCATTCCTAGGCCACGTTGTATCGAGTGAGGGTATTTAGGTGGATCCGAAGAAAATAAAGGTCGTGCAGAGTTGGCCCAGACCATCCTCTGCTATAGAGATCCGCAGTTTCCTTAGCTTGGCGGGTTACTACCATCGTTTTGTGGAGGGGTTTTGATCAATTGCAGCCCCTATGACCAGGTTGACCCAGAAGGGTGCTCCGTTCCAGTGGACGGAGGAGTGTGAGATGAGCTTTCAAAAGCTCAAGAAAGTGTTGACTACAACCCCAATTTTGATACTACCTATGGGTTTGAGGTCTTATACGGTCTATTGTGATGCCTCGAGGATTGGCCTTGGAGCGGTGCTAATGCAGGACTGTAGGGTAATTGCCTACGCGTCCAGACAATTAAAGGTACATGAGAAGAATTATCCGGTCCATTACCTTGAGTTAGCTGCCATTGTTCACACCATGAAGATCTGGCGTCATTATTTGTATGGTGTTCCCTGTGAGATTTATACTGACCATGGGAGCTTGTAGCACATGTTCAAGCAAAAGGATCAAAATTTGCGCCAGAGGAGGTGGTTAGAGTTGCTGAAGGACTATGATATCACTATTTTGTATCACCTGGATAAGGCCAACGTGGTGGCCGATGCCTTGAGTCGCCGGGCAGAGAGTTGAGTTGGACTTATTTACCAGCATCAAAGAGACCTATGGTGATGGATGTCTAGGCCTTAGCCAGCTAGTTTGTGAGATTGGGTCTTTCGGAGCCTAGTCGGGTTCTAGCTTGCGTGGTTTCTTGATCTTCCTTATTTGATCGTATCAGGGAGCGTTAGTATGATGACCCTATTTTGCTTGTCCTCAAGGACAAGGTTCAGCATGGTGATGCCAGAGATGTGACTATTGATGATGACGGAGTATTAAGGATGCACGATCGGATTTGTGTATCCAATGTTGATGGGCTTTAGGAGATGATTCTGGAGGAGGCCCATAGTTCGCGGTATTCCATTCATCTGGGTGCCGCGAAGATGTATCAAGATTTGAGATAGCACTATTGGGGGAGGCGGATGAAGAAAGATATAGTTGGGTTTGTAGCTTGATGCCTCAACTATCAGCAGGTGAAGTATGAGCACTAGAGACCGGGTGCGTTGCTTCAGCAGATAAAGATTTCGGAGTGGAAGTGGGAGCGGATCACTATGGACTTTAAATTTGGGCTCCCACGGACTTTGAGGAAGTTCGATGCTATTTGGGTGATTGTGGATCGGCTGACCAAGTCCGCTCATTTTATTCCTGTGTGTACTACTTATTTTTCGGAGCGGTTGGTCGAGATTTATATACGGAAGATTGTTCGTCTGCATGGTATTCCAGTTTCAATCATTTCAGATAGAGGTACTCAATTCACATTACGATTCTGGAGGGTCGTTCAGCATGAGTTGGGCACTCGGGTGGAGTTGAGTACAGCATTTCACCCTCAGACGGACGGACAGTCCGAGTGCACTATTCAGATTCTTGAGGATATGCTCCGTGCGTGTGTGATTGAGTTTGAAGGGTCTTGGGATCAATTCTTGCTCTTGGCGGAGTTTGCCTACAACAACAGCTATTAGTCCAGCATTCAGATGGCACCGTATGAGCCTTTATATGATAGGCGGTGTAGATCCCCGGTGGGTTGATTTGAGCCGGGTGAGGCCAGATTATTGGGCACAGACTTGGTTCATGATGCTTTGGAGAAGGTTAAGGTGATTCAGGATAGACTCCGCATAGATCAGTCCAGACAGAAGAGTTACGCAGACCGGAAGGTTCGTGTTGTTTCCTATATGGTTAGAGAGCGGGTTCTGCTTCGGGTTTCGCCTATGAAGGGCGTTATGAGATTTGGGAAGAAAGGGAATTTAAGTCCGATGTTTATTGGCATTTTTGAGATATTGAGGCGTGTCGAGGAGGTTGCTTATGAGTTTGCCTTACCTCCCAGTTTGGCAGGAGTTCATCCGATATTTCATGTTTCGATGCTTCGGAAGTATCACGGTGATCCGTCGCACGTGTTGGATTTTAGTTCAGTCCAGTTGAACAAGGATCTATCTTATGTTGAGGAGCCAGTGGCAATATTGGACAGGTAGGTTAGAAAGCTGAGGTCAAAGAACATTGCATCAGTAAAGGTTCAGTGGCGGGGTCAGCCGGTCGAGGAGACCTAGGAGACCGAGCAGGATATGTGCAGCTGTTACCCTCATATTTCACTACTTCAGGTATGTCTCTATGCTCGTTTGAGGACGAATGAATGTTTAAGTTTGGGAGGATGCAATGACCCGGCTGGTCGTTTTTAGAATTTACACCCCGATCCCCTATTAACTGTTTTCCCTATGTTTATTTCTACTATTGTGATTTGCGGGATGTTCGGTTGTGCATTTCGGAAAGTTTTGGGACACTTAGTCCCCAAATGAGAGCTTAAGTGTTGTAAAGTTAGTCAGAACAGTGTGAAGATGGCCTCGGAATCAAAATCTGATGGTTCCATTAGCTCTGTTGAGTGATTTCGGGCTTAGGGGCATGGTCGGATTGTGTTTTGGAGGTCCGTAGCTAATTTAGGCTTGAAATGCCGAAAGATCAAATTTTGAAGTTTTCGGTTCGATAGTGAGATTTTGATCTGAGGGTCAGAATGGAATTCTGAAAGCTGGGGTAGCTCCATAGTGTTGAATGTGACGTGTGTGCAAAATTTCAGGTCATTCGGACGAGGTTTGATAGACTTTTTGATCGAAAGCGTATTTTAAGAGTTTTGGAATTTTTAGGCTTGAATCCGTGGTTGATTCGTCATTTCGATGTTGTTTTAGGTGTTTTAAAGATTGGCATAAGTTTGGACAGTGGTATTAGACTTTTTGGTGCCTTTGGTTGAGGTCTCGGGGGCCTCGGGATGATTTCGGATGGTTGACGGAAGGATTTTGGAGTTTGGAGTTGCAGCTTCAGCTGCTGGTTTTCTGTCATAACCGCACCTGTGAGTGTGGGACTGCAGTTGCGGCACTGCAGAAGCGGCTATGTGGCCACAAAAGCGAGATTGGCCCAGAGCTCCACGATCTGCAGGTGCGGCTGGGTTTTCGCAAATGCAGTGCCGCAGATGCGGCCAAGAGACCACAGATGCAGATCCAGCCCGTTAAGTGACTTTTCGTACCTGCGATGCATTCTTCCGCAGGTGCGGGACCGCAGGTGCACTGCCTTTACCGCAGATGCAGTAATCGTTGGGCAGAAACATATAAATACTTGCCTTTGCAAAATTTAGCCATTTTCACCTCTTTTCAGACGGGAAGAAGCTTGGGGAGCATTTTTCAAGAGGGATTTTCAAAGGAGTTCATTGGGGTAAGGTCTTTGTTCCCTAAACTTGTTATTGGAATGATTTTTTATCAATTTAAGCATGAAAAATTAAGGAAAATCAGTGGTAAATTGGGGGTTAGGACTTGACTAATTAGAGACCTTTGCGTGATGATTTGAGGGACCCTTTGAGGTCCGATTTTGGTACTTTTGGTATGACTGAACTCATGAGAGTGTGAGGATTCTGGAAATGTAGAATTTACCCAATTCCGAGATGTGGGTTCGAGGGGCATTTTGGTCATTTTACCTAATTTCGCGTATTAGCTTAGAATTTTTTGTAGAATCAGTTGCTTGAAGTGTTATTTACATTATGAAATTGAATTGAATAGATTTGGGTCATTTGGAGTCGAGTACTCGTGACAAGAGCGTGGTTTCGGATTGATTTGAGCTAGTTCGAGGTAAGTGGCTTACCTAACCTTGTGGTGTGGGGGGGACCTTCCCCTTAGGATTTGGTATATCTGATAATTGAAATGCCTTGTACATGAGGTGATAAGTGCGTACTTGAGCTGATTTTTGAAAATTTGATTTTCTTTAAGTAATTTCAATTGTGTTCCTTTTTCCTGTTTTATACTACTTGCAACTTAGGCCTATTGTTAGCTTAGAAAAAGTATGTTTAGTTGATTTAATTGCTTATTTGCCCAAACTGCCTTAATTGCATTATGTGACGCATGTTAGGTTAGAATTACTTGTTTTACTTGGTACGAAATTGAGCTTAATTGAGTATTTCTTGTATTGTTGCTATGTGATTTACTTTGGGACTACGGGACGGCATCCCGAGAAATCCCCTGCACGTATTTATGATTTGCGCTGAGGTGCAGGATACCGAGAGATCCCTAGCACGGATATTGAAGATACCAAGAGATCCTCGGGATACCAAGAGATCCCTAGCACGTATATTGAGGATACCAAGAGATCGTTTTGATACCAAGAGATCCCTAGCATATATTGAGGATACCGAGAGATCCTCGGGATACCAAGAGATCCCTGGCGTATATTGAGGGTACTAAGAGATCCTCGGGATATTGAGAGATCCCCGGTTATTTCCTTGTGATTGTTTTGCCTCTGTTTCAGTTATTGAATTCCTTATTTTCCTGTATTAAATTCTTATTGTTAGCTTTCAACTATACTGCTTATCTTATATTGTCATACCTTATACTTTTATTTTATCTCAGTAGGGCCCTAACCTTCCTCGTCACTACCCGACCGAGGTTAGACTTGGCATTTAGTGAGTACCACTGTGGTGTACTCATGCCCTTTTTGCGCATGTTTTTCATGTGAAGATCTAGGTAATGCGACTCAGTCCTATCACGTTTGAGGCGAGGCGACTGCTCTAGAGACTTTGAGGTATATCTACTGCATCCGCAGATCGAGGAGTCCCTTTCCATTCTATCTTGTAGTGACAGCCCTTCTATCTTTTTTGTTGATGTAGACATTCCGGAGTTAGAGCATTTTAATATATTCATAGCTTGTGATTCATGGGTTTCCGGTTTTGGGAAAATGTATTAGTTTCGAGAATTTATATTGTGTATGCCGAGCGGCACTTTTTAAACGCTGTTATATCACTCTATTTTTGTTTTAAATTGTTTTTCTCACGCAAATTGGTTTATCTTTCATAATTTAGGCTTACCTAGTCATACAGACTAGGTGCCGTCACGATGGTTCGCGGAGGGCGAACCGGGGTCGTGACACAAAGAAACCAACCAAAGGTAAATAAGGACTCATTATACACATTGGCGTTATGTCCAAAACAAAGGTATATCAAAGACCTTTACGTGTAAAGTAGGCACCATATGTGTTATGATTCATCATACATATTGGTTCCACTTTTGCTTATCTTTAATGCCATGTGGCTGCCCTAAAAGAGATCTTTATTCACTTAATTATCATAATTAATACCATAATTATCCCCACAATTAATCAATTATTCACATAATTAAGAATTATCTTAAAATATTATTTATTTTTAGCACACCTTATACCCCTCACTATCATGGTAATGTGTTATCTTGTATGACACTAGTCCATAAATACCGGGTATTATTGCTTGGACTGTATTTTATCTCAAATTGCCAAACTTCGACAAAACTCATCTTCTTTAATTTGCTTACCCCTCTCACCTTCACGAATTTACTTATCACTTTTTGAAATAACGTAATACTTATAATCCCAAAATAATCTCATTCCCGAATTTATGCCGCTTAACTTACGACGAAACTTTAACGTACGAAAAATGCGGGATGTAACATCTCATTTCCGAGCTTATATCAATATACTTATGGCATACTTCCATGTACGAAAACATGGGGTGTAACATTATTCCCCTCTTGGAACATTCGTCCTCGAATGTTGACTAATGCACTTATTATTTTCATAACTTATGTCTTCCGAATACTTTAGTACTTTCCTTGCCAACTAGGCAACTGCTCGGCGAATAACTCCAAAGGCCAGGGCATCCCTCCCCCCTTTAGGCCTCCTTTCACATCATGACTTTTGGTTGGAATTCTTCCAATCTCGTAACTGTTGCTACCTTCTGTTATGCAACATGTACGACTCTGACCTTGTAAATGTGCCTATGCGACTCTTCTCTCCTTTTTTCTCCAGCTTTTTGCCAATCTGTAGGCCTCACTTGTAAACATATACAGAGCTTGACAAGATGTCCCTGTGGGCATCTATAGGTATACTGAAGTTCTTCGTTCGGTACATTGTTGAACTTACGAATATTACTATATCTCACTTCATAGACCCGGTTATCCCTCCGTATGACTTTACTGCATCTAAGTAGGTCATACTATACCATAACTCTTACTTTGATTTATCACACTACCAAACTCCAGGTTACTTTCATTGCTTATCATGTATGTATAAATCTAAGTTTTTTAATGTTTCTTCATTACTATTCATCTTAAGAATGATGGCCTAATCTCATCTCATACTTTGTGACTTGTGTCCATCCATTGTTGATTCACCTCAATATTTATCTACAATATACCACTGATAACTTCAAACCTCTTACGTAATCACCAGGGCTCACATTGCATCGTGGAACATTTGAAGTGATTTTTCTGATCCACCTGGGGCGATACGATACTATACTTTCATAATCGTATTTCATAACATCCCAATGCGATTTACCTTACGTGGGTATTTTAATCCAGTACAATTCATGAAATCATTACTTAACCGAAAGCCCAAACGTCATCCTTCATCTATCACAATTACACCCTTATTCTATTACTAGGGCAGCATTCCATCTCTTTTAAATGCTACTATTCTTAGACTCTTTTGTGATATTCTGGCTATACTGAGCTTTCTATAACGTAGAAAAGCCATCAGCTCTCTTGTTTTCATGGGCTTAATCCTGAGGACTTATCCATTCTGGTCTCCTTCTCACTTGCCATTTCTTATCCTTACTCCTATCCTCCTAAAACCTTGTTGTTTTTCCATACTTTAGCTTGCAACCTATACATATCTATTTATACTACTCGCAACCTTCCTTCAACTTGCTTGCACCATAAACTTCTTTATGATATTCTGGAACATCAAGCGAGACACCACATCGTCTCTAACTCTTCTTTACTCTCTTAACTGGACCTCTCGATACTTAGAAACCATGGGCTGGAAGGTATGTCACTAATGACACTGCTATTATTTCTGAATACTGAATCCCGACGCTTCTAGCCCTCTATCTGATGTATGGATTATTCACAACTTTCGGCACCTGAGTATCTCGTACGTTGTTCATTTTTACCTTATTTACCTTAAAATATCGCATCACGTCTTCTATCTCTCTCATGACGTTCCTTCGACATAGGTATAATTTACATGTATAACCTGAAGCTATACTATAATACATGCAGCTCTGATGCTTATAAAATCCGATGGGAGCTTCATACTAACTTCTTATGAGGCTGGTACTTCTTCTAACTGGTTTTATCGTAAAGCCATTATAAAATATAGCTACTGTACTATCTCTCTTATACCTCTAATATTAAGAGTGATTCTGCTAGGTTCTCAACCACGATTTCTATATTTTCTGGGTCCAATAATCAAACTCCTGATTTACTTAGTTGATGTAACTCTTTAGTTTCCTCTTCCCTCTGATCAAACTTCATATAGGCTTAAGCTATCTTCCGATCTGCGGCTCATGACATTAGTTATTGTGTTATCCTTTCATGGACACTATGGAATATCTAGGATACAACCTTCTAACAATTCAATCATTTGTCTATGACCTGGACTCAATTCTTTTTTTTAACTTATACCGAAGTCTTCTACGACTGTATGATTGTCAACATATATGCTGCTTGAATAATCTTTTGAAATCATAAGTGCATTCATAACGTAACTAACTCTGGATCATTGATCGAATAATTCCTTGTGTTCCTTCTCAACTTTCTTAAATGTAAGCAATTACTTTTCCTGGTCGTTCTGCCACTTGTTGCATGCATACTTGCTTATCTTAGTTCCCACTCACACCGGAACTTTCGTGCAACTCACATGATCTCAAATATTACTTTCGACTTTACTTCTTGTTCATTAGCCACGATAGGTGCCACTTTCTTATGGAGTGCATACGATGTTGTAGTGAGACTGTCTTTACAACACCATTTCCTCTTTTGGTCACTATGCTTAGGTTGAAGCCTTCTTCCTTACTTCCCCAGCTGGTCTTTCATTGTAATACTTAGGGAGGACCCTCTGATTCTTGCAAGGTTGCGAGCTTATTACATCGTATACTCGACGAGATTTTTGATGTTCATACTCACATATAATTATCCGTACTTACTTATCTCTACGCCCTAGTGCTTGTAGGGTTGTTTTGAACTTAAATTTTGACTGTCTTCCTAGTGGGACTCTCTTTTATTTCCATAATACTCATACGGTACCTTTAACTGCCCAAACTCCTATCTGAATATTTCTCAAAGATCACGATGTCATATCTGCGAGACTAAATTTCTCATGTTAGGGTTCACTATGTTTATCTTGTACGATATGTTGATTTGTCTGTATCTTCTTGTCCAGCCATAACTAGGCTTTTCCTGAATCAACTACTAACTACTAGTTGGCTCATTCTCATATCTATATTCCGCGTAATCTCTCTTGGGTTATTTCTCTGTCTTAACTTACCTCTCGCACTAGCTCCTTATGTCTCAAGTGTTCATTCACACTTATTTATCAATAACATCCTGGGGAAACCCTACTGCCTCTCCCCGGTGTTGTACTTACATAATGTTCTGGATTCAAAGAATATCTGTAGGATTTGGATAAGTGTGATCTCATTCCATTCTCATTTTTATCACATTCTTCCTTTACCATTCCATAGTTACTAAAACCACTTAATTTTGACTTAATGCCATATCCCCCCCCCCTTTAGGGGAGTACTAACATTTAGTGCTATGATGATCTATGTATAGATGTTTTACCTCTTCATTTTTGGCGTCTTTTCACTTCATCAATGACCCTTACTTGCATTGCGGTAATCTTTTTGTACCAAGGATAACAAAATTTCCTTACTTGCGAGGGCGACACTTAGTATAACTGGCACATAGAGTCCCTTAAGCTTAACTTTGCTTACATTACTTGCATTAGGGAAGCATCTTCCTGAATGAACATCCTCTGAATTTCTCATGAATCTTCTTTTGTTGTTCACTCTATTATCGCTGGAACAAAATCTAAAATTCTCATGATACCGACAATTATCAAATCATTTAGCCCCTAATTCATGTTTATTTTATCTTATTCATCAGTCTATATTGATTTCTATTTTTTGGGGTCTAACTTTTTCTTTTGGTAATCATGTTAGAGTCACAACTTATTTTTCGAAATGAAGATATGACTTTATGGCCTATATTCTTTTGTTGTATCAAGGATTGTCATCTCTCATCTTTGCCTTCACTTGGCTATAGACTCCGTAATACTATCATCTTTTTTAACTACCGTTGTCATCCATGTATCATATCTTACTCATAATGCTTCATTGACTCCCTTCTTATTTCCCGCTAACATTCATGTCTATTACTTTATTCTGAAAACTTTAACAAGATATTCTTTTACTTTTATCTCCCTTTGCTCCATCCACTGGCTCTTCGATTGTATATATTCTCTGTTTACTAGGGTCGGGATCCACACTAAGATAATAGTTAGCCCTTCCAAGCTTCCAGTGCCTATCTTTGTAGTACTCATATCTAGTTTTACTATTTTAGAGCGCACCATCTAGGTGTCTCACAAGGAGATCTATTAGCACCTTTGTAATATCCTTCGGAAATGTCAACTAACTCAAACAATCCATCCATCATTTTGGGTTACTCTAACCCCAGCCAGATTCTGATATCCTGTCTTTCTCTTATACTACTTCTTCTAACCCTCATAGGGCATAACTGGAATGGGTATGACCAATTGTACATACCTGTATTACAATTGAAGGTAACTCAAAATGCTTATATCTCTCTGCCTGAGTTGAAAATACCGATAATCTTCACTAACTAGGGACCTCGTACCCTTTTTCACCTTGCTTCTTTTATTTGCTAGAACTTATGTCTACTTTTCGATTCTCTTATTCCTTTTTACCGTAAAAGTGGATAGGCATTTGTCACGACCCCGGTTCTCCCTCCGTGAAACATCGTGACGGCACCTAGTCTCTACGACTAGGTAAGCCTAAATTGCGGAAGATGAACCAATTTGCGGAATAAAAATAATTTAAAACAGAAATAGAGTGATATAATAGTGCTTAAAAGTATCGCTCGGCATACACAATATAAATTCTCGAAACTAATACATTTTCCCAAAACCCGGAAACCCATGAATCACAAGCTAAGGATACTACATAGTGCTCTAACTCCAGAATAATCTAAAACAAAGTAAATACAAAAGGGTTGTAACTACAAGAGAAAATGGAGAGAGACTCCTCGGTCTACGTACATGGCAGATATACCTCGAAGTCTCCGAAGGGTCACCTCCCCTCAAGGATGGTAAGTCTGAGTCGAATTACCTGGATCTGCACATGAAAAACATGCGCAGAAAGGGCATGAGTACACTACAGCGGTACTCAATAAGTGCCAAGCCTAACCTCGGTCGGCTAGTAACGAGGAAGGTCAGGGCCCTACTGAGATTAAATAAATATAGAGATGACAGAATAAGATAAGTAGTACAATTGAGAATCTACAGTAAGAAATTAATATAGGATAATAAGGAATACAATAACTGAAACAGAGATAAAGACAACCACAAGGGAATACCACTCATAACAAGGATGATAATCGGGGATCTCTCAGTATCCTCAATATATATGATGGGGATCTCTTGGTATCCCGAGGATCTCTTGGTATCCTCAATGTACACAAGGGATCTCTTGGTATCCCAAGGATCTCTTGGTATCCTCAATATACGTTCCAGGGATCTCTTGGTATCCCGCACCTCAGTTCAAATCATATATACGTACGGGGGAGCCTCGGGATGTCGTCTCGTAGTCCCAAAGTAAAACATACAGCAGCAACACAAAAATACTCAATTAAGCTCAATTTCGTACCAAGTAAACAGGTAAATCTAACCTAACATGCTTCACATAATGCAATTAAGGCAGTTTAAGCAAGAAAGCAATTAAGTCAATTAAACATGCTTTTCTACGCTAACAACGGGCTTAAATTGCAAGTAGTATAAGACAGGAAAAAGGAACACAATTAAAATTACTTAAAAACCGGATTTTCAATAATTAGCTCAAGTACGCACTCGTCACCTCATGTACAAGGCATTTCAATTACCAAATATACCAAATCCTAAGGGGAGGTCCCCCACAAAAGGTTAGGCAAGCCACTTACCTTGAACCAGTTCAAATCAATTTGAAACCATGCTCTTGCCGCAAGTACTCAACTCCAAATTACCCGAATCTATTTAATTCAATTTCATAATGTAAATAACACTTCAAGTAACTGATGCTACAAAGAAATTCTAAGTTAATACGTGAAATTAGGTAAAATGACCAAAACGCCCCTCGGGCCCACGTCTCGGAATCAGGTAAAATTTACATTTTCAGAATCCTCACACTCTCATAAGTTCAGTCATACCAAAAGTACCAAAATCGGACCTCAATTGGTCACTTAAATTACCACTCAAAGGCCTCTAATTAGTCAAACCCTAACCCACAATTTACCACTGATTTTCCTTAATTTTTCATACTTAAATTGATAAAAATCATTCCAATAATGAGTTTAGGGACCAAGGACCTTACCCCAATGAACTCTTCTGAAAATCCCTCTTGAAAAGTGCTCCCCAAGCTTCTTCCCGTTTGAAAAGAGGTGAAAAATGGCTAAAATTTGCGAAGGCAAGTTTTTATATGTTCTATCCAGTTAAACCGCATCTGCGATCCCGCTTCTGCGGAGCCAAGGTCACCTCTGCAACATCTCATTAATTCCTTTTTTTCCGCTTATGCGATAAACCTTCCGCAGCTGCGGTCTCGCAGGTGCGATCCCATTCTCGCACCTGCGGCTCCTGCTGGACCTCCCCAATTCCGCTTCTGCGATTTCTCTGTTGCTTCTGCGGCTCCGCACCTGCGGAACCCAACCGCAGGTGCAGTTATGACAGATATCAGCATCTTCAGTTGCTTCAAACCACTTCCAATTCTTCCGACAACCATCCAAAATCATCCTGAGGCCCTTGGGACCTCAACCAAAGGCACCAACAAGTCTAATACCACTGCCCAAACTTATACCAATCCTTAAAACACCTAAAACAACATCGAAACAACGAATCAACCGCGGATTCAAGCCTAAGAACTCCAACACTCTAAAAATACGCTTTCGATCAAAAAGTCTCTCAAACCTCGTCTGAATGACCTGAAATTTTGCACACACGTCACATTAAACCCTACGGAGCTACTCCAACTTCCGGAATTCCATTCCGACCCTCGGATGAAAATCTCACTATCGAGCCGGAAATTTCAAAAATTTGACTTTCGGCATTTCAAGCCTAAATTAGCTACGGACCTCCAAAACACAATCTGATCACGCCCCTAAGCCCAAAATCACCCAACAGAGCTAACGGAACTGTTGAAATTCCATTTCGAGGCCGTCTACACACTGTTCCGACTACGGTCAACTTTCTAACATTTAATCTCTTATTTAGGGACAAAGTGTCCCAGAACTCTCTGAAACTTAAAACCGAACATCCTAGCAAATCAAAATAGCAGACATAAATACGGGGAAAGTAGTTAATAGGGGATCGGGGTGTTAATTCTTAAGACGACCGGCTGGGCTGTCACATCCTCCTACACTTAAATAGTCGTTCGTCCTCGATCGAGCATAGAGACATACCTGAAGTAGTGAAAAGATGAGGGTAACAGCTGTGCATATCCTGATCGGTCTCCCAGGTCGCCTCCTCGACCGGTTGACCCCGCCACTGAACCTTTACTAAAGCAATGTTCTTTGACCTCAGCTTTCTAACCTACCTATCCAATATTGCCACTGGCTCCTAAACATAGGATAGATCCTTGTCCAACTGGACTGAACTGAAATCCAACACGTGCGATGGATCACCGTGTACCTCCGGAGCATCGAAACATGAAATACCGGATGAACTCCCACTAAGCTGGGAGGTAAGGAAAGCTCATAAGCAACCTCCCCAACGCGCCTCAATATCTCAAAAGTGCCAATAAACCTCAGACTCAACTTCCCCTTTTTCCCAAATCTCATGACGCCCTTCATAGGTGAAACCCGAAGCACAGCCCACTCTCCAACCACATAGGAAACATTACGAACCTTCCGGTCCGCGTAGCTCTTCTGTCTGGATTGGGTTGTACAGAGTCTATCTTGAATCACCTTAACTTCTCCAAAGCATCCTGAACTAAGTCTGTGCCTAGTAATCTGGCCTCACCCGGCTCAAACCAACCCACCGAGGATCTACACCGTCTACCATATAAAGCCTCGTATGGTTCCATCTGAATGCTGGACTGATAGCTGTTGTTGTAGGCAAACTCTACCAATGGCAAGAACTGATCCCAAGACCCTCTAAACTCAATCACACACGCACAGAGCATATCCTCAAGAATCTGAATAGTGCGCTCGGACTGCCCGTCCGTCTGAGGGTGAAATGTTATACTCAACTCTACCCGAGTACCCAACTCATGCTGAACGGCTCTCCAGAGTCGTGATTTTAACTGAGTACCTCTATCTGAAATGATGGAAATTGGAATACCATGCAGACGAACAATCTCCCGGATATAAATCTCCGCTAGACGCTCCGAAGAATAGGTAGTACACACAGGAATAAAGTGAGTGAACTTGGTCAGCCGATCCACAATCACCCAAATAGCATCGAACTTTCTCAAAGTCCGTGGGAGTCCAACTACAAAGTCCATGGTAATCCGCTCCCACTTCCACTCCGGAATCTCTATCTGCTGAAGCAACCCACCCGGTCTCTGGCGCTCATACTTCACCTGTTGACAGTTGAGGCACCAAGCTACAAATCCAACTATATCTTTCTTCATCCGCCTCCACCAATAGTGGTGCCTCAAATCCTGATACATATTCGTGGCACCCGGATGAATGGAATACCGCGAACTATGGGCCTCCTCCAGAATCAACTCCCAAAGCCCATAAATATTGGGTACACAGATCCGACCCTGCATCCTAAATACCCCATCATCACCAATAGTCACGTCTCTGGCATCACCATGTTGAACCTTGCCCTTGAGGACAAGCAAATGAGCGTCATCATATTGATGCTCCCTAATACGATCAAATAAGGAAGACCGAGAAATCACGCAAGCTAGAACCCGACTGGGCTCCGAAAGATCCAATCTCACAAACTGGCTGGCTAAGGACAGAGCATCCATCGTCATAGGCCTCTCCAATGTTGGTAAATAAGCCAAACTCCCCAAACTCTCTGCCCGGTGATTCAAGGCATTGGCCACCACATTGGCCTTGCTCGGGTGATACAAAATAGTGATAGCATAGTACTTCAGCAACTCTAACCACCTCCTCAGGTGCAAATTTAGATCTTTTTGCTTGAACAGGTGTTGCAAGCTTCGATAGTCAGTATAAATCTCATAGGGAACACCATACAAATGATGACGCTAGATCTTCAGGGTGTGAACAATGGCAGCTAACTCAAGGTTGTGGACCGGATAATTCTTCTCATGTACATTCAATTGTTCAGATGCGTAGGAAATCACCCTACCATCATGCATCAACACCGCTCCGAGGCCAATCCTCGAGGCATCATAATAGACCATATAAGACCCCAAACCTGTAGGTAGTATCAAAATTGGGGTTGTAGTCAAAGCTGTCTTAAGCTTCTGAAAGCTCGCCTCACACTCCTCCGTCCACTAGAACGGAGCACCCTTCTGGGTCAACCTGGTCATAGGGGCTGCAATCGATGAAAACCCCTGCACAAAACGACGGTATTAATCTACCAAGCCAAAGAAACTACAGATATCTATAGCTGAGGATGGTCTGGGCCAACTCTGCACGACCTCTATTTTCTTTAGATCCACCTGAATACCCTCACTCGATACCATGTGGCCTAGGAATGCCACGGAAACCAACAAAAACTCACATTTTGAGAACTTGGCATATCACTTATTCTCTCTCAGAGTCTGAAGCACAGCCTTCAGGTGTTGCTCATGATCTTTCCGACTCCGGGAATACACCGAAATATCATTAATAAAGACAATGACGAACGAGTCAAGATATGGCCGGAACACACTGTGCATCAAGTGCATAAAAGCTGCTGGGGCATTGGTCAGCCCAAATGACATGACAAGGAACTCGTAATGACCATACCGAGTCCTGAAAGTAGTCTTCGGGATATTTGGCTCCCAAATCTTCAACTGATGGTAACCTAAGCGCAAGTCAATCTTAGAAAACACTCGTGCGCCCTGAAGCTGGTAAAACAGATCATCAATACGAGGCAAACGATAACGTTTCTTAACTATAACCTTGTTCAACTGGCAATAATCAATGCACATACGCATAGAACCATCCTTTTTCTTCACAAATAAGACAGGAGCATTCCAAGGTGATATACTAGGCTGAATAAAACCTTTATCAAGCAATTCCTATAACTAATCCTTCAACTCCTTCAATTCAGGAGAAGCCATACGATACGAAGAAATAGAAATGGGCTGAGTGCCCGGCAATAGATCAATGCCAAAAACAATATCTCTATCAGGCAACATGCCCAGAAGATCAGCTGGAAACATATCGGAAAAATATCGTACTACTGGGACTAAATCAACTGAAGGGGTATTAATACTGACATCTCTCACATAGGCTAAATACGCATCACACTCCTTCTCAAACATACGTTGAGATTTAAGGAAAGAAATAACTCTACTGGGAGTATGATCTAAAGTACCCCTCCACTCAACACATGGTACACCTGGTATAGTCAGCGTCACGGTTTTGGCGTGACAATCAATAATATCATACCGGGGTGACAACCAGTCCATCCCCAAGATAATATCAAAATCTACCATGCTGAGCAACAACAAATTGGCTCTGGTCTCAAAACTACTAAGACCAACCAAACACGACCGATAAATGTGGTCTACAACAAAAGAATCTCCCATAGGAGTAGAAACATAAACAGGGGAACTCATAGAATCCCGAGGTACACCCAAATGCGGAGCAAAATAAGAAGACACATAAGAGTAAGTGGAGCCTGGATCGAATAGAATCGATGCATCTCTATGACAAACTAGTATAATACCTGTGATGACAGAATTGGAGGCAACAGCCTCGGTACGGGCAGGAAGGGCATAGTATCTGGCTTGGCCTTCCCCTTTAGGGATACCTTTACCTCCCTGACCTTCACCTCTAGCTGGCTGAGTAGGTGGGGTAACAATTGGAGCTGTAACAATAGCCTAAGAACTCTGCGGGGCGCGTTGTGGCTGAGAAGGCTATGGAGGGGCACTCCTCCCAAGTCTAGGGCAATCCCTCGCCATATGGCATGTGTCACCACACTCAAAACAAGCTCTGGGAGGACGTGGTGGTTGTTACTGGCTCGGGCTAGGTCTGCTGGACTGACCTCTGAAAGCACCCCGCGCAGGAGGCGCGTTAGAAACCGGAGGTGCATAATAAGGCTCCTGAGGCCTAGGAGGAGATGGAGTACCACTAGCTGCTGGAAGAGCTGAAGCGACTCATATAACCCCTACTATGACGACTTGCAGTTAGGGCACGAGCACCAGAATAATGGCCCGACTTTGGAGACCTCTTGGCCTCCCTCTCCTCTCTCTCCCTAGCGTGCATACCATCAATCCTCCTAGCACTGCTCACCACCTGCTGATAAGAAATATCTATCTCTAACTCACGAGCCATACTAGACCTGATGCTGGGAATAAAGCCCTCAATAAACTGGCGAACCCTCTCACGAACAGTAGAAACCAAGGCTGGTGCATGCCTAGCCAAACTAGTGTAACGGATAACATACTTTGAGATAGTCATAGCACCCTGGTACAAATGCTCAAACTCTACACACCATGCATCCCTAAGGCTCTGAGGAACATACTCTCTCAGGAACAGATCTAAAAACTAAGTCTAAGTCAGTGAAGTAGCCTCATCCGGACTGTCTAACTCATAGGTGCACCACCACTTATAGGCGGCTCCTCGAAGCTGGAAAGTAGTGAAAGAAACCCCGCTCGATCCTGATATACCCATGGTACGGAGAATGTGATAACACTTATCTAGAAATCCCAGAGTATCATCTGATGCTAGACCACTAAATACAAGAGGCTTGTACTTCTTGAACCTCTCAAGCCTCAGCTGCTCATCCTTGGAAGCCGCTGCCCTGTCCTCGGGTTGAACTGGCACTGCAGGCAGTACAGGAATAATCTCTGGGACCTGATCAACATGCACTCGTTGCTCAGGAGTGCGGGCGGTGTGAGTCTATGCTCCTCCCCCAGCTTGAGATGTGGCTGCAGCAAGGGGTAGCAACCCTACCTGAGCCAAAGTGGTGTACATGCTCATGAACAACGCAAGAGTCTCCTAAAGAGCAGGAGTAGTAGTAGCAGTAGGTGTATCAGGTGCCTAGACTCCGGCTGGAACTGCTGGTGGTGCCTCGGTGGCAGCTCATGCAGGTGCGTGTCCTCGGCCTCTACCCCGGTCGTGGCCTCTAACGGCTGCAGTAGGGGGCGCGGGTGCTTGATTATCTCGAGTAGCACGTGTCCTCACCATCTGTGAGAAAATAGAAGGCAGAAGTTTAGAATTGTGATGTCAAAATCTCGCACGACAAGGAAATCAAATGAAGTGGAATTTTTCCTAACAGTTACATAGCCTCTCGTAGATAAGTACAGACGTCTCCGTACCGATCAGCGAGACTCTAATAAACCGGCTTGTGATTTATGACTCCTATGAACCTAGATCTCTAATACCAACTTGTCACGACCCCGGTTCTCCCTCCATGAACCATCATGACGGCACCTAGTCTCTACGACTAGGTAAGCCTAAATTGCGGAAGATAAACCAATTTGTAGAATAAAAATAATTTAAAATAAAAATAGAGATATAACAGCGTTTAAAAGTGTCGCTCAACATACACAATATAAATTCTCGAAACTAATACATTTTCCCAAAACCCGGAAACCTATGAATCACAAGCTTAGGATACTACATAGTGCTCTAACTCTAGAATAGTCTAAAACAAAGTAAATATAGAAGGGATGTAACTACAAGAGAGAATGGAGAGAGGCTCCTCGGTCTGTGGATGCGGCAGATATACCTCAAAGTCACTGAAGGGTCGCCTCGCCTCAAGGATGGTAAGTCTGAGTCGAAGTACCTGGATCTGTACATGAAAAACATGTGCAGAAAAGGCATGTGTACACCACAGCGGTACTCAGTAAGTGCCAAGCCTAACCTCGGTTGGGTAATGACGAGGAAGGTCAGGGCCCTACTAAGATTAAATAAATATAGAGATGACAGAATAAGAATTGAGAATCTACAGTAAGAAATTAATACAGGATAATACGGAATACAATAACTGAAACAGAGATAAAGACAACCTCAAGGGAATACCACTCATAACAAGGATGATAACCGGGGATCTCTTAGTATCCTCAATGTATATGCTGGGGATCTCTTGGTATCCCGAGGATCTCTTGGTATCCTTAATGTACACAGGGGATCTCTTGGTATCCCGAGGATCTCTTGGTATCCTTAATATATGCTAGGGATCTCTTGGTATCTCGAGGATCTCTTGGTATCCTCAATATATGTGTCAGGGATCTCTTGGTATCCCGCACCTTAGTTCAAATAATAAATACGTACAGGGGATCTACCGGGATGCCATCTCGTAGTTCCAAAGTAAAATACGCAACAGCAACACAAGAATACTCAATTAAGCTCAATTTCATACCAAGTAAACAGGTAAATCTAACCTAACATGCTTCACATAATGCAATTAAGGCAATTTAAGCAAGTAAGCAATTAAGTCAATTAAACATGTTTTTCTATGCTAATAACATGCTTAAATTGCAAGTAGTATAAGACAGGAAAACGGAAACAATTGAAATTACTTAAAGAAACTGGATTTTCAACAATTAGCTCAAGTACGCACTCGTCACTTCACATACAAGGCATTTCAATTACCAAATATACCAAATCTTAAGGGGAAGGTCCCCAACACAAGGTTAGGCAAGCCACTTACCTCGAACCAGCTCAAATCAATCTGAAACCACACTCTTGCCACGAGTACTCGACTCCAAATGGCCCGAATCTATTAAATTTAATTTCATAATGTAAATAACACTTCAAGTGACTGATTCTACAAAGAAATTCTAAGCTAATAAGTGAACTTAGGTAAAATGACCAAAATGCCCCTCGGGACCACGTGTCGGAATCAGGTAAAATTTAAATTTTCAAAATCCTCACACTCTCACGAGTTCATTCATACCAAAAGTACCAAAATCAAACCTCAATTGGTCTCTTAAATCACCACTCGAAGGCCTCTAATTAGTCAAGCCCTAACCCACAATTTACCACTGATATTTCTTAATTTTTCATGCTTAAATTGATAAAAATCATTCCAATAACGAGTTTAGGGACCAAGGACCTTACCCCAATGAACTCCTCTGAAAATCCCTCTTGAAAAGTGCTCCCCAAGCTTCTTTCCGTTTGAAAAGCGGCAAAAAATGGCTAAAATTCACGAAGGCAAATTTTTATATGTTCTGTCCAGATAAACTGCATCTGCGGCCCTGGGACTGCACCTATGGTCCCGCTTTTGCGGAGCCAAGGTCGCACTCCAACTTCTCATTAATTCCTGTTTTCCGCTTCTACGATAGACCTTCCACACCTGCGGTCTCACAGGTTCGATACCCTTCTCACACCTGCGGCTCCTGCTGGACCTTCCCAATTCTGCTTTTGCAATTTCTCCACTACTTCTGCAGCTCCGCACCTGTGGAACCCAATCGCAGGTGTGGTTATGATAGATATCAGCAACTTCAGCTGCTTCAAACCACTTCCAATTCTTCCGACAACCATCCAAAATCATCCCGAGGCCCCTAGGACCTCAACCAAAGGCACCAACAAGTCTAATACCATTGCCCAAACTTATACCAATCCTTAAAACACCTAAAACAATATCGAAACAATGAATCAACCGCGAATTCAAGCCTATGAACTCCAACACTCTAAAAATATGCTTTCGATCAAAAAGTCTATCAAACCTCGTCCGAATGACCTGAAAATTTGTACACATGTCACATTTAACCCTACGAAGCTACTCCAACTTCTGGAATTCCATCCCGGCCTTCAGATCAAAATCTCACTATTAAACCGGAAACTTCAAAAATTCGACTTTTGGCATTTCAAGGCTATATTAGCTACGGACCTCCAAAAAACAATCTGATTATGCCCCTAAGCCTGAAATTACTCAACGGAGCTAACGGAAGCATCGAAATTCCATTCCGAGACCATCTTCACACTATTCCGACTACAGTCAACTTTCTAACACTTAAGCTCTCATTTATGGACTAAGTGTCCCAGAACTCTCCGAAACTCAAAACCGAACATCCCAGCAAATCAGAATAGCAGAAATAAACACGGGGAAAGCAGTTAATAGGGGATCAGGGCGTTAATTCTTAAGAAGATTGGCCGGGTCGTCACAACATTCTTGCCTTAGGGATCCTTATCAAAAAGCATACACATCTTAGTATACACATGGTCTACTAAATACCTCATATTTATCCATCATAAGCATGTTGCAAAAATCGAGTTCCTCTTACTCAACTCTTCCACAACTATATATCTTACCAACTATCTTTCTGGGTGTTGGCATCGTCGTATTATGAATAAGATAGAGTTTAGGAAATTGAGTTCCTACAACTGAGCTTTACCATACGATCTAGAGTAAAAGGAAAGAGTGATAGTCCTAAATGACCTATAGCCTCCTGCTTATAAGTATGATGCACAACACACCCATAAACAAGACTCTACTAGACAGGGCTTGCAGTTTCCCTAGGACCGAACTGCTCAGATACCACTTTTGTCACTCCACGAACCAAGGGGAGGCGAAACTGGCACCCCGGTGCCTCACTTATCCTTGCATACCAATTTGTGACTAAAAGACTCAGAACATATAATGTCATACTTTGTCCATGGGCCACATTGCAAGACAATTTGCGAAGCAAGATATAAAACTAAACGAAAACTAACGCTGACTAAACATCAAGATAAAGCTGGGCCGACAAGGCCACCATAACTACTATAGCTGTCAAACTAACAAAATATACATACTAGGCCTACAAGCCCAACATACTGTACTAACTGACAGGATATGTCTACAAGCCTCTACTGATGGATGTACTATGATCGAAATAGGGCCTCGACTACTCATAACATATGTACAGATATATACAAGATGTACATAAAGCTTTAGACCCGGCAACTCCGAAGGGCATGGAGCTTACCGATCAAGCTAAACTCGGGCAACACCTAATGAGGAGGGTTACCCGTCTGTCTGTCTGAACCTGCACGTATGAAATGCAGCACCCCCAGAAAAGGGACGTCAGTACGTAATAATATACTGAGTATGTAAGGCAATATACTGAAAACTAAAATTGAACTGATAATATAATAACTGAAATCAACTAGGAGTCAAAGATAATCTAAAGATATGCTTACCTGCTGATACTGACTCAACTCTCTCAATATAGTATGTAAAATAGTTGTCCGGCCTTATAAGGATCGGTATATATATAGTTGCTCCGCCACAGTAGGCTCTCTCAAGGTTCTCGACATTATTAGGCTCTATATCTCAGCCATACTGGGCTCGCTCATTAGGTGCTCGACCACAATAGGCTCGATATATAACTTACCATCTGATAAGAGGTTGCCCAATAGGGGCATGCCCACTGATTATAGATCGATGGTAGTGAAAATACTGTAATACTGTATATATGTATAGATCATCTGCTCTCTTGACTGGAAGAAGACAATACTCAATTGAATATAAAGTCCCAATAAGGATGAATACTGTAACTTATGAGACTAGAATAATATATACAAATTCGGGAGTATGAACTTCTCTTTATTCCTTGTTATCAAACAGATGTAGTTACGAGATCATGCCAAAATGAAGGAAGGGCTTAGCCTTAACATACCTGAGCCGATTCTCTTGACAATCCTTTTAACACACGTTAATTGCGACAAAACACGTAAAGGCGGATCGGAGTAGGGGAAAATCCGTATGATATTCTTGATATCATAGCATGTTATTTCTTATCCGACTAATGTACGCTCCATACTCTATGTCACCAAAAAATTCTTTCGGCCTGCTTCTGTCACGTCTTCAAAATTTCTCCAAGCTATATTATTAACAGAGAAACCAACCAAAGGTAAATAAGGACTCATTATACACATTGGTGTTATGTCCAAAACAAAGGTAAATCAAAGACCTTTACGTGTAAAGTAGGCACCATATGTGTTGTGATTTATCATACATATTGATGCCACTTTGGCTTATCTTTAATGCCATGTGGCAGTCCCAAAAGATATCTTTATCCACTTAATTATCATAATTAATACCATAATTATGCCCACAATTAATCAATTATTTACATAATTAAAAATTATCTCAAATGACTTAAACTATTACTCATTTTTATCACACCTTATACCCCTCGCTATCATGGTCATGTATTACCTTGCATTGCACTAGTCCATAAATATCGGGTATTATAGCTTGGACCGTATTTTATCTCAAATTGCCAAACTTTGACGAAACTCATCTTCTTCTATTTGCTTACCCTCTCACCTTCACGAATTTACTTATCACTTGTTTGAAATAACGTAATACTTATAATCCCAAAATAATCTCATTCCCGAACTTATGTCGCTTAACTTATGATAAAACTTTAACGTGTGAAAAATACGGGATGTAACATCTTATTTCCGAGCTTATATCAATTTACTTATGGCATACTTCCACGTACAAAAATATAGGGTGTAACAGACATGGAATTTAAAAGTTCTACTATAATATAAACAAGTGTAAAGAAAATCGCACAAGAATTGCACCAATAATCAGTACAAGTTCTTAGAGGTTATAGGATACAACTTAATTATTCTAAGTTCAAGAGACACAGTGTGATCAATAAACATATAAAGGAGGAGGTTCCTATATTTTTTAGCCCAAAGGATCAACCCATACAACATAAATAATACTTCGCAACTCCCTTAGGGTAGGGGTGGCTCATATTATTCAGCGTGCATAGACTATCATCTTCTACTACCCAATTACTATGTTAAAGTTGTTTACCTAAAGCACTCTAATTCAATTATAAATTGTGTCCTATGTGTGTCCTACCGTCCCACGCCTATGGTCTAGGAGGCTTGGGACTTACTATTTGGGTGGTTCTAGACTTTACTTAGGGTTCTCAAAAAATGATAAAACTAGGTGCACATTCAAAACATGTAGGACTACACAAAAAGACAATAAATCGCTCAAGTTAGCCTCTGCACATAAGCAACAAATGCACGCGCAGATTCATATATTAGGCAGTAGACAGTTTCAGAGTTAAGACGTATTAGAGTCATTAAGTCCTATATACATGGCTTCTATGTGATTCTGATTTTAAGTGTCGTACAGGAAGTGTTGCTGTCTTAGACTAAGAAATTTGCAAATTATAGGCATTACAAACAGTATAGGCATGATCTCTAAATTGTTTACGCAATAAGGCAGTAAACAATTCGAAAACTCAGAATTACCAGTGTTTAATTCTATGGATATGCTTTCTAGGCGAGTTACTGTATCTTATAAGCAGGAATTCTAACAGTTGGTATTTGAACTCGATTTATTATGTTTGTTCTTATAGGCATGTCATCTAGGTGGGCAATATAATGAAAGCAACAGAAGCAGTTGATTAATTAATTAGTTAAAAACACATAGTCATGGTATCTAGATGAGCATTCGCAAAGGCATGTTTTGTTACATCCTATAGGCATGTTGTCTAATAATTAAACAAGTAGTTTTTGCCATTTGGTTCCTATAGACATGTTGTCTAATAGTGCATAGCAGTATACATGGAAACAGGTACAGAATTTACTCAAGCCAACATGCTTTGGACAGTGTACATGTATTAGACAAGTTAAGTGAAGTGTCTGATTTCCTATAGGCATGGTTTCTATGTTTGCAGAAATAAAGCATGTTGAAGAAGGTAGTAAACAAAACATTTAGATCCTATAAGCATGAGAGTATACATTTCAGAAGGGGAAATGTGCTTTGATTTATGGATACTTTATTGGTATTGCGGCACTCTCTTGTTTGATCTACTATTGGTGTTCAAATTTTGCTTTGTGGTACATAAGAATTATTCTTTGTGGGATGATCGTGTATTGGAGAAGTGTTAGACATTTAGGCGGTGGAGTTGAGATCAGATATGGTGATTCATGTGTTCTATGGATCTGGAGACTGGGAGTTCTCATGAGTAGATTGTTTTGTGGTTGTGGACTGTGAAAACATAGCCAAGGTTAGTCAGAAGACAGTATGTGTTGTGATTTAGTTATTGTGGACTTTTGAAGGCTTATTTATCTATTGTGGGTGACGATAGTTGATTTGGGGTTCATTGGTAGACCCGATATGGATGTGTCTTCTGCACCGAGTTAGATTGGTTGGCTCCATACTGCCATTATTGAGGGACGTGCCATTCGGTTGTTGTTGATCTTATTCGTGTTCTGAAACGATCTATGAGTTACTCTTTTATGCTACGAGGAGTTGTGATTCGTTGGTCATATGCACATATGGTGCGGTTCTATTTGAGCTTTATATCGGGATTTGAGCGGGATGAGTATTTGGGTATTGCATGAGCGAGTTGTCTATGTACTTTTCAGATCGTGGTATTGTGTTGTTTGCCCTCTGTGGCTATGGTAATGCACTTTGGGTACTTGATGTCGAATTTCGCATGGTTATTGATTTTGAGCAAGGCGGCTAGAGGTATATAATATGACTAACGTTTGGATGGGGTCACGCATTGCAGCAAAGTTATGTTAAGATATGATCCTTTGTGTTGGATTCGTGTATTTTGGTTCTACGGTGTGTGCTAGGCACTTAGCATGGTGTTGTGATGGTACTTGTTAAGCTGGCAGGACAGTCCTTTCATTTGAGGCATTTTCAGGATTGAGTACATTTGGAATGTTGCTATTTGGTGCACGGGTTGCATGGGTTGTGGCTTTAAGACGTATTGATATGTCATGTCACTAGAGTGATTATGTTAGATGGGATAAGGTCATCATACCTAGAATGGGTGGTATCGTATTTGATTGCGGTATATTTAGAAGGATATTGATGCTGATTGGCTTAGAAATTTGCTATAGTTCCTATCGAAGGAGAGGGAGTTCCACAACTTGTTGATCTGGTGAATGGTTATGAGTTTCTACGTGTTTCTTTCATCATTGGCAGTATATGAAGTTGTTAGAACAAGGCTCTGTTTGATAAGAGGTTTATTACTGGCATTGGGTTGTTTTGAGCAACTACTGTGATTAGAAATTTTTGCTATGAGTGTTTGAGTTATGTGGTATATCATGTGATTTCATCTTGAGTTATGGCTATGGCTTGATACAACTTGTTCAGACTTATACAGTGTGTAGATGCAAGATTCTAATCTTATAGAAATTTCGAAGGTGGAAATTGGATTCTAAGGCTTATGGGCTAAGTTGGATTAAGAAATTTCAGTCATGTTGTGTTATCAGATCTATATAGGATAGGGCGACGTGGGATTACCCCTAGGTATGTGCATAGTGAGGTTACACGGCGATTTGATGGCTTTTGGAACAACTCTGGGCACGTTTGAGGACGAACGTATGTTTAAGTGGGGGAGGATGTAACGACCGACCGGTCGTTTTGAGCATTTGCACTTCGCTCGGTTGTTTGAGGGCATGAGTAGTTCCATATGATGTATTATGACTTATGTTAATTGTCGATTTTGGTTTTTAGGTTATTCAAAATTTGATTTAGAAGAATGACTCTCAGCTAGAGGCTTCAAATTGGAAAGGGTTGACCAAATTTGACTTTTTAGTAATTGACCTCGGATTGAATTTTTGATGGTTCCGTTAGCTCCATTGGGTGATTTTGGACTTAGGAGCGCATCTGGATCATGATTTGGAGGTCCGTAGTGGAATTTGGCTTGAAATGGCGAAAGTTGAAATTTTGAAAAGTTTGACCGGGAGTGGACTTCTTGATATCGAGGTTAGATTCTGATTTCGGAAGTTGGACCAGGTTCATAATGTCAAATGTGACTTTTGTGGAAAATTAGAGGTCTATCGAACGTGATTTGATAGGTTTCGGCATCGGTTGTGGAAGTATGAAGTTTCAAGTTCATCGAATTTGAATTGAGGTGTGATTCGTCGTTTCGATGTTGCTATGTGTGTTTTAAGGCCTCGAGTAGTTTTGTATTATGTTTTGGAACTTGTTTGTATGTTTGTACGGGGTCCCGAGGGGCTCGGGCATTTTTCCGTTTGTTTTTGGATCATTTCCTTCATATTTCATTGCTAAGGAGCTGCTGGTTCTGGTGTTCCGCACCTGCGATTGATATCGCACAGATGCGATAGTTGCATATGCAAGATTTCATTGAGGAGTGAAAATCCGCAAATGCAGAGGTAATTGCGCAGAAGTGCAATCGCAGGTGCGGTCATGGCCATCGCAGAAGCGTCCATCTCTCAAATGCGAGTCCTTTTCCGCAAAAGCGAGAGTCGCAGATGCGACCTATTGTCCACAAATGCGGAAATTGCTGGGCAGAAGCTATAAATCGAGGTTTTGGTTCTTTCTTCATATTTTAAGATGTGGTACTCGAATTGAGGCGATTTTTGGAGCAAATTTCATCACAAGAATTGGGATAAGTGTTCTCTACTTAGTTTTGATTATATTTCATGAATCCGTCTTTATTTTTAGCAATTGGTTGATGAATTGAAAGAGAAATTTGTGGGTTTTGGCCTAAAGTTTCATAATATGAATTTTTAAGTTTTGATCAACAATTTGGAGTCGGAATTGAGTGAAACTAGTATGGTTGGACTCGTAATTGAATGGGTTGTTGGATTTTGTGAGTTTTGTCGGATTTCGAGGGTGCAGGCCCGGGTGTATTTTTGGCCGGATTTGGGATTTCACTTAGGATTCGATCTTTATCAGTTGTAATTGTTTCCTTGGTCTTTATCTGATGTATTTGAGTTGCTTTTGGCTAGTTTTGAGCCGTTCGGAGGTTGCTACGCACGTGATGGCATTCTTGGAGCTTCGCTTGGCTTGCTCGGTGTTGGAATTGGCTTGTTTGAGATAAGTAACTCTTCTAAACTTAGTGCTAAGGGTATGAAACCCCGAATTTCGTGTTGTGTGATTGGTACTGAGGTGACGCACATGCTAGGCGACGAGCGTGTGGGCGTGCACCCTGTGATTTGTAACTCTGTTGTTTCCATGGCACTGTTTAGTAGCCCAATTTTGTTGATATATGTGTTGTCACCATATGATTAAGTAATTGAGTTGTCAATCATGCTAGATATTGTGTTTAGGCTTTATGCTGATATTGTTAGGACCCATAGCGGTCGTTTCTTACTATCATCTTACTGATCTCACTGATATTTTGTACTCAGTCATATTAATGCATTAATATCATATCTCAGTCTCAGTTGTTGTTTATTGATACATTATATCATTGTTGTCGGGATAGTTTCGTGACATCGTGAGCCCGTGCGTGAGACTGGAGAGATTGATGACTGAGTGAGGCTGAGGGCCTAATTGTATAGTAATTGATACTATAGCACGTGAGTTGTCCGTGGGGATTCTGATATTGATACCATAGCACGTGAGTTGTCCGTATAGCATATGAGTTGTCCGTGTAGATTATAGCGCTTAGGTTGAAGGATCCCCTCCGAAGTCTGAACACCCCTAGTGAGCGCGGATGATATTATTGAGGGATGGATTTACCTGGACATGGATCTTGTCTGAAGCATTTAGATACCTAGAGATGGATCTTCTCCTTGGGGGCCAGATTGGCCTTCCTCGATACTGAGTGACTGATGGTCAGTGATGTATACTTTGTGGGATGGATCTTCCCTGGGCCGTATGGGACATATATAGTACCGAGTGGTTGAGCATGATGAGTGAAAAGTGTGAGACAGTGAGGTTGAGTACTCTGAGAGTGTGAGTACATGATTCATCTCTGAGATACATGACATTGGCATGCACACATGACATACAGGCACAGAGATACATTTTTCCTCATGATGTACGGTATCATGTCATTCATGACCTTTTTTGCACACACTGTTATGTGGTCATAGAGAGGTATTTCACACTTGCTATCATGCTATCTGAAAATGAAATATCTTATTTATTGTGAAAAGGATTTTAAGACCTATCTCATATTTTACGATGATTTCGGTAAAGGATTTGAGTTTTCACTGATATTCTTGAAAAGCGAAACTATTTTCGGAAAACTGCAAAAAAACTGAGCATTTTATCTCTGAGTTACTTCCTTATTTATATGCTCTACACTATTATGAACTGCTATTGGTTATTGGTGTTGGACCCGACCTATGTTCCAGCTCGTCACTGCTTTCAACCTAAGTTTAAGTTTGTTACTTATTGAGTACATGGGGTCAGTTGTACTCATACTACACTTCATCCACATTGCGTGCAGATTCCGAATGTTGATAGTGATGTGTTCGATGGTTGTTGGATTTGAAGGCGTACCTACGTTCCTGCTGTAGTTGCCCCTTGTTCACGGTAGCCTTAGATTATAAAACTCTGTTTATGTACTTTTCAAACAGAAGATGTATTTTCTTCATATCATCTTTGTAAACTCTATTCTTAGAAGCTCATGATTTGTACTACCAGTCCTTGGGGAATGTATAAAATTTAGATAATTCCTTTGTTTAATTATTTTATTAAGTTAATTGGAAATGGATAATCGTTAATCGTCTTACCTAGTGGGTTGGGTTAGGTTCCATCACGACTAGTGGATTTTTGGTCGTGATAGTGTTGCTCATATTATTCAGCAGGCACAGACTATCATCTTGTGCTACCCAACTACTATGTTAAAGTTGTTTACCAAGAGCACTCTAATTCAATTCTAAATTGTGTCATATGTGTGCCCTACCCGTTCCACACCTATGGTCGAGGAAGCTTTGGACCTACTATTTGGGTGGTTCTAGACTTTACTTAGGGTGCTCAAAAAAGGATAAGACTAGGCGCACATTCAAAACATGTAGGAGTACACATAAAGATAATAAATGGCTCAAGTTAGCCTCTACACATAAGCAACAAATGTACCTAGGCAGATTCTTATATTAGGCAGTAGACAATTTCAGAGTTAAGACGTATTAGAGTCATTAAGTTCTATAGACATGGCTTCTATGTGATTCTGTTTCAAGTGTCGTACAGGCAGCGCTACTATCTTAGACTAACGAATTTGCAGATTATAGGCATTACAACCCCTATAGGCATGATCTCTAAATTATGTGCACAATAATGCAGTAAACAGTTTGAAAACTCAGAATTACCAGCATTTGAATCTATGGACATGCTTTATAGGCGAGTTACCATACCCTATAGGCAGGATTTCTAACAGTTGGTATTTGAACTCGATTTTATTATGTTTTTTCCTATAGGCATGTCATCTAGGTGGGTAGTATAATGAAAGCAACACAAGCAGTCGATTAATTAATTAGTTAAAACCCCATAGTCATGGTATCTAGATGAGCATTAGCAAAGGCGTGTTTTGTTACATTCTATAGGCATGTTATCTAATAATTAAGCAAGTAGTTATTGGCGTTTGGTTCCTATAGACATATTGTCTAATAGTACACAACAGTAGACATGGAAAAAGGTATATCACTCACTCAAACCAACATGTTTTAAACAGTGTACATGTATTAGACAAGTTAAGTAAAGTATGTGATTTCCTACTAGCATGGTTTCTATGTGTGTACAGAAATAAAGCATGTCGAAGAACGTAGCAAACAAAGTAGGTAGATCCTATAGGTATGCTCTCTACATGTTTATGCAAGAATTAGGATACCCCAACCCCTTTTCACTAATCTCCTCGATCGTTTGTTTACAAATTATTACAGGCAAAAAAGATAAAAAGAAGAAACAAACTAAAAAATTTACAAAATTGAGGTGACTACAGGCCCAACAAATAGAGCTTACCCAAGAAGAGATAACCCAACACTGCTTGAGTCTTCAACAGGCTCACTTCTTACACAAGTAGCAAACCCAGACCCAAACTCATCTCAAACATTGGAGAGTGTCCATTTGCACAACCTAAAGCCATACATGGACTCATATCAAGCCCAATATTGATCACTTAACCAAGTAATTTAATGGACCACACATGAAGATAAGCTAAATAGCCCTAAAGCAATACCTCATAGAGATAGGATTGTGTGACATTTAGCAGGATTCATAAACAAATATTGGTATTACAGAAGCAAGAGTGACAGGATTGATTAAGCAAAGAACAGGAAATTAGGAGAGCCAACAAACTTGGTTTCCAACCTGGTAAATGCAATATAGATTAAACCATTAGGCAGGTGATAGCATACTAAAGATAGACATAACACTAGGAGAGTGAGGGAGACATGTCATTTGGGATTAATAGGGTAAACATACTAGACTCATACGAGATAAACATGCTAAATTTTCAAGAACAAGTTCAGAATAGAGCATGATCCATAGTTAGCCTAAAAAAAGATTTTGAACCTAGGAGTCTAAGTTATGAAGGTCAAACAAAGTCATAGTCAATGAATAACAATTACACATAACAAACAGTCTAGCAAACAATCAATAGGAAGCCTAATCATGCTGAGTGGAACAAAAAGATCCCCAAGTCCAAAGGTATCATGGTAGGAAGACACATTAACTCCAGACTAACATGTCAAACAGACATTAGGACAATCCTAATTGACCATATAGGAAGAATAGGTTGAATATATTGAGATTTCCCCTAGTAGTCTAAGGCAATCGGTGAGCAAATGGTAATAGCATAACATTAGAGTTTACAAAGAGCAAACAAACCTAGTTGGGATAGAATTAGCATATAAATTTCTCATGACCTGACTCTAAGAAAATAGCAGATTGTACATGAAGGACTCGACAGCAAGTCGTTCATTTGGACAAATTCTGGACATGAATTAGTTCCTCACAAGAATCTAAGGCATACTCATAACAAGCAATAGGCATAACTAACTAGCTATACATAAACATAATGATTAGAAATCATTCAAGTTTGACACATATGATGGGCATGCATTAAGGCTAGCAGTGGCAGGAGAGAATATTAGGCTAAGCATTTAGACTGTATTGTTCCATGATTTGAAAAGAAACAACAAGTTATGCATAAAGGATTCAACAGGAAGAGAGAAATTCTGAGCAAAACCATAGTTTCCTAAGGGTTTTAGTATAAGAAATCAAAACAAGGTGCAAAAAACATCAATCCGGTTTAATTCTAAACTAGGAAAACATCATGAATCAACTAAGCTAACTATGCATGAGTAAAAAATTAGGACTTGAACAGAGTTGAAGTCCAAGTAGCACCAGTGCACATAACATAAGCACAAACAGAAGGAAGTAGAATTGCGAGGGTATAAAGTACTAACCAGCTGCAAACAAATTGAACAAAGAAAGAGAAAATCAAAATCTCAAATTGCGGGCATTGTAGGAGAATAATGAAACCCCAAATCTCTAGTTCTTCAGAGTTCACAAGAGCCTCGAAGTGGGCTCTGAGCAGTGCTTGCACTAGAAGATGCTAATGAATGGATTCCGATGGCCTTGGCTTTCAGTCGGCCAAAATCAAAAGTCACAGAATAGTATAGAATGAGTGAGACTAAGAAAATAACAGTAGTGATTCCAGTAGTTATGTAATAGTTGTTAAGTCTTAGAATGGGAACGAGGAAAGGGGTTTATATAGTAGCAAGCTTAGACGAACAAACAAGGAAATATAATCAATAAACACAAAAAAGGAAAGAATATATCCCATGCATACTCAAAAATAACAAAGAAAGTAAGAACTTTGAACCCTAGTTAGAGTCGGATTTAGGGAAAATAATACACAAGCCCCAATCACGACAGAATCATCAGAGACATACCATATATAAGGGAAATTTTCTCTTCTTAAGTGTATAGAACCACAATTGCACCCAGAACCATAGAACCAAAACCAGATCTGTGAGAATCGAACTTGCCGTAAGTATAATGGTAACGAAAGTTACCATAACTAAATGATAATAGCAGAAAAAGTAAGTAGAATCCGCATAGGAACTCGTATAAGGAAGGAAAAGGAGAGAATCTCCATGGTCGACTAGAGTTTGGTATGAGAGTGGAGAGATGGAGAGAATACAGAGGCGGCGGTTTTGAGGAAATAGGTATTAGGGTTTGGGGTTGGTTAATTAAATATGGGAGATGGTTTATGGGCCGTTGATATCTGAGATCAACGGCTGAGATAGGAGAAAATAGTGGGCAGTTCGTTTAAAACGGGTACCGACCATGTTCATTAAAAGGGGTCGTTTGGTTTGTGATTGGAATTTGGCTAAGGATTTTGGGCCGTAATTTGGTCTGAAATCAACTCAAAATCGGACAATAGTTTAAATACATCAAAATTTGTTAAAAATAATTTATAAAAAGTAATTAAATAATAATTAAAATATTATTTATGCAGTAAAATTATTGAAAATAATTGCTTAATATTATAAAAATATCAAAATTCTATTTTAACATAAATAATATAATAAATATAATTATATATACAATAAAGGCTATTATTACAAAAATTGTGTAACTAGCTCGAAAATACAAATGTTATTATATAAAATGAAGTAAAATATTTTAAAACATACATGTGGGTGTAAATAATAAATTTGGGTGATTAAATCATCCCAAAATAACTTTAAGGGATAAATAATAAATATTTGAATAATTTAAATGCACGAAAATCAATTTTAAAGCTTAAAACAATTATAGAAAATACTTATATGACTCTTGTAAATTGGATAATAATGAAAAGTGATATTTTGAAAGTATATAGAACATTTTATAAAATATGCGAGCAAAATTGGGTATCAACAATGGGCCTTCTCAAGAATCAACTCACGCAACCCATCTATATTGGGTACACAAATCCGGCCCTGCATCCGCAACACCCCATCATCTCCAATAGAAACCTCCTTGGCATCGCCGTGCTGCACTGTGTCCTTAAGGAAAAGCAAATGGGGTCATAATACTGACGCTCTCTGATGCGTTCATACAATATGAACCAAGAAATCGTGCAAGCAAAAACCCGGCTAGGCTCCAAAACATCTAACCTCATGAGCTAATTGGCCAACGCCTAGACATCTAATGCTAGTGGTCTCTCACCAACTAGAATATACAAGGTTACCCATACTCTCAACCTTTCTGCTCAAGGTATCGGCCACCACATTGGCTTTCCGAGATGGCACAAAATGGTAATATCATTGTCTTTTAACAGCTCTAACCACCTTCGCTGCCTCAAATGTAAATTATTTTGCTTAAACAAGTGATGTAGACTCTGATGATCTGTGAATACCTCACACGACAAGCCGTAGAGGTAATGCCTCCAAATCTTCAATGCATGAACAATAGCTGCCAACTCTAAGTCATGAACATGGTAGCTCTTCTCATGAACCTTCAATTGTCGAGTCGCATAAGAAATCACCCTACCGTCTTGCATCAACACCATGCCAAGCCCAATACATGACGTATCACAATACATAATGTAATCCCTTGAACTCGTAGGTAACACCAACACTAGAGTTATAGTCAAAGCATCCTTGCGCTTCTGAAAGCTCAACTCACACTCATCAGATCACCTGAATGGGTCACCCTTTTGGGTCAATCTAGTCAATGGGGTTACGATAGATGATCGCCAAACCTAGGAAACTCCGAATCTCTATAGATGAAGTAGGTCTAGGCCAGTTCTGAATTGTCTCAATCTTGTTAGGATCCACTTTTAAGCCCTTGAAATGTTACATCCTGCATTTTCGTATGTTAAAGTTTCGTCGTAAGTTAATCGATGTAAGTTTGGGAATGGGATTATTTTGAGATTATAAGCATTATGCTATTTCAAACAAGTGAAGAGTAAATTCATGAAGGTGAGAGGGGAAGCAAATCAAAGAAAATAAATTTTCGTCCAAGTTTGACATATTGGGGTAAAATGCGGGCCGAGCGATAACACCCGATGTTTATGGACTAGAACCATACAAGGTACCATATGACCATAATAGTAGGATGTATAAAGTGTATTAAAAATAAGTAGAATTTTGAGACAATTCTTAATTATGTGGGTAATTGATTAATTATTGGATAGTAGGAGATTATAAAATTAATCATGAGATTAGTAGTAATTAATGGTGAATTTGGATAAGGCTTGCACTACAAAAACGTGGAAGCCCTTGAATTTGGCAATAAAAGTCATTAGGTGACTCATGAAAGGCTTGGCAAGGTGTCACATTAACATATAGGCTTGGAAAGGTGTCACTTTAACATATAGACATGGTAAGATCGTGAATCATACAAATATATGGTCTTTAACGTGAGTTACAAAAATAATGTTACGAAGATACAACATCATGTTTCAGAGAGATTTACAATGGTTGGAGCTGTAACGTGAGATTTTACAATTCTAAGGAAGCACGGTGCAATCTTTCTCAAGAATATCATATTCATATTCAATTGAGTGTTGTCTTGTTCCAGTCAAGAGAGTAGAGAGCCTATATATACAGTATTACAGTATTTTTATTACCATCGAGCTATAATCGATAGGCAGGCCCCTATTGGGCAACCTCTGATCAGATGGTAAGTTATATACCGATCCTACTATGGCCGAGCGCCTATGAGCGAGCCCAGTTGGCCGAGATACAGAGCCTAGTATGGCCGAGATCCTATGAGCGAGCCTACTACGACAGAGCAGTTATATATACCGAACCTTATAGGGCCGGACAGCTATTTTACTTACTCTATTGAGAGAGTTGAGTCAGTATCAGCAGGTAAGCATATCTTTAGATTATCTTTGACTTCGAGTTACTTCTAGTTATTATATTATCAGTTCAGTTTCAGCTTTCAGTATATTGCCTTACATGCTCGGTACATTATTTCGTACGGACGTCCCTTTTCTGGGGGCGCTGCATTTCATGCGTGCATGTTCAGAAAGACAGGCGAGTAGATCTCCTCATTAAGTGTTGGCCGAGTTTAGCTTGATCGATAAGCTTCATGCCTTTCGGAGTTGTCGGGTCTAGAGCTTTATGTACATCTTGTGTATAGATATATATATATATATATATATGTTATGAGTAGGTCAGGGAGTTGTTCCAATCAGAGTATATCCATCAGTAGAGGCTTGTAGACATATCCTGTTAGTTAGTGCAGTATGTTGGGCTTGCAAGCGTTGTATGTATATTTGGTTGGTTTGTCAGCTGCAATAATTATGATGGCCTTGTCGGCCTAGCTTTATATTTATATTTAGCCAGCATTCGCAGTTGTCATGCAATGTGGTCCATGGCCAAAGTATGACATCATATGTTCAGAGTCCCTCAGTCACAAGTTGGTACACAAGGATAGGTAAGGCACTGGGTGCCGGTCTCGCCCCACAGGTTCGTGGCGTGACAGAAGTGGTATTAGAGCAGTTCTGTCCTAAGGAGTCCACAAGTTGTGTCTAGTATAGTTTTGTTTATAGGTGTGTTGTGCACTACACTTATAAGCAGGAGGCTATAGGGCATTTAAGACTGTTACTTTTTCTTTTTACTCTAGATCGTGTGTTAGAGCTTACTTATAAGAATTCAAACTCCTAGCTCCTATAGAAAGACGGTTGGTAAGAGATATGGCTATGGAAGTGTTGAGTCAGAGGAACTCGACTTTGTATCATGCTTATGATAAGTAAATGGGAGGTCTTTAGCAGATCATATGTGTACTGAAAGGTGTAAGCTTCTTGATAAGAATCCCTAAGGCAAAAAAATATATATCCACTCTTATGGTAAAAAGCAATGAAAGGATCAGAAGATACAAGTTTCAACAAAAAAAAAGAAACAAAAAGCAAGGTAAAGAAGGGTATGGGGTACCTAATTAGTAGAGATGAATATTATCTACAATTCAGGAAGAGAGATAGAAGCATTTTGAGTTACCTTCATCAATAACAGAGGTATGTACAATTGGCTGCACCCGTCTCAGTTATGCCCTATGGGGCTAACAGGTGTAGTTTAAGAAAAGGATGAAACATCAGGATCTGGCTGGGGTTAGAGTAAACCAAAATAGTGAATGGATTGTTTGTGTTAGTTGACATTTCCGAAGAATATTACAAATGTGCTAATAGATCTTCTGGTGAGACTCAGGTGATGCACTCTAGAATATTACAAATAAATATGAATACTAGCATGATCAAAATAATTCTGAAGATAGGCACTGAAAGCCTAGAAGGGATAAATATTACCTTAGTATGACTTTTGTCCCTAGTAGAGCAAGGACGTTGAGCAAACCGAAGAGCCGATGAATGAAGCAAGGAGAGATAAAAGCGAAAGAATGTCTTGTTGAAGCTTTCACAAGAAAGGGATAGGTAGGAATATTAGCAAAGTAATGAGAAGAGAGATAAGGAAGAATTATGAGTGAAATGTGATACATGAACGAAAAAGGTAGATCAAAAAGATGACAGTGTTATCGGATCCATAGTCAGGTGAAGGAAGAGACGAGAGGTGATGGGCCTTAAGATAACAAAAAAGTATAGGCCATACAGTCACATCCTCATTTCGAGAAATAAGTTCGCAACTCTAACGTGATTAACAGAAGAAAAAGTTAGACCCTAGAGTAATAGAAATCAGTATGGATTGGTGAACAAGATAAACTAAAAATGAATTAGGGAGTGAGTGATTTGATAATAGTCAGCATAATGAGAATTTTAGATTGCGTTCCGACGATAATTAAATGGATAACAGAAGAAGATCCATGATGAATTCAGAGAATGGTCACTCAGGAAGACGCTTCCCTAAAGCAAGCAATGTGAACAAAGTTAAGCTTAAGGGATGCTATATGCCAGTTACACTAAGTGTCACCATCGCGAATAAGGAATTTTGTTATCCTTGGTACAAATGGATTACCGCAAGGTGAGTAACGGTCATTGATGATATAAAACGATACCAAAGATGAAAAGAAAAAACATCTATAGGCAGGTCGTAGTAGCTCCAACTCTTAGTACTCCCCTAAAGGGGGGGATATGGAATGGTGTGGCATTAAGTCAGAATTAAGTGGATCTAGTAACTATGGAATGATAAAGAAAGAATGCGATAAAAATGAGAAAGGGATGAGATTGCACTTATTCAAATCCTGCAGATATGCTACGATTCCAAAACATTATGCAAACACGGCGTCAAGGAAAGTAAGTGTTCTTGCCTAGGATGTTATTGATAAATAAGGAACCAGCACGAGAGGTAAGTCTAGACAAAGGAAATAACCCAAGAAAGATTACACTTAATATTGATATAAGAGTAGGCCAACGAATGGTTAGTAGTTGATTTAGGAAGAGCCTAGTTATGGCTAAATAAGAGGATACAGACAAATAAATAGACCGTGCAGGATAAACAGAGTGAACCCCAACATGGGGAATTCAGCCTCGCAGTTATCACATTATAATACTTGAGATATATTCATATGAGGGAAGTTAAAAAGGTATCGTATGAGTATTACAGAAATAAAAGAGAATGCCGCTGGGAAGACAGTAAAAATATCAAGTTCAGAAGCAACCCTACAAGCACAAGGGTGTGGAGGTAAGTAACTACGGATAATTATAGGCGAGGAAGGACATCAAAAATTCCGTCGGGTAAACAAGGTAATAAGCTCACAGCCATGCAAGAATCAGGTGGTCCTCCCTAAGTACTACAATGGAAGACCAGTTAAGGAAAAAAGGCAGAAGGCTCCAATCTGAGCATAGTAACTTGAAGAAGAAATGGTCATGTAAAAACAATCTCACAACAACATTGAATGCACTCCATAAGAAAATAGCACCTACCGTGGCTAATGAACGAGAAGTAAAATTAGCAGTGATATTGAAGGTCACATGAGTTGTATGGAATTCCAATATGTGTGGGCACTAAAATAAGCTAAGTATGCGCGCAAAAAAGGGGCAAAAGTACCAGGAAAAGTAATTTCTTATGTTTGAAGAAAGCTGAGATGGAACAAAAAGAATTATTTGATTAATGATCCAGGGTAAGTTACATTATGAATGCACTTAAAAGTTTGGAGTTTTATATATGCAACATATACAGTTGTAGAAGATTCTAGTATATGTCAAAAGAAAGAATTGAGATCAGGTCATAGGCGAAGGATTGAATTGTTAAGGATTGTATCATGAATATTCCTCAGCGCCCATGAAAGGCTAAATAGAATAACTAATACCATGAACCGCAGATTGGGAGATAACTTAAGCCTACATAAAGGCTGATCAGAAGAAGGAGGAAACTAAAAAGTTACATCAATAAAGTAAATCAAAAATCCGATTTTGGGACCCAGAAGTTATAGGAATCATGATTGAGAACATAGCAGAATCACTCTTAATATCAAAGGTGCAAGAGAGATAGTACAACAACCATATTCTATAACGGCTCTACAATAAAGCCAGTTAGAAAAATACTAGCCTCATAAGAATTTAGTATGGAGCTCCCACCGGATTGTATAGGCACCAAAGGTGCAAGTATTATAATAGAGCTTCAAATAGTGGAGGTGATTTATACCTATGTGGGAGGGAGGTTATGAAAGATATAGAAGACTGTGAGGTAATATTTTAAAATAAGTAAGGTAAAGGTGGACAACGTATGGAATACTTAAGTGTAGAAGGATGTGAGTGGTCCATACTTCAGGTAAAAGACTAGAAGCATTGGGATTCAATATCAAGAAATGATAGTAGCATCATCAGTAGCATATCTTCCAGCCTATGGTTTCTAGGTACTGAGAGGTCTATTTAAGAGAATAAAGAAGAATTAGAGACGATGTGATGTCTCGCTTGATGTTCCAAAATAACACAAGGAAATTTATAGTGCAAGAAAGTTGAAGGAAGGTTGCGAGTAGTATGAATAGATATGTATGGGTCGCAAGCTAAAGTATGGTAGAGCGACAAGTTTGTAGGAAGACAGGAGTAAGGATAAGAAAGGGCGAGTGAGGAGGTGACAAGAATGGATAAGCCCTCGGGAGTAAGCCTATGAAGATGAGAGAGAGTTTATGGTTTCTATAAATTATATAAAGCTCAGTATAGCCTAAATGAGCTCAAAGGAGTCTAAGACTAGTAGCATTTAGAAAAAATGGAATACTGACCTAATAATAAAATGAGGGTGTAATTGTGTTAGATAAAGGATGACGTTTGGGCCTTCGTTTGAATAATGATTTGAAAAACAAAGAGAAGGAGAAAAGATTTCACGAACGACACGAGATTAGAATACCCCCCCCCATAAGGTGAATCACATTGAGATACTATGAAATACAATTATGGAAATCACTTCAAATATTCCTCAATGCAATGTAAGCCCTAATGGCAAGGTATTACGTAAGATGTTTCAAGTTATTAGTGGTATATTGTACATCAATATTAAAGCAAATCAATAATGGATGAACAAAAGTCACAAAGTATGAGATGAGATTAGGTCGTCATTCTTAAAATGAAGAGTAACGAGGAAGCATTAAAGGGCTTAGATTTATACATATGGGATAAGCAACAAAAGTAAGCTGGAATTTGTTTACAGACCTCAACAACGATAAATCAAAGTAAGAATTATGGTATAGTATGACCTACTAAGATACAGTAAAATCACACGGTTAGATAACCAGTTCTATGAAACAAGATGTAGCAATAATCGTAATTTCAACAAAATACCGAGCAAAGAACTTTAGTATACCTACAAATTCCCAGGGGGACATTTCATCAAGCTCTGTATATATTTGCGAAGTGAGGCCTAGAGATTGTCTAGAAGCTCGAGGAAAAAGGGGAGAAGAGTCGCATATGCACACTTACAAGGTTAGAGTCGTACAGGTTGCATGATAGAAGGTAGCAACAGTTACGAGATTGGGAAGATCCTGACCACAAGTCGTGGTATGAGGAAGAGGACTAAAGGAAGGAATGCCCTAGCCTTTGGACTTATTCACAGAACAGTTACCTAGATGGCAAGAGGAGCACTAAAGTATTCGTAAGATCTATGGGTCATAAGAATGATAAGTGCATCAGTTAACATTCGAGGACGAATGTTCCAAAGGGGGGGAATGATGTTACATCCCATATTTTTGTATGTTAAAGTTTGGTCATAAATTAATCGACGTAAGTTCGGGAATGGGATTATTTTGAGATTATAAGCATTATGTTATTTCAAACAAGTGATGAGTAAATTCGTGAAGGTGAGAGGGGAAGCAACTCAAAGAAAATAAATTTTCATCTAAGTTTGACATATTGGGGTAAAATGCGGGCCGAGCAATAATACCCAATATTTATGGACTAGTACCATACATAGTACCATATGACCATTATAGTAGGATATATAAAGTGTATTAAAAAATAAGTAAAATTTTAAGTAATTTGAGACAATTCTTAATTATGTGAGTAATTCATTAATTATTAGATAGTGGGAGATTATCAAATTAATCATGAGATTAGTAGTTAATTAATGGTGAATTTGGATAAGGCTTGCACTACAAAAACGTGGCAGCCCTTGAATTTGGCAATAAAAGCCATTAGGTGACTCATGAAAGGCGTGGCAAGGTGTCACTTTAACATATAGGCATGGTAAGCACGTGAATCATACAAATATATGGCCTTTAACATTCTTTAAGCCTTCTTCAACGTGAGTTACACAAATAATGTTATGAAGATACAACATAACATTTCAGAGAGATTGCATATGTGATTTAAAATGGTCAGAGATGTAACGTGAGATTTTGCAATTTTAAGGAAGTAGGGTGCAATCTTTCTCAAGAATATCATACGGATTTTTCCCTACTCTGATCTTACTGTCACGTGCTTTGTCGCAATTGACATATATTAGAGGGATTGTTAAGAGAATCGACTTAGGTATGTTAAGGCTAAGCACTTCCTTCATTTTGCATTATCTCGTAATTACACAAGTTTGATAACAAGGCATAAAGAAAAATTCATATCCCAGAATTTACGTATATTAAAATTCATATCCCGGAATTTACGTATATTTTTCTAGTCTTGTAAGTTACAATATTTCCCTTATCGAGACTTCATATTCAATTGAGTATTGTCTTGTTCCAGTCAAGAGAGTAGAGAGACTATATATACAATATTACAGTATTTTCATTACCATCAAGCTATAATCGATGGGCAGGCTCCTATTGGGCAACCTCTGATCAGATGGTAAGTTATATACCGAGCCTATTGTGGTCGAGCATCTATGAGTGAGCCCAGTTGGCCGAGATACAAAGCCTAGTATGGTCGAGCGCCTATGAGCGAGCCTACTATGATAGAGCATGTATATATATACCAAGCCTTATAGGGCCGGATAACTATTTTACTTATTATATTGAGAGAGTTGAGTCAGTATCAGCAGGTAAGCATATCTTTAGATTATCTTTGACTTACAGTTACTTCCAGTTATTATATTATCGGTTCAGTTTCAGCTTTCAGTATATTGCCTTACATACTCAGTACATTATTTTGTACTGACGTCCCTTTTCTGGGGGCGTTGTATTTCAGCCGTGCAGGTTCAGAGAGACAGTTGAGTAGACCTCCTCATTAAGTGTTGCCCGATTTCAGCCTGATCGGTAAGCTCCATGTCATTCGGAGTTGCTGGGTCTAGAGATTTACGTACATCTTGTGTATATATGTATATATGTTATGTGTAGGTTGGGGAGCTGTTCCGATCACAGTATATTTATCAGTAGAGGCATGTAGACATATCCTATCAATTTGCGCAGTATGTTGGGCTTGCAGGCTTTGTATGTATATTTGGTACGTTTGTCAACTTCAATAATTATGACGGCCTTGTCGGACCAGCTTTATATTGATATTTAGTCAGCATTCGGAATTGCCTTGCAATGTGGCCCATGGCCAAAGTATGACATCATATGTTCAAAGTCCCTTAGTCACAAGTTGGTATGCAAGGATAGGTGAGGCACCGGGTGCCGGTCTCGCCCCCAGGTTCGGGGCATGACACGAAAGATCTAACATGGCCCAAAAAGGTAATCAAATCCAACCAAAACTCACACTTTTGAAAACTTGGCATATAACTGACTATCCCTCAAGTTCTAAAGTACAACCTGAAGATGCTTCTCACGCTCCTCTTGGCTGTGGGAGTAAACTAAAATATCATCAATGAATACGATCACAAAAAAATCCAAATAGGGCTTGAATACCCGGTTCATAAATCCATAAATGTTTTTGGGGCATTTGTCAAGACAAATGATATCACTAGGAACTCATAATGACCATACCGAGTCCAAAAAGTTGTATTAGGGACATTTGATGCCCTGATCTTCAACTAATGGTAGCCAGATCTCAAATCTATCTTCGAAAATACTTTGGCACCCTAAAGCTAATCAAATAAGTCATCAATCCTCGGCAATGGATACTTGTTCTTGATAGTGACTTTGTTTAACTGCTGATAATCTATACATATCCTCATAGAACCATCCTTCTTCTTCACAAACAACACCGGTGCACCCCAGGGCGAGACACTAGATCTAATGAATCACATATCAAGCAAATCCTGCAAATACTTCTTTAGTTCCTTCAACTCTGCTAGGGTCATACGGTATGGTGGAACAGAAATGGGGTGAGTGCCCGGAGCCAAGTCAATACAGAAGTCAATATCTTTGTTGGGTTGTATCCCCAACAAATCTTTAGGAAACACCTCTAGAAACTCGTGCACATACTGAATCCATGGAAGGAACCCCCGCCACTAGGATCACAGATATAGGCCAAATATGCTAGACATCCCTTCTAGACCATATGTCGAGCCTTCACAAAAGAAATCACACTGCTAGTATAATGGCCATCACTCCCTCTCCACTCTAATCGAGGAAACCTCGACATGTATAAGGTCACTATCTTGGCATGATAGTACAATATAGCATCAATTTATGCCCAAAATAATATCAAGTCCACCATATCAAGAAGTAGAAGATGTACACTAGTCTCAAGGCTCCCGATAGAAACCATACACGAGCGATAGACACGATCTACTACAATAGAATCTCCCGTATGTGTGGACACATATATTGGACCACTCAAAGAATCACCAGGCAAAACTAGATATGAAGCAAAATATGATAACACATATGAATAAGTAGAGCCCGGATCAAATAGAACTGAGGCATCTCTATGGCAAACCAGAAAAATATCTATGATAACGACATTAGATGACTCTACCTCCAGTCCAGCTGGAAATGCATAAAAATGGGGTTGGGCCCCACCACTATAACGTACGCCTCGGACGACCTCTAGTTGGCTGGCCTCCACCTATAATGTCCTGACCTCCATCTCTAACAGCCCGACACCCCCATCTAGCTAGTTGAGCGGGCAGTGGAGCAACTGGTGCTGGAACTATGGCACGAGAACCCTATTGTGGCGTGCCACCTTGTGACCTATCTTATGACATGCCTCTAATCTCCACAAGTATAACAAGTCCTCGGCTACTGTGACTGTTGACTCTAGAATTGACCCTGTCGACCTGGATAACCACTTTGATAACTGTGGATCGGAGGTGCACTAATAGGAAATGAAGTTGCGCTGTAGGCTAGCTGCTCAGGATGAGACCCATAAGATTCACAACTACCTAAAGCATCATGGGATGCCTGAAGCGCTGACTGAATCGGCTTGGGAGGATAGCCTTTACCAAACAAACCTCTTCCTCGAGATGAGGCACTATTGAAACCACCAAAATGACGAGACCTCTTCTCAAATACCGCCTCTTACTCTGACCATGAATCATCTATATCCGTCTAGCAATCTCTACTGCCCTCTGGAAAGAAATATCATCTCCGGTCTCCTTGGCCATATGTAGCCTGATACCAACAGTAAGTCCATCGATGAATCTCCTCACTCTCTCCATCTTAGTAGGGAGTAAGATAACTGCATAGCGAGCTAGTTCCACAAATCAGTTCTCCGGTAGCGGTCATGCTACCTTGCTGAAGGTGCTCGAACTGCCTGCGGCACTCCTCTCTCAAAGTGAAAAGAATAAACTTCTCCAGAAAAAGCTGGGAAAACTGAACCTAAGTGAGGGGTGGAGAACCTACTGGTCTACCCCGCTCATAATCTTGCCACCACCTCTTGGTAGAACCGGTTATCTAAAACACTACAAAGTCTACTCCATTTGATTCAACAATACCCATGTTACGCAACACCTCGTAGCAACGGTCCAAATAATCATGTGGGTCCTCAGAAGGTGCACCACTAAAATGAATATGCAAGAGCTTTGTGAACTTATCCAACCTTATCAATCCCTTAGAAGACATTGCGGGCCTCTCTCTGGTCTCTGTAGCAACAATAGTCTAAACTACCTCAACTAACGGAACAGCTGGAGTCTTATATATGGGAGCCATCTACTTCGGAGTGTGAGTAGCGGGAGTCTGTGCTCCTCTCACAGCCTGAGAGACAGTTGGTGCCACAAAAATGCATCTATCTGGGCCGCACTCTCCATGAGGCCCACTAAGCGGACTAGAGTGTCCTAAACCACAGTAATGGCTATAAATCCCTCTAGGACCTGAGCGAGTCTGATTGGTGCAGTCTGAGCTGGGTTCTCCTCCTCACGATCAATCTGAGGCTCCATAATGGGTGTTACTGCACCTGCTCTAGGCTGAGCTCTACCTCGGCCCCTACCCCTAGTAGTGGCTGCAATAGGGGGCTCCAGCTCCTTCCCATCTGTAGATGTTGTGAGTGTTTTCATCATCTGCGAGAGAACAAGAATAGAATGATTCAAACATCAATTATAGAATAAAATAGCACGATAGGGGAAGAAAGAAGTGAAAAATTCTTAAAGCTCCATAGCCTCTAAAAGATAAGTACAAACGTCTCCACATCGATCCTCCAGGCTCTACTAAGCTTGCTCATGACTCGTAAGACCTAAGAAACCTAGTGCTCTGATACCAACTTGTCACGACCCGGAATCCCACCCTCAGGACCATGATGGTTCCAATCATTTCACTTGCTAGGCAAGCCAACGTTAGCTAGATTATTTAACCAATTTTAACAATTCAAAATAAAACATTAATAAAGATAAACCGAAATAGCCCAAAATGGAATAATAAAATACGTATGATGATATCTAAACATCTACAAATTCCAGAGTCACGAATACATGAGCAACTAGAGTACTACACATATGGTCTGAAGAAAATACAACAATTTTTAGACTAGATAAACAATAGAATAGATAAAGAAGGGGACTTCTAGGCTGTGGACATTGTGCAGCTATACCTCAAGTCTCTGAATGTAGCTGAATCCGAGCAGAACACCACTAAATGATGCTAGGATCAACACCAGTATCTGCACAAGAAATGCAAAAGTGTAGCATGAGTACAATCGACCCAATATACTCCATAAGTGCTGAGCCTAACCTCAACGAGGTAGTAACGAGGCTATAACAAGACACCTACTTGAAATTTGTACGAATATATACATAGAGCAATAAAATAACGAGTATAGCAATTAAAACATTAATTGGGAGGGGACATGCGAAAGGGGAACTATCATAAGAACGGCAAGTACGAAATCATCAAATAACATCTTCCGAAAATAAACAACAATGTAACCAAGTAAATCACCAATCCGGAAATCCAATGATGCAATGAAATGAAAATGGCACGGCATAGCCCTTCGTGTTTTAACTTTCGTCCTCACCATGTAATATCATAAATAAAATGTTACGGCATCACCCTTCCTACGTTTACTCTCAACCTCCCATTATATGATAATTATGATAAATAATCGAATATGCGGAATCACCCTTTGTGTTTTAATCCTCACAACCTCTCAATAGATGATAATGTATGAAATAAGGCATTGCAGCACCTTTCGTGATTTTTCACTCTTCCTCACCAAATAACAATACATATCCGAGATAACAATGCAAGGCGGGAAGCGATTTCACTTCAATTATAGTGTCATGATACCAAATTCAACTTTCGAAATTTCCAAAACCTTTAAAATAAACAATAAATATGAGGCAAATAATTAAAGGAGTAATATTCTATCTTAAGCATGGAAAACATAGTCAATAGAACAATCTAGTACAAAGAAACAATTTCAACCTGCATGCTTTAAACATAATAACAATGTATATATGCTCGTTACCTTACATATATGTCATCCCCATACATAATACACGTAGAAAATAGATCAACAAGTCCTAATCCCTCAAGTCAAGGTTAACCACAATACTTACCTCACTCCGTAACCAAATCAATGCTCAATTGCGGCTTTTTCTCTAGAATTAGCCTCCAAACCAATCAAATCTAGCCAAATATAGTTCAAATAATTCAAAATATGCTTAGGAAACTACAAAGGAGTGAAAAGATTCAATCTTTAATCATTTTGGAAAAAGTCAAGAAAAGTCAACCTCGGATTCGCTTGGTCAAAACTCGAGATTTGGACCAAAACTCAATTATCCATTCACCCTGGAGCCTGATTATGGAATTACTTTCGAAATCCGACCTTAATTTGAGGTCTAGATCTCAATTTCTCAAAATCCTCAATTTATACCATAAAACACTTAAATTAAAGGTTAAAATAAATGGGTGTTTACGGAAATGTAATAAAACAAGTTAAAATCTATTAGCAAATGAAGTTGGGATGAAAAACCTCTTCAAACCGCCTCTAGGCCGAGCTCTAACTTGAAAATAGTAAAAAATGGTGAAAATCCCGATTTTGGAATGCTTTAATACTTGGGCATTAGGTATTCTTCGCATTGGTGAAGCACCTGATGCGATCAAGAAGCACAGCGGCCAAAAAGGTTTTCATGTTCACGAGCTACCCTTCATGTTTGCGAAGGCTTACTCCCCTTGCCTTCGCATTCATGAGCAAAGAACGCATTCACAAAGAGTAACGGATAGACCACCCCCCAGATCCCACAAACTTCGCATTCGCGAAGGGTAAACCCCCCTCCACTCCACATTCACGACTAGCTCCTCGCGTTCACGAAGAAGAAATTCCACTTGTCACGACCCCAATTCCCTCCAAAGGATGTTCTGAGGGCACCTAGTCCCTACGACTAGGTAAGCCTAACATTTAATAATAACCTGACAGAAATAATTTACAAACTACTAAAACAAAGCTAAATAACTGATGTAAACTTTCGAAAATAAAATCAATAGCAATACACTCCCCAAGACCCGTGGAACTTAGCCATAAGCTCTATAGAGTAAAACTAGAATATCTACTATATCATTGTCTAAAAGAAAACACAAGAGTAAATAAGAATAAGGAAGGTGACTCTGAGGCCTATGGACGCCGAGCAGGCAGACCATGAAGTCTCCGTAAAGCAACTAACAGATAATCACAAACGACCGACACGAGCAGACGTACCTGGATTTGCAAAAAAATACATAAGCGTAGTATAACTACACCACCACTATACCCAATATGTATTAAGCCTAACCTCGGTAGAGTAGTGACGAGGTCACAAGACACCTACTAGGATATAAATAAACAGTATGAAAATGTAATAAAGACAAATAATGGGAAGCGGAGAAATAACTGATACGAAATAGTTAACAGCATGATCTAATACAAGAATTGTAATCATGGAAATAACATAAAGAAATTAGTTAAAGGGAACCACGATGATCATATACGGACAATAACTGGCAAAAACAAGGAAGAACAAAATAACAAAAATCACAACGAGGTATCGCCTCGTGTATAATAGGAATCACAACCGAGGTACTGCCCCGTGTATGTAAATCAAGAATCATAACTGAGGTACCACCTCATATTCGAAATTCACAATCTCAATCACAATTTTCTTTATTCCGTCGCATGAGCCTTTCATTTGAAATAGGTTTTGAAAATAGTTTTTCTGAAATAGTTGCATGCACTTTAACACACCTTACAACACCACGTGGCTTCACGTAGTTCCCTTACAAGCAACACACATATAAGTCCCGTCTTATACCACCACATGCACAGTAACCCAAGCCTTATACCGCCGCATGCACGTCAATATCATATCATAATAATAACTTGTACCACAAGTGCCCATATATCATAACTTGCCAACAATCAACAATATCAATGTTTCCACAATAATAGCCTGTGGCACCACCACAACATGTACAAGAATATCAACAATAACAATGAATGTAAAATTCTCAATAAGAAAGATATCTCATCAATTATCAACTTTGCTTCAAAATGATGTGGCTTATGTAATGACCCGACTGGTCGTTTTGCCTTTTAGAACCACATTCCCTTAAATAAAACTTCCCGTGCTTGCCTTAGCTAATTTATGACTTGCGGGGACGGTTGGTTTGGGATATGGAAGAGTTTGGAGTGAAATATGCCCATTCGATTCCTTAGGATTTTCTTTAAAAGGCTAAGTTTTACTTTGTTCAATATTTTGAGCAAACAGACCTAGATTCATAATTTGACGGTCCCGAAGGGTCCGTAGAAAAATATGGGACCTGGGCGTATACCCAGAATCGAATTCTGAGGTCCCTAGCCCGAGTAATGAATTTTTATTAGAAATTGTTAATCCGAAGTTTTAAGGATTTAAAGAAACTAATTAATGATTAATTTCATGGGTATCAGGCTCTTATGTTGGTTCTAAAGCCCGGTACAAGTCCGATATATCTTTTAAGGATCACCCGTAAAATTTGGTGTCAATCCGAGTAGTTTAAGAGCGTTTGGCCCGTTAGAGGAAAATTAAGAACTTGAAGTTCATAAGTTTGATTCAATTGATTTTAGGGGGTGATTCTTAGATTTAGCGTTGTTTCAGGCGTTCGGAAGGTTTGAGTCGGTCCGTTTTGTGATTTCAGACTTGTCGGTATGTTTGGACGGGGCCCGGGAGCCCCGAGCATCAATCGGACGAGGCTCGAGTGAAGTTGAAATTTTTGAGAAGTGCTGAAGTTGCTGCTTCTGTCATAACCGTACCTGCGGTTGGTGGACCACAGGTGCGAGACCGCAGATGCGGTCCATCTATCGCAGATGCGGCCTAGGGAAGGCCAGGACAAACCGCAGAAGCGACTCTTCAACCGTGGAAGCGGCTCCGCATAAGCGGGCTCAAGACCGCAGAAGCGGTCCCAGCCATTTTAGCCCCTTTTTGCAGATGCAGTCCCTTCTCGCAGATGCGGTCCCCTGACCGCAGATGCGGGAATCGCTAAAGCAGTGAGGTTCATTTAATACGGGTTCTAAGTCATTTTTGTCACATTTCACTCCTTCATGGGCGATTTTGGGAGCTTTTGAGAGAAGACTTCCACCTAGCATCTTTAGGTAAGCTTATCCAACTAATTCTTAGTTTAATACTTGTGTTTTAGATAGATTAAACACTAGAATTTAGGTAAAATCAAGGGGTTAGAGCAAAACCTAGGGTTTTAATAAAAGTTAGATTTAACCACGAAATTTGTTATGGAATGAATTAGAAATCATATATTATTGATTCTTAGGTTATATAGAACAACTACCTTCGAAAAATTTCGAAATCCGGGCATGTGGGCCCGAGGTCGGATTTTAGGAAACTTCTGTTAAAGGTTGGGAAATTGCTTAAATAGCTAGAATTTAGTCTTGTGAGTCTATATTGACTAGTTCCTACCTCATTTAACTAGTTTGGGATCGTTTGACTCCGAATTAAGGGCTTGGACTCGTTCTTGGTATTGGAAGTGCACTTTGGAGCGAGGTGAGTCTCCTTTCTAACCTTGTAAGAGGGAATTGTCCCCATAGGTATAGTAATTGAATTAATTGCTATTATATGCGGGGGCTACGTACGCACTAGGTGACGAGAGTCCATGCGTAGCTACTATTATGTTAAGTTCGGGTAGTCTAGGACCCAAAAGCATGCTCTATATGGTATTCTTGTAACTTGATGATAAATTTGGATTCGTATAAATTATATTGATTAAGGTAAATAAGACTAGTAGAGGAACCTTATCTTGCTTGGTCTTTTAAAAGAGGATTTGAATATTCCTCTGAACAACTACTCCTTAGATAAACATTATTGTCTGCTTGTTGATGAGTTTATTTATTTTTGACCACGTTGCACGTGTTATTCGCGAGCAGGGTAATAGATGCATCTATGGTCGAGCCGTTCGACCCTCGACAGTGCACAATTTACTTTTATGTTGGATCGGGTCATACGTCCCTCGGAGTTGCTTGCACATGCTTTACTTAGCATTTCTTTGTGGACTGAACTTCATATATTCCTTGAAACGTAAATGGATACCCATGATATTATTTGGAAAAAGAATTGTTATTCCTTGCCATACAATGCTAATAAATTGTGCTATCCATATTTATTATAGATTCTTTCTCATATTATTTGACCCTAGTAAGTATCAAGTCGACCTCTCGTCTCTACTTCTTCGAGATTAGACGGGATACTTACTGGGTACATATTTTTTATGTACTCATACTACACTTCTGTACTTAATTGTACAGGATCTGAGGCAGGTGTATCTGGCTATTAGTCTGGTGCGTATCCCTGAGCAGATTTCGAGACTTCTACAGTGAGCCGCTTCCCTTCCCGTGCCGCTCAGCAGCCTGAAGGAGTCTCTCTTATGTATTTTTGTTGTCTATTCTATATCGGACAGTAGGATAGTGTGATTCTTTTGTATATTCTACTAGTTGTCCACAGCTTGTGACACCAGGTCTTGGCACACACATTAGTAGACTGTATTATTTTTAGGATTGTACAATTATTGTTTTTGACTTTACTAATCATTTTTTATTTTATTTCAACTTAAAGAATCATTGCAACTATTTTGGGTAAAAGTAAATGAGATCTTATTTAGTATTTTCCGCGTTGGCTTGCCCAACAATGGTGTTGAGCGCCATCATGACCTATTATGGAAATGGGTCGTGACAACATGGTATCAGAGCACTAGGTTCACGTAGGTCTCACAAGTCATGGGAAAACCTAATAGAGTCTTGTGGATCGGTACGGAGACGTCTGTATTTATCTTCGAGATGTTATAGGGTGTTAGGAAAACTACTATTTATTCATTTCCTATCGTGCAGTGGTTGGTGTACTAAATTTCCCTCTTCTATTCTCTCATAGATGGTGAGGACACGCACGGCTGATGTTCCAAACCTAGGCGGAGCTGCTCCCCCCGTTGCTAGAGGATGAGGCAGAGGCCGGGGGAGGGCACTGGCCCATGGTAGGGGACGAGGGCATCCCAGAGTTATCCCAGTAGTAACACTAGCAGATCCCGCGGGAGATCCTATCATCGAGGGGCAGGACGAGGTGCCCGCAGCTGAGCCTACCCCGGTAGACTTTATGACAGCACCGGGATTCCAGGAGGTCATGGGCCGTATGTTGCGGTTCATGGATTCTATGACTCAGGCTAGTTTATTTCCAGTAGATCCAGCTACATCACAGGCAAGAGGGGGAGCACAGACCCCTACTGCTCAGGCTCCTGGACATGCAGCTACAGTGTATCAGACTCGGGGCGCACTACCCGCAGATGGGGCCCAGCCAGTTGCTATGATGGCACCCCAGCTCAGACCAGCTGCGGACGGTGATCCGCAGAAGTTATTGGATAGGTGGACTAGACTTCACCCTCCTATCTTCAAGGGTGAGCATCATGAGGATGCCCAGGATCTCATTGACAGGTGCAGGGATAGACTGCACAACATGAGGATATTGGAGTTGCATGGAGTTGACTTCACTACTTTTCAGCTGGAGGGCAGGGCCCGTAGATGGTGGCAATCCTATATTCTTGGCAGGCCAGCAAGTTCTCCTCCCCTCACCTAGGGTCAGTTCACCTAGTTATTCTTGGATAGGTATATTCCACCCTCTGAGAGGGAAGAGCTACGGTACCGGTTTAAGCATCTTGAGCATGGCTAGATGTTTGTGACCGATTATGAGGCGAGATTCTCTGAGTTGTCTTGCCATGCACTCATGATACTTCCCATAGATGCTGAGAGAGTGCGGAGATTTGTTGAGGGGTTGCACCCCGGTATTCAAGCTAGCATGGCCTGAGAGGTGGAGATGGGTACTAAGTATTAGCTAGTGGTAGAGATTGCTCGCAGGATTGAGGGGTATCGCCAGAGGGGTAGAGAGAAGATTCAGCAGGACAAGAGAGCCCGGTTTTCGGGAGAGTTCAGAGGTGCCCCATCTAGGGGTAGAGGTCACTGCGAGAGGGGCCAACCCAGCAGGCCCCCGTATTCAGCACCACCACCCCCTCCCCGAGGTGCTCCAGCGAGGCCTTATTTCAGTGCGATGCCGGAGATTTCTTACCGCCCACCAGCTATTCAGGGTTCCTCCGGCGGGTATGATGGTCATCAAGATTCTCCCAGTGCTCACTTCAGTGTCACGCCAGAGAGTTAGTATCACCCACCGGCCATCCAAGGCTCTTCCAGTAAGTATTCGGGTCAGCTGGCTCAGACTTTAGGGTAGCAGGCTATGGTACCGAGAGTATGCTACGATGTGGAGATCCGGTTCACATGAAGAGGACCTACCCCAGACTTCGGGGCAAGGTAGTGTAACAGAGTCAACAGCCTATGATTTCAGCACTGGCTGCCCCACCACCTAGAGGTGCAGGGCAGACTGGTAGGGGCCATCCTAGAGGTCGAGGCCAGGCAGGGAGAGGTCAGCCAGCTATTGCTCAGTCAGGTAGAGGCTAGCCAGCCGGTGCTCCAACTAGATTTTACGCCCTTCTAGTCAGGCCAGATCCATTGGCCTCAGATGCCGTCATCACAGGTATTATTTCCGTCGGCGGTAGAGATGCTTCGGTATTATTTGACCCAGGGTCTACATATTCATATGTATCATCTCTGTTTGCTCATTTCCTGGTTATTTCTCCTGAGCCTTTGGGCACTTATGTTCATGTGTCCACTCCTGTGGGTGATTTTGTGGTTGTGGATCGGATCTACCGGTCTTGTGTGATCACATTCTGTGGTTTCGAGATTAGGGCGGACCTCTTGTTGCTTGACATGATTGACTTTGAGGTCATCCTAGGCATGGATTGGTTGTCTCCATATCACATCGTCCTAGATTGCCATGCCAAGACTATTTCATTATGATGCCAGGGGTCCCAAGGTTGGAGTGGAAGGGTTTCATAGTTGATACATCTAGTCGGGTTATTTCTTTCTTGAAGGCTCGGCATATGGTCGAGAAGGGGTGTTTGGATTATCTAGCTTATGTTCGGGACACCACCACAGAGTCTCTGACGATTGATTCAATTCTAATGGTTCGAGAGTTTGCCGACATGTTTCCTTCTGATATTTCTAGCATGCCACCGGATCGTGATATTGATTTCTCTATTGATTTGGCTCTAGGCACCCAGCCTATATCTATTCCACCGTACTGCATGGCTCCTAAGGAGTTGAAGGAGCATCTTGAGGAGTTGTTAGCAAAGGGGTTTGTTAGACCCAGTGTATCACCTTGGGGTGCACTAGTATTATTTGTGAAGAAGAAGGATGGGACAATGCGAATGTGCATTGATTACTGCTAGTTGAACAAAGTCACCATCAAGAACAAGTATCCATTGCCTCATATCGATGATTTGTTCGACCAGTTGCAGGGTGCTAGGGTGTTATTTAAGATAGACTTGAGGTCAGGGTACCACTAGTTGAAGATTCGTGACTCGGATGTTCCGAAGACTGCATTCCGGACTAGATATGGCCATTATGAGTTTTTGGTGATGTTCTTTGGCTTGACTAATACCCCAGCAGCATTTATGGACTTGAAAAATAGGGTGTTCATGCCTTATATTTATTCGTTTGTCATCGTCTTCATTGACGACATCTTGATATACTCCCGTATCCTGGGGGAGCACGAGTAGTATATGAGAGTAGTGCTTCAGACCTTCCGAGAGCAGAAGCTATATGTTAAGTTCTCCAAGTGTGAGTTTTGGCTGGAGTCAGTGGCATTCTTGGGGCATGTTGTGTCAGGAGAGGGTATTAAGGTAGATCCCAAGAAAATTTAGGCAGTTCAGAGTTGGTCACGTCCTACCTTAGTTACCGAGATCAGGAGTTTCCTGGGGTTAGCAGGTTATTACCGGTGATTCGTGCAGGGCTTTTCATCTATTGCATCACCTTTGACTAGATTGACCCAGAGGGGTGCTCCTTTCTGTTGGTCCGGCGATTGTGAGGAGAGCTTCCAGAAGCTCAAGACAACTTTGACTATAGCACCAGTTCTTGTGTTGCCTTCCGGTTCAGTGATGTATACGGTATACTGCGATGTTTCGTGCGTTGGATTGGGGTGTGTATTGATGTAGGAGGGGTGAGTAATTGCCTATGCTTCGTGCCAGCTGAAGGTTCATGAGAAGAATTATCCTGTGCATGATATAGAGTTGGTCGCGATCATTCATGCTCTTAAGATATGGAGGCATTATCTGTATGGGGTGTCATGTGAGGTTTATACTGATCATCGCAGCTTACAGCATTTGTTCAAATAGATGGATCTTAATTTGAGACAGTGTAGGTGGCTTGAGTTACTGAAGGATTATGACATCACCATTCTTTATCATCTAGGCAAGGAAAATGTGGTTGCGGATGCCCTAAACAGAAAGGCAGAGAGTATGGGTAGCTTAGCATTCATTCCAGTAGAGGAGAGGCCACTAGCCTTGGACATTAAGTCCTTGGCTAACAGACTTGTGAGGTTGGATATTTTAGAGCCCAGCCGAGTTCTCGTATGTGTGGTTGCTCAGTCTTCATTATTAGGGCAGATCAATGCCTAGCAGTTTGATGATCCACATTTGGTGGTTCTCAGAGAGACGGTGCTTCAGGGAGGTGCCAAGGAGGTTACTATTGGCGAGGATGGTGTTTTGCGACCCCAGGGTCGTTTATGTGTTCCTAATATTGATGGTTTGAGGGAGAGGATTCTAGAGGAGGCACACAGTTTGCAGTATTCCATTCACCTGGGAGCTATAAAGGTGTATCGCGACTTGAGGCAGCATTATTAGTGGCGGAGGATGAAGAAAGACATAGTAGAGTATGTGGCTAGGTGTTTGAATTGCCAGCAGGTCAAGTATAAACACCAGAGGCCGGGTGTCCTACTTCAGCAGATGCCTATACCAGAGTGGAAGTGGGAGCGCATCATCATGGATTTCGTAGTTGGGTTACCGCGGACTTTGCGGAGGTTTGATTCAGTATAGGTCATTGTTGATAGGTTGACCAAGTCGACCCACTTTATTCTAGTGGCAACTACTTATACGGTAGAGAGGTATGCTTAGATTTACATTCGGGAGATGGTCGGGTTGCACGGTGTGCCTATTTCCATCATATCAAATAGGGGCCCTCAGTTCACTTCCCATTTTTGGAGAGCCGTTCAGAGTGAGTTGGGGACCTGTGTAGAGATTAGCACAGAATTCCATCCTCAGATCGACAGGCAGTCAGAACAGGCAGTGAGATTTTGGAGGACATGATCAGAGCATGTGTGATTGACTTTGGAGGGCAGTGGGATCAGTTCTTGCCCTTGGCGGAGTTTGCATACAACAACAGCTATCAGTCCAGCATAGATATGGCTCCATACTAGGCTTTATATGGTCGCCATTGTCGTTCTCCTGTCGGGTGGTTTGAGCTTGGTGAGGCTTAGTTATACGGTACAGAGTTGGTACAGGATGCCTTGGATAAGGTAAAGTTTATCCAGGAGAGGCTTCGCACAGCTCAGTCCAGACAGAAAAGTTACGCGGATCAGAAGGCGTGTGATGTATCATTTATGGTTGATGAGAAGGTCCTCTTGAAAGTCTCGCCAATGAAGGGTGTTATGAGATTCGGGAAGAAGGGCAAGCTGAGCCCGAGGTTTATTGGCCCATTTGAGGTGTTGAGGCGAGTTGGGGAGGTTGCCTACGAGCTGGCTTTACCCCCCCAGCTTATCAGGAGTTCATCCGGTTTTTCATGTATCTATGCTTCGGAGGTATCATGCCGACTTATCCCATGTGTTCGACTTTAGTACTATTCAGCTGGATGAGAGTTTGGGTTATGTAGAGGAGCCAGTTGCCATTATTGATAGACAGGATCGCCAGTTGAGGTCCAAGAGGATTTCTATGGTAAGGGTTCAGTGGAGGGGCCAACTAGTCGTAAAGGCGACTTGGGAGTCCGAGGAGGACATGCAGAGCAGATATCCACATTTATTCGGCAACTCAGGTACTTTTCTATGTCCTTTGAGGACGAACGTTTATTTAAGAGGTGGAGAATGTAACGACCTGACTAGTCGTTTTACCTTTTAGAACCCCGTCCCCTTAAATAAAACTTCCCGCGCTTGCTTTAGCTAATTTATGACTTGTGGGGATGATTGGTTCGGGATTTGGAAGAGTTTGGAGTGAAATATGCTCATTCGATTCCTTAGGATTTTCTTAAAAAGGTTAAGTTTGACTTTGGTCAACATTTTGAGCAAACGGACCCAGATTTGTGATTTCACGGTCCAGGAGGGTCTGTAGGAAAAAATGGGACATGGGCGTATACCCGGAATAAAATTCCGAGGTCCCTAACCCGAGTAATGAATTTTTAGTAGAAGTTGTTAATCTGAAGTTTTAAGGATTTAAAGAAACTAATTAATGATTGATTTCATGGGTATCGGGCTCGTATGTTGGATCTGAAGCCTGGAACAGGTCCGATATATCATTTAAGGCTCGCCCGTAAAATTTGGAATCAATCCGAGTAGTTTAAGGGCATTTTGGCCCGTTAGAGGAAAATTAAGAACTTGAAGTTCATATGTTTGATTCAATTGGTTTTAGGGGGTTATTCTTAGATTTAGTGTTGTTTCGGGCATTCCGAAGGTTCGAGTAGGTCCGTTTCGTGATTTTAGACTTGTCGGTATGTTCGGGCAGGGCCCGGGAGCACCGAGCATTAATCGGATGAGGCTTGAGTGAAGCTGAAATTTTTTAGAAGTGCTGAAGCTGCTGCTTCTGTCATAACCGCACATGTGGTTGGTGGACCGTAGGTGCGAGACCACAGATGCGGTCCATTTATCGCAAATGCGGCCCAGGGAAGGCCAGGCCAAACCGCAGAAGCAGCTCTCAAATAGCAGAAGCGGCTCCGCAGAAGCGGCCTCAAGACCGCAAAAGGGGTCCCAGCCCTTTTAGCTCTTTTTCACAGATGCGGTCCCTTCTCGCAGATGCGGTCCCCTGACCGCAGATGCGGGAATCGCTGAAGCAGTGAGGTTCATTTAATACAGGTTCTAAGTCATTTTTATCACTTTTCACTCCTCCATGGGCGATTTTGGGAGCTTTTGAGAGAAGACTTCCACCTAGCATCTTGAGGTAAGCTTATCCCACTAATTCTTAGTTTAATATTTGTGTTTTAGGTATATTAAACACTAGAATTTAGGTAAAATCAAGGGGTTAGAGCAAAACTTAGGGTTTTAATAAAAGTTAGATTTAACCACGAAATTTGTTATGGAATAAATTAGAAATCATATATTGTTGATCCTTAGGTTATAGAGAACAACTTCCTTCAAAAAATTTCAGATCCGGGCACGTGGGCCCGGGGTTGGATTGTAGGAAACTTGTGTTAAAGGTTGGGAAATTGCTTAAATAGCTAGAATTCAATCTTGCGAGTCTATATTGACTATTTCCTACCTCATTTAACTAGTTTGGGATCGTTCGACTCCGAATTGAGGGCTTGGACTCGTTCTTGGTATTGGAAGTGCACTTTAGAGCGAGGAGAGTCTCCTTTCTAACCTTGTAAGAGGGAATTGTCCCCATAGGTATAATAATAGAATTAATTGCTATTATATGGGGGGCTACGTACGCACTAGGTGACGAGAGTCCGTGCATAGCTACTATTATGTTAAGTTCGGGTAGTCTAGGACCCAAAAGCATGCTCTACGTGGTATTCTTGTAACTTGATGATAAATTTGGATTCGTATAAATTATATTGATTAAGGTAAATAAGACTAGTAGAGGAACCTTATCTTGCTTGGTCTTTTAAAAGAGATTTTGAATATTCTTGTGAATAACTACTCCTCAGATATACAGTATTGTCTGCTTGTTGATGAGTTTATTTATATTTGACTGCGTCGCACGTGTGATTCGCGAGCTGGGTAATAGATGCATCTATGGTTCGAGCCGTTCGACCCTCGGCAGTGCACAATTTACTTTTATGTTGGATCGGGCCGTACGTCCCTCGGTGTTGCTTGCGCATGCTTTACTTAGTATTTCTCTGTGGACGGAGCTTCATATATGCCTTGAAACGTAAATGGATACCCATGATATTATTTGGAAAAAGAATTATTATTCTTTTCCATACAATGCTAATAAATTGTGTTATCCATGATTATTATAGATTCTTTCTCATGTTATTTGACCCTAGTAAGTATCAAGTCGACCTCTCATCTCTACTTCTTCGAGATTAGACAGGATACTTACTGGGTACATATTGTTTATGTACTCATACTACACTTCTGTACTTAATTGTCCAGGATCTGAGGCAAATGTATCTGGCTATCAGTCTGGTGCGCATCCTTGAGCGGATTTCGAGACTTCTTCGATGAGCCGCTTCCCTTCCCGTGCCGTTCAGCAGCCTGAAGGAGTCTCTCTTATGTATTTTTGTTGTCTAATTTTTTTCGGACAGTAGGATAGTATGATTCTTTTGTATATTCTACTAGATGTCCACAGCTTGTGACACCAGGTCTTGGCACACACATTAGTAGACTGTATTATTTTTGGGATTGTACGATTATTGTTTTGACTTTACTGATCATTTCTAATTTTATTTCAACTTAAAGAACCATTGCAACTATTTTGGGTAAAAGTGAATGAGATCTTATTTAGTATTTTTCGCGTTGGCTTACCTAACAATGGTGTTGGGCGCCATCATGACCTATTATGGAAATGGGTTGTGACAGCTTCTACAACTTCAACACCAATAACTCAACAATAAGAATGATAACGTGTAATTACGAACCAAATACAATTAACTCACAATGGAAGGAATAACTTGACTTCAAGGAGAATAATATCAATGAAAGAGATAACTATTAACCATGACTTCAAATAATGATAGTTAACAATGAAAGAGATAACACATATAATAACTTCAATTAATGATAATCAACAATGAAAGAGATGACATATATCAAATAAAGGAGCAACAAGTTCAACTAAAGCATGAGCAATTTATCAAGTAGGATGTAGAACAAGTGTTAAACAAATCAATTAAGGCATATGAGGAGCAACACAAATAAGAATACATTGACTATGACAAGTAAGAACATGATATGGCATTTAAATTAAAGCATGGAAATAGTCTAAGTAGCCTAAACCGGTCAAATGCCATCTACAACCCGTGGACTCACTCTTCACCTTGCATACACGACTTTCACATAGTATAAAAAGACAATCAATCCTAAATCCTAAGGGATAGTTCCCCCACATAAAGTTAGGCAAGATACTTACCTCAATTAAGCCAATTCAACACTCGAAAATAGCTTTTCCCCTAAAATTCACCTCCACACGGCTCAAATATAACCAAAACTAATATTATATCATCAAACAATGCTAGGGAAATCAAATGCAATAGATAAAGGTAAGATCTTTACACTTTTCCCAAAAAGTCAACAAAAGTAAACTTGGGGCCCGACGGTCAAAACCTGGGTCCAATTGTAGATTCCAACTAACCATGACTCCATGAGTTCATATATGTGATCAGTTTCAAAATCCGATTCAGAATTGACTCTCAAAACTCAAATTCTTATTTTTCAAAAACTTAACAAAGTTTCACAAATTTTCACTTTGATTCACATGATTTTGATGTTAAAATCTATATATTGATGGAATCACTACAACAGAAAGGGGCTTTAGCGGCAATAAAAGAGGCATTGGTAGCAATAACAAGAGCCGCTATATCATTTACCGGCCATTGATGTTTAGCCACTGAAGCCAGGGTCGGCAAAGCCTTTAGCGGCGTTTCTCACAAAAGCTGGTAAAAGGCCTGACTTATTGTCGCTAAATATCATTTGCTTAACGGTAATTGTTTGCGGCCATTATGGTGGCTGCTAAATCCAATCTAAAATGGCTATTGATGCTCTTTTAGCATCTATTTTTATAGCCGCTAAATTCAAAAGAATTGCCACTAAAAGTCCATACTTTTAGCAGTAATTGATTTGTGGCAATTAGAATGGCTATAATAATCCTTTTGAAAACGTATTAGTATGACCCTTTATCATCCATTTTAATGGTGGGTAAATTCAATAAAATTGCCGCTAAAGCTCATCTTTAACAGCAATTATAATGGCTACAATATACCCTATGGAAACATCATAATTTGCTCTTTTATCGTCTAATTTTATAACTGGAATATCCTGTTAAATTGGCGCTAAAAGTCACAAGCTATAACGATAATATCTTAGCCACCATTAATAATAGCTACACACTCTTTCGAAAAATGATCTAAATAATAAACATATTAATAGTGAATAATAAAAACACAATGTATCTCATTAAATCTTAACAAACAAAAGGAAGTAGTAATCCAGAATATTAATGTCATAGTAACTTAAAAAATAAACTTATATTATATGAAGCAAATAGCTAATGTCATTATATAACTAATCCTAACGAATAATAATGTTCAAATAATTTCTACAACACTTCATCATATTGAAATTTTCCAGCCGCTAAATTATTAATTATCAGACTGTATGACCTGAAATTACAAAATAACTATGTCAATAGATGAAATATAATAGTCTTCAACTGGGATATTTATCGAGTAAAAGTATAAAATTCATATATCATGGCATACATGTTTGATTTAGAATAGCAGTGCTCGATATAATATGTAAACGTCAATGGATATACACGTTTATCTCATTCTTCTCTTATATCTCTTCTAAGTTATTCGATACCAATATTTTTCCAGATTTTACTTTGAATAGATACTTTTAGTGTTTAAATATTACTAAAAGAGTATTCTGATCCTTTCAGACCTTCACGCGGACAAAATAACCAATTGCAAATCTTTTAGCCACTAAATAATAGTAGTCTTAGAAAACATACAGAGGAACCAATTCAAAAACAACAGAGGAACAGAGGAGGAATCAATTCATTCAATCGACCATTAATCTAACAGCAGCCAAATATCACAAACGACTTAGCAAACACCGAAAAAGCTATACTTTCACAAATCTCAAAATGCCATAGTTGGATATAAAAAATCATAAATTGGTACCTATTAAGCATATTTATTTTTGCCGATAAAAAACATTAAAGTGAAGGACAAGAATGATTTCTGCAACAATCTTGAAACCTATACGAAAAAGAGAAGTTGGAGACGGATGAGAGGGAAAAGATTGATAGCGAAGATTGAGCATTATCGAGTACCATCAACCCAAAATTAATTGTAAATCGATTGCAAGAAACCTACTGAGTAAGAAGAGAAACTACCTAGAAATGGCCGAAGACCGTAGTAGAGGCAGCGATATTTTTAGGTTTTGTTTCAATTTCCCTTTCAATCAAAGGGAATATGTTTTCAAGAGATAGTCGTTCAGTTTCCCTTTGATTAAAGGAAATATGTTTTCTTATTGTTTTCTAATTGGAGGGAATGTAATTTCTTGTTCAAAAAAATTGGAGGAAATATTTTCTTTTTTTTATAGGGAGGGAAAGTTAAAATAATAAAAAATTAATTTCAATTAGTAATTTTTAGCAGCAATTTTTTTTATTATCGGTAAAAGAAAATCTTTTCCTAGCTAATAGTCATGTGCCGCTAATATTTTAGCTTAAATAATTTATTAGCGGCAATTGCTTTATTACCGCTAAATAATTACCACCAAAGGCCTTTTTTCTAATAGTAAATATGATTAGAAATGGATTAGAATACCTTACCTAAAGTTTGTAGATGAAAATACCCTCCTACAGAGTCTAGGGTTGAAAATGAGAGATGTTTTCAAAAATCCCGTCTCCCGGCCCTTTCTACCTGCTGCAGATGTCACATTCGCGACACAGGGTTCGCTATTGCGAGCCCTCGTAATTGTAGACTAGGGCTTGCATTTGCGAAGCCTGACATCCTCAGAAGCTATCGCAATTACGATAGAGGCTTCGCAATTTCGAACTAGACAGCATCACAAAAACGAACAATTGTTTGCAAATGCGAACTAAGTTATATGCCAGCAAACTTCGCAAATGCGAAGGGGTAGTCGCAATTGAGACATCAGAGCCCCCACTGTCACATTCGTAATCGCGATGCTGGAGCTCGAAATTGCGATACCTGAGCACCAGTAGCACAAGCAGTTTATTTTCAATACAATTCATTCTGAAACACGTCTGAAACTCATCCGAGCCTTCGGGACTCTAAACCAAACATCCACATAAGTCATAAAACATCATAAGAACTCGCTCGCTCGATCATAACACAAAAATAACATCTAAAACTATGAATCGAACAATAAAATGCATGAATTTCAAAGTAAAGTTCAAGAACTACTAAAATTACTACTAAACGTTCGAAACCTATCAAATTAATTCCAAATGACACCAAATTTTGCAGTCAAGTTCTAAATACTATAACGGACATATTTCAAGTCCCAAAATCAACTTCGGGCTTGATAGCTAAAAGTAAACCTATAGTCAAACCTTTTCAACTTCAAATTGCTAAATTTCAGCAACAAAAACAACAATGACCCACTGAAATCCCACTACTGGAGTCTGGGGAGGGTAGTGTGTACGCAGACCTGCAAATCAAAACAAAATCAGTCTACGGACTTCCAAAATCAATTCCGGGCATGCGCCCAAGTCCGAAATCATAATACGAAGCTATCATAGCCATCAAAACACAGTTCCGGAGTTGTTTTCACAAATGTTGGTCAATATTTTTAATTCAAACTTCTAAGTCAAGAATATAGGGTCCAAATCAACCCGAAAGTTTTCCGGAACGGAACTAACCAACCCCGCAAGTCATAAGATTATAAACACACATGTGTGAAATATAAAAAGAGGGTAACGGGGTGCAATTACACAAAATAACCAATCCGGTCATTACATTCTCCCTCTTTTAAAACAAAAATCTGTGCGTACGGACATACCTGAAGTAGTGAATAGATGAGGATAATGACTCTGCATGTCGTGCTAGGTCTACCAAGTCACCTCCTAGACCAGACGACCCCTCTATTGAACCTTTACTGAAGCAATATTCTTTGATCTCAACTTTCCGACTTGTCTATCCAAGATAGTCATATGCTTCTCAATATAAGTCAAATACTCATCCAATTGGACGGTGCTGAAGTCTAAAACATGAGACGGGTCACCATAATACTTTCAGAGTATAGAAACATAGAACATTGGATGAATCATAGATAAACTAGGTGGCAATGCAAGCTTGTAGGCCACCTCACCAATCCTTTCAAGGATCTCAAAAGGTCTGATATACTTAGGGCTCAACTTGCCTTCTTCCCGAACCTCATCACACCCTTCATGGGTGAAACCTGGAGCAAGACTCGCTCTCCAACCATGAATGCAACATCACGAACCTTCCGATCCACGTAACTCTTCTATTTGTACGAAGCCAATCCTGGACAATCTTGACCTTCTCCAAGGCATCTCGAACCAAATCTATGCCTAATAACTTTAGTGTTACATCTCAGGTTTTTCGTAAGTTAAAAATTCGTCTTCAGTTAATTGACATAGACTCGGGGATGAGATTTTCTTGAGATTATAAGAACTTATGCTATTTACATCAAGAAATAAGTAAGTGTCGTGAAAGAAAAAGGGTAAACGAATCAAAGAAAATAAGTTTCTTTGCATGTTGTCGATTTGGGATAAAATACGGGCCGAACGATAATACCCGATATTTATGGACTAGTACCATACAAGGTATCATATGACCATGATAGTATGATGTATAAGGTGTATTAAAAATAAGTAGTATTTTAAGTAATTTGAGATAATTCTTAATTATGTGGGAAACTGATTAATTATTGGGTAACAGGATATTACCTAATTAACTAATGAGTTATGGATAAAGATAAAAACCACCTCCACCACCACGTGGCAGCAAGCGACCACCAAACCATATGACTCTTAGTCATTATGGATTAGGTGGAAATCAATTCAACATAAGGCAATCTGAAACTATGTATCTCTCAATTCAAAGATAGATATGTATTCAAAGATATCAAAGATAGATATGTAGTCATAGATATCAAATTCATTTCTTTAGCAAGGATCATATAGAGAGGAAAAACAAGGAATATAGGTGAGGGAACTTTTGAAGTTCATATGAGACCTCACGTTACTAGAGTGAAGGCAATCTTAGTTTTGTAAAGAAATTCATACGAATATGTACTGCGTAATAACAACGGGATTTTGCAACTCTAAAGGAGTACGGTGCAATCCTTCTCAAAAATATCATACGGATTTTTCTTGCTCCAGGCATGTTAAGGCTAAGTCCTTCTTTCATTTTGGCATGATCTCGTAATTACATGCGGTTGATAACGAGACATAAAGAGAAATTCATATTTAGAAATTTATGTACATTTTCCTAGTCTCGTAAGTTACAATATTCTCCTTATCGGGACTTCATATTCAATTGAGTATTTCTTTCTTCCAGTCAAGAGAGTATAGGGTCTATATATACAGTATTACAGTATTTTCATTACCATCGAGCTATAATCGATGGGCAGGCCCCTATTAGGCAACCTCTGATCAGATGGTAAGTTATATACCGAGCCTACTATGGCCGAGCGCCTATGATCGAGCCTAGTTGGCCGAGATACATAGCCTAGTATGGCCAAACGCCTATGAGCGAGCCTACTATGGCAGAGCAAATATATATATATATATATATATATATACCAAGCCTTATAAGGCCGGACAACTATTTTACTTACTATATTGAGAGAGTTGAGTCAGTATCAGCAGGTGAGCATATCTTCAAATTATCTTTGACTCCCAGTGACTTCCAGCTATTATATTATCAGTTCAGTTTCAGTTTTCAGTTATATTATTGCCTTGCATACTCGGTACATTATTTCGTACTAATGTTCCTTTTTTGGGGATGCTACATTTTATGCGTGCAGGTTTAGACAAATAGACGGGTAGACCTCCTCAGTAGGTGTTGCCTGAGTTCAGCTTTATCGGTAAGCTCCACATCCTTCGGAGTTGCTGGGTCTAGATGTTATGTGCACATCTTGTGTATATATGTATATATGTTATAGGTAGGTCGGGGCCCTGTTCTAATCAAAGTACATCCATCAGTAGAGGCTTGTAGACATATCTTGTTAGTTTGTGCAGTATGTTGGGCTTGTAGGCCCTGTATGTATATTTTGTTGGCTTATCAGTTGTATTAGTTATGATGGCCTTGCCGGCCCAGCTTTATATTGATATTTAGTCGGTGTTATTTTCTGTTTAGTTTTATATTTCACTTCGCAAATTGTCTTGCAATATGTGGCCTTATGGCCAAGGAATGACATTATATGTTCAGAGTCCCTTAGTCGCAAGTTGATATACAAGGATAGATGAGGCACCGGGTGCCGGTCTCGCCCCCAGGTTCGGGGCGTGACAAAAGTGGTATCAGAGCAGTTCTGTCCTAGGGAGTGTACAAGTCGTGTCTAGTAGGGTCTTATTTATAGATATGTGGTACACCATATAATATAAGTAGGGGACTACAGGGCATTTAGGAGTTGGTTACCCTTCTTTCAAATCTAAATCATTCTGTAGCACTGAGTTATAGGAAAGTTGAGTTAGACTTACGTGTTGGCGTTTGCGTGCACAGATGACGGTGACTAGGAAGACTACGACTAGCTAGAGGAGAGAAACAATAGTAGGTGAGGGGACTAGTAGGGTACCCCCAGTAGATGGGGCCCATTCTGAGGCCTAGGGAGAGACCCCTACTCAGCCATTACTGGCTCCTCCACCACCTGAGGAGATTCCTAGGGAGACCGCATATCCAGTTCCCCCTCCGTTTCCATCAGATCAGGACGTGAGGAGTGCGATGCATTTGTTGACAGTTGGTAGCTACCTATCAACAGGCTAGGGCATCCACTAGTGCAGGATCTTCTGAGGGGTCTAGGAGTTCAAGGGTCCGAGAGTTTATTGTTTTGAGTCCCCTAGAGTTCACAGGGACAAATCAAAGGGAGGATCCGTAGGATTTCATAGATTAGCTTCACAAAATCTTTTAGGTTATGCATGCCATGGAGAAAGAGTCAGTTGAGCTAGTAGCTTTTCAACTCCGAGATATAGCCATCCTTGGGTAAGAGGGATGGGAAAGGTCCAGAGGACATGATGCACCTCCAGCTATTTGGGAGAATTTTTCAGATGCCTTCCTTGACTAGTACTTACTGCGGGAGATCTGACAGACTCGAGTCGATCAGTTTCTAGCCCTCAAGCAGGGCAATATGAGTGTTTGAGAGTATAGTCTCTATTTTGACTCATTGGCCGGATATGCACTATCCATAGTTGCTACTATGCGGGACAGGATCCATAGGTTTATAGCAGAGTTGGCCCCATAGTTGAACGAGGCATGTGCCACCGCCACATTGCAGGATAGTATGGATATCTCCCGGATTCGAGCATTTGCCCAAAATATAGAAAGGGGTAGGTGTCGGTAGCAGGGTACGGAGAGGACTGAGTCAGGGCAGCGTAAGAGGATGAGATTTTCCAGGTCTCAGGGTAGTTACAAGCCCTTCGAACGGCCACCTAGTCATCCGCCACCTCAGCTACAGGGTTACAGATATGATCGCTATACTCAGTTAGGACTAGGTGAAAGCTCCCAAGCATTGGGTTTGCAGCGACATCAAGGTTCAGGGCAGACATGGTTATTTTCGCAATGCTATGCCATATGCGGTAGAGGATACTTGGGCCAATATCGAGCCGGTTCTGATGCTTGTTATACATGTGGACGTCTGGGGCACATGATGCGAGATTGACCAAATAGAGATTCTGGGGGTATGGCATAACCAGCGAATTCAGCAACAGGATCATCTATGTTCGTGCATCCTTCAGGGCGCGAGTCTTAGTCTTCGGCTGGTAGAGCTCGAGGCAGAGGTAGAGGTTCCAGTTTAGGTGGTAACCAAAATCGTAGCTATGTGTTAGCGGGTCGACAAGACCAGGAGTCCTCACCAGACATTGTGACAGGTATGTTAACCATTTGCTCTCACGATGCTTATGCCTTGATAGACCCAGGATTTATTTTATCGTGTATTACCCCATCTATTGTGAGGAAGTTTGGTATAGTTCCTGAAATACTAAGTGATCCTTTTGCGGTATCTACACTAGTCGGAGAATCAATTATTGCTAGACGGGTTTACCGAGGTTGTACGGTGACAGTTTGTGGTCATCAGACCTCAACCAACCTAGTTGAAGTAGAGATGTTGGATTTTGATGCTATCATAGGCATAGACTAGTTGGCAGCTTGTTATGCCACAGTTGATTGTCAAGCAAAGACAGCCAGATTTCATTTTCCGAGTTAGCCAGTCCTTGAATGTGTAGGTAATACAGTGACACCCAGAGGTAGGTTTATTTCCTATCTGAAGGCAAGGAAAATGATCGCTAAATGGTGCATTTATTATATTGTGCGAGTTAGAGATGCAGATGTTGAGATACCTACACTTCAGTCTATTCCAGTAGTCAAAGAGTATGCAGATGTATTCCCAGATGAACTTCCATGTATTCCTCTAGAGCGAGAGATTGATTTTGGCATCGATTTGCTTTCGGGACCTCAACCAATATCTATCCCTCCGTATAGAATGGCACCTGCCGAATTAAAGGAGTTGAAGGAGCAGTTAAAAGATTTGCTAGAGAAAGGTTTCATCAGGCCCAGTACCTCACCTTGGGGTGCACCGATACTGTTTGTATGGAAGAAAGACGGCTTGCTGAGGATGTGTATCGATTATAGGCACTTGAACAAGGTAACTATTAAGAATAAGTATCCACTTCCAAGGATAGGTGACTTGTTTGATCAATTGTAGGGAAGTAGATGCTTTTCAAAGATATATTTGAGGTTGGGGTACCACCAGGTCAGAGTTCGGGAAAAAGATATTCCCAAGACAGCCTTCAGGACCCGATATGGCCACTTTGAGTTCCTTGTCATGTCCTTTGGGTTGACAAATGCACCAACCATATTTATGGACTTGATGAATAGCCTATTTCGGCCATATTTAGATCTGTTCGTGATAGTTTTTATTGATGATATTCTGGTTTATTCACGTTCAGAGGATGAGCATGCGGACCACCTACGAGCAGTACTCCAAACCCTTTTGTGATAATAAATTGTATGATAAGCTTTCTAAATGTGAGTTCTGGTTGAAGTCTGTATCATTCTTGGGGCACATTGTATCTAATGGAGGTATAAAGGTAGACACTCAGAAGATTGAGGCTGTGAAATCCTGGCCTAGACCTACCAGTCCGACATAGATTCGTAGCTTTCTAAGCTTAGCAGGATATTACCAGAGGTTCGCATAGGGTTTTTCTTCTCTTTCAGCACCAGTAACAAAGTTGGCGTAGAAAGAAACTAAGTTTTAGTGGATAGAGGCATGTGAGCATAGTTTCCAAGAGCTTAAGAACAGGTTGACCTCAGTGCTAGTTCTAGCACTTCCAAAGGGTCCAGATAGTTATTCCATGTATTGTGATGCCTCAGGTGTCGGGTTAGGATGTGTCCTGATGCAACATGGGAAGGTAATTGTGTATGCTTCAAGGCAGTTAAGGAAGCATGAACGAAATCATCCGACCCACGACCTTGAGTTAGCAGCGGTTGTCCATGCACTTAAGATATGGCGGCATTATTTAAATGGAGTTCATGTTGATGTATTCATATATCATAAAAGCCTACAATATATCTTCAAGCAAAAAGAGTTGATTATGCGACAGAGGCGATGGCTTGAGTTATTGAAAGACTAAGATGTTAACATTCTCTAAAATCCAGGGAAAGCTAATGTTGTAGTAGATGCCTTGAGTCGTTGATCTATGGGTAGCTTAGCACATGTAGGGGCCGAGAAAAGACAATTAACTAGAGATATTCATCAATTGGCTTGTTTGGGGGTTCAGTTAGTAGAATCTAGCAATGGCGGATTTGTACTCCAAAATACTGCAAAATCATCTCTCATAGCTGAAGTAAAGGAGAGGTAGTACGAGGACCCAGAGTTGGTCGAGTTGAGAGAGAGAGTTCTGAAGTAGAAGAAGCCGTTGTTAGAGCTCAAGGATATGGGGTTCTTAGATACATGGGTCGTTTGTGTGTTCCAGATGTAGCAGGGCTATGAGACAGGATTATGTCAGAGGCACATTATACGTGGTACTACATTCATCTCGACGAAGATGTATCATGACATTAAAGATATGTACTGGTGGAACGATATGAAGAAGAACATTACTGAGTATGTCGCACAGTGTCCTAGTTGCCAGCAGGTGAAGATAGAGCACCAGAAGCCCGGATGGCTAATGTAGACTATAGAGATCCCGACATGGAAATGGGAGGCGATAAACATGGATTTTATCACGGGTTTACCTCGTTCTCATTGTAACCTCGATTCCATATGGGTGATAGTCGATAGGCTCACGAAATCAGCTCATTTCTTGTCGGTCAGATCTATATATACAGCAAAAGATTATGCAAAGATATATATTAAGGAGATAGTGTGACTACACGGAGTACTAGTATCTATTAAATCTGACCGTGGGGCCCAGTTTATAGCACATTTTTGCAGGTCACTTCAGAGAGGTCTAGGGACTCAGGTGAATCTCAGCATAGCTTTTCATCCACAGACTGATGGACAAGCTGAGCGTACAATTCAAACGCTAGAGGATATGTTACGAGCATGTATGTTGGATTTTAAAAGAAGTTGGGATGAACATCTACCTCTTGTCGAGTTTTCATATAATAACAGTTACCACTCTAGTATCTAGATGGCTCCGTACGAAGCTTTGTATGGGCGCAAGTGCAGATCTCCTATAGGGTGGTTTGATGTTGGAGAATCTGGGTTACATGGGCCAGACCTAGTTCAGTAGACCATAGAAAAAGTAAAGCTTATCCAGGAATGACTATTGACAGCTCAGAGTCATCAGAAGTCATATTCTGACATGCGGTGATGAGACTTAGAGTTCGGGGTTAATGACTGGGTATTCTTAAAGGTGTCACCTATGAAGGGTGTGATGAGGTTTGGCAAGAAGGGCAAGCTTAGCCCACAGTATATTAGGCCTTATAGGATCATTTGGAGAGTGGGATAAGTAGCTTATGAGTTAGAATTGCCCATAGAATTGGAGTCTGTCCATCCGTTTTTTCACGTATCCATGCTACTGAAGTGCATTGGGGATCCTACCCGAGTGGTGCCCATGGATGATGTATAGATTATGGAGGACTTGTCATACGAGGAAATTTCGGTTGCCATCCTAGACCAACAAATCTGTAAGCTACGAAATAAGGAGTTAGCCTCCGTGAAGGTTTTATGGAGAAGCAAGAATGTGGAAGAGATGACGTGGGAAGCGGAGGAAGAAATAAAGTCTAAATACCCCCTTATATTTCAAACTGAAGATATGGTTTGAGGTGGGATACCTCAACACAACTCTATTCAGGCCGGTAGGTCCTCAGGTCAGCTCTTATTTTTTATTTTCCAAATTTATAATAGATAGTTGTGTGAGACCAAGTGTTGCTATTTATAGACATTGTCCATGTGTGGCATGTATATTATGTTTTCTGGCTGCGTGCAAGGTGGTTTTAGTCTAGTATACAGAAGAGGCTCTGGCAAACTTTTCCCAAAATATCTAAGAGTAAACATTCAAGGATGAATGTTTCTAAAGGGGGAAGGATGTTACATCTCGCGTTTTTCATACGTTAAAACTTTGTCTTCAGTTAATTGACGTAGACTCGAGGATGAGATTTTCTTGATATTATAAGCATTTATGTTATTTATATCAAGCAATAAGTAAGTGCCATGAAAGAAAAAGGGCAAACGAATCAAAGAAAATGAGTTTCTTTGAAGGTTGTCGATTTGGGATAAAATACGGGCTGAACCATAATACCTGATATTTATGGACTAGTACCGTACAAGGTATCATATGACCATAATAGTATGATGTATAAGGTATATTAAAAATAAGTAGTATTTTAAGTAATTTGAGACAATTCTTAATTATGTGAGAAATTGGTTAATTATTGGGTAATGAGATATTACCTAATTAACTAATGTGTTATGGATAAAGATTAAAACCACCTCCACCCCCACGTGGCAGCAAGCTACCACCAAACCATATGACTCTTAGTCATTATAGAATAGGTGGCAATCAATTCAACATAAGGCAATCTGAAACTACGTATCTCTCAATTCAAAGGTAGATATGTATTCAAAGATATCAAATTCATTTCTTTGGCAAGGATTGTATAGAGAGGAAAAACAAGGAATATAGGTGACGGAACTTTGAAGTTCATATGAGACCTCATGATACTATAGTGACAACAGTCTTAGTTTTGAAAAGAAATTCATACGAAATTGCACTGCGTAATAACAACGGGATTTTGCAAATCTAAGGGAGTACGGTGCAATCCTTCTCAAGAATATCATATGGATTTTTCCTACTCCAGGTATGTTAAAGCTAAGTCCTTCTTTCATTTTGGCATGATCTCGTAATTACATGCGGTTGATAACGAGACATAAAGAGAAATTTTTGTACATTTTTCTAGTCTCGTAAGTTACAGTATTCTCCTTATTGGGACTTCATATTCAATTGAGTATTTCCTTCTTTTAGTCAAGAGAGTAGAGGGTCTATACATACAGTATTATAGTATTTTCAGTACCATCGATCTATAATCGATGGTCAGGCCTCTATTGGGCAACCTCTGATCAGATGGTAAGTTATATACCGAGCCTACTATGGTTGAGCGCCTATGAGCGAGCCCAGTTGGACGAGATGCAGAGCCTAGTATGGTCGAGCGCCTATGAGCGAGCCTACTACGGTAGAGTGTATATATATATATATATATACCGAGCCTTATAAGGCTGGACAACTATTTTACTTACTATATTGAGAGAGTTGAGTCAGTATCAGCAGGTGAGCATATCTTGAGATTATCTTTGACTCCAGTGACTTCTAGCTATTATATTATCAGTACAGTTTCAGTTTTCAGTTATATTATTGCCTTGCATACTTGGTACATTATTTCGTACTGACGTCCCTTTTTGGGGGATGCTGCAATTCTTACGTACAGGTTCAGACAGATAGACGGGTAGACCTCCTTAGTAGGTGTTGCCCGAGTTTAGCTTTATCGGTAAGCTCCACGTCCTTCGGAGTTGCTTGGTCTAGATGTTTTGTGTACATCTTGTGTATATATGTATATAGGATATGGGTAGGTCGAGGCCCTGTTCCGATCACAGTATATCCATCAGTAGAGGCTTGTAGACATATCCTATTAGTTAGTGCAATATGTTGGGCTTGTAGGCCCTGTATGTATATTTTGTTGGCTTGTCAGTTGTAATAGTTATGACGCCCTTGCCGGCCCAACTTTAGAGGTTGTTTGGATGGGCTTATTTTAAGTGTCTTTTAAGCCAAAATAGCTTTTAAGCCATAAGTTAGGAATTCTATCTTTTGTCTTGTTTTTGTCATTTTAGCTTAAAAATAAGTACTTAAAAGCACTTTTTTACTCTATCCAAACACTACAAAATGGCTTAAAAGTTATTTTGGATTAAAAGCACTTCAAATAAGCCAATCCAAATGGGCACTTATATTGACATTTAGCTAGCGTTATTTTCCGTTCAGTTTTATATTTCGCTTTGCAAATTGTCTTGCAATATGTGGCCTCATGGCCAAAGAATGACATTATATGTTCAGAGTTCCTTAGTCACAAGTTGATACACAAGGATAGATGAGGCACCGGATGCCGGTCTCGCCCCCAGGTTCGAGGTGTGACATTTAGCCTCTTCCGACTTAAACCACCCAACTGGAGAACGACACCGTCTCCTAAATAGGGCCTCATAAAGAGCCATCTAAATACTCGATTGGTAGCTGTTGTTGTAGGAAAATTCTACAAGCGGCAAGAACTGATCCCAAGAACCCCCTAAATCCATAACACATCACGAAGAATATCCTCCAATATCTAAATAGTGCACTCGGACTGTCCATCCATCTGGGGATGAAATGTTGTACTCAACTCAACACATATTCGTAGCTCACGTTGTACAGCTCTCCAAAAACATGATATGAACTGTGTACCCCGGTCAGAGATGGTGGATACCCGTACGCCATGAAGTCAGACAATCTCGCAGATATAAACCTGACCTAGCTGCTTTGAAGAGTAGGTAGTTACTACCAGAATGAAATAAGCCGACTTGGTCAACCTGTCCACAATCACCCATACCGCGTCAAATTTCTTCTTAGTCTGTGGGAGTCCAACAATGAAGTCCAGGGTAACACGCTCTGATTTCCACTCAGGAATCTCAAGTCACTAAAGTAAATTGCCCGGCATCTGATGCTCATACTTCACCTGCTAACAATTTAGGCACCGAGCTACATACTCCACTATGTCTTTCTTCATCCTCCTCCACCAATAGTGCTGCCTCAAGTCCGGATACATCTTAGCGGCACCCGGATGAATGGAGTACCGCAAACTGTGGGCCTCCTGAAGAATCAACTCATGCAACCCATCCACATTCGACACATATAATCGTCCATGCATCCGCAACACACCACCATCTCCAATAGTAACCTCCTTGGCATCGTTGTGCTGAACCGTGTCCTTGAGGAAAAGAAAATGGGGGTCTTCATACTAACGCTCTCGGATATGATCATATAGAGAAGACCGAGAAACCATACAAGCAAGAACTCGACTAGGCTTCAAAACATCCATTCTAACAAACTGGTTGGCTAAGGCCTGAACATCCAATGTTAATGACTCTCTACTACCGGTAGATATGTTAAACTGCCCAAACTCTCTGCATTTTGACTCAAGGCATCGGCCACTACATTGGTCTTCCTGTGATGACATAGAATGGTGATATCATAGTTCTTAAGTAACTCTAACCATCTTCACTGCCACAAGTTAAGATATTTCTGTTTGAACAGAAGCTGTAGACTCTGGTGGTCAGTAAAGACCTCATAAGGGACACTGTACAAATAGTGCCTCCAGATCCTCAATGGATGAACAATAACTGCCAATTCCAAGTCGTGAACTGAATAATTCTTCTCATGGGTCTTCAGCTGCCGAGACACATAGGCAATCACCCTACCATCTTACATCAACATTGTGCCAAGGCCAACACATGACGTATCACAATACACAGTGTAAGACCCCAAACTCATACACAACACCAACACTAGAGTTGTAGTCAAAGTAGTCTTGAGCTTTTGAAAGCTCACCTCGCACTCCTCGGACCATCTGAAAGAAGCACCTTTCTGGATTAATCTAGTCATAGGTGAAACAATCAATGAGAAACCCTCTATGAAACGACGATAATACCCGGCCAAACTAAGGAAACTCCAAATCTCAATAGCCGAAGACGGTCTAGGCCAACTCTACATTGCTTCAATCTTCTTTGGTTCTACCTTGATCCCCTCACTCGACACCACATGACCTAAAAATGCCACTGAATCAAGCCAGAATTCACACTTTGAGAATTTTGCATACAACTTCTTCTCCCTCAAGGTCTGAGCACGATCCTCAAGTATTGCTTATGATCTTCCCGACTGCGAGAGTACACCAAGATGTCATCAATAAATACAATGACAAATGAATCAAGATAATGCTAGAATACACTATTCATCAGGTGCGTAAATGGTGCTGGGGTGTTGGTCAGCCCAAATTAAGGTTGTATTCTAGGCCAGGCCCGGGCCTAAATGGGCTAAACGGGCCGGCCCAAACGGTCTTGGGCTTTGGCGGGCTGGGCTTTGGCGGTCCCGGGCCAAACGGTCCGGATGGGTGGAACCGGCCCAATGTGGGCCTATGCCCACATGGTCCCAGGCTAAATGGGTCGGCACGGGCCTAAACGGGCCTAAGTGTTCCAGGCTATTTTGTTTTTGAATTTTTTTTATCTAAGGCAATTTCTTGTAAACTAATATATATATATATATATATATAGTATGTATATATATTACCTTATATAATATATAGCTTATATATATATATTATATATACTATATCTATATCTATAATATATATATATATATCTACAAATATATATATATATAAGGCAATAGATATATATATATATAAGAGAGAGAGAGAGAGAGAGAGAGAGAGAGAGAGAGTTTATGTATATTAGATATATAATATATATACTATATCAAATTTAAACACAAAATAAATTGCAAAGAAATATTCAAGGGAATGTCTTATAATTTTTATTATTACGACATTAACAAAAAATGGCAATATCTTTCTTAGTCTTCTCCCCCCAATGGAATGAGCACAACAAGGTACTAATACCACTATTAAAAGGAAAAAAAACTAAGGAAGATGTGCCAAAATACAAGTTACATATTAGTCTATGTATTATCTCTAACAAATATCATAAATCCTTCAAGGTCCGGAGGAATTTCCGTTGGTGGTGGTGGAAAAGAAGCTTATTCATGACCGCTTCCGGGCGAAGCAGCATCCTGTGCAAGTTCCGCTAGCATTTCTTCATAAGCTTCGTCTATCTCCGGTTGTGATTCTGCAAGTCCAAAATTTCTTCTTTCCGAACGGATCCAATCTCTGAAGAGTATTGATTTTTCCAAGCTCTCCCTCGTAGACGCTCTATGATCACCGATTTGAAGTATTGCTTGACTAAAAGTGCTCTCTGATGCCACTGTTGATGCTTGACTACTTAAAATATCTCGAGCCATCCTTGAAAGATCCGGATAGTGTTTTTGTTTGTCCTTCCACCATTCCAAAACATAGAAGGACCCGTCGGGATTCTCTGATTCAAGTCCCTGCGACAAATAAACTTAAAGCTCATTTAGTTGTGAACTATCACCAATATTATCACCTTGAGAACCCCTGAACTCCATCCAAGAACTAAGGGCTTTTAGGCTCGCAATTCTTTTAGATGATTGCGAACTAGACGAAGTAGGAGTTGGAACATTTGGTCTAGCATGATCTAAGGTAAGTTGATAAGCATTATAAATTGTTTGAGCATTTATTTTAATTGAGGCTTTTGCATCTCCAAGTGTAGCAAATTCCTCAGCTAAAAGTGATAAAGCGTTATAAATTTTTGTGTACCAAAAGTGAGGACCTCCTAATTTCATTGTAGGATCTAACATGGCAGCAACACCAAAAATAGGGGGGATAGGAAAAAAATATTTTTTAAACTTAGCTTAATCAATAGCATGTTGATAAATTACCCCACCCTCTGAAATTTGAGTAAATAAATCTGCAAGTGCTACAATATAAACTAAACAGTTAGAAATAGTAGGATAATATTGCCCAGATAATTCATTTGTAGCAACATGAAATTGTTCTAAAAAGTCTACAAGCATTTTAACATTAGTCCAATCTTGATTTGTAAGGTGTTCATCATCATCATCATCACCACCACCAACACGAGCATTATACGTTGCGTTTATTGGGTTTCTATATTCATATGCAGCAACTAAACTTTTATACATATAATTCCATCTAGTCGGACAAGGTTTAGGAACCTTTCTTTCTCTAAGGCCAAGTTCATCACATTTTTTAAAATATTCTCTAAGTCTACTTCTACGGTTTGAATAAAAAAGCCAATTAAGAGCCATTTTAACCTTTTCAATTTCTACATTTAAAATTTTCATACCATCATCGACGATTAAATGGTAAATATGACAAATACATCTAACATGAAAAATATTACTAAATGCAGGATTTGGTGTAGTTGTAAGTAAGCATATAGCATTAGTGTTACTAGAAGCATTATCCATTGAAACCGACATTATTTTATCTCTAATGCAAAAATATCTACAAATATCTGCAATTATGTTAGCAATAAACTTACATGTGTGGCATGAATTAATTATTCTATAAGCAATAATGCGCTTTTGCATTATCCAGTCCTCATCTATCCAATGACTTGTAACAGTTAGATAATCACAGTCATTACCACTTCTACCAATATCAGTAGTAATAGCAATGCGACAATCTATATGAGTAAATAAATAGTGCAAATATTGTTCATATTCATGTTTATATTTATAAATATCGCTCTCTACGGTTGCACTATGCCATCCTTTATAAGTAGAATTAAAAATTCTTCTAATATAATGCACAAAATGAGGGTTAGAAGGAAAACTATAAGGTAAGCACATAACAGTAACCATTTTTTCCAATTCTTCACGATCTTTATTTGGATCATAATATAAAATGCCACCGATAACAGTGTTAATTCTCGGTTGAACTAGATTTTACTCTGTATTAGGGTTAACCGTAGTATCTACACTTGTCCCCTCTTGCGCAGCTTTCATTTGTAAATATCTAGCTTTATCTCTAGGGCATTTCTTTATGTGTCTAGTCAAAGTACCCGTACCGCCACGGTCTCTAGTATATTTATGAGCCATCAAAGACCCACAAGTTTTACACTTAGCCTTATTTTGTTCTCTTAGTTGAGTACAAAAGTGCCAAACAAGAGATGCTTCGGTCCGTTTAGAAGGTTGTCTATTAAAAGTAGGGATTACTACATGAGGGTCAGGCGGGGCATCATTTGGATTATTATCAGTTAGGTTATTAACAGGACTAGTAGGTGTATCATCTAAATCCGATTGCGTTTCATCTAAATCATCATTTTCAAAGATAGTTTGATTAGGATAAAGAGCATTCATAATTTCATCAATTAATTGTTGACCTAGTGCAACATCATGGCAAAATTGACTATCGAAAAATTGAAAACAAGGGTTATCACTATCAAGAATAACAGGTGGAGGAGGACGGGTAACAAGTCTGGGTCGGGGAGCTCGGGGAAGAGTAGTAGCTTGGCGACTAGATTCACCAATTTTAGATTTTCCCTTACCCTTACCACCAAATATTTTTTTCAAAGAAAAGTCCATATTAATTATAATTATACTAACTAAAACAAACAAAACTATAATATTAAAACTTAAGAGTTGGAACGAGTTTACCGAATTGACGAACAACTTCTTGAAAATTGAATATCGTTGGAGACTTGAATACTTCAATTCACCAACTTCACAATTTTTCACGAAATTGCAATAATAAAGTAAGCAATTATAGAATACAATTAGAGAGAGATTGAGAGAGTTGATGAATTTGTAAGTAAAAATAAAAGAATGAGGGGGTATTTATAGTTGAGAATAGGGAAAAAGTGTAATTATAAAAAGCTTGGGGTTAAAACAAAGTTTGGAGGCCAAATGACTATTTTTAAAAATGCCAAACAGCTAAAATTACAGGCAGACGACTACTTTTTAAATTTCAGACCGTTGGCCTTTTTTAAATTTATTTTTTTGAAAAATAGTCGTTGGTCCTGTTTGGCCCGGTTGAACCGGCCCAGGACCGCCTGCCGTTCCTGGGCTAAACGGTCCCGGGCTCGTGGGCTATTTGGTGAGGACCGACCCACTGTGGGCTTTTAGGACTGGCCCGTTTGGCCCATTTGCAAGCGGTCCCGGGCCGAGCCCGGGCTAGGCCTAACCTATAATACAGCTTTAGCCCAAATGACATCACAAGGAACTCGTAGTGACTATACCAAGTCCTAAAGGTAGTCTTCGGAATATCCAAATCCCAAATCTTCAGCTGATGATAACCTAACAGCAAATCAATCTTTGAGAACACTCTGGCACCCTGTAATTGATCAAATAAGTCATCAATGGGTGGCAATGCATACTTGTTATTCACTGTAACCTTATTCAACTGCCGATAATCAATACACATGCACATAGAACCATCATTCTTCTTCACAAACAAGACCGGAATCCCCCAAAGTGACACACTAGGCCGAATGAAGCCTTTATGAAACAACTCCTGCAACTGCTCTTTTAACTCTTTCAGCTCCGCTGGGGCCATACGCTATGGTGGAATATAAATGGTCTGAGTTCCCGGCAACAAGTCACTACCAAAATCGATATCCCTATCGGGCGGCATGCCCGAAAGATCTGCTGGAAATATATCTAAAAATTCTCTCACTATCGAAACTGACTCAACGATAGGAGTATCCGCACTGACATCTCTCACAAAGGCTAGATAGGTATCACACCCTTTCTTAACGATCCGCTGGGCCTTTAGAAATGATACAACCCTGCTAGGAACATAATCTAATGCCTCTTTCCACTCTAACCGTGTCAAACCTGGCATAGAAGCATCACCGTCTTGGCGTGACAATCCAGAATAGCATGATAGGGTGACAACCATTCCATACCCAAGATAACATCAAAGTTTACCATACTAAGTAACAATAGATCAACACTAATCTCAAAACCACCAATAACAACTAAACATGGCCGATACACACGATCCACAATATAGAATCTCCCACAAGCATAGACACATAAACAGGAGAACTCAAAGAATCATGAGATATATCCAAATACGGAACAAAGTAAGATGACACATATGAATAAGTGGATCCCGGATCAAATAAGACTAATGTGTCTTTATGGCAAACAGGAACCATACTTGTAATGACTGAGTCTGAAGCAATTGCCTCCGTCCTACCCGGAAAAGCATAGAATTTATCCTGGACTCCCCCTTTAGGGTGACCTCTACCCGCCCGTCCCCCACCCCTAGCTAGTTGTGCGGGTGGAGCGGCAACTGAGGCGCAATCATGGCCTGCGAAGTCTGCGGACCTGACTGAATCCGTGGAGCCTGAATGGCCTATGGAGGTGCACCCCTCCTGAGTCTGGGCCAGTCTCTAACCATGTGACAGGTATCACCACACTTAAAGCAAGATCTCGGTGGATGTGGCTGCTAGGACTAACTCGGGCCTGGTCGGTTGGACTGATTGCTGAAGGAACCTCGTGTAGGAGGTGCACTAGAAAGTGGTTGAACAAAGTATGCAACCTGATATCTCGGAATAACCGGAGCACCACTAGAAGCTGGAAGTGCTGAATGAACTGTAAGGCTCACATAGCCTCTACTATGACAGGTTGTAGCTACAACGTGACCACCACTAAATTCTCTCGTACCACGAGGCCTCTTGGTCTCCATGTCCTCTCTCTCACGGCCCCGCATACCTTCCAACCTCCGTGCAATCTCTACCACCTGCTGATATGGGGTATCTGTCTCACACTCTCGAGCCATGTTGAACCTAATACCATAGTTTAGCCCCTCGATAAATCAACGGACTTGCTCTCTGACTGTAGAAACCAAGCAAGGTGCATGTCTAGACAAATCACTAAATTATACAGCATACTCCGACACTATCATAGTACCCTGGCGCAACTACTCAAACTATGTGCGCCATGCATCTCGAAGGGTCTGAGGAACAAACTTTCTCAAGAACAATTCTGAAAACCGGGTCCATGTAAGTGAAGTTGCATCGGCTGGGCTACCCTCCTCGTACACCCGACACTATAGATATACTGCTCCTGACCGCTAGAATGTAGTACAAGAAACCCCACTCGTCTCCATAATACCCATGGTGCGGAGAATATGGTGGCATTCCTCTAGAAAACCATATGCATCCTCTGAAGCCAAATCACTGAAAGTAGGAAGGTGATACTATATGAACCTCTCAAGTCTAAGTTGCTCCTCCTCAGATGTTGCTTCCCTAACCACAAGCTGAACTAGAATAAGAGGTTATACTAGTATAACCTCAGGGACCTGATCAACTTGGACCTGCTACTCTAGGGTACGAGCCGTGGGAGTCTGAGCTCTTCCCCAAACCTGAGATATGGCTGGTGCAAGTGGAATCTACCCCACCTGAGCTAAGGTACCGACCATGCTTAAGAACTGTGCGAGGGTCTCCTGAAGTAGTGGGGTAGCAATAGGCACCTCGGGTGCCTGTCCCCCAACTAGAGCTATTAGTGGCTCCTCTGTCGCAGCTTGGATAGGTGCTTTGGCTGCATCGCGTGCCCCCCTTAACCTCTGTCCCAGCCTCTCACGGCTCTAGCAAGGGGCGCAGGTGTCTGATCATCGGATCCAGCAGTGCGTGTCCTCACCATCTGTGAGAGAATAGAAAGTTAAAGATTCAGTTTTCGAAGTCAACCAATTCGCACGATAAGGAATCAAAGAAGTGAAGTTTTCCTAATAGTTTTGTAGCCTCTCAAAGATAAGTACAAACTTCTCTGCACCGATCCGACTTCAAAATGATGTCGCTTCCACAACTTCAACACCAATAACTCAACAATGAGAAAGATAACGTGTAACTACGAACCAAATACAATTAACTCACAATGGAATAAATAACAAGACTTCAATGAGAACAATAGCAACGAAAGAGATAACTAGTAACTATGACTCCAAATAATGATAATTAACAATGATAGAGATAACACATATAATGACTTCAAGTAATGATAATCAACAATAAAAAAGATAACATGTATCAAATAAAGGAGCAACAAGTTAAACTAAAGCATGAGAGCAATTAATCAAGTAAGATGTAGAACAAGTGTTAAACAAATCAATTAAGGCATATGAGGATAGACTAATACAAATAAGAATAGATTGACTATGACAATTTAGAGCATGATATGTCATTTAAACTAAAGCATGAAAATAGTCTAAGTAGCCTAAGCTGGTCAAATACCACGCACAACCCGTGTACCCACCCGTCACCTTGCGTACACGGGTTTCACATAGCACAAGAGACACAATCAACCCCAAATCCCAAGGGGTAGTTCCCCCATACAAAGTTAGGCAAGATACTTACCTCAATTAGGCCCGTTCAACACTCGGAAATAGCTTTCCGCCTAAAATTCGCTTCCACACGGCTCAAATCTAACCAAAATCGACTTAATATTATCAAACAATGCTAGGGAAATAAATTGTAATAGATAAAGCTAAGATCTTTATACTTTTCCCAAAAAGTTAACAAAAGTCAACCCGGGGCTCGCTCGATCAAAACCCGGGTCCAATGGCAGATTCCGACTACCCATGATCCCACAAGTACATATATGTGATTAGTTTCAAAATCCGAGTCCAAATCGACTCTCAAAACTCAAATTCTTATTTTTTAAAACTTAACAAAGTTTCACAAATTTTCACTTTGATTTACTTGATTTTGATGTTAAAATCTAAGATATATTGATGGAATATAATTAGAAATGTATTAGAGTCACTTATCCAAAGTTTGTAGATGCAAATTCCCTCTCCAAATCATCCTACAAAGTCTAGAGTTCAAAAATGAGAGAATATTTTCAAAAACCCCATCTCCCAGCCATTTGTACCAGTTGCAGATGTCGCAATTGCGATACATGATTCGCATTTGTGAACCCACACAATTTGGGACTAGTGCTCGCATTAGTGAACCCTGATAACCTCATAAATTATCGCAATTGCAAACTAGACAGCATTACAAAAGCGAACAAATGTTCGAACTAAGTCATATGCCGACAAACTTCGCAAATGCGAAGGGGTAGTCACAATTGCGACATTAGAGCCCCCACTGTCACCTTCGCAATTGCGATGTTGGTGCTCGCAATTGCGATACCTGAGCACCAACAGCACCATCAGTTCATTTTCAATGCAATCTATTCTGAAATACATCCTAAACTCATCCGAGCCCTCGGGGCTCCAAACCAAACATCCACACAAGTCTTAAAATATCATACGAACTCGTTTGTGCGATCAAAACAAAAAATAACATATAAAACTACGAACTGAATACCAAAACGCATGAATTTCAAAGTAAAGCTCAAGAATTTTTAAAATTACAACTAAACATCCGAACCATATCAAATCAACTCTAAATGACATCAAATTTTGTAGAAAAGTTCTAAATACCATAACGAACCTATTCCAAGTCCCAATATCAAATTCAGAGCTCGATAGCTAAAAGTCAACCTACGGTCATACATTTTCAATTTCAAATTACCAAATTTCAGCAACTCAAAACAAATTAATCTACGAACTTCCGAAATTAATTCCGAACATACACCCAAGTCCGAAATCACAATACGAAGTTATTGGAGCCATCAAAATACAGTTCCGGGGTCGTTTTCACAAAAGTTGGTCAACATTTTTAAGTCAAACTTCTAAGTCAAGAATCAAAGGGTCCAAATCAACCCGAAAGCTTTTCGGAACGGAACTAACCAACCCCGTAACATAAAATCATAAACACACATGTGTGAAGCATTAAAAGAAGGGTAACTAGGTGCAATTACACAAAACGACTGATCGGGTCATTAAACCGCCCAAGCCCAAATTTCTCTTTGCAATCGCGAGAGTATCTTCGCGATCGCAAAGCACAAAGTACCAGACACCAGCAACTGTTGAATACCAGCAAATTTCTAAGTCCAAAATGGTTCGTAGCCTATCCAAAACTCACCTGAGCCCCTCGGGCTCCAAATCAAACATGCGCATAGGTGTAATAACATTATACGAATTTGCTCGCATGATCAAAATACCAAAAAACACCTAGAATTACGAATCGGACGTCAAAATGCTTGAAATTTCAAAAAAAAACTCAAGAACTTCTAAAATCACAACCAAGCGTCTGAATCCTATCAATCTAACTCCAATGTGTACCAAAATTTGCAAACAAGTTTCAAATAACAAAACGGACAAGTACCAAGTCGCAGAACCAAAATCCGAACCCAATAGCCATAAAGTCAACCTATAATCATACCTCGGAGGTTTCCAAACCTTCAAATTACTACCTTTCGGCAAATAAGTCAAATCAACTTAGGGACTTCCGAATTCAATTCTGAGCATACACCCAAGTCTATAATCACGGTACGAACCCACCGGGATCGTCAAAATACCGATCCTGTGTCGTTTACATAAAATATTAACTGTAGTCAACTCATATTATTTTTAAAGCCAAAAATCATATTTTCATCGAATTTTCGCATAAAATCTTTCTAGAAAAAGACACGGACTGCGTAGGCAAATTGAAAAATATTAAATGGAGCTAATAGAGATCTCGAAACACGGAAATAAGGGTTAGTACTCAAAATGACCTATGGGGTCATCACACATTTAGACACCTAAACTTAGGGGTGTTCCAATGAGAATTTACACTACACGAACTTTGTTCCAATTGGACACTCTTTTGACTATTAGCGAAACTTACAAAGTGTGTGCAATAAACTCGCTGCTGACGTGGCAAATGCAAATAAAATGAGGACATATATCTTTTTGAGTAAAAAAGGGGGAAAACTATGTTAAATCTATTTAATAAATAAAATAAAAATAACATTCTCAAAAAGAAAAGAAAAACTTAATTTACACTCAATCAGAAAAGAACACAATACAAAAATGATACATTGGCGTTCTGGAAATCAGTGTTCTTGGTGTTCTTCAATGCCTTCATGCGTGTTCTTGTTCCAACCACGATTTTAATCCAAGATTTTAAGAGAAACTCCTCCACATTTGTTATAACTTTAGCTAACGATTTCCCATGAAGAAAACAGACTCACTTCAATTTTAATCAATAGGACTATTGTTGGTTCAAACTTTTGAGCTAAATCAAATGTTAGAGGCACAACAATGGTGAAAGTGGAGGAGGCAATGGTAGAAATGGTGGTGGAGAGAAAGAAGAAGAGGAAGAAGGAGGAGGAGGAGGAAAGAAAAAAGAAAAAAAAACAAAAAAAATTATTTTTTTAGGCTCTTGAGGCGCCTATATTGGGTGAAACTCACTCTATGTGTCAACTCAACAAGAAGTGCCTATTTAGAATATCTTAGTAGTGTAAGTGCTTTATAGGAATATCATTAAGTTTAAGTGTCTAAATGAAAAATCGTACCAATTTTAAGTGTGTTCAACCATTTTTATTTGAAGGAGCATGAGATGAAGTTGGTAGCAAAGGAAATGCTTTCATTGATTAATAAATTTTAATTTTTTTACTATAATTTGTTAAGTACAACTACATTTATAGAAATCCCTTATTTTTTTACACATTTCAACTTGTCACTTCTGATTGTGATATCAATAAGTTAAGATAAATTTTGTTCATCTCACTTCTAGAGGAAGTGAAAATTCTTGTATTTCTTTGGATAAAAGAACTTTATCATACAAAAACTTAAAAAAAACGTGTGATATTACGATGTCGTCGCATTAAAACTTATCGACGACGTCTTAATCCCTGTTCAATTATTCAGGGTTTTACTGCTCCAATTACAAAAGAAGTGAGAAAAACCGCAAGAGAATAATCAGTGTGAAAGTGCGAAGGACTCTCTACGGAGATGGCGGCAAGTGGTGTAACGGAGAGAAGGGGAATACCGGCGGCAGCATTTGTAGAAGACGTACTGTCGTATCTCAATGAATCTGCTCTCGATGTCAACTCTGCTCTTGCCTTCCTCCAAGAAAGGTAAGTATATGATCTGTTTCCTAGCTAATTTTATTGTTTTTATTACTTGAGATCAAATCAAGGTCAGAGATTACGTGTACTGCAGAGTTTTAAATTCAGCTTATGAGTCCTTTTTTTTTGTTTGGTTTCTGTTTTGTGTTGTTTACTTGAATTAGGAGTTAGTTGTCTGCTATGATGTTAAAAGTTTCAATCTTTAGGGATCTTATGATTGCTTGAAAATGTCATTTACATATATTTTCGAAGTGTTTTGGCATGAGTATATGCGTTCCTTCTTTTTATTTACTTCAAGGTTTGCTTGATTAGATATTACTCAGTTCTTTTCTATGATGTGAGAGTTCGATTCTTTAGGAATTCTAGAAATTCTGGGATAATTGTTGTGACTTAAAGTTTGAGCAAACCAAGTTTGGTGGCTAGGTGTAATGGAGAGTTTTGACTTCAGTTTAGGAATTTCTTTGGTTTTTTTTTTATTGTGTTAATTTTTCTTCAGGGTTCCTTAATTAGAAAATAGTTCTTTGCTATGATTTGAAAGTTTCATTCTTTAGGGTACTGGAGATTGCTTCTCCCATATATATATATATATATATATATATATATATATATATATATATATTTTCTTGAGAATGGTAATAGTTTTATATATAGAAGAGTGCACTATACAAGTTGTAAAGTTACCCGAAATTACATAGTAAAATACAAGAGTAGGTCCTATCTGTATGCCTTCTTACAAATAGTCTAGGACTTCAAAAATAGATTCAGCATCTTCTAAATATTCTTGCTTACACCAAAATATAACAGCACTAAACAATTCATCTTCAGCTTTTATATGGTGCTATATTTGTCTTCAAAACACCTCTGATTCCTCTCTTGTTGGGACAATCCTCCGTCTCTCTTTCTGACTTGATAAATTGCCATCTCTGCTCCAAGTTAAAAGGTAATTCACTAGAGAGAGGTAGAGTGAAATTATTAGTCCAATGCAAGAAGAAAGTGTAGAAGAAGCGGAGTAGGAAAAGTAGAGAAGATTGGCATATTAGAAAATGATTTGCAATCTGATCTACATCCATCTTTATTTTTTGATTACTAAATAAAATCAGTTTGATTACAGATATGGTAGTGTGCATCTGATCTTTCCTAATCTATGCTGTTTCGTTATTAGAATTCCATGCATTTTCTTGCTTTCTCACTTATTGAATACTGTCCTTCTAACAAGTGTTATCAAAGACGAAAAGCACAGAAAAGCTCTAAAGGTCCGTTGGGTCTTTAAGCGCAAAACACAAATAAAGTGCGGGCTTTAATCATTGTTGTAAATAGCGAGCTGTAGCGACGCGAGGCGAGGCAGCTGCACCTTTTTTGGTTTGTTGCGTTGCGAATCAGAAAAGCGAGCGCCTCTGCCTGTGTAGCGAGAGGCGCTGCGAGGCATCGCTATTTGAAAATAACGGAAGAAAAGGCAGTGATTTATACTAAAACACAAAATTAGGGCTTGGGTTTCACTTCTTCTCCTTCAGCGACGAGCAGCGACCACTTCTTCTCCTTCAGCGACAAAATGAGGGCTTGGGCTTCAACTTCTTCTTCTTCCATCATCAGCCAGGTATGTTACTTTCTTTTCTTTTCTTCTTCTTCTACTTTCTTCTTCTTCTATTTCAGCTCTAGTCGACTTCACGTCTTCACCATTTCTTTTTTCTTTTTCTTCTTCTTTCTTCAGTAGTGATCAGCTCTTTCTTCTTCTTGTCTTTTTTTTTTGCCTCTGTTTTTCTTCTTCTTTCTTTGCTCCATTTTTCTTCTTTCTTTCTTCTTTCTTTCTTTCTTTGCTCTGTTTCTTGACCAGAGCTTTATTTTCTTTTTTGGGTTCTGTTTTTCGAGATTCGACCAGAGGCAGAGCAGAGGGCCAGAGGCAGTAGCCTTTTTTTTGCTTGCTCTGATTTGTTGCTCTGTTTTTTTAATTATAGACTTATAGTTATATGTATATAACATTTTATGTTTTTGTATAAATTGTCGCTTCACATCAAAAAGACGAGTGCTTCGCTGCGCGCCTTTCGCCTCAGTGAAGCGGGCCCTCATCGCTATTTGTCGCCGCACGCTATCCTAAACACTGGCTTTATTGAAGAAAGGCGCAAAAAGAGAAAAAAAATATAAATATGTATATGTAGTCCAAGACTAATAGTTATAAGCATATATATATGGACAAAGAAATTGAATTTTTTTATGATATAAGTGAAATATCAATTGTTTAGCGTCGTCTCTTCAGGATTACAATCATTGGCAAGGAGAGCCTTGATGACGATATTGAAGCGCCCGCTAGGCGAGGCGAAGCGCTCAACATGTTTTGCGTTTCGCATTAGGGCTTAAGGACACCTTTGACAACTCTGCTTCTAACCTTACATGACATAATTATTTTACAACCTAAATGAATAAGTATACCAATTACTGAGCTCTTCAAAAAGTTTAAGGTAACGTCAAAAAGATCCTTCTTGCACTTTTTAATTTGCTTGTGCTTAATGATGCATCATCATCTATCTGAAGGACCAAGCCAAACTGTTGCATGGGGTTGGTCTAAATTGTATAAAATTCCATAAATAGATGCAAGAAGTTTGATTAAAGATATCTTTGGATTCAGTTGTTAAAGCATGAACTTTTGGCATAATGGTATTGTGCTCTATGCACCAAAAAATTGTGGATGGAACCATGGTTATCTATGGAATCATCATATGAAGTCCGTGTTCTCATATTTGAAGACAACATTGTCCTTGCTGTCACAGACATTAATACCCTCTCTGTAGTATATATAATAATGCCCTATAAGTTGTAGTTTCATTGAATAAGGATTCTCACACTATGCTAATATCAATAGAGCGCTTGCGTTTCTTGCTTGTTCTTCTAAATGTTATAGGAGTATTTATTTTGAAATGATAAAGTAGATGGGAATTGTTTTGGACAAAATTGGAAATCTATAGTTTCTTGTGTTCTTTTGTGATTTGGCTCTGTACTATGGAACTCATCTATCATAATTTTGTAATCCTATCTGTTCTGGGTGGTTGCTCTGAATATTTATCTACTAATAAGTCATAAGCCCCAGAGCCATGCATACCAGTTAGCCCCACTTGAAAACTTGTGCAAGTAGCTAGTTATTTATGTTCTCCTCTAAATATTCAAATGTATGTATGTCATTCATTTGCAGACTTCAGCAGTACAGAGTGGTTGAGATGAAACTTCTGGCTCAGCAGAGGGATCTTCAGGTACATGTTTCTGTGTTATTTAGCATTCAGTTCCATTCACAAGTAAGTCTGACCTAATGTGGGTACTGACATTTGGTTGGTATCATAGTTCTTTTGAGAAAACTTGAGTGGAGAAAGTGTTCGTCTTTCAGAATCTTTTTGGTTGATTCTTGTCATGGGAAGTTTTAGAACCACACTTAAGTTTGGCGTATATTGCTGTTGATTTCCAGGAATGTGTTAAGACTTAATGGTATGATTAGCCTTTTCATCAGATTGAAAGGAAAAATGAACTAATATGGTAATTCATGTGTTACTTTCCACATCATTTCAATTTCCCACAGTGTTCAGATAATTCATGTGTTACTTTCCGCATCATTTCAGTTTTCCATAGGTGTTCAGACTAATGTGTTATGAAGGAGGAATAAAGATTGTCCTTCTACAATTTGTTGCTTCATGTCATAGCCATGAATAGGATACCATTCTTAAGCACATGCTCAGATTACTAGTTATTTGACCAACATATGAGGATTACGGCAATTACATCACTCCGCAGATGAATGATTTTTTCTACAATTCCTGAAGGTTGGAATCTGCCTGACCTTAAAGAGAGCTTATGCGTGCAGAACTATAAAAATTGTTGGACTTCTCCACTTCTGCTAGCTTCCACGTGCCAGTATAGACTGCCTCATGCTACTAATGGGTTATTCTCAAATTTATTTTTAAAATAGAAGAGATTCTTCTTTTTAAATGTGAAGTTTCGAAATGCATTAAACATACTGGTGCCTCTACAATTATTGGACTGTTTCTAAAGATTTGTGTTGTGATACTGATTAAACGATTGCCTTTGCATGTTTGACATCTTCATATCATACTTTCATGAATGAAGTTAGATTCATGATACGTCAGAGTCATACTGAAAATGCCTCAGTTTTGCTAGGTAATGCTTTCATTTTGTTCTACTCAGATTTGTGAAGAGTTTCTCTTATCCTTATCTGCTCTATGCCAGGCAAAGATTCCTGATATAGAGAAATGCTTGGACATAGTTGCTACTTTGCAAGCTAAGAAGGACAGCGGTGAGGTTTGTTCTAGTGCTATGCTTTTAATTATTCGTTTTTATTTTTGATTTATAAAATTTTAATAGAAGTTTCGCCACTCTTTGATACATGCACGTTATCTGGTGGTTGCATCAAATCATTTTGACTACTATTTATTCAGGACAAAATAGTCTGTTAACTTGCCTGATTTCATGTTTGCAACATTTGAAAATGAATTTTCTTAAGTGGAGAAATAATAGTTCTATCATCCTTATATCAAAAATAATAATCCTAGCTCTATCATCCTTATCAACCATAATAATTCTAGTTCTATCATCCTTATCAAGAATAATAATTCTATCATAGAATGGTTAAACAAATCAACATTTTTACTCCTTTCTTACAGTAGATAGTTTTACTGAGGTGTTGGAGACCATTTTTCCATATTAGCTAAATTTTGGGACTTGAAGTGACTGCATAAGATACCGACTGGTGGATTTGGTAACCCGATGTTCCCCTTTAATCCTGATAGTTAAATTAGCCTATTTCCATCTCTAACATGAGCCACCTTACCGACGGATTAGAACGGAGATGTTAATAGCGCTGCAAGGATTCAATGAACATGAGCTGAAAGAAGTTCACGATTTGGGAGAGCTGTGTATTACTATATAATTTGTGTTTTCATTGGCTTGTGGCATCCTATTGAATAAAGATGTTGTCAATTTGATTTTATGTTTACCTCAATAACGTTACGTGAAGTGCACAAAGACCACCAAACTCTACACAGTTCCATTAAGGAACAAATCTTTTTGGCCAAATACATACACGGCCCCTTAAACTTGCCTGTCATTTTCATTTAGGGACTTGATCTCGAGCTAGTACCTATTGACACCTAAACTCCTCCAAATTCGTACCTATTAAACACATTTTGCTGCCATGGCAAGGTATGTATTTTACACTCTTTGAGCGCGTTCAATATCCATTTTTTTTTTTTTTTCTGTTTCTGTTTTTCCATTCTTTTTCTTTTCCTCTTATTTTCGTCTTGTCCGGTGACCCACATTGGCAGAAATTTTCATGGCCGGTGGCAAGTTCGATGGCTTGCTTGCAAAACTCGCTTCTTACTTCTCCACCATAACACCACCATCAAAAACCTCATATCTTCTCCACCATTTCCAACACCACCATGATCAACCACCATTAACATCTTTTTCACCATAGCCACGTCGTTCCTATCTGCCATTTTGGGGTCAGTCATAATCATTGAGGGATTCGAACTAATCACTCTCACGTATACCCTTTTTCTCTAAGTGCCTTACAAGCTTGAGTCCTTGATTAATAAAGCATCAAGCTTGTCTGAGCACCATTGGCCTTGTACCCAGTATCAAAATCTTTTATATATCAAATCTTTATTTCCCAATTTCTGCTTCCCAAGAACCCCATTGTTATGGTCACGCAGAATGGATCTTGTCACAGGGCGATTCATTGGAAAGTCTGTGTTGAACAGATCCTTTCCCTTGTTTCTATTCCGTGAGCGACCTATTTTGATAACAACAAATAAGCTCGTTAAAGGGAGCCTATAACCTTAGAACTCGTTAGAGAGAGTCCCAGATCTCTTGTTTTTAATATAATCTTTTTCCCCTTTTCTTTATTCCTTCTGTCTCTTTAAATAGAGTCTTATTACAAAGCTATTAAGCATAACTAGGAGTCTACGGATATAAGAAATCTACTAAATTAAGAATTCTAGTAAAATTAAACTACTGACTATTTAAATACCCACAAATATCTGTCAGGTGCATCTTTATTCCTATCTACTTATCCTCTTTGACGTTGCTATTTTCCTCAACTCTAGGGCCCCGCCTTGCTTAAACTTTACCTACGAATGAGTCTGTAACATTACCCCCCTCCTCTTTAAAGAGCTTGTCCTCAAGCTCGAAGTCTGGATAAGCATTACGAAAATGTTCAACATCCTCCCAAGTAGCATCGGACAAATCAAACCCACACCAGTGCACTAAGAGTTCCCAAGTTCCTCGATTAAGACGAGCTCGTAGAACAGAACAAGGCATAGGAACAACTCGACCATCCTCTAGTGGTGGCAGAATCGGAGGAACTGCAGGAGCAGCACCCTTAATAGCTTTAAGGAGGGATACATGAAATACATTATGCAACTTACAGTCACTGGGCAGCTGTAACTCATACGCAACTTCCCCTATTCGCCGCAACACAGGAAAAGGCCCAAAGAACCGAGGTGCAAGCTTATGGCATAGTTGACCTGCAACAGATTTTTGACGATAAGGATGTAAACACAGCCAAACTATTGAACCTGGCTCATATGCTACCTCACGGTGACCTTTGTCATAATATTCTTTCATCCTAACTTGAGCTTGTTGCAACTTGCTGCGAATGTCAAGCAGAACTAAATCACGATCCATCAACGCATTGTCAATATCCTCTACTCGTGAAGAACCAGCCACATAGGACAATAGACGAGGAGGATCTCGGCCATAAACAACCTTAAAGGGAGTTGTTTGCAATGCAGTATGAAAGGAAGTATTATAGCAATACTCTGCCCAAGGCAACCAATCAACCCACTTCTTCGGATAATCCCCAACCAAGCAACGCAAATACATTTCAATAGTACGATTCACAACTTCAGTTTGGCCATCAGTCTGAGGGTGATAAGCAGAAGAGAATGCCAACTTTGTTCCACATAGACGAAACAATTCTCTCCAAAATGTGCTTGTAAAAATCACATCCCTGTCACAAGTAATCGATTCGGGTATCCCATGCAAACGAACAATATTCTCAAAGAAAACATGGGCAACACGGGTTGCATTGTAAGGGTGAGACATGGGTATGAAGTGTGCATATTTGGAAAAACGATCGACTACCACAAATAATACTGTTTTGCCCCAAGCCTTTGGTAAGCCATCAATGAAGTCCATTGAGATATCAGCCCATACCTGCTCAGGAAGTGCAAGTGGCTGTAGTAAACCTGCAGGGCTCAGATGTTCAGCCTTGTTGCGTTGACAAACTGGACAAGCAGCGACATAATTCCCAATAACCGACTTCATACTTTCCAGTAGAAATCTTGTCGTATGCGCTGCAATGTTTTCTGTACCCCTTCATGGGCATTATCATGATATCCTGACAGAATAGTAGCAATCAATTGGGAAGAAGGCAGCAAGTAGATACGGCCTTTATAAAATAGTAGCCCGTCTTTGATTGACCAGGAAGCATCAAGTTCTTGACGAAGCACTTGTTGGACTAATTCTTGCAAGGAAGCGTCATTGCGTATCTCTTCTCTAATCGCATCAAGCAGTAGTACACGTGGTTGGCTGATGGCATACAATAATTCCTCCTTACCAGGACGACGTGACAAGGCATCAGCAGCCTTATTCAAGTGGCCTGCCTTATACTCCACACAAAAATCAAACCCCATAAGCTTGCTAATCCAATGTTGTTGAGGTGAAGTGGTAAGTCGTTGTTCCAACAAATATTTAAGGCTATAGTGGTCTGTGCGAATCAAGAAAGACCTGCCCCATAGATAAGGGCGCCAATGTTGCACTGCTTTAGCCAAGCCAATTAATTCTCGCTCATATGCAGCCAATTTAAAGTGACGAGCTGCCAGTTGTCGACTGAAAAAAGCAATAGGATGTCCATTCTGTTGCAACACTGCTCCAATGCCACCTCCCGAGGCATCACATTCAATTATAAATGGATCATTAAAATTTGGTAATTGTAAAACAGGAGCAGTTGCAAGTGCTTTTTTAAGAGTGTCAAAAGAAGTCAAAGATGTGTCATCCCACTGGAACAAATTTCTTTTAAGCATGTTAGTTAAAGGGGCTGCTAACTGACTGTAATTTCTTATAAATTTACGGTAATAACCCGCTAAGCCCAAGAATCCGCGCAAGGTAGTGGTGGACTGTGGTTGAGGCCAATCAATGATAGCCTGAACCTTGTTTGTGTCTGCTGCCACGCCTGTTTCAGACACCACATGGCCAAGATATGCTACTTGGGTCTCTCCAAAAGAACATTTGGATCTCTTGACATAAAGGTTATGAGCACGCAATAACTCAAAAACGATGCCAATATGAGTGAGATGATCATCCCATGTCTTGCTATATATTAAAATGTCGTCAAAGAAAACCAACACAAACTGACGCAAGTGTGGTTTAAATACCTCATTCATTAGTGCTTGAAATGTTGATGGAGCGTTGGACAATCCAAACGGCATAACCAAAAATTCAAAGTGGTCATGATGCGTGCGAAAAGCTGTCTTCTCAATGTCTAGGGGATCCATGCGGACCTGATGATAGCCCGACTTCAAATCTAGCTTCGTGAAGTATCTGGACTCGTACAATTCGTCTAATAATTCATCCACCACTGGAATGAGAAATTTATCCTTCACTGTCTTGGCATTGAGCTCACGATAATCAACACAAAAACGCCAAGTTCCATCATGCTTACGAACCAATAAAACTGGAGATGAGAAGGGTGATCTACTAGGCCGAATGATTCCTTGTCTTAACATATCTGCACGCTGTTTTTCTATCTCATCTTTCTGCAAATGAGGGTACCGGTATGGTCGAACTACCACTGGTTTGGAACCAGGTAATAAGCAAATGCGATGATCACAATTTCGCATAGGAGGCAGCCCAGTAGGCTCTTGAAATAAGTCAGCAAATTCAGCCAAGACCTGCTCCAGTTTGCTGTGGTGCTCATCTAAATCATGCAATAATTGAAGCTGCAATTTCGAACAGGTTTGCTGCCCTTGAAAGACGACTTGTTTCCCATTTGAAGTAAAACTCATTTCAAGTGTAACGAAGTCCCAAAGAATGGGGCCCAATGTTTGTAACCAAATCACCCCTAAAACAATGTCAAAGCCATCTAACGGAATAACAAAGAAGTCAGCTTCAAAGTTTTGGTTATCAATATAGAAGGATACTGATGGGCAAGTTCCTTTGCTGTAAACTTTTTCTCCTTTAGCCACTGATACTTTGGCACTTGTCCCAGGCTGTACTTGCATCCCCAAGTGTTGCGCTGCTGTGTAACTTATGAAATTGTGTGTGCTGCCCGAGTCAACCAGGCTCAACAATGGTTGACCTTTCATGATTGCTAGTAACTGCATTGTTCTTGCGTTCTTCTGTCCCGTGATGGCATATAAGGAAATTTCAGGTTCTTGTGCATCTTTATGGTCAGGTTCTTCATCATCCAGATCAGCAAGCTCCAACCAAAATAGCTTCTTACATTGATGCCCAATCGAATACAATTCGTCACAATTATAACACAATCCCTTTGCCCTTCTCTCTGCCATTTCAGTTCGTGACAACTTCTTTATGAAAGGAGCAGATGAACTTACCAACTTTGGTTCAGTAATACCACCTGGTGCATTGCTGCCCTTTGGAGTTGGAATTGTTGAACTTGTAGTAGTACTGAAATAGCCTTTAGTCCCTTGCCAAGTCTCCCTTCGAGAAGATGTTGCCCACACTAACTTCTGTTTCTTTTCAAAAGCTCGAGCTATATTCATGGCATGAACCAAATCTGGTGGACTACGCATTTCAACATCAAGCCGAATGGAATCGATCAGCTCGACAGTGAAAAGACTAACTTGCTGGCCAACACGAACACACTTACTGGCCCTAGCTAACCGTTCTTGAAATTGGCGCTGATATTCTTCAATTGAGCCTGTTTGCTTAAGGTTAACCAGATCACCTAGTGGATTACTGCCCAGTGGAGGCCCAAACCTGAGAGCACAATATTCTTTGAATTCAGACCAATCAACAGAGGGATACTCTTGTTCCACTTGATGATACCATAATTGTGCCTCACCTAAAAGATGGAATGCTGCCAATCCCACCTTATCTACTTCATTTGTTCTCTGATTGGAGAAGAATTTCTCACAACGGTGTACCCAAATCAATGGGTCTTCAGATCCGTCAAAAGTAGGAAAATCCAGCTTAGTGTACCTTGGTACTACACTATTTCCTGTCAGCTGATTAGGCCGATTCTCTGGTCTGTAGGGTTGGTTACCTACATTGCTGCTTGCTCCAGCATCAGAATCCTTTCCTTGATTTTTGTTAAACCCAACAATGAACTCCTGCAATTGTAACGATAATTGTTGCAGCTGATTAACCATCCTTGATTCAGATTGTGCCACTGCTTCTGTTATTCGTGCTTCGTTGGCAGCTTGCGCCTCTTGAAGGAGAGCTTGTAACTCTTCACGTTTGCTTGGATCGCCCATAGTGTTTGGCTCTGATACCAAGTTGTTATGGTCACGCAGAATGGATCTTGTCACAGGGCGATTCACTGGAAAGTCTGTGTTGAATAGATCCTTTCCCTTGTTTCTATTCCGTGAGCGACCTATTTTGATAACAACAAATAAGCTCGTTAAAGGGAGCCTATAACCTTAGAACTCGTTAGAGAGGGTCCCAGATCTCTTGTTTTTAATATAATCTTTTTCCCCTTTTCTTTATTCCTTCTGTCTCTTTAAATAGAGTCTTATTACAAAGCTATTAAGCATAACTAGGAGTCTACGGATATAAGAAATCTACTAAATTAAGAATTCTAGTAAAATTAAACTACTGACTATTTAAATACCCACAAATATCTGTCAGGTGCATCTTTATTCCTATCTACTTATCCTCTTTGACGTTGCTATTTTCCTCAACTCGAGGGCCCCGCCTTGCATAAACTTTACCTACGAATGAGTCTATAACACCCATTTTTCGTATCGTTCATTGTAGTGACTGTAGATTGATTTGAGAAATAAGCTGGCAACAAATGACTTTCCGCCACCAGCTCCTCGCCGTGTTGGCCAGTATCATTCCCACTCCACCAGTTCTGACACACAACACAACCACTCTTCCAGAAAACATTTTAGGTAGCTAGACGAGCTTGTATAGAAATACTGTGGAACTCTTGAGAGAAAGAGGATTCGGAATTGGGACTGGGTCTGTTAGACAATTGATGAAAGTGGTAGAAGATGAACAAAGGGGAGTAGGGATAGGGTGGTTCTCTTGACATGTCAACTTTTTCGACGGGTATTTTTCTTATTGGCGACATTTTCCACTTCACATGCATTTAATCCACGCGCTTTGTTTTGTCTATACTCTATAAGCTGTGAAAGATGTATTTAATAGGTGCAGTTTTTGAGGAGTTTATGTGTTCAATAGGTACTAGCTCAAGTCTAGGTGTCTAAATGAAAAAGTCGGGCTTTAAGGAGCCGCTTATGTATTTGGCCAATCCTTTTTATTGTGCCTATTGAGCTATCAAAACGTGAACAACAACAATAACAACAACGACCCAGTAAAATCCCACTAGTGGGGGTTTGAGGAGGGTAGTGTGTACCAGACCTTACCCTTACCCCGAAGGAGTAGAGAGGCTGTTTCCGATGCTATCAAAACGTGAAATGATATCAATTTGACCTTTTTGGGAATTAATGCAGGTATTAATTCAGTTACACTGAGACTTAAAGAGCTGACCTCTTATTGTTGGGATCACTTTGCGCGTCATTGTTTGAAGCGCACTCCTCTGTTGCTTCACCCATGAAGCAAGAACCCCTCGTTGTGCATCACTTGATCGCTTTACGAGCCAAATGGATAGCTTCTTAACATTGTTTCTTTGCTACCTTTGCCTTTTGGGAACAGCCACACTACTGTATCAACTCATTTGCACTTCATTCTAGTCTCTCTCTTGCTGTGTTTATTACCACTACGGGGTTCTTCAACTATTTCATTCATTCCGCCGTTGTTCCCTGCTGCACCTGTGCAAAGGACGGAGTTTAATTTATCTGAGGAATGTATTATTTTTGGCCTGTACCTACTACCTTCATTTATTTCTCTCCATCTCCTCTCAGAGTCACTCGCTAATTCTATTGCAGTTTACTTCTTTGCATTGGGCTCCAATGCTGCTGGCTATTTGAGAAACATAGAAAGCTTTTATCCTCTTACGCCTAGTAAACCCTTCATTGAGCTTAATTTAGCAAATTTTAAATGAATGCCCCTTCAATCCCCCTGCAATCCCCCTGCAATCCACATCTACTACTATACTGTCACGTTGGATTCAGGGCCGAAGACTCTAATTTATCTCTCTATTTGGATGGTTTTTAATTGCTTTGTTATCCCCATATTATGTTTGATGAGATGTTTTTGTCACTGCATAAAGTCTATTGGGATATCTTTTATTTTATTGATCATGTTATTCAAATAGTTCTATATTTGCTTTCGAATGGATGTTCAATAAATGGCCACATTGCGGATACCATAAAAAAAAAAAAAGGGCAGCCCGGTGCACAAAGCATCCTGCATTCACGCAGGTTTGGGGAAGGGCCACACCCCCTTGGGGTGTGATGTAGACAACCTACCCTAACACAAGCATTAGTGGCTGCTTCTACGGCTTGAACCCGTGACCTACAAGTTACGGAGACAACTTTACCGTTGCTCCAAGGCTTCCCTTCACTTTGTGGACACCATATCTTTAAGAATTCAATTTGTGTATTTTAAATGCTTAACTGATCGAAAATTGGAGAAACTTTTGTTAATTGGTCTCTGGGGTACTTCACTTGTGAATTGAAAAAGAATTGAACAAACTCTGGATGTGTATTCTGAAGTGTCTGGTACAGGTATGCTCAATTATAATAGCTCTTTTTGATGTATTTAGAAGGTTGAGGTACCATACCACTGTTACATCTGAACAAGAATGGGTATCAACGCTAATGAAAAATCTATGTAATAAAGTTAGGCCCCATTTATGTTTCCATAATATATAAATTATTTGACATATCCTGGCATTAATTTTATTCCTCAGATTGGCTGCTTGGTTGCAGGCACTAATTGCTGATTTTGAAGTGTCAGAAGGGATATATTCTCGGGCAAGAATTAAAGAATCTGATTCGGTGTGCCTATGGCTTGGCGCAAATGTCATGTTGGAGTATTCATGTGAAGAGGTATCTGATTGGTTGTTGAAATGAGGCCCTTTTGTAGCCTTGAGTACTGGGATTTTATAGTGCTAATCGAGAGATATCATTGCATGTTTGATGGAGCAGGCTACCATCCTCCTTAAAAGAAATTTGGAAAATGCAAAAGCTAGCTTAGAAGTTCTGGTTGCGGATTTGCAATTTTTGAGGGATCAAGTGACAATTACTCAGGTCAGTTCTGCTTTAACTCTTATCTTGGACTGTAACTTGGCAGTGTTTCACTTGCAATCAATTGTCTCGTCTGGTAGTTAGTTTTTAATTACTTCTCACTCATGTTGCATATGCTAGGCAAGAAAATTGATTTGGTTTAAGCCCTCTGCCAAATAAATAATACTTTCTCCGTCCCAATTTATGTGACAGTTTTTCCTTTTTAGTCTGTCCCAAAAAGAATGTCACCTTTCTGTATTTAGAAACAATTAACTTCTCGTCTTGTCCGTGCCTAGTCAAACATTGCCACATAAATTGGGATTGGGATGGAGGGAGTAATAATTTTGCTTTGTGAATACCTGTGCATGTGCGTAATGCTGGAAGCAAGAGCAATTTAAGCACAAGCTTTTAGTAGTTGCTAGTATTGGTTCTTTTGTTTATTCTTCACATCTGCATAATTCCAGCCACCAGTTCTTTGCTTATTCTTTAAGCTTCTGTTTCTCAGGTCACGATTGCCCGAGTATACAACTGGGACGTGCATCAACGTAAACTTAGACAAGCTGCCAGTCCAAAAGAATCATGAGAAACATGTATGTTGGTTGATAGAAGTGGCGTGGTGCTCACTTTTGCTGCCAAGAGTACGATTCAGATCTTTCTTGTTCATCATTTTAGGTTGCTTCTTGACTCTCCTCTAGGAGGATCCTGAATTTGTTCAGACTGTCAGTTGTTTGGCTTGTACCAATTTTGTAAGACAGCAAATATTTGTTGGTGAGTTCGTGCATTTACTTGATGGTTAGGATCTAAAATGTAATGATTCAATTGTTGTGAGGATTGTTAAATCATGGTATCACCATGTCTATGTTGTTTCTAACGGATTAGCCTTGTTTGAGCCATTGTACTGCTGTATAATTTAAGCAATACCAGGTCTTTGGAAGATGCTGCCTACCTTAAACTATGAAAGAGCGAGATCTGTTTGAAGATGTATCTGACTGCAGCTTTAGTCTGTAGAATGAGTTGGAGAAAATTCTTAACTGCAATCAGCCTTATTCTCTTTTTGGTATGTATGTATAATTCACCTGAGCAGCATGAAAGTGCCGATGATACAAAAGTACATAGGACTGTCTCTCTTCAACTCGAGGATTAATTGAGTTCATCATTGTGTCAGAAATGACTTACAGTTTTTAAACTGCACCAAAAAGCCAAAAACTGTAAACATCTAAATTTTTATCTTTCCTTCTGAGCATTTAGTGTTTCTTTCTCTCCGAACTTTGCAATGCATACAGAAGGTGGTAGTAAGGCTGCGTAGAATAGACCCTTGTGGTCCGGCCCTTCTCCTGATCCCGCTCATAGTGGGAGCTTAGTGTACCGGGCTGCCCTTTTTATCGGCTTACTAAGTTTTACTCTCGGCAGTTATTTATAAGCTTCCTCTAAGGGCCCTGCACCGCCCCATGGTACTCCTAAGAGATGAAGGAATAGCTCCAGATTTGATTTTAGCGCTTTCCATTTCTTGAAGACAATATAGAATCAAATGGTTTATTGCCTCAGTTGAATATTCACATATTAATACTATCTGCTACAAAATCTAATTCATTTGCAGAATATCCACAGTTAAACATGCTTCACGGATAACAATCCTACCAAAGCAGATGACTTTTACAGGAGCTTTATACTTGTACAAGTGTTTACCACCAAAAGTTTGTAGCAAGAAATGACAGTAAAAAGCATCCATTTTTCCCTTTCCAATTCTGTAAGTAGAAGAACGGCAAAGCTGCCCATTTCCCAATGATCATGGAAGTTTTCCTCAAGCCTATGTGCCTTAGGCCAGACAGAAAGGGGAAGGGGGAGTAATATTCAGATTCAGATTCACAGTATGCGTATGAGGTGCCTTGACATAAAGTTGTTGGTGGCACATACTTGATTCTTGCTGTGACTACAAATGTTGTAATTGTACTCTGTAGCTTTTACTATTGATTGGATACTGAAACAGATGCATTTATGTCCTTGGTTATTGCTGAATATGCCTGGTCTTTGAAATTGTCCAAAGTCATTTTCATTAAAGAAAAAAGCTGCATGGATGATAAGCAAAGCATTGAGACTCTGTTTAGCATGTCGTTTCACTATTTAAATTAATGTTTTATTGTACTAATATAACCTATCTTTCTCCAGTAAGTAAAACAGTATTCTATAGCAGCTGATTCTAATTTGAAGGCTAAAAGATAAATTCTTTGATACCTGTCATTGTTTCTGTTTTTCCTATAATCTAATAGCAGCATGTTATGGTTTGAGTTCACACACTAAGTCAAGATTATGTGGTTTGAGACAGCTTTATTTTAAGTAAGTGTTTTCTGCAACATCAGAAAACCTTGTCTGATGCCATTGGGGGTTTGGTTGGCAATGCTGCCAATGCAGCTGAACTAAAAGTATGTTTGACATTAAAATTTGAGAAATAGAAAGGCGGTTCTTGGCATTTGTGCCCACACATGGAGATGGACCCTATTACCTTCTTTTTATCTTGTACTACTACTACTTGATACTCTTTTTTGACTTACAAGTAGTAACTGTCTATTACTTGGGATGGGACAGTGTGGGAAGGATCTTTGTAGGGCTTCAAAACTCCGCGTTGACAAATTGTATTGTAACATAGACCAACGTAAAAATAGCACAGTATAGCCAGTTTTCGGATTGATTATTCAAAAATAGCCAGCGTTTACGAAGTCAATGAAAAATAGTCACTATTTTGCTGCAACAGAGACCGGTCCAGCATAATATACTGGAGTTCGGTGCACCTGTGTATGAACTCCAGCATATTATGCTGGACCGGTATACTTTGCTGACTCCAGTATAATATACTGGAGACTGGAGCACCGGTGCTCCAAACTCCAGTATATTATACTGGACAATTATACTTGCTGGAACTCCAGTATATTATGCTGGAGTTCTAGTGTACTTATGCTGGAACTCCATCATATTATGCTGGAGTTCCAGCATACTTATCCTGGAACTCCAGTCCAATATGCTAGAGTTCAAGCATACTTATGCTGGAACTCTAGTATAATATACTGGCGTATTTTCTAGGTTTTGAGCAGTGTTTTCGCTTAGATTTATCTTTACATGAAAAGTGGCTAAATTTCAATTACTTTTGAAACTGAGCTATTTTTGAACGACCAGTTGTAAATCTGGCTATTTTTGAATTTCTCCCTAGAACAACTTGCTAGGCATCAAACTTGAATATAATATAATACGCTCTGTGGTTTTTCATGATAGTGAATATATATTCTACTGTCGTAATTAGATTTGGTTTTGGTTTTGGTTTTGGTTTTCCTCTTGAAAATTTAGGCACCTAAAGGTATGACCTGACGGTCAATAATATAGGTAAAAATCATGGGAAGACATAGTTTCAAGTTCCAGCAGACACAAAAAATGCTAGGTGTTCTCCCATTTGCTATGTTTTGATTAATTTGCAGAGTTAGTATCACGACCCAAAGCTATAGGTTGCGACGGGCACCCGATACCTTACTCAATCGAGTACCAATATAACATATCATTCTTATCGTACTTTCATTGGCAAATGGGTCAAACGGGTCATCATGGGCTAACGAGAATAAACATAGGGGAATACTCAATATAGGGCGACCCAACCTGATATAAAAACTTATACATGTGATATACGGGCCTATAAGCCAACATGATCATTTGTAAACGCAAAACATAGGCCGGCAAGGCCATACAAGCATTCGTATACATGACAAGTCTACAAGCCTCTAAGAGTACACACTTAACATAAAGGTTGGGACAGGGCCCCACCATACTAAACAATACACGTGCAAATCATATTGACCAAATAAGCAACTCCGGAGCAAATGGAGCGTACTAACATCTTCCGCTGAGTTGATAGCCTACTTGGAGGACTCTTGACCTATCTATCGGGACCTGTGGGCATGAAACGCAGCGTCCCCAGGCAAAAGGGACGTCAGTACGAATAATGTACCGAGTATGTAAGGCACATAAATAAGTACATAAAAGACATGGAAGAAATATAGAGTAAATGACTCAACCTGTAAGTATGGATATCTCTGTAAATCATGAAATACTTATAGTATCATACATATGCGTATGAATATCATGTCGTGCATAGGTACATGTGTTCATAACATCATCAAGCCTCTGAGGGCATCCCATTATATCATCTCGGCCACTGTGGGCAAAATCATCAATGTTTACCAGTTGATCAGGTGGTGTTGTGTATATAACGCCGTAACCTTTTTCCATATCCCATATATACATAAATATATGCGTATATAATGTCATCTGGTCATGAGTCAATTTACATGTATAAATGAATTCAATGCATGAGAAGTACATCAATAAAATCTCTTGAAATGTCATAAGACCATTATGCCTTTGATTAATATCATAAAATAAACTTTATTAACTTACGTATTTTCTGAGACCCATGAACAAATGATAGAATAATACGACATATGGGGAACCAAGAACATAAGCATCTCTAGTATTTTTATGAATAGAGTCATTTATGGAAATTGTGCATTTGCTTGTTTCGTTTGTGTCGTATAGATCATGCCAAAAGGAAAGCTATCCCTTATTTCCTTTTGAATCGATTCTCTTGATAATCCCTCTAACACATGTTTTTTTGCGATAACATGTAACGGTGGATCGAAGTAGGAGAAAATTCGTATGATATTCTTTGAGAAAGAATGCACCGTACTCCCTTAAAATCGCAAAATCTCACGCTATATAGTAAAAATGGCCTCTGTACGAAATGTTTTGAAGCAATATGCTGCTATTGTCATCCATGAACTTTGCTGAAGCTTTCCTTGTGATTGTAGAGGTTTAAAATCAATTTAGATATTTTTTTTAAGTTTTTGGGTATGGGTCCCACTTATGTGGTGACTAAGCCACTATTCTTTCTTCATTTGCCTTCTTATAATACAAATTTAAGGGTCATCAAATGGACTTTGACGTGCTGCCACATTGAGAGATTTAACTCCTTATCCAAAATGTCTTAATTTACTCAATTAGTTTGGTTACATAATTAATCTCCCACTAAAAATCCATAATTATCCAATTATCCACATAAGTAAGAATTATATCAAATTACTTAAAATAGTACTTATTTTTAACACACTTTATACACCTTACTATCATGGTCATGTAGTACGTTGTATGGTACTAGTCCATGAATACTAGGTGTTATAGCTTGGACCGTATTTTATTCCCAAATTGCCAAACTTCGACGGAACTCGTTTTCTTTGATTCACTTACCCTTTCACCTTCACGAATTAACTTATCACTTGTTTGAAATAGTGTAATACTTATAACCTCAAAATAATCTCATTCCCGAGCTTACGTCGATTAACCTACGACGAAACTTTAACGTATGAAAATGCGGGATGTAATATCTCATTTCTGAGCTTTCATCAATTTACTTATGGCATACTTTCACGTACGAAAATATGGAGTGTAACAGTCAGCTGAGATCGGTGCTGGTGAGAGGTAGCAAATACCCGATAGAAAGTCTAGGTTTGCATAGTTGTAGGAACAGATCTATCATTGAAGTTACGGATTTGGTAGGACACAATAGCTTTTCACCAAACCATATAATTGTGTTAAGAAATTCACTTAAATAATCTATTCAAAACCCAGTAAACAAATTCAAAACTCGTAAATTTAAAATTTTGGATCTTTCTCTATCATGTTGACCAGCCTAGACACCATCATTATAAAAAAGAACAAAAATAGAAAAGTTATGTCACGGAAAAAAAAAAAGAAGAAGTTCCACAACAAAGTTGAGAGTTTTCAATTGCTAGTGAAAATATGCCATGACTGCATGTCCTACATATAATTTCTATATTGCTTGGTTTTAAATGTTAAAGGAAACCAATAGTTCTCGTGGAGCACGACAAGGAAATTAAATTCAATATAGTCCCCCGGCCGTGGACTGACCCCAATATAATATCTACGTTTGTCATCTAAAAAATATAAATTAAACTCATAAATATCTTCTTCTCTCACTTTACTACGTCAAATGTATTATGATAACCCTGCTAATTTGTGGAAAAATTACTGCCTTTTCGTTCTCCAACTTAGCAATTTTTCTCTAGTTGTTTGCAGGACATATATACCACAGTTGATGAGATCCTATATATATGAAGTAAGCGAGCCCATGAGTGCGTTTGTTGAGTGCATAAATCAATTATGCACTCCCTCTGTTCCAATTTATGTGAACCTGTTTGACAGGGCTCGAAGTTTAAAAAAAATGAAGACTTTTGGAATTTGTGGTCTTAAACAAGTCAAAAGGGGTCCAGGGTATTTATGTGGTTATTGTATTGGTCAAAATCTAACTGTCATGACCGAACTGACCAACGTCCCGCCTAAGTGACCGGGCAGTGAAATATGACATAGCCCACTCTACATCATTTTCCCGACATCCGTCGAGTCGGAAAGAACAGCGCCTAAAAGGACGACCAAGACACATAGGAGGTAAGAGAGCGTCGGACCAAGTAAAGGGCAAAGGTGCCTTGACTATATATAGTAAGGGAAAACCTTCGATTAAAGGAGCTGCTCCCCCCTTTCTCTCTCCCAAGCTCTCTTCTTGTATTCTTGATAGGAAAGAAGTAGTTTATAGAAGAACATGTAAAGTTATCCTCCATCGATCGATGGGAGACACAATGTTGAATTTCAATAAGATCATTTACATGTTTTTTGTCCTATATGCAATCCATACTATTAGCTCTTTGATATGGAATTTATTATGTCTGACTAAGATTTACCCCTTCATCTTCTTTGATTGTTTTGTTCAAAAAAGTTTCGATATCTTTTAAATCAAACAATTTGGCACCGTCTGTGGGGATTTCTTAGTGAAATTTCCTAGTCTCTCCCAGATCAAAGACACGAAATACGATCACCCACCGAAAAGAGCGTGAAGGAAAACTCCAACCCACACGAGACAAAAGCACAGCACGGTAGGTGGAGGAGAGCCGAGTAGAATCACCATATTTAGAAATCTTCGCCCCATCAACCATCGAAATTCCAAACAAGATGAATAATGTTACCAACTTGTTCTCCCTCATGGACCACCGGGTAGGAGCAAGGAAAGCATCATTTTAACTCACCTTCTGCTCTTTGCCCAAGAAGGAACACAAAGGTCGCACGGACGAGCGAGTAAAGAAACATCTTAACTAAAGAATGAAAAACTACTGCAAAACAACCAAAACACCGCCCGCCGGTGACATCTCCAAGCCGGAAGGCAGAAGGCAGACAAGGAGACTACAATGTGTGCGCAAAATGAACCTAAGCGAAATAACAGTGTTTCGTATTCTCCAATGTTGTACCCCCTGGTGCAAGCAATATCAAACGAAATGGGACTCTCCCAGGAAATGTCTGGCTCTCCAAAAACTGGGACTGACGACGGGTTATTATTTCGATAAGTTCAAAATAACACCCTTTAAGGCCAAGGGCCTTCGCCAAAAAGAAGAGTTCAACCTCGATCGAGCGACGACGAGTTACTATTTCAATAAGTTTGAAATAACACCCATTAAGGCCAAGGGCCTTCGCCAAAAAGAAGAGTTCGACCTCGATCGAATGACGACGGGTGACTATTTCGATAAGTTCGAAATAACACCCTTTAAAGCCAAGGGCCTTCGCCAAAAAAAAGAGTTCGACCTCAATCGAACGACGACGAGTTACTATTTCGATAAGTTCAAAATAATGCCCTTTAAGGCCAAGGGCCTTCGCCAAAAAGAAGAGTTCGACCTCGATCGAACGACGACGGGTTACTATTTCGATAAGTTCGAAATAACACCCTTTAAGGCCAAGGGCCTTCGCCAAAAAGAAGAGTTCGACCTCGATCGAACGAAGACGGGTTACTATTTCGATAAGTTCAAAATAACACCCTTTAAGGCCAAGGGCCTTCGCCAAAAAGAAGAGTTTGACCTCGATTGAACGATGGCGGGTTACTATTTCGATAATTTCGAAATAACACCCTTTAAGGCCAAGGGCCTTCGTCAAAAAGAAGAGTTCGACCTCGATCGAACGAAGACAGGTTACTATTTCGATAAGTTCGAAATAACACCCTTAAAGGCCAAGGTCCTTTGCCAAAAAGAAGAGTTCAACCTCGATCGAACGAAGACAGGTTACTATTTCGATAAGTTCGAAATAACACCCTTTAAGGGCAAGGTCATTCGCCAAAAGAAGAGTTCGACCTCGATCGAACGACGATGGGTTACTATTTCGATAAGTTCGAAATAACACCCTTTAAGGCCAATGACCTTCGCCAAAAAGAGTTTGACCTCGATCGAACAACGACGGATTACTATTTCGATAAGTTCGAAATAACACCCTTTAAGGCCAAGGTCCTTCGCCAAAAAGAAGAGTTCGATCTCGATCTAACGAAGACGGGTTACTATTTCGATAAGTTCAAACTAACACCCTTTAAGGCTAAGGGCCTTCGCCTAAAAGAAGTGTTCGACCTCGATCGAACGACGACAGGTTACTATTTTGATAAGTTCGAAATAACACCCTTTAAGGCCAAGGGCCTTCGCCAAAAAGAAGAGTTCGACCTAGATCGAGCGATGACGGGTTACTATTTCAATAAGTTTGAAATAACACCATTTAAGGCCAAGGGCCTTCGCCAAAAAGAAGAGTACGACCTCGATCAAACGACGGCGAGTCACTATTTTGATAAGTTTGAAATAACACCCTTTAAGGCGAGGGGACTTCGCCAAAAAGAAGAGTTCGACCTCGATCGAATGACGACAGGTTACTATTTCGATAAGTTCGAAATAACACCCTTTAAGGCCAACGACCTTCACCAAAAAGAGTTTGACCTCGATCAAACGATGACGGATTACTATTTCGATAAGTTCGAAATAACACCCTTTAAGGCCAAGGTCCTTCGCCAAAAAGAAGAGTTCGATCTCGATCTAACGAAGACGGGTTACTATTTCGATAAGTTCAAACTAACACCCTTTAAGGCTAAGGGCCTTCGCTTAAAAGAAGTGTTCGACCTCGATCGAACGACGACAGGTTACTATTTTGATAAGTTCGAAATAACACCCTTTAAGTCCAAGGGCCTTCACCAAAAAGAAGAGTTCGACCTAGATCGAGCGATGACGAGTTACTATTTCAATAAGTTCGAAATAACACCATTTAAGGCCAAGGGCCTTCGCCAAAAAGAAGAGTTCGACCTCGATCAAACGACGACGGGTTACTATTTTGATAAGTTTGAAATAACACCCTTTAAGGCGAGGGGCCTTCGCCAAAAAGAAGAGTTCGACCTCGATCGAATGACGATAGGTTACTATTTCGATAAGTTCGAAATAACACCCTGTAAGGCAAAGGGCCTTTGCCAAAAAGAAGAGTTCGACCTCGATCAAACGATGACGGGTTACTATTTCGATAAGTTCGAAATAACACCCTTTAAGGCCAAGGGCCTTCGCCAAAAGAAGAGTTCGACCTCGATCGAACGACGACGGGTTACTATTTTGATAAGTTCGAAATAACACCTTTTAAGGCCAAGGGCCTTCGCCAAAACGAAGAGTTCGATCTCGGCCAAACGACGACGGGTTACTATTTCGATAAGTTTGAAATAACACCCTTTAAGGCCATAAGCCATCGCCAATGAGAAAGTGCAAAATATTCCTATGTCCAAGAATCATCGGAAAGTGCAAAAGACCGGGACTCGCCGTATGGGAATCTATCTCGCACCGGAACCATGCGGAGTGAAAACATTAGTAGAATATAAGACAAATAACAGCGAAAAATTCTCTTTTATATAATGTCTCCGCGCAAATGGCCGCGGATTACATAAGACCCAAGTTAACAGTCCAATAAAAAGAGCAACAACAAAGGGAAAAAAGAAAGTAGGAACAACGACAATCGACTACGAACGAAAAATTGGGAAGAAAACAACTAACGGAAAACAGATCAGTATCACTATCCCTATACTCTGCATCGTCATCGCCACCCTTTCCACTGCCATCTACGGAAAGTTCTCCTTCGGCATCCCTGCCCCCATTAGCTTCAGACATCGCCACATCATACCCGCAATTGATGCGAGCCTCCCGCGCTTTCACTCGCACCTCTTCATATGCAGCCTCAGTCACAGTACCCGCCTCCCCAAACTTTTGTATATATCTCGCTGGGCTTTGGCGTAAACCCAAAGCTCGTGCATGTGGCGGGGAACGACGGTGGAGGAAGATTCAATCTGAGCCAACAGTCACCCATTTTCGGCCTCCAGTGCTGCGACCCGATCTCCCAGAACCGATGCTTCTTGATCAATCTCGCTAATGCTCTCCTCAAGCCTTGCCTCCATGAGGGTAGCCGTCGCTCTCTCCGACTCCTGCTCGGACTGGAGGACGCGGATGGTGTTCTCCAGGGCCGCCGCCCTCGCCGAAGCCACGGACCAAGCACTCTCGATGCTCTCCAACCCAGCAACCTTGTGCTCCAGCGCAGTCAATTTCCCCATCCATTCCACGCTCATCGACTCGACCTTGATCAAGTTCTGATCTATCTCCGACTGCATTGGCCTCAATTTCTCCTGCAGATGCTCGCACTCTGCATCAACTCCCTTGCCCAGTTCGATATCCTCGTCCTTTATTCCAAGTTGCTCCTCAAGCACACTCATGCTGTGGATAACTTGCATCAATTCGTGGTCCCTTTTCTCCAACTCCTCACCAAGAGCCCGATTACCGGGGTTTGCCTTTAGCCGCTCATGCATCTCGCGGCAGTTGTTGCGCTAGCGACAATATTTCTCCAACATCTTCAAGAAAATTTTGGCCTAAATGTTGGCCCTGCGAATGCTTTCCACTTCCACCATATACGTCTGAAAAACGTAAAGACGGGTTAGAATCGTATCATCAAGAAAGGCAAGGGAAAAGCGAAAGTAAGCATAACATACCCTTAAGCCCATATCGGCCACCTCATCCATAAAATCAACATCAAGAACGGACCGAAGGGCCGCATTCTCAGCTGCGGAGCATAACATGCTGAACTGCAGTACCAGATCCTCCGTGTCCCCCAAGAGATTGGTATCCGAAGGGATATCAAGAATATGGGCCGAGCCTCTTGCACGAACCACTGAGTGAGTACGACCCTCCTCAAACATCCTGGCATCATCAGGGTCAAGGTCCGATTCGGATTCGTAATCATCGAACACTACGCCTTTCCCTCTTTCACCAGCCGAAGAGGAGGCACGACCAACTGCAGAGGATGAGGATACGTCCGAAACTATAACGGTGGACCTAGAAGTCTGACCTTCCGCCACGATAGGTTGCTGACCACCGACAACGGTGGGAATCTCTGATTAAGTCGAGGCAATGGCTGGTTCCATCCCTACGGGGGGAGCCACGACAACCCCTTCTCCAGATCCCGTCGTAGGAGAGTCGTCTAAATGAATCACTATTGGGGGTGCTGTCTCAAACTTCAATCACCATCTTTTTGATAGCCCCTCCTCTTCCCCAATAGACGGAGATTCACCCGTTGGGCGAGCGACACAGCTCGAAACTTCGGTCTGAGAAGCGGCCCTCGCAGGAGTAACCAAGGTCGCAGACTCAACTGAAGCAGCCTCGACGAAGGCCGGGCGATGGGTACTACGACAGGGTGAGTAGATCAGGCCGGCTGCCGGAAAGCTAACGGAAGAGCCCTCACTCTCATCAACCTCCCTGACATCAACGAATAACACGTAAGGAATTAAATTCAAAGAGGGAAAAGAGAAAAATAGCGAACAGAAGCGATATCTTACCAGAAAGAGGCCTGCGCCCATACTAGTCATAAAAGGCCGCCCATGTGCGAACCCCCGCCGTATGAGGGAGGATAGCGCTCACCCACTCACGGATATTTTCGACAGGGGGAGGCGGCAATTTCTCAGCTGCAAAGACATAACAGAGTTTAGTACTGTAACAAAAATGGTCGGATATATCTCCGACTAGAAGCATGAGACTTATGTGCAAAGTTCCATTTCTCAGGGAACCCCGTCAGATCCGCCACAGTGTGCGCAGTTCGCACATAGAAATAATTCTCATAAAAAATGGCGGTTGGTCCCGTCGTCCATTTTTACCACCAGACTCTTCGACCCCCGAGGACGCATATGAAGCATCGTGCCGTGGATGAGTTAAGTGGCGAAGATACTGACCAGATGGTCCAAAGTGATATCACGATCGACGAGTTCCGCAATCTTGAGCTACATAAGGAACAACTTGTACAGGTATGATGAAAGTTAAGTGGGACATACCTCATAAAAACGGCAGAAGTCTACCACCAGAAGAGGGAGAGGAAGCGCGTATCCAATCAGGAAGGGGTAGGCATAAAATACACAGTACCTAGGACGGTCAAAGTGAACAATGCCGGTTCCTTTCGCCGGTCGCATGTCGACGTAGCCGGGGATCCCCCACCTGGTTTCCAACTCTGTAATGTCTGCTTCTCTCAGAAAAGAAGGGACAGGCTCCGGCTTCGCCCCAGCACGACTGCTAAAATCGGTCAATTCTCTTCTAGGGCGAGGCAAAATCTCGACTATCGACGGGACCTCCTCGTCTTCCACCGCATCTACCCCTCCGGTGGCCTGAGCAGCACTTTTCGGTGCCGGAACTATGGCAAGAAGATTGGTGCGAGAGGAATCACCAGCCATTTTGTCCAGATGAGGCGGCAAAAAGACAACGGAAAGAAAGGATAGAGATTTTCAGTTAATTAAGGGCAAACAAAAACTTGGAGTATCAGAAAGAAAGTATATCTGCAGAATTCTCTCGAGTAAAAGGTAAAGAAGTGTGTCAATCTAATGATAAACTCCCTTTATTTATAAGGGACATAAATCCCCCGAGCACGAAACCCAAGAGTCGCCAAACGAATCTGATAGGGCACGAAACGTTTCAGTTCCCAAGGAACGTGTGTCATAATGGCGGTAGCCACAAAATAGCGCTTTGATACCAAACGACATTTCGGTTCCGAAACCGCCGCAACGGTCCATGGGTATTGAAAGAACACCACAACCCCGCCTAAAACCCAAGTAATGTAACTAAGGAATGAAAAGTCAGAAGTCAGATTTTGCTTGAATTCATAGCAACCATGATCCGTCTGCCGAGCCCGACAGAGGAAGACCCCAACAGACGGAGGGACTAACTGTATTGGTCAAAATCTGACTGTCACGACTGAACTGACCAACGTCCCGCCTAAGTGGCCGGCAATGAAAGATAACATAGCCCACTCTGCATCCTTTTCCCGACATCCGTCAAGTCGGAAAGAGCAGCGCCTAAAGGGACAACCAAGACACATTGGAGGCAAGAGGGCATCAGACCAAGTAAAGGGCAAGGGTGCCTTGACTATATATAGTAAGGGAAAACCTTCGATTAAAGGGGTTGCTCCCCCCTTTCTCTCTCCCAAGCTCTCTTCTTGTATTCTTGATAGAAAAGAAGTAGTCTACAAAAGAACATGTAAAGCTATCCCCCCATCAATCGATGGGAGACACAATGTTGAATTTCAATAAGATCATTTACATGTTTTTTGTCCTATATGCAATCCATATTATTAGCTCTTTGATCTGGAATTTATTATGTCTGACTAAGATTTACCCCTTTATCTTCTTTGATTGATTTGTTCAAAAAGGTTTCGATATCTTTTAAGTCAAATAGTTATAAAAACTTCTCATTAGGGATAGAATTGGAAGTTTAATTTAAATTGTGTCCAAATTTAGGAAGAGGTCATTCTCTTTGGAATGGACCAAAAATGAAATATGTTTATATATATTGGAACGGAGGGAGTAATTAAATATAAGGATCCATGACTGTCGGGATTTTTGATTAGACAAGTCTTTTCTCATCCATCACAAGTTCTTAAATATCCCGCTAAATAATGGCGTTTCCATGGTTAAAATTCGAGCAAACAATGATACCACTTGAATAAAAATGAGGGGAAAAAAAAAAAAAACAGAAATACTGACAATTGGGAAAACACAGGCAATACATTTGTGTTTTCTTGAACTTCTTTCGATGGGTTGCGATTTCTTTTTTAATTACTAAATCACCATGGAAATTTGAAGCAAGGATGAGCTGTAGCCTGCGACAACAGTTAGCAATGGGCGAATTGAATGTGTTTAGTTTTTTGTGGAAAGACAAAAATAACCAGTCTCATTAAAATATGATAGGTGCGTTATCAGGGACATTTAAGAGAATTAAAAAATGAATATAATGCTAACAGAGTGTTCGCAAAACCTATATACTTCATAGGAATCGCGGGAAAAATACACTGTGTAGATAGGTAAAAAAAATTATATGTATAGATTATGTATTGTCTTTCCTTAATTTTCTGGTATATTTACTTTTATATATTTTGACACCCCTTAATGAAAATTCTGGCTCTGCCACTATATATATAAATTCCTTATTTAAAAGATCCTATAAAGACCTTAAAATTTGTACTACATAAAATTTCTGAATGTGTCTCAATCCCAAACTTAGGGGTGTTCATGGTTCGGTTTGGATCGGTTTTTCCCTAAAAAGAAACCAAACCAAGTAAGTCGGTTTTTCAAATATTAGAACCAAACCAAACCAACTAAGTCGGTTTTTTCTCGATTCGGTTTATGTCGGGTTTTATCGATTTTTTCGGTTATTTGTCGGTTTTTTCTTAAATATAAGACATACACTACCAAACACATATTTCGGAGACCACATTTTCAACGTAACATTATCAAATCAATTGCCCTTTGAGAAATCTATTATTTACCAAGATATATTGATGATAATTGAATCAAATAGCGATGAATAATTTAAGGACTCAATTAAAAATATATTATTTTTATTACGAAATGGATTCTTACACTTAACAAAAGAAAACTGCCAATCAAACTAGAATGTAAAGGTATATAACTATACTAAAAGTGCAAACTATTAACATTTACCATTAATTTTTTGAAACTTTGTATATATGTATGTATATATATATATATATATATAATAATAATAATAATAAATCTGAAATAGCTACTTTTATAATCGGTTTGGTTCGGTTTTTTTTCTGATTAAAACCAAAACCAAACCAAATTTGATCGGTTTTTAAAATTTAAAACCAAATCAAGCCAAACCAAAAAGTATCGATTTTTTGGTCGGTTTAATTCGGTTTTTCGGGTTTTATGAACACCTCTACCCAAACTATTGAATATTGTAACTTACTTGAGATTAAGGTAATTATTATTATTATTGTTCGTGGATAAACTGCAAATATTACCTCCCATATATTGGCATGGCAATGCAATCATATCATCAATGCCCCAAAAGGAGCAAGTGAGAATATATTATAGAGAGACGTGCACGCCAAACGAGGCTGATTTTGTCCTCTCATTGAGCATCCCCCCACCACAACTTTACCCCCACATCTAATTTTTTAGGGGTGTGTGGGTTGTTTGTTTTCTTGTTTGTAACCCTTGACGCGGTTTACGTCCCAAATCAAATACTATTACTCCTTCCGTTCTAGTTTATGTTAACCTATTTTTTTTTGGTTTGTTTTAAAAAATTAACTCTTTTTAAATATAAAAATAATTTAATTTAAAATTTTAATTCTATCCTTAGTGACAAATTTTTATAACCACACAAATATTGTGAACCCCTTTTTAAATTGTTTAAGAGCATAAATTTCAAAAATCTTGATTTCTTATTAAATTCGGTGCGACAAAAATAAAGCTGTTTGACTTTCACTTCGTTCATATTATGGGCCTCTGGTCCATCCACAATTGTCACAAACTCCCATATCATATATTGTCACATTACATGAGATGAGCTCACAGGTATTTTTATTTATTTAAAATAAATTCCATTAAATGATTCTCTTTTTTTATAATTTTTAATACTGAAACTGGCCGCAACCATCGCTGTGCTTTGATTCTTTTGATTTCTACTTGGTCAACGGATTGACTCTTTCATCTCTACACTCCCAATTAATATATGCTATGCTAATTGTGTTTCTCTTTTTTCTTTTGGTTCATTTCTTTTAAGCTACAATCTAATTTCTCTAGAGTTTGAAGAAAAATTATGTCATAATCTCTATTTTAAAAGGTAGAATTGGGATTCACTCGGGGCTCATTCCGGGGAGCATTTGTGAAACGCCTCTGGGCTTATGTGTGGAGTTTAGTTCCGTGAGGCTTACGCCTCGGCCATCGGGGCGTACACCCCGAACACGCCCAATAGCCAGCGTACTGGGCTCGCCTAATAGAACTTTATGCAATTGTATGTAACTAACCTTATAAACCATCAAATTTTCTTAATAAATCGGTGACTATTCAAAATTACTTTTTTCTTAATCATAAATTATTAAGTTGAGAGTATTTTATTCATAATTAAAATAAAATTATTACACGTTATCCATTAAGACTGCTGTGATAGTTAATTTTAAATAAATCTTTCATTTAAAAAGTATTTATTTAATAATTTTTGTTATGTCTTTACTATATAATAGTCCATAATTTTTTTAATAATTATTTTTCTAAATATTTTTTTCACGTTTACGAGATACAATACTTATTAATTTAATAGCTCAGTATTAGCTCGTAACTATTTGCAAAAAATTAGTTATCATGGTATTGTATGGTGAATTAAGTGTCATTTTATTAATTTGTTGAAACTTAAAAATAAATGATGCTAGAGAATCATATTTAAATTGTGAATTATGTTTTTATATAAATTCTCTTTTAAATAGAAAACATATTAAATAAAATGAGTATTTTAAATATTAAATTATAATATCGAAATTCTTTCAAGATTCATTACTCCTTCAAAAATACAATAAAATTTCGTATCGAATGCATTACGGTATATGTTATACTTTTCGTATTATTCATAGTTGAATTATAATTTATAAATATTTTAAATAAATTATTTATTATAATTTTATGATTTTAATATAATTTTTGTAATTATTTTTTATTTTATACTATCTTAAAATTCTTGAAATTAGTAAAATTTAAAGATCCGTGGGACTTATGCTCCATGTCTCAGGGCTTACGCCTCGCCTCGTCAAAAGTAAAACGCCTCGCCTCACGCCCCACCTTTTAAAACATTGGTCATAATTCAATTAGGTGATGTGTTCTGAGTAAAAAGACCAATCCTTTTTCTTTTTGTGCTCATTTAGATTCTCTATAAAAATCGAGCCATCTTTAAACATTCGATTTCAGGAAACAAATGAATAATATGCAAGTTAAACTTCTAGTGCATTAATGTTACAAAGAATAAAGACCAATTTATTTCAAACTAGATCCAAATTAATTTTTTCTATCCAAAGTCACAAATAAATGTTAAAGAATCTTTTCCTAAAATAGTGTCAAGTAGTAGCCAATTAAATTTTAAACATCAACGACAGTAGATACTAGTAGAGTAGTTGGCAGCTCAAAATTATCAATTAATTCTCCTTTAAAGTATTGGTGAATATTCTAAGTAGCTAACCAGATTGACCACTAGAAAGAATCAAAATGGAAAAATAAAAACAAAAAAAGATGCGGCGAGATCACGCCTAGTCCAAAGAAACAAAATTTAATTGTCACAAAATCATATATATATATATATATATATATATATATATATATATATATATATATATATGATTAAGATATATATATGATTAAAATCTTTGAAGGATTCGTTTTGGGTTTTGAAGAATGAGTTAAAATGAATAAGGTGGTGGCTGTCTAGAATCCAAGTCTACCTTTTTCTGTTAAAATATATCATTTTATGTCTTTTATATAACCGTCTAATAGAAGAATAAACCGAGCTAGGAATGGTACTAATTAACGGTTATCTAGAAGAGAATCATCAACTGCAGTCATCAAATAAAAAAAATGGCACATAACTATAGCATTAAATTATTTCTTAAAATGAAGAAAGATGCTCCATTCAATGAATCAAGAGTTAAAAGATTGAAATTACGTTGAGGACTCAAACATAGTATTATTATTTTTCTCTGCAATTAATTGATAGTTATATTCAGAATTCTCTAATAAATAGTTTGAATTTATATGGAAGTCGTCTAGGTATAACAGTTGATGATGTTGGATTCGATTTGTCGATTGGGACTACTATAATTTTTTTCCCCTCTAAATAACGATCTTTGAAGCAATACCCAAATGATTTGAGGAATAGTACTTTTGATTTTCGACACAAGCAAAGAAAAACCAAGTTTACTAGGACCAAATTAAATTAACAACTGTCTCAATTATTACACGTATATCGACAAATCCAAAGATCCCAAGATTGGATTCCCTTTTTTTAACTCATTCTTCCCCATTTTTCTTTTGTTCGGCTGGGCAGCAATTGAGTAGTTGTTGCTGTCAAACATACATGTAAATATATATGGTCGACAATAATAAAAAATGAGTAGAATATTTTTCCTACAAGAATTTGTGATTAACTATCAACTAAATTAAATAATTAATCCATTCAAGCAATTTCTAAGATGTGATTGTTCAAGTAAAGCTAAGCTAGAGTAGTAAACTGAGAAACGAAAGGAAACAAGTTGGTAAGCTTAGAGACAAGTTCAATGAGAAAAAAATATTTCAGAACTATAGGTTAGCTAACAATTATTGAGTTTTCTACTTAAATTGTCTAATTAATTTATCTGATTTATTGATTGACATGGTTAATATTACTCGTAGCATTCTCTTGAAGTACTACTAGTCTATTCATGCTAATCTAACGCCTACATTCCTATGGAACTAGAATTAACAAGAACATATTAGTAATTTCTATATAGTAATCAAGCAAGGCGATTAGGTATTGATATTCAACTTAAAGTATGTGTATTTTTATATGCATGTCGCCTCGCATTTTACTCGTATTTTGTGGAATTTGGATGTATAATATCATGAATTGTGCTAACTTGTGGTATTTCTATGTGTAGGAATCATTCGGATATGATTTGGGACGAAAATGCGCGAATTGAAGCGAAAATAGGAAGAAAAGGCAAAAGAGCCCAGTTGAGCGCCACAGGCAGCGTAGGGTGCTGCTACCTGTGGTGCACAAAACAGAATGTTGAAAAGTTGAGGGCCAAGGCCAGAGCCCCATGCTGCCCTGGACGCTTAAAACATGAGCATGTCATATTTCAATTGGGACTCGGTTATTTCGACCCCAAGACGCCCCCAACTCATATAAAAGCCAACCTAAACCTATTTTAGAGAGGAAGATGACGTTTTTGAGAGGAAAACACAAGCACAGAGCCGCCGTGTAGGCCGGATTTCATCTTTTCTTCCAACAAACTTATTAATTTTTATGTTTCTCTGTTTGATTTGTTGTTTGGCTATCATGTCTATGTGGAGCTAAACTTCACGTTCTAGGGTTGTGGTTCTATTATGTCTATTGTTATTCGAATAATGATTTTAATTTCTTAGTTTAATGTATTAGTTTATTTATTCAATCTTGTGCTTAATTATTTAATTTCTTGATCACCAATTGAATACTATCTACGAATATAGAATTGAACTCGAAAGCGGGAATTCTAAATTGCATATAGAATTGAGTAGAGCAAGTTCTTGAACCTGGGCATCGGGGAACAGATTCGCGATTAGGAAAGACATATACCTAATTGCCTTGCTTGGTTGATTTTATAGGAATTATAAATGCATTCTTGTTAGTTCTAATTCCATAGACATATAGGCATTAGGTTAGCTTGAATAGACGAGTAAGAACTCGACAGATTCTTATGAGCAATATTAACCCTGTCACCAAATGAACTAGATGAATTAGTTAGTCAATTCAATTGAAAAATGCAATAGGAATGTTAGATAGCCCATAACCCTGGATCATTTTCATTACATTGATAACATAAAAATTTACTCTTCCTTTGTTCATAATTCATTATTTATTTTCTTTTTAGTTTAATTATTTTCTTCTTTTTAGTTTAATTATTTTAACATCACTATTTTTGGGTTTAATCCTTGTTCAGATAATTAGGATAGTCTGAACTAGTTAATAGGTAATAACAAGTCTTCGTGGGTTCGACACTCTATCTTATCACTTTATTACTTGACGACTGCGTATATTTGTATGTGCGTTTGAAGCAACAACTTTTTGGCGCCATTGTCAGCGACCTAGAAATTAACCATTTTTCTTGATTAGACTTTTACTTTTATCTTTACATGTATTGTTTTTTTTCTTAACTTTTTGTAAATAATTTATTTTTATAACTATTTGATTTTTCTCTTAGTGTATTTCTAGTTCTCTCAGCATGATATTTAGGGATGAAATATATGGAGGTAATGTTATTGATGAAGATGCTTGGTTGATGGAGGACTTTTATGGCCCGTATTTTTGGGCTTGTCATGGCCTGACCTCTTGAAAATCTGAATTTGAATATGGGATTAAGGGTTAGTATTAGGATGGATATTCTCGATTAGGTGAATATGCGGAACAATGTTGTATTCTAACAATGTTTGTGAATGATTGGTCTAATGAGAGATGAGCTTGCACATAAAATTGATAATTTTGACTTGGCTGTGCATAACTTGGATGCAGATTTGAGGTCAAATGTTGATGCGTGCAACGCCCAACAATTTAATAATGAGTTGTGTGAAGCTGAAAAAACCTTATAGACCAAATTGAGAAGCTAAAACGAGAATACCAATCATTAGACCATGTTTTTCTTGATGTTGGCCCAAGTGAATGTGAAGTTTTGAAGATTAACAAAAGAACTCAGACATGGACCAGGTCCATCTTGTGAGGCACAGTCGTGATCAACGCAAATATGTGAGATGAAAGTGAAGGAGATAAATCTAACTTATCAAAAGTAATATCTCCTGATCTGATCGAAAAAGTTGCATATTGAATAAGGAGAGAAAGACTCCTTACACAAAGAGAACACAGTTTAGGAAGATGATAGAGTTAGAGTATGAGATCAACTAGAACTCTACCATAGAAGAGTAACATCTGTATCCCAGTCAATCTCTAATTACTAATCCCTTAAATATCAGTGTTGTTCTCTTTTACAGGAAATGCATATAAGCAGAAGTAAAACGTGAATTGAGAGCAAAATAGCAAGGCAATTTTGCAAGCAATTTATGTGTGATTCAAGCGTGCAATCCTGCTACTTGAACCAAATAGAAGAACTAGTTCCAAGTGTCTATCTTTTATTCTAGTTCAATTATAGTAGGAGATTTTACATTGTACCTTTCAGCTTATTTAGAAACAATTGTATTAGGTACTTAGAGTTTTCAAGTTAGAGTTAACTTGAAGTTGTCGCAACAGTTGAGGCTGTGTGCCACAACGGGATTAGAGTTAATCCAAGATTTACAAAAGAGTTTTTGTAAATGCAATTTTTGGCTCAGTGATTTTAGTGGGGAGTTTGGGAAAATCCTACTGGAAAGTAGGTCATGGTTTTTTCTCCTTTTGAGCCAGGTGTTTTCCACGTAAAATCTTTGTGTTCTTTATTTTCTGTATTTATTATTCTGCAATAGTAGTAGTTGGAACACATAGAAGAACCAGGTCCTTCTATAATCAAGTTAAGCAAATATTGGGTACCACACAAATCACCCTCCCTCTTGTGTGATATTGAAGTCTAAAACATCAATTGGTATCAGAGTAGGTTATCCTTGAAGAGGCTAACACCTTAGGAACAGATCAAGATGAGTGCACCACCTGGAAACTGGGAAGGGCAATCCACTGCTAGGCCCCAGTATTATTCCTGGTGGAAGAACAGGATGAGGGACCATATCATAGGAGAAGACTATGAACTCTAGAACATAGTTACTGATGGTCCCCTGGCTACTACAAAGAAGAATTCTGAAGGAGTGGATGTGCCAAAGACAAGAGCTGACTGTACTGCTGAAGATTTGAAGAAATGGGAAAAGAATGCCAAGGCCAAGAAATGGCTTGTGTGTGGACTAGGTCCAGATGAGTACAACAGGATTCAAAGTTGTACCACTGCTAAGGAGATATGAGACACCCTACAAGTTGCCCATGAAGGAACTCCTCAAGTAAAGAGATCAAGAGGAATACTGCTATATTCTCAATATGAGAATTTCACCATGAAGGAAGGAGAAACCATCCAAGAGATGTACACAAGGTTCATAACACTAATAAATGAACTTAAGTCTCTTGGAAGAATTATCCTTGAAGAAGACAAGGTTGAGAAAATCTTGACAAGGGTCTTGCTAGTAACTTGAGAAAGCAAAATCATGGCTATTCAGGAATCAAAGAACATTGCTACCCTCAAGTTGGATGAACTGATTGGGAATCTCACTTCCTATGAACTGAGAAGGAAAACCATGAAGATGGATGCTCCCAATAAGGAAAAAAACATGACTCTCAGAATTGCTGAAGGTGTAGACTTGGAGGATGATGAAATGACTATGATCACAAGGGATTTCAAGAAGTGACTAATGAGAGGAAAGGGTTTTTCAAGAGGTGCAACCTTCAACAAACCAAGGGCTCTTAAAAAACAGACCAACGAGGGCTACTACAAATGTGGTAAGACTGACCACATGATCAAAAATTGTCCCCAGTGGGAAATTGAATGGAAAAAGGAAAGGCCGAGCGAAGAGCATGAAGAAGGAACATGTTCAACCAAAAGGAACAAAGGATCAACAAAGGCTATAGTTGCTGCTTAGGGAGAAACCTCAGATGAGAATTCAGAAGATGAAGCTGGAGATGAACAAACACTTGTGGCTATTGGAGAATCAGACGATGAACAAGATGTAAGTGTTATTCATCTCAAAGACAAGATTAAATTTTTGTCTAAAGAAAGACTATCTAAATTATTGCTGGAATTCATTGATGAGTCTAAGGTCATAAATAATGAGAAGGAACAACTGTCTAGGGAATGTGTGATCCTAAAAGCCAAGTGCAAAAATCTAGAATTTAGGACTAGTGAAAGTGATAGTAAAAATGCTAAGTTGAAGAACCAGGTTCTTGAACTTGACACCAGTGTCTTAGAACTTAGGTCTGAAAATTTAAAACTGAAATTAGGAACAGGTAAGAAGAAAGCTGATCACACACATCTCACCTTAGAAGAAAATCTAGGAAAGATGAAGGATGAGTTGTACAAGAAAGATGAGCAGATACGAGTCCTAAAAGAAGATCTAGGCAAGGTGAATCATAAAGTAGATAGAACTTTCAAATGGAATAAGTCTTCTGATGTACTATCCTGGCTAAAAGAGCACCACAGTAGCAACAAGAGAGGACTTGGCTATGGGACCCCAACACTTAAGTGGGATCCCAAAAGAAAATACATCACACTTCCTGAAAACAAAATCTGCACAACTGTGGAAAGACTGGTCATTACAAAAGGGAATGTAATGCAAAAGAAAAGGCCAGTCAAAAGAACAAAACCTTTATTCAAGAGAAAAATAGGCTGCCTGGATGGGCCAAAAGGAATTTACTTCACCCCCTTGCCTATAGAAAGGGACCCAAACTAGTTTGAGTTCCTAAGACTAACCTCTGATTTTGTTTTACAGGTCCAAGTGAAGGGAAGTAGCCAATATGGTACATGGATAGTGGCTGCTCAAAGCATATGACTGGAAGCAAGAACCAATTCCTTTTATTTGAGGATTTAAAAAGAGGTAATGTCTCCTTTGGAAATGGGAAGAAAGATGAGATCATTGGGGTTGGAAATGTAGGTAAGACAGACCTACATTCCATTGAGAATGTCTATGTGATAGATGTCTTGAAATATAGCCTAATCAGTGTATCACAACTATGTGATAGAGGTAACCTGGTAGCATTCACCTCTACCAAATGTTTTGTGATTAATCTTACCACTGACAAGATTGCTTTGCAGGAAAAAAGGGTTAACAATATTTACATTGTAGATTTGTCCACTCTTTCAGAAAATGAACTCACTTGCTTGAGTGTGTTAGACAATGATCCCCTCCTGTGGCACAAAAGACTTGGTCATGCAAGTCTGAATCAACTCAACAAATTAGTCTCCAAGGACCTGGTGATAGGGTTACCTAACATCAAGTTCAAGGAAGACAAAGTTTGTGAGGCCTGTGCAAGGGGGAAGCAGTTAAGATCATCTTTTAAAAGCAAGAAAATGGTAAGCACAACCAGGACGATGGATTCATATGGATATCTGTGGTTCAATGAGAACATTAAGCAGAGATGGTAAGAAATATGTGATGGTACTTGTTGATGATTATTCTAGGTTTACCTGGGTACTGTTTTTAACTTCTAAGGATGAAACATTTGACATGTTTACTGCCTTTGTTATAAAAACTCAGAAACAACTAGGTAAACAACTTGCATCAATTAGGTCTGATCATGGAACTGAATTTGAAAATGCTAAGTTTGCTGAATTTTGTGATGAGCATGGTATAGATCATAATTTCTCTGCCCCTAGGACTCCTCAACAAAATGGAGTAGTTGAAAGAAAGAATAGGACTCTTGAAGATATGGTTAGGACTATTCTTCTTTCTAGTAAACTGCCCTATAGCTTCTGGGCATATGCTGTAAATACTGCATGTTACATCATTAATAGATGCATGACTAGACCTATTGTAGAGAAGACTCCCTATGAGTTACTTAAAGGGAGAAAACCAAATATATCCCATCTTAGGGCATTTGGATGCAAGTGCTTTATGCACAACAATGGAAAGGACTCCCTAGGTAAGTTTGATCCTAGAAGTGATGAGGGAGTATTCTTAGGATATTCTTCACATAGCAAAGCTTATAAAGTGTACAACAAAAGAACTTTGTGTGTAGAAGAAAGTGTACATGTAGTTTTTGATGAAACTAACATTCTTTCTGAGAGACAGGAACATGAAGATGAAGCTATTGGGCTGGTAAAAGAATTGAGTGAAGTCACAGCTCAAGCTGAAGATGCACCAAAAGAAGGAACAAGTTCTTCCATCCAGGGCAACCTGACAGGGGGAACTGAACAAAGAAGAACTGAAACCAATCCTCTAATGGAACCTGTCTACGAGCCTGTTCCTCAGAAACAAAACATGGGAGAAACATCAAACAGAAACTAGTTGGTTGTGAAACCTTACAAATATCAAAGTTCTCATCCCATTGAGAACATAATTACTGATCCAACATCTGGAGTTAAAACTAGATCACAATTAAAGAATTTGTGTGCTTTTGATGCTTTCTTATCTCTTATTAAACCTAAAAATGTTGCTGAGGCATTGCAAGATGTAGATTGGGTAAATGCAATGCAAGATGAACTCAATCAATTTGAGAGAAGTCAAGTTTGGCATCTAATTCCAAGACCCAAGGACAAATCAGTAATTGGCACTAAATGGGTCTTTAGAAACAAGCTTGATGAAGATGGAATAGTTACAAGGAATAAGGCAAGACTGGTGGTCTAAGGTTATATCCAAGAGGAGGGCATATATTATGATGAGACCTTTGCTCCAGTTGCAAGACTGGAGGCAATAAGACTCCTCATAGCCTTTGCAGCACACCTGGAATTCACTCTTTATCAAATGGAGGTCAAAAGTTCCTTCCTGAATGGCTACCTAAAAGAAAAAGTGTTTGTCAAACAATCTCTAGGGTTTGAGAGCAAGGAGTGTCCGGAACATGTGTACAAATTAGACAAGGCTCTCTATGGATTCAAGCAGACTCCTAGAGCATGGTATGAACGACTGTCCAAATTCCTGCTTGAACATGGCTACAAGAGAGGTAAAATTGACAGTACTCTATTCCTGAGGGAAAAAGGTAAAGATCTTCTTGTAGTACAAATATATGTTGATGACATAATTTTTGGGGCAACCACTGACAAACTGAGTAAGGACTTTGCCAAATTAATGGGGAGTAAGTTTGATGAGTATGATGGGTGAGCTTAACTTTTTCTTAGGCTTACAGATCAAACAAAATCCGAATGGAACCATGATCCATCAACAGAAATATGCAAAAGAGTTGATTAAGAAGTTTAAAATGAATGAATCAAAGGAAATAGACACACCCATTGCAACAATTACTAAATTAGACATAGATGAACCTGGTTCATCTGTTGATCAGAAGTTGTATAGGGGTATGATTGGTTCACTTTTGTATCTTACTGTTGGCAAACCTGACATAATTTTCAGTGTAGGGCTTTGTGCTCGTTTTTAGGCAAATCCTAAGGAATCTCACTTGACTGATGTTAAGAGGATACTGAGATATTTGAAAGGCACTACTGATCTTTGTCTTTGGTACCCTAAAGGTTGTAATTTTAATATAGTGGGATATGCTGATGCTGACTATACAGGTTTCCTTGTGGATAGGAAGAACACCTCAAGTATGGCTCATATTCTTGGTTCATGTCTTGTATCATGGGCCACTAAAAAGAAGAATTCAGTGGCCTTATCCATTGCTGAGGCTGAATATGTTGCTGCTGCCTCTTGTTGTGGATCAAACAACATCTGATAGATTTTGGCATTGAAGTTTATTGCATTCCTATCTTTTGTGATAACACTAGTGCTATAAGTATGACAAAGAACCCAGTTCATCATAAGAGGACTAAGCACATAGATGTTTGACATCATTTCTTAAGGGACAACTATGAGAAATGATTGATTACCATAGAATTCTATGTTACTGATAAACAAATTGCTGACATCTTTACTAAAGTACTGAGTAGAGAAAGCTTTGAAAGGAACATGTTAGAATTAGGGATGATTAAGATCACCTAATGGGACCAGCTCAGAATGCATGAAAAAAATTGAAAATCTGGAACTTGTGTAAATGTCTAGATTAATTCTTACTTAGCTTCATACTGTAAATAGTATACTCCTGTGACATGTGTTAATATGACTCACTGATCTCTAACAAAATTTTCTCTATTGTTGTAAATTGAGGCATGATCAAGAGAATTCTAAATGAAGAACCTGGTTCATCTGAATGACAAGATATGTTTATATACTCTACACAATTAGAAATATAAATATTTAAATCATGAGCAAAGTCCTACCATTGTCCAACACATTAGAAAATCCTATCCGTTTATTTTTTGAACCAGTTCCGTCCTTATTAGAATTCTCACCACAAAAATGCCTAAAATCTAGGGAAGCCTAACCGTTCGTTCAACCTGCAATTTCAGGTTGATTAGACCTTTAGTTGACTGCTAAAGCTACCGTTATCCATTAAATGACTCTTTCCCTTTAAATACCCATTATTACCTTCTGCCACCCTCATTATTCTAAACCGTCAAAAATCCTTTTTAACTCTAAATTGTTTTCTTCTCCAAAACCCTAATTCACAAACTCTCTCAAGCCATCAGCTACAATGTCGAACCCTCAAGATAACCCAGGGACTCATCCACCATAATCCCCTTCTAGTTCCTCCATATCTTCTCCACCCAGTACAAACCCCTAGCCTAAGAAAAGACGTGTTAAAATGCTAGCATGAAAAACTATAGCTTCAGTTGCATTGTCAAAGAAATTAAAAGCACAATTGAAGGCTGCACAAGCCCAAGATTCTGAGAACTCAGACTATTCGTTCAAATATGCGAGTGAGGGGGAAAGACCTGGGTCGTCTGACTCTGAGAAGACTCAAAACCCTCCTTTTAAGGTAAGTTCTGCTTTGGCTGAAAATTTAGAAAATATGTTTGTTTTGGTTGGGCCTATTAGGGATGTGGAAATGCCTGAATTGGGAAGAAGTGGAGGTAAAAAGAGAATTGAAAAAGAAAAAGAGAGAGAGGGTGTATGTGGTGATGTGAGGGAAAAAGGGAAATGAGTGGCTGGTTCTTCACCCACTTCTGAATTACTGTTACCAGCTATCTATGGGGTTGCACATGCAACTGTGGAAGAAAGTGGCAAGAAGTCAGGGGGAAGTGGTTCAGGGGAGGCTACTGAAGGGTTGGTTAATCTAAGTTCATAGGCAGATGAACCGAGTTCATCTATTGAGAAGACCCTAATAGACCTTATAAAGAAAGTAGGTGCCAGTTATGATCCAAAGAAAAGGAGAACAACAACCACTGAAACTCCCTTGCCAAAGGGAAGAGCCACAAGAAGTAGGGTGAAACAGAGTGAGAGTGACCTATAAAAGGCTTTGGCTGAAAGTAAGAAGAAGAGGATGGATAAAGGAAAAGGTAAGGTTCCAGAGTCCTCTGAAGATGTTGATGTTGAGGAGATGGAAAAGGTCCATCAGGAGGACCATACAATAATAGGTTCAGACTCCCAAGCCCAAAAAGACCAAGACTTATTCCAAGAAGTCTTCATCTGTGTCTAAGGCTACTGAACCTTCATTGGCCAAGAGGACAAGGTCTGCAGTGAAAAGCAAACAAGTTAGAATTTCTGAAGATGAGTAATGGAGTGGTGAAGAAGAAAGTGAGTCTGATGGTGAACAAGACAAGCTGGCCATGTTTGGCAAAAGAAATTTTTTGAAGGAAAGATTGCTGAAAGACTTAGTGGAACCAGGAATGGTTCGTTTGGTTAATGCCCTAGCTGTTCAGGGTTGGAAGGACATGGTCCTTCAGATGGATGGAAGGCTAGCCAGGAATGAGATCATTGAATTCATGGCAAATGCTGAGGTCAAAGAAGGTAGAGTCACCAGCCAAGTAAAAGGAGTTCAAGTGACATTTGATGCAGAGAAGTTGGGAGAGATTCTTGACATCCCTACTGAGGGATATGATAATTACACCAGACAAAGATGGCCAAGTCTGGATTCCCTTCCTCATGCCCTTGAAATCACTAGGATATTCTGTGATGTTGAAGTAGTGAATGAGGCCAAGTTTGTGCACAAGAGTGAAATAAAGCCACATCGCAAAGTCCTCTTTGAGTTTGTCAACAAGTGCCTACTTCCCGGGCAGGAAAGAAGGCATATTGATAACTATATGGACTTAGTTCTGATAGAGTGCCTTGAAAGTGGAAGGCAAATCAATTGGCCTGCATTCATCATCAAGCTACTGGACAGGGTTATCAATGGCTCTAGGCCCATGACACCCCCTATGGTTTTATTCTGACTACTGTTTTGGATCGATATAAGGTGCCTCTGAAGAAATGGGAAATGGCAACAAGAAAGGACTACTTTGGAATTAATACTCATATTACTTGTGACTATTTAGTCAATGCCATTCCAAATGAACCTGGTTCATCCAAGAAGACACCTATCAACTGTAAAGTTAAGGCTTTAGTTAAGGAAAATGAGGCCAAGGATGCTGAGATAGCTAGGCTGAGGCTCGCTTAGCTGAGGTTGAATATGAGAGGGATTCTCTCAGAACTGAGCTTACCCAGGAAAAGGAGAAGAGTGATGGGATTCTTTATAATATGCTGAATCTTCTCCAAGTCCAAAACTAACCCTCTAGCTCCCTCAAGCCTTAGGAATTTTAGCCTTTATCTACTGAACCTGTCTAGTACCATCAGTGACCCGAATTAGGGATTTTTCTTTCTTTTTTCTCATTTTTTGAATATTTTTGCTTTCTGATTGTGGATTGTGGTAGAAACATATCTTCTATCAATGATATCTACTGTTTTTGCTCTTGTTGACTGTTAATATTTCCTTGATAGTTTAAATATGTTTGCTTGATTACTGATGATTAATCTATGATTGCACTTGCAGTTGCCCCAGTGGCCATGAGTACTTATTAAAATGTGGGACTCACACTTTGTTTATGCAACTTTTCGATGATGCCAAAAGGGGGAAGAGATATTGTGCTTTACATATTCTGAATATGTGATATTTATAACCTAATTAACCTAGTCCTTGATGATAAGTGAATTTTTCTAAACTTTGTATTGATGATTAAGCTGAGTTCTTACAGGGTCTAAGTGAGTAAAAAGCACAGTGTTTGTCATCATAAAAAATGGGGAATTTGTTGGCCCAAGTAAATGTGAAGTTTTGAATATCACATTTTAGGAAGAGGATAGAGTTAGAGTATGAGATCAACAAGAACTCTTCTACCATAGAAGAGTAGCATCTGTATCTCAGTCAATCTCTAATTACTAACCCCTTAAATATGAGTGTTGTTCTCTTTTACAGGCAATGCACATAAGTAGAAGTAAAACGTGAATTGAGAGGAAAATAGCAAGGCAATTTTTCAAGCAATTTATGTGTGATTCAAGCGTGCAATCCTAAAGCTACTTGAACCAGATAGAAGAACCAGTTCCAAGTGTCTAATCTTTTATTCTAGTTCAATTGTAGTAGGTGATTTTATATTGTACCTTTCAGCTTATTTAGAAGCAATTGTATTAGGTACTTAAAGTTTTCAAGTTAGAGTTAACTTGAAGTTGTCGCAACAGTTGAGGCTGTGTGCCACAACGGGATTAGATTTAATCCTAGGTTTACAAAAGAGTTTTTGTAAATGTAGTTTTTGGCTCAATGATTTTAGTGGAGAGTTTGGAAAAATCCTACTAGAAAGTAAGTCGTGGTTTTTTCACCTTTTGAGCCAGGTGTTTTCCACGTAAAATCATTATGTTCTTTATTTTATGTACTTATTATTCTGCAACAGTAGTAGTTGGAACACATAGAAGAACCAGGTCCTTCTATAATCAAGTTATGCGAAAATTGGGTACCACACAAATCACTCCCCTCTTGTGTGGTATTGAAGTCTAAAACATCACTTGAGGATGCCAATGTTGTGAAGAGTCCTCTAGAATCATATGAGGGAATAGATAACATTATTTCGGGAGACTTGAGTGCGTGTATACATGGGGATGTAAATAGAAGTACAATTCATGAGTTAGGGCGTATTAGACCTCAATCCAATCATTTTTTCACATTGTGTTTAGATAGTAAGATAGTAATCGAGCCATTTGAGCCTATAGGGGAGTCAAAAAGTAAGGATGAAAGTGCCTATATTCTTGAATTTGTTGCGCCGAAAAGCAAAAATTACGTTCCCCATCTAAAGGCCAAGAAATATAGAGTGAAAATTTTATTGATTGGCCTGGTTATTTTTGTAGCCCCACCACAGGAGCATAACATAAAGCTTGAAGCCAAATTAGGGGCTTAATTCATAAGTTCGAGGTGGAGGCAAAAAGTGGTTCACGTCATGCCGCGACGTTAAATTAGGCACTTGTTGGGAGGCAACCCAGCTTTACTGCTTTCTTTTAGTTTTGATTTTTTTACTGTATTATTTTTGTTGTTTTATTTTGTAGAATATTGAGCATAGGGAGAAAAGCTACTGGAAGTGTGCAAAAGTGTGCCAGATGGTTGGAACTAGTGTAAGGTACCCGCACAAAGAACTATCCGTGGGAGAAGTCTGAGTACCTCGTGAGTTGTTATTGCTTCGGCCTTTAGCCTTCCAGGGAGTTTCTCTTACCCTCTTAATTTTATTTATGATGTGCATTAAGGACACTGCACTCTTTTAAGTGTGAGGTGAGATAATTCCTTTGGATAATTAGCTTTTTAGTGTTTTAGCTTCTTTTTTTTTCTTCTTCTTCTGTAGTTGTGTAGTATTTTAGTAGTAGTTTTAGTAACTTTTTTTTAAATGAAAAATTTTAAAAATATAAAAATTTGGACTTTTCCTGATGATGGATCTCCTAGACAGTTTTCTTGAGGGATTAAAGTTTAACATAAAAAACACACAAAAAAAAATTAGAAAATAGTAAAAGTCCAAAAATACTTCTTTTAATTTCTTTAGATAGTAATTATCCCCCGTGGTTTTTCTTTGTGCCTCGGTTCTTTTCCATGGGATGTAGTTTGAATCGGGTTGTTTTTGCTATTAGAGTAGGTTAGGAATTTAGGGAATAAAATGGAGGAAGAAAGATGAGATGAACCTAGGCGCCCTTGACTTGTTTGATAGTAGCATATTTAGGCTTTGACATGTGTAGTATCTTCCCCTATGTCGTGAAATTGCCCATGATGCCTTGTTAAATTGGATAGCATGTTTTGTAGCACTTATGTCTCATTTACTTGACTTATGTTTACTTTGTGCTTAATATCTCGTGGCTCTGTGAATACTTGTATTAATTTAGACTCGGAATGTGACCGTCCTTAGTGAGTCACGTGCCATATGTGGTGAGATATTTGTATAGTCCGTGTATTGTAATTGTGTCCAGAACTTGCCCGGTATGTGAGTTGAAGCAAAATTTTAGGTGATGCTCGGTGTGAATAATGATTTTAGGCTTTCTTTGATCTTTTTTGAGCTTAATTGCTTATCACAAATAAAATTTATCCCTAGTTAACCCTTTTTAGCCTATAGACTTTTATTTGGCACCCACATTACAAGCATATACCTTTTTTATTCCTAATTAATATTGTTTTAATTCTTTTACCTCTTAAAGTACTTTAATAGTAAAATGAGAGCTAAAAGAAGTAAGAAGAGACTAAGTGTGGAGTGGCTTTTGAGTGAAACCAATGAAAGGAAAAAAAGTGCATTTGTTTTGTAAACAAAGTGTGCCACTAGTGGAAATTGCAAAATAAAAACTATATATTTGAATAAATATCTTGTTTTTGCTAGTGGAGTGTAAATGAAGATAGTGCTTTTAAAAAAAGAATATTTTTAGGGGTGGTATTATTTGTGAAGTTGAAGCGGATTGAAGAATGTGCGGTTAAGTTATTTGGTGATGTGTTAAAGTGCTTAAGAGGGTAAATCACTAATCTTAAATATATCCTACCTGTCCCTTACCCCACATTACAATCATGAAAAAATCCTAATTGATTTTAGATCGAGTGAGTCTACATTAGAATAGATTTACATTATGGGCAAGCCTATGGTACCAATTGCATGCATGTGACTTCTTTGTGAGAGTGAGAGACTTCTTTGATATATATGAGTTCTTGAACTAAATTTGATCATGAGATTCAAATGTATAAATTCAACTTACTCTGTTGTTCGTATTGTGAGAGAACATAGTTTCATGAGGGATATGTAACATTATTAGACTTCTCTAGGATGTTGGGTGTTCAAGACATGAGTGCATTGGGATACTGAGTCGATTTATGAGGCTAGGATTGTTGTGAGCATGTTGTCTTTGTTTGAATATTTTGAAGAATGTCATAAGCAAAGGGAAGTGTATGTGATTGCATATGCTAGAGTTTAATTGTTTCTATCAACCATGATCATTGGTGTAGAGTGCTCAAAGATAGAGTAATTTATTGGTTGACTCAAGGACGAGCAATCTTTAAGTGTGGGGTGTTCATATAGGTTTAAAATATGTGTATTTATATGTATGTCACCTCGCATTTTACTCATAGTTTGTGGAATTTGGATGTATAATATAATGATTTGTGCTAATTTATTGTATTTCTATGTGTAGGAATCATTCAGATGTGATTGAGACAAAAATGTGCGAATTGAAGCGAAAATGGGAAGAAAAGGCAAAAGTGCCCAATGGAGCACCACAGGCAGTGTGGGGCGCTACCTGTGGCACACAAAATAGAATATTGAAAAGTTGAGGGCCAGGGCCAGGGCCAGCGCCCCATGCTGCCCTGGACGCTCAAAACGTGAACATGTCCTATTTTTGGCCGGGACTCGGTTATTTCGACCCCAAGATGCTCCCAACTTATATAAAAGCCAACCTAAACCTATTTTGGAGAAGGAGAGGACGTTTTTGAGAGAAAAACACAAGCACAGAGCCACCGTGGAGGCTGAGTTTTATCTTTTCTTTCACCAAACTTATTAATTTTTATGTTTCTTTGTACAATTTGTTATTTGGCTAACATATTTATGTGGAGCTAAACTTCACATTCTAGGGTTGTGGTTCTTTCATGACTATTGTTATTCGAATATTGATTTTAATTTCTTAGTTTAGTGTATTAGTTTATTTATTCAATCTTGCGCTTAATTATTTAATTGCTTGTTCACTAATTGAATACTATCTACAAATCTAGAATTTATCTCGATAGCGGGAATTCTAGATTACATATAGGATTGAGTAGAGAAAGTTCTTGAACCTGGGTATCAGAGAATAGATTCGGGGTTAGGATGGACATATACCTAATTGCCTTGCTTGGGTGATTTATAGGAATCATAAATGCGTTCTTGTTAGTTCTAATTCCATAGACATATAGGTGTTAGGTTATCTTGAATTGGGCAAGTAAGAACTCGACAGATTCTTATGAGCAATATTAACCCTGTCAACCACGGAAGTAGATGAATTAATTAGTCAATTCAATTGAAGAATACAATAGGAATATTAGATAGCCCATAACTCTGGATCGTTTTCATTAATCATAACATAAATTCTACTCTTCCTTTGTTCAAAGTTCATTATTTATTTTCTTTTAAGTTTAATTATTTTCTTCTTTTTAGTTTAATTATTTTAACATCACTACTTTTGGGTTTGATCCTTGTTCAGATAATTAGGATAGTCTGATCTATTTAATAGTTGATAACAAGTTCTCGTGGGTTCGACACTCTATCTTATCACTTTATTACTTGACGATGGCGTATACTTGCGTGTGCATTTGGCCACAATAGGTATATGTCTATCCTAACTGTAAATCCGTTCTTCGTAAGCTAGAGTTCAAGATCTTGCTCTACTTAATCTTATGTGCAATCTAGAATTCTTATGTTTGAGTTCAATCATAGATTTATAAATAGTATTTAATTGATGATAAAGTAATCAAATAATTAAGCACACGATTGAAAAAATAAACCAATATGATAAATTAACAAGAATAATTCAACTTTCAAACTACAACATTCATGTAGTACCCCACAACTCAAGAACTAATAAAGTATGAAATTAAAGGAAGAGAAGAGAAGAGAAGAAAAACTAGTAGGAAATCTCCTCCAAGCGTGGTCTGTTTTCTCTTACGTTATTTCTCCTTCGAAGTATATTAGATATCCTTCAAATTAGATTTAAAACCCCTTTTATACGAGTTAGGACCATGTAGGGCCCAAATAACCTTGTTCCGGACGAAATAAAAAAAATCTCGCAACGCAGGCACTGGCCTGGCAGTGGAACCAGAACGTTCTTCACCTTCAATTCCTTGCTTCTAACTTTCAATTGCATTATACTTTATTAACCAATCAATCATTTTGTAATGATTACTCACCAAATAATTATTATGTAATAATTGAAAATTTATTATTTTTGCTCAAATTTTTTTAGCTTTCACTCACCAATATATCTACACTATCCTTTAACATCCAAATAATTATAAAGCTCAATACTCAAGCTAAGTTGAGCATATACAATATAAAATACAATTAAAAAACGACAAAAATATAGAGTAAATAATATCAAAACATATGAAAATATGCACAATATCACCACCCCGCACTTAAACCTTTGCTCTTCCACGAGCATCCTAAACTTTGTTACTTTAACCACATAACTCAAGAGAAAAAATCACGAGGGAATATGTATCAACTAAGAACACTACACCTATGACTATGGTTAATACCAATAATTAAGCATGGCATACTCATTTAACATACTTCCTAACCTTCACGTGCCAAAGCATAAGCAACCCATTTCAAAGAATTCAAATGACCTGCCCATAAATACCTCACCTCAAAGACTGACTCGTTGTCAATAGGCACCCTTGGCTTTCACCCTTACCCCAATAAGAGAAGTTTAATAAATCCATCTATCCGTCATGAGATCATGTGCCATCACCATAGAACAAGAGAGTGTATATATAGGTCGTCCCCGATTCAAGTATGAATTCGAACATTATTTAAGGACATCATATATAAATGAAAAAAATCACTCACTCTTATAAAGAAATTCATGTGTATCCCAAGATCGCACTATAGGCTTGCCCTTAGTGTAGGACTCGACTAATTTAAGCCTGCCAAATCTAGGATCAATTATGATGTTGTAATGTAGGCTAAAGGACGTGTAGGATACATTTGGCTAAGAGTGACTAACCCTCCTAAGCACTTAAATACAATACAACAATCAATTCGAGCGTAATCTTATCATAACCCAATCTTCACACGTTCCATGTCATTACCATATCTCAAATAGGCCCCCTTTCTTTAAGCACTTCAATATTGTCAAGTGACTAGCGATGAGAAAATATACTTGGGAGATGTGTTATTTCTGTTCATTTTTTTGCTCCTTTTTACTGTAATTGTTTTTACACTCCCCAGTAATTACAATTTCCTCTAGTGGTTCTCTGTTTGTACAAGTGAACCTTTCTTTCTTTCTATGGTTCCACTCAAAAGCTACCATGTTATCTCCTTACCCCTCTAGCGCTCAATCTTGCAACTCAAGTGCTTTAAGAGATCAAGGTCCAATCAAAGTCAATTAAGAACAAAAAAGGATTAGGCTTGTAATGCGGGTGGCAAAGAAAATATTTACAGGCTCAAAGGGGCTATCTAAGATTTTTTAAATCATGTATACAATTCAAGGATCAATGGATTAATCAAAGAAATGCCTAAATCATCTCCTAGACTCAATAAGACTTATTTATGTCATGACCCGGTTCACCCTCCATGAACCATCGTAACGGCACCTAGTCTCTACGACTAGGTAAGCCTAAAATGCGGAAAATAAACCAAACTTGAGGAAGAAAAGAAGGCAATTTAAAATAGAAATAGAGTAATAAAACAACGTTTAAAGTGCCGCTCGGCATACACAATATTTAACTCTCAAAACTAATACATATGCCCAAAACCCGGAAATCCATGAATCACAAGCTAAGGATACTACATAGTGCTCTAACTCCAGAATAGTCTAAAACAAGGTAAATATAGAAGGGCTGTAACTAAAAGAGAGAATGGAGAGAGATTCTTCAGTCTGCGGACGTGGAAGATATACCTCAAAGTCTCCGAAGGGTCGCCCCGCCTCAAGGATAATAAGACTGAGTCAAGGTACCTGGATCTACACATGAAAAACATGAGCAGAAAGGGCATGAGTACACCACAACAGTACTCAGTAAGTGCCAAGCCTAACCTCGGTCGGGTAGTGACAAGGAAGGTCAGGGCCTACTGAGGTTAAGTAAAATATAAAATTCAACAGTGTAGAACAGAACAGTATAAACAAGTACAACAATAAAAGTAACACAAGATATAAAGGCAACACCAACTATTACAGAGACAAGGTACACACAGAAAGAAATACGGTCTAGCACCAAAATAACAATCGGAGATCTCCCAGGATACCGTCCTGTAGTCCCAAATATACATATCCAATGGATCTCCCGGGATCCGGTCCCGTAATCCAACTCATAGTGCGCGGGGATCTACCGGAATCTCATTCCGTAGTCTCAAATGTAAATACCCAGTACTGGGGGAATCTACTGGGTGCATTCCCGTAGTTCCATATAACTGTGCAGGGGGATCTACCGGAATCCCAGATCCGTAGTCCCAAAATAAACAAACAAGGGGGTGCTACCGCAATCCTACATCCGTAGTCCCAATGTAAATACACAGCAGCAACAGGAAAATATTCAGAAATGGCAAATTTCATACTAAGGCAAACAAGTAATTCTAGCCTAGCATGCTGCACAGGATTTAGGTAAGTCAGTTTGAGCAAGTAAAGCAATTAAGTCACTTAGACATGCTTTCCTGAGCTAACAATAGGCTTAATAGTGCAAGTGATAAAATCAGGGAAAGGAAACATACTAGTAATTACTTATTACCAACAATTAGTACAAGTACGCACTCTTTACCTCATGTACAAGGCATTTCAATTACCAAATATACAAAAACCTAAGGGGAAGGTCCCCCACACAAGGTTAGGCAAGCCACATACCTCGAACCAGTTCAAAATCAACTCGAAATCACGTTCTTGCCACGAGTATTCGACTCCAAATGACCCAAATCTATTAAATTCAATTGCATAACGTAAATAACACTCCAAGTAACTGATTCTACAATTAAATTCTAAGCTAATACGCGAAATTAGGTAAAATGACCAAAATGCCCCTCGGTCCCACGTCTCGGAATTGAGTAAAACTTATATTTTCAGAATCCTCACACTCTCACGAATTCATGCATACCAAAATTATCCAAATCTAAGGTCAAATTCCCAATCAAAAGTCGAATTCTAGGTCTAAGAACTTTCTTCCAAATTTTCCCCAATTTTCACCTCCAATCCGAAATTAAATGATGAAACTAACTATATATTGATGGAATATAACTAGAAAGGGTTAAAGAATTGTTACCCAATGACCTCCTCTTTAATTTCCTCTCAAAATCGCCCTCTCCCGAGTTCCAAATCGAATTTCTAATTTTTGAAACTAAACCCTTAAAATTTCATATTTCTGCGCAGCTATTACCGCATCTGCAGTCCCACTTTTGTGGACCAATGGTTGCACAAGCGACCTTTCACTTAAGACCAGTTTCCGCTTCTGTGGTAGACCCTCTGCACCTGCGGTCTCGCAGGTGCGATTCCCTTCTCGCACCTGCGGCTCCTGCTGGACCTCTCCAATTCTGCTTCTGCGACCACAGAGATGCTTCTATGGTGCCGCACTGTGGTCCCACGCTCACAGGTGCGGTTATGACAGAAGACCAGCTAAAGATACAACTCCAAACTCCAAAATTCTTCCGTCAACCATCTGAAATCATCCCGAGTCCCCCGATACCTCAATCAAAAGCACCAACAATTCTAATACCATTGTCCCAACTTATGCCAATCCTTAAAACACCTAAAATAACATCAAAATGACGAATCAACCACGGATTCAAGCCTAAGAACTCCAAAACTCTAGAAATACACTTTCGATCAAAAAGTTTACCAAACCTCGTCCGAATGACCTGATATTTTGCACCCACATCATGTTCAACTCTATGGAGCTACTCCAACTTTTGGAATTCCATTATGACTCTCGGATCAAAATATCACTATCGGACCGGAAACTTCAAAATTCGACCTTTCGGCATTTCAAGCCTAAATTAGCTACGGACCTCCAAAACACATTCCAAACATGCTCCCAAACCCGAAATCACCCAACAGAGCTAACGGAACCATCAAAATTCCATTCTGAGGCTGTCTTCACATTGTTCCGACTACGGTCAAATTTCCAACACTTAAGCTCTCATGTAGGGACTAAGTGTCCCAAAACTCTCCGAAACTCAAAACCAAACATCCCAGGAAATTAAAATAAAAAAAATTAACATGGGGAAAGTAGTTAATAGGGGATCAAGGAGTTAATTCTAAAGACTACTGGCCGGGTCGTCACAATTTATTTCGCTTTATCACACACACGTGGCAAGTTCTAGACTAACTCAGGATAGCACAGAATATACTATAAACATCTCACACACATTGCACATGATCCATTCTGGACGTTTTCATTCCAATTCTCAAGTCAAAGCAAGTAAGCACATAACCAAGAAGTATTAAGCAATAAGCACTAGATGAACAAACAAGTCAACTCTTCCACTTGGGAGGCCTTTAGGACTGATCAGGATAGGGATGAGCTGCTGGTACCGGGTCCTGTAGCAATATACCAAAGGCAGATGATCTGCCTTCATCCTGTCAACCTCAGCCCTCAGCGCCTTTACGGACTCCTTGGAAGCCCGCGTCTTCCTCAACTTCTTGTGCTCCTTAGCAAGCTCCTTGAGAGCCTTGCTGTGTGAATCAACAGCATCCGTGAACATTTTCTGGGTGTCAAGGATTTTCTTCTGGTTGGCCAGAATCTCCTTGAGGGCATCCTCGATAGACTGCGAGACCTACGGAGGTTGATGTGCCGACTGAGCTTCCACTGTAGTAGTGAGGATAGACAACTTGGATGAAGCTGTCTGCATCCAGTTGTTGATGCTGAGAAGAGCCTGGATTAGTCAGTGTGCAGTCACTTGGTAGACTCAAGAAGAGAGTATCTCGAGATCTGCTGAAGTGGCTGGACTAGGAGGAATGTCTGCGGAGGTGGAGGCAGGTTGAGTAGGAGCCACTACCACAACTGGCTCTTCAGACTAGCTAGTTGGAGCAGTAGCTGTTCCCTTGAAGTTCTTGCTCTTTGGGTTGTCATCGCCCTGCATACTGTACCATGAGAATGGGGCCTTAGCTTTTACCTTTATATCAAATGACCTCTTTTCAACTCTGAGGTCCTTGAAGTACATGGTCAAGAAGCTGGGGAAGGGGTAGTTTCTGCCACCCTCACTGACTAGCTGCGTAATTACCCGAGACATTACCTTCCCAACATTAATTGGGTACCCTGCCATGATCGATGCCACCAAAACTGCCCGATGAAGAGGGAGGGAGTTGTCATGAGTAGTGGGGTCCAATCCGCTGCACACGAATGTTTCCTACCCATTGGCTTCGAAATTCAGACTTCTTCTCAAAATTTTCACTCCCGCATTTAGCCAATCGGGGGTGGTTCCTGGGATTGCCAGATACTGTGCCAACCATGGACGGACCTCCTCGCCCAATCCCATCATTTCCATATACAATTCCTCATCCTCCTCATCAAAGCCGAGGTAATGGTGTGGTGCTACAAATATAAAAGAACCAAGTAAACAATGTCGCATTTTGTATTTCTTGGCCTTTAAGTGAGGAATGTCGTTTTGTCTTCTTGGCATAGTAGATATCAGAATATATGTGTTTACCCTGACAATTGGATAAGAATTAAACTAATAATGTGGTTTTAAGGATACATGATTTCACCTAATACTAATGAATGAATATAAAGATGAACAATGGGAACTGACAATACAATAAAGCAAACCGACTTTGCAACGTAATTAAGCTCTCGAGCTTGTATGCCCTCGAACAAATTAATGCCAGAATAGTAAAAGATACAATAAGCTGATGAAAAGAATGTTAGCTAGGAAATACTATATTGCTATGATATTCGCGAATGTAAGATGTCTATAAATGATGGAGACTTCTCTTTATATAGTAGAGGAGTCCTAATTATGGTATAACTCTAATTACATAAGTAAATCCCATGATTAGACTAAATAACCGCCCTTAATCTGATATGTTCCGGGATTTCTGTCGTGATTTTCGACAAGTTATGGATATATCGACTTTTCTTTATTACGCTTTGTTCGAAGTTTATCATATATGGTCTCGATCTCTGTTGGCCTCAATATCGATGAGCACCTCAATTCTCGAGCTTGATACTTTATGTTTGTGCTCTGACCTGATCCATTACGAGACTGACCCTCGACGTGATTCCCTACTCTTCGATTAAATGGAAAAATCAGATAAGTCTTATTTTAACCGTATACATATAATCCCCTCCTTTTTTGGAACGTAATGAGAAGAAACGAACTGAGCCTTAGATTTTATACCTCGACCGTTTATGACGTCACACTTGTGATGTATGCGAAAGAAGTGACCGAAGTGTCACGTTGATACGGTTCCCAAGATCATTAATGAGCTTCAGTTGATGGTCGACCACTAGTGCCTTTGAACCGTCGCCATGAATCCTTAAATAGGTTTTCTACTTACTTCTTTAAACTTTGAATTTTTCTCACACTAATCTTCAAGATCCTTTTGATTTTTTCAGGTCTCACTACAAATCTTCAAAGCTCTTCACATCTTATTAAGCCTCTCCGTCCTTGCACAATTTCTAGGCCTCTTTACCAACATTTCTTCAAAACTACAAATCTCATCTTCTTATTTCTCTGGATCCATACAAAAATGGCAAAAACATCAAAAACCATTCCTCAAAAGGAGAAAGCTTCTTCATCGCGGCCGGCCAATGACAAGACGTCGATGGAGCCACGCATCGAGGAGTGTATTCCCTGGGTGTGCGATCATACTTCCGATTTCAAGGTTGAGAAACCCTCGTCGGTCCCTAGCTGATGTGAGCCAATGTAGAGATATATATGCTTGATAACTGAGGGCAACCTTAAGCAGGTGAAGAAATATTGCCATTGGGAAGGCAAAGAGGTGGTGATTCCGACCCACCGAAGAGGACATCACCATTTACGTGAAAGGGTTCTTAAGTGTTTCCACTTACCCTTTTATGATGGGTCCCATAGATCTAGTTATCCTCGACTTCTGCCACTAATACCAAATAACCCTAGGCCACATCCATCCTTTTTTCTGGAGCATTCACTTTGCTTCGATTCTTCGTGAGCAAAGTCAAGGGGATGCCTTTTACCCTCTACCATCTCATTAGACTATACAACTCCCGTCTCTATCGAGACAGACTAATAAGGCTTTAGCGTCGGTCCACCAAGGTGCTATTCCCGAGCATAGATGAGGAAAAAGATCGAGGATGGATGGGTCGATTTATCAGAGTGAGGACTTCCGACATAATCCCGGTCGAGAAGATGCCATTCCCCGAAGAGTGGAACATGAAGCGTAAGTACAAACCCCTCCTTTGGCCCCATTTACTATTTCGTTCCTTTTGCTTTTTCTCATCGATGTTCCTTCCTATGATGCAACAGTCTCTTGGGTGCCTGGTGCAATTTCGAACTTTGAGGGCTAGGTTCGGGAACCAGCATCGACTTCTTCATATGCCAAGCGCTCGTGGCGTGATATGGCAAGGGGCCGATGGGAGGCCAAAAATCATGGTAAGTTTCTTTTCATGTGTTTGATGCTCTTTTCTGAAATGTCTCTTTTTTATTTCTCATTAATTTCCTTTCATATAGGTCTCAAAGACAACGCTATCATAAAGCCCCCTCTCTGGCGAGGAGGAGGAGGCCCCGAAGCTGGCTAAGGATAAGAAGAGGAAAAGGGTCTTTCCCTCCAATGATCCAAAGCCCAAGAAGAGCAAGGCTCACAAGTCGAAGAAAGATACTATCATCATGCCCGCAGATGTAGTTTAGCGACTACAAGATGAAGAAGAGGAGAATGAAGATGCTACCTCCGAGCTGGTGGCTCGAAAGAGGAGCGCCAAGGTCCCCAAGGTATCTAAGCCGGTGATGATCAAAGAGGTTCAGCCTCGGATTGAGGAGACCTCGAAAGGTGGCCCGAGCAAAATCCCTAAGTCATCAAAGGCCGAAGATGCCTCCCACCGTGATGGGAAATCGGTGGATGTACCTGAAGGGGCCAGTTTTGAGGCCCTTCAAAACGAAGAGAATGCCCTATGTAACTCGCTTGGGGCAATAAATGTTGATGATTCGCTGCCCCTCCCAACATTTTCCGAGGGTCAAATTCACGAAGCCGAGGCCATGGAGACCCCCAATGTGGGAATGGCCCATGAAGGGGAGGACCTTTTCCAAGGTTATTTTATGGCAGTCAAAGATGCTTTCTACATGGGTGATGCATCGTGTATCTTTGATGAGGCCCATCGACTTCTGAGTTAGGTAAGCCTTAGCTCCCTTTATCAATACTACTTTTGCCTTCGTTTCCTCTTGCCTGATTTCCTTTATTTCTTCATAGGACTTGACGCTTCATCGGGAAGCATTTTCTAAATTCCGGGCAGAGTGAATCGGTGTGAGGCCGATATAAAGAGGCTCACGGAGGGGAGAGATGCCTTCAATATTCTCAATGGCCAAAAATAAGAGGAGATCAAGGTTCTCCGAGCCAAATTGGCCACAACCCAGAAAGAGCAAACCGACCTGATTAAGCAGGTAATGAATTTTTTTTAGAAGTGTGATGTATCAGTTTGAAGATGACGACTAATACTTCAATCCTGCAGGTTCAACAGAAGGTTGAGAAGATCGAACAACTCCATAAAGAGGCCAATATGATGAGGGCAGAGACCTTGGGGTGGAAATAGATCATGGATCGCCTTGCCTCAGAGAAAGAGGCTTCTCAAACTCAACTGTCATCGACCAAACGTCAGCTTCAAAGCATGAAGGAGGAAAACTTGGCCCGCACCAAGAAAATCAAGGAGCTTGAGGATCGATTGGCCCCCCTAGATTGCAAAGGCCACATCCGAGGTAGAAAAAACAAAGGCTGATGCGGAGGCGGTCATGGCCGTCTACCAAGATGATGCTGAAGCTGCTCACGCTCGAGCAAAGGAAATTTCTGATGCCACTCAGGCTCGAGCATTCTACGTTGCCGAGCATTCCAAATGCTAGTCTCGGAGAGAGACTCTCGAGGAGATTCATGCTTGTGGTTTTGACCTTGCTGTCAAGATCGAGAATGCGAAAGTACTCGAGGCCGAAGCTAGAGCGCTGCTTTCTTCTGATGACGATAACTCCGGGAATGCGAGTGGATCCGAGATTGGAGAAGATGAAGATGAGGTTCCCGGGGAAGATTAGGCACTTAGAAATCTTTTTTTTCTTTTTTTGGATTTTTTGTGTAAGACCCTGAGTGGTCTTTGTAAATATTTTTGCATATATGAAAGATTCTTTTTCTTTTCGACTCGTCTCCAATTTTGTTTTTGTGAAAACTCTGTTTTGCTTTTTTCCTTATGATAATTTTGATATACTTTATATATTATGAGAATTTTGACTCACTTCGTTGCCTTGCAAATTTTTTGTCAAAGTCAGTTTAGTATAGTCTCTATAATCGAGTGAGTACTTGCTCGAACTCGGAGTAGAAAAAACCCTTAGGTTTCAGTTGAGCGAGGGTGGATCCTATAACTCAACAATATAATGTCCCTTAGGCTCTTGAATCGGGCCGTTATGGCCTTAAAAGAGTGGTTTTTTCCCTTTTCAGCTTAAAAAGTTTAATCATATAAAAATTTGTTATGCCTTAGCATGAGATAAATATCTATCCATTAGGATTTAGTGTTATCGAAAACATTTTACTTTGCTATGTCTTAGCATAAGTTTGTTCGAGAGTTCGAACAATTTGGTACCCCTTAAGGTTTTTGAGGGTTGATGCTATCGAAACCCTTTGTAACTTGGTAGCCTTTTTTTTAAACCAGTTTTATGAAAATATTTGAAGGCATGTTTCATTACGGAATTCGGACATCTTCGAACCGTGTTAGTTTGACCTTAGCCTTTAACTTGAGATTTGCCCTTTAGGCTTGTTTCTCAATTACAATTCGAACTTGTTCGAAGTGTCACTCCTCGAGTGGGGTGGTTGTGCCCTATAAAACCGAGGGTTGCCTTTTCAAGGTCTTATGGTCTCGAAGTTTAATAATTTGAAATCGGGGTTGATAGCTCGAGCTTTAGTTGCGATCGACACTTCAGCCAGCTTCCGCAATAGATCATAAGTAAAGTAGAAATATCACTAAGGCATGTAACATCTGGTAAAGAAAAAATACTTCTTTCCATAAATCATTCATGTGTACATGTTTTTCCATTAGGGCTCAAGTAATCTACAAGGACACGGTTCATTTGACCATTTGGCCCTTTACAAAATTAAACCTATCGAGACTTGTTGATATAGAGTATTTTCCTTGAGAACATAACATCCGAGAGTGATTACATCCGAGGGTGATTCCCCCTAGTATTCAAGGTTGATTGTAAATAAGCCTCGGATACTGTTGAATTATCCCCAGGTAGCACAAATAATTAATGCCTTGTAAAAAACTCGCCGGAAAAGACCATTTGGGACAAAAATCGATTTAAGGGAAAAGAGTGTAATGCGTGGTTTAAAGCTTGAGGTCTTTGTGTTGAAGAATTTCTTGATGTATTCAATCGAACACCTGCAATAAATTAGTATCAAACATAAATTAAAAAAAGGAGAGAGTCATACCTTAGCAATAATATTGATTGATGAGTGATATGTTCCAATTATTTGGCAATTGCTCGTTGTTCATCGTGCAAAGTTTGTAAGATCCCTTTCCGATGACACCGAGGACCTGATATAGTCCTTCCAAATTTGGGCCGAGTTTCCTCTCGTTTGGATCTAGAGTGTTGAGGGTGATTTTTCTCAGAACTAAGTCCCCGATTCAAAAGTGGTAAAGATTCGCTCTTCGATTGTAGTATCTTTCGCTGTGCTGCTTCTGTGCTGCCATTCTGACGAAGGCAACTTCCCGTTTTTCTTCTAGAAATTCGAGGCTTGTGTTCATAGCCTCGTGATTCGATTCTTCTGTTGTGTATCCAAACCTGACACTGGGTTCCCCAACCTCGACCAGGATCAGGGCTTCGGCGCCATATACTAAGGAGAACGGTGTTGCCCCCATACTAGATTTTGACGTTGTTCGATACACCCAAAGGACTTCGGGCAAAATTTCTCTCCATTTTCCCTTTGCGTCGTTCAATCTTTTCTTTAGATTCTGAATAATGGTCTTGGTTGTTGATTCGGCCTGTCCGTTCCCACTAGGATGATAGGGCGTCGATAATATCCTTTTTATTTTGTGATCGTCGAGGAACTTTGTTATTTTGTTGTCGATAAATTATTTTCCATTTTCGCATACTTTCTCGAAAGGTATCCCAAATCAACATATGATGTGATCCCAAATGAAGTCTATAACTTCTTTTTCTCTGACTTTCTAGAAACCTGTGCTTCAACCCATATAGAGAAATAGTCAATCATAAATAAAATAAATTTAGCTTTATCTGGGGTCGATGGAAGAGGGCCGATGATATCCATTCCCTATTTCATGAACGACCATGGGGATAGGACTGAATGAAGTTGCTCCCCGAGCTGGTGGATCAGCGGTGCATGTCTTTGGCATTTGTCGCATTTTCGAATGAACTCCTTAGTTTCTTTTTCCATATTGTACCAATAGTACCCTGCTCTGATGACTTTGTGAACCAGTGATTCGGCACCGGAATGGTTCCCGCAAGTACCCTCGTGAATTTCTCATAGGACATAGTCGGTGTCTCCCTGACCTAAATATATTCGAATGACCCATCGAACATCCTTCTGTACAATGTTCCATCTTCGGCCAATGTGAATCGTGCAACTTTCATTCGCAGAGTCCATGATTCCTTAGGGTCCGACGGAAGCTTCCAATTCTTTAGACAATCGATATATTTGTTCCTCCAATCCTAAGTTATGCTTGTGGAGTTTATTTTGGCATGGCCTTCTTCGACTACCTACTTTGAAAGTCTTACAATAGTCCTCAAGCTAATTTCGTCGTCTTCGACTGGTGGCCCCAAATTTGCAAAGGCATCGGCCTCACTGTTCTACTCTCGAGGTACATGTTGTAGGGTCCATTATTTGAACCGGTGTAGGGTTACTTGCAGTTTGTCCAAGTACCTCTGCATTCAATCTTCTCGAACCTCGAAGGTCTTGTTGACTTGGTTAACCACGAATAGGGAATTACACTTGGCTTCGATGACCTCTGCTCCCAAACTTTTAGCCAGCTCAAGACCTGCAATCATGGACTCATACTCGGCCTCATTGTTAGTCAACTTAGGGGTTTTGATAGATTGTCTATTTGTATTTCTTGTGGGTGGCTTCAAAACAATGCCTAGACCATACCCCTTCATATTTGAAGCTCCATCTGTGAAAAGGGTCCACACCCCCAAGGATGTTCCCGATTTTAGCAATAGTTCCTTTTCGACCTCGGGTACGAGGGCAGGCGTGAAGTCTGCCACGAAGTCTGCTAAGATTTGAGACTTGATAGTCATTCGGGGTTGATACTCGATATCATATCCACTGATTTTGATGACCCATTTGGCCAGTTGGCCTGAGAGTTCGGGTTTGTGCAAAATGTTGCGAAGTGGGTAAGTGGTTACAATGCAAACTGGGTGACATTGAAAATATGATTTTCATTGCCTAGAGGCGCTTATTAGAGCAAGCGCTAATTTTTCTAAGTGTGGGTATCGGGTCTCGGCTTCACCTAAAGTTCGGCTAACGTAGTAAACAGTAAATTGCGTACCTTGCTGTTCTCGAACTAGGACACCACTTACCGTAACTTCTTAGATTGCCAAATATAAGTAGAGTTGCTCGTCCGCTTTCATAGTGTGAAGAAATAGGGGGCTCAAAAGATACCGCTTTAACTCTTCTAATGCCTGTTGGCATTCCGGGGTCCAAGTGAAATTGTTCTTCTTTTTGAGCAGTGAGGAGAACCTATGGCTTCGATCCGAAGACCTCGAGATGTGCTGGCCTAAGGCGCCTATCCACCCTGTTAATCTTTGTACGGCCTTAACACTGTCCACGACTGTGATGTCTTCGATCGCCTTGATTTTATTAGGGTTGATCTTGATTCCCTGATTTGACACCATAAAGCCGGTGAATTTGCCTGAACCGACCTTGAATGCACATTTCTCGGGGTTGAGCTTCATGTTGTATTTTCTCAATATGTTGAAGGTTTCCTGCAAATGTGTCAAATGGTCCTCTGTGCCAGGGACTTAACTAGCATGTCATCAATATAAACCTCCATTTATTTACCTATTTGTTCTTCGAACATTTGGTTTACTAGGCGTTGGTAAGTAGCACCAGCGTTTTTTAGTCCAAATGGCATTACATTATAGCAATTAGTACCATTCTTACTAATAAACAAAGTCTTTTCCTGATCCTCTGGGCTTATTTATATTTGGTTGTACCCGGAGTAGTCATCAAAAAAGCTGCGGATCTTGTGGCCAGCCATGGCATCGATCTTGCGATCGATATTTGGCAAAGGAAATGAGTCCTTAGGGCATGCTTTGTTTAAGTCTTTGTAGTTTACCCATATTCTAAGTTTATTCCCTTTCTTGGGGGCTACGACTACGTTTGCTAACCATTTGGGATATTTTACTTCCCGGATGGAACCTATTTGAGAAGTTTGGTTACCTTATCCTTGATGAATGCATGCTTTACCTCGGATTGTGGCTTTCTCTTTTGCTTTACCAGTCTGAACTTTGGGTCCAAGGTCAATTGATGAGTCCAGTGGGATCCCTGTCATGTCAAGATAGGACCAAGCTAAACAATCCATATTTTTAATAAGGAATTTAATGAGGTTTTCCCTGAGCTCGGGAGTTAACTCCGTGACTAGGTATACCTTTTGATCGGGCAGATGCACGATCAGTATGACTTGTTCTAGCTCTTCAAACATTGACTTTGTGGCATCGGAATCATCAGGGATTACGAAGATTTGAGGTATCATATAATCATCATCCTCGATAATTTCGTACTATTTTGATCTGGTCGAGGCCGACGACTGTGGTTGCTATTTGACCTCCTATTTTTCCTTTGATTCTGGTCCCTTTGCTAATGTTAGTGCCGATACTAGTATTACCTCATCAATTACAAACATCTCTTTGGCTGCTAGTTATTTTCCATAAACCGATTTTATTCCTTTCGGTGTCGGGAATTTCAAGACTTGATGTAGCGTTGAAGGTACTGCCCTCATATTATGGATCTAAGGTCTTCCGAGTAGCGCATTGTACCTCATATTACCTTCGATTACATTGAACTTCGTTTCCTGGATAGATCCAGCCATGTTTAGTGGCAAAATGATTTCCTCTTTGGTGGTTTCACTTGCCATGTTGAAGCCGTTGAGTACTCGAGCTGCAGGAACGACTTGATCCTGGAGGCCGAATTGCTCTACGACCCTCGATCGAATAATATTTGCCGAGCTACCTAGATCAACCAACACACGTTTAACTTGAATTTTATTCATAAAGATAGATATTACCAGTGCGTCATTGTGAGGTTGTTCGATCCCTTCTACATCCTTATCGTTAAAAGATAAGGTATCTTCTGGTAAGTAGTCCCGTGTACGCTTCTCCCTTGTGATTGTAACTTTGGTGTGTTTAAATATCGAGCCCTAAGGAATATCAACCCCACCAATGATCATATGAATCACGTGGTGCGGTTCCTCCTATTCGTTTTGCCTGTTTGCATCCCTATCTCGGAAATGATTTTTAGCTCGGTCACTCGACAACTCTCGAAGATGACCTTCGTTGAATAAATGAGCTACCCCCCTTAATTGCATGCAGTCTTTGGTTTTCTGACCATGGGTTCCATGGTATTTGCATATTTTATTAGGGTTTCTTTGAGCCGGGTCGGACTATAAGGGTCTGGGCCATCTAGTATCTTTGATCTGTCCAATGGCTGATACAATACTCGATGCATCGGTGCTGAAGTTGTATTCTGATAACCGTGGCGCTTCCTTGGGCTCGACATGTTTATCGAAGCCACTCTTACTCATGAGTCCTCGATCGTTCCTTCGATAATTCCGAATGTGAATACATCCTAGTCCACTGTTTCTACGATCTGCAATGTATGGTTGGTACCGGTCTCTGTTTGATCGGGGCTCTCTATCGATGTCTCTTTGAATCCTTCCTTTGGATCTATTCGGATAAACGGAACTGGAAGGGGCTCCCAACTGATCAACCTCGACTATTATCTTTGACTGGTATCGATTATGTACATCGGCCCAGGCCACAGCTGGATATTAAATCAAATTATGTTTAAGTTGTCGTGATGCTATCGAACTTCGCTCGTTCCCACACCTTGGGTGAAGACTTGGACAACCCAATTATCGGTGACCGGGGGAAGGTCCATGCATTCCATCTGGTATCGAGATACAAATTCCCTTAGCATTTCGTTGTCCTTTTGTATTTATCGTGAAAATGGCAATAACAATTAAATTTATAAATGGGACTCTAAAAATATGTGATCTATTTTTATGCGAGTTGTTAAAGTAGTTGATGCTAGGCGTATGAAGATAAGAGATGAAATGCGAGCTAAAACAGAGTTATAATCAAACCGGGGGGCTTGTTATCCGGGCCTTGGACTGACCGATAAGGGGCCTCGAGGTCAATGCCTGGGGCTCGAGCTCAAGCTATTGGGGGTAACCGGGAAGGGAATAATAGTTAGAATATAATTAAAGGATGCTCTTTATGGCCAATATCAAGCAATAAATGAGGAACAAGTATGAAAGCAATAAGTGAAAGAGGCAGCCTCGAGCGAGCAAGTTAGAGAAAAGGAGAGAGAGTTGTTATTGATCTTATGTAGAATGGTGTTGATACCCAATTTTTCCCAGTATATTTTTATATGGAAAATACTTTCAAAATAGCATGTATATGCATATATAAGTATGTCCCAAGGTTTTACTATTTTCTCTCTCAATATTTATAGATTTTTAAATCTATTTATTGGCCCATTTTATTAAGAAAAACCCAATAATTATCCCCAAAATTATCATTTTGGGTGATTCACTGATTGGATTCTCATATTTATATTAAGATATAGCTGGCATAAATTTTGCATATTTTTACAAATTTATTTAGTATTTTTAAAGCTAAATTGCGTATAATTGCGATATTAGCCTATTTTAAGATTTAATAGTTTTCATAATTATAAAATTGACTCCAGTATTTTTAATTTGATACTTACGTATTATTAATCATTTTAGTACCTTAATTTATTTCTAGAAATTATTTTACTATTTTTTATAAAATAAGTAAGGAAAAATGGCTATTTAAATGTTAACCCCGTTTATTTAAATTTTAGCCTTATTTGAACCTCCAATTGAACCCAATTTTAAACCCAATTACCCTGAACCAATCCCTGTTTGAACCGACCCAAACCCAACCCAGTTAAATCGCCCCACCTACTCAATTAATCCAGGCCGTTGATCAAAATGATCAACGACCACCAAATACCCTTTCCTTTTTTAATCCCGACCTACCCCCTAACCCTAACCATTTCACAACCCCAACTGCCTTTAAAACCCTCCACTACCTCAAACTCTCTCGAGTCTTCTCAGAACCCTAGCCGTCTCTCACCGCTTCCACCCTGAAAGCCACCAAAATCCATGGCTTCTAGGGCTGTGGGAGTCTTATGTCTACCTCTTGTTGCTCTTACACACTTGATCTCTGAAGATTCTAGGCCTGACCTTGAAGGTTTGTACGCAGACCTCTTTCAATTTGAGGTTCAACGGTCATCTCCGGCCTTACTCTGGCGTACCATGGTTATTTGAGCCTGATTCTAACCTCTCCGACTCAGATCGATGACTTTTCAAAGCCTTTATCATTTCTAGAGTTCTTCTGAAACCCTAATCCTTCGAGGTTTTCTACGATTCTTTTAGATCTGTTGTGTATCCACGCTTTCCTTAAGGCCTTAAACGTTTTCCTGACTTTTCTTTCAAAAACCGCTCTCAAAATCTTTCTTTTCCGATCTAAGGTTTTCTGAAAGTATTTAAGTGTTTTCTAACTTTCTTTTTCCTTTTATGTGTATTTGCTTCTACTGGGTTCTTGTATCTTCTTCTACCATGTTCTTACGTGCTTCTTCTACTGTATTTTCCTATACCGTGTTCTCGTATGCTTCTCTACTGTATGCTTTCTCTACTGTGTTCTGACATGTTTCTCCTACTATATTTTCTTACTAAGTTCTTAAGTTTCCTTATTAAGTTCCTGTTACTGAGCTCTGTTTAAAGTTTCTTCTAAAATTTCTTAGCATGCTTCTTCTATTGTTCTTATCAGTCTTCTCTGTTATGTTTCGTATTAGCTTCTGCTACTCTATTTTTTCTTTGAATTCTGCTACTATGTTCTGCGTGTTACTTGCTATCATTGTTTCCTCATGAGTTTCTGCTGCTGAAAGAAACATGCAAGAGGCTTCATAGAACTGAAACCTCTGAGCGTGTTTTGATTACTTTCCTTCTCATCTCTGTACTTGATTCAAGGTGGAAACCCTAGAATTCGGGGGTTCTGCCAAGTTTGATTATGTGATTTAATTGAACTAGAGTTTTTATTTCAGAACCCCTAACTCTTTTAGACCAACTTCGAGTCTTTGAACCGAGTTTGGACATCCGTGTTTGCATATGATTCTGACCTTTGGCTAAACTCTTCTAAAACTCTTTCTTCACTGGATTTTTTTATTGATTTTGCAAAGACACTACAGTCTTTTTAATGCTTAACATGTTTGCATGCTCCTTATATATGATGAATTTCCTCTAAAATGGTTTTCAACTTTACAATTAGTTCAAACTTCCTTCTGAATATGGCTTGATTGATTTCTTTCCATTGTTTGCTGATTCTCCCTGTTACTCGGCCTAAGTTAAAACCCTTCTTCATCTTTTCTGACTCGGTTCATTCATGCAAAATCTCAGACCCTTTTGATTTGCTGTTTGTTAATTAATTTGCTTACCTTATTTGCACAAACCGTGTATTTCAAAACCTTGTCCTTAAATAACTTTTTATGTATTTGCCCCTGATTGCATGCTATGCACAAAGTGCTTGCTCAATTTCTTTCCTTAAATGGTTTTCAACCGTTTGAATCTGAAACCCTTAATTAAGGGAAGCCTTATGTAATTGATTGGCAATCAGTTCCTTAACTATTTTTCTTGCCTTATTTCTGCCTGATTTTTACACTATAAAAGGCACGACCCTCTTCACACACTAAAACATGAGAATCCTTCTAAACTCATACTCTCTCATAATAATATTCTCTTCTTGTCTGCACTGTGGCATGTTTTACAAGACTTACTTCTTTCCTTTACTTGTTTCCCTGAAAACTGGTATGTCCTGATTTAAGTTTCAGCATCACAACAATGTGTATTTACTGCTTTTGTATCCATGTTTACCTGCTGTTTCTGTATATCTCAGCACTCAAATTGGCATGTTGATTTCCTTATGTGTTTTGTTATGAACCCCCATTCCTCTATCACCCCTATATGTTTTGAGTTGTGACTTAAGGCATGGAAATGTAAGTTGTTGTCCATGAATTAAGTTTGAACCACAGGGGTCTTGACCTCTAAGCAAACATGCCAGAGGGTGTGACAACATCTCCCATTGTTGGGTATACCCTTCAGCCTGCTTTTCTGTTGCCTCTTGCAACTTCCCATTCCCCATACCCTTATGTGTAATGATTTGAGCTGCTTCCCTTTTTCCTTTTCCCCTTTCAGAATCCTACTTCTGCACTTGCACTCTCTCTTAGTCCCTAAGTTCTACCCCCTCTTGTGAGCCTTGTCTTGGGACCTCGAGCTCCCTCTGAACTTGGACATTTGAGGGATGACCCTTCCACACTGCACTATGGCTTAATTCATGATACATTTGGGTGTAAGCACTGCCCGAAGTTCATATGAGACTCTTAGGGAACTCTGACACACCCCAAATAGGAGAAAGGCTTTGAAATATGAGCTCTTGGAGTTGATCTACTTCATACTTCAGACTAGAAGTCTGAATCAGGCTCTCCTTGGTTGTACTTTTTAATTTCTGATGTATTTTTCCTTTACTTTACTTTTTTCTAGGTTGTAATAATTTTGTAATAAAACTCTCGGGGATGGTTAGTGAAGAGGGAGGGTTAACTCTGTATGCAAAAGGGGTAGATAACCTGCCTATAGGAGTTTATGAATTTCTGCATTCTCATATAGATACCATGTCTATAGGAATCTTGCATTCACGTCTAGATTCCATAAGAATTTCTGCATTTTCATGTATAGATACCATGTCTATAGGAATCTTGCATTCTCATATAGGTACCATGTCTATAAGAATTTCTGTATTCTCATGCATAGATACCATGTCTATAGGAATCTTGCATTCTCATATAGGTACCATGCCTATAGGTTATTTCTGAACTTCTGCATAGCATATAGATATACCGCCTATAGGAATTTCTGAATTTTTGCACATCATGTAGATATCCTACCTATAGGTTCTTTCTGAATCTTGCATATGCATTCCTCATTAGGCAAACATGTTCGTAGGTCTTAAATAATAAAATGCAATTAGATATCATGCTCATAGGCTTTAAACGAAATTCAGCATCTAGATGTCATGCCTATAGGATTTCTGCATTTTTTACTACGTTTATAAAAGTGTCCAAAATCGACAGCACATAGAAAGCATGCCTATAGGAGCTTTAATAGAATTTGAATCGTTTCACTCGCTTATAGGTCTAAAACCAGTAACAATGGCACATGCTCTTTTGCTAAAACTCGCCTTTCTTTAATAACAAACGATTTTCTTAAATCAGTATGTATTCATGTTTGTTTCATTGTTTCTGGAATTAGTAGATATCATGCCTTCGTCTAACACTTAGGCAAGCCATAGGGTGAAAGTTTATAAACTGAATCAGATTTTATATGCTACAACCAGCAGGCAGGCCTGACTCGGGCTTCTTATCTGAACTATGTAATAAAACAGACTGCCTCGATCCTTTAAGTTTAATTAGACCCTAAATAGTATGTGTAAGTCATGCTAACTACTTGCTTTTCTCTGCTTAAAGGAGGTCTGTTTGAGCCTTTTCATTTGTTTACATGCTTCCCCATACTTGCCATACGTGTTTTAATTGTCGCTTTAGTATTTTACATTTTGAAACCACAAATAAGCCCAATACCTCCTCCCTTTAGGATTAGTAGTCCCAAGTGCCTCTGGGGCTGGTAAGATGGGGATGGGTAATAGCATGCAATAAGTAAACGAGACCATTCCATGCTTTAATACCTCAACAGGGTGGGAAAGGGTAGATATGGATATGATGACCATGCGATAACATCTCGTGTAGGCCCTCATTGAGGAGTGATTACCGAATGTTGTGTGGGGTGATCCATATTATTAATAAACCTAGGACCCCCCTTCCCTTTGTTTTCTTTGTTTCTTTTAAATCTTTGTAAACCATTTCTTTTAAGAAAATCAACTCCTTTTAGTTGCTTTTTCTTACTTTTGTTTATTTGTAACCATTACGTGAAAATCCCCTCTTATTTGAAGTTTTTATTTGCCTATGTATTATTTGCACTTAAGTCACAACAATAGCTTGGTCGGGAACCACACTAGTGGATCCCGAGGAGTGCCTAACACCTTCCCTTTGGGATAATTTCAAGCCCTTACCCAATCTCTGGTTGTTCAAATCAAACCTTTCTTAGTGTCCTAGTGCACTTAAATCATTAGGTGGTGACTCTTCAATTCAAACCCAATTCCCGAAAGGGAACAAGTTGTCTCCCAAATGTCACAAACCCGATTTTTACGAGAAGGGGGGGGAGGGGCAACAACGTGGCGACTCTGCTGGGGATTTCTTTTAGACTTTTACCATTTCAGGCTATTATTGTGACTTTACACTTCTCTATATGTCTTTATTTGCTTAATGCCTTTAAGTATTTAATTCCCTCTCCTATTACAAAACTAACTTGTCTTTTGTTTCTTTCCTTTATTTCTTTTATTGCTTTCCTTTACTACTTTCCTTTATTACTGCTTTAAATTATGAAGAATTGCTGTAATTACTTCATAACGTGCAAATATGTGACAACTTGTTTTAATTATTACATAAGCATGTTTTCAACATCATATTCCACTCGTGCCAAACAAATACCATAGCAACGCTTATAATGATTGGTTTCGCTCTTCCGATATTATCACCCTTTAAATCCGAAAAAGGCGTATTTGCGGTAAAACCACTCGATCAACGGTGTAGTCGACGGTTCCGTGCCTTTCCCCCTTGAGTTGTCTGCTCAAGGGTACCAGTATAAAACCCAATAGAAACCTTACTCTATTTAAACTATGCATGCATTATGGTCAAACCTAGCCGAGTCAGTTATGTTGTCCGCATAATGACTCTTTAAGATAGCCTTGTCCAAAGTCCATTGGGTTTCCCCAAAACCCAAATGGACGCTACCATGTTCTGTGCATTTATTTGGAGAACTAAATGCTTCATGCCAATTGTTGATGTTAAATAGTCGAGTCTGGTGGGGGTAGGGTCTTAACCCTTTTGTTTTGCAGAAAATGAAGAACGAGGTCCCAACTTTGGTATGGTTAGCATACCCTCACTCTTTCTAGACTGGCGGAGGAGTCTTCCATCAAATGACCAAATCAATGAGTGAAAAGAGAGGGCCACCAAAGCTAGCGAAAAGTTGGAATATCTGGAGTACAGTCTGCTGGAATTGGAAGGAAAAGTGAGGAAAAGAGTCACCGACTGCCAGAACGCCAAGGGAAACAAAGGAGAACACTTGGCAAAGGCATTTTTACTGGTGAACCTACGCGAACTGGAGGATTTGATCAACGAGAGCATTCAACCTGAGGAAGGCTTCTAGGACCAATTAGATAGGAGTTTTTCTTTTGCTTTAAGAAATGTAATAAGGCCAACGACCACTAGTGATATCTTACTTCCTGTTATTTAGTGTCGATTTGGGATTTATCTACTTTTTATCAATAGAATGAGGCATTTAGAATTCTAAGTTCTCCAAATCAACTTGTCGCTAGGCCTACCTCAGGCACAACGAGGCTCCCAAATTAGGACACGATTTACATTCTTGCACTATGTGTTTAAATATCGCAACAACTTTTCCTTATAGTCCTCACTAACTTGTTACCTTTTGTTTTATTTTTCATTTATTATCCCCTCCCCAAAGGTTAGTTCGTGCACTCTGGCATCATCATCTTATTTCACAAGATCCAAAGGCCCTTCCATACAAGCTGTAAACAGAGAGGCACGCCTCAATAACTGGACCATCAGGACAATCAGAGCCCGACGAGCCTCGGGGTAGCAAGGCTGAACAAAGCATCATGCACTATCTTTTATTTTTACTAGTTGATTTTCCTTTTGCATTTTGAATTTTTGCAATAAGATCTTCCAATGTTCAAAACAGTTATGAAATTTATCAAAGCATTTCAGTTTCCTTACAAATCTTACTCTTATTATTATCTCTCATTACTTTATTTCTACAGCATTACTATTACCTATCTTGATGAACCAATGGTTGTGACATGTAACGAGACAACGCAACAAACAGACATAGATTTGGAGGAAGATGAAATACCGGAAGAGATTTTTAAGGAAGTTGAGAATTTTAAGAACAGACCTAAGTCCAACCTAGAAAAGACCGAGATTATTAATCTGGGAGATGTATAGAACGTCAAAGAAATGAGAATCAGTGTCCACTTATCACCATCAGAAAAGAAGGAATACACAGAATTTCTAAGGGAATATGAAGACATATTCGCTTGGTCGTATGATGACATGAATGGTCTGAGTACATCTATTGTGGCGCACAAACTGCCAACTGATCCGACATGCCTGCCGGTAAAGCAAAAACTCAGAAAGTTCAAGCCTAATATGAGCTTGAAAATCCAAGAAGAAGTCACTAAGCAGGTCAAATCCAAGGTTCTCAGGGTAGTAGAACATCCGACGTGGTTAACCAACATCGTGCCGGTGACAAAAAAGCATGGGAAGGTCAGAGTCTATGTCGACTACCGGGATCTCAACCGGTCCAGTCCAAATGATGACTTTCCCTTGCCGAACATACACATCTTGATCGACAATTGCGCCAAGCATGAGTTGCAATCGTTTGTAAATTGTTTCACTAGATATCATCAGATCTAGATGGACGAAGAAGATGATGAGAAAACGACTTTCATTACGCCGTGGGGGATGTACTGCTACAAGATGATTCCATTCAGGTTAAAGAATGCAAGGGCCACCTACATGAGGGCCATGACTACTATTTTCCATGATATGATATACAAGGAGATTGACGTGTATGTAGATGATGTCATCATAAAGTCCAAGAAATTCACTGATCACATGTAAGATTTGAAAAAGTTCTTCAACAGAATGAGAAGGTTCAACCTGAAACTGAATCCTGCGAAATGTGCATTTAGGGTTCCTGCCGGAAAAATTCATTGTGAGTCATCGAGGGATAGAACTGGATCCATCTAAGGTCAAAGCTATTCAAGAACTGCCATCGCCAAAGAACAAGGAGGACATAATGAGCTTTCTGGGGAGACTTAACTCATCAGCCGATTCATTGCACAATCTACGGTCATCTGTGAGCCGATCTTTAAGATGTTGAAGAAGGACGCCGCTACCAAATGGACTGATGATTGCCAAATCAAGGAATACCTATCAACACCACCAGTCATAGTTCCGCCTGAGCCAGGTAGACCTTTATTACTCTACCTTACAGTATTGGATGGAGCGTTTGGTTACGTTCTGGGGCAGCATGATGAAACAGAGAGGAAGGAGCAGGTCATCTATTACCTCAGTAAGAAGTTCACCCCGTACAAGGCTCGGTATTCCCTGTTAGAGCGCACCTGTTGTGCTTTGACTTGGGTAGCTCAGAAGTTGAGGCACTACTTCTGTGCCTATACTACATATCGCATATCAAGGATGGATCCCTTGAAGTACATCTTTCAGAAGCCCATGCCCACTGGAAAGCTGGCCAAGTGGAAAATCCTATTGAGTGAATTTGACATTGTCTACATAACTCGGAAGGCAATCAAAGGACAGGCACTAGAAGATCACCTTGCTGAAAATCCCGTGGACGGAGAATACAAACCCCTAAAAATATATTTTCTTGATGAAGAGGTCATTCATAAGAGAAGATATTGCAGAATCCTATGACGGTTGGAGAATGTTTTTTGATGGAGCAGCAAATTTCAAAGGAGTTGGCGTAGGAGAAATCCTAGTATCAGAAATTGGTCAGCATTATCCAATGTCTGCCAAACTCAGGTTTCCCTGCACCAACAATATGGCCGAGTATGAAGCCTGCATCTTAGGGCTCATGATGACCATTGACATGAACATCCAAGAGTTGCTAGTAATTGGGGATTCAGACTTGCTTATACATCAGGTCCGAGAAGAATGGGCGACCAAGAACTCCAAGATACTCCCTTATCTGCATCATGTGTAGGAGTTGAGGAAGAGATTCACAAAGTCAGAATTCCAGCATGTTCCTAGGGTCCAGAATGAATTCGCCGATGCACTGACTACCCTATCATCCATGATACAACATCCAGACAAGAATTTCATTGATCCCATTCTAGTAAAGATCCATGATCAACCCACTTACTATGCTCATGTTGAAGAAGAAGCAAACAGAAAGCCTTGGTTTCATGATATCAAAGAGTACTTAGCAAAAGGAGAATACCCAGAACTCGCAAACGCTATTCAGAAGCGCATGCTTCGGAGGTTATCCAACAATTTCTTTCACAGCGGAGGAATCCTGTACAAGAGGACTCCTGATTTGGGATTACTAAGGTATGTCGACGCAAAGGAAGCATCCAGGCTATTAGAGGAGATTCATGCAGGGACTTGCGGTCCACATATGAATGGCTTTGTTTTAGCAAAGAAAATATTGTGAGCTGGTTACTTTTGGATGACTACGGAAACAGACTGCATCCAGTATGTCTGAAAGTGCCACCGCTGCTAGATACATGCAGACATGATGAAGGTGCCTCCAAATGAGCTTAATGCAACAAGCTCGCCGTGGCCATTTTCCGCCTGGGGAATGGATGTTATCGGACCAATCGAACCTGCCACATCAAACGAGCGCAGGTTTATCCTAGTAGCAATTGATTATTTCACCAAATGGGTTGAAGAAACATCTTATAGGGCAATGACTAAGAAAGAAGTGGCGGATTTCGTCCGCGACCGTATCATTTGTCGGTTCGGAATTCCAGAGTCAATCATTACTGATAATTGCTCCAATCTCAACAGTGATTTGATGAAATCCATGTGTGAAACCTTAAAGATCAAACACAAGAATTCTACAGCTTACAGACCTCAGATAAACGGAGCCGTAGAGGCCGCCAACAAGAATATCAAGAAGATACTAAGGAAAATGGTAGAGAAGCATAAACAGTGGCACGAGAAGCTCTCATTTGCTTTATTGGGATACCGCACCATAGTCTGCATATCGACAGGAGCAACCCCTTATATGCTGGTTTACGGTACAGAGGCAGTCATTCCCGCCGAGGTGGAAATTCCTTCCTTAAGGATCATACAGGAAGTAGAGCTCGACGACGCAAAATGGGTGAAGAGTCGTTACGAGAAGCTAGCTCTTATAGACGGAAAGAGAATGAATGCAGTTTTCCATGATCACCTCTATCAGAACAGAATGTCCAGAGCCTTCAACAAAAAAGTCAAGTCGAGACAATTCATACCGGGGCAGCTGGTGTTAAAGAAAATTTTTTCGCATCAAGATGAAGCCAAAGAGAAATTCTCTCCCAACTGGCAGGGTTCGTACATGGTTCACCGGGTTCTAACAGGAGGAGCCTTCATACTTGCAGTAATGGACGGAGAAGTTTGGCCAAAGCCGATCAATTCAGACGCAGTCAAGCGATATCATGTGTAATCTTTATGCTTTCCTTATATGATGTAATTTGAACTACGCATGACTTGATTCCCGTTTGAGAGGGGATACGTAGGCAGCCCTATGGGTTCGGTCACAATTCAATAAAAATTACCATTTCCCCCGCTATTGGAAACTGGGACAGAATTTTAAGGAGGACCCTCAAAATTCCGAAGTCGATTCCAGCCATTTATTATTAACAACCATCAAGAGCAGCAGGCCAGTAAACTGGGGTAGAATTTTGAGGAGGACCCTCAAAATTCCGGAGCAAGCGAAGTTGCAATGTCTTGAACCACGCCGCAGTCGTCAGTTCATATAAAGAAAACTATTCTCGATTATGTATTTATGTTATATTTTTTTTACTAAATCATGCATGTCTATTGCCAAAATTGCCTTGTTTAGCAAAGCTACCCCAATGATACGCACAGTATCACCGAAATAGAGCCGAGCAGGTCAAGCAAAGCTAGCGGGGATACGAACTAACCTTTCCCCCTTTACAAACTCATGATTTTTCTTTGGATGCAAGCACTTGAGTTGCAAAATCATCAAATATACTATACGCTCACTCACAAAGTTCAGGAATACAACTCTCCGAACCGTTGCACTTGCTCGCAACTGCTATCTGCACAACAGTGTCCCCAGCAGGCACAATATCCCCAGCAATCATGATACCGAAATCTGCTATCAGCTAAGAAAACTCTATTGCCATTTGCCATTTTTACTTTCTACATAAGGCTACCATTCTACCTTCCGAGGTTAAGCTCTACCTCCATCTGCATTCTCTGCATTGCACAAGGCTACCATTCTGGCTTCCGAAGTTAAGTTCTACCTCCATCTGCATTCTCTGCATTGCATAAGGCTACCATTCTGCCTTCCGAGACTAAGCTCTGTCTCCATCTGCATTCTCTGCATTGCATAAGGCTACCATTCTGCCTTCCGAGGTTAAGCTCTACCTCCATCTGCATTCTCTACATTGCATAAGGCTACCATTTTGCCTTCCGAGGTTAAGCTCTACCTCCATCTGCATTCTCTGCATTGCATAAGGCTACCATTATGCCTTCCGAGACTAAGCTCTACCTCCATCTTGCATGGCTGAAAGATCGCCACTTTACTTACATCTTGCATGGCTGAAAGATCGCCACTTTACTTACATCTTGCATGTTTGAAAGATCGCCACTTCATTTACATCTTGCATGGCTGAAAGATCGCCACTTCATTTACATCTTGCATCGGCTAAAAGATCGCCACTTCATTTACATCTTGCATCGGCTGAAAGATCGCCACTTTATTTACATTTTGCATCGGCTGAAAGATCGCCACCTTATTTACATTTGCATTGGCTGAAAGATCGCCACCTACTGCATATCATGGGCTGAAAGATCGCCAAATCATCTAAAGGCATCATTGTTCGGAGGCACCATTTTCATAGCCCGAGAACGCCATGCCATGGCATGAGGACCCCTTTTATCTTTTGCATATCATTATTCAAAGGCGTCATAGTTCGGAGGCATCATTCTCATAGCCCGAGAGCACTATTTCATGGCCTGCGAATCCTCATTATACGCTTCATGGCCCAGGACGTCATCCTAACCATCCAAAGGCAACATTTCATGGTCCGACGGGAACTTGCATCATGTTTAAATTTCCGCACAACATATTGTTCATTTGCAGGTAAATCGGCGAGCAACGGCCGTCTCAGCAGGAGCAATCCCACTCCAGTTCCCGCAGCCCTATTAGACTTTAACCATCCATTCTAACCCAAATATCGCGTCCGTCTTGGAAAATCTCCATCGACATATTTCGCCGACGAATCCTGGACTACATATGGCCTGATTCCTGTAAGACCAGAGATATGTAGGCAGCTCAAGAGCCAGAGCTCAGTCAAATTCTTCAAACCATTCCGTTCGGTCAAAATTGGCCATCATATCTTTATCCGATAACTCTTTCATCCTTCCCGGGTAAAGAGGGGCAGGTATTGATATCCAATTTTTCCTGTATATTTTTATATGAAAAATAATTTCAAAATAACATGTATATGCATATATAAGTATGTCCCAAGGTTTTACTATTTTTTCTCTTAATTTTTATAGATTTTGAAATCTATTTATTGCCCTTTTTTTCCAAGAAAAACCCAATAATTATCCCCAAAATTATCATTTTGGGTGATTCACTTATTGGATTCTCATATTTATATTAAGATATAGCTGGCATAATATTTACATATTTTTACAAATTTATTTAGTATTTTTAAATCTAAATTGCGTATTATTGCGATATTAGCCTATTTTAAGATTTATTTTTTTTCATAATTATAAAATTGACTCCAGTATTTTTAATTGTTAATTATGTATTATTAATCATTTTAGTACCTTTAATTTATTTTCAAAAAATATTTTACTATTTTTTATAAAATAAGTAAGGAAAAAATGGCTATTTAAATGTTAGCCCTGTTTGTTTCAATTTTAGCCTTATTTGAACCTCCAATTGGACCCAATTTTAAACCCAATTACCCTGACCCAATACCTGTTTGAACCGACCCAAATCCAACCTTGTTAAAAAGCCCCACCTACTCAATTAATCCATGTCGTTGATCAAAATGATCAACGACCACCAAATACCCATTCCTTTTTAATCCCGACCTTCCCCCTAACCCTAACAATTTCACAACCCCAGCTGCCTATGAAACCCTCCACTTCCTCAAACTCTCTCGAGTCTTCTCAGAACCCTAGCCGCCTCTCACTACTTCCACCCTGAAAGCCACCGGAAGCCATGGCTTCCAGGGCTATGAGAGTCTTATACCTACCTCCTGTTTCTCTTACACACCTGATCTCTGAAGATTCAAAGCCTGATCTTGAAGGTTTGTACCCATACCTCTATCAATTCGAGGTTCAACGGTCATCTCCGGCCTTGCTCCGACATACCATGGTTATTTGAGCCTGATTCTGACATCTCCGGTTCAGATCGGTAACTTTTCAAAGCCTTTCTCATTTCTAGGGTTCTTCTAAAACCCTAACCCTTTGAGGTTTTCTCCGATTCCTTTAGATTTGTTGTGTATCCACGCTTTCCTTAAGGTCTTAAATGTTTTCCTGACTTTTCTTTCAAAAACTGCTTTCAAAATCTTTCTTTTCTGATCTAGGGTTTTCTGAAAGTATTTAAGTGTTTTCTAACTTTCTTTTTCCTTTTATGTGTATTTGCTTCTACTGGGTTCTTGTATTTTCTTCTACCATGTTCTTACGTGCTTCTTCTACTGTATTTTCCTATACCGTGTTCTCGTATGCTTCTCCACTGTATGCTTTCTCTACTGTGTTCTGACATGTTTCTCCTACTATATTTTCTTACTAAGTTCTTAAGTTTCCTTATTAAGTTCCTTTTACTGAGCTCTATTTAAAGTTTATTCTAAAATTTCTTAGCATGCTTCTTCTATTGTTCTTATCAGTCTTCTTTATTATGTTTCGTATTAGCTTCTGCTACTCTATTTTTTCTTTGAATTCTGCTACTATGTTATGCGTGTTACTTGCTATCATTGTTTTCTCATGAGTTTCTGCTGCTGAAAGAAACATGCAAGAGGCTTCATAGAACTGAAACCTCTGAGCGTGTTTCGATTACTTGACTTGTCATCTCTGTACTTGATTCAAGGTGGAAACCCTAGAATTCGGGGGTTCTGCCAAGTTTGATTATGTGATTTAATTGAACTAGAATTTTTATTTCAGAACCCCTAACTCTTTCAGACCAACTTCGAGTCTTTGAACCGAGTTTGGACATCCGTGTTTGCATATAATTCTGACCTTTGGCTAAACTCCAAAGGCACCACAGTCTTTTTCATGCTTAACATGTTTGCATGCTCCTTATATTTGATGAATTTCTAATGGTTTTTAACTTTGCAATTAGTTCAAACTTCCTTCTGAATATGGCTTCATTGATTTCTTTCCATTGTTTGCTGATTCTCCCTGTTACTCGGCCTAAGTTAAAACCCTTCTTCATCTTTTCTGACTCGGTTCATTCATGCAAAATCTCAGACCCTTTTGATTTGTTGTTTGTTAATTGATTTGCTTACCTTATTTGCACAAACCATGTATTTCAAAACCTTGTCCTTAAATAACTTTTTATGTATTTGCCCCTGATTGCATGCTGTGCACAAAGTACTTGCTCAATTTCTTTCCTTAAATCGTTTTCACCCGTTTGAATCTGAATCCCTTAATTAAGGGAAGCCTTATGTAATTGATTGGCAATCAGTTCCTTAACTATTTTTCTTGCCTTATTTCTGCCTGATTTTTACACTATAAAAGGCACGACCCTCTTCACACACTAAAACATGAGAATCCTTCTAAACTCATACTCTCTCATAATAATATTCTCTTCTTGTCTGCACTGTGGCATGTTTTACAAGACTTACTGCTTTCCTTTACTTGTTTCCCTGAAAACTGGTATGTCCTGATTTAAGTTTCAGCATCACAACAATGTGTATTTACTGCTTTTGTATCCATGTTTACCTGCTGTTTCTGTATATCTCAGCACTCAAATTGGCATGTTGATTTCCTTATGTGTTTTGTTATGAACCCCCATTCCTCTATCACCCCTATATGTTTTGAGTTGTGACTTAAGGCATGGAAATGTAAGTTGTTGTCTATGAGTTAAGTTTGAACCACAGGGGTCTTGACCTCTAAGCAAACAGGCCAGAGGGTGTGCCAGCATCTCCCATTGTTGGGTATACCCTTCAGCCTGCTTTTCTGTTGCCTCTTGCAACTTCCCATTCCCCATACCCTTATGTGTAATGATTTGAGCTGCTTCCCTTTTTCCTTTTCCCCTTTCAGAATCCTACTTCTGCACTTGCACTCTCTCTTAGTCCCTAAGTTCTACCCCCCTCTTGTGAGCCTTGTCTTGGGACCTCAAGCTCCCTCTGAACTTGGACATTTGAGGGCTGGCCCTTCCACACTGCACTATGGCTTAATTCATGATACATTTGGGTGTAAGCACTGCCCGAAGTTCATATGAGACTCTTAGGGAACTCTGACACACCCCAAATAGGAGAAAGGCTTTGAAATATGAGCTCTTGGAGTTGATCTACTTCATACTTCAGACTGGAAGTCTGAATCAGGCTCTCCTTGGTTGTACTTTTTAATTTCTGATGTATTTTTCCTTTACTTTACTTTTTTCTGGGTTGTAATAATTTTGTAATAAAACTCTCGGGGATGGTTAGTGAAGAGGGAGGGTTAACTCTGTATGCAAAAAGGGTAGATAACCTGCCTATAGGAGTTTATGAATTTCTGCATTCTCATATAGATACCATATCTATAGGAATCTTGCATTCGCGTCTAGATTCCATAAGAATTTCTGCATTTTCATGTATAGATACCATGTCTATAGGAATCTTGCATTCTCATATAGGTACCATGTCTATAAGAATTTCTATATTCTCATGCATAAATACCATGTCTATAGGAATCTTGCATTCTCATATAGGTACCATGCCTATAGGTTATTTCTGAACTTCTGCATAGCATATAGATATACCGCCTATAGGAATTTCTGAATTTTTGCACATCATGTAGATATCCTACCTATAGGTTCTTTCTAAATCTTGCATATGTATTCCTCATCAGGCAAACATGTTCGTAGGTCTTAAATAATCAAAGGCAATTATATATCATGTTCATAGGCTTTGAACGAAATTCAGCATTTAGATGTCATGCCTATAGGATTTCTGCATTTTTTACTACGTTTATAAAAGTGTCAAAAATCGACAGCACATAGAAAGCATGCCTATAGGAGCTTTAATAGAATTTGAATCGTTTCACTCGCTTATAGGTCTAAAACCAGTAACAATGGCACATGCTCTTTTGCTAAAACTCGCCTTTCTTTAATAACAGATGATTTTCTTAAATCAGTATGTATTCACGTTTGTTTCATTGTTTCTGGAATCATTAGATATCATGCCTTCGTATAACATTTAGGCAAGCCATAGGGTGAAAGTTTATAAACTGAATCAGATTTTATATGCTACAACCAGCAGGCAGGCCTGACTCGGGCTTCTTATCTGAACTATGTAATAAAACAGACTACCTCGATCCTTTAAGTTTAATCAGACCCTAAATAGTATGTGTAAGTCATGCTAACTATTTGCTTTTCTCTGCTTAAAGGAGGTCTGTTTGAGCCTTTTCATTTGTTTACATGCTTCCCCATACTTTCCATATGTGTTTTGATTGTCGCCTTAGTATTTTACCTTTTGAAATCATAAATAAGCCCAATACCTCCTCCCTTTAGTATTAGTAGTCCCAAGTGCCTCCGGGGCTGATAATATGGGGAGAAGTAATAGCATGCGATAAGTAAACGAGACCATTCCGCGCTTTAATACCTCAACGGGGTGGGAAAGGGTAGATATGGATATGATAATTACGCGATAACATCTCGTGTAGCCCCTCATTGAGGAGTGATTACCAGATGTTGTGTGGGGTGATCCATATTATTAATAAACCTAGGACCCCCCTTCCCTTTGTTTTCTTTGTTTCTTTTAAATCTTTTTAAATCATTTCTTTTAAGAAAATCAACTCCTTTTAGTTCCTTTTTCTTACTTTTATTTTTTTGTAACCATTACGTGAAAATTCTCTCTTAGTTGAAGTTTTTATTTGCCTATGTATTATTTGCATTTAAGTCACAACAATTGCTTGGTTTCCATATTGACTGCGGTAGTTGGCTGCCTTTTAGCTTTTTTCCATGTGTATACGGTGCTTTTATAAATACTCCCCTTCTTTCTTTCTATACCCCATTGCGTGCCCAAAGCCTCGATAAGATTCGTTCTTCCTTTGCTCTTGCTCTCTTTCAGGAATGCAACTCTTTTTCTTTCTTCAGAATCTTCTAAGGATGGCAAAAATTTCCACTTCTCCTTCCCAGGAGGTTGCAGGCTCATCCTCTTTGTTTCTCTCTCAAGGCAAGGCGGCTACACCCCCTCGTGCTAAGGAATGCATCCAGGACCATTTGCAATGAACTCCAATTTCAAGGTTGAGAGACCTTCCTCGAAGCCATAACGTCGCGAGCCTGTAACTCGGTATATCAGCTCGATAACGGACGTCGGGAGAGTGAGGGCTGATTGTTGCTGGGGGATACCGTGCTTGTGGAGATTCCTAGTTGGGAGGAAGATATTACGGCTCATAAAGCCGACTTTCTAAGTGTATACACCTATCCATTTACCTTGGAGCCGGTTGGGCCATTCTCGCCCCCGATCGACCCTGTGATTCTCGACTTCTGCCGACGTTATCAGGTGACTCTGGGCCAAATTCATCCTTCATTCTGGCGCATTATTTATATGATCAGGTATTATTATAACATGATAAAGAAGATGCCCTTCACCTTCAACCACTTGATCCGGATGTATAGTTCTTGTCTCCTCCGAGGGGGTTTAATCAAGCTTCGCTGTCAAGCCCCGAGGTCCCTTTTTACCTGTGCTGAGGAGCCCAGGAATGAAAGATGGAGTATCGAGTACTACCCCCGAGTCGACTGGCGGCCAGAATTCTTCCAAAGTTAAGGCGCCTTTGGTGGGTAGCTCGGAGGGGCCCGACTCCGAGGTCCAGGGTGAACAAGGGATAGAGACTTTGACTGATCCTGTTAACCCTTTGACCGTTGTTGATTCTCCTCAGGGAGTGATCCTACCATTGCATGGTGTGCAAGACGCCCCGCGTGAAGAGCCTTCTAAAGTAGGGGCACTAGTCAAAGGCGTAGATGCACTTGAGAGGTTGCCGACCATTCTCGAGGGATGTCCCGAGGTTAATGCTTCATTCATTTTCGGCGAGATGTGCAGATTTTGCATGTGGGTAACTTTTGCTAACCCTGTCCGCCGCTTTGGGCTGCTCCGGTCTTCGTTTTTCTAACTTGTCTTCTTACATGGCTTCAGGCTAAAGTGCTCTATAACTAAGCTTTCATCCAGTATCAGGATGAGGTGAACCGCAGCGAGCGTGAGAAAGCCTATCTTATCGAGCAGGTTACTCACCCCCCATTTTACTATTATTTGAATCCTTGTGAGATTCCACTACTTTTAACCTCTCGGACCTGATTTGTGTAGTTTGAGAAGGAGAACGCCCTACTGAGAGGGGAGCTTCGGGCTAGAGATGCTGAAATTTCTGAGCTTAGTCGGTATAAACAAAATGACTTTCGAGAGGGACACCCTCTAGAGGAAGGTAACCTTAATTGAGCGTCAGCTCCAGGATGCAAAGGAGGATAGAAACAAGTACAAGGGTCTCCATTCCAAACTGGTGGCGGCATTGTCTCGGATCAAAGCCGAGGTCGAGGCGCTTGTATCCTCGCACGGGGAGGGAGCCGTTGTCACAGATTCTTGCGTTGGGAAGGCATTTGAGGGGGCTAGCCCGAAGTTACCTCGAGCTATGGATCGTTCCTGGCCGGTTTCCCGAAAGCATCTCGTTGTGGGTGCATCGGATGGTAGATTGGGTGATGCTAAAAATAAGGGTGGAACCCCGGGGAGAGAAGATGCCGTTGAGAAGGGACTGTCAAGGGACTCGTATTTGTCAAGGTGCAACCTTTGGGGAGCCATTAAGGATGTAGGGTTGGCAGTAGATTATGTTTCTGTTGATTTCCCTGTTTGTATATAGCATTTTCATACTGGTATATGTATAAAATGAACCCTGCGGCTTTGTTTCTTCCACTCCCCTTTTTATCCGAAGTTAGGCCGGGTATTCTTGTTTTTATATTCGTGGTATGGCCATGGTGCTCGTTAGGCAAGCTCGGTTGCTTTTATGCGCCTGGTCGACGCGACCTTTAATGTAAACTAGCATTAGTGCTCTTATACTTTGCTCAACTATTTTGGGTTTAATCACCGAGTCGGGCTCCGACACGAACCCATTTGACCCTCAAGCTTTTGTGTTTTCGTGGGCTGGCGACAATGGCTCTTTACGCCATGGGTCAAAGCGACCTTTTATGTTTGTGGCCCTGAGGCTCGCGAAGCTGGTGATGATGTCTCCGACTCTATGCCTTTAGGCATGTATAATTAACTATTTTGGATCCGGTCTACGAATCAGGTTACAACTCGAGCTCACTTTGACCTTCAAGTTTTCAAATTTTTGAGCTAGCGATAGTGGCTCTTATGATTTTGGTCGTTGCAACCTTTTAGTGTGCAGCCTTGAGGCTCGTTTGGCTGGCGACAATGGCTCTTACTATGAGGCCCCGTGAAAATTTCCACTATAAACCCGAAAGCTCGTAATGGCAATTAGGGTCATGTGTTAGAGATGCGTAGCGAGCTGCGGTTCAGACCTTTTTGACTGATCTATGCTCTAAAAAGTCAAGAAATAATGTTTTCCAGAAAAGTGCGATTCTACGGTCGAGTATGCGGTCGCATATCAAGTATGCGGACCGCATAGTCGCTGGAAAGTGAGTTAGTGTGTTGGTAAATTTGAGGTCAACTATGCGGTCGATTATGAGATCGCATAACCGATATGCGGACTGCATAGTCGTCGCATAATTCCCTTGGTATTTTGTAAGGGGCAGTTCTGCAGTGCATTATGTGACCGCAGAACGGGTATGCGGACCGCATTTCTGCCGCATACCCAAACAGTGTGTTCAGGTTTTAGGGTTGTTTTTGCGGTCCATTATGTGGACCACATGTTGACTTTGCGATCGCGAAAGGCGATCGCAGATCTGGCCCGGGGCTCTAATTTCCTAAATTTTAAACCCGACCCCCTATCATTATATTCGGTGTAATAGCTAATTTTGAGCCTATTTCCTGATATTTCTAGAGTGAGAGAGAGGGGTCTAAGAGAGGGAAAGTGCTTCTCATCAAAATTACTCCATGAATCCTAGGTAAATCGTTGAAGATAATCAAGTGCGGGACCTAAACCCTCATCCTAAGAGGTAAGGCCTCATCACCTCAACTCTCATTTTTACACATAGCTACAAAGGGTCATTAGTGAGATAATTCATGGGGGTAAGGGGGTTTGCATTGCATCCATGTGTTCTTGAAGAGTATGAGGAATTATAATAGAAGAGGCATGGGTAATGGGCTAGTGTAATCTTGCATAAAAGAACCACAAGGCCTTAATGAACACTAATTGCTCGGTAAAATGCTCAAGAGAGCTTAGATTATGATCTTTTCTTGATTATGAGTTAAATTGTGCTATATTGCTTAAATAGATTGAACTGCGAACATTCCGAAACGTTATAGGATTAAGGAAAGCTCGGTTGAGGTATGTATGGCTAAAACCCTATCTTTTAGAAATTGAGCTTCATCGGTGATTGTATGAACATGGTAAGACTAAAGTTGAATTGTTGCATTTCTTGTTATTTTACATGAATTGGTGTTGTAACCTTATGTGTGAAAAATGTGTCTCAACATGATCAATGTACTATCTTGACAACTTGAAAAAGGCAAATGTATGAATTATGTATTGAAATGTTTAGACCCTAAATCGAGATTTCGGCTGAGTATGTTGTGCTATCTATGTGAATTCGTATCCATGCTTACAATTTAAAGTTGCTCTTGTGTGCACCTTCTGTCCCAAATGGCAAAGCTAATATTGGATTTGGGAATAATGTAAAATGCGGCCTAGTGCCAAGAATAATGTGATAAGTGGTGTCCCCAAGTGCCTATGAAATGATATATGTGAAATGAAATGATTACTGAGAAGGGAACAATGCCTTGGCAAGGCGGCCTAGCCGATCGGGCCGATATCGGACTCCGCCCAATATAGCAGTGGTATTGTGAATAAATTCCGAAAAAAGGAAAACGAGATTGCGATTGGAGTGTCTCGAATGAGGCAACCTAGTCGATCGGGTTGAGATCGGACTCCGCTCAAGATAGCGGTGGTATTGGAAACAAATGACGAATAATATGGAATGTCCCAAACTAAAAGCTATGGAAAAATGATGTGAAAGTTGTACAATAATTCTTTTGATTGATAATGTCATAATCATTCGAAGTTTATGTTATATTTGTGTACTTGTGAATTCCTATTCTTGTATAGTTCTTTCTAACTAGATGGAGTTTAGTTATACATACTAGTACTATTCCATGGTACTAACGTCCCTTTTGCCGGAGGCGCTACATTTTTAAATGAATGTAGGTGGCTCCATTGCGGATAGTACCGATCGTGTATAGCGGAGCATCCTTCTTCTCAAGAACTTGGTGAGCCCCTTCCTCCTTCAAGGGGCTATATTGCACATCTTTTTATTGTGGACCTTCACTTTTGAGGTATAGCTGGGGCCTTGTTGCCGGCGTGGTCACATTTATCTTTTGTATCCTTAGAGGCTCCGTAGACATATGGGTGGGTCATGTGCAGGTGTCGGATGGGTGTACTAACTATGTTGTAATTCTTACTCCTGTTTCTCTAAAGTATAAATGTATGGAACCTCGGAACTCATTTATGGTTTGATGTGGTGATTTAAAATGAACTAGTAATGTGAGATGCACTATCTTCCCTTGGTTAAATAAACGGAAGCATGGTGTCCTTATTCATATTGAGTTGGGTAGGTAGTGTTTGATAAGGCTTGATCAGTTGGGATTACTCGATTGAGCACCGGTCGAGCCTCCCGAGGTTGGGGCGTGACACTTACGCTTTTGCCCTTAGGCATATGTAGGCTTTATTTTCCTCTTGTTAAGGACTTTTTTGAGATAATTTTGCCTGACCCGTTGTCGGTTCGGGAAGAATCTCGATTTCTAGTCGTTAGCGGCGATATTCGAGCACCTCGAAAGGTTTAGCTCGTAGGCTGAGTAGCTCGAAGCCTTATGATTTGGAGCTGACATGGTCTAATCTTGTTTGCCTATCGAGGGTAGCCTATTTTAACCAGTTCTTTTCGAAGTGGATTCGAAGTAATGGCCAGTGATTTTGTAGCGATGGTCGGGTGTCCCCGAGTCGCGTTAATTTGACTGGTGCAACCGTATTGATCGTAGTCATTTGTGTTTGGCCGGAGCCATTTTTGATCCTGAGTATGGTAGTTTAGGTGTCTACTTCGAGGGTATGCCCTTTTGGGAGTCTTACAAATGCGACATATAAGCCTAAACTTCGGGATTGATTTTATGCCTGTAGTAAGGTCTTACAAAAATTTCATGCCTGTTGAGGTCTTATAGTATTTTCATGCCTATTGAGGTCTTACAATATTTTCATGCCTGTTGAGGTCTTACAGTATTTTCATGTCTGTTGAGGTCTTACATTATTTTCATGCTTGTTGAGGTCTTACAGTATTTTCATGCCTGTTGAGGTCTTACAGGTGTAGTTGTTAATAATCGATGCGAGTTTTCTCTTGTGACCGAGTCTGCCGCTTAGGATCTTATGACCCCGGGTTTTTTAACGAATAGCGATTGGTGACAGTCTCCGAGTCATCGAGTTTGCTTAGGCTCGGGGGCCGTCGCTTGTGATCTCGGAGTTGCCTCATTTAGGGCTTATATTTTTAGAGATTCCGACCCTGGGGTCATGTGGGTGCCGAGTTATTGACGCCAGTCTCTGAGTAATTTGGAGCGTTCTCGGCAGGGAAATCCTTGCTGTGAAAATGCTGAACTTTCTTTGGAGTATGAGACACTTTGGCGAAAGGTATTGTTTGATTTGTTTGGCATAAGTACATGTTGTTTTGTTGCCGTGAGCTCGGCTTGTGCGGACACGGCTCTTTTGACCGTTTGGCCCGGTACATTGTTTTCTATTGGAACATAGTCTAACGTTCCCCGGCTCTTCCGAGCGGATGGCCTCTGAAGGGGGGGGGGGTGCCCTCTAGTGTTCGGGGTTGATTGTAAAAGAAGCCTTGCAGGCGTGTCGGGTCCTCCTCAAGTAGTGTGTGGACGTTGCCTTATTAAAAACCTTACCGGCAAAAACCCATTTCGGGATAAAAACTTAGTCGAAGGAAAAGAGTGCAATGCTTGCTTGAGGATTTTTGCGGAATATTCCGATCGGGTGTTCTAGCAGTAATACTGTTTAAGCAATGATATATTCCAGTTGCTCGAAAACTGTTCGCCCTCCATGGTGCGAAGCTTATAGGATCCCTTGCCGACTATCCCAAGGACACGGTACGATCCTTCCCAGTTCTGGCCCAGCTTCCCTTCATTAGGATTTCGGGTGTTGAGAGTGACCTTCCTTAGGACTAAGTCCCTGATCCCAAAATATCGGAGATTTGTTCTCCTGTTATAGTACCTTTCTATTCTCTATTTTTGGGCGGCCATCTGGATCGGCAAGGCTTATCGCTTTTCATTGAGTAGTTCGAGGGCCGTTGTCATGGCCTCGTTGTTCGAGCCCTTATTAGCGTGCTAAAATCTGGCACTCAGCTCCTCGACTTCCACTGGTATCAAAGCCTCGGCGCCGTACACTAGAGAGAAAGGTGTTTCCTCGATGCTTGACTTTAGAGTTGTTCGATATGCCCACAGCACCTCAGGCAGCGTTTCTCTTTATTTTCCCTTGGCGTTATCCAGTTTCTTCTTTAGGTTCTGAATGATGGTTTTATTTGTGGATTCGGCCTGGCCGTTTGCATATGTATGGTAAGGCATCAATAGGATTCTCTTGATTTTGTTGTCTTCAAGGAAATGTGTTACCTTGCCCCCAATGAACTACCTTCCGTTGTCGCACGTTATTTCGAATGGGATTCCGAATCGGCATATGATGTGATCCCATATGAAATTGATGATTCCTTTTCTCTTATTTTTTTGAAGGCCTGTGCTTCCACCCATTTTGAAAAGTAGTCAGTCATAAATGGAATGAATCTAGCCTTACCTGGCGCCATCGACAAAGGGCCGACGATGTCCATCCCCCATTTCACGAATGGCCATGGTGATAAAACGGAATGTATTTGCTCACCGGCTTGGTGGATCATAGGAGTGAATCTCTGGCCTTTGTCTCATTTTTGGACAAATTATCTAATGTCTTTTTCCATGCTGTCCCAATAGTAGCCCGCTCTAATCATCTTCCGGACCAAGGAGTCGGTGCTAGAATGATTCCCACAGATACCCTCATGGATCTCTCAAAGTATGTAATCTGTGTCACCTGGCCCTAAGCATACCGCCAGGGGGCCGTTGAAAGTTCTCCTGTATAGAGTCCCATTCTCGTCGAGTGAGAACTGGGCTGCTTTGGTTCGTTGGGCCCTCGATTCTTTTGGATCTGCGGGCAGCTTCCCATCTTTTAAATAATCAATATACTTATTTCTCCAATCCCATGTTAGACTAGTGGAGTTAATCTCCGCGTGACCTTCCTCGACCACTGATTTAAACAATTGGACAACAGCTCCGGGGAGTAGGTCCTCTTATTCAGCAGAAGATCCCAGTTTTGCAAGGGCATCGACCTCGCTATTCTTCTCTCGAGGTACATGGACTAAGGTCCATTCTTTGAAGCGACGTAATGCGATTTGGATTTTGTCAAGTACCTCTGTATCCTGTCCTCTCGAGCTTCATAGCTCCCGTTCACCTGGCTTACTACGAGGAGCGAATCACATTTCGCTTCGACAGTCTCGGCTACCAGGATTTTGGCCAATTCTAAACCTGCAATCATAGCCTCGTACTCGGCTTCATTGTTAGTCGGTTTTGTGCTTTTTATGGACTGTCTGATTACGCCGCCAATGAGTGGCTTTAGGACTATACCAAACCTGGACCCTCTTATGTTTGTGGCGCCGTCTGTGAACAGGGTCCATACCCTGGAGGACATGCCTGAATTTAATAAAAGTTCCTTCTCTACCTCGGGTACAAGGGATGGCGAGAAATCGGCCACGAAGTCCGTCAGAATTTGGGACTTGATGGCTGTTCGAGGTTGATATTCGATATCATACCCTCCGAGTTCGATGGCCCATTTGGCTAATCGGCCCGATAACTCGAGTTTATGAAGTATGCTCCAGAGGGGGTACGTCGATAGAACGCATATACGATGACATTAAAAATAGGGCTTCAACTTACGTGAGGCGCTTATCAGCGCAAGAGCCAATTTTTCTAGATGGGGATACCGGGTTTCAGTATCCCCCAGGGTTCGGCTTACATAATAAATAGGAAATTGTGTACCTTGCTCCTCTCATAGTACGCCACTTACCGCTATTTCAGACACAACCAAGTACAGGTATAGTGTTTCATCCTCCTTGGGCGTGTGCAGCAAAGGTTGGCTAGTTAGGTATCGTTTCAATTATTCTAGGGCATGTTGGCATTCTGGAGTCCATTCGAAGTTGCTCTTTCTTTTGAGTAGAGATAAGAAATGCTGGCTTTTGTCTGATGACCTTGATATGAATCTGCCCAAGGCCGCTATCCGCCCTGTTAGCCGTTAGACGGCCTTTACATTGTTCACCATCGTGATTTCTTTGATGGGCTTTATTTTGTCGGGATTGATCTCGATCCCCCTGTTTGAAACTATGAAGCCCAGGAATTTGCCCGAACCCACTCCGAAGGCACACTTCTCGGGATTGAGCTTCATGATGTAGCTTCTGAGGATTTCAAAAGTGTCACGACCCAAACCGAAGGGCCGCGACGGGCACCCGGTGCCTTACTCAACCGAGTACCAATGTAACATATCTTTCTTATCATGTTATCATGAGTAAATGAGTCAGAAAACCTGTCATGAGATAACAAGAATAAAACATAAGGGAATAGTCAATATATGAAGACCCAACATGATATACAAACGAATATATGTGACATACGGGCCTATAAGGCCGACATGACCATTAGTAAACTCGAAAACATAGGCCGACAAGGCCATACAATTATCCATACACCTGGCATATGTCTACAAGCCTCTAAGAGTACATAAAATCATAAAGGTCGGGACAGGGCCCCGCCATATCAATCAATACATATCCAAAGCATACTGACCAAATAGGCAACTCCGGAGCAAGTGGAGTGCACCAACACCTTCGCTGAGCTGATAGCCTACTAGGAGGACTGTCAACCTATCAATCGGGACCTGCGGGCATGAAATGCAGCGTCCCCAGGCAAAAGGGACGTCAGTACGAAATAAAGTACCGAGTATGTTAGGCAGGAAAGCATAAACAAGAATAGTAATGTAAAGAGAGAGATAGAGGAGATACAACCTGTAACATCAGAGTGCCTCTGGGGGTTACTGATATGAAATGCATAATACATATATATACATAAACTTTTTAAAACATTTGCCTCTGTGGGCATCATCATCATCATATCATACCCGGCCTCAAAGAGGACTCGGTAAAAGCGTACCCGACCATCATAAGGTTCGGTAGAATCGTACCCGACCACGTGGAGCTTGGTAAACCCAACTGATCAGTGGTTGCACAATAGGTCCCGTACCTGGCCGACTATAGAGCGGCTCGGTAGAGTAAAATAGATACTATATATAATGTATGCTAGACTCATGGAATCACCTTCTAAACCTTTTGGAGTGACTTAAGAACACTGTGGACATCCATATCCTCAATATGAACCTTAGTAGGATTCAAGGATCATACACGCTTGCTTAGAATAATTTTATAAGGAAAGAACAACATGGACAACCTTAGTTGCTAGGAGTAGATCCGTTATGAAGTAGCGTATTCATTTCACTTTAGATCATGCCAAAAGAAAGAAGAAAGTGCCTTAACATACCTTAAACCCGTTGAGTCCTTAATCACTTCCAAGCAACTCTTCAAACAAGTCAACACAATCTATCATAGTATAAGGAGATTCAAAATCAGTGCTGAGCAAAGGCTAAGTCTATAACTTAAGCTAGTAGCTCGTTTACGTAAATTTGGGCAGCATCTCCCTTGTAACAAGGGCCTCCTCCAATACCATATACCAACAACAATTACCAGAGCAATCCATCAATACATAATTATCAATATCAAGACACCATATAACAACAACAAGTCACAACTACATTACGACGAGCGGCAAGCTCCGATTGGAATCCGTATACCCCTTATCAATCCTTATAGACTTCTTACTTCAACATAAAAGTATCATTAACATGATAATGAAGTCATTAATCAATGATTCCAGCCTTAAACCATATATTTATAACAACGAAAATAATCCACAACTTCAACTATCCTCAATTAGCAACTTTATTCACTAGTTCATGTCTAGCCCATCCATTTAACTTAATCAACATCAAGATAACCTTAGGAACAAGAAAGATCGCAATATACACACCTTATACAATAACTTCAAGTCAAAATCCAAGTTATATTCAGTTTACAACAACCCTTAATAGCAATACAACACCATAGAAGCGACTTAAGCTAATCCAAGTATTATCTTGTAGTTTATCATACTAACAACTTAACCAACATACAAGCAAGATTAAGCACAATTAGTAGGCTGTTATACTCACCTTAGACAGCAGCAAAAACTTGGAATTTCATCCAAATACAGCCCACAACAATCCTCAATGACAACACAACCTCAAAGAGGTGTTGTTCTTCACTAGAACTAAGTTTTGATGTTGAAATATGGTGTAATCACTTTGGAATCACTTCAAAACCTTGTGGTATATGTTTAGGAGGGTTAGGAGAAGTTTGGAGACGAAGTTTAGTTGAAAAATGAGCAAAAATAGGCGTCCAAATCGTTTATAAATTGAAGTAGGTCAACCACCGCCTAAGTGGGTCCCATTGGGAGCTGCTTGCGCGGTCTCGCAAAAACGCGAATATATCCCTACTCCGATGTCGTATTGACGAACGGTTTAATGTGTTAGAAACTAGACTCGTAGACCTTCAATTTGGTAGGTAGAACACCCCATTATTCCAAGTATATTTGGAGAAATTCTCAGATACATTTGACCTAAATTTCAGCAAATTTATGAATGTAACTTGTGATGACCTTTGCCAACTCTTGTTCCACAACTTGCTTGCCTTCAAAATGTAGAAAATGAATATCATACGACTAAAATAACTCATAGAATAACCTCCTTATCATGTTAATAACCCTAGTCTCACCCCAAAGTACATGTTATAACATTCGAAACTTGTCGACTTTCGACGAAACTTATTTTCTTCAATTGGTTTAGCTTCTAAGATTTCCAACCCTCTTGGTACTCGTTATTCATGATCTTAAATATTTGTAACCTCCAAGGTAACATGATTAACTTACTTTATGTGCTTCCAAATAAAATCTCATTTCCGATCTTACATCAATGACTTACGATGTACTCTCACGTATGAAAACTTGGGGTGTAACATCATTCCCCCCTTTGGAACATTCGTCCTCGAATGTTGACTGATGCGCTTATAAGTTTCATAAACTATGGCTCTTACAAATACTTTAATGTTCATCTTGCCATCTAAGCAACAATTTTGTGAATAAATCCAAACGCTTGGGCATTCCCCCCTTTTAGGCCTCTTTGTCACGCCATGACATGTGGTCGGAATTTTTCCAACATCGTAACATTTGCTACCTTATATCATGCAGTATGTACGACTGTGTCCTTATATGAGTGCCTAGCGACTCGTCTTCCCTTTTTCCTCCATCTTTTAGCCAATCTATAAGCCTCACCGTATGAACATATACAGAATTATGAAAAGCTGTCCCTCTAGGCATCTATAGGTGTATTGATGTCTTTCGCTTGGTACTTTATCGAACTTAAGACTATTGCTATCTCTTGTTTCATAGCCTTGCATATCTATCCTTATGGATTTACTACATCTAGGCAGGTTATACTATACCATAAAACTTACTTCGTTTTATAATTACCGAGGCTTGCTACCCAACTCCAGGTTACTCTCTCGCTGCTTATCCTATATGTATAAATCTAAGTCCTTTAGTGCTTCCTCATTTTTATTCATCTTAAGAATAACAAACAAATCTCATCTCATACTTTGGAACTTGTACCCATCTATTGTTTATTCACCTTAATGTTGATCTATAATCTATCACTGATAACTTGCAACCTCTTACGTAATACACTGTCACTAGGGCTCACATCTTATTGGGGAACATCTGAAGTGATTTTCCTGATCCACCTAGGGATAATACTATACTTCAATAACCGTATTTCATTGCATCCCAACGCGATTCATCTTATGGGGGTATTCTAATCCCCGCAATTAATGAAATACCTTTCTTGTTAAATCATTATTCAATCAAAGGCCTAAGAATCATCCTCTTATCTATCACAATTACACCCTTATTCTACCGCCAGAGCAACATTCTATCTCTTCTAAATGCACCTAGTCTTAGACTCCTCTGTGTTCATTCAGGCTGTATAGAGTTTTTTATTCATATGGAAATCATCAGCTCCATTGTTTTGATGGGTTTAATCCCTAGGACATACATATTCTCGTCACCTTCTCACTCACCTTTTCATATCATTACACCTATCTGCCTAAAATCTTGTTGCTCTACAATACTTTACCTTAGGACCTACACCGATCTATTTATACTACTTGCAACCTTCCTTTAACTTGCTAGCACCATAAATTTCCTTTCGTGCCTTCTTAGTTGTCCTTAAATGTAAGCAATTACTTTTGCTGGTCGTTCTATCACTTGTTGCATGAATACGTAGCTTGTCTTTTTGCCCACGAATACTATAATTTCCTGTACCTCATATGATCTCAAACATCACCTTTGATGGATTTTTTCCCCATTCATTAGCCATGATAGGTGCCACTTTCTTTTGGAGTGTATACAATATTGTAGTGAGACTGTTGTTACAAGATCATTTACTCTTTAGCTCACTATGCTTAGGTGGAAACCTTCTTTCTTATTTCCTCAGCTAGTCTTTCATTGTAGTACTTGGGGAGACCTTCTGACTCTTGTAAAGTTGCGAACTTGATATATCATACACCCGAAGGAAATTTTCGTTGTTCTTACTCGCCTATAATAATCCTTAGTTACATAACTTTGTGCCTTTGTGCTCGTAGGGTTACTTCTAAGCTCAAATTTTTATTGTCTCCTTAGTGGCACTCTCTCTTATTTTCATAAACCTTTAAAATGGTACCTTTAACTGCCTCAACTCCTATCTGAATTTTTTTTCAAATGATTGTGATCTCGTATATGCGAGACTGAATTCACTATGCTGCGATTCACTACATTTATCTATTGATTTATCTGTGACCTCTTGTCTAGCCATAACTGGGCTCTTCCTGAATCAACTACTAATTACTCGTTGGTCCATATATATATATATATTCTGCATAATCCCTCTTGGGATATATCCTTTGTCTTAACTTATCTCTTGCCACTAGCTCCTGATGTTTCAAATGTCCATTCACACTTATTTATCAATAACATCCTGGCCAGAAACTTTTACTGCCTCTTCCCGGTGTCATGCTTGTATAATGTTCTGGAGTCGCAACATATCTGCAGGAACTGAATAAATGTAACATCATCCCTTTCTCCTTTTTACCACATTCTTTCTTTACCATTCCATAGTTAAATGAACCGCTTAACTCCGACTTAATATCATATCACACCATATTCCCCCCTTTAGGGGAGTACTAAGATTTAGTACTACGATGATCTACCTATAGTTGTTTTACCTTTTCATATTTGGCATCTTTTCACATTATCAATGAACCTTAATCGCCTTATGGTAACCTTCTGTACCAGGGATAACTAAATTTCTTACGCACGAAGGTAACACCTACTGTAACTAGCACACTTAGTCCCTTAAGATTAACTCTGCTCAGAGTGCTTTCTTTAGGTAAGCGATTTCCTAAATGGCCTTTAAAGGTTATTCGTCTGTTGTCTATTCTATTATTGTTGGAGCACGATCTTTGAAATTCTCACGATGTCGACCATTATCAAATCCTCTGATCCCTAATTCATGTTCGATTTTATCTTATTCACCATCCCATACTGATTTTTATTACTCTGGGGTCCTACCTTTCCTCTTGGTAATCACGTTGAAGTCATCAAATCATTTCTCGAATTAAGAATATGACTTTATGGCTTATACTCTTTTATTGCCTTAAGGCTTGTCACCTCTTGTATTTTCCTTCACTTGACTATAGACTCTATCATCGTGTCATATTTTGATTTACTGTTATCACCCATATATCACATCTTACTCATGATGCTTCATTTATTTTCTTTTATTCTCCGGATAATATTTCTTTTGTCTATCACTTTATTCTGAAAACTTCAACAAAAAGTTCTTTCCCTATAAGCTCCCCTAGCTTCATCTCACTGGCTCTTGGGAATGCCTAACATTCTTTTTTTACTCGGGGCTAGAGTCATACTAAGGTAAATATTTGTCCCTTCTAGGATCCCACTGCCTATCTTCTGAAATTTTTGAATATTCTAGTATTCGTATCTGATTGTACTACTCTAGAGTTCACCATCTGGGTGTCTTAGAAGGAGATCTATTACCACATTTGTACCATCTTTCGGAAATGTTAGTTAATGATAACAACCTATCCACAATAATATCTGTTAGCTCCCATAGAACATAACTGAGATGGGTGTGGCCAATTGTACTTACCTCTGTCATTGATGAAGGTACCAAAATGCTTATATTTCTCTGCCTAATTTGAAAATATTGACAATCTTCATTATCTGGGTGCCTCGTACCCCTCTTCACCTTACTTCTTTTACTTGTTAAAACTTGTATCTAGATTCTGAATTCCTCATAGATTTTCACCATATTCGTGAATAGATATCCGTGCCTTAAGACTCCTTATTAAGAAGAATACACATCTTAGTACACCCACGACTATAGAGCGGCTGGGTAGAGTAAAATAGATACTATATATAATGCATGCTAGACTCATGGAATCACCTTCTAAACCTTTTGGAGTGACTTAAGAACATTGTGGACATCCATATCCTCAATATGAACCTTAGTAGGATTCAAGGATCATACACGCTTGCTTAGAATAATTTTATAAGGAAAGAACAACATGGACAACCTTAGTTGCTAGGAGTAGATCCGTTATGAAGTAGCGTATTCATTTCACTTTAGATCATGCCAAAAGAAAGAAGAAAGTGCCTTAACATACCTTAAACCCGTTGAGTCCTTAATCACTTCCAAGCAACTCTTCAAACAAGTCAACACAATCTATCATAGTATAAGGAGATTCAAAATCAGTGCTGAGCAAAGGCTAAGTCTATAACTTAAGCTAGTAGCTCGTTTACGTAAATTTGGGCAGCATCTCCCTTGTAACAAGGGCCTCCTCCAATACCATATACCAACAACAATTACCAGAGCAATCCATCAATACATAATTATCAATATCAAGACACCATATAACAACAACAAGTCACAACTACATTACGACGAGCGGCAAGCTCCGATTGGAATCCGTATACCCCTTATCAATCCTTATAGACTTCTTACTTCAACATAAAAGTATCATTAACATGATAATGAAGTCATTAATCAATGATTCCAGCCTTAAACCATATATTTATAACAACGAAAATAATCCACAACTTCAACTATCCTCAATTAGCAACTTTATTCACTAGTTCATGTCTAGCCCATCCATTTAACTTAATCAACATCAAGATAACCTTAGGCACAAGCAAGACCACAATACACATACCTTATACAGTAACTTCAAGTCAAAATCCAAGTTATATTCAGTTTATAACAAACCTTAATAGCAATACAACACAATAGAAGTGACTTAAGCTAATCCAAGTATTATCTTGTAGTTTATCATCCTAACAACTTAACCAACATACAAGCAAGATTAAGAACAATTAGTAGGATGTTATACTCACCTTATACAGCAGCAAAAACTTGGAATTTCATCCAAATACAGCCCACAACAATCCTTAATGACAACACAACCTCAAAGAGGTGTTGTTCTTCACTAGAACTAAGTTTTGATGTTGAAATATGGTGTAATCACTTTGGAATCACTTCAAACCCTTGTGGTATATGTTTAGTAGGGTTAGGAGAAGTTTGGAGACGAAGTTTAGTTGAAAAATGAGCAAAAATAGGCGTCCAAATCGTTTATAAATTGAAGTAGGTCAACCACCGCCTAAGTGGGTCCCATTGGGAGCTGTTTGCGCGGTCTCGCGAATATCTCTCTACTCCGATGTCGTATTGACGAAAGGTTTAATGCTTTAGAAACTATACTCGTAGACCTTCAATTTGGTAGGTACAACACCCCATGATTCCAAGTATATTTGGAGAAATTCTCAGATACATTTGACCTAAATTTCAGCAAATTTATGAATGTAACTTGTGATGACCTTTGCCAACTCTTGTTCCACAACTTGCTTGCCTTCAAAATGTAGAAAATGAATATCATACGACTAAAATAACTCATAGAATAACCTCCTTATCATGTTAATAACCCTAGTCTCACCCCAAAGTACATGTTATAACATTCGAAACTTGTCGACTTTCGACGAAACTTATTTTCTTCAATTGGTTTAGTTTCTATGATTTCCAACCCTCTTGGTACTCGTTATTCATGAACTTAAATATTTGTAACCTCCAAGGTAACATTATTAACTTAATTTATTTGATTTAAAATAGAATCTCATTTCCGAGCTTACATCAATGACTTACAACGTACTCTCACGTATGAAAACTTGGGGTGTAACAAAAAGTTTCCTGCAAATGGGTCAAATGGTCCTCTGCGTACAGGGACTTGACTAGCATATCATCAATATATACCTCCATTGATTTACCTACTTAATGCTCGAAAATTTTATTTACTAGGCATTGGTACGTTGCCCCTGCATTTTTTAGCCCGAAGGACATTACGTTGTAGCAGTATGTACCATGCTTTGTGATGAACGAGGTTTTTTCCCTATCCACAAGGTTTATGATCGATGCTCAGCCCGTGGGAGGTTATTTCCGACGGTATTCCTATCATATCTAGATGGTACCAGGCGAAACAGTTGATATTGTTAGTATGAAATTGAATGAACCCTGTCTTGAGTTTGGGGGTCAACCCCGTTCCCAGGTATACCTTACGATCCAGGAGGTGCTCGATTAAAATGGTCTACTCTAGCTCTTCGACTGTAGATTTAGTTGCGTCCGATTCTTTGGGGGCGATGAAGGTTTGGGGAGCAAAGAAATCTTTCTCGTCGTTCTCGGGGGCCTGTGTGTTTCTATCCTCGGGAATATGGGGATTCAGCGCCTCATAGTGGACTGCAAACATTTCTTTTGCTACATGCTGTTCTCCATGTATAGTCGTGATGCCGTCCCTCGTGGGAAACTTTATCACCTGATGTAAGGTTGACGATACTGCCCTCATGCTGTGTATCCAAGGCCTGCCAGGTAATGCATTGTACCTCATGTTGCCGTCGATGACTTGGAACTCGGTGTTCTGGATCACGCCGGACGTGTCGATCGGGAGGGTGATCTCCCCTTTCGTTACTTCGCCAGTCATGTTGAATCCATGGAGGACTCGAGGGATTAGGGCGACTTGATTGAGCAGCCCTAGCTGTTCTACTACCTCTAATATAATTATGTTGGCCGAGCTGCCTGGGTCCACAAGCACGCGCTTTATCCTGGTATTATTTAAAAGAAACGAGATCACCAACGCATTGTTGTGCAGCTCTATCATGGCCTCCAGGTCCTCCTCACTGAATACGAGGGTGTCTTCAGGCATGTGGTTTAGGGTCGGTCCCTCTTCCATGATGGACGTTCTCGTCCGTTTGAACATGGGTCATTGGGGAACGTCAGTTCCTCCAATAATCATGTGGACGCCATGTCGGAGAGCCTCCCCTTCCGCTCGGGTTGAGTTCGGTGGTGTACCGATATCTGAAGTAGTCGTGTCCTTCTCTTTGCTATTTTCAAGGTTCCGGTTCCCCATTCTGTTCACCGAGCCATACGTTTTGTCCTGAAATCGAAGATCTTGGACAAGAAAATGTGTGAAAGATGACTTGCATTGTGCAATGAAACCAGCAAGAAAATAATCACTATTATTTTTAGCCCCATGGTGGGTGCCAAACTGTTTATCGTGAAAATGGTAATAACAATTAAATTTGTAAATGGGACTCTAAAAATACGTGATCTATTTTTATGCTAGATGTTAAAGCAGTTGATGCTAGGCGTATGAAGATAAGAGATGAAATGCGAGCTAAAATAGAGTTATAATCAAACCGGGGGGCTTGTTATCCGGGACTCGGACTGACCGATGAAGGGCCTCGAGGTCGATGCCTAGGCTCGAGCTCAAGTTATCGGGGGTAACTGGGAAGGGAATAACAGTTAGAATATAGTTAAAGGACACTCTTTTTAGCCAATATCAAGCAATAAATGAGGAACAAGTATGAAAGCAATAGGTGAAAGAGGTAGCCTCGAGTGAGCAAGTTAGAGAAATGAGAGAGATTTGTTATTGATCTTATGTAGAATGGTTGGAGCAACAACAGTCGAACCTTACAAAGTGATGGGGATCCCCTTTATATAGGAGGGGAATCCCGTTATAGTACAAAATGCATTAACTATAAAGGCACGAAGATGGGACGCTTGGATGTGACACCTTGATACAGGCTTCGGGTAGGTCGGCTTTGTCAGATTTAGCCGTGTGCCTTGGGAATTCCCCTTTCTTGTACTATAGCTATTAATATGCGATGCCCCCCGTGGCCGGTACCCGACGACTCCTGAGGGTAGGTCTCGACCTTGGATTCGAGCCTTGAGGAGCATGGCCGCGAGGCAACCTAATGACGGGGAAATCGAGCCCCTGGTTTTACCGCATACATTTTGTCTTACTTTGAAGAGGTCCGATTTCCTAGTCGCGACTTTTATTGCCCCGACATGTGCCTTTACGAACGAATCAACAAGCATGGCGAAGGAATCAATGGAATTGGGTGGAAAATTGTGGAACCATATCATTGCCCCCTTCGATAGAGTTTCTCCAATCTTTTTAACAAAACATATTCAATTTCATCATCTTTCTAAGTCATTTCCTTTTATTGCGATGTATAAGAAGCGACATACTCATTAGGATCAGTGGTTCCATTGTACTTGGGAATTTCTAGCATGCGAAATTTCTTCGGATTGGGATTCGGAGCCGCACTTGGTGGGAAAGGCTTCAGTACAAACTTCTTCGAATCCAAACCCTTTAAAATCGTAGGGGTGCCCCCGGTATTTGATCAACTCGTGAGTTGTATGTTTCTAGCTTTTTATCGTTAGCCTCAATTTTCTTTTCTCCTAATTCGATCCATTTAGTGAGCTCCTCGAGCATTTTCATGATGGCGGGGTCAGTTCCCAATCCATTATCATTCGATTTTTCCGCTATAGGCTCGACCCTGTGAATAACTTCCTGTGATGCATCGAGTTCAATTCTGCTTGGTGATCGATTCTGATTTTGGAGCTGCACTATCACAACATACTGAGTCTACAACATTTCAAATATCATTCGAAGGCTAATCCCGCCTTCTTCACCACTCTATGCGTTCTATTCAACTTCCCAGGCGTCTCTACAGATGCTATTTTTAGGGTTGGTGCCTAAATTTCCATGAATCGCAACACGAGAATTGACATCGACTGGATCTACGGCCTGTGGTCCATTGGGATTGATTGGAGGTACTCCGTTTCCTGGGGAGACTATGTGCTCGTTCTCGCCATGAAGACCAAGGCCGGTGTCTGTGTGAGTGGGCACTACTTGCGAGTTTGACATGTTGATTCCTCAAATCAAAGACACTTACGAGAACAAGTGTAAAGCAATGTGTGTTATGAGGATTAATACTAGGCAATCACTAATATCCTTAGCCCCACGGTGGGCGCCTAACTATTTACCCTGATAATTGGATAACAATTAAACTTATAATCTGATTTTACGGATACGTGATTTCACCTAACACTAATGGATGAATATAAAGATGAACAACGGGAATTGACAATAAAATAGAGCAAACTGGCTTTGCAACGTAATTAAGCTCTCAAGTTCGTACGCCCTTGAACAGATTAATGCCACAATAGTAAAAGATACAATAAGCTGATGAACAAGAATGTAAGCTAAGAAATGTTATATTGCTCTGATATTCGTGAATGTAGGGTGTCTACAAATGATGGGGAATCCTCTTTATATAGTAGAGGAGTCCTAATTATGGTATAACTCTAATTATAGAAGTAAATCCCATGATTAGCCTAATTACAGAAGTAAATCCCATGATTACAGAAGTAATATATTCCTTGTGGTTTTGGCAAGATTCGATGCGCGAGGAGGTCGATTCGAAAGGAAAGGGCATCGCGGAGTAGACTTTTAGCCGTCCTGAGGTGAGTAATAGATGTAAATGCTATTCTTAGGGTTTGAAACCCCGTACTTTCACATCGTAACGCTATATTGAGGTGTGACACGCACTCCATGGCGAGTGCGGGGTCAGATACTATTGGGGATTGTGACTTGGTCCATCATGTGTGATGTTTATACTATACTGGTGATTGATACACATACTTCATTAATATTACTGGGCTTGATGCCATGTTTGGGGCCTTATGCCGATTTGTAAAATCCTTCGAGGATTGATATTACTGCTTAGCATGAATTGTATATCATTTAATTTCAGTCCAAGGTTTTAAATGCTGTTTTGCAAACTCAGCCATAATTCTAAGTGTTGAAAACTTAAATGATATTTTTAAATGTATTCCGGGCTGGGAACTTCTGTTTTGTAAATGCCCAAGGGGCTTATTATATTATTTTCTGGACTGATTATAAAGTGACTTGAAATAGTGGTAACAATGACACTGTGTGATATACTTGAAATAATGGTAACAATGACACTGTGTGATATACTTGAAATAGTGGTAACAATGACACTGGATGATATACTTGAACAGTGGTAACAATGGCACTGTATGATATAAATTGGTCAGGTAACAATTGCTGACCGGTCAAGTAACAATGACTGACCAAGATATTGCGCTTGGGCTGTAGGAGCCCCTCCGGAGTCTGTACACACCCCTAGTGAGCGCCGTCGACGATAAATAAATATGGATAGCTCGGGCTGCACGCCGCAGTGGGTACTGGAATGTACCATCATATGTATTGCATTGCATTCATGCATTTCTATTTATACTGTTGTTTAGCTGCTCAGTTCCATATGTTGTTGTATATTTGGATTTTAGCTTACTTTGTGTATTTACTGGATTTTCTTATCTTCGAACTGTAGTTACTTTTATTACTCACTGGGTCGGAGTACTCACTTTACTCCCTGCACCTTGTGTGAAGATCCAGGGCAGTCTCAGGCTCAGTAGATCTAGTTGATCAGCAGATCCAGCTTCTGGGAGTATCGAGGTAGCTGCACGGCGTTTGCAGCCATTGATCTTCTCCCTCCTATCCTATCTCTTTATTTCTGCATTATCAGACTTTGGATATACCATGTATTAGGATTATATTATGTATTCTAGAGGCTCAGATTAGTGACACCGGGTCCCAGTGAGATTATATTGTGTATTTTGTTAAAATATTCAGTACTTTAATCTTGCTTAATTGATGTTTCTTTCCGCTATTTTTGATAAATTGGGTTAAGTGTTGAATAATGGTCGGGCTTGCCTAGTAGTGTGTTGGGCGCCATCACGGCCGGGATTTGGGTCGTGACATTATGTGTGTTTGTCTGTGCTATGCTCGTATGGCTTCTTTTACTATGCGTGTACTGTTCTCCTACTCTTCTTTTTCTACTATACCTGTTACTCCTGTTAATCCTTGTTATGTTTCCCTTACTCTTCTACTATATGTGCTTACTGTTTAGTTTTTTTATTTTTGTTTGCTCTATTAGACTCTGTTTGCATTCTTGCTGAACATGTTTCCTCTGTTTTAATTTAGGTCTGCATCACCTCTTCTTTTCTGAACTTATTTAAGTTCCGAGTTTCTCAAATATATTCTCTATGACCTTAAATTAGCTTTCTTTCTTTGTATCATGTCTGTTTGTTTCTCATAAGTCTTTGAAAGAGGCTTCTGATCCTGTTTCAATGACTTGCTTTCTCATCTCTATGAAACCCTAGGATTTGGGGGTTTCTTGGCAATTTTGAATTTGTGCGAGTTAGGGTTCTGCTTTGGGACCCTTAACTCTCAGACTCATTATGAGTCTGCAAACTGGACTTGTACCCTTTCTTGCACATGATTCTGAACCTCCCTTTGATTAAACTCTCTTCTATATAACTTCTTGATTCATATGTTTGTGTGCTTTATATATGGGAACTCTTCTTTCTAAAGGTCTTTACCAACTAATTGATTGATTTCAAATTCCTTTTAATGAGTCCTGACTGATTGTTATTGATTCTCTCTAATTGAACCTTCTTTACCTTTCCTGACTTGGTTTATTCAAGATTAAGCCTGTAACTTTGATTTCCCTAGCTGTTTGATTGATTCCCTTTCCTTATTTTTCCCAAGCCGTGTACCACTGAGCTTTTCCTTAAATAAACTTCTATCTATTTACCCCTTTTGTGCTACTTTGAAAAGGTTTTAATCAAAATTTCTTTCCTTAAATGTCTTCTACCCGTTTGAAATCAAATCCCTTAACTGAAGGGAAATTCTATGTGATTGATTGCAAGTTATTTTCTTTCCTTTCTTACTTGCTTCTCTGCACTATAAAAGGGACTACCCTTCCGCACTTTTAACATACTTCCAATTCAATACTTTTACACCACTACTTCGAGTTGAATACCTCGAGCCTTTAGTTGAATACTTTCGACTTAATTACATACTTACAATACTACTTTGAGTTCAATACTCTTATAGCGTTCTACTCTTTCTGAGATCTTTTGGAACTGTTTGCTTGCTACTTGGCTTTCTCAAGACTTCTTTTACTTGTTTGTTTTCCCTGAAACTGGTATGTTCTAATTTAACTTTTATGCCTCACTCCCCTATGTGTTTATTTACAGTTTCTGCAAGCTTGTTTACTTTGCTATTCATGTTCAGTGATTAATGTTAACTATGTAAACTTTTTTTTTTGCACCTGCTGTTTGTTATGAATTCCCTATACCCCCACTCCCTTCTATGTGTTTGAGTTAAGGTTCATGGCCTGACAGTATCCAAGTTGCTGCTTAGGTCTGAACCTGATCCTCAATGGATCCTAACTCCCAACTTTGGCTAATAGGCTGGTCAGGGGTGTACCAACACTCCTAATTACTGGGCATGACCACCAGCCTTTCATGGCCTTCCCCTAAATCCCCTCTATTCACTTTCACTCTCTCTTAGATTCTATGTTCTGCCCCCCCTCCTATGAGCCTTGCTTTGGGACCTTGAATTCCCTCTGAACTTGGACATTTGAGGGCTGGCTCTTCCACACTGCACTTGCTTAAGTCTGCAATATATTCGGGGTGTAAGCACTGCCCGGAGTACACTTGAGGCTCTTAGGGAACTTTGACACATCCCAAATGAGGGAAGGAATTTGGAAATCTGATCCTGGAAGTTGTTTCATCTCATATTGTTAGACCTTGAGTCTGAATTAGGCTCCTTGGTTATAGCATAAATCCCATGTTCCGGGATTTCCACTGTGATTTTTGACCGGTTACGGATATCTCGCCTTTCCATTATTGCGCTTTGTTCGAAGTCTATCATATGCAGTCTCGATCACTGTTGGCCTCGATCTTTACGAGCACCTCAATTCTCGAGCTTGATACTTTATCTTCGTGCTCTGACCTAATCCATTACGAGACTGACCCTTGACGTGATTCCCTAGTCTTCGATTAAATGGCAGAATCGGACAAGTCCTATTTTAACTGTATACTATATGAACTTTTTTCCTCATCCCTAGGCTTCTCCATAAGCTCGGATGGATCAATTCTCCGGTCACCAATCTAATACAATATTGAAAAGTGGTTTGAATGAGGTCTAATACGCTCTAGCTCTAAAATCGCTTCACTTCGTCAACCTTGACAACATCAATAGTATTTTGGTTCAATGTTTAGAACTCCTCTTTTTGTCCCACACACTAGTCAGTATATACAACAATTGGTTGTTGGGCATCAGACATCTCAAACTTTTTATTCAATTGAGCCTGCAAGTCATGGATATCTGAGCCAAATTGGTGTATCTCTTGCTTGAGCTTAGTGCTTCCTTATATTAATTGTTTTACCATCTTTGAAAGACCATTACAGAGAAACCCATAAAATTTTATTAGTTGAACTTGTTCCTCTAGCCAAAATTGGCTCACAATGTCTACTTCTTCAAAGTTATCTTCTTGCGAGAACTCACTCTCTTCAACCAATTCTTCCTCCTTGGCCTTTATTCTCGTAATTTCCGTACTAATTCTTTGTTTATCTTATTAATTTTTATGTTGTTTCTCTACTACTTGCCTCACTATGTCCATAAGACGGGCAACATGTTCCACATCCTCCATTTCATTGCTCTTAGCAAACTCACAAACATTATTAGAACCATTATAATAAGGGCTCAGAGAAGGCTAAAAAAATTGGACAACCATGTCACGACCCCAATGTCCCACCTTAGGATGTCGTGATGGTGCATAGACTCTAAGACTAAGTAAGCCTAAGATACAAGAGAATGTGATATAACTGAATAATGAAAACATGATATAAACTATAAGCCTAAAAAAGATCTCAATACTGAACCACAATACAACGTTTCCCAAAACCCGGTAAGATTGAGTCATAAGCTCTACAGAAAATACTAAAATCTCAACATACATCATTATCTGAATATAAGATAAATAGTAATAAGAGATAGTAGAAGATGACTCTAAGACCTGTGGACATCGAGCAGGTATACCTTGAAGTCTCCAAAAATAACAATCGATCAATGGCATTCGACACGAGTAGATGTACCTGGATTTGCACCAAAATATACAGAAGCATAGTATAGGTACACCACAACGGTACCCAGCAAGTATCAAGCCTAACCTTGGTAGAATAGTGATGAGGCCATGTCAGGACACCTACTAGGAGATAAGAAATTGAACGGAGTATATCATGTTCTTAATATAGGAAACACAGAAGTAAATAACAAGTAAATAGTTCAATAATGTTAGCTAACAATGGAGATTGAAGCAGTAAAGGAAACAAGGAGTGAACACATGATGAAACAACGAGAAGGCAAATATAGATAATTACAAGTAAAGTAATGGAGAAACAATAAGAACTATTCAACCAACAAGCCATTTCAACATGGAATGTAGAACAAGAATCACAACCGAGGTACCACCTCGTATTCACATTTCACAATTTCAACCATAATCTTTCCTTATATCACCGCTTGATCCTTTAGTTTAGTTTTAAAAATTATTTTTCCGAAATAGCTATACACGTTTTAGCCCACCTTATCTCATCGCGTGGCTTCAAGTAGTTCCCCTACTAGAAATACACGTATCAAGCATACCTTATCTCACCACATGCGTATTAACCCCTAGACGCATACCACCATATGTGTATCGAATATCACAACACAATCACAACTCGCACCACAGGTGCCCATATGCCACAACTTGCCAAAAAGTCAACAATACCAATGTTTCCACAACAAATAGTCCATGGCTTAACCACAATGTATACAATAATCTCAATAACAACAAGATGAATGAGGAATACTCAACAAGGAAAGATACCTCAACAATTAACATTTTCACCTTAATATGATAACAACTTTTATAACTTCAACACCAATAACTCAACAAGAAGATATTCCATGAAATAAAAACCTCAAGTAAGAGTAATTTAACATAAAGAGGTAATAAGGAAATCAGGTAAATAACAACTTCAACGAAAACATATGAGAGCAAATATAACAAGTAAAAGGTAGAACAAGTGTTACAACATCAAATAAAGAATGTACGAGTAGATTAACAATGAAATATGTAACATGTTATAACAATTCAATTAAAGGCATGAAAAGTGACTAAATAACCTAAATCGGTCAATTATCACATATAGCTCGTGTAGACACTCGTCACCTCACGTACTCTTCTTCCACATAACACAAATAGAACAATAAACCCAATCCTAAGGGGTAGTTCTCCCACACAGAGTTAGGCAAGATACTATCCTCAAACAAGCTAAATCAACCCATTAGTAAGCCTTTTCCACAAAAATCCAACTCTGGACAACTCGAATCTAGCCAAAATAACTTAATACCATAAATACAAACCATAGGAAATTATTTCGGATAATAAAGTTGTAATTTTTAAAGAAAATCAAAAGGCAACCCTGAGCCTGCACCTCAGAACCCAACCAAACTTACAAAATATGAACACCCATTCAATAACAAGTCTATTCATATCAAAATTAACCAATTCTAACCTTATATTGACCTTCAAATCCCCAATTTATAGTATAGGAAAGTTTTCACTAAATCCCTAATTTTCTCCAACTCAAAATAGTAATTAAATGTTAAAAACAATGATGGAATCATGAAGAATAAGCAAATCCGAGTTAAAATACTTATTCCGATCCAAATCGTGAAAATCCCTTCCAAAATTGTCCAAAATTGAGCCCTACAACTCAAAATATGAAAAATAACTCTAACTCTTGATCTTCTCTATTTTTGCCCAGTGATACCCGCTTCTACGAAAAAATGGCTGTTTCTGCGATGTCGCTTATGTGGTAAAAACCTCGCACATGAGAGCAATACTCAATTCCTAACCTTCCGCAGTGGAACCTGACATCACCCTGTGGAGGAGAACCTGCACAAACCCTCCACTTCTGTAGAATTCACAAACCAAAACAGGGCCCGCTTCTGCGAACTCTTGGTTGCACCGGCGGTCACTCTCCTGCGCTACCTTGTTCGCTTATGTGGACTTGCAGATGCGGAGTCCATTTGCACTTGCGCTTCCCAGGCAGCCTCCAACAGACTCTTACATGCGCACAAAATGACCGCTTCTGCGGCTCTGCACCTGCGGCCAAAACCTCGCAGGTGCGACTACACCAGAACTGAAAACCAACAACACTTCTCTATGTCCAAAAGTCAATCCAAATCATACCCGAGGCCCCGAGACCCCATCCAAACATACCAACACATCCTAAAATATGATATGAACTTATTCGAAGCCTCAAATTACACCATATAACATCAAAATGAAGAGTCACACCACAATTCAAGCTTAATGTAACTAATGAGCTTCCCACTTTTAAAATCAATGTCGAATCATATCAAACCAACTCTGATTGAACTCAAATTTTGTACAAAAGTCATAAATGACACAACATACCTATTCCAACTTATGAAATTGAAATCCGACCTAGATATCGATAACGTCAAGTCTCGGTCAAATCTCTCAACCTTCTAAATCTTGAACTTTTCAACTTTTCAGCTTTCGTCAATTCAAGCAAAGACGACCTATGGGCCTTCAAATCAATATACGGACAAACTCCTAAGTCCAAGTCACCATACAAAGCTATCAGAACCATCAAAACTCCATTCCGAAATCGTTTATACAAAAGTCAAACTCCGGCCAACTCTTTCAACTTAAGCATCCAATCTTGGGACCAAGTGTCCCAATTCACTCCAACACTCACCCAAAATTAAACCAACCAGCCCGAAAAGTTATATAACCACAATTGAACATAAAGGAGGCAATAAATAAGAAAATGGGGCTAAAAACACTCAAAATGACCTCCCGGATTGTTACAAACCATCTTAATGGCCACCTTAAACACTCAACACATTGCAAATATTCTACTCAAAAGATTGAGATGGTGCGCTCTACTCGCTCCCGAAAATATTTTTACAATTTTGCCACAAGGGAGATTCTCCATAGTATAGACAATGAATATGAAAATAAGAATAACTAATATTCAACCAATTCTCATTCCAAGATGCCACGTCAACAAAGATAATAAAATATTAAACTAAGCAAAAATTTAAAAAGTTGAATAGACAAAACATAAAAATCTAATCTAGTAAAATAGTTAATTTCTAAGTCCCAGACAACAGTTCAAAAAACTTGCTGCGGCCAAACGCACATGAAAGTATACATGGTTGATAAGTAATAAAGAGTGATTAGAGTATCGCTTGCGCGAGGAATTATGATTAACTATCAAATAAATTAAACTCAAACAATTAATTTAATCAAGCAATTCTTAAGGTGTAATTATTCAACTAAAGCTAATCTAGAGTAGTAAACTAAGAAACTAAAGGAAACAAGTCGCAAGCTTAGAGACAAATTCAATTGGAGAAAATATTCCAGACCTATAGATTAGCTATTAATCTTGTTGAGTTTTCTACTTAAATTCTCTAATTAATTTATCTGGTTTATTGATCGACAGGGTTAATATTACTCGTAGTATTCTCTCTAAGTACTACTCGCCTATTCATGCTAATCTAATACCTATATTCATATTGAATTAGAATTAACAATAACACATTGATAATTTCTGTATAGTAACCAATAAAGGCGATTAGGTATATGCCTATTCTAACCGCAAATATATTCCCCGTAATGTAAAGTTGAAGATCTTACTCTACTCAATCCTATGTTCAATCTAGAATTCTCACTTTCGAGTTCAATCCTATATTCATAGATAGTATTCAATTGGTGATCAAGCTATCAAATAATTAAGCGCAAGATTAAATAAATAAACCAATAAGATAAAATAACAAGAACAACTAAAGCTTCAAACTAAAATGTTCATGTAGCACCCTACAACTCAAGAACTAATAAACTATGAAATAAAAGGAAGAGAAAAAAAGAATAACTAGTTGAAAGCCTCCTTCAAGAGTGATCGGCATTCCCTCATGTGACTTCTCCTCCTAATTAGGTTTAGAATCCCTTTTATACGAATTAGGAGCATGTAGAGCCGAAATAACCTTGTCTTGTGCGAAATAAAAAAATCCCACAACATAGGGTCCAGGCCAACGCGCTGGAACCAGAACATTCTTTACCTTCAACTCCTTGCTACTAAATTTCAATTGCATTATAATTTATTAACCAATCAATCTCTATGTAATGATTACTCGACAATGATTGAAAATTTATTCTTATTACTTCAAAATTTCATCTTTCACTCTCCAATATACCTACATTATCAATTAACATTCAAATAAGTATTATTCTCAATACTCAAGCTTTGTTGGGAATATACAATATAAAATACAATTAAAAAGCAGTAAAAATACAAAGTAAATTATTTTGAAATATATAAAAATATGCCCAACATCAGTACTTGTAATGACCCGATCGTGTATTGTAGCCTCGTTCCCTTATTTACTGCTTCTTCTATATTTATTTGTGGTTATGTGACTTGCCGCGGTGGTTGGTTTAGTTTCGGGGATGTTTCAGAGTGAATTGGAACACTTAATCCCAAGGTTGGATGCTTAAGTTGGACGAGTTGATCGAAGTTTGATTTTTGTGTAGACGATTCTAGAATGGAGTTTTAATGGTTCTGACAGCTTTGTATGGTGATTTTGGACACAGGTGTATGTCCGGAATTGGATTTGGAGATCCGTAGGTTGGTTTGAGGCTTTTTGGAGAAATTTGGAAAGTTTAAGGTTTTAAAGGTTAAAACATTTGATTGAGAGTTGACTTTGTTGATATCGGGTTTGAATTTTGGTTCCAGGTGTTGGAATAGGCCTGATGTATCATTTGGAACTAGTTAGAAAATTTTTAGGTCTTTTGGAGTTGGTTTGATATGGTTCGACATGAGTTTTAGAAGTTGAAGATTTATTAGTTTCATTTAGTGTGAATTGGGTGAAATTTGTAGTTTTACCGTTGTTTGATGTGATTTGAGGCTTTGATTAGGTTCGTGTTCTGTTTTGAGAGTGGTTGGTGTGATTGGACGGGGTACTGGGGGCCTCTGGTGTGTTTCAGATGAGGTTCAGACCATTTCTCTAAGTTTTGGATTGCTGTCAGCTAATATCTAGTTTCTTTTTCCCCGTCGCGATCACATAGCTCTATTTTATGGCAGGTGGGATTTCTGCATCACGTTCGTAGATATAGGGACACATTCGTGAAGATTGAGGCAGGTTGTTCATCGCAAATGCTAGCTAGGTGACGCGTTCGCGTAGAAGGGATGTGAGGCTCAAGGGTGGCGGGCGTTTGTTCTTCGTGGTCGAGAGACCTGGACTGTGATCACTCAGCTTTGAACAGATGGTCATCACGTTCACGGCTGGTTTGTCATTTTTGCGCAAGAGGTTCTGGCAGCTGGGCAATTTTGTTCTTTGCGATTGCGAGGCTATTTTCACGATCGTGATGTATAACACCGGGGCATATTGTATAGTACTCTATTTCGAGGGTTTGGTTCATTTTAACATATTTTGAGTTGTGGATCTCGGATTTGGGCGATTTTTAGAGGGGATTTTTCACGATTTGGATTGGGGTAAGTGTTTTTGACTCAGATTTGTCCATTATTCATGATTCCATGTTTGTTTTTATCATTTAATTGGTGATTTGAATTGGAAAAATTGAGGATTTTAGTAAAAACCCTTCCTAAAGTATAAAATTGGGATTTGAAGGTAGATTTGAGGTCGAAATTGGATAATTTTTGTATAGTTGAACTTCTAATCAAATGGATTTTCAGATTTAATGAATTTCGTCGGGTTTTGAGGTGCGGGCCTGAGATTGACTTTTGAGTTGACTTTTTTTATTTTGGTTAAAGATCTTAGCTTTATCATTTGCAACCAATTCCTATGGCTTAAATTAAATATATTAAGCTGATTTGGCTAGATTTGGGTCGTCTGGAGGTTGATACTCATGGGAAAGGTTTTTTAGAAGAGTAATATGGCTTGCTTGAGGTAAGTATCTTATCTAAACTTGGTTGAGGTACTAGTTTCCTGAATATTTTATGATTGATACGTGCTATGGGTGCACATATGTGTGGGGTTTTAACCCATGTGCGAGCACCGGGATATTTATCCATGTTTGGGGTAGTGCTTAGGCTATGATATGCCTAGAATTGACCGTTAAGATGTAATCTACAATTTTTCTCATATTAGTAACCTTGTTGTGAATTATTTGAGCCATGTTTGAGGTTAGATTGAGGTTAATTCCTTGAATGATCTTGATCATTGCTAATTCTATGATGAAATTGCCGATTTGAGCTATGTTAGCACACTTTTCACATGCCTACACTTTAGCATATAATTTATACCAGTCCAGAAGCATGAGATCTACTACTCATTCATCATGTACATGTATTCTTGTATACCTGCTTCTGTGTGATATGATTTGGACGGGATGTCTGTGAACACGCCGGGCAAATTGTGTAGTTATGCTTATGACCACACCGTGCGGATTGTGTTGTTATGCCTATGACTTCGCTGGACGGATTGTACCATTATGCCTGTGACCATGTCGGGATGGTAGCACGTTGAATTGGCCGTGCTTTCATATGGATATGGATCCATCCCCCAAGGTCACCCTCTGATGTGCCTTCTTGATGGCGTACACGCGAATTTGAGGAAAATTGATCAGTGGGTTGATACAGATATGGAAGTATTGAGGAAGACCTGGCCAGTGTCTTACTTAGATTTTGCATTTCTTTTTACTTGCAATTTTCGTGGTTATTTAACTGATTCATTTTCATATCATCCTTATATGCTGTATTATTTACTATGCAGAGTACTTAAGTAATTGTGCACACACACACAAATAGTTCCTTTCTGTGCTTTATATTTGATCACATTTCTGTTCTGTACTTGTTGGACTTACGAAACTATACATGTTTTTAGCAAGTATCATTTATAATTCTTGCTTATTTTACCTTGTCGAGATTAGTGATGATACTTGCTGAGTACATTGGGTCGCTTGTAATCATGCTACACTCTACACTTAATTGTGCAGATCCAGGTATTGGGAGAAGTTATCAGTAGTAGAGTTCTTGTTGAGCTGAGTTTTGAGAGACGAAGTAGAGTTGCACTCTCGCCCTCAATCTTCTCATCTCTTTTCTTAAGTATTTTTGTCTTTACTTTAGACAGTAATGTATTTGGCCATTTTAGACTTGTATTTTTGTATTAGAGCTCATGACTCTATAAATACCAGTTTTTAGGGGATTTTATCATGTATTAATGATATTGTACTTTATTAAGGTTATCGATACATTTTATTTTTGTCTTTTCTACTATTATGGTTTATTATTATTATGTCCATGTTGCTTACCAAGTGTGTTAGGCGCCATCACGACTGGTTGGGTTTGGGGTGGTGATAAGTTGGTATAAGAGCCTTAGATTCACAGGTATTACGAGTCATAAGTAAGTTTAGTAGAGTCTTGCAGATCGATATAGAGACGTATGTACTTATCTTTTAAAGGCTTATTGAACTGTTGGAAAACATCACTTTTTTGCATTCTTGCTGCGCGGATTTGTTATTTCCAAAATTTGAACTTGACTCTTCCATTCTCTCACAGATAATGTTGACACGTGCGACCGGATCAGGCAGACAGCCACCAGTACCACCAGTTAGGACCACGAGAGGCTAAGGCGCGAGGTAGAGGCCGAGGTGGGGCTCGCACTACAGATAAAGCAGCACTTCTGGAACTACCAGTTGCTCCAGCCGAGGAGAAAATACCAGACGTTCTTGAGCAAGTGGAACAATATCAGGCACCAACAGTGCCCATCATTATTCATGGCCTTTATGAGGCCTTAGCCCAGATTTTGACTGTGTGCACGAGCTTGGATAAGGCAATTTTGATTCCAGCTGCACTAGCTACCTCACAGGTTGGGGGAGGTGCCCATATTCTTGCTGCTCATACTCTAGAGCAGCTAGCTCGGGGTCACCAGACGCCTTCAGCTGGTTGTCGCTGCTCGAGCCGAGGTTGGTTTACCTCTACTTGATGAATAGAAGAAGAGGTTGGAGTAGTTTGGGAGGCTTAATCCTCTAGATTACAATGGAGTAGTGTTAGAGGATGCTTACGATTTTCTAGACCGTTTTCAGCAGATTCTTCGCACAACAGGTATTTTGGACACTAGTGGGGTTGCCTTTACTACTTTTCAGCTAATAGGGGTACCCTATAGGTGGTGGTAGACTATTGAGCTAGGCAAGCCTGCTGGCGCAGCACCACTTTCGTGGCATGAGTTCTCAGTTCTCTTCTTAGAGAAATATCTTCCACAGACTTGTAGAGAGAAGTAACATAGGGAGTTTGAGCAGCTATGCTAGGGAGATATGACTGTGACCTGGTACGAGATGAAGTATGTAAAATTGGCTCGTCATGCTATATGGATGGTTCCCACTGAGAGGTAGAAGGCCTCAACTATAGTTTGGGTTCTAGTATGGCTCGAGAGGTTGATACAGGTGCTAGGTTTGACCAGGTAGTCAAGATTCTTAGACGCTTAGAGCTGGTTTGCAGGCAGGAGCATGAGGAGCAGGAGGCCAAGAGGCCTCACAGTTCAGGTGGTTTCAATAGTGCCTCATATGGGGGTCAGTTGTACTACAATAGAGGCCGTCCTTCTAGATGCGTTCAGGTAACTCGCATGTTCCACATGGTTCTTCAGTTAGCCACAGTTCCTATAGTGCACGCCAACTCAGTCATCATTCAGTGCATTGCTGGCACCGAGTTCTTACCGTGCTCCATCTGCCCAGGTTTACACAGGAAGTTCTTCGAGCTATCAGGGGAAGCAACCTTACATGAGGGGTTGTTATAAGTGCAGAGACTTGAGTCATCTCAAGAGAGATTGCCCCAGACTCTCGAGTAGAGACCCAGAACAGAGCTCTCAACCTATGATGTGAGTATCAATAGCTACATCACCCGCATAGCTAGCTAGGGGTGTGACTCAGGTAGTTTAAAGTCACCCTAGAAGGGGAGGTTGATGAGGCGGTGGTCAGGCCCGTTGCCATGCATTTCCAGCCAAACTAGAGGCAGTTGCCTCCGATGTTGTGATCACAGGTATTGTTTCAGTGAGCCATAGTGATACTTCATTATTGTTTGATCCTGGTTCCACTTATTCATATGTGTCATCATACTTTGCTTGTTATTTGGATATGCACCGTGATTCTTTAGTTATGCTTGTTTATATATCTACACCAGTGGGTGATTCTATTATTGTGGACCATGTGTATTGGTTGTGTGTGGTGACTAATTAGAGGCGAGAGTTGATCTTTTACTACTTAGCATGGTTGATTTTTAAATGATATTTAGGCATGGATTAGTTGTCACCATGTCATGCTATTCTGGATTGTTACGCTTAGACCGTGACGTTGGCGATGCCGGGGTTGCCTAGGGTTGAGTTGAGAGGTTCCTTGGATTATGTTCCCAGCAGAGTGATTTCATATTTAAAGGCTCATCGGGTGGTTAGGAAGGGATGTCTGGCATAATTTGTGTAACGATCTGACCAGTTGTTTTGAGAATTAGCATCCCGTTCGATGTCTTAAGATCTCAAGAAGCTTCGTATTATGTATTATGACTTGCGTGTGTGGCCGGGCTTGGTTTCCGGATGATTTGGGATTGATTTGAAAGGGCAACTCTTGTTTTCGAAGCTTAAGAGGTAAGAGTTGACTGGCGTATGACTTTTGTAAAGACGACTTCAGAATGGTGTTTCAATGATTTCAATAGTGTCGTATGGTGATTTTGGACTTAGGCTTTTGTCGGGATTTGTATTTGGAGATCTGTAGGTTAATTTGATACATTTTAGCGGAATTTGAGAAGTTAAAGGTTTGGAAGGTTGAGAGATTTGTTGGGGTGTTAACTTTTTTGATATTAGGTTCAGATTTTGATTCCAGGAGTTGGTATAGCTCAATTGCATCATTTGGAATTGCTTGCAAAATTTGACTTCATTTCGAGTTGATTTAATATGATTCAGTGCGAGTTGTAGAAGTTGAAAGCTCATAAGTTTATTAAGTTTTATTTGAGGCGTGATATGTGGTTTTGACATTGTTTGATGGGATTTGAGACCTCGAGCAAGTCCATATTATGTAATGGAACTTTTTGGTATGTTTCGATGGGGTCCCGGGGGGCCCAGGTGTGTTTCAGATGGGTTTCAGATTGTTTGGATCATGTTGAGTGAAATTGTTTTGGGCAGGATCTGGTGTGGTTGCCTCTGCGGAACTTTGGGCGCAGGTGTAGAGCCGTAGAAGCGGCAGAGTTGGTGCACAAATGCATTTTAGGAAAGTCAGGTAAGCCCGCAGATGTAGAGAATGGGTCACATCTTTTGAAAGCACAGGTGTAGATTTGTAAGGCACAAAATCGAGGGAGTCTCACTGAAGCAAAAGGTTCATCGTGCCTGCTATGTCACAAAAGCGGATATGTTTTCCGCAGGTGCGATGGTTGGGCTTCAGTGGTTTTCGTAGAAGCGAGTTTTGGGCCGCAAAAGCGATGCTATAGAAGTGGATAATTTTTCGTAGATGCGAAAAGGTCTAGGCAGAAGCATATATTTGAGGGTTTGACCATTTTTATCATAGTACGTGCAACCACGCCAGCAGAGGAGTTGTTATGAGTGTGGTGATACTAGGCACATTATGAAATATTATTCCAGACTCAGGAGAAGCGGATTTCATTAGAGCACTCACGCTACGAGCTTCATTCCAGTTGCTACTCCACTAGACCATCAAGTTAGGGGTAGAGGACAGACGTGTATAGGGTGCCTCAGAGGGGGAGGCCTGACCCATTGATATGCTTTCATGGTAGGGCTGAGGCCGCTACACCAGATGGTGTCATTATAGGTATGGTTTCGATTTGTTATAGATGAGCATTATCCTTATTTTAATTTGGTTTTATTTATCGAGGTGAGTCCTCCTATCATGCTTCACATATGGGTGAGTTTCATGATTGTGTACTCTACTTATGTGTTTACCCCTGTTAGGAGATTTTATGGTGGTAGCCTGTGTCTATTGTTTTTTTTGTTCACTATTGAGGGCTATGAGGCTAGAAGTGACTTTTTGTTAGTCATTTTGGTGGGTTTTGTTGTGATTTCTTGATGGTTTGGTTACAATTAGTGAATTAGATGCTCTACTGGTATAGGGAGTTTGTTATGTGTTGTGATTTTTGTTTTATAGAATTGAGTTAGTGGAAGGGTTCAGTTAGTATGATGTGTATTCTACTTGTGATCCAAAGTTGAGGGTGAGACCCTTGTGTTTCCATGTTATTTGATATGTTTGAACTGGGTTACGTGCCATGGTGGAGTTATATTTAGGTGAGATCCTTGTTGTTCATTCATATGATTTGGTCCTCCCTCGTGTAATTTATTCGTAATATGGTACTGATGGGGAGTTGTGCCTGTCGAGCTTGTTTGATAGTTCTGTCATGTCTTTCTCTTTGCATATTTAGTCATATTTGTTGTGCTTATTAGGTTTTATCTTACGAGGTGTATGCCCAGGGGGGCGTTAGATGCGACTTGTTGATATAAGTGAATGGTTATGGATCTTAATGTTTCTTTCATCATTTTTAACATTGTGAAGGTCCGGGACGAGGTTTTAGTTGAGATGAGGTTATTTGTTGGTGCTGTATTTATTTATGGATGGCTATTGTGGTCTGAGATGTTGTTATAGGAGTATGTGTGATGTGTTACGCCGTGTGGTTGTACCTTGTGGGGTGTAGGTATGAGCTATTGCAGTTGGTTGAGGCTGATACCGTGTGTTGATGTGGGAATCGGGTCTTTGGAAAATGATCGGATGGTGAACAATTTGGTTCTAAGGCTTATTAGTCGGTGGAAGGAAAAATCTTCCGTTGAGATAGTGTTGTCGGGCTCATCTGGATTCCGGTAGCGTGGGATCACCCACGAGTATATGTATGGTGAGTACATTGAATGATTTGATGATTTTAGAATGGTTCTTTGCACGTTCGAGGACGAACGTTTGTTTAAGAGGGGAGAATGTATTGACCCCACTGGTCGTTTTGAGAATTATCATCCCGTTCGGTGGCTTAAGGTCTAAAGCAGTTTTGTATTATGTATTATGACTTGTGTGTGTGGGCGGATTTGGTTTCCATATGATTCAGGATTGATTTAGAAGGGTGATTCTTGTTTTGGAAGCTTAAGCGGTAAGAGTTGACTGGAGTTTGATTTTTGTGAAGATGACTCCGTAATGGTGTTTCGATGATTTCAATAGCTTTTTTTTGATGATTTTGGACTTAGGTATGTGTCCGAATTTAAATTTGGAGGTCCGTAGTTTAATTTGATTTGATACATTTTGGCAGAAATTTGGAAGTTGAAGGTTTGGAAGGTTGAGAGGCTTGATCGGGAGCTGATTTTGTTGATATCAGTTTTGGATTTTGATTCCATAAGGTGGTATAGCTCTGTTGCATCATTTGGAACTCGCATGCAAAACTTGTCATCATTCCGGGTTGATTTGATATGATTCAGCGCGATTTGTAGAAGTTGAAAGTTCATATGTTCATTAAGATCGATTTGAGGCGCGATTCGTGGTTTTGACATTTTTTGATGGGATTTGAGGCCTCGAACAAGTCTGTGCTATGTTATGGAACTTCTTGGTATGTTTCGACGGGGTTCCGAGTGTAATTCGGATGGGTTTCAGATTGTTTGGATCATGTTGAGTGAAGGTTTTGGGGGCAGGATCTGGTGTGGTCACTCCTGTGGAACTTTAGGCACAAATTCAAAACTGCAGAAGGGGTAGAGTTAGCACAGAAGTGCATTTTTGGGCAGGCCAAGTAAATCCATAGATGCAGAGAATGGATCGCATCTGCGGAAGCGCGGAAGCACAAGAGCGAATTTGTTAGGTGCAGAAGCGAGGGAGTCACGCAGAGCGAAGGTTCCTCGCGCCTATGATGTTGCAAAAGTAGAGATGTTTTTTGCAGGTGCGACGGTGGAGCTTTAGTGGTTTTTGTAGAAGCAAGTTTTGGGTCGCAAAAGTGACGCCGTAGAAGCTGTTAATGTTTCGCAGATGCGAAAAGGTCTAGGCAGAAGCATATATTTGACAGTTTAGCCATTTTTATCATATGTTGAGTTGTGGACTTTGGATTTGGGCGATTTTTAAGGGGTTCTTCACGTGTTTGATTGAGGCAAGTGTTCTTTATTCGGAATTGATTATATTTCATGATTCCATAATTATTTTTATCATTAAAGTAGTGAATTGAATGAGGGAATTTCAAAAATATAAAGTAATGATTTGATATCGAAATTTGATAATTTTGGTATGATTTTACTTGTATAAGAGTGGGCATTCGAATTTTGTGAATTTCGTCGGATTCCGAGGTGCGGGCTCGGGGTTGACTTTTAAGGTTTAATTAATGATCGAAGCTTTATTTTCCAGAATAGTTTCCTATTAATTTTATTTATGTTATGATGTTATTTTGGCTAGATTTGAGCCGTCCGGAGGTTGTTCCACACGAGAAGGTCATTTTAGAGTATCGGTCTAGCTTCTTTGAGGTAAGTATCTTGCCTAACTTTATGTGGGGGAATTATCCCATAGAATTTGAGTCGTTTGTGCTATTTTTGTAAAGTGAAAGCCATGTAAATGAGGAGACGAGTACGCACCCGGCTTATATGTGAAATCTACCGGTTTAGACCCTTAAGAATCTTTTATGTACTTATTTGGAATTGTTAACACATGTTATACCTTTTAGCCGTCATGTCTACTATCACATGATTTATTTGAAGTTGTCGTTACATGTCACATTCTTTACTTGTCGAGTTTGCTCTTATTTGCCTTATTTGGAATTGTTAACAGTTTTACCATTACATGATTTCTTTTATCATTGAGTTGCTTTCGTTGAGATTATAATTACATGATATCCCTTGTTGCCAGTTCATTCTCATGCCTTTAGACGAAGTACTAGCTTGTGTCATCTCTTTCATTGTTAGCTTGATTCGCACACTAGAATCCGGAGTTGCCATTTTATGGAGACACTTTCACTATTGAGTTTATCCTTAAACAAATAATTGGAGTTGAAGTTATCGAGAGTCATTAATCTATTTTAGTGGAAGTTATGTTCAAAGGAGGTGGTGTTCCTTGTTGAGTTACTTTTCCATTCATTTTTTTATTATTGAGATTTTATATACGTTGTGTTGAGCCGTGGGCTATTTGTTGTGAAAATATTGATATCGTTGAATCCTTGGAAAGGTTATAGCCTATAGGCACTTGTGATACGAGTGATATATTGTGTTGTTGTGATGTTGGCACGTGTGAATTATTGTGTGGTTTGATTGTTTTTATGCGGAGTAGGGGAAAATTGGTATGATATTCTTGAGAAGGATTGTACCGTGCTCTCTTATAACCGGGATTTCACGCTGTTGCATTTCATACGAATTGTTGAGCTTCATTTCTTACTTCTGTTGAAGATTTCATACAAATTCTTTAGTTTGTATAAACTAAACATCCATTAGCAAGCATATTCTTTGATAGTCATCCATTAGCAAATTCTTTGATGAATAAATTCTTTGAGACTCATCTGTTCTTAACAATATAAGCATCTCCCTTAATAATTTAGGAAGATCTTCTTATAAATTGTGGGTTGTAGGCCCCACTTGTTAAGGATGACTTGGACAACAATGAGTTCTCCAATCTTGCCACATTATCTCAAGACTTTCTTAGTCATATTAGGCTTGATTAAGCCTTTATTCTTGCTGCCACGTTTAGGGGTTGGTGTCCCCCTTAAGCTTATCCAAAAATTCCATAATTATCCAATTTTTCCCACAATTAAGAATTATCTCAAATTACTTATAATACTACTCACTTTTAACACACTTTGTATACCTTACTATTATGGTCATGTGGTACCTTATAGGGTATTAGTCCATAAATACCAAGTATTTTATCTCGAGCCGTATTTTATCCCAAAATGTCAAACTTCGACGAAAATTCATTTTTTTCCGACTTGCTTACCCTCTCACCTTCACGAATTTACTCATCACTTGTGAAATAGCATAATCCTTATGATCTCCGAATAATCTTTTCCTTGGACTGATGTCAATTACATTACGACAAATTCAACGTAAAATACTACAGGGTGCAACATCGTCGTAATTTAATACTATGAAGCGTAACATCATCGTAATGTAATAATGCAAGGCATAACATCATCGTAATGTAATACTTCAAGGCATAATATCGACGTAATATTGTGGGGCGTAACACTGTTGAATTTATGGAGTAATATGGGTAGCTATTGTGTTAGTGTCCGGGAAGAGTGATAAGGGTGGCTATTACACAGAGTGATACGGGTGGCTATTATACAGAGTGATACACATGGTTATATGAGAGATAAGGGTGGCTAATGATATTGTCAAGGTCGATTGATACGTGTGACTATTGAAGAGATAAGGATGGCGACGTCAGGGATGTTGTGTGATGGTTTGGAGATATTGTGTTGGTGATTTTCGTGTGATGGTGTGATTTTCCTTGTGTTTGTCATACACCTTGCGTGACTTGTTTTGTTGTTTTGACGAGCTATTCGATGTCTTTGATATTACTTGTTAACTTGGACTGCAATAGTACACTCGCACAAGCATACACTATAGTATGCCACTTATACTAGCTCATGAGTATGAAACTTGACACTTATCGATCATGCCCATATGTTATTGTATTATCTGTTTCCATGCTGATATTTTGAGCCTGTTATCTTGTCGGCCGGATTGTGATTGTTAATCTGTGACCATGCCTGGGGGATTGTGATTGTGAGCCTATGATCATGTCGCGTGGATTATGATTGTGATCTTATGACCATGCCGAGCGGATTGTGATTTTGAGCATGTGACCATGCTGGGCGGATTGTGATTGTGAGCCTCTGACCATGCGAGGGAGATTGTGGTTGTGAGCCTGTGATTATGCCTGGTGGATTGTAATGTTGGCACGTGAGTTGTCCGTGCAGCTGTGATTTGTGATGTGGGCACGAGGTGCCGTGAGTACCTAATGATGGGTTGAGACTTGGGACTTGTGACTATGATAGGAGGTATCACGAGGTGATGTCATTGTGAATCATGTATTAGAATGAATTGATTAATTTATTGTTATTTGTGTTCCTTATTTGGGTTCAATGATACTTCACGGTGTTCTTGTTGCTTTACTGTTTATATCACATGTTGATTTTGTTGCCATTTACTTATTTTTGCCTTCCATTATTAGCTTTATACTGCTATATTACATATGTAATCTTGTCTAGTAAGTGTCTTGACTTCTACCTCGTCACTACTCCACCAAGGTTAGTCTTGATACTTACTGGGTACCGACTGTGGTATTCTCATACTACACTTCTGCATTTTCTTTTGCAGATCAAGGTACTCAGAGTCTGTTGATTGTAAGGTAGCGGACCACACATCGCTGTGGAGACTTCAAGGTATACCTGCCGTCGCGTTCGCAAGCCTCTAAGTCACATTTGAAAGTTATTTTTGTACAGTCTAATTCTATTCTGAAACAGCTGTACTTAGAGATTTTCTATAGTTAACTCAGTAGAGCTTGTGACTTGTACTGCTAGCTTGGGGATGGTTGACTTTATATAGAAATTTCTATTTCATATTTAATAGTTGTTGGATGATTTTACCATTAATCCAGTAAATGTTAGGCTTACCTAGTCTTTAAGACCAGGTGCCATCACGACATTCTACGAAGGGAAACTAGTGTCGTGATAAGTTGGTATCATAGCTATATGTTCATAGGTGCTATGAGTCATAAGTGAGTTTAGTAGAGTCTTGTAGATTAGTACGGAAACGTCTGTAGTTATCTTTGAAAGGCTACAAAACTATCAGGAAAAATCTCCACTTCTTTCATTCCTATCTTGCAAATTTGTTGATTTCGAGGTTTGAGCCTTTGTGACGCGTGCTACCGAATCCACTGAGCAGACATCTGCACCCCCGCTAGAGCCGCGAGAGGCCGGGGCTGAGGTAGAGGCCGATGAGGGGCACAGGTTGTAGCTAGAGCACCCATCAGAGCAGCAGTTGAGGAACCGCTGGTTTCTCCTATTGGGGGACATGCACCGAAGGCGCGCGTTGTTATCCTGGACTTAGGATACTTTTGCACAATTCCAGAGCATGTTTGGTACATTGTCTCAGGCGAGATTGATCTCGGTTGCACCAGCTACTTTGCAGATTGGGGGAGGATCTCACACTTCCATCGCCCGTACTGTAGAGCAGCATGCTCACATTGGTCTGGTTCCGGTACAACCTTTTATTTTGGTTCAGCCTGAGGTCAGGATAGAAGCATCAGAGGAGGAGCAGAAGAGGCTTGAGCAGTTCAAGAGGTATAGTCCACCTACTTTTAGTGGCACAACCACCTACGATGCATTGGGATTTCTAGAGAAGTGTCACCATATTCTCCACACCATGGGTATTTTGGAGGTGAGCGGAGTCGATTTTACTACATTCCAGCTGTCAGGGGCAGCGTATTAGTGGTTGTAGGTTTATGAGAAGGGTAAACCAACCGATGCAGCACCACCCACTTGGGCTCTATTTTGCAGAGATACTATAGAGGGAGTTGGTTCCTTAGAACCTCTGTATGCGTGGCGTGCAGAGTTTGAGAAGTTGGGTCAGGGCTCCATGATGGTGTTAGAGTATGCCATCAGGTTCAATGAGTTATACCCCCATGGACCCACTTTGGTTCCTACAGTCAGAGAGCGGGTCCGCAGATTCATTGAGGGGCTTAATTATGATCTTAGATTCTACATGTCTTGGGAGTTGCAGACTGATACTCCATTTCAGTAGGTGTTGGAGATTTCCATGATGTTTGAGTGTATTCAGGGTCAGGAGAGGGAGGCTAAGAAGACCAAGAGGTCTCGAGGTTCTGGAGGTTTTAGTGGATTTTACTCTTTAGCTATGACTCATCATGGTGGAGGCTCGAGCACTCGGCCAGCCAGTCCACACTTCACACTATTCGTGGTGCTCCAGTTAGTCAGGGTACTCATATGGGGCAGTCATCTTTTAGTGCACCACCAGCACACAGTTCCTACAACGATTATTTTAGTTATCTCGCACAGACTCAGTAAGAGTAGCCACGCCTGCAGAGGAGTTGTTATGAGTGTGGTGATAATAGGCACATAATGAGAGATTGTCCCAGACTCGGGAGAGGCGGATTTCATCAGAGCACTCAAGCTACAAGCTGCATTCCAGTTGCTACTCCACCTGCATATCCAGTTAGGGGTAGAGGACAGGCGAGTAAAGGGCGCCCTGGAGGGGGAGGCCCGATCTGTTGATATGCTTCCATGGTAGGGTGAAGCCGCTACACCAGATGGTGTCATTACAGTTATGGTTTCGATTTGTTATACAGGAGCATTATCCTTATTTTGGTTCGGTACTTCTTATTGAGGTGAGTCCTCCTATCATGCTTCACATATGGGTAATTTTTTATGATTTTATACTTTACTTATGTGTTTACCACTGTTGGGAGATTCTATGGTGGTAGTTGTGTCTATCATTTTTTTTGTTCACTATTGAGAGCTATGAGGCTGGAAGTGACTTTCTGTTGCTTATTTGAGTGGGTTTTGATGTGGTTTCTGGATGGTTTGGTTAAAATTAGTGATTTAGATGCTCTACCGGTATGGGGTGTTCGTTACGTGTTGTGGTTTTTGTTTTGTGGAATTGAGTTAGTGGAAGGGTTTTATTGGTTTGATGTGTATTCTACTTGTGATCCAGAGTTGAGGGTGAGACCCTCGTGTTTCCATGTGATTAGATATGTTTGAACAGAGATACATGCAGTGGTGGAGTTACATTAGGATGGGATCCTTGGAATAGGTCCATTGTGTCATTTGGGAATAGTGTGAATAATTTGAGGTCATTCGAAGAGGTCATTCAAATTTGGTTTAATATGGTTCGACATGAGTTTAAGAAGTTGAAAGTTCATTAGTTTCATTAGGCTTGAATTAGGGTGTGATTCGTGGTTTTTGTGTTGTTTTATGTGATTTGAGGCCTTGAGTAGGTCCATGTTGTGTTTTGGGAGTGGTTGGGTATAACTAATCTATTTTGGAAGTTTTTTGGGCCTGGCCGGCTGGACCGACAGCTGAACCTTAGACCTGGGAGTAGCTAAAATACTATTGGATTCAGGAAGTGCTGAATGAATTGGACAACTTACATAGCCTCTACCATGACAGGCTGAAACTAAGGCACGGGCCCCACTTTATCTGCCAGAATCTCAAAGCCTCTTGGCCTCCCTATCCTTTTTCTCCCAACCCCACATACCTTCCAATCTCCGTGCAATCTCTACCACCTGTTGTATGGGGTATCAGTCTCCAACACTCGAGCCATGTGGAATCTAATACCATTGTCGAGCCCCTCAATTAATCGACGGACTCGCTCTTTGACTATGGAAACTAAGGCAGGTGCATGCCTGGACAACTCACTGAACCTACATACTCTAACACGGTCATAGCATCCTAGCGCAATGCTCAAACTCCGCGCGCCATGCATCTTAAAGGCTCTGTGGAACAAACTCTCTCAAGAACATCTCTAAAAACTGAGCCCATATGAGTGAAGCTGCCTCGGCGGGAATACCCTCCTCATAAGCCTACCACCACTGATATGCTGGTCCCGAAAGCTAGAAAGTAGTGAAAGCAACCTCGCTCATTACCCCTATACCCATGGTACGGAGAACACAGTGGCATTTTGTTACATCTCGCATTTTCGTACGTTAAAAGTTTCATCTTCAGTTAATCGACGTAAAATTGGGGATGAGAATATCTTGAGGTTAACATATTTACACTATTTATAACAAGCGATAAATTAGTATCATGAAGAATAAAGGGTACATGAATTAAAGAAAATGAGTTTCGTTGAAAGTGGCCAAATTTGGGATAAAATACGGGTCGAGCGATAATACCCGATAATTATGAACTAGAACCATGCAAGGTACCATATAACCACGGTAGTATAATGTATAAAGTATATTAAAATGAGTAGTATATTTAGGTAATTTGAGATAATTCTTAATTATACGGGTAATTGGTTAATTACCGGGTAACAGGATATTACCTAGTTAATTATTAAAATATGAGATAAAGATTAATTTCTCCTCCCCCCCCCAAAAAAAAAATGTGGCAAAAGGCCAACCAATTAAGACAATGACTCTTACTCATTCTAAGGACAAGGTGGCTATCTAAGATTTATTTGAATTTAACGAGACTGATTACAAGTCTTATCCCAATTTCATTTGGACAAAAGAGAACCAAAGACGTTCATAAATCCAAAATCAAGAAACATAAATCATTTCCTAGTTCAAATACTACAAGAACAAAAGCTTAATTCCATCCAATTTTACGATTCCAAATTCAATTCCAACGAGAATTTGTTAGAATCGTACCAACGTAAAACTTTTGCGGTTCCATAGGAGTACGATGCAATCTTATCCATGAGTATTATACGGAGTTTTCCCTACTTCAGGTATGTTAAGGCTACCCCTCCTTTCTTTTTGGCATGATCCATACGAAATAAACGAAACGAGCAAATGCACAACTTTCATAAATGACTCTATTCATAGAAATCCTAGGGGTGTCTATATTCTGGATTCTCTATGTGAATTATTATTATATCTTCTATTCATGGGTATCAAAATAATATGCAGTTGAAAAAGTTTATCTAGAAGGAATATCGAGATTATTACATATTTTTCATGCATTTCATTCATTTATGCATGTGCATTGACCCATGACCAGATGGCATTATATATATATATATATATATATATATATATATATATGTAAATGGGATATGGGAAAAGGTTACGGCGTTGTATACGCACCACCACCTGATCAGTTGGTATACGTTGATAATATTGCCCACAGTAGCCGAGACGATATGATGGGATGCCCTCAGAGGCTTAATGATATTATGTGCACCCATACCTATGCATGACACGAAATTATATGCACGTGCATGACATTATAAATGTTTCAAAATTTATAAAATTATTCAGATTTACATATGGATTTTTTTACTTCATGTTTCATCTATGTTTACGTACTGACTTTCATGACTTACATACTCAGTACATTTTTCGTACTGATGCCCTATTTCACAGGGCATGCATTTCATGCCCACAGGTGAAGGTAGGCAAGCTGACGGTCCCCCTTTTTAGGGTCCTTGATCAGCAATAGTTGGCATGCTCCACTTGATCCGGAGCTGCTTGTGATTTTAGTCCGATATGCTTGTACATGTATATATGAGTATGACATTGCTTTATCCCGTCTTTGTACAATTGTATTTCTATTAGAGGTCTATAGACAGTTATGTCCAGTTGGATAATATGTGGCCTTGTCGGCTTTCAGTTTTGTGTATATAGTTGTATATCGCGGCCTTGTTGGCTTGTCCACTATAATCCGCACGTATATGTATATATGTCTTTTGGACACATTTTCCTTGCACATGTTATTCTTGTGATTCAGCAGATATTATTCATGTTTATATCTTAGTCGCATGCTTAAAGGTGTTTGTGAGGTAAGCTCGGGCACTCGTCAAAACCCATCGGTTTGGGTTATGACAAAAGTAGTATCAGAGCAGTTCTGTCCTTGTTTTATTTACAGACCATGTCTAGTAGAGTCTTGTTTAAGCTGTACATGCTCGACATCAGGAAGTAGGTATTGGTCATGCAGATAGGTCCGCCAGTGCGAGGGTTCATGACTTTATTAACTTAGACCCTCCGGTATTCACTGGGGCAGATCCAAACGAGGACCCTTAGGTATTTATTGATAGAATGCATAGGACGTTAAGGGTAATGAATGACACTACAACTGAGTCAGTTGAGCTAGCTTCCTATAGGCTCTGAGACGTTGTAATTAATTGGTACGAGTCTTGGGAATTGGCCAAAGGTGAGGATGACCCTCCAGCAGTATTGCAGTAGTTTACAGAAGATTTTCTTTGTCATTATCTGCCACCAGAGCTTAGCCAGGCCAGAGTGGATAGGTTCTTGACCCTTCGGCAGGGTAGCATGAGTATTCGGGAGTATAGTCTTCAGTTTGATTCATTTGCTAGGTATGCTCCCACTATTGTATCTAAGATGGAGGATCGAGTTTACTTGTTCATTATGGGAATAGAGGCACTTGCTTAACGATTGTATGTCGGTCTCACTTCAGCCAGACATGGATATTTCTCGTATTCAAGCATATGCTTAGGGTGTAGAGGAGCATAAGTAGAAACAGAAGGCCGATAGTTAGCATGATAGGGCCCAAAATAAGAGAGCAAGGTCTTCGAGTCCTTCTGGTAAGTTTCGAGGTGGTTAGAGACAACAATACCAAAGATATCTAGCGTAACCATTGGCTAGCGCACCCCCTTAGTTTGGCTGTAAGCGATTTGATCATTCTGCATATTCAAAGTCTGGTCAGAATTCTAGAGCCTCAGGTTCTCAGTATAGGGGTGAGTAAAGTCAGATGAGGCCGCCCTCGCCACGATGTGCTCAGTGTGGTAAGCAGCTTGCTGGGAAGTATCGTATATGATTGGGTGTTTGCTAAACTTGTGGTTATCTGGGCTACATTATGAGGGATTGTCCGACGAGAGGTGAAGCAAACATAGCTCAGCCAACGAGATCTGTAGCTGGTTCGTCATCATCAATACGCCCCTCGGGAAAGATCCACAAGCATCAATGGGTCATGGTAGAGGCAGAGGCAGAGCATCTAGTTCGAGCAGCCCTCAGAACCGCATTTATGCGTTGGTAGGGTGACATGATCAGGAGTCATCGCCTGATGTTGTTACAGGTATATTATCAGTCTCCTCATATGATGTATATGCACTGATTGACCCAGGTTCTATTCCCAATACGTTACTCCATTGGTTGCTAGTAAGTTTGGAATAACACATGAATTGGTTAAACCTTTTGAGGTGTCTACACCAATTGGGGGCTCAGTGATAACTAAGAAAGTATATAGGGCTTGTGTAATAGTAGTTCATGGTCGATATACCGTAACGGACATAATCGAGCTAGATATGGTAGAATTTGATGTTATAATGGGTATGGATTGGTTAACTTCTTGTCATGCCAATGTTAATTGTAGATCAAAGATAGTCCAATTTTAATTTCCCGGGGAGCCTATTTTGGAGGGAAAAGTAATATGGCGTTGCCGAGAGGTAGATTTATTTCCTCTTTCAAGGCAAGGAAGATGATCTGTAAGGGCTGTATTTATCACTTAGTTCGGGTTCAGGATATGGAAGTAGAGTCACCAACCATTCAGTCCATCCCTGTGGTTAATGAGTTTCCCGATGTTTTTCTCGATGAGCTTCCACATCTTCCGACAGAGCGAGAAATTGAGTTTGCCATTGACCTACTACCAGATACTCATTCAATATCTATTCCCCCCTATAGAATGGCCCCCGCAGAGCTGAAAGAGTTAAAGGAACAACTAAGGGACTTTCTTGAAAAAGGTTTTATCAGACCTAGTACGTCACTGTGGGGAGCACCTGTGTTATTTGTGAGAAAGAAAGATGGTTCCTTATGGATGTGTATTGATTATAGGCAGTTGAATAAAGTGACGATAAATAATAAGTACCCACTCCCGAGGATTTATGATTTATTTGATCAGTTGCAAGGTGCCAAGTGTTTTTCAAAGATAGACTTGAGGTTTGGGTACCATCAGGTAAGGGTTAAAAAGGAAGATATTCCGAAGACAACATTAAAGACTAGATGCGGGCACTTTGAGTTTCATCTTATGTCATTCGGTTTGACCAATGCCCCAGCAGTATTCGTGGATTTGATGAACCGTGTGTTTAGGCCCTATTTAGATCTATTCATAATTGTATTTATGATGATATATTGGTGTATTATCGTTCAGAGGCTGAACATGCAGATCATTTGCATATTGTGCTCAAAGCTCTACAAAAAAAGAAGTTGTATGCAAAATTCTCTAAATGTGAATTCTGGTTAAACTCTGCAGCTTTCCTTGGGCATATCATTTCAGGTGAAGGCATCCTAGTGGATACACAAAAGATTGAGGCAGTAAAGACTTGGCCTAGACCCACAACACCGACGGAGGTTCGTAGCTTTTTCAGTTTGGCAAGCTATTACAGGAGATTTGTAGAGAGATTTCCTTCCCTTTCAACACATTTGACAAAGTTTACTCAGAATGGAGCAAAGTTTCAATGGAATGATGCTTGCGAACAGAGTTTCCAGGCATTTAAGGATAGATTAACTTCAACACTGGTTCTAACACTCCAAGAAGGGACCGATAGTTATGTTATCTATTGTAACACTTCAAGCATTGGATTGGGTTGTGTCCTGATGGAACATGGGAAAGTAACTGCGTATACTTCAAGGCAGTTAAGGAAGCATGAACGGAGACCCATGTCCTTGAGTTAGCTGCGGTTGTCCATGCACTTAATATATGTCAGCATTATTTATATGGTGTGCATGTTGATGTATTCACATATCATAAAAGCCTGCAATATATCTTCAAGCAAAAGAGTTGAATTTGCGACAAAGTTGATGGCTTGAGTTATTGAAAGATTACAATTTTCAAGGAAAGCTAATGTTGTAACAAACACCTTAAGTCCCTGATCTATAGGTAGCTTAGCACATGTGGAGGCCGGAAAAAAGGCAATTAACTAGAAAGATTCATCAACTAGCTTGTTTGGGGGTTTGGCTAGTAGATTCTAACAATGGTGGAGTTGTACTCCAGAATACTGCAAAATAATCTCTCACAGTTGAAGTAAAGGAGAGGCAGTACAGTGACCCAGAGTTGGTCAAGTTGAGAGAGCGAGTTCCGTAGCAGAAGAAGCCGTTGTTAGAACTCAAGGGAGATGGAGTTCTCAAATATAGGTGTTGTTTGCGTGTTCTATATGTAGTAGGGCTACGAGACATGATTTTGTGAAAGGCACATTATTCGTGGTACTCCATTGCCCCTGGATCAACAAAGATGTATCATGACATTAAGCAGGTGTATTGGTGGAATGATATGAAGAAGAACATTTCTGAGTTTGTCACCCAATGCCTTAGTTATCAGCAGGTGAAGATAGAGCACCAGAAGCCTGGAGGACTAATGCAGACTATAACATGGAAATGGGAGGCGATAAACATGGACTTTGTCACGGGTTTATCTCGTTCTCATTGTAAGTTCGATTCCATATGGGTAATAGTCGATAGGCTCACGAAATCAGCTCATTTCCTACCGGTCAAATCTACATATACAGTAGAAGATTATGCAAAGTTATATATTAAAGAGATAGTGCGAGGACACAGAGTACCAGTATATATTACATCTGACTGTGGGGCCCAATTTAGAACACATTTTTGTAGGTCATTTCACAGAGGTCTAGGAACTCAGGTGAATCTCAGCACAACTTTTCATCCACAGACTGATAGACAAGCCAAGCGCACAATTCAGATGCTTGAGGATATGTTACGAGCAAGTGTATTTGATATTAAGAGAATTTGGGATGAACAACTACCTCGTATCGAGTTTCCATATATTAACATTTACCACTCCAGTATCCAGATGGCTCCGTACGAGGCTTTGTATGGGCGCAGATGCAGATCTCCTATAGGGTGGTTTGATGTTGGAGAATCTGGGTTACGTGGGCTAGACTTGGTTCAGCAAGCCATAGAAAAAGTAAATCTTATCCGGGATCGTGTGAGGCAAGAAAGGCAAACATAGCCGACGATATATTGGGCCTTATAGGATCATTAAGAGAGTGGTCCAAATAGCTTATGAGTTAGAATTGCCCTCGGTATTGGAGTTTATCCATCCGATTTTTCACGTATCTATGTTACTGAAGTGCATTGGCAATCCTACCCGAGTGGTGCCCACGGATGATATACAAATTACAAAGGACTTGTCATCTGTGGAAATTCTTGTTGGTGTTCTAGACCGACAAATCCGCAAGCTACGGAATAAGGAGGTAGCCTCCATTAAAGTACTTTAGAGAAACAACAATGTGGAAGACTGACTTGGGAGGTCGAGGAAGACATGAAGTCTAGATATACTTACTTATTTCCCCCCTCCAGAGAAGGGTCCGACTGGAACACGACAACTATAAGATACGTGTATGAATTCTTGTGTTGGTTATTGTTATTGGTCGTGTGAGGCCATTGTCATTTTTGATGATTGTGATTCTATGTGGCGTTAAATTATTGAGTTTCTACAGGAAGACTTGGTAGTAGCGTTGTTACAAAGGCGACCTTACCAAAGTTATATAGATCCCGGGGAGTTGAACATTCGAGGACGAATGTTTCTAAGGGGAGAAGGATGTTACATCTCGCATTTTTGTACGTTAAAAGTTTTGTCTTCAGTTAATCAACGTAGACTCGGGTATGAGATTATCTTGAGGTTAACATATCTACGCTTTTTATAACAAGCGATAAGTAAGTGTCATGAAGGATAAAGGGTACATGAATTGAAGAAAACGAGTTTCGTTGAAAGTGGTGTTACAACCCATATTCATGTACGTTAGTTCATACCATAAGTTAGTCAATGAAAATCCAAGAAGAGATTATCTTTGAGATGATAAGAAGTTAATCCTATTGGTATTAAATGATACAAGGGTGTATAAGGGGGCTAACAAGTATTAGTAGTTAAACAAATCAATGATGTTGTAACCCATAATTTCAGGTAAACCTAGAGGTGCTTAATATACTCAATAGGTCATGTTTTAAGGTATTTTAATCAAATAATATTCGTATCATAAGTCTTGAAGTCAAATGAGTTATGAAACAAATGTCGACAAAAGCTGGCACAACTTACGTTCATAATTTTACTTAAACTTTAGATCAAATATTACTAAGCTTTTCTCCCAATTTATTGCGAATTACATGGTGATCTACCAACCAAATTGAATATATATGAGTCTAGTTTAAAAATCATTAAATCGTTCATCCCTACGATCTAGGAGAACAGAGATATTCGCATTTTTGCAAGACTGCGCCAAGCACCTCTCTATGGGGCCCACATAGGCAGTTTAAGACATATGGATATATATAAAAGAGGTCTCAACCCCATTTTATGTCATTGTTTTCAGTTTATTCAGACCTTAGAACCCTAAAACCATCCTCTAAAGTTTCTCTCATGATCTGAGACCCAAACAAAGGGCAAACAACACAAATCAATTGTCGGGAATCCCATGGCGCTAGTAAGTTTCTTTTTCTTCTTGTTGTTGCTCATTTTTGTGTTGTTCCAGCTCATGTGGGAGGTTGTTTTAAGTGTTTTATGTTCTGTAAATACTCCCTCAAGTTTTCGATATCAACCCTAGGTGATTTCAAGTCTTCTAAAGTGATTCTAGTGCCGAAAACCCCTAATTGATTGCTAGTTTCGCTTCCTTGTTCTTGTGGAAGCAGTGGAGGGATATTTCGTGGAAAATTAAGGTCAAATTGGAGTTGTTCTTTTGTTTAAAGGTAAGGAACCTCTTACTCTACATGTATTTAAGATTATCCAATTTTCGGCTAAGCTGTTGAAGCTAGAACTTGTGAAATAAATATCAAAAGGCTTGGTAGTAGTGTTGTTGGTTGGTGGACTATTTTAGGAGGCTCAATATGGCTGCTTGGTGATTTTTTTGACTTGTGTGAAGTCTTATAAATAGGGTAGGTGCTTTCTGTTTCCTCGTGAAATAGGTTGTGGGAGATACATAATAGTTAGGATGCCTAAACGATAACGATACTGTCATTTCTCTTATTGTAGACTAAGGAGTCGTGAAATTTGAATAGATTGGGGTTGGACAATATATACAAGGTATGTGAGGCTATCCCTTTTTTTCTTTTGCACGACTCCTATTGTACATAATGTAATGAACGAGTTTCTAAATATACTCTACTCTTAGAAGCTAGTAGTACTTACATTGTTTCCCTTCTTATGGAGCGATTGATATTGATGTTGCTTCTCTTATTCTTATATTATCAATGTTGTTGGTACTTCCTTATTCTTATAATATTGATGATTCAGAGTTAGTCCTAATAACGTGTACAGAGGATACCGACCTTACCTCATTCCAAAAGGTTCAGAATATTATTCCAATGAGTCCAACATGCATTATAAGTATGTATCTATTTTATTCTACCAAGCCTCGCTATAGACGGTGGGGTATGGCACCTATTGTGCATCCACTGATCAGTTGGTTTTTACCGAGCTCCACGTGGCCGGGAACGATTCTACCGAGCCTTATGATGGCCGGGTACATTTTTACTGAGCCTATTACGGCCGGGTATGGCATGATGATAATGATGCCCACAGAGGCGTATGTTTTAAAAGTTTATGTATATATATGTATGTATCATGCATTTCATGTCAGTAGCCCTCAGAGGTACCCAGATATTACAGGTTGTATATTCTCTATCCCTATTTACATTACTGCTCGTACTTATGCTTTCCTGCCTTACATACTCAATACTTTATTCGTTCTAACGTCCTTTTTATTTGTGGATGCTACATGTCGTGTTGCAGGTCCTGATAGACGGGTAGACGCAGTTTCCCCACCACAGTAGGTTGTGTAGTTCAACGGTTATTGGCGAGATCCTTTCTCCGAACATGCCATGGTATTGGTATGCATTTTGGTTATAGTTATTATGGGTATGTCGGGGCCCTGTCGCGCCCCCTTTTTTCCCTCTTTATACAATCGGGAGATCGGGTTTGTGACATTTGGGTATAGGACAACTCATTCCTTTTGGGAACTAGGTTTTGTATTTTTGAAGAGTCGCCACCTAATGATTTAGGGTGCATCAGGACACCTATAAGATCTACTCCTAAGCTTGTTTGCTAACCAAAGATCGGGTAAGGGATTGAAATTATCCTAAGGGGAAGGTGTTAGGCACCTCTCAGGATCCACTAGTGTGGTTCCCGGCCAAATAATTTATTGTGAATTTGTACAGTTTAGAAAATAGACAAATATAGGCTCAAATAGTAGGGGGTTTAAGTTTAAATACATAAGAGTTTGAAAACAATTAAGGCGAATTTGAGAAGAAAGGGTTATAATTTCTACAAATACTTGAAAATATAAAAGAGGAAAGGGGGGGGGGAGGGGGGTCCTAGGTTTATTAATAATATGGATCACATCAATGCGATGTCCGGTATGACACTCCTCAAAAGAGGGGATACACATGGCATTAGCACACCGGTCATCATATCCATATCTACCCTTCCCACCCTCTTAAGGTATTAAAGCGCGGATTGGTCTCGATGTCTATTGCATGCTACTACCCGTCCCTTCCTATTAGTCCTGGAGGATTTTTAGGACTACTACTCCTAAAGGGGAGGGATATTAGGCTGATTTTAGGTTTTAAAGGTGAAAAAGCTAAGCCGACATTATAGGGGTTGCACATTAGGGGGAACATATAACAAATAAAAGGCTCATGTATACTTCCTTAAGCAAATCACATAAATAGCATAACTTAAACATACATCTAAGGTTTGACTTTAACATACTAAGGTAAGGGAAATTTCAATTGTTGAGGCAGACCAGTTTATTACATAACTCAGATAAGAAGTCCGAATCAGGCCTGCCTGCTGGTTGTAGCAATTAACAAAGACGGATTCAATTCTTTGGTTGTTATCACCTAAGGCTTGCATAAGCATTTAGGAGAGTTCCTATAGACATGGTATCTATTTAGAATGAAGTGAAACAATAACAATTGAAGACGAACAATTTGGATCCTATATGCATGCTTTCTAAACCACGTTAAAGTTAAGAGTAAGGTTGTTTAAAACTGATTTAGAGTCAAACTGATTTTAAATTGGTTTCAAATCCTTTAGGCAGGATATCTAGTGGTGCTCATTTAAATTCCTATAGACATGATATCTAGTCGAGCGTGAATTGAAGCATGCAGTATCCCTATAGACATGATTTCTACGAACAGGACTAGTGAAAATGATATCTGATTTTTAGCCCGTTAGTTCTTAAGCATGGTGTTAAGTGTGGTAATGCAGAAATTAAGACAAGTCCTATAGACAGGTTCTCTAAATGCGGAATTCAATATGCAGAATTTAGGTCCCATTGGCATATTCTCTAAATGTAGAACATTCAGGAATTTAAAGAAATTGGATCTTATAGGCATGGTATCTAGATGCAGAATTAAACGTGCAGAACAACATATAATATCTAAATTGTAGAATTTTAGATCTTATAGACGTGATATCTACCCTTAAGCATGCATAATTACCCAACCCGTTTTACTAGCCAAGCCCCTAAATGTTTATTACAAAATTATTACAGACTAGATAATGAATTACATCAAGGAAACACAAAAGAAAAGTTATAACCAGAGGAAGCCTGATTCTTGACTTCCTCTCTGAGTTATGGAATAAACCACCTCAAGTGCCATTGTTTCAAAGTCTTTCTCAGACTTGAGTGTGTCAAAGTTCCCTAAGGGTCTCAAGAGGACCCCGGGCAGTGCTCACACCCAAGTTGCATAACCAAATAGAGATGAGTGCAGTGTGGAAGGGCCAGCCCTTATGTGTCCAAGTTCAGAAGGAGCTCATGGGTCCCAAGGCAAGGCTCACACAAGAGGGGCAGAACTTAAGTCTAAGAATATGGTGGAAGTGCAGGAGTAGAGATTTAGAACTGAGTGGGGAATGGAGAGGGGAGAGGGGTGAGTTGAAAATAGTAGCAGTAAAGGTAAAATCACAGAATCAGCAATTTCATAAAGGGGTTAGGGGTTTGGGAAAGACATTGCAAGGAGCATATATCCTTAGGCAGGGACCAGGTTTGGGCACACACAATAATAGATGGTGTTGTCATGCCTATAAACCAACCAAAATACAGCACATATAGAGGGGATATGGAGATTATGATCCTAGGGAATCATGTTTGGCTCATGCACAACAATGTTCAACGTTGTCATGCCCCAAACCAACCAAAGATACCAAACACATAGGGGATGTGGAACATATGACCTAGGTAGGGTCAGGTTTTAGGTCATGCACAACAATGTATGATGTTGGCATGCCCTCAAACCAATATACAAACACATAGGGTGTATGGGGTATTGGGGTTCATACATGAGAAAACATTATTTTAGAAAAAAGAAAAGGCAGATCATAACATGCTTGATAATGAAACTCGATTACACATAAGCAGGAAACAGGTAAGAGTGAAGGAATTAGTAAAGAAACATGTTGTTGTTGATGCTGGAAGAGTAATTAGGACATACCGGTAAAGAAAGCAAATGCAGAAAGAAAAAGTAGGCAAGTTTCCCACAGCCTAGCCTTGGCTTTCAGCCAGCTAGACAAGGTAGCAACACAAGTAGTAACAGAGAAAAGAGAGAGTTTAAGTGAAGTGTGTGTTTTTTAACTCAATTGATTCCTGTCTTTGAAAGAAGGGGATGTAGGGTATTTATAGTTTTTTGAGAACGTGTGAAGGAAAAGTAATAAGATACAAACATGGAAACAATCATAGGTCAAAATCAATTACAGGTGTAATTCCCTTTAATTAAGGAATCATTTTTAACAGATTCAAATAAGGAAAGAGATCAATTTAGATACAGACTAATTATTTCCATAAAAGAAGTAGTACAAGCATTCAGTAAGTAATCAAGTCTAAGTATAGAATATGCATATTATGGAAACAGATTCAGCAAGGTAAATATTACAATAAAGGGAAAAGAATCAATCAATTTTGAACGGGCGAGTGAAATCAGGGTTCATAAAAGGGAAACTTTAGAAATCAGTCAAAAGGTGAAGATTAATCAAGGAAGAAATTTCAGCATATAAATAAAGTGAACAGGGTCATCAGACATGTGAGGCCAAACAACAGAGATAATCACAAACATGCAATAGTGGCAGAAATAAGCTAGTAGTAAAGTAAACATTCGAAGCATATTAATCAAGTAGGTCAAGTCACATTGAATCAAAAATAAAGAAAAAATAGAGTATCAGAAGCATGCAAAGGTCTCACAGTAAAAGATGAGAATTCTTTTGAAATGTTAGGGTTTCAAGCATAGTCAAGTTTTAAAGATAGTAGAAACCCAGAGTCAGAGGAATCACATAAAGGAAAAGGGATTCTGAAACAAGGAACTTCAAATTAAGTTAGGCATTTAAACAAACAGCTTCAGACCCAAAGCCATAGGGTTTTCAACAATAGTCGAGGCCTAAAAACAGATCAAACAAACTTAACCAAACAAACACTCATCTAACAAACAACTTTTAGAACTCGACAGAGACCCATAAGAATTTAGGGTTTTCAATAATAACGTGTTCGAAAGATGGTAAACAGATGAGTCAAGCAAGATTTTAAACAAACAAACGCACATCTTAAACATATTAAAAGCCAGAGAAGAGATTTTGAAATAACTTAATAGAAAAAAACCTAATCGGAAAAAGACAAAGAGACGTTTTTGAAAGCAAAATTGAAGAAACTTCGAGAATATGCTTAAAACTTCAGAGCAAGCATAGATCTAAAGTAGATATGAAAGAAATCGAAAGACCTTAGAGATTAGGGTTTCAGAAAATCCAAAAAAGATGAGAAAGGCTTCGAAAGTTACCGATCTAACCAGGAGAGTCAAAGGTCTGACTCGAATGACCATAGCCGGCCGGAGAAAGGTCAAAGATGACCGGAGAAGGTCCATGAACTAAAATCGAATGAATACTGGACCAGAGCTCTTCACAGTCTGGCCTTGAAACCATAAGGACAAACATATAGGAGCCAGGGAAGGGTGGTACAGGTCTCTGTGACCTCTGAAGGCCATGAATTAGGGCAGATTAGGGTGGCAGTGGCTAGGGTTTGAGTGGTGTTGCAAAGAGTGTTTGAGAGGAATGGGATTCTAAGGCGGCGGTAAGTGAGAAATGATAGGGTTTTGGGGTCATTTGGAATTAATTAAGGCAAGAGCGACTATTGGCCATTAATTTGAGCGATCAACGGCCAGGATTAAAATGGGTAAGTGGGGCGGTTTATGAAACTGGGTTTGGGCCTGGTCTGATGAGTTCAATTGGGTCGAGAATTGGGTTAAAATTGGGGTAGGATTTAGGCTATGACTGAAATGAATTTGGGCTATTATTTAAATAGCCAATTTCCCCTTTCAAAATTATTAAAAATAGAAAATTGATTTCTGAAAATAAATTAAAGATACTAAAATGATTTATAACACATAGCTATAAATTTTAAAATAATGGACTTAATTTTTTTATAAATGTAAACGCAATTAAATCTTAAAAGGGGCTAATATTGTAGCTATATTTTAGTACAAATATGAGAATCCAATAAATGAATCACCAAAAATTATAATTTTGGAAATTATTATTGGGTTTTTATGAATAAAAATAGGGAATAAATTGGTTAAAAACCTTTAAAAATAAGGAAAAATAATAAAACATTTGGACACACTTATACATGCATACACATACTATTTTGAAAGTATCTTGCATATTAAAAAATATATATGGAAAAATTGGGTATCAACAGCTGCCCCTCTTTACCCGGGAAAGACGAAAGAGTTGTCGAGTAAAGATATGATGGCCAATTTTGACCGATGGAACAGTTCAAAGAGGTTCAGGCCATGCCCTGGTTTCTGAGTTGCCTACATATCCTTGGTTTTACAGGAATCGGTCCAGATGTAGTTCAGGATCTGTCGGCGGAGTATGTCGATGGAGACTTTTCAAGAACGGACGCAATATCCAGGACAGGTAAATGGTTAAAGTCTGATAGGCCTACGGGAACTGGAGCAGGATCGCTCCTGTTGAGATGGCCGTTGCCCGCTGCTTTACCTGCAAATAGGCAATACAAGCATATACTGTGCATAAATTTAAACATGATGCACATTCTCGTCGGACCATGAATGTTGTCTTCGGACGATGAGAATGATGTCCTTAGACCATGATGTCCTGGTCCATGAAGTGTGCAATAAAGGATTCACATGCCATGAAATAATGCTCTCGGGCTATGAGAAAGGTGCCTCCGAACCATCATGCCTTTGAATAATGATATGCAAAAAAACTAAAAGGGATCCTCAGGCCATGACATGGTGTTCTTGGGCTATGAAAATGGTGCCTCCAAACGATGAAGCCTTTGGATAATTTGGCAATATTTCAGCCTATGAAATGCAGTGTGTGGTGATCTTTTAGCCCATGAGATGCAATAAGTGACGATCTTTCAACCATGCAGCGATCTTTCAGCCATGCACTTCGGTAGGTGGCGATCTTTCAGCCTATGAAATGCAGTGTGTGGCGATCTTTCAGCCCTTGAGATGCAATAAGTGGTGATATTTCAACCATGCGGCGATCTTTAAGCCATACAATGCGGTATGTGGCAATCATTCAGCCCATGAGATGTAGATGTGGTGATCTTTCAGCCATGCAATGCAGTAGGTGGCAATCTTTCAGCCATGTAGATGCAGATGGAGGTAGAACCTAACCTCGGAAGGCAGAATAGTAGCCTTATGTAATGCGAAAATGCAGATGGAGTCAATGTTTAGTCTTAGAAGGTAGAATAATAGCCTTATGCAATGCGTAAATGCAGATGGAGACAACGTTTAGTGTCGGAAGGCAGAATAGCAGCCTTATTCAATGTGGAAATGCAGTGTTTAGTCTTGGAAGGCGGAATAGTAGCCTTATGCAATGCGAAAATGCAGATGGAGACAACATTTAGTCTCGAAAGGCAGAATAGTAGCCTTATGCAATGCGAAAATGCAGATGGAGACAACGTTTAGTCTCGGAAGGCAGGATAGTAGCCTTATGCAATGCGAAAATACAGATAGAGACAACGTTTAGTCTCGGAAGGCAGAATAGTAGCCTTATGCAAGAAATAAAATGGCAAATGGTAATAAGCTTTCTTAGCTGATAGCAGATTGCGATATTGTGACTGCTGGGGACATTGTGCCTGCTGGGGACACTGTTGTGCGTGGATAGAAAATGTGAATAAATGCAATGGGTCTGATAGTTGTATTCCTGAACAACGTTTATCTCGTAAGTGTATAGTATGTTTGATGGTTTTGCAATCCAAGTGCCTGCATCTAAAGAAAAATCGTGAGTTTTGCAAAATAAAGGGGGGGGGGAGGTTAGTTCATATCCCTGCTGGCTCTGCTTGAGCTGCTCGGCTTTGATCTGGTGATACTACATGTATTGTTGGGGTAGCGTTGCTAAACAAAGCAATTTCAATAATAAACAGGCATGATTTTGTGAAAGTATGACATAAGTGTATAATGAAAATAATTTTTAGATGAACCGACGACTGCGACGTAGTTTAGGACATTGCAACCTCTCCTGCTATGGAATTTTAAGGGTCCTCCTCAAAATTCTGCCCCAGTTTGATGAGTTGACGCTTCTAACGGTTGCTTGTGGCGATTGGCTGAAATTACTTCCGAATTTTGAGTGTCCCCTTCAAAATTCTGCCCCAGTTTCCAATTGCGGAGGGGGGGGATGAACTTTTTATTGAATTGTGATCGAACCCATAGCGCTGCCCACATATCCCCTCTTAAACGAGAATCAGGTCAGGTGTAGTTCAATTACATCGATGAGGAATGCATGAAAATTACATATAGTAACGCTTGACTGCATCTGAATTGATCGGTTTTGGCCAAACTTCTCCGTCCATTTCTGTGAGTATGAGAGCTCCTCCTGTCAGAACCCGGTGAACCATGTATAGACCCTGCCAGTTGGGAGAGAACTTCCCTTTGGCTTCATCTTGATGCGGGAAAATTTTCTTCAACACCAGTTGCCCCGGTGCGAACCGTCTCGGCTTGACTCTTTTGTTGAAGGCTCTGGATATTCTGTTATGATAAAGTTGACCATGGCAAACTACATTCATTCTTCTTCCGTCTATAAGGGCTAGTTGCACATAACGACTTTCCCTCCACTCTGCGTCGTCGAGTTCAGCTTCTTGCATGCTCCTTAGGGAGGGAATCTCTACCTTAGCGGGAATGACTGCCTTTGTACCATAATCCAGCATAGGAGGTTGCCTCGGTTGATGTGTGGACTGTGGTACGATACCCCAATAGAGCAAATGGTAACTTCTCGTGCCACTGCTTATGCTTCTCTATCATTTTCCTAAATATTTTCTTGATATTCTTGTTGGCAGCTTCTACAGCTCCATTCATCTGCGACATATAGGCTTTGGAATTCTTGTGTTTGATCTTAAAGGTTTCACACATAGCTTTCATCAAGTCACTGTTGAGGTTGGAGCCATTATTAGTAATGATTGACTCTGGAATTCCGAATTGACAAACAATGCGGTCGCGGAAAAAGTCTGCCACGACTTTCTTGGTTACTGCTCTGTAAGATGCTGCTTTGACCCATTTGGTGAAATAGTCGACGGCTACCAAGATAAATCTATGTCCATTGGCAGCAACAAGCTCTATTGGTCTAATAACATCCATCCCCAAGCGGCGAACGACCATGGTGAGCTTGTTGCATTAAGCTCATTTGGAGGTACCTTTATCATGTCTGCATGTATCTGACAGCGGTGGCATTTTCAGACATACTGGATGTATTCTGTTTCCATGGTCATCCAAAAGTAACCAGCTAGGAGTATCTTCTTTGTTAAGACGAAACCGTTCATATATGTACCACAGGTCCCAGCGTGAATTTCCTCTAGTAGCTTGGATGCTTCCTTGGCGTCGACACACCTTAATAGTCCCAAATCGGGAGTCCTTCTATACAGGATTCCTTCACTGTGAAAGCAGTTGTTGGACAATCTTCGAAGTGTGTGTCTCTGCATAGGATTTGCAAGCTCTGGGTACTCTCCTTTTGCCAAATATTCCTTGACATCATGAAACCAAGGTTTTCCGTCTGTTTCTTCTTCAATATGGGCATAATAAGCTGGCTGATCATAGATCTTTACTAGAATATGATCAATAAAGTTTTTGTGCGGATCTTGTATCATAGATGACAGGGTAGCCAATGCGAAATTATTTTGGATTCTGGGAACATGTTGGAACTCCGTCTTCGTGAACCTTTTCCTCAATTCCTGTACATGATGCAGATACGGGAGTATCTTGGAGTTCTTGGTTGTCCATTCTTCACACACCTGATGTATGAGTAGGTTCGAATCTCCAATCACTAGCAACCCTTGAATGTTCATGTCAATGGCCATCTCGAGCCCTAAGATGCAGGCTTCGTACTCGGCCATGTTGTTGGTGCAGGGGAACCTGAATTTGGCAGACACCCGATAATGCTGACCGGTTTCTGATACTAGGACGGCTCCTATGCTAACTCCTTTGAAGTTTTCCGCTCCATCGAAAAACATTCTCCACCCATCATAGGATTTTGCGATGTCTTCTCCTATGAATGACACCTCTTCGTCAGGAAAATATGTTTTTAGTGATTCGTATTCTCTATCCACGGGATTTTCAGCAAGGTGATCTGCTAGTGCCTGTCCTTTGATTGCTTTCTGATTCACGTAGAGAATGTCAAATTAACTCAATAGGATTTGCCACTTGGCTAACTTGCCAGTGGGCATAGGATTTTGGAAGATGTACTTTAAAGGATCCATCCTTGATATGAGATATGTGGTATATGCACAAAAATAATGCTTCAGTTTCTGAGCTACCCAAGTCAAAGCATAACAGGTGCGCTCTAACAAAGAATATTGGGCCTCGTATTAGGTGAACTTCTTACTGAGGTAATAGATAGCCTGCTCCTTCCTTCCTGTCTCATCATGGTACCCCAAAACGCAATTGAAATCTCCATCCAATACTGCAAGGTAGAGCAATAAGGGTCCTGGATCAAGCGGGACCAAGACCGGTGTTGACAAGTACTCCTTAATTCTGTTGAAGGATTTTTGGCAGTCATCGGTCCATTAGGTGGCGGTGTCCTTATTCAACATCTTAAAGACTGGCTCACAGATAACTGTGTACTATGCTATGAATCGGCTGATGTAGTTAAGTCTTCCCAAGAAACTCATCACATCTTTCTTGTTCTTTGGCGGTGGTAGTTCATGGATGGCTTTGAGTTTTGATGGGCCCAGTTATATTCCTCGGCGAATCACAATAAACCCAAGCAATTTTTCGGCAGGAACCCCAAATGCACACTTCGCAGGATTTAGTTTCAGGTTGTACCTTCGCTATCTATTGAAGAACTTCCTCAAATCTTCCATATGATCAGTGACCTTCTTGGACTTGATGATGACATCATCTGCATACACCTCAATCTCCTTGTGTATCATATCATGGAAAATAGTAGTCATGGCCCTCATGTAGGTGGACCCTGCATTCTTTAACCCAAACAACATCATATTATAACAGTACATTCCCCATGGTATAATGAATGCCATTTTCTTAGCATCTTCTTCATCTATCCAGATTTGATGATAACCAGCGAAACAATCTACAAATGACTGCAACTCATGCTTGGTGCAATTGTCAATCAGGATATGTATATTCGACAAAGGGAAGTTGTCTTTCGGACTGGCCCGGTTGAGATCCGGTAGTCGACACAGACTCTGACCATCCTATCCTTCTTTGGCACTGGCACAATGTTGGCTAACCATGTCGAGTATTCTACTACCTTGAGAACCTTAGCTTTGACTTGCTTAGTGACTTCTTTCTTGATTTTCAAACTCATATCAGGCTTGAACTTTCTGAGCTTTTACTTTACCGACGGACATGTCAGATCGTTAGGCAGTTTGTGAGCCACAATAGACGTACTTAGACCAGTCATGTCATCATACGAACAGGCGAATATGTCCTTGTATTCCCTTAGAAATTCTGTGTATTCCTTCTTTTCTGGCGGCGCTAAGTGAACACTGATTCGCGTTTCTTTGACGTTCTCTGCATCTCCCAGGTTAAAAATTTCTATCTCGTCTAGGTTGGACTTAGGTATGTTCTCAAAGTTCTCAACTTCTTTGACAACCTCCTCTGGTATGTCATCTTCCTCTAAATCAGTGTCCGTTTATTGCGTTGTGTCATTGCATGTCACAGTCATTGGTTCATCAAGATAAGTAATAGTAATGATGTATAAGTAAAGTAATGAGAGAAAAATAATAATGAGTGTTGATTCATAAGAAAAGTCAAAATGCTTTGATAAATTGCATAATCGCTTTGAACATTGGAGATCTTATTACGGGAATCAAAATGCAAAAGGAAAATCATTTAGTAAATAAAATAGTGCATGATGCTTATTTTAGCATTGCTAACCCGAGGCTCGTCGGGCTCTAGTTGTCCTGATGGTCTAGTTATTGAGGCATGCCCCTCTGCTTATGGCCTGTATGGAAGGGCCTTCCTCCCCCTCCTACTCGAGACAACATAACAATTCATATCATTGTCTTTCAGGAACAAGTTCTTCACCATGGCCAGTGCTTCTTCTTCGTCTGACCCATAAATAATGTTGGCCAGTGGGAAGGTCTGCTCCAGATTGGGTATTGGCTGCTCCAGTGGATTGTAAGGACTGTGCCATGGTGGTGACCAGTTGTTGATTCTTCCTAGGTGTACTCATATCCCAGACTGAAAGTAGTGCATTGTTTTTGAGCTTTATGGGCTTAGCGATTCCTTGGAGGTTCTTGCCGAGCCCCTTGACAGGTTCGTACCCATTCCAATTCACTATACTCTCGATCTTGTTATCCCACCACTTGTCTTTGTCAACAACATTTACCCGTTCAATATGATGGTAAGTCTCTCCGCCTAGATTCTTCTCCCTTCGATTGCCGGAATGGTCTGGCGACTGTATATAGGGTTGCTCCCGTCGCCGTGAATGATCACCTCTTGATAATTCCATTCAAACTTTACTACCTGATGCAGTGTCGATGCTATGGCCCCAGCTGCATGGATCCATGGCCAACCCAACAACAGATTGTAAGATGCTGGCACATCTATCACCTGGAAATCAACGTCGAACCATGTTGGCCCCATTTGCAAGCATAGACTAATCTCCCCAATAGTGGAACTTTGAGAACCATCGAAAGCTTTCACATTGATGGCTCCATCCTTTATCTCGTGCAGTCCCTTACCCAACTTCTTGAGTGTTACCCGTGGACAAATCTTGAGACTGGAACCCCCATCGATCAGGATCCTGGTGATGAAGTAGTCCTCGCATTGCACAGTGATGTGCAGTGCTTTGTTGTGTCCCAATCCTTCAGGTGGTAGCTCATCCTCATGAAAAGTGATCTTATGGCTCTCCAACACTTGTCCTACCATGTTAGCCGTTTCTCCGCCAGTGATGTTGCTTGGTACGTATGCCTCACTTAGTACCTTTAGTAGAGCATTTTTGTGTGCCTCAGAGTTTTGTAGTAAAGCAAGAATAGAGATTTGTGTCGGTGTTTTGTTCAACTGGTCGATGACCGAGTATTCCTTGGAATGTATCTTTCTCCAAAGATCATCTGGACCTGTCTCAATAATGGGTGGCCGGTTGGAGTCCTACTTGCTTGACTCGGCTAGGTGTTTCGGGGTATAAACCCTACCAGTTCTTATCATGCCCTATGCAAAAACAGTCCCTTCGAACCTGACCATGCCTTTCCTTCTTGCCTCGGTTGTATAGTCCCAGGGTACAACCTTTGTATGGAATAGTGTCATAGTCGACATTGCCACTGGGATCGGTGTGGCAATCCTTACTCCAAATGGAGCATGTGCCTTGGGCGGCAAGACTGCAACTTTAAACGGTGTAGGTGCATTTGCTGTAGACACAAATTCAACCTCAATTGGCGCTGGTGTCTTTGTGTATGACGTTGCTTCAAATTCAAGCGGCACATACATATTTACCTCAGCATCCCCAGATGGCTGAATCTGGGTTATGATCGGATTAAGAGTAACTATTGGTTTCTTTGGGTCATCTCCTTCCGTGATCAACCCGATTGATCCCTTGGGATCCCAATCATCCTCTATTTCAATCATGTGAACGCCTCCACCCTTATGTTCTGGCAGGGGTTTATTGTGAACATTCAGAGCGGGTTCTTTTTCCACAATAATCTTGTTATCGATCAAAGACTAGATCTTATCTTTTAGAGAACAACATTCATCAATGGCGTGCCCATTCATGCCAGAGTGGTAGGAACAGGATTTGTTTAAGTTAATCCACTAGGAAGGGTTCTCAGGGGTTGCAGCAGAGATGGGGGTAATATAACCAGCAGCTTTGAGTCTCTCGTACAATTGGTCATTAGGTTCAGCAATGGTTGTATATTGTTTTGGGGGTTTGCGATCAAAATTTGGGCGAGGTTTAGGGAAATTTTGGCGTGCAGGAGGTGATTGATAGTGGGATGGTTGAGTATTGTAGGTTTGGTAGACATGTGCGGGCTGGGAATATCTGGGCAAAGTGAGATGGTATGTGGGAGGCAGATGTTACAACCCATATCCACATGTGTTAGTTCATGCCATATATTAGTTAACATAAATCCAAGAAGGAATTATCTTTGAGATGATAAGAAGTCAATCTTATTGGTCTTAAGTGATACAAGAGTGTATAAGGGTGATTAACCAGTATTAGAAGTTAAACGAATCAAGGATGTTGTAACTCGTATTTTCAGGTAATCTAGCGGTGCTTAATACACTCAAGAGGTCATTTATTAAGGTATTTTAATCATATAATATCCGTATCATAAGTCTTGAAGTCAAACGAGTTATGAAACAAAAGTCGACAAAAGTTGTCGCAACTTAGGTTCATAATTTTACTTAAATATTAGGTCAAATGTTTCTAATCCTTTCTCATAATTTACAAGGAATTATGGGGTGATATACCAACCAAATTAAAGATCTAGGAGTCTAGTTTCCAACTCATTAAACCGTTCATCAATATGATCTCGGAGTAGAGAGATATTCGCGTTTTCGCGAGACTGCGCCAAGCACCTCTCTATGGGGCCCACTAAGTCGGTTTAAGATATTTGGACCTATATAGGATGACTCCAACCTGTTTTAAGTCATTTCTTTTCACTATTTTCAGACCTTAGAACCCTAGGAATATCCTCTCAAGGTTCTCTCAAGATTCAAGACCCAATAAAAGGGCAAACAACACAAATCAAGTGTCGGGAATTCCGTGGCGCTAGTAAGTCTCTTGTTCTTCTTGTTGTTGCTCATTTTTTTGTCGTTGCATCTCGTGTGGGAGGTTGTTTTAAAGGGTTTATGTTCTGTAAATACTCCCTCATATTCTTAATATCAATCCTAGGTGATTTCAAGCCTTCTAAAGTGATTCTAGTGCCGAAAAACACTAATTGATCGCTAGTTTCGCTTTTTTGTTGTTGTGGCAGCATTGGAGGGATATTTCATGGAAATTTAAGGTCAAATTGGAGTTGTTATTTCTGTATAAAGGTAAGGAACCTCTTACTCTATATGTATTTAAGATTATCCAAGTTGCGGCTAAGCCATTGAAGCTAGAACTTGTGAGATATATATCGAAAGGCTTGGTAGTAATGTTATTGTTTTGTGGACTGTTTTGCGTTGTTGTTGGGCTGCATATTTTACTACTATCTTGTGGAGTTTTGGAGGAGGAAGGGTGTGGAGAAACACCATATATATGTAGGGTTATGGGCTGATAGTTATTCGTAACATTTCCAGGTTGTTTGACACGACTACGGTGGTCGTCGTATGTATGGAGTGATTAGGCTATGTGTGGACTATTTTGGGAGGCTCAATATGTTTATTATTGATGTTGTTTGGGCTGTTTGGTGACTGTTTTGAATGGTGTGAGGTCATATATATAGGGGAGGTGCTGTCCGTTTCATCGTAAAATAGGTTGTGGTCGATACATAATAGTTATGACGCTTAAATGATAACGATAGTATCGTTTCTCTTATTGTAGACTAAGGAGTTTTGACAATTGCATAGCTTGAGATTGGGGAAGTATATACAAGGTATGTGAGGCTATCCCTTTCCTTCTTTTGCACGACTCCGATTGTACATAATGTAATGAACGAGCTTCCAAGATACTCTACTCTTAGAAGCTAGCAGTACTTACATTGTTTTCCCTCTTATGGAACGATTGATGTTAATGTTACTTCTCTTATTCTTATGTTATCAATGTTGTTCGTACTTCCTAAATCTTATAAGGTTCATAGTGAAGAGTTAGTCCTAATAACGTGTATAGAGGATACCGACCTTACGTCACTCCGAAAGGTTTAGAATGTGATTCCATGAGTCGAGCATGCATTATATATATGTATCTATTTTACTCTACCGAGCCACGCTATAGTTGGCCGGGTACGGCACCTATTGTGCAACCACTGATCAGTTGGGTTTTACCGAGCTCCACGTGGCCGGGTACGATTCTACCGAGCCTATTATGGCCGGGTACGATATGATGATGATGATGCCCACAGAGGCGAATGCTTTAAAGGTTTATGTATTTATACATATGTATCATGCATTTCATGTAAGTAGCCCTCAGAGGTACTAAGATGTTACAGGTTGTATATTCTCTATCCTTGCTTACATTACTGATCGTATTTATGGTTCCTTGCCTTACATACTCAGTACTTTATTCGTACTGACGTCCTTTTATTTGTGGACGCTGCATGTCGTGCTGCAGGTCCTGATAGACAGGCAGGTGCAGCTCCCCCACCACAGTAGACTGTCCAGTTCAGCGGTGATTGGCGAGATCCCTTCTCCGGACTTGCCTTGGTCTTGGTATGCAATTTTTGTTATAGACATTATGGGTATGTCGGGGCCCTGTTCCGGCTATGTTGCAACACTTATGTTCTTTTAGAGGCTCATAGACAGGTGTCGGCTCATGTATAGTTTGGTATGCCTTGTCGGCTAGTTTTTGTTGTATAGTCTTTCATAGTAGCGTGGTAGCTCATACCTTATACGTAGTTTCTTGATTGTCTGGTCATCCCCTGCTATGTATGTTCATGCCGTCATATTTTATTGCTGGTTGTCCATGATCTAGGTCTACCATTTATATTGATCTCGTCAGCCTTAAAAGATAATAATGAAGGTTAGATGAAATGTACGTTGGTGCTCGGCAAGTGTGGTCGGGTGCTAGTCATGGCCCTTCAGTTTGGGTCGTGACAAACTTGGTATCAGAGCAAGTCTGTCCTAGGGGTTGTCTATGAGCCGTGTCTAGTAGAGTCTTGATTATGGATGTGTAGCGCGCCACATTTATAATCAGGAGGCTACATGACATCTAGGGTTGTTACCTTCTTCCTGAATCTAGATCGTGCGTAGAGTTGAGTCGTAAGTGTTCGTCTCTAATATTCACCTTGTTTTTTTCCAGTGATGCCTTCGAATAGGAAGCAAACGATTAGTAGACGGCTTGATACAGCAGCGGGAGAGGGTACCAGTCAGGTGCCCCAAGTCAGAGCAGGACAAAGTGAGGCTGAAAGTGAGATGCCCTCTCATACCTCATCTACTCCATCTCCTCCAGAGGATATTAGAAGGCACCCAGCGCCTCCAGTTCCTCCGTCTAGCACTCCAGACCAGGATATGCGGAGTGCTTTGCAGTTATTGACTAGCTTGGTAGCTGCTCAGGATCAGAGGCAGAATACAGGTGCTGCTGAGAAACCAGTTAGTACAAGAGTTCGTGATTTTATTAATTTAGACCCTCCAGTGTTTACCGGATCAGACCCCAAGGAGGACCCACAGACTTTTATTGACCAGGTTCATCGTACACTTCGGGTTATGCATGTTAGTGATACAGAGGCAGTAGAGTTGGCTTCTTATCGGCTACGGGATTTAGCGGTTCTCTGGTATGATAGTTGGGAGAGATCCAGGGGTCCGAACCCTCCTCCAGCTGTGTGGAAGGAATTTTCTGAGGCCTTTCTTCGTCACTACTTGCCAGTTGAGATACGACGAGCTAGAGCTGATAAGTTCTTGAACCTTAGACAAGGTAATATGAGTGTGCGAGAGTACAGTATGCAGTTTGATTCTTTGGCAAGGTATGCTCCCCATATGGTGGCCGAGATGAGTGATAGGGTGCATATGTTCATGAATGGGTTGGGACCACATCTAATAAATGAGTGTACGACAACCTCCTTGGTGGAGGGCATGGATATTTCCCGTATTCAAGCTTATGCCCAGACCCTAGAGGATCGTAAGCGCCAGCAGAGGGCAGTTAGGGAGCAGGATAGAGGCCAGCATAAGAGGGCGAGATTTGCAGGGTATTCTGATGACTTCAGAGGCCGCATCAGGCCACAGTTTTCGAGGAGTTCGGCGCCACCTGTAGCTAGTGCTCCTCCACAGTTTCAGAGGCCTCGATATGATCGATCCTATTCTGGTCCAGGTCAGAGTTCGCGGGCATCTGGCTCGCAACATCACAGGGATACTAGTCAGATGAGACCCCCAACACCACATTGTGATCAGTGCGGCAAGGCCCACTTTGGACTGTGTCGTCGAGGTTCTGATGCATGCTATTCGTGCGGGCAGCCTGGCCATATGATGCGGGAGTGTCCTAATAGAGGAGGTGATGGTATGGCTCAGCCGACTGGATCTGTGTCTGGTTCTTCCTCATCAGTTCGACCTCCAGCACGGGGTTTTCAGCAGTCGACAGGTCGTGGTAGGGGTAGAGGTGCAGTGCCGAGTTCGAGTGGTGCTCAAAATCGAACCTATGCTCTAGTAGGTCGACAGGATCTCGAGTCGTCTCCAGATGTTGTTACAGGTATTATATCTGTGTTTTCTTATGATGTATATGCGCTGATTGATCCGGGATCTACATTATCATATGTTACACCCTTTGTGGCTAATAAGTTTGGCATTGAACCTGAATTGATAAGTAAACCCCTCGCGGTATCTACTCCGATAGGAGATTCTGTGATTGCTAGAAGGGTATATAGAGGTTGCACTGTGATGATTTGTAGTCGTCAAACCTCGGCAAATTTATTTGAGTTAGAAATGGTTGATTTTGATGTGATAATGGGAATGGACTGGTTGGCCTCATGCTATGCAAATGTTGACTGTCGTACGAAGATGGTTAGGTTCCAATTTCCGGGTGAACCCGTCATTGAATGGAAAGGGAACATTGCTACACCGAAAGGTAGGTTTATTTCCTATCTTAAGGCAAGGAAAATGATCTCAAAAGGTTACATTTATCATCTCGTTCGCGTTAGGGATGCGGAGGCGAAACCGCCTACTTTACAATCAATCCCTGTGGTCAACGAATTCCCAGATGTTTTCCCAGATGAACTCCCAGGCCTTCCTCATGAAAGGGAGATTGAGTTTAGCATTGATGTGTTGCCTGACACTCAACCGATCTCTATTCCTCCATACAGAATGGCCCCGGCAGAGTTGCGAGAGTTGAAGGTGTAGTTGAAGGACTTGCTAGATAAGGGCTTTATTAGGCCTAGCACTTCACCTTGGGGTGCACCAGTCCTATTCGTGCGGAAGAAAGACGGGTCGTTACGGATGTGTATCGACTATCGACAGTTGAATAAGTCTACTATAAAGAACAAGTATCCACTTCCAAGAATTGATGACCTGTTTGACCAACTCCAGGGTGCCAAGTATTTCTCTAAGATTGATTTACGTTCAGGGTATCATCAGGTGAGGGTTAGGGAGAAGGATATTCCAAAGACGGCCTTCCGGACAAGATATGGGCACTTTGAGTTCTTGGTGATGTCGTTCGGGCTAACAAATGCCCCAACAGCTTTTATGGATCTCATGAATACTATATTCAGGCCCTATCTTGATGTGTTCGTGATTGTATTCATTGATGACATTCTAGTATATTCTCGTTCGGAGGCGGAACATGCGGGCCACTTGCGGATAGTATTACAGACGCTTCAGGATCGTAAGTTATATGCTAAGCTCTCCAAATGTGAATTCTGGCTGAACTCAGTAGCATTCCTTGGCCATGTGATATCTGATGAGGGTATTAGTGTCGACACTCAGAAGATCGATGCAGTAAAGAATTGGCCGAGACCTACAACACCATCAGAAGTCCGCAGCTTCCTAGGGCTAGCAGGATATTATAGGCGGTTTGTAGAAGGATTTTCCTCTATATCATCACCATTGACTAAGTTAACACAAAAAGCTACCAAATTCCAGTGGTCTGACACTTGTGAACGTAGTTTTCAGGAGTTGAAGAATCGATTGACATCTGCACCAGTGCTCACTCTTCCTGAAGGAACAGAAGGTTATGTGGTATATTGTGATGCCTCAGGTATAGGTTTGGGGTGCGTATTGATGCAGCGTGGGAATGTGATTGCTTATGCATCAAGACAATTGAAGAAGCATGAAAAGAATTATCCAACCCATGATTTGGAATTGGCTGCAGTAATATATGCTTTGAAGATATGGTGGCACTACTTATACGGCGTCCATGTTGACATCTACACAGATCACAAGAGTTTACAATACATCTTCAAGCAGAAAGAGTTGAATTTGAGGCAGCGTAGGTGGCTTGAATTATTGAAAGACTACGACGTCGAGATATTGTATCATCCCGGTAAAGCCAATGTTGTGGCAGACGCTCTCAGCCGTAAATCAATGGGAAGCTTAGTACATATTGAGGCAGGTAGATGGGGGTTGATTAAAGAGCTTCATCAGCTAGCCAATATGAGAATCAGATTGTTAGACTCTGATGACGGAGGTGTTACTGTACAGAATACATCAGAATCATCTTTGGTAGCCGAGGTAAAAGCACGACAATATGAAGATCCTATCTTAGTACGATTAAGAGAAAGCATTCAACAGTGTAAAAGTATGGCTTTTGGGATCGGAAAAGATGGGGCACTGAGATACCAGAGCCGATTGTGTGTGCCTAATGTGGCAGGGTTGCGAGAGAAGATTATGAATGAGATTCATCAATCCCGATATTCCATCCATCCCGGCTCGACAAAGATGTATCATGATGTCAAGGAGCAGTATTGGTGGGATAATATGAAGAAGTCTATTGCAGAATTTGTAGCCCAGTGTCCCAATTGTCAACAAGTAAAGATAGAACATCAGAAACCCGGTGGATTGCTTCAAAATATAGAGATTCCGACCTGGAAGTGGGAGGTGATTAATATGGACTTCATTATTGGATTACCTCGCTCTTATCATAAGTTTGACTCCATCTGGGTGATAATTGATCGACTTACAAAATGTGCCCATTTTCTGCCAGTGAAGACAACTTACACGGCTGAAGATTATGCAAAGTTGTATATCAAGGAGATTGTTAGGCTTCATGGTGTGCCCATATCTATTATATCAGACCGAGGAGCTCAATTTACGGCTAACTTTTGGAGGTCTTTCCAGAAGGGTTTAGGCACACAGGTAAATCTCAGCACTGCATTTCATCCGCAGACTGATGGACAGGCTGAACGTACCATTCAGACACTGGAAGATATGCTACGAGCATGTGTTCTAGATTTTAAGGGGAATTGGGATGATCATCTTCCACTCATAGAATTCGCCTATAACAATAGCTACCATTCCAGTATTAAAATGGCCCCATATGAGGCACTATACGGGAGGAGATGTAGATCACCAGTTGGATGGTTCGAAGTCGGTGAAACAGAATTATATGGGCCAGATTTGATTCACCAAGCTATTGAGAAGGTGAAAGTGATACAGGAGCGATTGAGGACGGCACAAAGCAGGCAAAAATCTTATTCTGATGTCCGACGTCGTGATCTAGAGTTTGAGGTTGGTGATTGGGTTTTCCTGAGGATCTCACCAATGAAGGGTATTATGCGTTTTGGGAAGAAAGGTAAGCTGAGTCCAAGGTATATCGGGCCGTATAAAATTCTTCGACGGATTGGACAGGTTGCTTATGAGTTAGAATTGCCATCCGAATTGGAATTTGTCCACCCGGTATTCCATGTATCTATGTTGAGAAAATGTATTGGAGACCCTTCTCGAGTCATCCCTATCAAAGATGTACAAGTTACAGAGGACCTATCATATGAAGAAGTGCCAGTGGCGATATTAGATCGGCAAGTCCGCAAGCTGAGAACAAAAGATGTAGCTTCCGTCAAAGTATTGTGGAGGAACAAAAATATGGAAGAAATGACATGGGAAGCAGAAGAGGAGATGAAGTCTAAATACCCTTACTTATTCCAGAATGAAGATAACAAGGATGCTGGTGGAAGACAGGATACATTGGAAGAAGAAACGGCTCTATGAGGTAAGCAATAATTTGAGAATACTCCTCCTTAATACAAAATGGTGATATGTAGATAATGTAAATACGCATAATGCTTTGTGTAGCCTTGTGAAGCCATATGTTGGGCTTAATTACTTGCAAGTTTTGCTAGTGACCATTTTATAGGGGAAAATTGATCGGAAATTTCCATTGGAATCCACGATGATTTAAACTCCCCATAAACCCTTACATTCGAGGACGAATGTTCCTAAGGGGGGGAGGGTGTTACAACCCATATCCACATGTGTTAGTTCATGCCATATATTAGTTAACATAAATCCAAGAAGGAATTATCTTTGAGATGATAAGAAGTCAATCCTATTGGTCTTAAGTGATACAAGAGTGTATAAGGGTGATTAACCAGTATTAGAAGTTAAACGAATCAAGGATGTTGTAACTCGTATTTTCAGGTAATCTAGCGGTGCTTAATACACTCAAGAGGTCATTTATTAAGGTATTTTAATCATATAATATCCGTATCATAAGTCTTGAAGTCAAACGAGTTATGAAACAAAAGTCGACAAAAGTTGTCGCAACTTAGGTTCATAATTTTACTTAAACATTAGGTCAAATGTTTCTAATCTTTTCTCATAATTTACAAGGAATTATGGGGTGATCTACCAACCAAATTAAATATCTATGAGTCTAGTTTCCAACGCATTAAACCGTTCATCGATACGATCTCGGAGTAGAGAGATATTCGCGTTTTCACGAGATTGCGCCAAGCACCTCTCTATGGGGCCCACTAAGTCGGTTTAAGATATTTGGACTTATATAGGATGACTCCAACCCGTTTTAAGTCATTTCTTTTCACTATTTTCAGACCTTAGAACCCTAGGAACATCCTCTCAAGGTTCTCTCAAGATTCAAGACCCAAAAAATGGGCAAACAACACAAATCAAGTGTCGGGAATTCCGTGGCGCTAGTAAGTCTCTTGTTCTTCTTGTTGTTGCTCATTTTTGTGTCGTTTCAGCTCGTGTGGGAGGTTTTTTTAAAGGGTTTATGTTCTGTAAATACTCCCTCATGTTCTTAATATCAATCCTAGGTGATTTCAAGCCTTCTAAAGTGATTCTAGTGCCGAAAAACACTAATTGATCGCTAGTTTCGCTTTTTTGTTGTTGTGGCAGCATTGGAGGGATATTTCATGGAAATTTAAGGTCAAATTGGAGTTGTTATTTCTGTATAAAGGTAAGGAACCTCTTACTCTATATGTATTTAAGATTATCCAAGTTGCGGCTAAGCCATTGAAGCTAGAACTTGTGAGATATATATCGAAAGGCTTGGTAGTAATGTTATTGTTTTGTGGACTGTTTTGCGTTGTTGTTGGGCTGCATATTTTACTACTATCTTGTGGAGTTTTGGAGGAGGAAGGGTGTGGAGAAACACCATATATATGTAGGGTTATGGGCTGATAGTTATTCGTAACATTTCCAGGTTGTTTGACACGACTACGGTGGTCGTCGTATGTATGGAGTGATTAGGCTATGTGTGGACTATTTTGGGAGGCTCAATATGTTTATTATTGATGTTGTTTGGGCTGTTTGGTGACTGTTTTGAATGGTGTGAGGTCATATATATAGGGGAGGTGCTGTCCGTTTCATCGTAAAATAGGTTGTGGTCGATACATAATAGTTATGACGCTTAAATGATAACGATAGTATCGTTTCTCTTATTGTAGACTAAGGAGTTTTGACAATTGCATAGCTTGAGATTGGGGAAGTATATACAAGGTATGTGAGGCTATCCCTTTCCTTCTTTTGCACGACTCCGATTGTACATAATGTAATGAACGAGCTTCCAAGATACTCTACTCTTAGAAGCTAGCAGTACTTACATTGTTTTCCCTCTTATGGAACGATTGATGTTAATGTTACTTCTCTTATTCTTATGTTATCAATGTTGTTCGTACTTCCTAAATCTTATAAGGTTCATAGTGAAGAGTTAGTCCTAATAACGTGTATAGAGGATACCGACCTTACGTCACTCCGAAAGGTTTAGAATGTGATTCCATGAGTCGAGCATGCATTATATATATGTATCTATTTTACTCTACCGAGCCACGCTATAGTTGGCCGGGTACGGCACCTATTGTGCAACCACTGATCAGTTGGGTTTTACCGAGCTCCACGTGGCCGGGTACGATTCTACCGAGCCTATTATGGCCGGGTACGATATGATGATGATGATGCCCACAGAGGCGAATGCTTTAAAGGTTTATGTATTTATACATATGTATCATGCATTTCATGTAAGTAGCCCTCAGAGGTACTAAGATGTTACAGGTTGTATATTCTCTATCCTTGCTTACATTACTGATCGTATTTATGGTTCCTTGCCTTACATACTCAGTACTTTATTCGTACTGACGTCCTTTTATTTGTGGACGCTGCATGTCGTGCTGCAGGTCCTGATAGACAGGCAGGTGCAGCTCCCCCACCACAGTAGACTGTCCAGTTCAGCGGTGATTGGCGAGATCCCTTCTCCGGACTTGCCTTGGTCTTGGTATGCAATTTTTGTTATAGACATTATGGGTATGTCGGGGCCCTGTTCCGGCTATGTTGCAACACTTATGTTCTTTTAGAGGCTCATAGACAGGTGTCGGCTCATGTATAGTTTGGTATGCCTTGTCGGCTAGTTTTTGTTGTATAGTCTTTCATAGTAGCGTGGTAGCTCATACCTTATACGTAGTTTCTTGATTGTCTGGTCATCCCCTGCTATGTATGTTCATGCCGTCATATTTTATTGCTGGTTGTCCATGATCTAGGTCTACCATTTATATTGATCTCGTCAGCCTTAAAAGATAATAATGAAGGTTAGATGAAATGTACGTTGGTGCTCGGCAAGTGTGGTCGGGTGCTAGTCATGGCCCTTCAGTTTGGGTCGTGACAAACTTGGTATCAGAGCAAGTCTGTCCTAGGGGTTGTCTATGAGTCGTGTCTAGTAGAGTCTTGATTATGGATGTGTAGCGCGCCACATTTATAATCAGGAGGCTACATGACATCTAGGGTTGTTACCTTCTTCCTGAATCTAGATCGTGCGTAGAGTTGAGTCGTAAGTGTTTGTCTCTAATATTCACCTCGAAGTTTGTAACCATACCGTTTTTGATGCCCTCTTCAATCCTTACACCCAGCTTGATAATATCGAAAAATATGTGGCTATCAATCATCATTAATCTTTCATAATACTGCGGGTCCTGAGCCCAGACAAAGAATTTGTTCATCTATTCCTCTTCTAAGGCAGGTTTGACCTTAGCAGTTTCGGACCTCCAGCGAGTAGCACACTCGCGAAATGTTTCTGTGGGCTTCTTCTTTAGATTCTGAATATAGAACGAGTCCGGAGCATTCTCTATGTTAAACCCGAACATGTCCATAAAGTCAGATGCCATGCCTATCCACTTTGACCACTTCTTTGGATCTTGGCTAATGTACCAAGACAAAGCATCTCCCTTCAAACTCCTCATGAAAAGCTTCATGCGGATTCACTCTTCTTTCCTTACTCCAACCAATTTGTCACAGTGCATTCTCAAATGGACCATTGGATCCCTTGTACCATCAAATATTTTGAACTTCGGAGGTTTGTACCCCTCGGGCAGTTCGACATCGGGATGTATGCAAAGATCTTCATAGATCAGCCCTTCAATTCCCTTGCTTCCTTCGATGCCTTGAATCCGGCTAGTCAATTTCTTATGTTCTTCGGCCAGGTTCCTGATGAGCAAGTCTTTATCATCAGACTCGGGTGCACTTGAGATAGGTTGGGTGGAGTGTGGCGTGGTCTCTACGTAGATAGGGGTGTTATGTTGGTTGTGGAAGTGGTCATTTGTGGAGTTTTGGAGTTCTGGGATGAGTAACAGGGTGTTGTTTGGGGTATGGCATGTGTTGCATTGGGTCTTTGGTAGAATAATGTGAGGAACGAGATGATTCTATTGCTTTGGCATGTTCTAAGGCGGTGTAGGGTTTTGAGTATTAGGAAAGGTGATATTCGGGGTGCTGAGGGAAAATGACAAGCTTGCCAAATTCTGAACCTGATCGAGCTCTTCCTAGAATTTCAGCGATTTCTGTTCAAGTTGGGATACATTTTCCTTAGGAACATGAGTACCATGGCCATTGGTGGCCTCTACCTGTTCTGTTGAATTCTTCTTTCTGACGTTGTTCAAATCTTCCATTTTGCCTTTGTTCTTGTTTTTGACAAGACTAAGAGGAGGAGTGGGTGGAGGGCCCCTGGATCTCGTAGAATAGAATGATGTTGCCAGAGTGCACGAACTAACCTTTGGGGAGGGGAATAATAAAACAAAAGCAAAAATAAAAACAAAAGGTAATCAAGTTAGTGAGGAGTATAAAAAGTATTGCAATATTTAAACTCATAGTGCGGGAATATAAATCGAGTCCTAATTTGGGAACCACTTTGTGCCCGAGGTAGGCCTAGTGACAAATTGACTTGGAGAACATAGAACGCTAAATGCCTCATTTTATTAATAAAGACAGACGAATCCCAAATCGACACTAAATAAGCAAGAAATAAAAGTCACTAATGGCCATTGGCCTTATTACATTTATAAAGTGAAAAAGATGAACTCCTATCTACATGGTCCCAGAAGGACCTTCCTTAGGTTGAATGCTCTCGTTGATCAGATCCTCCAGCTTGCGAAGGTTCACCAGTAAAAATGCCTTTGCCAGGTGTTCTCCTTCGTTTCCCTCAGTGTTATGGTAGTCAGTGACTCTTTTCCTCACTTTTCCTTCCAATTACAACAGACTGTATTCCAGATATTCCTAGTTTTCGCTAGCTTTGGCGGCCCTCTCTTTCCACTCATTGATTTGGTCATTTGATGGAAGACTCCTCCACCAGTCTAGCAAGTGTGAGGCTAACCATACCAAAGTTGGGGACCTCATTCTTCATTTTCTGCAAAACAAAATGGTTAAGACCCTACCCCCACCAGACTCGACTATTTAAAATCAACAATTAACATGAAGCATTTAGTTTTCCAAATAAATGCATAGAACATGGTAGTGTCCTTTTGGGTTCAGTGAAACCCGACGGCCTTTGGACAAGGCCATCTTAAAGGATCATTATGTGGACAACATAACTGACCCGTCTAGGTTTGACCATGATGCATGCACAATTTGAACGGAGTAATGGTTTCTATGGGGTTTTAGACTGGTACCCTTGAGCGGACAACTCAAGGGGGAAGGCAAGGAATCGTCGACTGCACCACTGACCGACTGGTTTTACTGCAAATATGCCTTTTTGAATTTATGGGGGGGGGGAGGGGTAATGATATAGGAAGAGCACAACTGCTCATTATAAGAGTTGTTATGGTATTTGTTTGGAACGAGTGGAGTATGATGTTGAGCATGATTATGCAATAATTAAAACATGTTAGCACGTATTTACACATTAAGAAAGCGGTAAATACAACAGTTTCATAATTTAAATTGGCAATAAAGGAAAGAAACAAGAAAACATGTCAGTTTTGCAGTTGAAAAGGATATTAAATGCTTAAAGGAATTAAAAAAGTAATTGCACATAAAGAGGTACAAATTCACAAGAACGATCTGAAGTGGTAAAAGCCTAAGATCCCCAGCAGAGTCGCCATGCTGTCGTGCCCCCTTTTTTCCCTCTTTATGCAATCGGGAGATCGGGTTTGTGACATTTGAGTATGGGACAACTCATTTCTTTTGGGAACTGGGTTTTGCATTTTTGAAGAATCGCCACCTCATGATTTAAGGTGCATTAGGACACCTATAAGATCTACTCCTAAGCTTGTGTGATAACTAGAGATCGGGTAAGAGCTTGAAATTATCCTAAGGGGAAGGTGTTAGGCACCCCTCAGGATCCACTAGTGTGGTTCCCGGCCAGATAGTTTATTGTGAATTTGTACAATTTAGAAAATAGACAAATATAGGCTCAAATAGTAAGGGGTTTAAGTTTAAACATATAAGAGTTTGAAAACAATTAAAGGCGAATTTGAGAAGAAAGGGTTATAATTTCTACAAGTACTTGAAAATATAAAAGAGGAAAAGGGCGGGAAGGGGGGGGGGGGGGTCCTAGGTTTATTTATAATATGGATCACATCAATGTGATGCCCAGTATAACATTCCTCAGAAGAGGGGATACACGTGGCATTAGCGCACCGGTCATCATGTCCATATCTACCCTTCCCACCCCGTTAAGGTATTAAAGTGCGGATTGCTATCAATGTTTATTGCATGCTACTACCCGTCCATTCCTATCATTCCCGAAGGATTTTTAGGACTACTACTCCTAAAGGGGAGAGATATTAGGCAGATTTTATGTTTTAAAGGTGAAAAAGCTAAGGCGACATACAAAAGATATAGGGGCTGCACATTAGGGGAAACATATAACAAATAAGCGGCTCATGTATACCTCCTCAAACAAAGCACATAAATAGCATGACTTAAACATACATATAAGGTCTGACTTTAACATACTAAGGTAAGGGAAATTTCAATTGTTGAGGCAGACCAGTTTATTACATAACTTAGATAAGAAGTTCGAATCAGGCCTACCTGCTAGTTCTAGCAATTAACAAAGGCAGATTCAATTTTTTGGTTGTTATCACCTAAGGCTTGCATAAGCGTTTAGGAGAGATCCTATAGACATGGTATCTATTCAGAATGAAGCGAAACAGTAACAATTGAAGAAGAACGATTTGGATCCTATAGGCATGCTTTCTAAACCGCGTTAAAGTAAAAAGTAAGGTTGTTTGAAACTGATTAAGAGTCAAACTGATTTTAAATTGGTTTCAGATCCTATAAGCAGGATAAAAGGTTGTTTCAAACTGATTCACAGTCAAACTGATTTTAAATTGGTTTCAGATCATATAGGCCGGATATCTAGTGTTGCTCATTTTAATTCCTATAGACATGATATCTAGTTGAGCGTGAATTGAAGCATGCAATATCCCTATAGGCATGATTTCTACGAAGGGGGTACTGAAAATGATATCTGATTTTTAGTCCGTTAGTTCCTAAGCATGGTGTTTAAGTGTGGTAATGCAGAAATTAAGACAAGTCCTATAGGCAGGTTCTCTAAATGCAGAATTTAGGTCCTATAGGCATATTCTCTAAATGTAGAACATTTAAATTGGATCTTATAGGCATGGTATCTAGATGCAGAATTAAACGTGCAGAACAACAGATGATATCTAAATTACAGAATTGAACATGCAGAATTTTAGATCCTATAGACATGATATCTACCCTTGAGCATGCATATTTACCCAGCCCCTTTCACTATCCAAGCCCCAAATGTTTATTACAAGACTATTACAAACTAGATAATGAATTACATCAAGGAAACACAAAAGAAAAGTTACAACCAGAGGAAGCCTGATTCTTGACTTCCTCTCTGAGTTATGGAATAAACCACCTTAAGTGCCATTGTTTTAAAGCCTTTCTCAGACTTGAGTGTGTCAAAGTTCCCTAAGGGTCTCAAGAGGACCCCGGGTAGTGCTCGCACCCAAGGTGGATAACCAAATAGAGATGAGTACAGTGTGGAAGGGCCGGCCCTTATGTCTCCAAGTTCAGAGGGAGCTCATGGGTCCTAAGGCAAGGCTCACACAAGAGGGGTAGAACTTAAGTCTAAGAATATGGTAGAAGTGTAGATTAGAGATTTAGAACTGAGTGGAGAATGGAGAGGGATAGGGGTGAGTTGAAAACAGTAGAAGTAAAGGTAAAATCACAGAATAAGCAATTGTATAAAGGGGTCAGGGGTTTGGGAAATACATTGCAAGGAGCATATATCCTTAGGTAGGGGCCAGGTTTGGGCACTCACAGTAATAGATGGTGTTGCCATGCCTATAAACCAACCAGAACACACAACATATAGATGGTATATGGAGGTTATGATCCCAGGGAATCAGGTTTGGGTCATGGACATCAATGTTCAATGTTGTCATGCCCCAAACCAACCAAAGATACCAAACACATAGGGGATGTGGAACATATGACCCAGGAAGGGTCAGGTTTTAGGTCATGCACAACAATGTAAGATGTTAGCATTCCCTCAAACCAGTATACAAACACATATGGGTTATGGGGTATTGGGGTTCATACATAAGAAAATATTATTTCAGAAAAAAGAAAAGGCAGAGGAGACCCTAATTACTTTAATTGTTATTCAGTTTTATCATTTATGTCAAGCTTATTTGCAAGAGATATTGAGTTGTTCTTCCGGGCTGCACTTTGCTCTTCTTTAATTTCTCTAATTGTCCACTTGGATGAGATCTTTAATATCTCATATAATGTAGATGGACCGCATCATGTTGTGAATCCATGATCTTCCGATGATAATATTGTAAGCCATATCTAAAGCTATCATATGGAATAGGATATCTTTGATTACATCTTTCGCAAAGGTTGCCAGGGTAATTTCCCAGCATGTTATTTTACTAAAGTTGTTGAACCCGAAAAGTAGATGTGCCTTGGGGACGATCGTGACCGTCAACTGCATCTCCTCTATGAACTGCAATTGGATAATATTTACAAAGCTACCTGGGCTTGTCAAAACACATTTACAATCAGTATCTAAAACTCATAATGTGATTACTTGTCATGACCCAAAATCTACCTAGTCGTAATGACACCTAATCCTAACATTCTAGATAAACCAAACATAGAATAATGTAACTCAAATGAAAGATCATTATTGACAAGGAAAAGGAGTTGTTGATTATATACAATATCCCAAGGATTAGTAATATAAGTCACGAGCCATTATGATTTGGATTTACAAAGCCGGTATGGATAGTCAATACAACATTTGTTTAAATATACATACACAAGAGTACAAGTCCTAAACTATTAGGAACAAGTGGTAGCTTATATCTAAAATGCAGGTACATCTTCAAAGCCCACCTTCATTATTCACAAAGATCAGCTCCCAGATTTGCACGCAAGTTGCAGATATGTAGTATTAGTACAACCGACCACATGTACTTAGTAAGTATCCTGACTACCCTCGGTGAAGTAGTGACAAGTTTCAGGTCAAGGATACTCACTATACATAATATATACAGCTTAATAACATATACATATGCCCAATAATGTTATCGAAATCTAAGCACAAAATCCGAGTACAACCAAGCAAGGCATATAGAGAAGTTATGCATAAGTCTTATAATAGTTCAACATATAGGGAAAGTTATGTGTTTTCTATTAGATAACACGTAAACAATTGCATATAGAGAACATAAACACAAGTACTGTACCACTTTAACAACTCAACAAATAGAGATGATATGCAATTAACATCATCAAATTATTGAATCTTGCATATAAAGAAGATATACGCGAAACATCAAATAGTCTGTCAACAGTTGCATATCGAGAAGATATTCATGGAATATTAGGTAATCTATCAACACTTACATACAGAGAAGATATACATGTTTAAACAAGTAAATTTACACGGATCCACGTATAGAGAAGATGTATAATGTGATTCATCCCATCAAGTAAAGCAACATATAGAGACGATATGCAAAAGGCATGTATATATTTCGGATCTAGCATATAGAGAAGAATATGCAATGAAAGATTATGTATACATTCAAGGAATTTACAAATAGAGAAGAGATGCAAAGTCCAACCAATGATCAATTTTACCAAGATCCACATCAACCATAAACCCATTGGTTTCTCACAACCTTTGTGTACACCATCAAGAGAGAAATATGTGAGGCTGATACTAGGGTGATGGATCTTTATCTACATGTTACATGTACAACTCATGTGCCATAACCATACAAAAAACTCACATTCCATAGATTACAACAATCGCACGAATAACTCACGTACTATAATAACTCAAACCACACCAGTCCAACCCATCACACAGAAACATATACAAGAACATATGTATATGAATAATGGATATCCAATCTCATACTCATAGACTGAGCAAAATATCATGCTATGTTGTATGCATGTGCAAAGTTTACAACTACGGCTTAAATCATGCACATACACCATACAATAGCAAAGAATATGCTCATATAGGGAATCAACATCTATACATGATCTCTAGCATGATTCACATTGTTCACGTAGTTATACAAACATATAAAGCATGATAGCAAGAACCACATAATCTAAATCAAAGCATAATATAGCCTAAAGACTAATCTGGTCATGAATCATACATAGAACTGTACATACACTCATCACCTCGCATATATGTCGCATCTCACACATTTCAATTAGATAAACAAGGTTATTTCCTAAGGACTATTCCCTCATAAAGATTAGGCAAGATACTTACCTCTTCTGGGCTAGACTTCAACCTCAAAATGCATAAAAACCTTGCTCTAACCCTCCAACCATGAGCCAATCACCAACCAAGAAAGTCAATCAATGATAGTGATCCCGATCCATAAAGCTTCGATCTTTGAAGAATTTCCAAAAAACCAAAGAAGTCAACCCAGGTTTGTGTCACAGAAATTTGAAACCAATATCAAATTTTTATGAGCCATAACCTACCGAGTCCAAATAGATAATTAATTTTCAAATCTAATTTCAATTTCATGTTCAAAACCCCAAATTCATTCTCTTAAGTTCAAGTCAAAATCCCCCAATTTTCTCTCCTCAAATCCTTGATTTAGGTGTAATAATCGATTAAAAAATAAAACATATAATTAAAAAAAAAAGATAAAATTACTTACCCACATGATTTGGGCATTTATCTCCTCCAAAATTGCTTTACTTATGCTCCAAAAACTCAAAAAGTGAAGAAAATGACCTCAAAATCTCGAAATTAAATGTTTTAAAGCCATGCTGGTATTCCTTCATTGTGATCGATGTCATCAACCTCGGGATCACAATTCACAAAATATTCAGCATGATTTTACCCTTCGCGATCGCGGCGAAGAAGCTCCGCGATCGCGATGAACAAAGCTGAGTAAACTTGCTCAACTCTCTCCTGACAACTTCTAGTTTAATGGCCATAACATTCTGTACAAAGATCCAAATAGCGAAATGTTAAATGTTTTGAAACTTAGACAGAAAGGGCAACAACTTTTGTTTTTAGACCATTTCCAAATTCCTTATAGATTGCAAGATATAAGCTCTCGAAATAAGCCCAATGACAGTAGAAATATTTTCTTTGTGATCGCGATCTGTCCCTCCACGAACGTGATTCAGAACGCCAAAACTGCATTTTACTCTTCCCGAACGCAGCCCAGAGCTCAGCGATCGCAATGTACACTCCTGTAGTCAAACAATAGTAGCTAAAACCCATCTAAATTATCTCAAACTACCCCAAAACTCACCCAAGCCCCTCGGAACCCCTTCCAATAATACAAACAAGTCCATATACCTAATCCAAACTTATCCAAAGGCTCGAAACACTACAATTAACATCAAAACTGAGAATCAAATATCAAAATTATTCTCTTAACTTATGAACCTTCAAACTTTACCGAGCACGTCCAAACCATACTTAAACATCTTTCATTACATCCAAACTATATGCACAAGTTGTAATCAACAAAACCAACCTATACAAGGTCTCAAAACCACAATAGGAGTCTGATAGTACTGAAGTCAACTGCTAGTCAAACTTATGAACTCTTTAACTTTTAAAATTGCCAACTTTAGACAAATAGAGCTAAACCTTCTAGAAACATCCAAATTCAAATACGAACATACACCCAAGTACAAAATAATCATAACCAATTAAAATCATCAAATCTCATTTTTGAGGTCATTAACTTAAAAGTCAAACCTTGGTTAATTCTTCTAACTTAAAGCTTCCAAATTGAGAATTGTTGTATCAAATAAATTCCGAACCATTCGAAAATCAAAACCAACCATGCATGTAAGTCATAATGCCTCATATGAAGCTACTCAAGTGCTCAAACCATTGAATGGAATGCTAACACTGAAAACGATCAGTCGGGTTGTTACATTCTTCCCCACTGAAACATATGGTCATCCTCGAACTTGCCAAGAGTCATTCCAAAGTCACCAAGTCATTGCATAAAATCATCACACGCATATCCATGGGTGAACCCATGTCACCACAATCCATATAAGATCATTAGCACAACCCCAACTGAAGATTCTTTCTTCAACCGTAGCCCATAAATATTAGAAGTAATTCCCAACATTCGGAACTCCATGTACAATCTGTTGCAACCAAAACACTCACGCAAATGTACGCGATTTTCAAGTAATAAAGTAATAAGTAAAGTATCGTTCCCACGAGGACTTGTGATCAACTTATAGACTGATGCAAACTCAAACAATTATCGATTCAAGCTAATTCATCACAAAATACATAAATAACCAATTTACAATTTAACTAGTAGACAAACTATAATACAACGCAAAGTTACTACGCCACCTATGAATTTTTCTTTTAACAATTAATAAAAGAGATATCCCGGGGTTATAGGCTTGCTAGAGATCATGCTACATTTTTAGCTTAAAAATGATTTATTGAATTATTTGGGTTATTGATTATAGGGTTAATAATACCCATAAGAATCTATCGATTTCTTATGCGCCTATTCAAGTTAAATTAATACCTATATTTATATGGTGTTAATATTAACTCAAATGCATTTACAAATCCTATTTCTCAACCAAACTAGGCAATTAAGTATAGTTCTATCTTAATCGCGAATCTTTCACCCGATGCCCAAGATCCAGATCTTGCTCTATTTGATTCTATATGCAATCAAGAATTTTCTTTTTCAAGTTTAACTCAAGATTCGTAAATAGTATCTCACTGTTAGCTACGTAGTAAAATAATTAACAGCAGAATCAAATAAACAACCCTTAATGATAATTTCAAGATGATCAATTTAAGCTTCAAACAACATAATCATCTAACACCCATAACCCCAGAATATTTAGATTTTTAACCACTCATAATTATACAAACATCAACAATATAAGTCATAAACATCAAATAAATAGATACTAGAAGAAAGTTTAGAAAAATTATTTCAATACTTGCTCCAAAGTGTTGTCTCCTCTTGATTTTGATCCTCCAAGATGGATCTCCTCTTCTTTTTCTCTCTCAAATACAGTCTCTGCTTCAATAATGGCACTACTTTTTCCTTTATAATCGTGTCGGAAGGGGTTTTGACAAGTATGCCATTTTTTGTCCGAAATAAAATAATTTTGTGATTTTTAAACACCCGCGGCGTGCCCCGCGGCGCCCCGTGCGACACGTACATGGATTGGACAGAGGCAGAATGCATTTTAACAGAGCAAAACAATGCAGCGAAAATATTTGCACTGCCGCGGCGCCCCACATAGAGCGCCCCGCGGCGCGGCAGTGCAATTTTTTGTGTTGTTGCATTTTTTTATTTGTTTTGCTATTCGGGCTTCCTTTGCGACCCCCGAACACGATCTCGACTTGATTTATTTAGCTTTTACTCAGACTTCAAAGCCCCAAATCAGTCAAATTCATCAAAAATTTATTTCTTAAGTCGGATTAGCTTCCTGCAAGGCATAAAGCATGAATTTAGTACAATTCATTATTATTTAAGCTCAAACCTTTGTAAAATGCAATAATTAAAGTGTACAATGACTAAAACACGAATTTTTAGCCTATGATCAACACCCCACACTTAGACCATTGCTCGTCCTCGAGCAATTGACCTACATTTCACATAAGGACGACCTTTTTATCAAACAATTTCTCTAACAACACATGCCGACACTTAAGTACTAATTCATAATAGTTCAACCTCAAGACATGACTCACAAGTGCCACGCATTTTCATAACTTGCTTACTTACTCTAACACAAAGGTCAAAACGTTTCCTTGCTTTCAGAAATCATGTGCCCTCCTACAACTAATATAGACTAGTTCCTCTCAACATATTATTCACAAATATTTAGGAACTCAAAATAGGAAGAATTAATTCACTCTCAGAAATGAAATTCATGTGCAACAGATGACATACCATATGCTTGCCCCTAGTGTAATACTCTACTAATTGAGCTTATTCAATCAAGGATCAAATAGGACTTTAATTGGTTGTAATGCAGGCTGAGGAAGGGTGTGATAAATATAGAATGTAGTAGCTACATCTATTTGAGCACTTCATATATACACCATTTCATTTCACAATTTCAGCATTACTCTTATGTTAAACCATCTCCAACTCTTTTGAGATTTTTCATACTAACAACAAATCCCTTTTTCTTTAAGCACCATAAGTTAGAGAATATTACTACTGAAAATTCGAGCCCTATATATATATATACATATATATACATATATGAATTATTTTTCACTCTTAAGTGCTCATAAGAGATAGAGGTTCCAACAACTGATATATTTACATAAATTGGTAAGGTTTATAATGCGGATGCCAAAGAAATAGGATTAACAGCTCAACAGGTTTGACTAAGATATATACAATTAGGTGAATATAATTATCAAACTGGTTCAACAAAGAAATGCCTATATCATCTCCTAAACTTAATAATGCTACTATTTCGCTTTGTAAAACACTTGAGGGCAAGTTCTAGATATCAACTGTTACACACAGAATATTTCAACAACATCACTCACACATTGGCACACAACTCATTCAAGCTTGGATCTTTCTTGATTCTCTAGTCAAAGCAGTTAAGCATAGTTATAAATACACAATTTACGGCACTTACTTTAGAATCAAGAACTGAGATTGTGCATCACAAATAAGGTACATATAACTTCTGAAGCATGTGCATTTGAGGAGATTAACTTTGTGAGTTAGGAACTTTTTATTCAATTGAACAAAAAAAAATTTACACTATACCCGGTTCAAATATACCCTTGGAAAAGAACTGTGGCGTAAAGAAAAACCAAGGGGAAATTTTTAATTTGAAACAAAACTAGCATACACTAAACTGAAATAAAAAGCAAATATTTTTTTTCGAGTTTCAACTTTATTTCCCTCAAGAAAATCCATCGTAGGGAAACAAAATCGAAATTAGTACCACTACTACCTACGAACGCTATAGTCTACCAAACCAAAAAGTTTAACAGTCTAAACAAAATTAAACAACCAAAAATACGAAAAATACTAAAGTAAGTACATTACAATAGGGGCAAATCACCCTACACTAAAAATCTTGCATTGTCCCTAATGCAAAAAGATCAAAAATAGATCAGAAAAGAGGCTCCCTAAGGCCATTGGCCTAAGCATATTCATCTTCAAAGGTGCTGGTGGGGGTGCCCTTATGCCTCCCCGTCGGCTAGTAGATGCAACCTCAGATAGGCCAGTGTTTGATCTTTTGCTTGCGCGCCGAGATATTATACCTACACAACATGATATATTAGCTAAAAACACACAAAAATCATTTTTCAGAGCAAGTGGAGTAAATACCCCACACTTATGTTATTATCATGTTGATACTTAGCATGTATAACGGGGATTTAGACTACCCTGTTCTTTAATTAGAATGACATAATGCTTATCGGCCTACCCAACATTAGAGACAATTACAATAATTGTAAATAAAATAAAAATTTAAAACACTAGGCTGAAAATATTAAAAATAAACATAAAAAGAAATTAGTCTATTTTACAAAATCCAAAATTATTATACAAAATATACTACATAGGCACATTAGCATGAATCATACATATCATTTTACATAAAGCAAGTGAAAAATCATGGTTTAGCCTAATGTCATAGTTGTTATCAATAATAACATCTCACAATGCAATTTGTTTCTCAATTTGCAACATTACTCAATTTCATGTCACTTAGACATTTTAACAAACACATTGTAAGCATGTCTTGTATTCTTAAAATTTCAACTTCAAAAGAGGCATAATCACCATATCAACAACACAAATATGCCTCACATCACAACTATAACATCACCACATCTTCACAATAATATTCAATGCACAAATTCATGCTTGTACCTGACTAAAGACATCATAACTTCTAAAATCTAATATTTCTAAACTACAATTAAAAGTTAGTGATGTTAGTCATTGGGTTGCCTCCCAACAAGCGCCTGATCTAACGTCGCGGCATGACGTGAACCACTTTTTGCTTCCACCTTGAACTTATGAATTGTACCCCTAATAGGGTATCCAGTCTGTGGTTATGCTCATTTGGTGGGGCTACAAAGATAACCAGGCCAAGTAATAAATTTTTCACTCGGCAGTTCTTGGCCTTTATATGAGGAATGTAATTTTTGCTTTTTGGCACAACAAATTCAAGTATATAGGAACTTTCACCCTCACTCTTTGACTCCCCCATAGGCTCAGATGGCTAAATTACTATCTTACTATCTAAACACAATATAAAAAAATGATTGAAATGAGGTCTAATGCTCCCTAACTCATGAATTTTACTACAATTTACATCCCCATTTATACACACACTCAATTCTCCTAAAGTAATGTTATCTACTCCCTCACATGACTCTAGAGCACTCTTTTCAACATTGGCATCCTCAAGAAAAACATGATCTAATGATCGGTATTCTTGTTTTAGCTCCTCAATTTGGTCTAGAAGATTTTTTTCAGCTTCATACAACTCATCATTAAATTGTTGGGCATTACACGCATCAACCTTTGCACTCAAATCTGAATCCAAGTAATGCATAACCAATCTAAAATTATCAATTTTTTGTGCAAACTCATCTCTCTCCTTAGACCAATCTTTCATCAATGTTGTTAGTAAACAACATCGTTCCGCAGATTCCCTTAATCGAGAATATCCGTCCCAATACCAACCCTTACTCCCATATTCAAATTCAGATCTCCAAGAGGTGAGGCTATGACTAGCCTAAAAGTGTGGGCCATAAAAATCTTCCGTCAACCAAGAGTCTTCATCATTAACCTTATCTCCGTATATTTCATTCCCATATGTCATCCTGAGAGAACTAGAAATATACAAAGAGAAAAATCAAATAGTTATAAAAATAAAATATTTACAAAAAAAAAAAGAACAAGAAGAAGAAGAAGAAGGAAAAAAACTTGTAAAGATAAGAATAAAAGTCTGATCTAGAAAAATAGTAAATTTCTAAGTCCCCGGCAGCGGCACTAAAAACTTGTTGCGACCAAAACACTCACGCAAGTGTACGCGATCTTCAAGTAATATAGTAATAAGTAAAGTATCGTTCCCACGAGGACTTGTGATCAACTTATAGACAGATGCAAACTCAAACGATTATCGATGTTATTTATAATTTAACTAGTAGACAAACAATAATACAACACAAAGTTACTACGCCACTTATGAATTTTTCTTTTAACAATTAATAAAGAGATATCCTGGGGTTATGGGCTTGCTAGAGATCATGTTACGTTTGTAGCTTAAAAATGATTTATTGAATTATCTGGGTTATTGATTATAGGGTTAATAATACCCATAAGAATCTGTCGATTTCTTATGCGCCTATTCAAGTTAAATTAATACCTATATTTCTATGGTATTAATATTAACTTAAATGCATTTACAAATCCTATTTCTCAAACAAACAAGGCAATTAAGTATAGTTCAATCTTAATCGCAAATCTTTCACCCGATGCCCAGGATCCAGATCTTGCTCTATTTGATTCTATATGTAATCAAGAATTTTCTTTTTCAAGTTTAACTCAAGATTCGTAAATAGTATTTCACTGTTAGCTACGCAGTAAAATAATTAACAGCAGAATCAAATAAACAACCCTTAACGATAATTTCAAGATCATCAATCTAAGCTTCAAACAACATAATCATCTAACACCCATAACCCCAGAATATTTGGGTTTTTAGCCACTCATAATTATACAAACATCAATAATATAAGTCATAAACATCAAATAAATAGATACTAGAAGAAAGTTTAGAAAAACTCTTTCAATCCTTGCTCCAAAGTGTTATCTCCTCTTGATTTTGATCCTCCAAGATGGATCTCTTCTTCTTTTTCTCTCTCAAAAACAGTCTCTGCTTCAATAATGGTACTGCTTTTGCCTTTTTAATCGTGTAGGAAGGGGTTTTGACAAGTATGCCCTTTTTAGTCCGAAATAAAATAATTTTGTGATTTTTACACACCCGCGGCGCGCCCCGCAGCGCCCCGTGCGGCGCTACATGGATTGGACAGAGGCAGAATGCATTTTAACGGAGCAAAACAATGCAGCGAAAATATTTGCACTGCTGCAGCGCCCCACGCTACGCGACAGTGCAATTTTTTGTGTTGTTGCATTTTTTTCATTTGTTTTGCTATCCGGGCTTGCTTTGCGACCCCCGAACACGATCTCGACTTGATTTATTTAGTTTTTACTCAGACTTTAAAGCCCCAAATCAGTCAAATTCATCCCAAATTTATTTCTTAAGTCGGATTAGCTTCCTGCAAGGCATAAAGCATGAATTTAGTACAATTCATTATTGTTTAAGCTCAACCCTTTGTAAAATGCAATAATTAAAGTGTTCTTACATCCACTAAAACACGAGTTTTTAGCCTATGATCACAATCTGATTCTCGCATAAATACACTATATCAACCTCAACATGATGGATCAAGCCATTAATATGATGCCAATATCTAACCACACGACGTATGTCTCGACCCTAAACCGGACCCAGTCGTGATGGCACCCATTGTGAAATTAGGCTAGCCGACAAAAACCTCCAAACCAACTAAACAGTTATAATAAATCATTTAAAGTCATTAATAAGCTGAAAATCCCAAAATAAAGAGTAGAATAGAACAGTGCAGAAACAAACACAGCCCGACATTCGGGTGTCACCAGTCATAAGCATCTAAAATTCGTCTAAGAGTATTAAAAGACAACATAGTCTGATACAAAGCTTGTACAAGTGAAATAAAGATAGGAAGGAGAAGCACTAGGCTGCGAACGCCGAACAACTACCTAATCAACACGAACAAGCCTGCTGGAAAGCAAATCACACTCGCTACCGTGACCGAGACTCTTGGATTTGCACACAGGGTGCAGGGAGTAATGTGAGTACGCCAACTCAGTAAGTAATAAAAGTAAAGGCAGCTGAGCGATAAGAAAACATGTAAAACACAACATAATGCTACAATAAGACAGTATAAATCCTGAACAATGCAGTAGTTCAGTAAAAACTTCTTTGAAACATCTTTCAGTAGTTCAAAAGAGTGATGAAAATAGTGAGAAAAAGTATAGAAACATAAATCAACCCCTCAGGCAAAATACCAACAGAACCAGCCCCTCTGGCTACCTCACAATAACTCGTATCAACCCCTCGGGCAATAACATGAAACAACAACAGTCCCTCAGGCAATTTCACATCTCAAACTGGGTAATCGCGCTCACTGAGGTGTGTAGACTGCGAAAGGGCTCCTACAGCCCAAGAACTATATTAAGCCATCTCTTGACATAATAATACTGGCCCTCGGCCTCATAACAAGCCACCTCGTGGCATAACAAATCGGCCCTCGGCCTCATAATCATGAATCAGTACAACACCGCTGTGGCGTGCAGTCCGATCACATAATATACTCACAACACAAGCCCTCGGGCTCACTCAGTCAGAAATCTCTCAAGCCCCTCGAGCACAGTAAAAAATGATGCTCAGCCCAAAATATCATTTAAAATGTCAAAACTGAGCAAATATGGCTGAGTTATAAAAATAGTAGTGTTACACCCCACAATATTACGTCAATGTTATGCTCTGCAGTAATATAATACGATAATATTGCCCTCTGCAATAATACATTACGATGATGTTTCGCAGTATTAAGTTACGACGATATTGCACTCTGTAGTATTGTACATTGAATTTGTCATAAGGAAATTGACATCAGTCCAAGGAAAAGATTAGATGGAGATTATAAGGATTATAAGTGATAAGTAAATTCGTGAAGGTAAGAGGGTAAGTAAAATCGAAGAAAATAAATTTTGTCAAAGTTTAGCATTTTGGGATAAAATATGGCCCGAGCTAAAATACCCGATATTTATGGACTAGTACCATGCAAGGTACCATATGACCACGATTTTATAATGTATAAAGTATATATAAAGTATATTAAAAATAAGTAGAATTTTAAGTAATTTGAGATAATTTTTAAATTATGCAGAAAATTAGTTAATTACTGAGTAACGAGATATTACCCGATTAACTAATAAATGGGTAAAGATTTCTAATCTTCTCCCACTCTCCACATGGCACAAGGCCACCAAATTAAAAGATAACTCATAATTGTGGATAGATGTCTTCACCTAAGGAATAGATAAAGTTAACTTTATCAAGATAAGACTCTTAAGTCTTTATCTCAATATAGGAATCTGAACAAAACCAAAATGTGATATAACAATTTTTAGCATCAAAACATCCCATGAATCATCACTAGTTAACCAAACTTAGTATACCAAACTTAGTTCAAGAAACGTGAGGAACAAAAGCTAAATGTCGTTCCAGAAAAAAGCTTCATAGGATCGATTTCGTTCATCAATTTCAAAACGCAGAAGCTTAATCCGAGTTTTGCGGTTCTAAGTTCAATCCATGAAGGTTTCCAACGGAATATTAAGCGGAGTTTTCCCTACTTCAAGTATGTTAAGGCTATCCCTTCTTTCTTTTGGCATGATCCATACGATACGAACGAAACGTGCAAATGCACAAATTTCATAAATGACTCTATTCATAGAAGTATTAGAGATATCTATGTTCTTGAATTTTCATGTGTCATAATATTTTATCAGTTGTTCATGGGTCTCAGAAAAATACAAAAGTTGAAACGAGTTTACTTTATGATATTACTCAAAGGTAAAATGGTTTTATGACATTTTGAAAGATTTTATTAACGTACTTTTCATGTATTGCATTCATGTACATTGACCCATGACCAGATGGCGTTATATACGCATATATATATATATATATATGTATATATATATATATGGAATATGGGAAAGGTTATGGCGTTATATACGCACCACCACCTGATCAGCTGGTATACGTTGATGACTTTTCCCACAGTTGTTGATATGATACGATGGGATGCCCTTAGAGGCTGATGATGTTATGAGACATGTACCTATGCACGACATGACATTCATATGCATATGCATGACGCCAAAAGTATTTCATAATTTACAGAGTTAATTAGACTTACAGGTTGAGTCAAGTACTCTGTATTTCTTCCATGTCTATTATGTACTTATTTATGTGCCTTACATACTCGGTACATTTTTTTTACTGACGTCCCTTTTCTCTAGGGATGCTGTGTTTCATGCCCGCAGGTCCCGATAGACAGGTCGAGAGCCCTCCAAGTAGGCTATCAGCTCTGCGGAAGATGTTGGTGCGTTCCATTTGCTTAGATGTGTATTGTTTGGTATGGCGGGACTCTGTCCCGACCTTTATGACATTTATGTACTCTTATAGGCTTATAGACATATCTCGTATACGTGAAAGATTGTACGGCCTTGTCGGCCTATATTTTGAGTTTATAAATAATCATATTGGCCTATTAGGCCCGTATGTCACGTGTATATGATGATGTAATAAGAAAGATACGTTACGTTGGTACTCGGTTGATTAAGGTACCGGGTGCCCATCGCGGCCCATCGGTTTGGGTCGTGACAAAAGTGGTATCAGAGCAGTTCTGTCCTAGGGAGTCTACAAGCCGTGTCTAGTAGAGTCTTGTTTATGAATGTGTCGTGCACCAAACTTATAAGCAGGAGGCTACAGGGCATTTAAGACTGTCACTCTTTTTTCATACTCTAGATCGTGTGGTAGAGCTCAGTTGTAAGAACTCAATTTACTAAACTATATCTTATTCCTAATACAACAATACCTACATCTAGAAGCATGGTTGGTAAGGGATATGGTTATGGAAGAGTTTAGTCAGAGGAACCCGACTTGGCATCATGCTTATGATAAGTAAATGTGAGCTTTTCAGCAGATCGTGTGTGTACTGAAAGGAGTAAGCTTCTTGATAAGGAGCCTTGAGGCAAGAATATCTATCCACCTTATGGAAAAAGGCAATAAGAGGTTCAGAAAGTAGATACAAGCTTCAATAAGTAAAAGGAGCAAGATGAGAAGGGTACGAGGTACCCAGTTAATAAATATTATTAGTATTTACAAATTCAGACAGAAGAATATAAGCCTTTTGAGTTACCTACAATAATAACAGAGGCACGTACAAATGGCCACACCCATCTCGTTTATGTCTTATGGAAGTTAACAGAAGTAGTATAAGAAGATATGATGGATGAATTGTTTGCGTCAGTTGACATTTCCAAAGGATATTGCAAATGTGCTAATAGATCTCTTTACGAGACACCCAGATGGTGTATTCTAAAATAGTGCAGCTAGATATGAGTACTACAAAGACATGCACTATAAGCCTTGAAGGGATAAATATTACCGTAGTGTGGCTCGCGTCCCTAGTAAAGAGAGAACATTAATCAACTTGAAGAGCCACTAGATGGAGCAAAGGGAAGCTAAAAGCAAAAGAATATCTTGTTCAAGTTTTCAGAATGAATTGATAGGCATAAATGTTAGCGGGAAATAAGAAAAGAGTTAATGAATCATTATGAGTAAGATGTGGTACATGGATGACAACAGTAGATCAAAAGATGACAATATTACAAAATTTATAGTCAAGTGAAGGAAGAGACGAGAGGTGACAGGCCTTAAGATAACAAAAGAGTATAGGCCATACAGTCATGTCCTCATTTCGAGAAATAAGTTCGCAACTCTAGCATGATTACCAAGAGGAAAAGTTAGATCCTAGATAAATAAAAATCAATATGGACTGGTGAACAAGATAAACTAAACATGAATTAGGGACTGAGTGATTTGATAATAGTCAGCATCATGAGAATTTCATATTGCGTTCCGGCAATAATAGGATGGACAACAGAAGAAGATCCATGACAAATTCAGAGGATGGTCATTCAGGAAAATGCTTCCCTAAAGCAAGCAATGTGAGGAAAGTTAAGCTTAAGGGACTATATGTGCTACTTACACTAAGTTCCACCATTGCGATTGAGGGATTTTGTTATCCTTGGTACATAAGGATTACCGCAAGGCAAGTAAGAGCCATTGATGATGTGAAAGGACGCCAAAGATGGAGAGGAAAAACATCTGTAGGCAGGTCGTCATAGCTCCAAGTCTTAGTACTCCCCTAAAGGGGGGAATATGGAATGATAAAGGAAGAATGCGATAAAAAAATGAGAAAGGGATGAGACTGCACTTATCTGAATCCTACAGTTATGCTATGATTCCATAACATTACATAAGCACGATGTCAGAAAAAGGAAGTAAGATTTCTTGCCCGGAAGGTTATTGATAAATAAGGATCCAATGCAAGAGGTAAGTTAGACAAAGGAAATAACCTAAGAGAGATTACGCCGCATATGGATATGAGAATGGGTCGGTGAGTAGTTAGTGGTTGATTCAGGAAGAGCCTAGTCATGGCTAGACAAGAAGTTACACACAAATCAGCAGATCATGTAAGATAAATGTAGTAAACCCCAACATGGAGATTTCATCCTCGCAGTAATGTTATTATAATACTTGAGATATATTCAAATAGGAATCAGAGTAGTTAAAGATATCGCATGAGTGTTACGGGGATAAAAGAAAGTGCCACTAGGAAGGCAATCAAAATATTAGTTGAAGCAACCCTACAAGCACAGGGGCACGGAGGTAAGCAACTACGGATAATTATAGGCAAGGAAGGACATCAAAGGGTCCGTAATAAGCTCACAACTTTACGAAAGTTAAGGGTTCTCCCTAAGTACTATAACGAAAAACTAGCTGAGTAAATAAGGAAGAAGGCTTCAACTTAAGCACAATGACCTAAAGAGGAAATGGTCGTGAAACAACAGTCTCACAACAACATTATAAGCACTCCAAAGGAAAGTGGCATCTATCGTGACTAATGAACGGGAAGTAAAATTAAAAGTGATAGTGGCATCTATCGTGACTAATGAACGAGAAGTAAAATTAAAAGTGATATTCAAGATTATATGAGTTCTATGGAATTTCAATATGTGTGGACAGCAAGATGAGCTATGTATGCACGCAAAAAGGGGGCAGAAAGACCAAGAAAAGTAATTGCTTACGTTTGAAGTTTTCTGAGATGGAACAAAAAGAATTATTCGATTCATGATCCAGAGTTAATTACGTTATGAACGCACTTAAGAATTTGGAGTTTTATACATGTAACATATACAACAGTAGAAAATTCCAGTATAAGTTAAAAGAAAGAATTGAGCCCAGGTCATATACAAAGGATTGTATCATGGATATTTCTCAGTTCCTATGAAAGGCTAAACGTAATAACTAATACCATGAACCGCATACCGGGAGGTAGATTAAGCCTACATAAAAGCTGATCAGAAGAAGGAGTAAACTAAAGGGACATCAACAAAGTAAATTAGAAATCTAATTATTGGACCCTGAAAATTATAAAAATCATGATTGAGAACATTGCAGAATCACTCTTACTATCAAAGGTACAATAAAGATAATGCAGTAGCCATATTCTATAACGGCTCTATGATAAAGACAGTTAGAAGTGTCTCAACCACATGAAAAGTTAGTATGAAGCTCTCACGTGATTGTGTAAAGAGGTGAATGTATTATAATAGAAGTTCAGGACGTGGATGTGAATTATACCTATGTGGAGGGAAGGTTATGAAAGAAATAGAAGATGTGATGCAAGATTTTAAGTAAATAAGGTAAAGGTGAATAAGTACAAGATACTCAAATACAGAAAGTTATCAATATTCCATACTTCGGGTAGAAGGCTAGAAGCGCGGGGATCCAATAACCGGGAATGATAGCAGCATCGTCAGCGGCATGTCTTCTAGCCTATTGTTTCTAAGTACTGACAAATCTAGCTAAGAGAGTAGAGAAGGGTTAGATACGATGTTATGTCTCGCTTGACATTCCAGAATAACATAAGAAAAATATATGGTGCAAGCAAGTTGAAGAAAAGTTGCAAATAGTATAAATAGATAAGTATAGGTTGCAAGCTAAAGTATAGTAAAGCGACAAAGTTTTATGACAGGATGTAAGAACGAGAAAAGGTGAGTGAGAAGGTGATGAGAATGGATTAGTCCTCAGGATTAGGCCCATGAAAACAAGGGACCTAATGGCTTCTCTATGGTATAGTAAGCTTAGTATAGCCTGAATGGACTCAAAGGAGATACTCTTCATAAGTAGCATTAAGAAGAGATGGAATGCTACCCTAATAGTAGAATAAGGGTGTAATTGTGATAGATAAAGGATGGCATTTGGGCCTTTGATTGAGTAATGATTTGGAAAAAAAAAAGAAAAAGAAAAGAAAAGGGATTCATGAATTGTACGGGATTAAAATACCCACATAAGAGAATCACCTTGGGATGCTATAAAATACGGTTATTGCAGTATAGTATCGCCGTTAAGTGTATCAGGAAAATTACTTCGAATATTCCTTGATGTAATGTAAAACCTAGTGGCAAAGTATTATGTAAAAAAGTTTCAAGTTATTAGTGGTATATATTAAATCAATATTGAGGTGAATCAACAATGGATGGACAAAAGTCACAAAGTATGAGATGAGATTAGGTCGTCCTAAAGATGAGCAGTAATGAGGAAGCATTAAAAGACTTAAATTTATACATATGGAATAAGCAACGAGAGTAAACTGGGATTTGGTAGCAGACCTCAACAACGATAAATTAAAGTAAGAATTATGGCAGTAAATTTATACGGATGGCTAAATGGACCTATGCGATAAGATATAGCAATATTCGTGAATTCAACAAAGTACCGAGCGAAGAACTTCAGTATACTCATAGGTGCCTGAAGGGACATCTTATCAAGCTCTACATATGAAGCCTAGAGATTGGGCATACTAACAAGGTCAAAATTGTACAGGCTGCATGATAAAAGGTAGCAACAGTTACGAGATTGGAAGGATTCCGACTACAAGTTATGGTGTGAGAAGGAGGCCTAAGGGGGGAATGGCCTGGACTTTGGACTCTTTCATAGAGCAGTCACCTAGATGGCAAGGAAAGTTCGAGAGTATTCGAAAGATATAAGTTATGAAAATGATAAGTGCATCAGTCAACATTCAAGGACGAATATTCCAAAGGGAGGAATAATGTTACACCCCACAGTATTACATCGATGTTATGCTCTGCAGTAATATATTACGAGAATGTTGCCCTCTGCAGTAATACATTACGATGATGTTTCGCAGTATTAAGTTACGACGATGTTGCACCATGTAGTATTGTACATTGAATTTGTCGTAAGGAAATTGACATCAGTCCAAAGAAATGATTATTTGGGGATTATAAGGATTATAAATGATAAGTAAATTCGTGAAGGTAAGAGGGTAAGTAAAATTGATGAAAACGAATTTTGTCAAAGTTTGGCATTTGGGGATAAAATATGGCCCGAGCTAAAATACTCTGTATTTATGGACTAGTACCATGCAATGTATCATATGACCACGATAGTTTAATGTATATAGTATATATAAAGTATATTAAAAATAAGTAGAATTTTAAGTAATTTGAGATAATTTTAAAATTATGCGGGTAATTGGTTAATTATCCGGTAACAGGACATTAACCGGTTAACAAATAAATGGTAAAGATTTCAAATCTTCACCCACTCTCCACGTGGCACAAGGCCATCAATTTAAAAGATGACTCATAATTGTGGATAAGTGTCTTCACCTAAGTAATAGATAAAATTAACTTTATCAAGATAAGACTCTTAAGTCTTTATCTCAATATAGGAATATGAACAAAACCAAAATGTGATATAACAATTTTTAGCATCAAAACATCCCATGAATCATCACTAGTATACCAAAGTTAGTTCAAGAAACGTGAGGAACAAAAGCTAAATGTCGTTCCTGAAAAAGCTTCATAGGATCGATTTCGTTCATCAATTTCAAAACGCAGAAGCTTAATCCGAGTTTTGGGTTTCTAAGTTCAATCCATTAAGGTTTCCAACTGAATATTATACAGAGTTTTTCCTACTCCAGGTATGTTAAGGCTATCTCTTCTTTCTTTTGGTATGATCCATACGATACGAACGAAACGTGCAAATGCACAAATTCTATTAATGACTCTATTCATAGAAGTATTAGAGATATCTATGTTCTTGAATTTCCATGTGTCATAATATTTTATCAGCTGTTCATGGGTCTCAAAAAAATACGAAAGTTGAGACGAGTTTACTTTATGATATTACTCAAAGGTAAAATGGTCTTATGATATTTCGAAAGATTTTATTAACGTACTTTTCATGTGTTTCATTCATGTACATTGATCCGTGACCAGATGGTATTATATACGCATATATATGTATATATATATATATATATATATACGTATATGGGATATGGGAAAGGTTATGGCATTATATATGCACCACCACATGATCAGCTGGTATACGTTGACGATTTTGCCCACAGTGGCCGATATGATACAATGAGATGCCCTCAGAGTCTGATGATGTTATGAGACATGTACCTATGCATGACATGACATTCACACGCATATGCATAACACCAAAAGTATTTCATGATTTACAGAGTTATTCAGACTTACAGGTTGAGTCAAGTACTCTATATTTCTTCCATGTCTGTTATGTACTTATTTATGTGCCTTACATACTTGGTACATTTTTCGTAATGACATCCCTTTTGCCTAGGGACACTGCATTCCATGCCCGCAGGTCCCGATAGACAGGTCGAGAGCCCTTTAAGTAGGCTATCAGCTCAGCAGAAGAGGTTGGTGCGCTCCATTTGCTTCGGAATTGCTTGTTTGGCTAGTATGATTTAGACGTGTATTGTTTGGTATGGCAGGACTCTTTCCCGACATTTATGACATTTATGAACTCTTAGAGGCTTGTAGACATATGTCATGTACGTGAAAGATTGTACGGCCTTGTCAGCTTATGTTTTGAGTTTATAAATAATCATGTTGGCCTATTAGGCCCATATCTCACGTGTATATGATGATGTAATAAGAAAGATACGTTACGTTGGTACTTGGTTGAGTAAGGTACTGGGTGCCCGTCGCGGCTCATTGGTTTGGGTTGTGATAAGTAGAATACAACATGACTGAGTACAAATATGAAGTCAAAACAGTGAGGAATAGTAGTAAAAATCCCCTAAGAGTCCAAAACAGTTGGCTCGAGGCCCAAATATGGCATTCAACCCAAAATATGATGATAATTTCCAAAATAAAATGATAGCAAAGAGTTTTCAATCAAATACGCGGTTTAACAGTCATACGGAATGGACTAAGTCCCAATCTCCAATGGTGCACTACCCCACGCTCGTCATCTAGCGTGTGTGTCACCTCAAAGTAGCACAACGATGTGAAATCTGAGGTTTCATACCCTCAGGACAATATTTACAATCATTACTTACATCTATCCGGTCGAAACTCTAGCCCGCAATGCCTTTACCCCTCGAATCAGCCTCCGGATGCTCCAAATATATCCAAAAATAGATTTATACCATCAAAATATTCTAAGGGAACAAATCCCACTCGAAAATAACCAATTTATATCAAAAATCCCGAAATTGGCCAAACCCGACCTCCGGGCCCATGTCTCAGATTCCGACAAAAATCACAAAACTAGAATCTTTTCACTCTCACGTGTTCATACATATCAAATACATCGAAATTCGACCATAAATGTCCCCTCAAATCCTCAAATCAAAGTCTCAAATTCCAAGCCCTAACTCTCTAATTTTTGGCTTTAGATTCCATAAATTTTATGTTTAATTAGGTAGAAATTACAATAGGATCGAGTATTAAGTCCATAAATCTAACCTCCAAGTGTTTCCCTTTGATTCCATCTTCAATCCTTCTTAAAAAGCTCCAAAATCGCTCAACAATGGTGAAACTTAGACCCAAAATCGCGGAAGTGGTCTTTTAAACATTCTCCCAGCACTTGAAATCCCTTCTTCGCGAATGCGGTCAACGCCTCGCGTTCGCAGAGCACAAAATTTCGTTGACCACTTAATCCTTCATCGCGAACATGACACCCTGTACGCGAATGCGAAGCTTAAGCTCCTCAACCCATCGCGAACGCGACACCTAGCTCGCGAACGCGAAGCACAATTGGACCTGGATCAACTGCTCACCTTTACTCTACGCGAATGCGGCAAAACCATCGTGAACGCGATGAACACTAACCCCAACCCTTTGCGAACGCGGGACCCCCATCGCGAACACGAAGGCCAAACTTCATGCCTCACACCCTAACCCTTCGCGAACGCGAAGATCAAATGTCTGCAACACCAACAACATATTTTCGGCAACTTTTCCAACTTGAATTTGATCTGTTCAACTACCCGAAACTCACCCGACGCCCCTGGGACCTCAACTAAACATGCCAACATATATCATAACCTTATTCAAACTTGTTCCAACCCTCAGAATGCTCAAAACAACATCAAAACACCAAATCATCATCGGATTCAAGCCTAAGAATTCTAAAAACTTCCAAATTCCGCTTTCAATCAAAAAGTCTATCAAACCTCGTCTGAATGACATGAAATTTTGCACACACGTCACAAATGACACAACGGACTTACTCCAACTTTCAGAATCTCATTCCGACCCCTATATCAAAATCTCACCTATCAACCAGAAAACGTAAAAATTCCAATTTTGCCAATTCAAGCCTAAATCTACTCAGGACCTCCAAAACACATTTCAATCACGCTCCTAAGCCCCAAATCACCTTCCAAAGCTATCCGGACCATCGGAATTCGCATCCGAAACCTTTCTCACATAAGTCAACATCCGGTTGACTTTTCCAACTTAATCTTACTCAAAAGAGACTAAGTATCTCATTCCTTTCCAAAATCTCTCCGAACCCGAACCAACCAACCCGATAACACATAATACAGCTGAACAAGACAATAAGAAGAAGAAATGAGGGAAACGGAGCGGTAACTCATGAAACGACCGGCGTGGTCATTACAACGTACCACATAACTCATGTACTCATAGCAATAGTTTCGACCACAATAGCTGCTCATTACTAAACCCGGTAAAGGTAACTTACCTCATATAAAATAAGTCCTTGTTCCAAACCTTTGCAATACTGTTAATTATGATAAGAATTCATAAAAGATAGAATGTTATGATTCTATCCCACAAGGGAGAAACAAAATACACGAATTAAGCACAAAGGATCATATGATAACATAACTTTATTGTGGCATGTAACCGGATCCAATACACCAATCCATATGGAATACCTTAAGTCATGATGTTCAGAATCAACATGCACATGCATATCAAGAGCAAGCACGTGAATTGCATGACCATAACTATGGAGAAACAGATAGCAAAATATGCCACATATAGGAAAAGCACAACTAAGGTGCCATAAGCAACTCAACACTCCATGAGTCATCTTGCTCAAATCTATCCACAAGCACTAAACAGAGCGATATGATACGTGTGAATAGTCGAGTAGTCTCACAACCCATCGTAGCATGAGAGAGTTACACATAAAATAAGTTAGGGCATGAATAACATCCATTTTGCCTGATACTATGCCCACAATAATCGTTATGCAAGAGTAAGAAAACTCAATCTGATGTAGAATACACATTCTCATTAGGCATACTAATGGGCCCAAATCAATTCTAATCATCCCAAAATAGGTAAATAACCTTCCAAAAGTCCACAGTACCCTATCCATGACACGTACAATCAGTTGTCTAACCCTTAATACACTTTCACAATCCGCAACCAAGGAATAATCTAGCTTTGAGAACATCTAGTTTCTAAACCTCAAGAATACAAAAGTATCTATATCTGATCTCCAACTCTCCCGCTCAAATTAATGATACATCACCCATACACAATCACCTTGTGAAAAGTACTTCCATAAATATTCCGCGCCATGTAGCCTAAACCTGAAAATTGAAAGTCACCAACCACGTGATTTTTGTAATTCCAGTCAAGCATTTGCATATCAAAACACAATAAGTCTTTCATAACACATACCTCCTCCGGCGATACAAGATAGTACTGGCATCCTCTCAAATATCTGAAATCTCACATACTGACTAGACTTCACAACCTTCTTTTTAATACTGAACCGCAACCTTGGCTATGCAATCTACATCCCACACGGCACACGGTATCTATCTTGATATCATATGAAAGGGTGAGAATTTCATAAACAACTCTGGATCACAGATATTACAGAAACTCCCTCAACTAGGAACCTTTCACTTAACTCAATCCAGGAGAATATTGCAACACGTAACAACCTTCAATATATGCAGAAGACATCAGTCTCAAGTCATGGTAGAAACCATCGCAAACTCTTCGAAACCCCTCCGAACATAACTAAGCTTCAGAACTGAATCCTTTAAATCAGCCAAGTCACGCATATTGACAAACCCTAAAGTGTTGCTATAAAGCCCTATCATACCTAAGGGACTGGTCATTCCCACTACTATGCCGATTTAAACCACCGCTAAGCTAAGCCAACTTCTTGTGATTCCTTTTGTCTTACCTTCAAGGTAGCATTTCTCTTTCCTAGTACACTATGGTCCTCTATTCAAGCTCACCCCCCGAGAGGCCCTAGTATAAAACCATGTCATCCTAAGACTCATATGCCACTTCATTCCCTCTTACGCACCCAATAGTAATTCAGATAGAGATACCCGCTATAAAGAGACCTTCTATGATTCTGGAACTAATTCTTTCACCTCTTTAATACTAAAATATAGAATCAATAATGATATTAAAATACTGTATGTATCGTCTATCTAATGCAAGTCTCAAATCTTAGCCATACATAAATTCGGGAATCCATAAATACGACATATAAATTTTGAACCCACTAGAACTTTCTCGAGAGTCATTCACCTCTTCCTTGCACACTACATCCACATATTTTCCTTGCACACTACATCCACACCAAATAGTTGTACTTACTTCAAGCCCTACTATCTACCCTAACAGGTAGCAACTTATATTTTTCTACTGGGAGTTTGGTACTATATCGGTAGTACAAGTTGCTCCAGGTTATTGGAGGAGATTCTCGGAGGCTATCCTTTAACATCCTACATGCGAATTCTTTTGATTCAAATTGTTAGCAAAAGCCAACGTGGCCCAGATGTCTGGGACCTCTAGAAACATCATCCTTTCTTTTTAAAATCGGTACACAAAGTTGTGAAGTAACTCTATGCTTCCCTTCTCAATTTGAAGATATATTTCCTCCCTTTTTAAAAATTTTGAGCATCAGTATGTTCCTTAATGAATGCATATGCAAGTTCTATAAAAGATCCTATTGAGTTTTTATGAAAGAGTGAATACCAGGTCAATGCTTCCTTCGTAAGCATTTCTCAGAACTTTTTGACAGCACCAACTTGATTTCCTATTTCATCAAGCTGTTTCCTTTGATTCTGGTAGTTTAGGTTGTGATATGGTCTCCAAGATCCGAAGTCACATCATCTTTGGCAAGCTCCGGATCCTGAACTTCTTAGGTATAGGCAGAGTAGTGGCCTTCGGCTTCAAATATTTTCAAGAGTATTTTTCTACCTCTATCCCTTTGAGCAAGGGTAGAGCTCTCGGTATTCGATCAATTCGCTCATTCTACTCCTTGATTTGTTTCAATAAAATTTCTTATAAAGATAAATAAAACTTTGTAGCTCTAAACTACTAGTAGTACCAATACCTTATTTTATCGGTTCCCATGCCTTCGAACCAAGGTCTCTGATAACTTCAGAACTGCTTGTTACATCACTCATTGTTCCTCTAGTCGATTTTGCCCTTGGATATGCAGGTGATCTTGTGTTCATGTTCCCAGTCAAAGCCAATATTTTTGCAATGATCTTGTTAGTTCCAAACCTATTGCTAGGTTGTGAATTCATCCAAGTTGTATCCAATTATAATAAGTTGTATTAATACAATTTAATTCAATTATAGTATGTTTTAATCGAATATAATTGAATTTTTCAATTGATCCACCGATGAAGTATCTGAGCAAAGTACTGATAAGGTGATCGAGAATAAAACATTCAAGACTATGTCGATTGTACACAACTTGAAGCATCTAGTCACTCATTATACTGGAGCATCTAGTTAGTTAAATTTCAAGATTTATTTTCTTATTTAGTCACCGATCAAGCATTCGAGTATTAACAGAGAGTAAATCATTAACGCTAGTCATATGTATGTAAGTGTTAATTATCATAAATGAAATAAAATCATATGCATTCTATTAGAATCTATTACATGTATACACATATGAAGTGTAATTTATATAAAACACACGGATGATAAACAATACACACACACACACACATATATATATATATACATACATATATAATTGATCGAGTTTAATTGATATAGTCGTTGTATCCAACATGCTATGATTTTAAAAACATATTATTAAGTGGTTGACTATTTTTGGATATATTATAGCATGTTGGATACTTAGCATGTTATAGTCGTTGTATCTAACATACTTAATAATAATTTTTAAGTGGTTGACTATTTTTGATCATTAATACCGACCGAAATCGGTCAGTATATTCATAATAATTTTAAATACTTATTTTTGTTATGGAAAAAAAATAATTGAGGATGCGCGAGAAGAATTAAATCAAAATTCCCGACCGACTTTGGTCGATATACTTGAATTTTTTTAATTAAATTTTTTTTTGGTAGATAATATGCAAGGTCTAACCCGGGTCAAATATTGACCAATTTCCGATCGACATCAGTCGAAATTATTATATGTGTCAAATACAGCACAGTTTCTTTATTGTGGGACCACTTTTTCCCGACAGATCGATATTTTTTAGTCAATTTTTTTTTTGACTTTTGCGACCAATCTAGATTTTTTCCGAATCGGTTTCGCTTCCGATCGAATTTTGATCGGTACGGATATTGGCAAATTTATAGTAGTGCTGTTGGTCGTGGTTAATGGGGGGATCGTGAATATCTTGAAGATCTTTGATGCGTGGAGACATCTATTCGGTCGTTTGTAATCTTCCGGACGAGATTCTCCGGAACGGCCCTGTCTGATGCGAGTATAACAGATCTTAGGACTAGCTTCTCGTTTTTCAATCTTCCATGTTTTTACTTAAGCTTAAGCTTCTCGGCTGACTTGGAGCAGACTAGGAGGTGCTTATCACGTGTCGACTCCTTTGCTGACCACGTGTAAGCAACAATTTTCACACAGGGAAGATATTTCAATGATTCTTCAAAGGAGTATTTTAAGAAAAGTGAGACAGTAAATTCTATTTATATTGGATTAGCTTAGAATTGTTCGTATATTAGTTAGAGTATAAATTATTACGTACTTAAATTTAACTTGCCATACCAGTACCACTATTTACCCAAAACTTGTTGGTTTTTTTTTTTTTAAGTATATTAATGTTTAAAAGAGGGTGAATGGGAAATGGAGGGAAAATAAAATATTTGAATTTCATCTGAGATTCTCTCCTTGATGAAGGGACATTGTCCCATACTGTAAGAGGAAGAAGTTTTTTATGGGTATATAAGCAATTGTTCTTCTTCTAGCTCTTAAAGAGTTGAGAAGAAGGCAAGTCTCGTGCTGTCGTCGTCGCTCGGCTTCGGCTTCAGTCCGTTTTAATAACAGAATATTAATATTAAATCCAACCGTTTTTCATTTTTTCGTTTTCTGTTTTTGTAACAAAAAATTAATCACCTTCTTTAATTCTCCCGGTTTATTGTTGAGTAAATAGCTATTTATGTTACGCCATTTATGCTATGGCCGTTTTGCATAAACAATCATTTTGCATAAACAATCATTTTGAAGAGTTGTACCTTTTTAGATTTCACCCCTAACATTGGCTATAAATACAAGTCCATTCTCTCAGATTTTCCATACGAATTACTAAGTTCTCCTTCTTTCTTCTGCATATTTTTAACTTCAAAGAAAGCAATAGTAAGTGTGATTTGTTACCGAACTTTGTGTTCGCTGAAACACTAGGCTTTGAAGTACCACTACACAAGTGTGTAATTCGTTCTATCCTGTGAGGAAATAATCATAACCTTGGGTGCTAGGAGGGGATTAAATTCCTTAAGAAAACACTATGAATTCAGTGAGCTCGGATTAACTTCTGTTTCGTTTATATTTCTGTTTATGTTATTTTATTTTTCCCAAAATTATTTTACAAATATAGTTTACTAACAAAACTTAACACCCCCCAAGCTTCCGTATGTTTACTGGTTTCTTGTATTTCTTATCCATGCAACCCTGACATGGTTGCTAGCAAAAAAAATTACTCTACGACAAAAAAAAACCAAAAACAAAAACAAAAGACTCCGTTCATTAGTATTTTTTTATTAGTGCGTTTAGAAAAGGGGGATATATTTTTAAGTTTGAAAATAATTTAATTTAACTTTTTCATTAAACTTAAATGTTATGACATGTATATATTTATTACCATAAGTTTCACAACTTCTATATCCAAGCAACTGTTATGATTTTTTTTTAAGTTCACATGTTTCAAAAGTATTAGTTTTCTTTTATACATCAAACTGAGAACAATTAATCTTGCGAAGTACAATAGGTTTTGTTATTATTAGACTCCACTTATTACTCATTAGATTCGATGCCATCAGCCACTTATATTTAAGAGATTGCATTGAATGTTTCCTCTTCTTTTTTTGCTTTAACTAGTGATCATCAATTGATCAAACGTAGTTTATCCGTAGTAGTTTGAAAACGTAAGAGGTGCATTAAGTGGTCACAATAAAGCCCAAGAGTATTTGATTCATATCCACCATGTAAAGATGTAATTTATGTCCACAAACAATGTAATATTAGGATAGATTGATCGATTTTAATAGGTTATCTGAGAACTTTTTCAGATTATATACACTCAATCTCATGTTACCTAAATGTAGTCTTTAATTAAGTTAATATTTAACCACCATGTCATACATGAATAATTAACAACAACAACCCAGTATAATCTCACTAATGGGGTCTGGGAAGGATAGTATATACGTAGACCTTTTCTTTATCCTGGAGTAGAGAGTCTGTTTCCAATAGATCCTCGGCATGCTTTCCTCCAAGAATTCCTCACCTTGCTCTTGGGGTGACTCGAACTCACAATAGTACGAAAGTACGACCTTTTATTTACTTTAAATTCTCCTTTAAGTTAGTATTGCCACCAAATGATTTCAATAATTAAAGCCAACAAATCACCAACCATAATGTAAAAGTGTAGAGTCTTATTACATTGGAATAAAGAAAAGTTCATGCAGAAAATGAAAAAGAAAAAGAATGTGCGGACAGAGATGGAGCAGAGGGGAATCCAAAATTAAGGTAGGAAAACGAAAGACAACGTAGAATGCAAGTAAAACCTGGAATTGAGAAATCTTACATTTGCACGTGCTTTGTCTCTATAAAGATCACACAATATGAGCCGTCTATTGGGGGACCAGCTCCGTGTATCATGCCCTCTTTACTTCTTCTCATTTTTAGACACCATTCACTATTTTTCCTCATTATTTCTTCAAAATAAATCGCATGTTTCCTAACATAAGATTCAACTAACTAGTAGCTAGGGAGCAATAAGTAACTAGGATGGCATTAGTTAGATTCGAATTAATTCACATAACTCTGTGATTCACACTTTAACTATATATTCGTGACGGTATACATAGTACCGATCGACTGATCCGACTAATTTGAATTTGCATTAACTGCCTTACGGAGGGTGTAAAGTGTTCCATACCATGAAGTTTTTCATCCCAAAGCTCAAATCTTGAACTTCTAGTAAAGATGAAAGATTTCAACAATCTCAACCAAACTATGATGTGGTTGAGGTTCAAATTGTTTCTTTAATTAGCATGCAGTAATATTTTCTTTATATTTATTCATCGAGATAAAGGTTCAAGACAGATTTTATACCGCTACTTAAACATGATGAGGGGGCATATAAGAAAAAGAGATTTCGATCATTATTTACCAAGGAAAATATATTTTTTGTCAACCATTGAGATTAGATAGATAAAATTCAAAGTTTATTAATTAAACGGAACGATTTCAATTATGCAAAGTAAAGGTCATGTTAGGGTAAGCAGCCAGCATAAACAAATTTGAAATCTTACAAACTTCCATTGTCAATTTGTCTACAAAAGGCAAATTTATCGCAAATTGATATTGTCTGCGGCTGCTTGTTAATAGGTATAACATCACCATTCACCAGTCAATAAAGAGACATTTTATGTTCTTTTTCTGTTCCAAACATGACGAAAGAGGGGAAATTACTTAATTTAGCATTTCGGAGCAAAAAAGCTACCAATATTAGTGTTGAGATTTGAGTTTTGATGATTACCAATTGTGTGCAATGAGCGTATGTTAAGAACCATGTTCTCAAAGTAGCTGCTGAAGGTTCTTACAGGACAGTAACTTTTATACAAAGTTACTGCAGTACGATAATGCTGGGAAGGACTCTTGATGCGACAAGGTTTGTTGCCCAAGGATATCTGACAGATGTGAGTCATGAAATTTGTGGAATCCTAAGAACTTCTGGATTTGCAAGAAAACGTGAGTTTGACTATGTGTAGGACCCCAAACATCTAGCAGCATTAGGAAGTTAAATTATTTGCCTATCAACTGTGGAAGACTATCCTTTTGCACACGGACCGAAGAACATAGCACAACATTTTCAGTTCAACCCTTATAACGATCCGACCGGTCATTTTGTGTAATTGCACCTTGTATCCCCTTTTGGTGCTTCACACATGTATGTTTATGATTTAATAACTTACGGGGTTGGTTAGTTTCGTTCCGAAAAGCTTTCGGGTTGATTAAGACCCTTTGATTCTTGACTTAGAAGCCTAAGTTAGAATTATTGAGCAAACATTGACTTTTGTGGAAACGACTCCATAATGGTGTTTTGATAGCTCTGATAGCTTTGTATTGTGATTTCAGAATTGGGCGTATACCCGGAATTGAATTTGAAAGCCTTTAGGCTTATTTGTGTAGCTGGTTTTGGAGATATCAAGGTATTCCTGCTCTACGTCCGCAGGCCTCGGAGTCCCCATCTATTTTAGGCATTGCATTATTTCTTTCTTATTTCAAACAATATTGTAATTCAAGACTATTATTACTATCTTGTAGAGCTTATGACTCCGTTCCACCAGGTTTTAGGGAAAGTGTTGGTTATTGTACTATTGAGTTACTATTATAATATGAAGGTTTTATTTGAAGTTTTAGTAGTATTTCCGCTATTTTTCTATGGATGTTAGGCTTACCTAGTCATGGATACTACGCAACATCACGACATCATGCGGAGGAACTATGGAATCGTGACAAGTTGGTGTCAGAATTCTAGGTTCATAGGTGTTACAAGTCATAAGCAGGTTTAGTAGAGTCTTGCGAATCGGTACTGGGACGTCTGTAATTATCTTCGAGAGGCTACGAGATTGTTAGAAAAACTTCACTTCTTTTATTCTTTATTGTGCGAATTGGTTGACTTCGAAAACTAAATCTCTAATTTTGTGTTCTCCCACAGATGGTAAGGACACGCACTGCTGTATTTGACGATCAGATACTTGTGCCTCTGCTAGAGCCGCGAGAGGCCGGGACCGACAGAGACCGAGGAGGGACATGTGGTGTAGCTAGAGCACCTGCTTGAGCTGCGAAAGAGGAGCCACCAGTATCTCCAGTTGGGGAACAGGCACACGAGGCACCTATTCCCTGCACTTTAGGGGACGGTAGCACAGTTCTTGAGCATGTTCGGTACTCTAGCTCAGGCAGGATTGATTCCACTTGTAACAACAACATTTCAGGATGGAGGAGGAGATCAGACTCCTGCGGCCAGTACTCTAGAGCAGCAGATCCATATTGATCAGGTCCCAGAGGTTATACCAGTACAACCTGTTGTTCCGGTTCAGTTCGTGGTTAGGGAAGCAGCATCTGAAGAGGGGTAGCTTAAGCTTGAGAGGTTCAACAAGTATCACCCTCCTATATATAGTTGTTTAGCTTCAGAGGATGCACATGGGTTTCTAAAGGAGTGCTACCGTATTCTTTGCACCATAGGTATTGTGAAGATGAGCAAGGTTGCTTTCACCACTTTCCAGTTATCAGGAGCAACATATTTGTGGTGGCGGGTGTATGAGAAGGGTAGCCTAGTCGATGCAACTTCACTTACATGGACTCGATTTTCAAAGTTATTCTTGAGAGAGTTTGTTCCTCAGGCCCTTAGGGATACATGACGTACGAAGTCCGAGCAGCTGCTCCAATGTACTATGACATGATCAAAGTATGTTGTCGGAATCGGTGGTTTGTCCAGACATACACCTGCCTTAATTTCTACAGTCAGTAAGCGTGTCCATCGATTTATCGAGGGACTCAACTATGGCATTAGATTCAGCATGGCTCGAGAGTTAGAGACAGATACCCTATATCAGTAGGTGGTAGAGATTGCACTGAGGTTAAAGGGTATTCGGGTCCGTGAGAGAGAGAGGACAGGAAGGCCAAAGGGCCTCAAGGTACTGGAGTATTTAGTAGTGGTCATGCTGCAGCTGCAGCTTGTCATGGCAGAGTCTATGTGATTCGTCTAGTTCACTCAGTGTTTCTAGCTTCTAGTAGTGCTCCGGCTATTTCGAGGTCCTAGGTTGCATATTTTTCTCAACCACTTTCTAGTGCACCTCCTACATAGGGTGCCTTCAGCGGTCAGTCCAATCGACCGGGCCCGAGCCAGTCCTAGCCGCCACACCCACCGAGAGATTTCTTTGAGTGTGTTGATACCCTTCACATAGTTAGAGATTACCCCAGACTTACAAGGGATGCACCTTCACAGACTACTTAGACTCTACGGATTATGTGAAGTCCACAAACTTCTCAGGCCATGGTTTCTTCCCTAGTTGCTGATCTACCCGCACAGCCAGCTAGGGGTGGGGAACGGGCGTGTAGATGTCACCCTAGAGGGGGAGGCCAGGCTAGATTCAATGCTCTTTTAGGTATGATGGAGGACGTCATGTTAGACACAATCATTACAAGTATGGTTCCGGTTTTCCATAGAGCTACATCAGTCTTATTTGATCCGGGATCCACTTATTCATATGTATCATCTTACTTTGCTCTGTTTTTGGATATATCTCGTGATTCTTTGAGCTCTCCTATTTATTTCTCCACGTCTGTGGGAGATTCTATTATTGTGGACCGTGTGTATCGATCGTATTTTGTTGTTATTAGTGGTTTTAAGACCATAGGTGATCTATTGTTACTTAGTATGGTAGACTCTAATGTTATCTTAGTTACGGACTTGTTGTCACCCTATCATGCTATTCTGGATTGTCACTCCAAGACTGTGATTAGCTATACCAAGTTTTCCATGGTTAGAGTGGAGGGATGCATTGGATTATGTTCCTAGAAGGTTTGTATCATTTCTAAAGGCTCAGCAGACGGTTGAGAAGGGGTATGAAGCTTATCTAGCCTTTGTGAGAGACATTAGTGTTGATACTCCTACCGTTGAGAAAATTTTGCTAGTGAGAGACTTCCTAGATGTACTTCCTACAGATCTTCTGGGTATGGACCCGATAAGGATATCGATTTTGGTATTAACTTATTGCCGAGCACTCAACCTATTTCTACTCTACCATATCGTATTGCCCTAGCGGAGTTGAAAAAGTTAAAGGAGTAGTTACAAGAGTTTCTTGATAAGGGTTTCATTAGGCCCAGTGTGTCGCCTTAGGGTGCTCCAGTCTTATTTGTGAAAAAGAAGGATGGTTTTATGCGCATGTGCATTAATTATCGACAGTTGAACAAGGTTACAATGAAGAACATGTATCCTTTTCCATGTATTGATGACTTATTTTATCAGCTACGGGGTGCCAGAGTGTTCTTAAAGATTGATTTGTGGTCAGGTTATCATCAGCTAAAGATACAGGATTCCGATATTCAGATGATTTCCTTTAGGACTCGGTATGGTCTCTACGAGTTCCTTGTGATGTCATTTGGGTTGACCAATGCCCTAGCAGCATTTATGCACCTGATAAATAGTGTATTCCAATGATATCTTGATTATTTTTTCATTTTGTTTATTGACGACATCTTGTTGTACTCCCGCAGCTGGGAAGATCATGAGCAGCACCTGAGGATCGTGCTTCAGACCTTGAAAGAGAAGTTTTTTGCAAAATTCTGAAAGTGTGAATTCAGGCTTGATTCGGTGGTATTTTTGGGTCATGTGGTGTTGAGTGAGGGGATCAAGGTAGATCCGAAGAAGATTGAAGTAGTTAAAAGTTGGCCTAGACCGTCTTCAGCTACTAAGGTTCGGAGTCGTATAGGGTTTCATATCTATTATTGCAACTATGACCATATTGACCCAGAAAGGTGCTCCTTTCAGAAGGTCCAAGGAGTGTGAGGCGAGCTTTCAAAAGCTCAAGACTTCTTTGTCTACATCCCCAGTATTGGTATTTCCTACGGGTTCGGGGTCTTACACTGTGCATTGTGATGCGTCACGTGTTAGCGGTACTACTTGAAATTGGCAGATATTGTTCATGCTTTGAAAATTTGGCGGCACTATTTGTACGGTGTCACTTGTGAGGTCTTTACCGACCACCGGAGTCTACAACATCTGTTCAAATAGAAAGATCTTAATTTGCAGTAGCGGAGATGGTTAGAGTTGCTTAAATATTATGATATCACTATTCTATATCATCGTGGGAAGGCCAAAAGTTGGCCGATGCCTTGAGTAGAAAGGCGGAGAGCTTGGACAATTTAGCATATCTATTGGTAGCAGAAAGGCTACTAGCCATGGATGTTCAGGCCTTGGCCAACCAGTTTGTTAGATTGGATGTTTCGGAGCCCAGTCGAGTTCTTGCTTGCGTGATTTCTCGGTCTTCTCTATATGACCGCATCAAAGAGCATCAATATAATGACCCCTATTTGTTTGTCCTCAAGGACACAATTTAGCATGGCGATGCCAAGGAGGTTTCTATTGGAGATGATGGTGAGTTATAGATGCACAACAAGTTATGTATGCCCGATGTAGATGGACTACGTCAGTTGATCCTTCAGGAGGCCCATAACTTTCGGTACTCCATTCAACCCGGTGCCGCTAAGATGTATTAGTATTTGAGGCTACACAATTGATGGAGGAGAATGAAGAAAGATATAGTGGAATATGTAGCTCGATACCTAAATTATCAACAAGTGAAGTATGGGCATCAGAGGCCAGGCGGTTTGTTTCAAAGACTTGAGATTCCCAAGTGGAAATAAGAGTGTGTTACCATGGACTTCATTATTGGGCTCCCATGAACTCAGAAGAAAATTGACGCTGTATGGATGATTGTAGATAGGTTGACCAAGTCGGCTCATTTTATTCCGGTAGTGACTACCTATTCTTCAGAGCAACTAGCCGGCATCCATCATCTCTGACTAGGGAAACAGTTCATATCGCATTTCTAGAGAGCTTTACAGCATGGGCTAGGCACACGAGTTGAGTTGAGTACAACATTTTACCCCCAGATAGACGGACAGTCCAAGCGCACCATTCAAATATTGGAGGATATGTTTCATGCCAGTGTTATGGATTTCAGGGGTTCTTGGGATTAATTTTGTCGCTTGCGGAGTTTGCCTACAACAACAACAACAACTAATCGAGTATTCAAATGGCTCCTTATGAGGCCTTATATGGGAGACAATGTCGTTCTCCAATTGTTTGGTTTGAGCCGGGGGAGGCTAAGTTATTAGGCACATATTTGGTTGGAGATGCCATGGAAAAGGTCAAGTTGATCCAGGATTCGCTTCGTACAACCCAATATAGATAGAAGAGTTATGCAAATTAGAAGATTCGTGATGCTGCATTCATGGTTAGAGGCAACCTTTTCTTCGGGTTTCACCTATGAAGGGTATGATGAGGTTCAGAAAGAAGGGCAAGTTGAGTCCTAGGTATATCGGACCTTTTGAGATCCTTGAAAGGATTGGTGAGGTGACCTACAAGCTTGCATTGCCACCTAGTTTATCTGTGGTTCATCGGATGGTCCATGTTTTTATGCTCCGAAAGTATTATGCTGATCCGTCTCATGTTTTAGACTTCAGCACAATCCAATTGGACGAGGATTTGCCTTATATTGAGGAGTTAGTGGCTATCTTGGACAGACAGATCTAGAAGTTGAGGTCAAAGAACATTGCTTCAGTAAAGGTTCAATGGAGGGGTCATCGGTCGAGGAGGCGACCTAGGAGGCCAAGCACGACATGCGGAGTTGTTATCCTTATATATTCACCAATTCAGGCATGTCGTTATGCACGTTTAAGGACAAATGTTTGTTTTAAGAGGGGGGAATGTAACGACCTAGCAGGTTATTTTGTATAATTGTGCCCCGTTTCATATTTTTATGCTTCACACATGTATGTTTATGATTTTATAACTTACGGGGATGATTAGTTTCGTTCCGGGAAGCTTTCATGTTGATCTGGACCTTTTGATTCTTGACTTAGAAGCCTAAGCTAGAAATGTTGACCAAACATTGGCTTTTGTGAAAACAATCCGGAACAGTATTTTAATGGCTCCAATAGCTTTGTATCGCCATTTCGAACTTGGGCATATGCCCGGAATTGAATTCGAAAGTCCGTAGGTTGATTTGTGTTGTTTTGCCAAAATTTGGAAATTTGAAGTTGAAAAGTTTGACCGTAGGTTGAATTTTAGCTATCGAGTTTGGAATTTGACTTTGGATCTTGGAATACATCCGTTATGCTATTTAGAACTTGTCTACAAAATTTGGTATCATTCGGATGTCACGACACAAACCGAAGGGCCGTGACGGGCACACGGTGCCTTACTCAACCGAGTACCAATGTAAAATATATTTCTTATCATACTATCATGAGTAAATGAGCCAGAAAACCCGTCATGAGATAACAAGAATAAAACATAAGGGAATAATCAGCATATGACGACCCAACATGATATATGAACTTATACATGTGACATACGAGCCTATAAGGCCGACATGACCATTTGTAAACTCAAAACATAGTCCGATAAGGCCATATAAGTATTCATACACCTGACATCTATTTACAAGCCTCTAAGAGTACATAAAATCATAAAGGTCGGGACAGGGCCCCGCCATACCAATCAATACATATCCAAAGCATACTGACCAAATAGGCAACTCCGGAGCAAGTGGAGTGCACCAACACCTTCCGTTGAGCTGATAGCCTACTAGGAGGAATGTCAACCTGTCTATCAAGACCTGCGGGCATGAAACGCAGCGTCCCTAGGCAAAAGGGACGTCAGTACAAATAAAGTACCAAGTATGTAAGGCAGGAAAACATAAACAAGAACAGTAATGTAAAGAGAGATAGAGGAGATACAACTTGTAACATCTGAGTGCGTCTGGGGGCTACTGACATGAAATGCATAATACATATATATACATAAACTTTTAAAAACATATGCCTCTGTGGGCATCATATCGTATCCGGCCTCAAAGAGGACTCGGTAAAAACGTACTCGGCCATCATAAGGCTCGGTAGCATCATACCCGATCACATAGAGCTCGGTAAACCCAACTGATCAGTGGTTTCACAATAAGTGTCGTACTCAGCCGACTATAGCGCGGCTCAGTGGAGTAAAATAGATACTATATATAATGCATGCTAGACTCGTGGAATCACGTTCTAAACCTTTAGGAGTGACTTAAGCTCATTGCACCTTCAATTAAAATTATTGATATTATACCATCAATATGAACTTCTATAGGATTCAAGGATCATACATACTTGCTTAGAATAACTTTATAAGGAAAGAACAACATGGGCAACCTTAGTTGCTAGGAGTAGATCCGTTATGAAATAGCGCATTCATTTCACTTTAGATCATGCCAAAAGAAAGAAGGAAGTGTCTTAACATACCTTAAACCCGTTGAGTCTTTAATACCTTCCAAGCAACTCTTTAAACAAGTCAACTCAATCTATCATAGTATAAGGAGATTCAAAATCAGTGCTGAGCAAAGGCTAAGTCTGTAACTTAAGCTAGTAGCTCATTTACGTAAATTTGGGCAGCATCACCCCTGTAACAATGGCCTCCTCCAATACTATATACCAACAACAACAACCAGAGAAATCCATCAACATATAAATATCAATAACAAGACACCATATAACAACAATAAGTCACAACTACTTCACGACGAGCGGCAAACAGCAAGCTCCGATTGGAATCCGTATAACCCATATCACCCCTTATAAACTTCTTAAATTAAATTAATAGTATCAATAACATGATAATGAAGTCATTCATTAATGATTCCATCCTTATACAATATTTTTATAACAAAAGAAACAATCCACAACTCCAACTATCTTCAATTAGAATCTTTATTCACTAGTTCATGTCTAGTCCAACCATTTAACTTTATCAACATCAAGATAACCTTAAGCACCCGTAAGAACACAATACACATACCTCCTACAGTAGCTTAAAGTATAAATCCAAGTTATATTTATCTTACAACAACCCTGAATGGAAATACAACTCCATAGAAGTGACTTAAGCTAATCCAAGTATTATCTTGTAGTTTATCATCCTAACAACTTAACCAACATACAAGAAAACTTAATCACAAGTAGTAGGCTATTATACTAACATTATCCAGTAGCAACAACTTGAAATTTCAGCACAAAACAGCCCACAACTATCCTCAATGACAACACAACCTCAAAGAGGTGTTATTCTTCACTTTTGGGATTGAAATATGGTTTAATCCATTTGTAAGACTTGAAATAACCTAGGGCTGATATGAAAATCATGGGAGATTATTTTACAGAACATAATCCACTTAAAAAACCTCCCACATGATCTGGAACCACCCAAAAATCAGCAAAAACAAGAAGAACAAGAAACTTATTAGCGCCACGATATTCCCGACACTTGATTTGTGTTGTTTGCCCTTTGTTTGAGTCTTGGATCATGAGAGAACCTTGAGAGAGTGTTTCTAGGGTTCTAAGGTCTGAATATACTGAAAATAATGACTTAAAATGGGGTTGAGTCATCCTATATATATCCCTATGTCTTAAACTGCCTATGTGGGCCCCATAGAGAGCTGCTTGGCGTGGTCTCGCGAAAATATGAATATCTCTCTAGTTCGATGTCGTATTGACAAATGGTTTAATGCGTTAGAATCTAGACTTGTAGATATTCAAATTTATATGTAGAGCATCCCTTGATTTCAAGTATATTAGGAGAAAAGCTCAGCTACATTTGACCTAAAGTTCAGCAAATTTATGAATGTAACTTGTGATGACCTTTGCCAACTCTTGTTCCAAAACTTGCTTGCCTTCAAAATGTAGCAAATGACTATTATACAAGTAAAATAACTCATAGCATAACCTCCTTATCATGTTAATAACCCTAGTCTCACCCCAAAGTACATGTTGTAACATTCCAAACTTGTCGACCTTCGACGAAACTTATTTTCTTCAATTGGCTTAGCTTCTAAGCTTTCCAACCCTCTTGGTACTCGTTATTCATGATCATAAATATTTGTTACTTCCAAGGTAAAATGATTAACTTACTTTATTTGATTCCAAATATAATCTCATTTTTGAGGTTACATCAATGGCTTACGACGTACTCTCACGTATGTAAACGTGGGGTGTAACATCAGAGTTGAATTGACAGGATTCAGAAGTCTTGTTGCAATTTTAGAAGTTCTTGAAATTTACATCGAAACTTATACGTCTTAATGTTTGATTCATAGTTTGAAATATTATTTTTGTATTTTGATTGCGCGAGCAATTTCGTATGATGTTTTTAGACTTGTGTAGATTTTTTGTTTAGAGCCTTGGGACCTTGGATGAGTTTTAGAAGGTTTTGAACCGAAAATGAATTGCTGGTGCTCAGTTATCGCAATTGTGAGAACCAACCTCGCAATTGCAAAGGTGATAGTGGGGGCTCAGATGTCGCAATTACGACTTCCCCTTCGCATTGCTGAAGTCAGCTAGCATAAGTCTTGGCTCGCAATTGCAAACAATTGCTCGCTTTTGCGAGATTTCCAGCTTCACAATTATGAAGCCTTTTGTCACAATTGTGATAATGAATGAGGCTGTAAGGATTCGCAAATGCAATCCATGGTCTGCAAATGCGAGGGTTCGCAAATGCGATCCTTAGTCCGCAAATGCGAGGGTTCGCAAATGCGAGCCCTGTGTCGCAAATGTGATACCTACATCTTGATGAAAGGGCTGGGAGACGGGATTCTTCAACATATTCTCTTATTTTAGAACTCTAGACTAGGTAGGAGGCGATTTGGAGATGGGATTTCATCTACAAACTTTGGGTAAGTGATTCTAATCTTTTTCCAACTATATTTCATCAATATATCTTAGATTTTAACATCAAAATCATGTGAATCAAAGTAAAAAAATTTAAAACTCTGCCAAGTTTTGAAAAATAATAATTTGAATTTTGAGAGTCGATTTGGACTTGTATTTTGAAACTAAACAAATATATTAACTCATGGGCCATGGGTAGTTGGAATCTACCATTGGACCCGGGTTTTGACTGGGCGAGCCCAGGTTGACTTTTTGGAAAATGTGTAAAGATCATAGTTTTATCTATTGTAATTGATTTTCCTTGAATTGTTTGATGATATTAAGTTAATTTTGGTTAGATTTGAGCAGTGCAGAGGCGAATTTCATGGGATAAGTTATTTCCAAGGGTTGAGTGGGCCTAGTTGAGGTAAGTATCTTGCATAACTTTGTGTGAGGGAACCAACCTTTAGGTTTGAGATTGATTATTTTATCTATGCTATGTGAAAGCCGTGTACACAAGGTTACAAGTGGGTACATGGTTTGTACGTGGTATTTGATCGGTTTAGGCTACTTAGATTATTTCCATACTTTAATTGAAATGTCATATTATGTTCTAAATTCTCATAGTCAATCTATTCTTACATATGCTAGTGTAAGGCCCCGAAAAATTTCGCTGAGGAATTTAAGGTTTTGTAGTGCCGAGGTAGATTAATTAGTACAAAGGTTGTATAAATGAATAATGCGCTGAATTGTTGATGAAAATTTTTAGCTCAAGAATTCAATTTTGCGATCGAGTTTGCGACCGCATATTCGTTATGCGGACTGCATATCCGTCGCAAAGTGAAGCAGAAAATTTGTTAAAATCTGAAGTTCATTTATGCGGTCCATTATGCGATCACATATCCATTATGCGGACCACATTTTAGTCGCAGAATTGGCACGGAAGAATCTGGAAAGTGATTTTGTGAGCCATTCTGCGGTCGTAGAATTGGTCTGCGGACCGCTGAACAGTCGCAAACTAGTCTAGAAAAAAATAGTTTTTGGGCATCAATTTTGTGGTCCATTATGCAAACCGCATACCTATTATGCGGCAACTCTGCGATCACAGACCTGAGTTCGGAGGGTCCGTTTTTTGATTTTGTAACCCGACCTTATATCAATAAATAAACCTAAAGGGTTATTTGGAAGAGACAATCTGATAATTTTAGAGAGAAGGGAGAGTGTTCTAGAGAGAGGAAAAAGCTCAAGTTATTTGTTTATCAAGATCTTGTCCAAGCTTTGAAATCCAACAAGGAACTCTCACAATCTTCACCCAAGAGGTAAGGTTCTAACCTTAGTCTTCAATTTCGAGTTTGGGTATAAAGATGGGTGATTGAGTGTATGATTCTTGGGTGTGAGAGTATCATTTATACATGCATGTACCAATAAGGTTTGTGAGAAGATTGTTGAGCTCAAATAAGTAAAGATTGGGTTGTGGAGTGATAGAAATCTTGTAGAAGAACCTTATAGTCAAATTTTCACATCTACTGTTTGACAAAATGCTCAAATGAGCTGAACCCATGAATATCTCTCTAATAATGGTTCAATTGTGTTATGTTTCTAAATAGATAGAGGTTGCTAGGATTTCCGGAACATTGTAGTAATCTAAGGAAAGCTCAAGCAAGGTATGCTGGCTAAACTTCTCTCTTTGAATTAAATCCCATGATGTTCCCGTAAGTTTCAAGTATCTTTGGCTCAAGTTCCTCATTCTCGTATTCCTACTTGTCCTAATAAATTCAATTATCCCGTGTAAACAAAGTGTCGAAATCTATGTATTCAAAACGTATTCTAAAAGCTCTTATCTCATTATTTTTCCTTCAGGAATGTGTTCAAGTATGGTTTATGTGTTAAAGCGTTATACCTTCAAATCATATTTTAAATGAAAGTCCATAATGCTTGACTGCGAAAGGATACCCATTGCACCTAAAACTCTTATTGCTCATACACACACACTATTATTGGTTGGCCTACACGATCACCCCACACAATGCCCGGTAATCACTCCTCAATGAGGGGCTATACGTGACATTAGCGTGTAGCCATCATATCCTTACTACCCAATTCCCTCCCCTTGTCATAGCCTAAAGCATTCTAATAACCTTGATAGATGTTCTATGCGTACACTACCCATCCCTTCCTTGTGGCCCTGGAGGTATGTAGGACCTCTAATTTAGGTACTTCTAGAACTTCCTAAGGTTTTAAAGGATAAAAGTCTAGGTATTAATTAAAAACAATTAGGACTAAATTTAAAAATAATAAATTACAGGCTCGCAGTCACCTCCACAAATATAACAAGTAAGTGCACGTCTTCAAACAATAGTCAAGTATTTAAGAGAAAATCCTAGAACATGATATCTAGGTGAGTAGGGATTATACAACATTGAATTAGGACCAAGAGTCAATGACCTATTTAGCTTGCCTACTGATTTTAGACCTGCGAATGTGAATAGTCTTAAATAACAAAGCGCAACTTTTGTAGTTGCAAGATTTTATTCGCCCTAGAGTCTTTCCTAAACGCATAACAGTGATGTCCTAAAAGCATGGTATCTATATTGATTGGGAATGCAATAAAAGTAGAATGATTTTTAAACGACAACTTGAGATCCTATAAGCATGCTTTCTAGCAGTATTAGTTTTAAGGCAATGTTTGAAAACTTATTAAAGAAATGGACAAATTAATTAATTAAGCCAATTCAGAACACGAATTTGAACCGATTTATTTAACTAAACTGGTTTTAAGTTCTATAGGCATGATTTCTATTAGAGCTGATTTAATTGCCTATAGGCATGATCTTTATTGTTAAACCTATTTAGATCCTATAGACATGGTTTCTAATTGTGTGAAAGTAAAGCAAACATAACAAACGCATTTGAATCAACATGGACCCTATAAGTATGGTATCTACCCAATTTACCCAATATATATAACTACCCCCCCTTTTCACTAATCACCCCGCTGTTTGTTTACAAAATTATTACATACCAATGAATTAAATAAAAATACATAAATAAAAAAGAGTTAGTCTATAGGGAGCCTACAGTAGGCCTAAATGACTTCCCAGCCTCCAATAGCCTCAAATGCCCAAAGTTCCATAGCCAAATTCATTTCTAGGTGTGTCAGAGTTCCCTAAGGACCTCAAGGATCAAAGGTAGTGCTCATACCTAGACCTTTTCTCAAACAATAACTGATTTAGGTGTAGTGTGGAAAGGCCAGCTCTGACATCCCAGAGTTCAGAAAGATCTCAAGGATCTCAAGGAACTACACATATCAGAGGGGCGAAACCTAGTATTCTAAGAGTGAAGTGAGAGTGCTTGACATAATTTTGAAAAAGTTTTGAAAATAGTACAGATATTACTTTAGAAGTAAAAGGTTTTTCAGAAACAGGAAATAGTTTGGTGGTAAATGACAGTTTGAGAAGAGTACCAAAACAGCAGACAATCAATTAGTCAAAAAAACATCCAGATTCAGAAAACACTTAACAAACAGATCTCACAGGGGAATAAACAGATTGGGGCACATAAGAGTCATATTGGGGTACATGGATAGGGTATAGAGGAAACATATAGTCAACAAACTGCATAAAAACACTTGGGGTCTTAGAGACTCAGCAGGATAATCATGGACAGTAAGTAGTTAAGACATAGATCATAGTTGACATGTCTTGAATAGGATTAAACATACAATTTAGACATGCTAGGTAAAAAAAGTAAGCAGGAAAGAGTGCATACATTGAACAAGACAGAGTTTTAGACATACTTGGCAAAGAAGTAAGCAGGAAAGAGTGCAGAATATAAAGAATATATTGAACAGGCAGAGTTTAGACATGCTGAGCAAAGAAGTAGGCAGGAATACAAGTTGAACTCATAACTGATGAACTAGTGCAGGAATGAAACATATAGGGTTTAGATTTCAAAACATAACTAGAGATATACCAGTTGAAGAAAAGGGTGCAGAATATAAAGCAAATGAAGTTCCAATATCTAGCCTTGGCTTTCAGCGGGCTAGATCAGTAAGTATCACAAATAGCAGAAGAGAAAGAGAACTTTTAGAGTGTCAGTGTACTTTTTTTTGTGAACTAATGTTCTGTTTTTGAAGTGAGAATAGGAGAGTGCTTATATAGCAGTTCGAGGGGTAGAGTTAATAAGGTAAAAGAATCAGATATCAGCAATTAAGGGCAAATCAGAATCAAATCATATAAGGAGTTCAGAATAGACTCCTTTAATTAGGAGCAATGAGCCAAAAAGTACCAACAAGGGTTTAATTAAGGTTAAAAAGACCAAACCATACCAAATAAAGAATCAGTAAGAATCCGCAAGTTATACAGGCAAGAAATTAAGGTAGAGATGACCAATTAAGGTTATAAACAAGGAAACAAATAAAGTCTATGCATACCAATCTTTAACGGAGTAATCAATCAGCCAGGATTTCAAAGTAATACTAATTTTTAGAAAGAATATATATTAGTTCCCATAAATAGAAAATAAACTAAGTAAAATTTAACAAAAACATAGAACTTAGTCAAAAAATTAGGTTAGAACCCTAATAAGGCTCACTTAGAGGGAAAATCACGAAAGATTCAGCAAGTTTGGTAGATAAAAGGTAAGAAATAAATAATCAGGATGAACACAAACATATAGAATCAGTGAAAAGTTTAATTACGAATATCAGTAAAGGCATATTAGGGTAAGAAGGCCACGAGATATCTAAATGGCTAAAGAAAATTACAAGAACCAAGGCAAGAACACAGTCAGCATACAAGTACTCAGAGACCAAACAAAGAATCTCGAAAATTTAGGGCTTTTAGTGTAAACGAGTTGAAATCAGAGCAATACTAATAGAATCGGTTAAAACATACATGAAATAGGAGATTAAACACCCAAATCATCAAATGTTTTTGGAAAAAGAGATTTCAGGACACCCTAGTTTAGAGAAAGATGAAAAATCACTCGAAAATCATACGATTCTTGTAAAGAATCACTAGGTGATATTAAAACTCATATGAAACAAGTCCAAATCGTCTCAGATCTGTACAGATCTAAGAGGTTTAGAAGAAAGAGATTAGGGTTTCGAGGAAAACAACACAGAGGTGAAGAAACATGCTTAGAAACCCATAAAACATAGTCGATATAGGACGATCTTACTGGGAATCACTCTGGAATGGCCTGAAATAGGCGAGAAAGCAACTATAGATGCAAGCCACTGACCCTGGTCCCTTGAGGACCTTGGAGATGGCACTACCAACGTGAGAGAGGCCCTTAGAGACCTGGGGGTGGTGAGAGACCACTAGAGATAGCCATAGATGAGTGTCAGTGAGGTTCGATTAGGGTTAGGCTTGGGAGAGTTTGAGAGAAGAGAGGGTTTTTAGGGCGGAAGGTGGTGTATAATGAAAGGGTTGGGGGGGGGGTCGTTTGGGTTTATTTTAGGTAAGGGTGTTTGTGGCCGTTGATCTCTATGATCAACGGCCGAGATTAAAAGGGTTTTGGGGCCAGATAGGGTAGATGGGTTTGGGTTGGTTTATTTTGAATTGAAATTGAGCTGGTATTGGGTTGAAAATAGGGCTAAAATTGAAATAAAAATAGGCCATATTTTAAGTAGCCACTTTTAATAAATACATAATTTATAAAAATGATAAATGGGTTCCAAAAAATATTTTCATGAACTAAAATTATTTAAAATAGTTATCTAATATTTTAAAAATCTAAAACACCATTTTATGCATTAATAATGTAATTATACCTCAATATGGCCTATTATTGCAAAGATGTGCAATTTAGACTAAAATGTAAATACAATTATAAAAAATGCACTAAAAATTATTTAAACAATTATGATAGCATAAATAATGAATTTAAATGACTAAATCATCATAAAAATAATTTGAAGGATAATTAGTAGATATTTTATAAATAAACGAGAAGAAATAAATTGATTTAGAGCCTTTAAAAATTATAGAAAAATTATAAAATGCTCATGTATGCTTTTAAATGCATACGTGCTATTTTGAAAGTGTATATATGTATTAAAAATATATGAGGATAAGTTGGGTATCAATAGCTGCCCATCTTTACCCGGAAAGGATGAAAGAGTTTTCGGGTCATGAAATGATGGCCAATTTTGACCGGTCGGGATGTTTTGAAAGATAGAGGTCGGACTCTAGTCTTTGAGCTGCCTATATATCCCTGATTTTATAGGAATCAGGCCATGTGTAGTTTTGGATTCATTGGCGGAATATACCGATGAAGTCATTGTAAGAACGGACATGAGATGCAAGAGCAGTTATGGTGAGAGGTTAAGTTTGAGATAATTTGAAAGAACTGGAGCGAGGTCGCTCCTTCTAGGATAGCTCTTGCTTGCTGGTCACCTGCAGATAAAGAGATGCTACAGACATGTATTTGCGCAAAAATTTAAACATGATGCAGATTCCCTTTGGACCATGAAGGTTGTCTTTGCATGGTTAAAGATGACGTCCTCAGACCATGATGTCCTGGGCCATGAATTGTTTAATGAGGGATTCGCAGGCCATGAAATGTTGTTCTCGGGCCATGCAGATGGTGCCTCTGAACCATAACGCCTTTGAATAATGATATGCAAATTCGAGGGATCCTTAGGCCATGGCATGGTATCTTCCGGCTATGAGGATGATGCCTTTTAGACTATGACGCCCCTGGAAAGATTGGCGATATTTCAGCCCATGATATGCAATAATATGACATTAACAAGACAAGGCTTAGTCTTGTGAAATGGAGGGTAGAGCTTATCATGATTGAAAAGCAAATAGATAGTGTTAGAAATAGAGCACTATTTGTGCAAAGAGGGACAGTACTTAGTCCCATGCAAATGCGGAGGTAGGGATTAGTCTCATGCAGATACGGAGGCAAGGATTAGCTTTATGCAAGCATAGAGGCAAGGATAAGCCTCATGAAAATGGGAGGCAAGGACTAGCCTCATGCAATGTGGAAGCAAGGATTAGCCTCATGTAGATAGGGAGACAGGGGTTAGCCTCATGCAAGTATGGAGGCAAGGATTAGCCTCATGCAAATGGGAGGCAAGGATTAGCCTCATGCAAGTGGGAGGCAAGAATTAGCCTCATACAAGTAGGGAGGCAGGGATTAACCTCATGCAAATGGGAGGCAAGGATTAGCCTCATGCAAGTAGGGAGGAAGGGATTAACCTCATGAAAATATGGAGGTGGGGATTAACCTCATGCAAATATGGAGGTAGGGATTAGCCTCATGCAAGTATGGAGGCAAGTATTAGCCTCATGCAAATGTGGAGGCAGGGATTAGCCTCATGCAAGTATGGAGGCAAGGATTAGCCTCATGCAGATAGGGTGGCAGGGATTAGCCTCATGCAAATATGGAGGCAGGGATTATCCTCATGCTAATAGGGAGGCAAGGATTAGCCTCATGCAAATATGGAGGTAGAGATTAGCCTCATGCAAGTGGGGAGGCAAGGATTAGCCTCATGCACATATAGAGACAGGGGTTAGCCTCATGCAAAGAGAAAATAGCAAACAAAAGTAGAATGTTTCATAGCTGGGCCTACGTTCAGTGTTTGGTGGCCCGTTTGGTAGTGATTTTGCCTCGTGTATATATATTTGTAGATGCTATTGCTACATCAGATGTGCCTGTGTTCAAAGAAAAATTGTAAGTTTTGTGAGGGGAGGTTGGTTCGTGCTTTCGTCCTCTAGCCTTGGTTTGCTCCGCTCTGGAGGCTTTTTCGAGTTTCCCTGGGTAACACCTGACTGTCAAGGAAATAAAGTTTTCGAAAATATACAATTATTGATAAAAAATAGATTCATTTTAGAAACGTGTTGATATATCAAGTGATTTTAGATGAACTAGTGACTGTAACACATTTCAAAGACATTGCGACTCTCTTATGTTAGAATTTTAAGGGTCCTCCTGAAAATTCTGCCCTAGTTTGGTAGATGATCCTTTGACCGTTTACGAGTAATGAGCCTTGTTGAACCTTCTTCGGAATTTTGAGCATCCTTCTCAAAATTCTGCCCTAGTTTCTTAACCGATTTCTGACCGTCTAACATATGTTGGTGTTGGCTGGACTTGTTCTGAAATTTTGAGGGTCCTCTTCAAAATTCTACCCCAGTTTGGTAGATGATCCTTTGACCGTTTAAGGGTAATGAGCGTTGTTTAACCTTCTTCGGAATTTTGAAAATCCTTCTCAAAATTCTGCCCTAGTTTCGTAACCGATTTCTGACCGTCTCACATATGTTAGCGTTGGCTGGACTTGTTCCGGAATTTTGAGGGTCCTCCTCAAAATTCTACCCCAGTTTCTGATCTTGGGGGGGGGTAATGGAAATTTTATTATGATATGACCGAACCATAAGGCTGCCTACGTATCCCCTCTTAAACGGGAATTAGGTCAAGCGTAGTTTAATTACATCAGATAAGGAAATGTAAATAATCTAAGCATAGTATCTCTTGACTGCGTCTGAATTTATTGGTTTTGGCCAGATTTCTTCATCCATCTCTGTAAATATGAGTGCTCCTCCTGTCAGTACCCTATGAACCTTGTATGGACCTTGCTAGTTGGTAGAGAATTTTCCTTTGGCTTCATCTTGAAGTGGGAAGATCTTCTTAAGCACTAGTTGTCTTGGTGCAAAATACCTTGGTTTGACCCTTTTGTTGAAAGCTCTGGACATTCTGTTCTGATAAAGTTGGCCGTGACACACTGCGTTCATCCTCTTTCCATCAATGAGGGTCAATTGTTCATAGAGGCTCTTTATCCACTCTACATCGCTGAGTTCAGCTTTCTGTATGATTCTTAAAGAACGAATCTCTACCTCGGCTGGAATGATAGCTTCGATACCATAGACCAACATGTAGGAAGTTGCCCCGGTTGACGTGCGAACTATAGTGCGGTAGCCCAACAAAGTAAAAGATAACTTTCCATGCCATTATTGGTAGTTCTCTGCCATCTTCCTTAGTATCTTCTTGATGTTTTGTTAGCGGCTTCTACCGCTCCATTCATATGAGGTCTGTAGGCTGTGGAATTCTTGTGCTTGATTTTAAAAGTTTCACACATGGCTTTCAACAGATCACTGTTGAGATTGGCGGCATTGTCAGTGACAATTGACTCGGGAACTCCGAATCGGCAAACAATACGATCTTTGACAAAATCTGTGACAACTTTCTTGGTTACAACTTTGTAAGATACAGCTTCTACCCATTTTCTGAAGTAATCAATGGCTACCAGAATAAATATGTGCCCATTTAAAGCAGTGGGCTCGATCAGACCGATGACATACATTCCCCAGGCGGCAAAAGGCCAAGGTGAGCTTGTTGTATTGAGCTCATTCGGCAACACTTTTATCATATTAGCATGTACCTAGCATTGGAAGCATTTGCGAACATACTGGATGAAATCTGTCTCCATGGTTATCCAAAGGTAACCGGCCCTAAGTATCTTCTTAGCCAAGACAAAACCATTCATGTGCGGGCCACAAGTCCCAACATGTACGTCCTCAAGCAGTTTAGAAGCTTCTTTTGCGTCGATACATCTTAGCAACCCTAAATCAGGATTTCTTCTGTACAGATTTCCTTCGCTGTGGAAGAAGTGGTTGGAAAATCTCCGTAGCATGCGTTTCTGAGTCTGGTTTGCATGCTCCGGATATTCTCCCATTGACAAATACTCTTTGATGTCATGGAACTAAGGTTTTCCATCTATTTCTTCTTCAACGTGGGCACAATACGCCGGCTGATTTTGAATCCTCACTAGGATGGGATCAATGAAATTCTTATTTGGGTGTTGATTCATAGATGACAAGGTGGCCAATGCATCGGCAAACTCATTTTGAATTCTGGGCACATGTCGGAATTCTATCCGTGAACCTCTTTCTTAATTCTTGCACGTGGTGCAGATATGGCAATATCTTGGAATTCTTGGTAGCCCACTCTCTTTATATCTAGTGTACAAGCAAATCTGAATCACCGATTACCAACAACTCCTGAATATTCATGTCGACTGCTATATTGAGTCCTAGTATGCAGGTTTCATACTTTGCCATGTTGTTGGTGTAGGGAAATCTGAGTTTAGCAGATACCAGATAATGTTGACCTATTTCTGATACCAAAACTACTCCAATGCCCACTCTTTTGAAATTTGCAGCTCCATCAAAGAACATTCTCCAACCGTCGTATGCTTCAGTAATGTCTTCTCCTATGAATGATGCTTCTTCCCCAGGAAAATATGTTTTCAAGGGTTCGCATTCTCCTCCCACTGGGTTTTCAGCAAGATGATCTACCAACGCCTGTCCTTTGACCGCCTTTTGAGTTACATAGATAATATCGAACTCACTCAGCAGTATCTGCCACTTGGCTAACTTCCCAGTCGGCGTGGGTTTCTGAAATATGTACTTTACAGGGTCAATCTTGAATATGAGGTATGTAGTATAGGCACAGAAGTAATGCCTCAACTTCTCCGCCGTCCAAGTCAAAGCAAAGCAAGTGCGCTCTAGTAGAGAGTGTCGTGCTTCGTAACGTGTGAACTTCCTACTCAAGTAGTATATGGCTTTCTCCCTTCTTCCTGTCTCGTCATGTTGTCCCAGAACACATCCGAAGGCTCTATCTAACATAGATAGATAGAGTAGCAGAGGTCGTCCATGTTCTGGCGGGACTAGAACTGGTGGCGTGGACAGGTACTCCTTGATCTTGTCAAAAGCTTTCTGACAATCCTCGATCCAACTTGTTTCAGCATCTTTTCTTAGCATCTTGAAGATAGGTTCACATATGACTGTGGACTACGCTATGAATCGACTGATATAGTTGAGATGTCCTAGAGAGCTCATCATGTCCTTTTTGCTCCTAGGTGGTGGTAACTGCTGAGTAGCTTTGACTTTAGATGGATCGAGCTCGATCCCTCGATGACTGACAATGAATCCCAGTAACTTTCCTGCGGGAACCCCGAATGCACACTTTGCGGGGTTCAGTTTCAAGTTGTCCTTAGCATATAAAAGAACTTCCTCAAGTCCGCTATGTGATCTGCGGCCCTCTTGGATTTGATAATGACGTCTCTACATACACCTCTATCTCTTTGTGTATCATATCATGTAAGATAGTTGTCATGGCTCTCATGTAAGTAGCCCCAACATTCTGTAGACCAAATGGGATCATCTTATAGGAATATACTCCCCAAGGTGTGATAAAAGCTATTTTCTCCGTGTCTTCTTCATCCATCCAGATCTAGTGATAACCCGCGAAGCAATATACAAAGGATTGGAGTTCATGCTTGGCACATTTGTCGATCAAAATGTGTATGTTTGGCAGTGGAAAGTCATCCTTGGGACTTTCTATGTTTAAATCCCGATAGTCGACACATACCCTGACTTTCCCGTCCTTCTTCGGATTTGGCACAATGTTAGCTAACCAGGTTGGGTACTTGACCACCCTGAGAACTTTGGCTTTGATCTGCTTGGTAACTTCCTCTTTGATTTTCAGTATCATGTCTGGTTTGAACTTTCTGAGTTTCTACTTCACTGGCGGACACATGGGATTAGTAGGCAACTTGTGAGCCACTATGGACGTGCTCAAACCGGTCATATCATCATATGGCCATGCCAAAATGTCCTCATACTCTTTTAGGAAATGGATGTACTCTTCCTTCTCTGTTGGTGACAAGTGAATGCTGATGCGAGTCTCCTTGACGGTCTCGGTGTCCCCCAAATTTACTTCTTCGGTTTCGTCCAGATTGGACTTGGGGTTGTTCTCAAAGTTTTCCACCTCCCTGACAACTTCCTCAGGTATCTCATCTTCTTCATTCGAGTCACTATTCTCATGTTATGTTTCCTCATTACATGTCACAGTTACTGGTTCATCAGGAAAAGTAATAATAACACTATCGAAAGAAAAAGTGTAGAAAATAGTAATGAATAATAAAGAGCAAATGCATTTGATTAAAATTAAACATCCAGACAAGTGCGGCACGATTAATCGAGCACTTATTTTTGAAACAAGCAAGTTTTTAAATCAAAATTACTGAAAATCTTAAATGCCTAGAATTGTTATAGAAGTAAAAACTGCCAAGCTATGCAGGGACTCGGCGGGCCCGGGATGGTCTGGTGGTCTAGTTTATGAGAATAGCTCCCTTCTTCACAGTCTGAATAGTGAGGCCTTCTTCCTCCTCCTCCTCCTCAATTATTGCACTGCAGTCCATATCTTCATCTCCAAGAACAGATTCTTTAACCTAGCTAATGCTTCCTCTCCTGCAGTTCCCCATATTGTATCAGCTTGGTAAAAAGCTTGATCTTGACGTGGCACGGGTTGCTCGAGAGGGTAATACGGTACGTGCTATGGAGGCGACTAATCATTGTATTCTTTCCATTTGTACTGATATCCAAGCCCAAAGGTAGTACCATGGCCCTTCAGCTATATTGGTTTAGTGATACCTTGGAGATTCTTTCCCAGCCCTTTGCCGGTCTCATTCCCTGACCATGCCAATATGCTTTCTATTTTACTGCTCCACCATTTATCTTTCTTGACAGCATTGTCACGTTCAATGTGATGATAGGTTTCCCCTCCTAGCCTTCTCCTATGTCCAATGACCAAGTTGGTTTGACTGGTGTAAATGGGGTTACTCCCATCTCCGTGAATGATAACCTCTTGACAATTCCATTCAAACTTCACGACTTGATGTAGTGTGGAAGGCACGGCCCCAGCGGCATGGATCCATGGTTGGCCAAACAGAAGATTATATGAGGCCGGTATGTCGAGCACCTGAAACTTGACGTCAAACCAAGTTAGCCCCATCTGCAAGCAAAGGTTGATTTCCCCGATTATGGCCCTTTGAGACCCATCGAAAGCTTTCATGTTCATGCTTTCTACCCGTATTTCATGAAAACCTTTGTCCAACATTTTCAGGGCGTCTAACGGACAAATGTTGAGGCTTGAACCTCCATCAACCAAAACCTTGGAAATGAATTTGTCTTCAAATTGCACTGTAATATGGAATGCTCGATTGTGATTCAGCCCCTCAGGCGGTAGCTCATCATCATGGAAGATGATCTTATGACTTTTCTGTACCTACCCTACCATATTGGCCATTTCTTTGCCAGTGATGTTATTGGGTACATAAGCCTCGCTCAGCACTTTCATTAAGGCGTTCTTACGCGCCTCTAAATTTTGCAATAGTGACAGGATAGATATCTGAGCTGGGGTTTTGTTTAGATAGTCAATGACGGAATACTCCTTTGCTTGTACTTTCCTCCACAAGTCATTTGGCCCTGTTTCAATGACAGGCTGCCTGGTAGTGGCACCCTTGCTTGGTCCTCCCAAATGTTCAAGTGTGTAGACTCTTCCAGTCCTAGTCATTCCTTGTGCAGCATCGAATTCCACCATTTTTGCCTTTTCCTTTCATTGAGCTTCAGCAACGTAATCCCGAGGTATTGCTTTTGAGTCGAAAGGAGGCGTAGTTGATACTGTCATTGTGAAAGGTGTGACCACTTCTACTTCAAATGGAGCGGGGGTGGCCGCAAGTGGAGCCACCTCTATCTCAAATGGAACCGGTGCAGCTACCTCGACCTCGATTGGTGACTGAGTCTATACCACAATAGAAGTAAGTGTGACTGTAAATTTAAAGTCATCGCCTTCTGTAATAAGCCCAATAGACCCCTCAGGGTCCCATTCTTCATTCGTCTCTATCACATGTACCCCATCACCTCTATGATAAGGGAGGGGGTTGTTGCGGATATTGGGTGCGGCTTCCTTTGCCTGTATGACCTTATTGTCAATTAGCGTCTGGATCTTATCTTTCAATGTTCGGCACTCATCAGTGGTGTGCCCTTATACCGGAAAGGTACGCACAAGTTTTGTTTGGATTAACCTATTTAGGATGGATTCTCTAATGCCACAGCAGGAATGGGGGTGACATAACCAGTGGCTTTCAACCTTTCATACAGTTAGTCGATGGGTTCAGCAATATCGGTGTATTGTTTGGGTGGCTTGCGGTCGAAATTGGGTCTTGGTCTTGGAAAGTTTTGGCGAGTTAGAGGTGATTGGAATTCGGATGGCTGGGAGTTATAGGTGTGATGGAAAGTGGCTGGTTGGGAATATCTTGGAGATGAAGGCTGATATGTAGGTGGTGATGCTTGGTATGTGGGCGGAGGTGTTTGATATATGGGTGGAGGTGTTTGATATGTGGGTGGAGGTGTTTGATATGTGGGTGGAGGTGTTTGATAGGTAAGTGGAGATTTTGGTCCCTAGGCCACATTTACTGCCCCAACATCTCTCTTCTTTGATATGCCGTCTGATTGTAACGCCTTATTTTAGGCCTCAAAATTCATTACCATCCCGCTTTTGATGCCTTCCTCAATTCTTTCCCCAAGCTTGATTATATCAGATAACTTATGGTTTTCAATGACCATCAATCTTTCATAATACTGCGAATTTTGTGCTCTGACGAAGAACTTGTTCGTCTATTCCTCGTCCAAAGATGGCATGACCTTGGCCGCTTCCGACCTCCAACGAGTAGCATACTTGCGGAAGGTTTTTGTGGGTTTCTTCTTAAGATTCTGGATGTAGAAAATGTCTGGTGCATTCTCTGCGTTAGACCTGAATTGGTCCATGAAATCGGACGCCATACTCACCCAATTAGACCATTTCTTGGGATCCTGGCTGATGTACCAGGACAAAGCATCTCCAGTAAGACTCCTCATAAAGAGTCTCATTCGGATCTTTTCGTCTTTCCCGACCTCTACAAGCTTGTCGCAATAGGTCCTCAGATGAACACTAGGATCACCCGTGCCATCAAATATCTTAAACTTGGGAGGTTTGTATCCCTCTGGCAGTTCTACGTCTGGCTGTATGCATAGGTCTTCATAGTTCAACCCTTCTATTCTATTGCCACCTTCGACACCCTAAACTCGACTTATCAACTTCTTGAGTTCTTCAGCAACGTTCTTAATGAGCAGGTTCTTCTCAGAGGATTCTGGTGTATAGGAGATTGGGATAGAGTGAGGTACAGTTTCTATGTATATAGGGTTGCTTTGATAGGTGCCAGGGACTTGGGTGTAATGATGGTCATTGGTTGAGTTTTGAGGATCGGTAATGGGTTATGGTGTGTTTTGGGGAGTGTGGCAAGTGGTGGTTGGTGAGTACTGAATCGGTTGATGGTGATATTGTGGCGGATTTGGTACTGGTAAGGGATTGAGATTTTGGGGTGGGGTTGCGTATTGATTCGGTGCAGGAGGATTTTGTGGGTGTTGGTTTTGTATGTTTGGGGAGGTGATGGGTTCTTTGTGTTTTGTTGGTTGATGTTGGGGACATTTAGGGTGAGTGATAAGTTTGCCAAGTTGCAGACCTGCTCAAGCTCTCCTTGTAGCTCTAATATCTTTTGTTCCAACCTCAATACTAGATCATTCGATGTCGAGGTACTACGTCCGTCTGAAGTTTCTGCGTTCTCAATATTCTCCTTTCGGATACTACTTAAATCATCCATTTTTGCTTTTCCTCTGCATTTTGTATTGCTTAGAGAAGGAGGAGGGGGAGGGCCTCTAGATTTGGTGCGATATGCTGATGAGGCCAATATGAGCGAACCAACCTTGGGGGATGGGAATAAAAGAATAAAGAAAAAAAATAAAAAGGTAGACAAGTTAGTGAGGATTCTGAAATGTTTGCAATATTTAAACACATATTGCGGGAATGTAAATTCGTGTCCTAATTTGGGAGCCTCGTTGTGCCCAAGGTAGCCCTAGCGATAAGTAAATTTGGAGAACCTTTTAGATGCCAGTAAATGCTTCATTTCATAATGTGAAAACAGACGAATCCCAAAACGATACTAAGACAATAGAAAAGCAAGTCACTATTGGCACTTGGCCTTATTACATTTAGGAAAGCAAATAAATCTAGCCTACTTAGTCCCAGAAGGACCTTCCCCAGATTCGATCTTCTTGAGTCCATCGTACAGGTTCTCCAGCTCGCACAGACCCAGCAGCAGGTAGGCTCTGGCCAGATGTACTCCTTCACTTCCTTCAGCATTCTGGCAATCCTCAATCCTCTTTATGATTTTACCCTCCAGCTCCACTAATCCTCGCTCCAGATATTCCAACTTTCTATTAGAAGTGATAGCCATCTCTTTCCACTCGTCGATTAATCTCGTGTTTTTCTCGTGTATTTCCCGGTGCTCATTCTCATAGTCGTGGACCCTCTTTCTTAGCTTGTTGTATTTGACTTGAGCCTCAACTTCTCCATCTATGATCTTATTCCCTCGACCAGTTCCTGGCATCACCATCCCCTTCAGATTGTCCTCTAACCATACTGGGTAGAGAGGTTCACACCCAGCATGATACCTGTCTGGCTCAATGGTGTTCTTTTCTACAATGACCTTGCAGTGCCACATGTGCTGAGCTTGGCACTTCTAAGGGACATCATCATCCTAAAATTCAGCTCTGAAATGGCTGATTTTGGCGATCCGAGGTACAACCTATTTCCTTCCTGCTTGCCTCATAACTCGGATAGGGATATACGGGTATATCCCTCTCAACCCAATCAGCACCAAGCATGGAGCGTCCCTGGATCTGATGATGAATTCATCTATTGGGAACCATTCAAACATCCATTGCACCTGTTCCTTGGTCAGATTGTTGAAGAACTCTACCCATTCTTTGGCACTTTCTGGCTGAGCGAACCTGTCCGGAATGTAAGTCATCTGCTTGGAGTGATGGAAGGCAATATGGTCATTCCAAGCCCTTCACGGAAATTCTTGGCGATAGTGACCTTTTTGAAGATGTTCTAATAGTCACAACTACAACAACATGTTGCAACCCTCAAAATGCTTGACCCCTCTTTGACAGCGCTCCAGAGCCCTGTAGATGTCGGATATGATCTATAGTGTATGTTTGTCCATTGATCCCTTCCATCAAAGTCTTGGTGACCATGGCCAATCTAGTGTGGATTCTTTCCCTTTTCATCGGGAACACTATCAAGCCCAAGAAGTATACGATGAACATGAACACTCTGCGGTGGATGCGTCCCAAAAAAGTGATAGAGAGTTCGTCGTGGAAGGTACGGTAGGACTTGCTATGGCCATATCTCTCGTACAGGTATTCGAAAGGTATATAGAACTTCTGAAGGCATCCTAAGTCAGCATTTTTCTGAAACACCATCATCTTTAGGAACCCTCTACCAGTACGATTCTCCGGTACCAAAAACCCAGGGCTATCCTAAGTCAATCCCGCAAGTCTCCCAATCTCCTCTAGGAATGGAGTCATCTCTATGTTGCCAAAACTGAACACAGCCATTTCACTATCCCAGAATAAAGTTGCAGCCTTGATCAACCTATTGTTTGGCTGAATGTCTAGCAGGGAAGGCAAGTTACCCAGGTACTTTCTTACATGTTTCTTATCACTTGAGGAAAGGTCCTCCCATCAAACTAGTAGCAATGGTGGAATGTTGCTAACCATACTAGATCTGGGGACCTCGTGCCTCATTTTCTTCAAAACAAAAAGGTTAGGCCCTTTTCCCCCACCAGACTCGACTATTTATACATTCATGATTAGCATATTGGCATTTAGTTCAACAAGTTAATGCACAGAACATGGTTGTGTCCTTTGGGATTATAGAAACCCCAGTGGACTTTTGGATAAGGCTTGTCTTAAAGGACCATTATGTGGACAACATATTGATCCGACTAGGTTTGACCATGATGCATGCACAATTTCAATCAAAGTAAGGTTACTATGGGGGTCTAGACTGGTACCCTCAAGCGGACAACTTGAGGGGGAAAGGCACGGAACCGTTGACTGCACCGCTGATCGACTAGTTTTACCGCAAATAAGCCTTTCCGAATTTAAGGGTAATAAATTGGAAGAGCACAACCACTCATCAAGCGTTGCTATTGGATTTAATACGCACGAGTTGAATATGATGTTGAGCATGATTTATGCAGCAATAAAGAGCATGTTGTTAAGAATTTGAACGTATGAAAAATAATAAATACAATATTTAAATAATTGAAAGGCAGTTATGGAAAAAGAAAATAATGAGAAAAGTCAGTTTCAGGAATAAAGAGATCACAAATGCTTGAAAAAAGGAATAAACAATTAAATTCAAATAAGGGGAAAGGGTACGTGGGATAGAGCATGCTTGGAGTAATTCACAAAAGATAAGTTCGTTATGGTTAGAGCCTAAAGATATCCACAGCAGAGTCGCCATGCTCTCGCGCCCCCTTTTTTCTTACGCAGAGAAAGTCCGGGTTTCGACATTCATAGGGGTAATAACTCATTTTCTTTTGGGATTTGGGTATTTTGAAGAGTCGCCACCTAACGGATTATGGTGCGTTAGGGCACCTAGAGCGATTAACTCTTAGACTAGTTTGCATTACCAGAGATTTAGGGTAAGAGCTCAAACTAACCTTGAGGGAAAGGTGTTAGGCACCCCTCTCGGTCCACAACGGTGGGTCCCGACCAAACTTATACTTATGTGAATTAGTCCTTTTAACAAATAAATAGTTGAAACACATACTTGCAAATAAAGGCATGTTAAGCACATATATGACTCAAGTAATGGAACAAGGGAAAGGTTTGAACAAGTTACACATATATAAAGGAAAGTAAAATTTAAACATCGGGAATTGGGAAAGAGGGTTCCTAGGTTGGTTGGCCTACAAAATCACCCCACACAATGCCCGATAATCACTCCTCAATGAGGGGCTACACGTGACATTAGCGCGTAGTCATCATATCCTTACTACCCAATTCCCTCCCCTTGTCATAGCCTAAAGTGTTCTGATAACCTTGATAAACGTTCTATGCGTGCACTATCCATCCCTTTCTTGTGGCCCTGGAGGTATTTAGGACCTCTAATTTAGGTAGTTCTAGAACTTCATATGGTTTTAAAGGATAAAAGTCAAGGCGTCAATCAAAAACAATTAGGACTGAATTTAAAGAGAACAAATTACAGGCTCACAGTCACCTCCACAAATATAATAAATAAGTGCACCTCTTTAAACAACAGTCAAGTATTTTGCACCTCTTCAAACAACAGTCAAGTATTTAAGAGAAAATCCTAGAACATGATATCTAGGTGAGCAGGGATTATACACCATTGAATTAGGACCAAGCGTCAAAGACCTATTTAGCTTGTCTACTGATTTTAGACCTGTGAATGTGAACAGTCTTAAATAACAAAGCGCAACTTTTGTAGTTGCAAGATTTTAATAGCCCTAGAGGCTTGCCTAAATGCATAGTAGTGACGTCCTAAAAGCATGGTATCTATATTTATTGGGAATGCAATAAAAGAGTAGAATGATTTTTAAACGACAACTTGAGATCCTATAGGCATGCTTTCTAGCAGTATTAGTTTTAAGGTAGTGTTGGAAAACTTTTTAAAGAAACGGACAGATTAATTTATTAAGCCAATTCAGAACACGAATTTGAACCGATTTATTTAACTAAACTGGTTTTAAGTTCTATAGGCATGATTTCTATTAGAGTTGATTTTAATTCCTATAGGCATGCTCTCTATTATTAAAGCCATTTAGATCATATAGACATGGTTTCTAATTATGTGAAAGTAAAGCAAATATAACAAACGCATTTGAATCAACATGGACCCTATAAGCATGGTATCTACCCAATTTACCCAATATATATAACTACCCTCCCCTTTTCACTAATCACCCCACTGTTTGTTTATAAAATTATTACAGTCCAATGAATTAAATAAAATACATAAATAAAAAAGAGTTAGTCTATAGGGAGCCTACAGCTGGCCCAAATGATTTCCCAGCCTCCAATAGCCACAAATGCCCAAAGTTCCATATCCAAATTCATGTCTAGGTTTGTCAAAGTTCCCTAAGGACCTCAAGGATCCCGGGCAGTGCTCACACCTATACCTTTTCTCAAACAATAACTGATTTAGGTGCAGTGTGGAAAGGCTAGCTCTGACATGCCAGAGTTCAGAGAGATCTCAAGGATCTCAAGGCAGTACACATATCAGAGGGGAAGAACCTAGTATTCTAAGAGTGAAGTGAGAGTGCTTGACATAGTTTTGAAAAGGTTTTGAAAATAGTACAGAGATTACTTTAGAAGTAAAAGGTTTTTCAGAAATAGGAAATAGTTTGGTGGTAAAAGACAGCTTGAGAAGAGCACCAAAACAGTAGACAATCAATTAGTCATAAAAACATCCAGATTCAGAAAACACTTAACAAATAGATCTCACATGGGGACAAAGGGATTGGGGCACATAAGGGTCACTTTGGGGTACATGGATAGGGTATAGAGGAAACATATACTCAACAAACTGCTTAAAAACACTTGGGGTCTTAGAGACTCAGTAGGCTAATCATGGACAGTAAGTAGTTAAGACATAGATCATAGTTGACATGTCTTGAACATGATTAAACATACAATTTAGACATGCTAGGTAAAGAAGTAAGTAGGAAAAAGTGAATACATTGAACAGGACAGAGTTTTAGACATGCTAGGTAAAGAAGTAAGCAAGAAAGAGTGCAGAATATAAAAAATATATTGAATAGGCAGAGTTAGACATACTGAGCAAAGAAGTAGGTAGGAATACAAGTTGAACTCATAACTGATGAACTAGTGCAGGAATGAAACATATAGGGTTTCGATTTCAAAACTTAAATAAAGACATACCAGTTGAAGAAAAGGGTGCAAAATATAAAGCAAATGAAGTTCCAATATCTAGCCTGGGCTTTCAGTCGGCTAGATTAGTAAGTATCACAAATAGCAGAAGAGAAAGAGAACTTTTAGATTGTCAGTGTGCTTTTTTTTGTGAGCTAATGTTCTGTTTTTTAAGTGAGAATAGGAGAGTGCTTATATAGTAGTTCGAGGGTAGAGTTAATAAGGTAAAAGAATCAGAAATCAGCAATTAAGGGCAAATCAGAATTCAATCATATAAGGAGCTCAGAATAGACTCCTTTAATTAGGGGCAATTAGCCAAACGATAACAACATGGGTTTAATTAAGGCAAAAAAGGCCAAACCATACCAAATAAAGAATCAGTAAGAATCCGCAAGTTATACGGGCAAGAAATTAAGGTAGATATGACCAATTAAGGTTATAAACAAGGAAACAAATAAAGTCTATGCATACCAATCTTTAACGGAGTAATCAATCAGCCAGGATTTCAAAGTAATACTAATTTTTAGAAAGAATATATATTAGTTCCCATAAATAGAAAATAAACTAAGTAAAATTTAACAGAAACATAGAACTTAGTCAAAAAATTAGGTTAGAACCCTAATAGGGCTCACTTAGAGGGAAAATCACGAAAGATTCAGCAAGTTTGGTAGATAAAAGGTAAGAAATAAATAATCAGGATGAACACAAACATATAGAATCAGTGAAAAGTTTAATTAAGAATATCAGTAAAGTCATATTAGGGTAAGAAGGCCACGAGATATCTAAATGGATAAAGAAAATTACAAGAATCAAAGCAAGAACACAGTCAGCATACAAGTACTCAGAGACCAAACAAAGAATCTCGAAAATTTAGGGCTTTTAGTGTAAACGAGTTGAAATCAGAGCAATACTAACAAAATCGGTTAAAACATACACGAAATAGGAGATTAAACACCCAAATCATCAAATGTTTTTGAAAAAAGAGATTTCAGGACACCCTAGTTTAGAGAAAGATGAAAAATCACTCGAAAATCATACGATTCTTGTAAAGAATCACTAGGTGATATTAAAACTCATATGAAACAAGTCCAAATCGTCTCAGATCTGTACAGATCTAAGAGGTTTAGAAGAAAGAGATTAGGGTTTCGAGGAAAACAACACAGAGGTGAAGAAACATGCTTAGAAACCCATAGAACATAGTCGATATAGGACGATCTTACTGGGAATCACATTGGAATGGCCTGAAATAGGCGAGAAAGCAACTATAGATGCAAGCCACTGACCCTGATCCCTTGAGGACCCTGGAGATGGCAGTACCAACGTGAGAGAGGCCCTTAGAGACCTGGGGGTGGTGAGAGGCCACTAGAGATAGCCATAGATGAGTGTCAGTGAGGTTCGACTACAGTTAGGCTTAGGAGAGTTTGAGAGAATAGAGGGGTTTCAGGGCGGCAGGTGGTGTAGAATGAAAGGGTTTGGGGGGGGGGGGGCGTTTGAGTTTAGTTTAGGTAACGGTGTTTGTGGCCGTTGAGTTCTATGATCAACGACCAAAATTAAAAGGGTTTTGGGGCCGGATCGGGTAGCTGGGTTTGAGCTGGGTAATTTTGAATTGAAATTGGGCTGGTATTGGGTTGAAAATATGGCTAAAATTGAAATTTAAATAGGCTAGATTTTAAATAGCCACTTTTAATAAATACATAATTTATAAAAATGATAAATGTGTTCCAAAAAATATTTTCATGTACTAAAATGATTTAATATAGTTATTTAACATTTTTAAAATATAAAACACCATTTTATGCATCAATAATGTAATTATACGTCAATATAGGCTATTATTGCAAAAATGTGCAATTTAGCCTAAAATGTAAATGCAATTACAAAAAAGCACTAAAAAGTATTTAAACAATTATGATGGCATAAATAATTAATTTAAACGACCAAATCATCAAAAAAATAATTTGAAGGATAATTAGTGGATATTTTATAAATAAAAGAGAAGAAATAAATCGATTTAGAGGCTTTAAAAATTATAAAAAAATTATAAAAATCATGTATGCTTTTAACTACATATTTGTTATTTTGAAAGTATATATATGTATTAAAAATATATGAGAAAAAATTGGGTATCAACAGAGTGTGGCCAACGTGCCAAGAATGAAAGTTATGCTTGTGGCTAGTGGTGCCAATAAAATGAGATGATATGAGAAAGGTTAGGAAATAAGCCTTGATTCAACTGCTTTAAAATGACTTCGAGAATAAATTATCTAAAAGCTTATGTTCTCAAGTCATGCCCAAACGTGGTTGTTTTAACTAATGGTATGCTTTGTAAGTATTTCCAATGTGTTTTGAGCTCTTACGCATTCATGTGTTGAATTTGTGTATTGCCCTTTTTGGGGAAAAGTATTTCAAGAAGAAACGGTATGTTACTTGTTTATGATTTTAACTTGCGTTTCGATTACCAATCTTTTTACTCCATTTCTTGGAAAGAAATCTGCTGTGTTTAAAGCCTTCATTTCTAATGAACTTAAAGTTGTGATTTTCGAAATATTATATATGTTCATATTTATCAAAGGAAAGATATGAAAGTGTGGAATATGAAATACGACCACCGTGCCATGAATAAGCAGTCTTGTGAATGGCCAAAAGAGCCAGGGAAATATTGTTGTTATGAGTGGTTGAAAATACTAATGAAGATTTATTCAACGTGAAAGATGATGAGGTGAATACATTTGTATCTATGTTACCTTTGTGTGCAAAAATAATTAAAAAAAACATAGTTTTGGGAGTATCGTTAGTCACCAAGGAAGGGTGGGTTGTAACAACCCTCACCTAAAACTACACATGCCGATGTAGGAGTGGACTGTGATTATTCCCCGTATTTGGGATGAGATTGAAATATTGAGGTAATTGTGATTATTCCCCTTAATTGGGATGAGATTGGTAATAGTTATAAATTGAAATGTCAACCCACACTGCATATGTGGAAAGGCGGCCTAGTTGATCGGGTGGAGATCGGACGCCATGTTGCTCACATGGTGGTACTACTCTTGGTAACACCTTTTTTCGCATCACATGTCAAACAACATTGTTCGTGGGGAGATGTCCTAGCCGATCGGGCATGATCGGACTCCATGCTAAAAACACGATGGTATATCGATGCTAATGATCTCCCATCCAAAAATATATATTATTTTCGTATTTTGAAAATTTCTATGTTTTAACCGGACATTTGTATGTTGTTGATTGTGACTTGTTGTTTCTATGTTTTTCCCTTTCTTATATGGGCATTCTATCTTGAAAGAGGACATTTAGCTTTACGTACTAGTACTATTCTATGTGTACTAACGTCTCTTTTGTCGGGGGCGCTGCATCTTCAATGGAGGCAGGTGCTTCATCAACGGACAACTGTGGTCCTCCTCAGCAGTTACTCCCTATTCAGCAGGTTTTGGTGAGCTCTACTATGTTCTAGGCATGATATCACTTGATGTTGTACTTTGTGCTTTGAGGTATAGCCGGGGCCTTATTGCCGGCACTTCCATACTACTCTTCTGTTGTACTTAAAGGCTCCGTGGTTAGGTTGTGGGTGGTGTTTGATGTGAGTAAATGAACTAGAAAGGTTGGTATTTGGCAAAAATGTTTGTCATTATATCTATAAACTTGTAATATATTGAAAATTATGAATGAAGCTGCTAATGGAAATGAAATGGGAATTGTTAATGAAATCTTTTCAGTGTTTGATTAATGGAGTACATCTCCTCTTTATTCATGGATGAGTTTGGGTAGAAGAAAATCTAACAGGCATGCTCGGACATGTTCACTCGGTTGAGCGACGGTCGCGCTCCCTGAGTTCGGGGCGTGGCAGTTAGTCTATCCTTATATGCCTTAAATGACTTGTTTAACACTTGTTCTACATCCTACTTGATAAATTGTTCTCATGCTTTACCTGAACTTGTTGACCATTTTATTGTCACATGTTCTCTCTTTCATTGTTGATTATCATTGTTTGAAGTAATTGTACATGTTATCTCTTCCATTGTTGATTAACATTATTTGAAGTCATTGTTACACATTATCTCTCCCATTGTGAGTTACTCGTATATAATATTGTAGTTACACATTATCTTTCTCATTGTTGAGTTATTGTGTTGAAGTTGTGAAAGTCGTTATCAAGTTGAGGTGAATTTTTTATTTGTTGAGAAATTTACATTTATTGCTTTTGTTGATATTCTTGTACACATTATGGTTGAGCCATAGGCTATTGTTGCGAAAACATTGATATTGTCGATTACTGGCAAATTGTGACATATGGGCACTTGTAATGCGAATTGTTATTGTGATGTAATATTGACACGCATGCAGCGGTATAAAGATAGGGGTTAATGTGCATGTGGAGGCATAAGGTGGGACTTATGTGCGTGTTGCTTATAAGGGAATTACGTGAAGCCAGGCGGAGTCATAAGGTGGGATAAAGTGCATGTATCTATTTCAAAAAAAGTATTTTCAAAACTATTTAAATGTAACGTTCACGCAGTGGTATAAGGAAAGATTATGATTGAAATTGAGAAATGTGAATATGAGTTAGTACCTCGGTTGAAATTCTCATTGTACGCGAGGTGGTGCCTCATTGTAATTATTTTTGTTTATATCATGTTGTAAAGCTTTTTTGGTGGGATCACTTCTTGTTGCTTTGTTCTTCCTCGCTCTATCAGTTATTGACCGTATATGAGCATTGTGATTCTTTTCAATTTCTTCCCTTACGTTATCTCTATGTTTCCAATCCTTTCATTAGTCTATGTTATTAACTTGTTTTATATTACTTATTTCTTCTCTTCCATTACTTCTTGTTATAACACTTCATTTTATTTATTATATCCTAATAGGTGTCTTGACCTAGCCTCATACTATTATACCGAGGTTAGGCTTGATACTTACTGGGTACCATTGTGGTGTACTCATACTATGCTTCTGCACAATGCTAGAGTTCATTTGAGTAGCTGCTTTTGGAGACTTCACGGTACACCTGCTCTACATCCGCATGCCTCGGATTCCCCTTCTGTTTTAGTCATTCCACTGTTTCTTTCTTGTTTCAAACAATATTGTAGTTCGAGACTAGTAGTACTATCTCATAGATCTTATAACTCTGTTCCACCAGGTTTTGGGGAAAGTGTTGGCCATTGTACTGTTGAGTTATTATTATAGTATGATGGTTTTATTTGAAGTTTTAGTAGTATTTCCGCTATTTCTCTATGCATGTTAGTCTTCCCTAGTCGTAGAGACTAGGTACAATCACGACATCCTACGGAGGGAATTGGGGTTGTGACAACAAGAAAAAGTATTCCAATAACCAATAATTTAAACCACAAACGTATCAGTAGCTCTCAACAACTACAGCTCCAATAACTCAACAATGAATGCATTTCCATGAAATGGAACCTTCAATTTCTAATGCATAGCATAATCTCAACAATGAAAGAGATAGCATGAAATAGAACTACGACTAAATGCATGAGAATAACTCAACAATGAAAAGAATAACATGTAACAACAACAACTAATAAATGCATATATGAGTGACCTCGAGAATTGAAACTAGAACATGTAATAACAACTCCAGTTAAAGCATATAAGAATAAACTTGCAAGGAAAGATAGAGCAATCAATAATAATTTCAATGAAATGATTATAAGTAACCTAAGAGTCTAAACAGGTCAATGTTCACATATAAGCCTGTGTACACGCTCGTCACCTCACGTACACGTCTTCCGCATTGTTCAAATAGTACAATCAACCCAAATCCTAAAGGGTAGTCCCTCCCCCCCCCCTACAAAGTTAGGAAAGATACTTATCTCAACTAGGCCAAATCAACACTCAAAAATAGCTTTCCCGTTAAAATTCTCCTCTGCATGGATCGAATCCAACCAAAAATGACTTAATATCATCAAACAATGCAAGAGAAAATACTAACGATTAATAAAACTATGACCTTTACACAATTCCCTAAAGGTTAATCGCGGGCCTGTTTTGTAAAAAATTGAGTCCAATGGTAGATCTTGACTTCTCAGAACCCCATGATTTCATACATGCGTTTTGTTTTCAAATCCGAGTCCAGCTCGACTATCAAATCCCAAATTTTTATTTTTCAAAACATAGACAACTATCCCCAAAAAATCTCTCTTAGATTCTCATGAATTTGATATTAAATCTCATATATAATGATGTAATATATTTGGAAACTGATCAAAATCACTTACCCAATGGTTGTATGTGAAAATCCTTTCTCCAAATCACCTCCTACCGAGTCCAGATTTCCAAAATATGTAAAATGAGACCCAATCCCGTCTTCCCAGCCCTTTTATTCAAGTGCAAATGTTGCAATTGCAACCCTGGATTCCCAATTGAAAAGAATAGCTCGCAAATGCGGCACCTAACAACCCCAGGGAAATGCCGAAATTGCGACACTGACCTCGCAAATATGAAGTATGCCCTCTTTGCAAATGCGGCCAATTGGTTGCAAATGCGAACCGACCTAACCCAGGCATTTCTTTGGAAATGCAATCAAGACATCACAAATGCGACACCTAACACCCCATGCTATGATCACAATTGTGATGCTGGTGCTCATAACTGCGATAACTGGAGCACCAACACACCAGTAACCTAGAAATAAGTTCAAACCATTATGAAACACGACTCAAGCTCACTCGAGCCCTCGGGGCTCCAAGTTAAACACCCACACAAATCTTAAAATATCATATGAACTCGCTCGCGCGATAAAAACACTAAAATAACATATAGAACCACAAATCGAACATCAAAAGGAAAACTCAAGAATCTCTAGAATCACAACCAAGCGTCTGAATCCGATCAAACCAACTCTAAATGACATGAAATTTTACAAAGAAGTTCCAAATAGAAAAAAGACATATTCCAAATCCAAAACATAATTCCAAACCTAATAGCCACAAAGTCAACCTATGGTCAAACTTACGGAAACTTCTAAACCTCAAATTGCCAACTTTCTGCAAATAAGTCAAACTAACCTAGGGACCTCCAAATTCAATTCTGGGGATACGTCCAAATCCAAAATCATGATACGAACCTACCAAAGCCATAAAAACACCTTTCCGGGGTGGTTTTTGCAAATGTCAAACTTCGGTCAATATTTTCAACTTAAGCTTCTAAACCAAGAACTAAACCAAATTAACCCAAAACCTTCTCGGAACAAAACTAACCATCCCCACAAGTCATAAAACCAAAAATGCACATACAGGAAGCTTCAAAAGGGGAAACAGGGATAAAATACAAAATGACCGGTCAGGTCATTACATTCTCCCTCCCTTAAAACAAATGTTCGTCCTCGAACATGTATAGAGACATACCTGAAGTGCCAAAAAGGTAAAGATAACGAATCCACATGTCGTGCTCGATCTCTCAGGTCTCCTTCTCTAACAATTGACCTCTCCATTGAACCTTCACTAAAGCAATATTCTTTGACCTCAACATCCGGATCTGCCTGTCCAAGATAGCCACCAGCTCCTCAACATAAATCAAATCCTTGTCAAATTGTACTGAGCTAAAATTTAATACATGTGATGGATCATCAAAATACTTCTGGAGCATGGAAACATGGAAAACCAAAACTCCCGATAGGCTGGGTGGCAATGCAAGTCTATAGGCCACCTCACCAACTCTCTCAAGAATCTCAAAAGGACCAATATACCTAGGGCTCAACTTTTCCTTCTTTCCGAACATCATCACACCCTTCATGGTGCAACTTTAATCAAGACCCTCTATTTCACAATAAATGCTACATCATGTGCCCACCGATTATCATAACTCTTTTGCCTAGATTGTGTTGTACGAAGCCGATCCTGAATCACCAAATTAGTGCCCAATAACCTAGCCTCTCCTGACTCAAACCAAACAACATGGGAATGATGACGCCTCCTATATAAGGCCTAATAAAATGCCATATGAATACTCGATTAGTAGTTGTTATTGTAGGCGAACTTTGCGAGCGGTAGGAACTGACCCCATGAAACCCTAAAATCTATAAAGGCATGAAGCATATCCTCCAATATTTGAATGGTGCGCTAGGATTGTCCGTCCATTTGGGGATGAAATGTCGTGCTCAGCTTGACCTGTATTCCTAACGCATGTTGCATAGCTCTCCAAAAATGCGATGTGAACTATCTGCCTCAATTGGAGATAATAGACACCGGCACACCATGCAGACGAAAAATCTCATGAATATTGATCTGAGCCAGTTGCTCTTAAGAGTAGGTAGTCATAATCAGAATGAAGTGTGCAAACTTGGTCAGTCTATCCATAATAACCCACAATGAGTCAAATTTATTCAAAGTCCGCGGAAGTCTAATAATGAAATCCATGTTGATACGCTTCCACTTCCATTCTGGAATCTCAAGTCTCTAAAGTAAACCGCCCAGCCTCTGATGTTTGTACTTCACATACTTATAGTTCAACTACTGAGCCATATACTCCACTATATCTTTCTACATTCTTATCCACCAGTAGTGTTGCTTCAAATCCTGATGCATCTTAGGGCACCCGAATGAATGGAATACCGCAAACTATGGGCCTCCTCGAGAATCAATTCACGCAATCATCCACATTGGGTATACAAATCTGGGCATGCACCCTCAGCAACCTATCATCTCCAATAGAAACCTCCTTGGTATCACCGTGTTGCACCGTGTCTTTAAGGACAAGCAAATGGGGTCATCACACTGACACACCTTGATGCAATAATAAAAATGAAAACTAAGAAACCATGCAAGCAAGGACCTGATTATGCTTCAAAACATCCAACATCACGAACCGATTGGCCAAAGCCTAAACATATAATGCTAACAGTCTCTCTACAGCTAGAATATATGCAAGGCTACCCATACTCTCAGCCTTCATACTCGAGGCATCGGCCACCAAAGTGGCTTTCTCGGGATGACAAAGAATGGTGATATCATAGTACTTTAATAGCTCTAACCACCTCCGTTGCCTCAAGTTCATATGTTTTTGCCCGAACAAGTGTTGTAGACTCAAGTGATCTTTGAATACCTCACAAGATGGATAGTTTCTCCAAATCTTCAATGCATGGACAATGCCTTCCAACTATAAATCATGAGCGGGGTAGTTCTTCTTATGGGGCTACAATTGACGTAAATTATAAGCAATCACTCTACCCTCCTGCATCAAACTATACCCATTGCTAATCTGCGAAACATCACAATAAATTGTATATGAACCCAACGCAGAAGGCAAAACTCGAACTGAAGTTGTGGTCAAGGCAGTCTTGGGCTTCTGGAAGTTCTCCTCTTACTCGTCAAATTACCTGAATGGAGCACCCTTTTGAGTAAATCTGGTGAAATGAGCTGTGGATGATGCAAAACCCTCCACGAAATGGCAATAATTACCAGCCAAGCCTAGAAAACTCTGGATCTCAGTAGTAGAAGATGGTATGGGCCAACTCTGAATTGCCTCCATCTTCTTTGGATCTACCTTAATCCCCTTACCAAACACCACATGACCCAAAAACACCACCACATCAAGCCAAAACTCATAATTGGAGAATTTTGCATATAACTTCTTCTCCGTCAAGGTTTGGAGCATGATCGTAAAGTGTTGCTCATGATCCTCTCGACTGCGAGAGTATACCAATACGTTATCAATGAACACGATGACGAAAGAATCAAAATATGGCTAGAATACACTGTACATAAAGTGCATAAAGGCTAGTAGAGCTTTGGTCAGCCCAAATGATGTTACCAAAAACTCATAGTGACCATACCAAGCCCTCAAAGAAATCTTCAAAATATCTGAATCCCTAATCTTCAATCGATGATACCTTGACCTCAAATTAATTTTTGAGAATACCCGAGTACCTCGAAGCTGGTCGAACAGATCATCAATACCCGATAGTGGATACTTGTTCTTGTTTGTAACCCTGTTTAGCTGCCTATAATCAATACACATTCGCATAGAGTCGTCTTTCTTATTCCCAAATAGAACTGGAGCACCCCAAGTCGAAACACTCTGTCAGATGAAACCCTTATCAAGTAACTCCTAAACATATTCCTTTAACTCCTTCAACTACACTGGTGCTATACGATATGGTGGAATTGAAATGGGCTGAGTATCCAGCACCAGTTCAATACCAAAATTAATATCCCTATCAGGTGTCATGCCCGATAGGTCTACTAAAAAAATATTTGGTAAATCTCTCACGATGGGGACTGGCTCAACGGTAGGAGTATCAGCACTAACATCCCTCACAAAGTCTAGATATGCTTCACACCCCTTCTCAACCATTTGTTGTGCCTTCAGAAAGGATATCACTCTACTACGAATATAATCCAATGTATCCCTCCACTCCCACCACGACAACCTAGCATAGTTAGTGTCACAATCTTGGCGTGACAGTCCAGAATAATGTGATAGGGGAACAACCAATCCATGCCCCAGTCAACTAGGTCTCATAATCAGCGATAGTGACCAAACATGACTGATAAACATGGTCTACAATAATATAATCCCTCACAGGAGTAGACACACATACAAGAGCACTCAAAGAATCCCAAGACATATCCAAATATGGAGTAAAGTAAGATGGCACATACAAATAAGTGGAACCTAGATCAAATAAAATTGATGCATTCCAATGACAGACCTGAACAATACCTATGATGATAGCATCTGATGCAATAGCCTCAATCCTATACGAAAAATCATAGAAACGAACATGTACTCCCCTTCTAGGGTGGCCTCTACTTGCTTGACTTCCACCCCTAACTAGCAATGTAGGTGGAGCGGTAATTGCAGCAGCAACCATGGCCTGTAGAACCTATAGAATCTGTGGAGCTTGTGTAGCCTATGGAGGTGCAACCCTCCTAAGTCTGGGACAATCCCTCACTATATGCCTGATATCTCCATGCTCAAAACAACCTCTCAACGGGCATGACTACCGAAACTGAAATTGACCCAGTTGGCTAAACTGACCGCTGAAGGCACCCCGTGCAAGAGGTGTGTGAGCACGTGATTTTTGCCCTATATGAATTATTCTCATAAATTCAAAACAAAATAATTTATTCCATTGCTCGCAATATTGTGGATTTTGTGGCATTTCCTGTTATTGTTTGCATTTTTGTTTAAATCATAAAAAATACAAAAATATTGCATCTGCATTTAGGATTTAATTTTTATATTTTTAGATTAATTAGTACATTAATTTGTTTAGAAAAATAGAAAAAAATCATAAAAAATAGTCATGTTGCATTTTAATTTCGAATTTTTGGAAATTTTTTTGGTATTTAATTAGTTGTGGTAATTATTATTTAGAGATAATTAAGTTAATTTAGTAGAATAATTTGGTTTAGGGATTATTTAAGGTTTTATTTTGTATTTTTAGAAGAAAAATACTTTTGAAATAAAAAGAAAAGGAAAGGAATAAAAAAGAAATAAGAAGTTGGGCCAATTTAATTAAAATCCCAAGCCCAAATCAAATACCCTCCTGAAACCCGGATAGACACAGCCCAAACCCATCCAAACCCATCCCCCTACCCGTTCCAGCCCCATTGCCACCCAAACGACGTCGTTTGTCAAGTTTTGATTAGGGCCGTCGATATCATTTGATCAAACGGTCCACTACGTCGCCCATTAACCCGACCCCGACCCGATCCAGAACCAAACCGCCCCCTACTTAGTCAAAAAGACCCCATTTCGATTAAGGATTCAATCGGAGCCGTTGGTTTCCAATCATTCAACGACTCCAATTAATCATCCCATTTTAATATACCCAAACCCCTCACCACCCCCCCCCCCACTTCACTCTCATATCTCCCAACCAGCCAAACCCTAGAGACACCGCCCCTGAAACCTCCATCGTTTTCGGTGGCGGTGCAGCCATACACCACCCTACCCACCTGAAAATAACACCCCAAGACCCTTTCCGTCCCCTCTTCCCCAATCTATAGCTAGTGTCCCTCGAATCGCCCTAGAACTTCTTGAATCTTCAATCGAAGCAGTCCGGTGCCAAAATCCCTGAACCCTAGCTTACCCAATCGACCCCAAATCAACACCACATAACCCTCATAACTCCCTCATACCAAATCCATCATTGGTTTACTTCGAATCTGACTGGAACTCGTTAAATTTTAAATCTAAGTTCGAACCCTAAAAGTTGAAAATCAGTTTCCATTGATCCTGATAACATGCATCTATCCAAGCCTCTAGTTGTTCATGTTTAGAAGGTTGATTCACTACAAAACCGATGCTTTTCATTTGTTCTTGACAAAGAACAAAGGATTAGCATCAGTTTCGGGTGAGTCAGAGTATCAAGGGTAATTTCAAATTTAGCCGGTGAGTTCCCTTTATTGTTTTCTGTTTTTTTTTAAAATTTGTTTCACCTTTTACTCTTCTTCCTTCCTTCTTGTTTTCTTTGTCTAGTATTCTTCAAAGTAGTCCTTCCGTTCACAAGTCTGTTAGTCCTTCATCTGCATTAATCTTATTTCAATAGCATTTTTCTGAATTTATAATCATATAAGAAAGGTCTAGGTTTAATTGAATTGGTCGAGGCTTATTCGAATATGTTTTGGAAGTCGTTAGTTCCATTTAGAGTCATAAAGCCGATTAATTCAATGAATTGATAAGATTCAGTTGTTAGATGTTTTATTAATTTTGAAGTGCATTTGTATTAGCTCGTTTGTTTCTTGTTTATACGAATTCAGAGTTTAGGAGTGATAAATAACAGAAGCTTTGAGGGTAATTTGGGTAGTCTAGCCTAAGGAAACTGTCAATAATTGAATTAGGAAGCTTATAATAAGTGGTAGGGTTTAAGAATGCACTACTGACTAATTTAAAGAACTAAGTTAAATGGAGTTAATTAAAAATTGTTGAAAGGGCATTTGTGAATCCAAGGGGGCATTTTCTACTACCTATATAGAGATAAGAATTGAAAGAAGGAAGAGGAGGAAAAAAGAAGAGAATATAGAGTCTAGGGGAAGAAGAAACACAGATTGAAGAGATAAAAATTCTAAAAAAAAGACGACTGACTGGTTCAAATAATTACTGTTCTATTGAACATATTCTAAGATTTCTTGAAGTTTTGATTTCTAAAGTAATTGCTGATTCTGGTAGCTGAAATGGATTAAATATGGTTTTCAAAAGCTTGGTTTGAAGTGGTCATATTCCCAACTCGATTGTTTTTTTTATTTAATGTGATTATTTTGTCCAAATCAGTTTAGTTAAGCATGTTGTAGTTACTAGTAGAGAGGATATGTTGTTAGTATTTATATGGTGAACCTTCAGTTTAGCTTGTTGGTTTCATACAAGGTTGAATGATTTCTATTCATTAATAGAGATCCAATAATCTAGATCCATCATTACCTGATCTATTAGCATCATGTATTAAAGTCTGAATCATCATTAGATCTGTTAGGCCCTGTATGATGTTTGTTCATGCATAGTCAGTAATCGTACTCAAAGTCTTGCCTAAGTGAGGTTTATTAAAGGCTTTTATTGTTAAATGTTAGTTGTAGTTTGTATTGACAAATGGACTGAGGACTCTACCCATTTAGCTTTCTTTTAATGAATTTGAATGAATGCTAGGAAAAGGATCTGTTAGGGGCCTATCTAGTTGCCAATCAAAAATGTGTTTTATTCATGTGAAATACAGAAATTGAATCAATGGGATGTGAAATACAAAGGCTCGGTGTGATCATTGGCTTAGTTATGGTCTTGTTTGGTTTTTCTTTAATTTGTAAATCTGGATGGACTTTTGATTAACATAATGTTTGATTAAATAGTTTAGGATTATGATTTTAAGGATATCAATCGGACACTTGTTATAGAGATTAATTAGTATATGTATCATGTTTTCTCTTTTAAAATGCCAATTGATGGTTCAGCTAGTGATGGACTCTCATATTTTTTGTAAATGCCTGTCTTTGATTTTCCTTTAGAAGGGTTATGGTTGAGGTTTGTTGGGGTTCTTTAATGTAGGTTTACGCTCAAATTCACTATAAAAATGGCAAAGTACTACTTGTATTAAATTGGTTTGGTTTAAATCTTTAGGACTGTATTGCAAGGCAAGTTGGAGACTTGGAAATTAATATACTGTCAGTTGCAAAAATGGGATTTCTAATTGTTTTCAAAGTTGAATCATGGCTAGAATACAGATAATTGTTCATTGATAAATTTAAATATGACTCTGAAGTCTCCTTGCATTGGTACTGATTCCATCGTTAGTTTTTTTTGGTATTTATGCAATCTAAGCTTGGGCTAATGCTTGGGACCAAACTTTGCGGCCCGTTGATCTTTAACTCACCAGCTCATTTGGAATCCTTAATCCTGGACTTCGTAATAATTTCAGTAAATCAAGAATTCCCGTGATTGCTCCCGTTTGATTATAATTCCTTTCTTAGAAAATAAATTGAGGTGTGCCATATTAGCCAAATTGTACAATTTATGACCCTCGTAAGTTAGCTTAGAAACCTTTTGGTTAGGATAAATTGAGGTGCGTTGTGCCGAATAAAAATGACAATTGCATGGCCCTCGTATAATTAATCTTGTTTTATCCTTAATAATCGAGGCATGCCACCTAGTGAAATTTCCATGGCCCTCGCAAAGTTGCAAACACGTAGTTGCTTTAGGCGCGTCATTTTAATAATTTACCTTCCTAAACTCGGGTGTGCATTTCATGTGACCCAAATCCAAATATTAATACCGTTTAATAAAATGTGTTTCAGATTGCGGGTGCATTTCATGTGAAGCAATCCAAAGACATATTTTAGACGACGTTAAAGCTTCTTTAAAATAAATAAAAGCGGTTAAGAGTTAAAATTTGCACATAGGTCTAAAATGTTTTAAATCAGATAATGTGCTAATTATAACAGTTGAGCGACCGTGCTAGAGCCACGGAACTCGGGAATGTCTAACACCTTCTCCCGGGTTAACATAATTCCTTACCCGGATTTCTGGTTCGCGGACTGTAAAACAGAGTCAATCTTTCCTCGATTCGGGATTTGAACGGGTGACTTGGGACACCATAAAATTATTCCAAGTGGCAACTCTGAATTTAATAAATAAATAGTCTCGTTTCGATTGTCCTTTAATTGAAAAAACGCCCGTGTACCCTTCGGGGTGTAGGAAAAAGGAGGTGTGATAGCTCTGGCGACTCTACTGGGAAAAGAACCCAGAATCTCTGGTTCAGGATTCAGAATTCGAGCTTAGATAAATTGTTATAGTTGGATTTATTTATTATTTGATTTTGTTACATGTTTGGGCCTAATGTGCTAAATATTGCTTTTACCACTTTGATATTCTGTGAACTGTATATAAACTGCTACGAAACCTATATGCTCTCTGAGTCTTCTAAATCAAGGAGGAGTGTGCACTTCGTGTTATTTCTCTTGTGTTAGAGTAATATCCCAAATTTAGAACGAGGTTCGGACAAGTTGCAAAGCCGGTGAAACTTCTGTATTCCCGGTACGCTGCCCCCCTCGGCTCGAGTTGTCTGCTCTGGTAAGCCAGGTCTAGAATAATAAACCCAGGTTTTAAACCTACTATAACAAAGCCTCATGTCGGATCCCTAGTAGGAACATTTGTTTGCATCACGTGCATTTGACTTTGGAGACTCAACACAGGGGTTGGGTTTGTCTAGGACAGGTGTACCCGAAATGAAAAGGACCATCCTGATACATCTTACTTGCTACTTGTGCATTTATTTGCTTCGTATTTGCATGCTGATCGGCTTATAAATAATGGGAGAAGGTTGAAAAAAAAATAATAGCAATGTGAGGGTTAAGTGAGTTCGTCACCGGTTTTGAAAAACCCAATGTCCAAATAATGCTGAAACTCTGCCGAATTTGTGAGAAAAATGAAAAAAAAGGAAAAAAAAGACGTTTTGTTTTTAAAAATAGTTGGTTTTGTTTTATTTGCCCAAACTACGCCAGTTTGATTCTCACAGGGTGTGAGATACGTAGGCAACCCCCATCGGGTCCAACTTCCTTTTTGCAAAAATAGCCCGAAAAGAACAAACATTTTATTTTTATTGCAAATAAGTAAGGTGATGCCACTCTTGTCAAAAATAGCCAAATGTCCCTCAAAAGGGCGCCGGAAGGCTATTTTTGGAAGAATAGTTGCCTTTAGTCATTTTTCAAGGTTTTGGCTGGTTAGCCGACACAGCCTTAAAATCTTTGTTTTCGGAGTGCTGAAAGGCCGTATCGGCAAAGCCAGATATTTTTGTGAAAATTTTGAAAAATGGTAATTTTACTAGAGTCAAAATGAGTCGTAGTTTTCTTTTAATTGAAATCACCTTAATAAATGTGCAGGATGAGTACAATTCAAAATGAACCCTTTCTCAGTCCATGAAGACATACCTTTGGAGCTACATATGTGGTGGCATGATTTGGGGGACGACAGCAGGAGGGTTGTGACAAAAGCGTTGGGTGGTCTTATCGGGCTATTGAAGGTTAAGCCGAGAAAGGACATAATTGAGGCCTTGATACCATTTTGGGACCCAACACATAATGTATTCCACTTTGCTGATTTTGAGTTAACTCCTACACTGGAAGAGATAGCAGGATACACCAGTTTCGACGGGAATCTTAGAAATCAATACTCGGTGGCACCTAGAGCAGTAACCCCTCACAAATTTTTGGACCTGTTAAGCATCACTCGGACATTCAAGACGGAAATTTAGCCAAAGGATTCTATACCTTCTTTTTCCTGTACTGACGTTACGGGAATCCCCATGGCTTTGAGATGCCAGATACCAGATTTACCCACGTAGGAAACCAAGACAAGTAGGAAGCTCGGAGAGGATTAGCTTTAATAACGGCATTCCTGGGTATTTTGATTTGCCCCAGAAAAGATGGGAATATAGAGTTGGGGCTCGTAGGGATAGCTGACTTTATGATGAAAAAGGCAAATGGGACTATAATGCCGCTGATCTTGGCAGAAATTTACCGAGCTCTGACCCTTTGCCGAGAAGGGAAAAAATTCTTTGAAGGGTGCAATATGCTATTACAATTATGGATGGAGGAACACCTTTGTCACTGTCCCGGATACTTGAATTGTAGTATGACTGGCATTGAGTGCATTGAAAAACAGGAAAAGCGGGTAGAGGGTTATGAGTTCCCGAAGAGTACAAAAGCATGGCACGCCCACTTGAGATCCTTGATGGCAAACAAGATCGAATGGACGTTCTGGTGGCTCTCGATCAGTGAAGTAATTTATATGTCGGCTGAGGTGTGTTTCCTGCTGTTGATGGGTCTTCGGAGTATCCAGCCTTATGCTCTACATAGAGTCCTGCGTCAGTTAGGCCAATACCAGACCATCCCACACGATGAAGATTTGAGTTGGCAGTTCATTGAGTTAGAACCAAAAGCTGCCTTTCCAGAAGAAAGAGTACGTCGGATTTGGCATCAGTGCAGATTCTTAGAGCCTAAAACTCAAATACTAGATCTACCTAGAGGTGAGTTGGAGCCTGGTTACCCTGCTTGGTATGGTAAAATATCCTGAGTTCATTAGGATCCTGAAAGGCCCGCAAAAAGATCTTATGTCCAACAGTTCACTGACGGAGCACAGGTGGAATGGGACTGGTTGACCAAAGAAAATGAGTATAGGGCTACCATAAGCAAATTGAAAAGGCAAGTCTTGAACCTTCAGTTTGAAAATGGTTTGCAAGCCGCCGCAGATGAGAGAGAAAAGAAAAAACTAACTTAGGAAAATGAAACCCTCAAAGCTCAAATCCGGAAGATGAAAATAGCTGCTAGAAACCCGGAAAGAAGCCGAGCGGATGAAAGGCTTATAAGCAGTCTGAAAAAGAAAGCCCTTGAATGACAAGATGACCTGGAAAAGTCTAAGACCAACCTAGCCAAAGTCCGGGCACAATGGGCAAAGAAGGCGGAAGAGCAGGCAATGTTTGTGCATCAAATGAAAAGAAAGTAAGAAGGGACAATCACCATCCTGAACAGAAAAATGACTACCCTCGAGAATGAAGCAGTGAAGCAAGCCAAGGACTTCAAAGCTGATAAGAAACACTGTTATGATTTGATGGCTCAGATGGTGGAAGGAATGCAACAGTTGCAAAATCAACATCTCCATGACACTTAGGTGTTAGAAGCCCGGAATCAACAGGTCGGGCGTCTTCTTCAGGAAAAGGGTAGAATCCGAGAGCAGGTCAGAGTCATCGTCGACTACATTGTTGTGAAATGCCAAGCATGTGAGGATATGACTTGCACCACTTTCTTCATGGCAGTGATGATGTTTGTCCGACAGATAATGAGTGACTTGGATAGGCTTCAAAGGGATGTTGCATATAAGCCCGTGGCGAGACCGAATGATGTCCCCCGGGCCCAAGAGCATTTGAGGCATTAATGTATTCGTGATTTTTTTTACTTGAGTCTGTATTTTCTTTTTGTTAGAGTCTGTTAGTTTCTTTTGAGTCTGTTAGTTTTTGAGTCATTATAATCAAAGTATTTGCTTTTTGAAAATCCCAAAAAAAAATTACTTATTTTTACACTTATACCCAGAACTACGCTCGGTCTGATTCATGCGGGGTCATGATACGTAGGCAATCTCCATAGGATTCGACCATAACCAAAAGAAAAGAGAAAGAAAATAAGAAACCGTGAAAAGGAAACAAAATAAAAAAGGGAAATGAGAGAATAAAAAAACAAAGAGAAGTCAAACAAAGAAAGGCAAGAATGAAAAAAAAAAGAGAAAAAGGGAAGTTGCACATGGAAATAAGGAAATGTCGGGATGACATAAGCAATCGAGCAAATACATGATAAAAATGATTAATTACTTAGGTGCATTGCATTCCACAAATATGCGGTTATCAATCTATTAAGCTCTAATCACTAACGAGTGTATTGTTGATGCTCCAGAACTAAGGCAGTTGGTTAGTTTGTTGAGCATTCTGACAACCCATCCATACAACACCAGGTCCAAAGGCGAATTGATCATGTCTAGCAAAGAACTTGATGCGAGTGTCATCGATCCTTCAAGAGAGGTGGAAGAGTTGGATGTTAATTCGATGAAAGAAGATATGTATAATTTGAAGCAGCAGATGGCCGAAATGTACTAGTCCTGGTCAAAAGGACAACCACCACCAGCTTACCCCACTAACCCTGCTTTCATCCCGCCATTGACTCAAACCCAGGAACATCCTACTGTTGATTCATCAGCAGGATTTCCTATTTACCATCACTACCAAGGCACCACCTCCCAAACCCCGCAAGCTCCACCACCCAAACCAGGTCCATATCCTCCTCCCCCAATCACTCCTATCTTCGTAGTATCCCCATCTGCTACACTACACCAATCTTCCAGTGAGCCTGTGTTCCAAGCCCAGGATAACCAATACTACCCCCCAGAGCGCACTTTCAAAGCTTTAGAAGTTTATACTCCTCGTTTTGATCTCCCTGCGGAAGCTGAAAAACCATCCGAAAATCCCGAAAAGGAGGAGATGTTCAGAAAATTTAAAAGCTTAGAATAATCATTTAGAGACAAGCGGGGGTTAGGAGGTCAAGTAAGTGTGGCTTAAAAAGACCTGCGTTTGTTTCCAAATGTGCAATTACCGGCAGGGTTTAAGATGCCCAAGTTTGATTTGTATGATGGGCACAGTGATCCAGTAGCACACTTGAGAGGTTTTTGTAGCAAGATGAGGGGAGCTGGAGGAAAAGATGAATTGCTGATGGCATATTTCAGTTAAAGTCTGAGTGGATCGGCGCTGGAGTGGTACACCCGGCATGATCATGGAAGGTGGTATACATGGGATGATCTGGAGCAAGCATTCACTTGTCACTTCCAATATAATCTTGAGATCGTTCCAGATCGACTGTCCTTGACATAACTGGAGAAAAAGCACAGTGAAAGTTTCAGAGAGTATGGTTTTCGATAGAGAGAGTAGGCAACAAGAGTAGACCCTCCAATGAAAGAAAGTGAGATGGTGGATTATTTCCTACACGCCTTAGAACCTACTTACTATGGCCATCTGGTCTCAGCTATAGAAAAATCCTTCAATGAAGTAGTGAAGATGGGAGGTATGGTAGAAGAGGGGCTCAAGTCGAATAAAATCATTAGCTATTCAGCTATTAAGGCGACCACTCAGGCTATCCGGGGCGGCACAGGAGGAATTGGGAAAAAGAAGAGGGAGGACATAGCAATGATTGATTCAGGAACATGGTTCGGACACATAGTCTCATCTCACCACTATAATTAGCCTCGACCCCACCACCAAAGTTACCCTCATAGCCCATATAATCTACCCCAACACTACTACCCCCACCAGAACCTCATTTTTCTATCCACCATGCCCAAAAATATAACCAACCTCTCGCCCACGCGCAATGGCGTGCGCCCATTCCCCAAAACACTTATCTACCCCCAAGAGCCTACCGAAACCCTCTTGGACCAAGTTTCCGGCCTAATCAAGCATTTAAGGATGAAAGGATGCAGAAAAAGAAAACATTTACTCCATTGGGAGAGTCATATACCGGTTTATTCCACAGGCTAAGAACTCTGGACATGCTGAGGCCGATACAGTCCAAATTGCCAAATCCTCCCCAGAAAAATCTTGATTATTCCGTAAGCTGTGAGTATTGTTCTGGTACTCCAGGTCATGATACTAAGAAGTGCTGGCACTTAAAAAGTGCTATCCAAGAGCTTATTGATACCAATCGGATTAAAGTTCAAGCTCCCGAGGCGCCCAATATCAACCGGAATCCAATGCTAGCCCATTAGGAGGCAAATATGATTGAAATAGTGCATGAGGGAGGGAAGCCCAGGAAGCCGTCACAGACCGTCATGATGATTCAGTCCAGTGGGGTCAAGACAGTTGAACAATCAACAAGTGAGAAAATAGTGCTCAAGTCGAGCGAAAGGAGTAGTGAACCATCTGTAATAGTTAAGAAGGGGTCTGCAAGTGATGTGGCAGAAAAACAAGAAAGGTTGAAACTGGTTGTGCCAGGAGTGGCGAACAAACCTGTCGTAATCGTGGAGGGCGCCCGCATAGATCAAGTCATTATCAATCTGGTAACCCAGTTACCGATAGTCAACAACAGGGCTATTCCGTGGAATTATGAATGGGTGACAGTGACATACAAAGGAAAATAAGTTAAAGAAGAAGTCTATGAAACCCAGGGTTTGACTCGTTCGGGGAGATGCTTTTCCCCCGAAGAATTAAGAAAACCTAAGAACTCCAAAGATAACCCAGTGCTAGTGAAGAAAACCTTAACTGAAGAAGAGGCAGAGGAATTTTTGAGAAAGATGAAGATGCAAGACTATTCTATCGTGGAACAATTGAAAAAGATGCCTGCTCAGATTTCACTGTTGTCATTGTTAATCCACTCAGATGAGCACCATCAAGCCTTAATGAGGCTCACGTTCCCGATAAGATCTCAGTGAACCATCTGGAAAAGATAGCCGACAAAATCTTTGAAGTGAACAGAGTCATTTTTTTCGATGATGAATTGCCTGTAGAGGGTACTGAGCATAACAGAGCCCTTTACCTTACAGTGAAATGTGAGGACTCTGTAGTTGCTCGGGTATTGGTCGACAATGGTTCCAGTGCGAACATTTTCCCTCTCTCCACTCTGAGCAATTTGAAAGTAGAAGATGAGAGGATTCATAAGAACAGTATCTGCGTGCAGAGATTTGATGGCGGAGGCAAATATTCAGTTGGCGATATAGTGTTAGAGCTGACGATAGGACCAATTGAGTTCACGATGGAGTTCCAGGTGTTGGATATAGCTGTTTCCTACAATATAATGTTAGGAAGACCCTGGATTCATGCCGCTAAAGCAGTCCCGTCTACACTATACTAGATGGTCAAATTTGAATGGGATAGACAGGAAATAGTTGTGCACGGCGAAGATAATTTGTGTGCTCAGAGCAATGTCGTTGTACCGTTCATTGAAGTGGAAGATGACAAGGGGCCATGGGTCTACCATGTTTTTGACACAATGTTGGTTGAGAAAATTCCAGAGGGGAAATACATACCAAATCCGAAGATAACCGCCGCATCAGTCATGGTGGCCTTTGAAATGTTAAAGAATGGTTTCCTACCAGACAAGGGTTTGGGTTCATCTCTGCAGGGCATCATACCGCCAGTATCCCTCCCCAAAAACTTGGGAACATTTGGTCTGGGATTCAAGCCCACAGTCGCAGACATAAAAAGAGCCAGAAAATTTAAGAAAAGGGCATGGATCCTTCCAAAGCCGATCCCATATCTATCCAGATTATTTGTCAAGCCCGGTACCAGAAGTCGCCCAGTAACAACAATTCCTAGTTCTGTGATTGATCCTGACAAGGAATTAATTGAAAAATTCGAGAAGTTGTTCGACGATATAAACATGGTAGAAATTGGAGAAGGTTCTAGCAACGCGGAAGTGCAATTTGTCGAGCCAGAAACGAAGCTTAACAATTGGAAGGCTACTCGTCTCCCCACTCGGAAGGAGTTTTGGTAGTTTGTTTTGATTTTCCTTCAGTTTGTCTGGGTTATTCCAGGGTTGTAATCCAGATTTTGATCTTTTAGTCTGTTTGAGTGTGCAAACCTTGTTATCATTTATCCTTCAATGAAATGCAATTTCCCTTCTTCATCATTCCTGATAGTTTTCTTTTTTGTTTTTTTCTTTTCTGTACAGTTCTTTTTACGTTGGTTCTAATGACATGGCTTGCATAAGGAATCCTCAGCCCAGTCTTAAAAATTAGTCTGATTCTGAAATAATAATTAAAGAAGAAGAGTGTGATGACGAATCAGAATATGATGAGGATGAGGCCTTTGAAGAGATTAGTAAGGAATTAAATCACTTTGAAGGAAAACCCAAACCCAACCTGAATGATACCGAAACCATCAATTTAGGGGATGTAGATAATATCAGAGAGACAAAAATAAGCGTCCACCTTGAACTAAAGATCAGGGAAGAGATAATCAAAGCACTGATTGAATACAAAAATATTTTTTCATGGTCATATGATGACATGCCAGGTTTGAGCACTGATTTGGTGGTCCACAAATTACCCACTGACTAGGCATTCCCTCCCGTCAAGCAAAAATTGAGAAAGTTCAAACTGATATGAGTGTGAAGATTAAGGAAGAAATCACCAAGCAATTGGACGCAAAGGTCATTCGGGTCACACGACATCCTATTTGGTTAGCTAATGTTGTGCCAGTACCAAAGAAGGACGACAAGATCAGAGTATGCGTTGATTACCGCAATATCAACAAAGCAAGTCCAAAGGATAATTTCCCACTACCCATCATCCACATTTTGATCGATAATTGTGCCAAGAGTGAGATTGGATCTTTTATGAATTGCTATGCAGGGTATCATCAGATCTTAATGGATGAGGAATATGCGGAAAAGACAGCATTCATCACGCCATGGGGATCTTACTGCTATCAGGTAATGCCATTTGGTTTGAAAAATGCTGGGGCAACTTATATGAGGGCAATGACTACTGTGTTCCATCATTGATACACAAGGAGAATGAGGTATACATAGATGATGTAATCATAAAGTCGAAGCAGCAGGCCGACCATGTCAGAGATTTGAGGAAATTTTTCCAGAGGCTTCGCAGGTACAACCTCAAACTTAACCCTGCCAAGTGCGCATTTGGTGTTCCATCTGAAAAATTGTTGGGATTCATAGTCAGCCGTCGAGGCATTGAGTTGGACCCGTCAAAGATCAAAGCTATCCAAGAATTGCCACCTTCGAGGAACAAGACTGAGGTGATGAGTCTGTTAGGGAGGTTGAACTACATCAGCAGGTTTATTGCTCAGCTCACGACAACTTGTGAGCCTATATTCAAGTTGCTAAAGAAGGATGCTGCGGTCAAGTGGACTGATGAGTGTCAAGAAGCATTTGATAAGATAAAAGGATACTTGTCAAGCCCACCTGTGCTGGTTCTACCAGAACTAGGGAGACCTTTGATTCTTTACTTGACAGTCCTGGAAAATTCATTTGGTTGTGTATTGGGTCAGCATGACATCACTGGCAGGAAGGAACAGGCCATCTACTATCTTAGCAAGAAGTTCACGGCTTATAAGGTTAAGTACACTAACCTGGAAAAGACATGTTGCGCCCTAACTTGGGTAGCACAGAAATTGAAACATTATTTGTCATCCTACACTACTTACCTCATTTCGCGCCTGGATCCGTTGAAGTATATCTTTCAAAAGCCTAGGCCCACAGGAAGACTTGCAAGGTGGCAGATTTTGCTCACGGAGTTTGACATCATCTATGTGACTTGGACCGCGATTAAATCCCAAGCATTGGCCAATCATTTGGCCGAGAACCCGGTCGATGAAGAGTACGAGCCATTGAAAACTTATTTTCCCGATGAAGAGGTGATGCATATCGACGAACTGGAGCATATTGAAAAACCAAGTTGGAAACTTTTCTTTGATAGGGTTGCCAACATGAAAGGAGTTGGAATAGGGGCAGTGCTTATTTCTGAAATAGGGCATCACTATCCTGTTACGGCTCAACTTCGTTTCTATTGTACCAACAATATGGCTGAGTACGAGGCATGCATTTTGGGTTTAAGGCTAGCTGCAGACATGGATGTCCAGGAAGTCTTGGTCTTGGGAGACTCAGATCTTCTGGTGCCCCAAATTCAAGGAGAATGGGAAACACGGGATTTAAAGCTCATACCATACCGACAATGTTTGCATGATCATTGTCAACGGTTTTTATTAGTAGAGTTCAGGCATATTCCAAGGGTCCATAATGAGGTGGTCGATGCTTTAGCTACCTTGGCATCAATGTTGCACCATCCGGACAAAGCTTATGTTGATTCTCTATATATTCAAGTCCGAGATCAGCATGCTTATTGTAACATGGTAGAAGAAGAACTTGATGGTGAACCGTGGTTCCATGATATCAGGGAGTACATCAAAATGGGGTATATCCGGTGCAAGCCACGGGGGATCAAAAGAGAACAATTCGACGGTTGGCAAGTAGATTTTTCTTCAGGGGAGAAATTTTGTATAAAAGAACTCTAGATCTTGGATTGTTGAGATGCATAGATGCTAAACAAGCCACGACTGTCATGACCTAAGTACATTCTGGAGTCTGTGGACTGCATATGAGTGGATATGTGTTGGCGAAGAAAATTCTCTGAGCAGGTTATTATTGGCTCACCATGGAGTGAGATTGTATCAGTTTTGTGCACAAATGTCATCAATGCCAGGTACATAGATATTTCATTCATTCTCCACCATTGGAATTGCACACAATGTCGGAACCATGGCCCTTTGTTCTTGGGGCATGGATGTCATTGGACCAATCGAATCAGCAGCATCCAACGGGCACAGGTTTATTCTGGTGGCCATTAATTATTTCACCAAGTGGGTTAAGGCTAAAACTCTCAAGTCTGTGACCAAGAAAGTAGTGGTCAATTTCGTTCACTCAAATATCATCTGTCGATTTGGGATACCAAAGGTGATTGTCACAGATAATGGTGCTAATATTAATAGTAACTTGATGAAAGAGGTATGTCAACAATTTAAGATTACGCATCACAATTCCACCCCATATCGCCCCAAGGCGAATGGAGCAGTTGAGGCAACCAACAAGAACATAAATAAGAAACTTCAGAAAATGGTGGGAGGTTCCAGGAAATGGCATGAAAAGTTATCATTCGCATTGTTGGGTTATCGCACAATTGTTCACACTTCAGTGGGTGCAACTTCTTACTTGTTGGTATATGGCACTGAAGCAGTGATACCTGCGGAAGTTGAAATCTCGTCCCTTCGGATTGTTGCTGAGGCCGAGATTGAGGATGATGAGTGGGTCAAAACCCGTTTGAAGCAGTTAAGTTTGATCGATGAGAAGAGATTGACAGCAATGTTTCATGGGCAGTTATATCAAAAGAGAATGGCAAGAGCGTACAACAAAAAGGTGCGTCCCCGAAAGTTTGAACTGGGTCAGCTAGTATTAAAGCGCATCCTTCCACACCCAGGCCGAAGCGAAGGGCAAGTTCGCCCCAAATTGGCAAGGGTCGTTCATTGTAACAAGAGTGTTGTCCAATGGTGCTTTGTATCTAACATATATTGAAGGAAAATGTGTAGACATGGCTACCAATTCTGATGCAGTCAAGAAATATTATGTATGATTTCTTTGGTTCAATTGTTGATTGTTTGTACTTGGCATTGTTTCGAAGATTGGAATGACGAAGGCAATTTGTTCTGCTATCTAAAAACTCTACCGTTTGTTTCCCCTTTTGAGCCTTATTTATATTATTTCATACCCCTCTTTTGGAATCAATGACAAAAAAAGAGAAAAGAAAGAAAAGAAGTGAAAAGAGAAAGTATAAGAAAACAAAGAAATTCAGGTGTGAACTACGTTTGACCTGATTCCTGTTAAGGATACGTAGGTAGCCTCACGGTTTGGTCATATCATATCAAAATAAAAATCAAAAATCCCCAAGCAAGAAATTGGGGTAGAAGTTGTGATTGTGGTAAGAGATCAGATTCCAAAAGTTGTAATTTTGACCCATTTAAGTTGCTTTGAGCCTTTTTGATACCCTTTTCTTTCCAAACATATCCAAAGAACCCACATTACCGTCCAAAGAAAGACCTCCCGATCAGTCTTCGAGATATGCCAAGTCAAGCAAGTAAAGAGGATTTATATCAGGGGCAACACTCCGGTTTAAGAAAGAGAAATAAAAAAATGAGAGTCTTATTGGTGAAAAAACCCTCGTGGGCACCATGAGGCGATGAAAGCTAAGAGAAAGTAAAAATGAGAGGGTCTTATTGGTGAAAACCTTCACGGGTACCATGAGGCGACAAGGAATTGAGGAATCAACAAATGAGAGAGGTTTGTCGGTGAAAACCCTTTAGGGCACTGCAAGCCGAACAAGGTCTGTAAGCTGGCGGAAAGTAAATATCGGGTTGCGGAGATCTTGGAGCACAACGTAAAACAATTGGAAAAGTGATTGGTTAAACAGAATGGGTTGATTAATCCAAAATGCATACAATGATTATTGGTTCCAGTTACTTCACTTAGATAAGTTTCTTTTTCTCTCTCCAACAGTTCCAAATTTGGATTTTCTTCTTTATTCTTCATTCTCAAAATCATCGCATTTCATTGCTGTTAATTTTACTCCTCTAAAGCTCTTCCAAGGTTAGCCTTGTTTCAACAAATAAGAAGGAATTTCAAAGTTTACTACCAGTTTCAAAATTGCACAAAGCAAAATGCGGCTAGGACATGCCAGAGATAGTGTGATGAAAAGTGGGACATAGAGTGTAAGCAAAAGTTAAATCGGTGAAATGGTTCAGTAATGTCGCGGGAGATGCAGAGGTCAGAAATGAACAACAATGGTTGGGGTGTAGAGCACTCAAATCATCTAGGGTCCTGGGGTTAAGGATCAATCAGAAGGTCAAACAATTCTCGACTGGCTCAAGGCAACCAATCAAAGCAAAGCATGTCAAAGGAAAAACCACCTTTGGCAAGAATGCCACAACTAACCACCACGTTTTAAATTGACAAGATTTTTCTTTGATTTGAAACAGGGGCAAAAATTTCATTTGTTTCGGAGAAATCCTACATGAAGAAAGAGCAAGCATCAAGCAGGTTTGATCGCAAAGTTCTCAGGACCCTCCTGAAAAATGGGACTTAGTTTAAAATTCAAAATAATCATGAGTAGCAGAATATAGCATAAATGTACCCCAAAGGAATATAAGCGGAACTTCGAAGTCTGCACGTTTGAGATAGGATTCACTAGAAATTTCCAGGACCCTCCTGAATAATGGGACGTAGCACTAAGAATACCATTAGATAACAAGTTTTAGCATAAGTTCGGCTATAAGGAAGTATAGTTTAGCTTTAAAAGCATCACTTGTAAGATAAGATTTAATTTAAAACTTTTCAGGACCCTCCTGGATAATGGGATGAAGTTTTAGGACCAAGTTAGATAACAAGGTTCAATAGAAGAAAATATAATGTAGCTTTGAAATGGGCATTTTACTAGAAATTTTCAGGACCCTCCTGGATAATGGGATCTAGTTTACAGATTGTTAGAGATATTAAGTAACATGATTCAGTTAACACTCACAAAGGTTCCCGACTACCAAATTGGGGTAGAAAATTTTCTTTGTTTTGTCTATTTTGTTGAAGACAGGTGCCCGTCTGAAGAACAGGGAAGAACAACACGGATGTTAAGGATAAAAAGCAGTTCAGGATCAAGTAATCAGGAGCCCACCTGAAGAACAAGGGAAAACAAATCAAGTTTCAAGGAAGATTAACACAAGTATTGGTAATCAGACACCCACCTAGAGGAACAAGGGAGAACAAGTCAAGGAAAAAACAGTTAAAGTTTCAGCAATCAGGCGCCCACCTGGAGAGAAAGGGAATACAATTCAAGTTTTAGTAGTCAGACGCCCACCTGGAGAGCAAGGAATACAGTTCAAGTTTTAGTAGTCAGACGCCCACCTGAAGAGCAAGGAATACAGTTCAAGTTTCAGTAATCAGGAGCCCGCTTGAAGAACGAAGGGAAAAAGTACAATTCAAATGTTGGAAATCAGGAGCCCGCCTGAAAAACGAAGGGAAGAAGTACAAATTCAAATTTTGTTGAAATCAGGAGCCCGCTTGGAGAACGAAGGGAAGAAGTACAAATCAAACTTCAATAATCAGGAACGCGCCTGAAGAACGAAGGCAAGGAGTACGATTCAAGTTTCAGTAATCAGGAGCCCGCCTGGATAACAAAGGGAAGGCAACAATGGTAAAAAAAGACAGTTAAAGTTGAAAGGGGAAAACAATTCGAGTTTCATAGGAAGGGAACACAATTCAAGTATTGGCAATCAAGAAACCACCTAAAAAATGAAAGGAAGAAGAACAGAAGGAAGCAATTCAAGGAAAGGCAATAACAGTCAAAGGAAGACGGTTAAAGTTCGGCAATCAGGTATCCACCTGGAAAACAAAGGAAAGTAATCGAAGGAAAGGGAAAGCATCACAAAATTACGATTCAAGTCAGCAACAAAGGAACTTCTGTAGGAAAATACAAGTCAACAAGGCAACAACAATCACAACATCAAGTTTGAAAATAAATCTTTGTAATGAATAGTTCATAGCTTAGTCTAGCTTCTTTTATTTTGTCACGGTATAATAAGGAGGTCAGTAAGCAGTAGCAGTAGCAGCAACAGTGAAATAACAGCTTCATGGTAGTCTCAGCTACCGAAACTTCCCGAACTACACTGACTTGATTCCTTTATAGCCAAGGATATATATGAAACCTTTGAAGCAGAGGTTCAGTCAGATTCTTTCAAAGATGCTTCCCACGGAGTATTCAAATGGGCAAAAATCGCTCGTATCCGCTCACTTAATCTTTGCACGAAAACTTTTCGTGTTTCCGAGCAAAGAGGGGCAGCTGTGAGCACGTGATTTTTGCCCTATATGAATTATTCCCATAAATTCAAAACAAAATAATTTTTTCCATTGCTCACCATTTTGCGAATTTTTGTGGCATTTCCTGTTATTGTTTGCATTTTTGTTTAAATCATAAAAAATACAAAAAAATATTGCATCTGCGTTTAGGATTTAATTTTTTATTTTTAGATCAATTAGTACATTAATTTGTTTAACAAAAATAGAAAAAAATCATAAAAAATAGTCATGTTGCATTTTAATTTCGAATTCTTGGCAATTTTTTTGGTATCTAATTAGTTGTGGTAATTATTATTTAGAGATAATTAAGTTAATTTAGTAGAATAATTTGGTTTAGGGATTAATTAATATTTTATTTTTATTTTGAGAAGAAAACTACTTTTGAAATAAAAAGAAAAGGAAAGGAATAAAAAAGAAATCAGATGTTGGGCCAATTTAATTAAAATCACAAGCCCAAATCAAATACCCCTCCCAAAACCCGGATAGAACCATCCCAAACCCGTCCAAACCTGTCCCCCTACCCGGTCCAGCCCCATTGCCACCCAAACGACATTGTTTGACAAGTTTTAATCAGGGTCGGCGATATCATTTGAACAAACGGTCCACTATGTCGCCCATTAACCCAACCCCAACCCGATCCAGAACCAAACCGCCCCCCCCCCCTACTTAGTCAAAACGACCCCGTTTCGATTAAGGATTCAATCGGAGCCGTTGGGTTCCAATCATCCGACGGCTCCAATTAATCATCCCATTTTAATATACCCAAACCCCTCAGACCCCCCCTCACTTCACTCTCGTCTCTCCCAAACACTCAAACCCTAGAGACGCCTACCCTGAAACCTCCATCATTTTCGGTGGCGACGCAACCTTACACCACCCCTACCACCTGAAAATAACACCCCAAGACCCTCTCCGTCCCCTCTTCCCCAATCTGTAGTTAGTTTCCCTCGAATCACCCAAGGACTTCTCGAATCTTCAATCGAAGCAGTCCGGTCAAAAAATCCCCGAACCCTAGCTTACCCAATCGACCCCAAATCAATACCACATAACCCCCATAACTCCCTTATACCAAATCCATCATTGGTTTCCTTCAAATCTGACTGGAACTCATCGAATTTTAAATCTAAGTTTGAACCCTAAAAATTCAAAATCAGTTTCCGTTGAACCTGATAACATGCATCGATCCAAACCTCTAGTTTTTCATGATTAGAAGGTCGATTCACTACAAAACCAATGTTGTTCATTTGTTCGTGACAAAGAACCAATGATTAGCATCAATTCGGGTGAGTCAGAGTATCAAGGGTAATTTCAAGTTTAGCAAGTGAGTTCCCTTTATTGTTTTTTATTCATTTTTAAATTTGTTTCACCTTTTACTCTTCTTCTTTCCTTCTTGTTTTCTTTATCCCGTAGTCTTCTAAGTAGTCCTTCTATTCATAAGTTTGTTAGTCCTTCATCTGCATTAATCTTATTTCAATAGCATTTTTCTGAATTTATAATTATATAAGAAAGGTCTAGGTTTAATTGAATTGGTCGAGGCTTATTTGAATATGTTTTGGAAGTCGTTAGTTCCATTTAGAGTCTTATAGCATATTAATTCAATGAATTAATATGATTCAGCTGTTAGATGTTTTCTTAATTTTGAAGTGCATTTGTATTAGCTCATTTGTTTCCTGTTTATATGAATTCAGAGTTTAGGAGTGATAAATAACAGAAGCTTTGTGGGTAATTTGGGTAGTCTAGCCTAAGGAAATTGTCAATAATTGAATTAGGAAGCTTCTAATAAGTGGTAGGGTTTAAGAATTCACTACTGACTAATTTAAAGAACTAAGTTAAGTGGAGTTAACTAAAAATTGTTGAAAGGGCATTTGTGAATCTAAGGGGGCATTTCCTACTATCTATATAGAGATCAGAATTGAAAGAAGGAATAGGAGGAAAAAATAAGAGAATATAGAGTCTAGGGGAAGAAGAAACAGAGATTGAAGAGATAAAAATTCTAAAAAAAAAAAGACGTCTGACTGGTTCAAATAATTACTGTTCTATTGAACATTTTCTGAGATTTCTTGAAGTTTTGATTTCTAAAGTAATTGCTTATTCTGGTAGCTGAAATGGATTAAATCTGGTTATCAAAAGCTTGGTTTGAAGTGGTCATATTCCCAACTCGATTTGGACTGTTTCTTCTACTGCTTCATGTCAATCTTCTTGAGTTTGAGTTGTTTTGTTGAAACTGGTGTTGCTCTGCTGTGATTCCTGCTAATACCTCACTTTTCTACTTCCTTCTTTTACTTCCAGGTACACGACCCTGTAACTCCTCTGGTTGAGAAGTGAATTTGAGGAATGAAAAATGAAAATGAAGAATTGGAGCATAAAAAAATATTCCATTTTGTTCTTCTTTGACCTGTCTATTTTATTTAATGTGATTATTTTGTCCAAATCAGTTTAGTTGACCATGTTGTAGTTACTAGTAGAGAGGATATCGTGTTAGTATTTATATGGTGAACCTTCAATTTAGCTTGTTGGTTTCATACAAGGTTGAATGATTTATGATCATTAATAGAAATCCAATAATCTAGATCCATCATTAACTGATCCATTAGCATCATGTATTAAAGTCTGAATCATCATTAGATCTGTTAGGCCCTGTATGATGTTTGTTCATGCATAGTCAGTAATCGTACTCAAAGTCCTGCCTAAGTGAGGTTTATTAAAGGCTTTTATTGTTAAATGTTAGTTGTAGTTTGTATTGACAAATGGACTGTGGACTCTACCCATTTAGCTTTCTTCTAATGAATTTGAATGAATGCTGGGAAAAGGATCTGTTGGGGGCTTATCTATTTGCAAATCAAAAATGTGTTTTATTCTTGTGAAATACAGAATTGAATCAATGAGATGTGAAATACAAAGGCTTGGTGTGATCATTGGCTTAGTTATGGTCTTGTTTGGTTTTTCTTTAATTTGTAAATCTAGATGGACTTTTGATTAACATAATGTTTGATTAAATAGTTTAGGACTCTGATTTTAAGGATATCAATCGGACACTTGTAATAGAGATTAATTAGTATAAGTATCATGCTTTCTCTTTTAAAATGCCAATTGATGGTTCAATTGGTCATAGACTCTCATATTTTTTTAAATGCCTGTCTTTGGTTTTCCTTTAGAAGGATTATGGTTGAGGTTCGCTGGGGTTCTTTAATGTAGGTTTACGCTCAAATTCACTATAAAAATAGCAAAGAACTAGTTTGATTGTATATAGGTCTTACTTGTATTAGATTGGTTTGGTTTAAATCTTTAGGACTGTATTGCAAGGCAAGTTGGAGACTTGGAAATTAAAATACTGTCAGTTGCAAAAATGGGATTTCTAATTGTTTTCAAAGTTGAATCATGGCTAGAATACCAGATAATTGTTCATTGATAAATTGAAATATGACTCCGAAGTTTGCTTGCATTGGTACTGATTCCGTCGTTAGTTTTTTTTGTATTTACGCAATCTGAGCTTGGGCTCATGCTTGGGCCCAAACTGGACGGCCCGTTGATCTTTAACTCACCAGCTCATTTGGAATCCTTAATTCTGGACTTCACAATAATTTCAGTAAATCAAGAATTCCCGTGATTTCTCTCGTTTGAATATAATTTCTTTCTTAGAAAATAAATCGAGGTGTGTCATATTAGCCAAATTGTACAATTTATGACCCTCGTAAGTTAGCTTAGAAACCTTTTGGTTAGGATAAATTGAGGTGCGTTGTGCCGAACAAAAATGACAATTGCATGGCCCTCATATAATTAATCTTGTTTTATCCTTAGAAATCGAGGCGTGCCACCTAGTGAAATTTCCATGCCCCTCACAAAGTTGCAAACGCATAGTTGCTTTAGGTGCGTCATTTTAATAATTTACCTTCCTAAACTCGGGTGTGCATTTCATGTGACCCAAATCCAAATCTTAATAACGTTGAATAAAATGTGTTTCGGATTGCAGGTGCATTTCATGTGACGCGATCCAAAGACATATTTTAGACGACGTTAAATCTTCTTTAAAATAAATAAAAAGCGGTTAAGATTTAAAATTTGCACATAGGTCTAAAATGTTTTAAATCAGATAATGAGCTAATTATAACAATTATGCGACCGTGCTAGAGCCACAGAACTCGGGAATGCCTAACACCTTCTCCCGGGTTAACAGAATTCCTTATCCGGATTTCTGGTTCGCAGACTGTAAAACAAAGTCAATCTTTCCTCGATTCGGGATTTGAACCGGTGACTTGGGACACCATAAAATTATCCCAAGTGGTGACTCTGAATTTAATAAATAAATAGTCTCGTTTCGATTGTCCTTTAATTGGAAAAACGCCCTTGTACCCTTCGGGGTGTAGGAAAGAAAAAGTGTGACAAGGTGCACTAGAAAGTGGATGTGCATAATGACCTAAAACCTCGAAATAGTCAGAGCACTACGAGTGGATGGAAGGGCTAAATGAACTAGTTGACTCACGTAACCTCTACCATGACAAGCTGAAACTGGAGCGCGAGCACCACTATATCCTCCAAAATCTTGAATCTTCTTGGCCTCCCTATCCTCCCTTTCTTGACCCCGCATACACTCCATCCTCTGAGCCATCTCTATAACTTGCTAAAATGGAGTATCCATCTCCAACTGTCGAGCCATGCTGAATCTAAGACTATAACTGAGCCTCTCAATAAATTTGCAGACTTACTCTCTGACTATCGAAACTAAGACAGGTGCATGTCGAGACAACTCACTAAATCTGATGGCATACTCTAACTCTATCATAGCCTCCTAATGCAACTTCTCGAACACTATGCACAATGCATCCCAAAGGGTCCGAGAAACAACTCTCTAAAAAATATATCCAAAAATTGAGCCCAAGTGATTGGTCCTGCATCAGTTGGCATGCCCTTCTCATACGCCTGCAACCACCTATATACTGCTCCTAATAGCTGAAAAGTAAATTCAACTTCACTCACCTCCATAATACCCATGGTGCATAGAATACGGTGGCATTTATCTAGAAAATCCTGCGCATCCTCAGTAACTGCGTGACTGAAATCAGGAGGATCATACTTCTTGAACCTCTCAAGTCTAATCTACTCCTCCTCAGATGCCTCTGGAATGACCTCAGGCTGAACCAAAATAACGGGTTGTGCTAGCATAACTCACAGAACTTGATCAACATGGACCCGCTGCTTTGGAGTATGGGTCATGGGAGTCTAAGTTACTCCCGCAACCTGAGATGTGGTTGGTGCAACGGGGATCAATCATGCATGAGCTAAAGTATCGAACATGTTCAGGAAGTGTGCTAGGGCCTCCTGGAATCTAGGGGTAGCAACAGTAGCCTCGGGTGTCTATACCCCAACTGGAGATACTCCTTAGTCGCCACTCGGGCAGGTTCTCTAATTGTAGCACGTGCCACTCCTCGGCCTCGGCCTCTCATGGCTCTAGCAGGGTGCACAATTGTTTGATCATCTGATCCAGCAGTGTGTGTCCTCACCATCTATGAGAGAATAGAAAGACAAAGTTCAGATTTTAAAATCAACATATCCGCATGATAAGAAATCAAAGAAGTGGAATTTTCCTAATAGTTTCATATCCTCTCGAAGATAAGTACAGGCGTCTCTGTATCGCTCCGCAAGCCTCTAAAAAACTTGCTTATGACTCGTAGCACGTGGAACCTAGAGCTCTGATGCCAACTTGTTGCGACCCTAAGTTCCCACGTTAGGATGTCGTGATGGCACCTAGTCTCTAAGACTTGGTAAGCCTAAAATACAATGAGATTTTAATAGAAATAACGACTAAGATATTAAATTAAACTGACAAATATCACAATAAAGTCAAAATGGAATAATAGTCATATAAATCCAAAAAATTGGTGGAACTTAGTCATAGCTCTACTAAAATATATTAAGAATCTCTAATACAACATTGTTTGATAAGAAGATAAATAGTTGTAAAGGAAATAACAGAAGGTGACTCTCAGGCTTGCGAGCGTCAAGCAGTTATACCTTGAAGTCTCTAGAATAGCTGGGTCAAATTATTGGCGTCCGGCATGAGCAGAAGTGCATGAATCTATACAAAAATGTGCAAATGTGTAGCATGAGCACACCCCAACGGCGTCGAGTAAGTATCAAGCCTAACCCCGGTAGAGTAGTGATGAGGCCAGGTCAAGACATCTATCAGACATAAAACCTGTGTGGAATATTAACATAGTCCAATAACAGAAGCAAAAAAATAAATGACGACAAGACAATCTGATGAATAAGGCTAACAATAGAATTTAAGGCAATAAAAGGTCAACAAACATTTGATAAAAATAACAAGTGATCAATTGTCATAAAAATACTAATAATGAACGAAGGAACGATAATAATCGTTCAAATCAACAAGATTTTTTCAATATAGAATGTACAATAAGAATCATAACCGAGGTACCACACCTCATATTCAAATTTCACAAGTATCACAATCTTCCTTATATTGCCGTGTGATCCTTGCATTTATATTTTTTTAAAATAATTTTTTTCAAAATAGCTACACGCGTTTTAGCCCCATGATCGCACCACGTGGGTTCAACTAATTTCCTTACTAGCAACACGCGTATAAATCTATCACGACCCTGGTTCGCCCTCCGTGAACCATCGTGACGGTACCTAGTCTCTACGACTAGGTAAGCCTAAATTACGGGAAAAAACCCAAAATTTGTAGAAGTAAACAATTTAAAAGCAGAAATAAGGTAACAACAGTGTTTAAATGTGCCTCTCGGTATACACCATATATATAAATCTCAAAACCAATATCCAAATCCAAGACCCGAAAACCCACGAATCACAAGCTAAGAAAAAGAATAACTACATGGCTCTAACTCCGGAATTTTTCTAATAAGAATAGAAAGTACAGAAGGGCCTAATACTAAAAAGCAAGAATAGAAAGGGACTCCTCGGTCTGCGGACGCGGCAGATGTACCTTGAAGTCTCTAAGTAGTCGCCCCCTCAAGGATGGTAGGCCTGAGTAGAAGTACCTGGATCTGCACATGATAAACATGCGCATAAGGGGCATGAGTACACCACAGCGGTACTCAGTAAGTGCCAAGCCTAACCTCGGTCGGGTAGTGACGACGAAGGTCAAGGCCCTACTGAGGTTAAATACAATATAAAGGGTTAACAGTGTGGAATAAAATAGTATAAATAAGTGCGGCAATAACATAGGATATACAGAACAACAACAACTATACAAACAAGGTAAACATGGAAAGGAAATACAGCTCAACACAGAGATAACAACCGGGGCACCTTCCAGGAAACCGTCCTGTGGTCCCAATTACATTTATCTAGGGGATCTCCCAGGATACCGTCCCATAGTCCATCATATATATGTCCGAAGGATCTCCCGGGATCCCGTCCCGTAGTCCAACTATCAATGCGCGGGGGATCTACCAGAAATCTCGATCCGTAGTCCCCAAATATAAATACCCAGTACTGGGGAAATCTACCGAGTGCATTCCCGTAGTTCCATAAAACTGTGCGGGAGGATCTATCGAGAATCTAACCCGCAGTCCCAAAGTAAACAGACAAGGGGGAGCTACCGGAATCCCACATTTGTAGTCCCAATGTAATTACACAGTAGCAGCAAAAATATATTTAGAGAAGGGAAATTTCATGTTAAGGCAACAAATATTTCTAGACATACTTATACATGCTTTTCTAAGCTAATTAAATCACTTAGACATGCTTTTCTAAGCTAACAATGGACTTAATAGTACAAGTAATAAAAGCAGGAGAAGGAACATACTAATAAGTACTTAAAGAAAACTGGATTTCCAACAATTTGCACAAGTACGCACTCGTCATCTCACGTACAAGGCATTTCAATTACCAAATATATCAATCCTAAGGGGAAGGTCCCCCACACAAGGTAAGATAAGTTACTTACCTCGAACCGGCTCAAAATCAACTCGAGACCATGTCTTTACCACGAGTACTGGACTCCAAATGGCCCAAATCTATTCAATTCATTTGCATAATATAAATAGCAGTTCAAGTAATTGATTCTACAATTAAATTCTAAGCTAATACGCCCCTCAGGCCCTCACCTCGGAATCGGGTAAATTTTATATTTTCAGAAACCTCTCACTCTCACGAGTTCATGCATACTAAAATTTCCAGAATCGGACCTCAAATCATCACTCAAAGGGCTCCAATACTAAGCCCTATTTTTTCCCCAAATTCCACCCTTAATTTCCATAATTTCTAGCTCTAATCCGTAAAATAATAGCATAGGAACGAGTTTTAGGTCCAAATTCCTTACTTCAATGAAGTTCCATTGAAATCTCTCCTCCAAATCTCCCCAAAAGCTCCCAAGCCGAGATAAAAATAGTGAAATAAACCTCCAAGTTGCGGAACCTCTTTTAAATAAATGCCCAGAAGTTTCCGCATCTGCGGTTGCGGTCCCGCTTCTGCGGAACAAATATCGCATCTGCGACATCCCACCTAAAGGCCAAAATCCGCATCTACGGCCCTTTACCCGCAGGTGCGGTACCGCTTCTGCGAAAAATATACCGCATCTGCGGTTTCTGGAGAGATGGCCAAAATTTCGCTTCTGCGGTGCCGCACCTGCGGAAACCAAACCGCAGGTGCAGCTATGACAGCACCAGTAGCTGAAGCTGCAACTTAACCTCCAAAATTTCCTCTGTCAACCATCTGAATTCACCCCGAGGCCCCCGGGACCTCAACCAAAGGTACCAACAAGTCATAACCCACTATCCAAACTTATACCAATCCTTAAAACACGTAAAACAACATCAAAACCTTGAATTAACCATGGATTTAAGCCTAAGAACTCCAAATTTTCTCAAAATACGCTTTCGATCAAAAAGTCTATCAAAACACCTTCGAATGACCTGAAATATTGCACACACATCCCAAATGACATAACGGAACAAGTGCAACTCTCGGAATTCTATCCCGACCCTTGGATAAAAATCTCACTATCGGACCGGAAACTTTAAAAATTCGACTCTCGCCATTTCAAGCGTAAATTAGCTACGGACCTCCAAAACACAATCTGATCACGCCCCTAAGCCGGAAATCACCCAACGGAGATAACAGAATCGTCGGATTTCCATTCTGAGGCCGTCATTACACTGTTCCAACTACGGTCAACTTTCCAACCCTTAAGCTCTCATTTAGGGACTAAGTGTCCTAAAACTCTCCGAAACTCAAAGTCGAACATCCCGACAAATCAAAATAGTAGAAATAAACTTGGGGAAAGTAGTTAATAGGGGATCGGGGCATAAATTCTTAAGACAACCGGCCGAGTCGTCACATCCTCCTATACATAAATATTCATTCGTCCTCGAACGAGCATAGAGACATACCTGAAGTAGTGAAAAGATGAGGGTAACGGCTGCGTATATCCTGCTCGGTCTCCCAGGTCGCCTCCTCGACCGGCTAACCCCACCATTGGACCTTCAGTGATGCAATATTCTTTGACCTCAGCTTTCTAATCTGCCTGTCCAATATTGTCATCGGCTCCTCAATATAAGATAGATCCTTGTCCAACTGGACTGAACTGAGATCCAACACGTGCAACAGATCACCGTGATACCTTTGGAGCATCGAAACTTGAAATACTGGATGAACTCCTGCCAAGCTAGGAGGTAAGGCAAGCTCATAAGCAACCTCCCCAATACGCCTCAATATCTCAAAAGGGCCAATAAACCTCGGACTCAACTTCCCTTTCTTCCTGAATCTTATAACGCCTTTCATAGGCGAAACCCGAAGCAAAACCCGCTCTCCAACCATATATGAAACATCACGAACATTCCGGTCCGTATAACTTTTCTGTCTGGACTGGGCTATACGGAGTCATATCCTGAATCACCTTAACCTTCTCCAAAGTATCCTGAACCAAGTCTGTGCCCAATATTCTGGCCTCACCCGGCTCAAACCAACCCACCGGAGACCTACGCCGCCTACCATATAAAGCCTTATACAGCGCAATCTGAATGCTGGACTGATAACTGTTGTTGTAAGCAAACTCCGCCAATGGCAGGAACTAATCCCAAGACCCTCCAAACTCAATCACACACGCACAAAGCATATCCTCGAGAATCTGAATAGTGCGCTCGGATTGTCCGTCCGTCTGAGGGTGAAATGTTGTACTCAACTCTACCCGAGTACCTAAATCATGTTGAACGGCTCTCCGGAGCCGTGATGTGAACTTGGTACCTCTATTTGAAATGATGGAAACCGGAATACCATGCAGACGAACAATCTCCTAGATATAGATCCCCGCCAGCCGCTCCGAGGAATAAGTAGTACACACATGAATAAAGTGAGCGGACTTGGTCAGCCGATCCACAATCACCCAAATAGCATCAAACTTCCTCAACGACCGTGGGAGCCCAACTATAAAGTCCATGATGTTCCGCTCCCACTTCCACTCCGGAATCTCTATCTACTGAACCAACCCACCCGGTCTCTGGTGCTCATACTTCACCTGCTGACAGTTGAAACACCGAGCTACGAATTCAACTATATCTTTCTTCATCCGCTTCCACCAATAGTGCTATCTCAAATCCTGATACATCTTCGCGGCAACTGGATGAATGGAATAATGCGAGCTATGGGCCTCCTCTAGAATAAACTCTCGAAGCCCATCGACATTGGGTACACAAATACGACCCTGCATCCTCAATACCCCATCATCACCAATAGTCACATCCCTAGAATCACGATGCTGAACATTGTCCTTGAGGACAAGCAAATGAGGGCCATCATATTGCCGCTCCCTGATACGATCAAATAAGGAAGACCGAGAAACCATGCAAGCTAGAACCCGACTGGGCTCTGAAAGATCTAATCTCACAAACTGGCTAACTAAGGCCTGAATATCCATAGCCATAGGCCTCTCTGATGCTGGTAAATAAGCCAAACTCCCCAAACTCTCTGCCCGACGACTCAAAGCATCGGCCACCACATTGGCCTTGCTCGGGTGATACAAAATAGTGATATCATAGTCCTTAAGCAACTCCAACCACCTCCTCTGGTGCAAATTTAGATCTTTTTTCTTGAACAAGTGCTGCAAGCTCCGATGGTCAGTATAAATCTCACAGGGAACCCCGTATAAATAATGGTGCCAAATCTTCAAGGCGTGAACAATGGCAGCTAACTCAAGGTCGTGAATAGGGTAGTTGTTCTCATGTATCTTCAACTGTCTGGATGCGTAGGCAATAACCCTATCGTCCTGCATCAACATCGCTCTGAGGCTAACCCTCAAGGCATTACAATAGACCGTATAAGACCCCGAACCTAAAGGTAATATCAAAATTGGGGTTGTGGTCAAAGCTGTCTTGAGCTTCTGAAAGCTCGCCTCACACTCCTTCGTCCACTAAAACGGACCATCCTTCTGGTTCAACCTGGTCATAGGGGCTGAAATCGATAAACCCCCCCCCCCCCACAAAACGACAGTAGTAACCCGCCAAACTAAGGAAACTGTGGATCTCTGTAGCTGAGGATGGTCTGGGCCATCTCTGCACGGCCTATATCTTCTTCGGATCCACTTGAATACCCTCACTCGATACCACATGGCCTAGGAATGCCACAGAATCCAACCAAAACTCACATTTTGAGAATTTAGCATATAACTTCTTCTCTCTCAGTGTCTGAAGAATAGTCCTCAGGCGCTGCTCATGATCTTTCCAACTCTGGGAATACACCAGAATATCATTAATAAAGACAATAACGAACGAGTCAAGATACGGCTGAAACACACTGTGCATCAAATGCATAAAGGCTGTTGGGGCATTGGTCAGCCCAAATGACATGACAAGGAACTCGTAATGGTCATACCGAGTCCTGAAAGCAGTCTTCGGGATATCTAGCTCATCTTCAACTGATGGTACCCTGAGTGCAAGTCAATCTTAGAAAATACATGTGCGCCCTGAAGCTGGTCAAACAGATCATCAATACGAGGCATAGGATAACGGTTCTTCACTGTAACCTTGTTAAACTGGCAATAATCAATATGCATACGCATAGAACCACCCTTTTTCTTCACAAACAAGATAGGAGCACCCCAAGGTGATACATTGGGCCGAATAAAACCCTTATCAAGCAATTCCTGTAACTGATCCTTCAACTCAAGAGGAGCCATATAATACGGAGGAATAGAAATGGGCTGAGTGCCCGGCAATAGATCAATGCCAAAATCAATATCTTTATCAGGCAGCATGCCTAGAAAGTTAGTTGGAAACACATCGGGAAAATCCCGTACTATTGGGACTGAATCAACAGAAGGGGTATCAATACTGACATCTCTCCCATAAACTAAATACGCGTCACACCCCTTCTCAACCATACGTTGAGCCATAAGGAAGGAAAGAAATCTACTAGGAGTGTGATCTAAGGTACCCCTCCACTCAACACGCGGTACACCTGGCATAGCCAGCGTCAAGGTTTTGGCGTGACAATCAAGAATAGCATAATGGGGCGACAACCAGTCCATGCCCAAGATAATATCAAAATAAACCATGCTGAGTAATAATAGAACAGCTCTGGTCTTAAAACCACTAAGAGAAACCAAACACGACCGATAAACGCGGTCCACAACAAGAGAATCTTGCACAAGAGTAGAAACATAAACAGGAAAACTCAAAGAATCCCGAGGTACACCCAAATGCGGAGCAAAATAAGAAGACACATAAGAGTAAGTAGAGCCTGGATAGGATAGAACCGATGCATCTCTATGACAAACCAATATAATACCTGTGATGACAGAATTGGAGGCAACAGCCTCGGTACAAGCAGGAAGGGCATAGTATCTGACCTGGCCTTCCCCTCTAGCTGGCTGAGTAGGTGGGGTAGCAACTGGGCTTGTAACCATAGCCTGAAAACTTTGTGGGGCACACTGTGGCTGAAAAGTCCGTGGAGGTGCACTCCTCCCAAGTTTAGGAAAATACCTCATCACATGGCGTATGTCACCACACTTAAAGCAACCTCGTGGTTGACATGGAAATGGGAACTGTGCGGTACAGGTACTCCAAGACCCCTGAACACCTAAAACACTGTGTAAAATCTGAGATGAAAACTAAGCTGGCTGACCCACAAAACCTCTACCATGTCGTACTCTTCCTCCAAAATAAGGACCAGTCGGTCTCCCTAGTCTACGAGGTTTACTCACTCCCCTATACTCTCCCTCCTGACCTCGTCTGTCCTCTATCTCCTGGACCAACCTGTCCTCTACTCAGTGAGAGGTCCTCACCACCCGCTGAACTGGGACCACAGGCTGTTTCGCCATGGCATTGGGAACTTGAACAATGGGAACGCGCTGCTCTGGAGTGGGGGTGGCAGAAGTCTCGATCCCTTCCCCGATTTGTGAAGTAGTTGGTACAACCAGAATCAACCCCGCCTGAACTAATGTACCAAACATGCTCAGGAACTGTGCTAATGTCTCCGGAAGTGCTGGAGTAGTAGTAGTAGTAGGCGTATCCGGTGCCTAGGCTCTGGCTGGAACTGCTGGTGGCTCCTCAGTGGCAGGTTGCGCAGGTGCTTTGGCTGCACCGCGTGCGCGTCCTCGGCTCCTACCCGGGCCCCGACCTCTAATGGCTATCGCAAGGGGCGCGAGTGTCTGATCATCTCTAGTAGCACGTGTCCTCACCATCTATGAGAGAATAGAAGACAGAAGTTTAGGATTGTGATGTCAAAAATCTCGCATGATAGGGAAATCAACTAAAGTAGAATTTTCCTAACGGTTACATAGTCTCTCGAAGATAAGTACAGACATCTCCGTAACGATCAGCGAGACTCTAATAAACTGGCTTCTGATCCATAAATCCTATGAACCTATAGCTCTGATACCAACTTGTCACAACCCCGGTTCACCCTCCGTGAACCATCGTGACGGCACCTAGTCTCTACGACTAGATAAGCCCAAATTACGGAAGAAAACCAAAATTTTCGGAAGTAAACAATTTAAAAGCGGAAATAAGGTAACAATAGTGTTTAAATGTGCCTCTCGGTATACACCATATATATAAATCTCAAAACCAATATCCAAATCCAAGACCCGAGAACCCACGAATCACAAGCTAAGAAAAAGAAATACTACATGGCTCTAACTCCGAAATTTGTCTAATAAGAACAGAAAGTACAGAAGGGCCTAATACTAAAAAGCAGGAATAGAAAGGGACTCCTCGGTCTGCGGACACGGCAGATGTACCTCGAAGTCTCTAAGTAGTCGCCCCCTCAAGGATGGTAGGCCTGAGTAGAAGTACCTGGATCTGCACATGAAAAACATGCGCAGAAGGGGCATGAGTACACCACAGCGGTACTCAGTAAGTGCCAAGCATAACCTCGGTTGGGTAGTGACGAGGAAGGTCAAGGCCTTACTAAGGTTAAATACAATATAAGGGTTAACAATGTGGAATAAAACACTATAAGTAAGTGCGGCAGTAAACTAACACAGGATATACATAACAACAACAACTATACAGAACAAGGTAAACATGGAAAGGAAATACAGCTCAACACAAAGATAACAACCGGGGCACCTTCCAGGATACTGTCCTGTGGTCCCAATTACAACTATCCAGTTGATCTCCCGAGATACCGTCCCATAGTCCATAATATATATGTCCTAAGTATCTCCTAGGATTCCGTCCCGTAGTCCAACTATCAATGTGCGGGGGATCTATCAGAAATCTCGATCCGTAGTCCCCAAATATAAATACCCAGTACTGGGGGAATCTACCGGGTGCATTCCCGTAGTTCCATATAACTGTTCAGGGGGGTGTATCGGGAATCTAACCCGCAGTCCCAAAGCAAATGTGCAGGGGGATCTATCGAGAATCTAACCTGCAGTCCCAAAGTAAACAGACAAGAGGGAGCTATTGGAATTCCTCATATGTTGTCCCAATGTAATTACACAGCAGCAGCAAGAAAATATTCAGATAAGGGAAATTTCATGTTAAGGAAACAAATAATTCTAGCATGATGTACAGAGTTCAGGTAAACAGATTGAACAATTAAAGCAATTAAATCACTTTGACATGCTTTCCTAAGCTAACAACGGGTTTAATAGTACAAGTAATAAAAGCAGGAGAAGAAACATACTAATAAGTACTTAAAGAAAACCGGATTTCCAACAATTTGCACAAGTACGCAATCGTCACCTCATATACAAGGCATTTCAATTACCAAATATATCAATCCTAAGGGGAAGGTCCTCCACACAAGGTTAGACAAGCCACTTACCTCAAACTGGCTTAAAATCAACCCAAGACCACGTCTTTGCCACGAGTACTTGACTCCAAATGGCCCAAATCTATTCAATTCATTTGCATAATGTAAATAATACTTCAAGTAACTAATTCTACAATTAAATTCTAAGTTAATACGCGAAATTTTATAAAATGACCCAAAACGCCCCTCAGGCCCTTGCTTTGGAATCGGGTAAATTTTATATTTTCAGAAACCTCTCACTCTCACGAGTTCATGCATACTAAAATTTCCAGAATCGGACCAAAAATAGTCCCTCAAATCATCACTCAAAGGGCTCCAATACTAAGCCCCAGTTTTCCCCAAATTCAACCCTTAATTTCCATAATATCTATCTCTAATTCGTGAAATAATAGCATAGGAATGAGTTTTAGGTCCAACTTCCTTACCTCAATGAAGTTCCCTTGAAATCCCTCCTTTAAATCGCCCCAAAAGCTCCCAAGCCGAGATAAAAATAGTGAAATAAACCTCCAAGTCGCAGAACCTCTTTTAAATAAATGCCCAGCAGTTTCTGCATCTGCGGTCCTGGGACCGCATCTGCAGTCCCGCTTCTGCGAACAAATGTCGCATCTGCGACTTCCCACCTAAAGGAGAAAATACGCATCTGCGGCCCTTTACCGCAGGTGCGGTATCGCTTCTGTGGAAAATATACCGCATCTGCGGTTTCTGGAGAGATGGCCAAAATTTTGCTTCTGCGGCCGCTTAACCGCTTGTGCGGCGCCGCACCTGCGGAACCCAAACCGCAGGTGCGGCTATGACAGCACCAGCAGCTGAAGCTGCAACTTAAACTCCAAAATTTCCTCCGTCAACCATCCGAATTCTCCGCGAGACCCCCGAGACCTCAACAAAAGGTACCAACAAGTCATAACCCACTAACCAAACTTGTACCAATCCTTAAAATACCTAAAACAACATCGAAACCTCGAATTAACCATGGATTTAAGCCTAAGAACTCCAAATTTTCTCAAAATACGCTTTCGATCAAAAAGTCTATCAAAACACGTCCGAATGACCTGAAATTTTGCACACACAACCCAAATGATATAATAGAACTACTGCAACTCTCGGTATTCTATCCCGACCCTTGGATAAAAATCTCACTATCGGACCGGAAACTTCAAAAATTCAACTCTCGCCATTTCAAGCCTAAATTAGCTACAGACCTCCAAAACACAATCTAATCATGCCCCTAAGCCTGAAATCACTAACGGAGCTAACGGAACTGTCGAATTTCCATTCTGAGGTCGTCTTCACACTGTTCCAACTACGGTCAACTTTCCAACACTTAAGCTCTCCTTTAGGGACTAAGTGTCCCAAAACTTTCTGAAACTCAAAGCCGAACATCCCGGCAAATCAAAATAGAAAAAATAAACTTGGGCAAAGCAGTTAATAGGGGATCGGGGCGTATTTTCTTAAGACGACCAGCTGGGTCGTCACAAAAGCCCACCTTATCTCACCGCTTGCGCATCAATCCCCTTCCTTATACCGCCGCATGCACATCAATATCACAATACAATAATCAACTCACACCACATGCATAATGCCACAACATTTCCAAAATCAATAATATCAATATCACCACAACATATAGCCTACGGCTCAACCATAATGTGTACAAGAATCTCAATAATAACAAATGAACGAGAAATAATTCAACAAGGAAAGGTATTCCAATAACCAACAATTTCAACCACAAACATGTTAATAGATCTCGACAACTACAACTTCAATAAATCAACAATAAAGGTATTTCCATGAAATGGCAACTTCAAGTTCTAATGCATAGCAAGCTTAACAATGAAAGAGATCGCATGAAATAGCAACTACGACCAAATGCATGCGGATAACTCAACAATGAAAAGAATAGCATGTAACAACAACTACTAATAAATGCATATAAGATTGACCTCGACATTGAAACTAGAACATGTAAAAACAACTTCAATTAAAGCATATAAGAATAAACTTGACAAAGAAAGATAGGACAATTAATAACAACTTCAATGAAATTCTTATAAGCAACCTAAGAGTCTAAACCCGTCAATTTTCACATATAAGCTCGTGTACATGCTCATCACCTCATGTACACGTCTTTCACATAGTTCATATAGTAAAATCAACTCAAGTCCTAAGGGATATTTCCCCCACGGAAAGTTAGGCAAGAAACTTACACCAATCAGGTCAAATCAACACTCAAAAATAGCTTTTCTGTTAAAATTCACCTCCGCATGGCTCAAATCTAACCAAAAATGACTTAATATCATCAAACAATGAAAAAGAAACCAATGGCGACTAATAAAGCTATGACCCTTACACAATTCCCCAAAAGTCAATAAAAGTCAATCTCGGGCCCACCCGATCAAAACCTGAGTCCAACAGTAGATCTTGACTACCCATAACCTCACAAGTCCATATATGTATTTTATTTTCAAATCTAAGTCCAATTTGACTCTCAAGTACAAAATTTTCAATTTCCAAAACATAGATTAAAATCCCCAAAATATCTCTTAGATTCTCATGAATTTGATGTTAAATTTCATATATAATCATGTAATATAATTGGAAATTAATCAAAATCACTTACCCAATGATTGTATGTGAAAATCTCTTCTCCAAATCGCCTCGTACCGAGTCTAGGGTTCAAAAATATAAAAAATGAAACCAAATTGCGAACCCTCACAATTGTGAGGAATAGCTCGCAAATGTGGCACCTGACAAGTCCAGGGAGATGTCGCAATTGCGATACAGATGTTGCAAATGTGAAGTCTGCCCTCTTTGCAAATGCGGCCAATTGGTCGCAAATGCGAACCTACCAGCCCTGGCATTTCTTCACAAATACGATCATGGTATCTCAAATGTGATCATGGTATCACCCGTTACAATCACAATTGTGATGTTGGTGCTTGCAATTGCGATAATTGGAGCACCAGCAACTTGGAAATGAGTTCAAACCATTCTGAAACACGCCTGACACTCACCCCGAGCCCTCGAGGCTCCAAACAAATATACACACAAATCTAAAAACATAATAATACTTGCTCACACAATCTAAAGATCAAAATAACATCTAGAACCATGAATCAGACATCAAAATACATGAATTTCAAAAGAAAAACTCAAGAACCTCTAGAATCACAAGCAAGCATTTGAATCCTGTCAAACAAATTCTGGATGATACCAAATTTTGCAGACAAGTTCCAAATAGCAAAGCGGACCTATTCCAAGTCCCAAAACAAAATTCCCAACCCGATAGCCATAAAGTCAACCTACGGTTAAACTTAGGGAAACTTGTAAACCTCAAATTATCAACTTTCTGAGAAACAGGTCTAATCAACCTACGGACCTCCGAATTTAATTTTGTGCATACTCCCAAGTCTAAAATCATGATAAGAACCTATCGGAGCAATCAAAACGCTACTTAGGGTCCTTTTTAAAAGTCAAACTTCACTCAACATTTCCAACTCAAGCTTCTAAACCAAGAACTAACGGGTCCAAATCAACCCAAAATCTTTCCGGATATAAACTAGCCATCCCCTCAAGTTATAAAACTACAAATACACATACAGGAAGTTTCAAAAGGGGAAACAATGGTCAAATATACAAAACGACCAGTCAGGTCATTACAATGTGCAAATTAGAGTAACTTATAATTTCATACATTAAGTAGAAGTAGGATAAGTGTGAGAGTATTGGGCAAGTGTTGTAATCAGTACATTTGGCTCAGTTGTTCCAGTGCAGTTGAAGTTAAATCCTACGTTGCAGGTCATGGTTTTTTCACCATTGAACCGGGTGAATTTTCACGTAAAAATTGTTGTTCTTATTTTACTGTTTATTTTATTTATGCATAAGAAGTAAGACAAGGAACCAAGTTCTTTAGCCATTTAGGAAAATATAAAAAATAATAATTGGTATCAGAGCGAGTTCTCTTAAACGTGGCTAACCCCTAGAGATATCTTGGAAGGAAATGAGTGCTCTACCTAGAATCAACGAAGGACAGTCAACTACTAGACCACCTATTTTTAATGGAAAATATTGTAGTTGGTGGAAGATAATAATGGAGGACCATTGACTCCCACCAAAAAAATAGGAAAAATGAAACTATTCCCAATGACCCTTTTGAATTTGTAGCAGTAGACTTCAAGATGATGGAAAATAATGCAAAGGTCAAGAAGATTCTCATTTGTGGACTTGGTCCTGATGAGTATAACAAGATATCTGCATGCTCCAATGTAAAGGATATTTGGGATGAATTTCAAACTACTCATGAAGGAAGCAATTAGGTGAAGAGATCAAGAATCGAGTTCCTCGTGAGAAACTATGAGCTTTTCTCTATAAGAAAGTTAGAACATATTCAAGAGATGATGACCGGGTTCACTATCATAACAAATGAAATAAAGTCATTGAGAAAGGTATTTACCTCTGAGGAACTGGTTAGCAAGGTTCTAAGGATTCACCCTACTTCATGGGAATCAAAAGTCACATCCATTCAGGAAGCAAAGGAGTTGGACAAGATATCACTAGATGAGTTGATTGGAACCTTAAAACTCGTAAGAGGAGAAAACTGGAACTATGCAAGGAGGAACCAAAGAGAGATAAGGCACTCATTCTTAAGGCGTATGAAGAAGATGAGTTTGACAGTGATGATCTAGACCTAGCAATGTCTGCTAAGTTCAAAGGGTTCATGAAGAATTCTAAGAATGGACCAAAAAGAGAAAGCAATGGCAAACCTAAGCAGATTGAAAAGTATTCATATGATGGGTGTCACAAGTGTAACAAACTAGATCACATGGTCAAGGATTGTCTAGTGTGGGAAATTAAATGGAAGAAATAAAGATCTGAAAAAGAAAAAAGAGATAAGATAAAAGAGCTAGGCCTAAAGAAAATCAAAATTCTAGGCAAGGGATTCACTAAGACCATGAAACAAGCTTTCCTAGAAGCATATGAAGACAGTGGAAGTAACAAAGTGGACGAGAAAGAAGACAAGGCCATCAGACTGTATGCTATAATTGACTCATACGAGGTCGTTGATTCTGAGCCTCCCGTACAGCTAGGAATGCGTATTGGAAGACACCCACCCTTTTTATGGACACCATTATGATGAATGGAAGATGTGTATGGAAGTGTTCCTTCGGGAAATTGATTTTGACCTATGGATAATTGTCAATCACGAGCCAATCACACCTACTAAAGTGGATAGCAATGGAAACAAGAGCATCAAAGAGAGGAGGAATATGATGCTGAGGATCATTAGATAATTTAGAAAAATACCAAAGAAAAGAATAATCTCTTTATAGGAATCTGCCAAGAACTGTCCTTTACATGGTGTCCTCCTACATCTCATCCCATGATATTTGGAGGACTCTGGAAGCTGATTATGGAAATAAAAATATTGGGTTAGCACTGATGGAAATTGAAGAAAGCAAGATAGAAGAGGAAGTGATAAGGATGATGGACATGAGTGACTCAGGAATGAAGACAAAGGAAATAAGGTAAGTGTTTTTAATCTTAAAGAAAACACCCATGCCATGTCTAAAAATAGTTAATGGCCATAATAGTGACCATGATGATTAAGTGCTAGAAATAATTAGTTAGTAAGAATTCTTTCATGTGTCAAACTTGATTTCAAAAATTTTGAATCTAACAAAACGAATCTTGAAGCACAAGTTAAAGAACATAAGAACCAAGTCCTTGAACTCATTGCACTTAATGAGAAACAAGCTCCTTCCAATGGAAAGTGAATAGTAAGTGACATGCAAACCAATCTTGAAAAGGAACTGAAAGAGCTCAAGGAAAGTATGTATGATTCTGACAGTAGGAATAAAGTAATACAAGAGAACCTTAAGAAGACAAAATATGAACTATCTAAGCTAAGCAAGTGGCATAGATCCTCTGATGCTTTGATCGGCTAAATAAAAACTGCAGCAGTAATAAATCAGGAATTGGCTATACGAAACCTGTACCAAGGTTTGATCCTATGTATGTAGGAATTTCTGATAATAAGATGTGTATTTAGTGTGGAAAGGTGGGACACTTCATAGACAGTTGCCATGCTTTAATTCATACTGAGTTCAAAAATACTTTTGATACTTAAACATGTAGAAATAGAAGAAAAACCCACAATCACATCCCATGTTCAAGCTAAGTGGATTAAGGTCAATAAGAAAAAGACATTAAATGCTCTACCTTTCTAGGAAAAATGCGATTTGATTCATCCTTTCTCCAACAAAAGGAACCCAAGCTTGTCTAGGCTCCCAAAACTAACCTGTGATTTTTATTGCGGGCTAAAGTGAGAGAAAACCATCAAATATTGATATCTAGATTGCGGTTGCTCAAGACACATGACTGGTGAAGAGAAGAATTTTCTCTCACTAACAGCCTTCCAAGGAGGGAGTGTGTCCTTTGTAAATGGGAAGAAGGGACAAATAAAAGGTATTGGTAAAGTAGGTAAATCACTCTCTCATATTATAGAAGACGTATACTAAGTAGTTCGACTCAAGCATAATCTCCTCAGTATCGTGTCCCCTTTTTCTCCTCGCGGAGGTCCGGGTTTCGACATTCATGGGGAAAAAATCGTTTCCTTTTAGGAATTGGGTATTTGAAGAGTCACCACTTTACGGATTATGGTACGTTAGGGAACCTAAAATAATTAACTCATGTAACTAATTTGCATTACCAAAGATTAGGGTAAGGTCTCGAAATAACCTTGAGGGGAAGGTGTTAGGCACCCCTCGCAGTCCACAACGGTGGGTCCCGGACGAACTTAAACTATGTGAATTAGTCATTTTCACAAGTAAGAAGTTCAACACATATTTGCAAATAAAGGTAATTTTATAGTCTAAGTGTATATATGATCAAGGAAATTCAGATAATGAAAGTAAGAGGGTTTTGGACAACTTACACATGCATATGTAAAGGAAAGGAAGTTTAGAGAATCTAAACACATATGGAAATCGGGCAAGGGAAGTCCTAAGTTGATTAGCCTATAGGACCATACCCATGCAATGCCCGGTAATCACACCTCGATGAGGGGCTACACGTGACATTAGCGCGCAGGTTATCATATCCTTTTACTACCCATTACCCTCCCCTTAGCGGGTAAATAAACGAGTTTAATTAATAACCCATAAGCGTGCTACGACCCGTCCCTTCCTTATAGTCCTGGAGGAATTTAGGACCTCTAAATCTGGACAATTCTAGACAACCTAAGGTTTTAAAAGGTTAAGATCTAGCCGACAAGTAAATAACATGTAGGACAAGCAAATAGGGACAAACAGTTAGAGGCTCATATTTACCTCCGCACGTATATAGGCAAACAAATAGCAAGTCTAAAACACAGATTTTGAAGAAGTTCAGAAATCCTAAGAACATAATATCTAGATGAATGTTACAGATTTAGGGTATGCATAAAGAAAGTGGAAGAATCCTAACCAGTTTGCCTACTGGTTTTATAGCCTATTAAGCTTAAGTAGTTTAACCCAGTCAAACGCAGTTTCCAGTTTATATAGAGACTGATAACCTAAGGTTTTCCTAGGCGAGGGACTGTTTGCAATCACAATTACAGGAGATGATTAACAGTTTAAGAAATTGTTCACAGATTATAACATACATTATTTTAGTTTAAGACATGACGTCTATGTGTAAGGATGCTTAACCCTTTTCATAGCCAACTATTTATTTAGTCAAAATGGACATGTTCAATGAAATGCAAACAGAGTTCCTAAAGACATGATATCTAATGCATACAGGAATGCCAGCCTTATTACGATAGGATTATTAGCCTAGGAGAAAGATCTCTAAGTGACAATACTTGTGCAAGATTAAAGCATGGGATGCGTGACATATAGTATGTTGAAGCAATAAGTACGAATACCCTAAGAAAAGGTTATCTAATGCACAAGTTCATGAGTTATAGGGAGTCTGAAGTAGGACTTTGTTCTTGTAGTATTGAACTAGGAAAGGTAATATATGTGTTTCTTGCTTAAATGAAATGGAACAGAACGTTTTTGTTCTTTAAAACAATGTTTGTGTGCTTGTTAGATAGAGAATTTAGTAATAACTACTAAGCAATCTTGGGCAAAGAATGCCATTTCTTGGAAAAGAAAGACGTTCTACTTGTTGTCCAAAATGGAAAATAAAAACAAAGACTCATTCTCTTAGTTTTGAACAAGAGTCATTCTCTTAATAAATTCCTATTAACCTTAGTTAGCCACCTCATCATAAAATGACTAAGAGTCATTTCTTAGTTTTGTGGCTTTTCTCCACCTTTTTGGGCAGATTTAATCATTATCTCATTTTTTAAATAATTAACTAAGTAATGTCCTGTTACCCGGTAATTAACCAATTATCCGTATAATTAAGAATTATCTCAAATTACCTAAAATACTTTTCATTTTTAATATACTTTATAGATTATACTACCATGGTCATATGGTTCCTTGCATGGTACTAGTCCATAATTATCGGGTATTATCGCTCGACCCATATTTTATCCCAAATTGGCTACTTTCAACAAAACTCATTTTTTAATTCGTGTACCCTTTATACTTCATGAAACATACTTATCATTTGTTATAAAATGTGTAAATACGTTAACCTCAAGATAATCTCATCTCCGAGCTTACCTTGATTAACTTACGACGAAACTTTATTGTACGAAAATGCGGGATGTAACATCTCATTTCCGAGCTTCCATTAATTTATTTATGGCGCACTTTCACGTAAAAAAACATAGGGTATAACATTAGCCTCGTGCAGATATGGAGGCAGGTATTAGCCTCGTGTAAATATGGAGGCAGGGATTAGCCTCGTGCAGATATGGAGGCAGGGATTATCCTCATGCAGATATCGAGGCAGGGATTAGCCTCGTGTAGATATGGAGGCAGGTATTAGCCTCGTACAGATATGGAGGCAGGTATTAACCTCGTGCAGATATGGAGGTAGGTATTAGCCTCATGAAGATATGGAGGCAGGGAATAGCCTCATGCAGATATGGAGGCAAGGATTAGCCTCATGCAGTTATGGAGGCAGGGATTAGCCTCGTGTAGATATGGAGGCAGTGATTAGCCTCATGCAAATATAGAGGCAGGAATTAACCTCATGTAGATATAGAGGCAAGGATTAGCCTCATGCAGATATGGAGGCAGGAATTAGCCTCATGCAGTTATGGAGACAGGGATTAGCCTCATGCAGTTATGGAGACAGGGATTAGCCTCATGCAGATATGGAGGCAGGGATTAGCCTCATGCAGATATGGAGGCAGGGATTAGCCTCATGTAGATATGGAGGCAGGTATTAGCCTCATGTAGTTATGGAGGCATGGCTTAGCCTCATGCAGATATGGAGGCAAAGATTAGCCTCATGTAAAGAATAAATAGCAAATAAGGATAGAATGTTTCTTAATTGGGGATACGTTCAGTGTCTGGTGGCCAGTTTGATAGTGATTTTGCTTCGTGTATACATTTTTGCGAATGCTATCACTATGTCAGATGTGCCTGCGTTCAAAGAAAAATTGTTGGTTTTTTAAGGGGAGGTTGGTTCGTGCTTTTTTATGGGAGGTTGGTTCCTGGATAACACCTGACTGTTACGGAAATAGAATTTTCAAAAATATGCAATTATTTATAAACAAATAGAGTCATATTAGAAACATATTGAAATATCAAGTAATTTTTAGATAAACTAGTGACTGTAACACATTTCAGAGACATTACAGCTTTCTCATGTTAGAATTATGAGGTTCCTCCTCAAAATTCTGCCCTAGTTTGGTAGGTGATCTTTTGGCCGTTTGTGGATAATGAGCCTTACTGAACCTTCTTCAGAATATTGAGAGTCCTTCTCAAATTCTGCCCCAGTTTCTTAACTGATTTCTGACCGTCTGGCATATGTTGGTGCTGACTGGACTTGCTGCCCCAGTTTCGGATCTTGGGGGAAATGGAAATTCTTTTATGATATGACTGAACCCATAGGGCTGCCTACATATCCCCTCTTAAATGGGAATCAGGTCAAGCATAGTTCAATTACATCTGATGAGGAAATGTAAATGGTCTAAACATAGTATCTTTTGACTGCATCTGAATTGATTGGTTTTGGCCAAACTTCTCTGTCCATTTCTACAAGTAAGAGCACTGCTCCTGTTAGCACCCTATGAACTATGTAAGGACCTTGCCAGTTGGGAGAGAATTTCCCTTTGGCTTCATCTTGATGTGGGAAGATCTTCTTCAGCACCAGCTGTCCTGGTGCAAACTATCTTGGTTTGACCCTTTGTTGAAAACTCTGGACATTCTATTCTGATAAAGCTGACTGTGACATACTGCATTCATTATTTTTCCATCTATAAGGGCCAGTTGCTCATAGAAGCTCCTTATCCATTCTGCATCGCTGAGTTCGGTTTCCTGTATGATCCTTAAAGAAGGAACCTCTACCTCGGCTAGGATGACAGCTTCAGTACCATAAACCAGCATATAGGGAGCTGCCCCGGTTGATGTGGGAACTGTAGTGCGGTATCCCAACAAAGCAAAGGGTAGCTTCTCGGTCCATTGCTTGTGGTTTTCTACCATCTTCCTTAGTATCTTCTTGATGTTATTATTGGCGGCTTCTACGACTCCGTTCATCTGAGGTTTGTACATTGTGGAGTTCTTGTGCTTGATTTTGAAAGTTTTACACATGGCTTTCATTCGATCACTGTTGATATTGGCGGCGTTATCAGTGACAATGCTCTCGGGAACTCCGAATAGGCAAACAATACAATCCTTGACAAAGTCTACGATGACTTTCTTGGTTACAACTTTGTAGGATGTAGCCTCTACCAATTTTGTGAAGTAGTCAATGGCTACTAGAATAAACCTGTGTCCGTTTGAAGCAGTAGGCTCGATAAGCCCGATGAAATCCATTCACCAGGCGGCGAATGGTCAAGGTGAGCTTGTGGCATTGAGCTTATTTGGCGGCACTTTTATCATATCGGCATGCACTTGACATTGGTAACATTTGCGGACATACTGGACGCAATCTGTCTCCATAGTCATCCAAAAGTAACCGCCCTAAGTATCTTCTTGGCCAAGACAAAACCATTCATATGTGGGTCGCTGGTCCCAACATGTATCTCCCCAAGTAGCTTAGAAGCCTCTTTTCCGTTGACACATCTTAGCAATCCAAAATCAGGAGTTCTCCTGTACAAGTTTCCTCCACTATGGAAAAAGTGATTGGACAATCTCCGAAGTGTGCATTTTTTAGTATGGTTCGCACGCTCTGGATATTCTCCTTTTGCCAAATATTCTTTGATATCGTGAAACCAAGGCTTCCCGTCTGTTTCTTCTTCAATGTGGGCACAATACGCCTGTTGCTTATGAATTCTCACTGGGATGGGATCAATGAAATTCTTGTCTGGATGTTGTATCATGGATGACAAAGTGGCTAATGCATCGGCAAACTCATTTTGAATTCTGGGCATATGCCGAAACTCTATCTTTGTGAACTTTTTTCTCAATTCCTGTACATGGTGCAGCTATGGCAATATCTTGGAATTCTTGGTGGTCCACTCTCCTTGTACCTGGTACACAAGTGAATCCGAATCACTGATTACCAGTAGTTCCTGAATATTCATGTCGATTGCCATGTTGAGTCCTAATATGCAGGCTTCATACTTTGCCATGTTGTTAGCACAGGGAAATCTGAGTTTAGAAGATACCGGGTAATGTTGACCTGTTTCTAATGCCAAAACCGTTCCAATGCCCACTCCTTTGAAATTTGCAGCCCCATCGAAAAATATTCTCCAACCGTCGTATGCTTCAGTAATGTCCTCTCCTACGAATGACACCTCTTTATCAAGAAAATATATTTTCAAGGGTTCATATTCTGCTCCCACAAGATTTTTAGCAAGATGGTTTGCTAATGCTTGTCCTTTGACCACCTTTTGCGTTATATAGACGATATTGAACTCACTTAACAGTATCTGCCACTTGGCTAACTTCCGCGTCAGCATGGGTTTCTGAAATATGTACTTCAGGCGGTCCATCCTTAATATAAGATACGTGGTATAGGCACAAAAGTAATGCCTCAATTTCTGGGCCATCCAGGTCAAAGCACAGTAGGTGCGTTCCAGCAGAGAGTATCGTGCTTCATAAGGTGTGAATTTCTTACTTAGGTAGTATATGGCTTGCTTTTTTCTCCCTGTCTTGTCTGTTGTCCCAGAACACATCCAAAATCTCCATCTAATATAGATAGATAGAGTAGCAAAGGTCGTCCTCGCTCTGGCGGGACCAAGACCGGTGGCGTGGATAGGTACTCCTTGATTTTGTCAAAAGCTTTCTGACAATCCTCGGTCCGACTTGTTTCGGCATCTTTCCTCAGCATCTTGAAGATGGGTTCACATATGATTGTGGACTGTGCTATGAAGCGACTGATATAGTTGAGACGTCCTAGGAATCTCATCACATCATTTTTGCTCTTAGGCGGCGGTAACTCCTGAATAGCCTTAACTTTAGACGGGTCTAGTTTGATCCCTCGACGGCTGCCAATGAATCCTAGTAACTTTCCTGCAGGAACCCCGAATTCACACTTCTTGGGGTTCAGTTTTAAGTTGTACCTCCATAACCTGTCAAAGAACTTTCTCAGGTCCTCTATGTGGTCCATGGCCCTCTTGGATTGTCCACATATACCTCTATTTGTTTGTGTATCATATCATGGAAGATGGTTGTCATGGCTCTCATCTAAGTATCCCCTACACTCTTTAGGCCGAATGGCATCATCTTGTAGAAGTATATCCCCCATGGAAAAATAAAAACTGTCTTTTGTACATCTTCTTCATCCATCCAGATCTGGTGATAACCCATGAAGAAGTGCACAAAGAATTGGAGTTCATGCTTGGCACAATTGTCGATTAGGATGTGTATATTTGGCAGTGGAAAGTCGTCCTTGGGACTCGTTCTGTTTAAGTTTCGATAGTTAACACATACTTTGACCTTTCCATCTTTCTTCGGAACTGGTACAATGTTGGCTAACCAGATTGGGTACTCAACCACCCCGAGGACTTTGGCTTTGATCTACCTAGTAGCTTCCTCCTTGATTTTTAGGATCATATCTGGTTTGAATTTTCTGAGTTTCTGCTTTACTAGCGGACACATGGGATTAGTAGGCAACTTGTGAGCAACTATGGACGTGCTCAAACCGGTTATGTCATCATATGACCATGCAAAGATGTCCTCATATTCCTTCAAGAAACAAATGTACTCTTCTTTCTCTATTGGTGATAAGTGAATGTTGATGCGAGTCTCCATGACGGTCTCGGCGTCCCCCAAATTTACTGCTTCAGTTTCGTCCAGGTTGGACTTAGTCTTATTTCAAAGTTTTCAACGTCCCTGACAACTTCCTCAAGTATCTCATCTTTTTCATCTGAATCACTATCCTCATGTTGCGTTGCCTCATTACATGTCACAATCACCGGTTCATCAGGAAAAGTAACAATAACGTTGTAAAAAGATAAAAAAATATGGAAGATAACAATAAATAATAAAGATCAATGCATTTGATTAAGACTTAAAACATCCAAACAAGTACGGCTCGATAAATAGAGCATTTATTTTGAAACAAGTGAGTCTTTAAAAACAAAATTACTGAAAGTCTTAGACGCCTAGAATGGCTATAGAAATAAAATCTGCCACGCTACCTAGGGACTCGGTGGGCCCAGGATGGTGTGGCGGTCCAATTCATGAGAACAGCTCCCTTTTCCACAGACTAAATAGTAAGGCCTTCTTACTCCTCCTCAATTATTGCACTACAGTCCATGTCTTCATCCTCCAAGAACAGATTCCCCAGCCCAGCTAATGCTTTTTCTTCTGCAGTTCCCCATATTGTATCAGCTTGGTGAAAAGCCTGATCCAGATATGGCACCGGTTGGCCGAGAGGGTAATAAGGCCCATGCCATAGAGGCAACTAATCATTATAATCTTGCCATGTATATTGATATCTGAGCCCGAAGGTAGTACCGTGATGTTTCAGTTGTATCAGTATGGTAATACCCTGGAGATTCTTCCCAAGCCCTTTGCCAGGTTCATACCTAGACCATGCTAGTATATTTTCTATTTTGCTACTCCACCATTTGTTTTTCTCAACAGCATTGACACGTTTGATGTGATGATAGTTTTCACCCTAGCCTTCTTTTGTTCCCGACAACTGGGATGGTTTGACTACTATAAATAGGGTTACTCCCGTCTCCGTGAATGATCACCTCCTGATAGTTCCATTCGAATTTCATGGCTTGATGTAGTGTGGAAGCACAGCCCCAGCGGCATGTATCCATGGTCGGCCCAACAGAAAATTGTATAAGTCTGATATGTCGAGCACTTGGAATTAAACGTCGAACCAAGTTGGCCCCATCTGCAGGCAAAGCTTAATCTCCCCAATCATGGCCCTTTGAGACCCATCGAATGATTTCACGTTCATGCTTCCTGCCGTATTTCATGGAAACCTTTTCCCAATCTTTTCAGAGTATCCATCGGACAAATGTTGAGGCTTGAACCCCCATCAATCAAGACCCTGGCGATGAATTTGTCTTCAAATTGTACTGTGATATGCAATGCTCGGTTTTGATTCAACCCTTCAGGTGGTAGCTCATCCTCGTGGAAGATTATTTTATGACTTTCCTGCACCCCCCTACCATATTGGCCATCTCTCCGCAGGTGATATTGTTAGGTACATAAGCTTCACTCAACACCTTCATCAAAGCATTCTTGTGCGCTTCTAAATTTTGCAATAGTGACAGTATGGATATCTGAGCTGGGGTTTTGTTCAGATGATCGATGACGGAGTATTCCCTTGCTTGTACTTTTCTCCAAAGGTCACCTGGCCCTATTTCAATGACAGGCTACTTTGTAGTGGTATCCTTACTCGGTCCTCCCAAGTGTTCGGATGTATAGATTCTCTCGGTCCTAGTCATTCCTTGCGCAGCGTCGGATTCCTCCATCTTTGCCTTTCCTTTTTGCCTAGCCTCGGCAATGTAATGCTAAGGTATTGCATTTGAGGTGAAAGGAGGTGTGGTTGATACTGTTACTGTGAAAGGTGTGGCCACTTCTACTTCAAATAGAACAGGGGTGGCCGCAGGTAGATCTACCTCTACCTCAAATGGAACTGATGCAACTACCTCAACCTCAATTGGTGACTGAGTCTGTACTACAATAAGAGTAAGTGTTACTGAGGGTTTAAAGTCATTGCCTTCTCGAATAAGCCCAATTGACCCCTCAGGATCCCATTCTTTGTTTATCTTTATCACATATATCCCATCACCCCTATGATCCGGGAGAGGGTTGTTGCGGATATTGGGTGTAGATTCTTTCGCTTTTATGACCTTGTTGTCAATCAGCGTCTGAATTTTATCTTTCAATATTCGGCATGCATCAATGGTGTTCCCTTTCATACCGGAATGGTATACACAGGTTTTGTTTAGGTTGACCCATTAGGATGGATTCTCTAATGCCACAATGTGAATAGGGGTGACATAACCAACAGCTCTCAACCTTTCATACAGTTGGTCGATGGGTTCAGCAATAGTGGTGTATTATCCGGGTGGCTTGCGATCAAAATTGGGTCGTGGTCTTGGATAATTTTGGCGAGTTGGAGGTGACTGAAGATGAGATGGTTGGGAATTATAGGTATGATAGGCAGTGGCTAGTTGGGAGTATCTGGGAGATGTGGGTTGGTATATGGGTGGTGGTGCTTGGTATATGGGTGGAGGTGTTTGATATGTAGGTGGAGGAGTTTAATATGTAAGTGGAGATTTCGGGCCTTGAGCCACCATTACTGACCCAACGTCTCTGTTCTTTGATATGATGCCTGATTGTAATGCCTTGTTTATGGTCTGTAATGCCTTAAAGTTTTTTACCATCCCGCTCTTGATGCCTTCTTCGATTCTTTCCCCGAGTTTGATGATATCAGAGAATTTATGATTTTCAATAACCATCAACCTTTTATAGTATTGCGTATCCTGTGCTCTAACGAAAAACTTGTTCATTTGTTCCTCATCCAAAGATGGCCTGACTTTGGCTACTTCCGACCTCCAACGAGTAGCATACCCATAGAAAGTCTCGGTGGGCTCCTTTATAAGGTTCTGAATGTAGAAAACATCTTGTGATTTTCTGTGTTGAACCTGAATCGGTTCATGAAATCAGACGCTATATTCACCCAGTTGGACCATTTCTTAGGATCTTGGCTGATGTACCAGGACAAAGCATCTCCCGTAAGACTTTTCATAAAGAGTTTCATCTGGATCCTTTCATCCTTTCCGACCCCAACAAGCTTGTCACAATAGATCCTCAGATGAACCCTGGGATCACCTGTATCGTCAACCATCTCAAACTTGGGAGGTTTGTAACCCTCTGGCAATTCTACATCTGGCTGTATGCATAGGTCCTCATAGTTCAAACCTTCTATCTCTTTGCCTCCTTGGACACCCTGAACTCGACTTGTTAACTTTTTGAGTTCTTCAGCCATGTCTTTGATGAGCAGGTCCATCTCAGCGGATTATGGTGTATAGAAAGTTAGCTGGATAGAGTGAGGTATGGTTTCCACATATATAGGGTTGTTTTGGTGAGTGCCAGGTGCTTGGGTGTAGTGGTGGTCATTGGTTAAGTTTTGAATATTAGGAATGGGTTGTGGTGTGTTCTAGGGAGTGTGATAAGTGGCGGTTGGTGGGTACTGGACTGGTTGATGGTGGTGTTGTGGTGGAGTTGGTACTGGTAAGGGATTGAGATTTTGAGGTGGGGTCGCATATTGATGCGGTGCAAGAGGGTTTTATGGATGTTGGTTTGGTATGTTTTGGGGAGGTGCTGGGTTCTTTGTGTTGATATCAGGGACATTCAAAGTGAGGTATAGGTTTTCCAAGTTGCGTACCTGCTCAAGAGCTCTCCCTGTAGCTCCAGTATCTTTTGTTCCAACCTCAAAACTAAATCATTTGGTGCCGCAGTACTCCGACCGTCTGAAGTTTCTGCATTTTCCACATTCTCTTTTCGAATACCACTTAAACTGTCCATTTTAGCTTTCCATTTGCTCTATGTATTACTTGGAGGAGGAGAAGATGGAGGGCCTCTAGATCTGGTGTGATACGCTGATGATGCAGTATGAGCGAACCAACCTTAGGGGATGGGAATAAAGAATAAGGAAAACTAAAAAGGTAAATAAGTTAGTAAGGGTTCTGAAATGTTTGCAGTATTTAAATACATATTGCGGGAATATAAATTCGCGTCCTAATTTGGGAACCTCGTTGTGCCCGAGGTAGGCCTAGCGACAAATAAATTTGGAGAGATTTAATGCCAATAATTGCCTCATTTCATTAATGTAAAAATAAACGACCCAAAACGAAACTAAATAAGATAATGTTGCTAATGGCACTTGGCCTTATTATATTTGAAAGTAAAGCAAGTAAATCTAATCTGCTTGGTCCCAGAAGGACCCTCTCCAGACTGGATGCTGTTGTCGATCAACTCTCCCAGCTCGCGCAGGTTAAGCAGTAGGAATACCCTTGCCAGATGCCCTCCTTCATTTCCTTTAACGTTTTGACAAATGTGTCCCTCTCCCTTATCTTCCTTTCCAATTCCATTAAACTGTACTCCAGAATTTCTAGCCTCTCGCTGGATTTAACAGCTCTTTCTTTTCACTCGTTAATCATTTCCATGTCAGCCTTAGGTTGCGCCATATGCTCAGCTTCAGACTCTCAGACTCTTTTGTGCAACTTGTTATACTTCACCTCTGCTTCAGCAAACTCATCTATGACCCTATTTCCTCGACCAACCCTTAGCTCAAAGACTTCTGATAGATTATCATCCAACCATGAGGGATAAAATAATGAGTGGCCTGCATGGTATTAGTCCAGCTCGATGGTATCCTTCATTCTTATACGGGATGTCATCACCTTGGAAGTCGGCTCTGAAGTGACTCATCTTAGAAACCTGTGGTATAACTTGTCTCTTGCCTGCCTGTCTTATAACTCTAAGGGGAGCCTAAGGGTATATCCCTCTTAATCAGATCAGCACCAAATGTGGGACATCTCTGGATCTTATGATGAAATCATCGGTGGGAACCACTTGAACATCCACTGAACCTGGTCCTCAGTCAACTTGTTGAAAAACTGCACCCATCCTATATCATCCTTAGGTTGATCGAACATGTCTGGAATGTAAGTCATCCTTTTAGGATGATGGAAGGCTATGTGGTCATTCCACGGCCTTCGTGGAAACTCTTGGCGGTATTGGCCCCTTTGGAGATGTTCTAATAACCAGACTTGTAACAGCAAATTGCAACCCTCGAAGAATTTGGACCCCTTCTGACAGCGTTCCAAGGCCTGGTACATATCCGCAATGATCATAGGGACAATAGTATATGTCTGCCCCTCGATCCCGTCCATAAGAGTTTTGGCCACCATGGCCAGCCTAGTATTGATTCTATCCCGTTGGATTGGGAATACCAACATGCCCAAGAAGCACACAATGAACACAAAGACCCTGCGATGAACCCGGCCTAAAGAATTAATTGAGAACTCATCATCAAAAATACGGTAAGAGCTGCTATGACCGTATCTTTCATAAAGGAAATCAAAAGGTATGTAGGAGTTTTTCAGGCACTCCAAATCATTATTTTTCTTCAGCCCCATCATCTTAAGGAACCTTCTAGTGGTGCGATTTTCAGGTGCTAGCAGACCAGGGCCATCCCAAGGCAACCCAGAAAATCCCCCAATTTCTTCTAGAAGGGGAGTCATTTCTATGTCTCCAAACCTGAACGCAGCCCTTTCCTTATCCCAAACCAGAGTGGAAACCTTGATTAGCATCTTGTTTGGTTGAAGATCCAATAGTGAGGGTAAATTACCCAAGACTCCTTTCACATGATTTTTATCACATGAGGGAAGTTCCCTCCACCAATCTATCAAAAGTGGAGGAATGCTACCGACCATACCAAATCTGGGGACTTCGTGCTTCATTTTCTGCAAAACAAGAGATAGTTAGGCCCTTTCCCCCTTCTGGTTCGTCTATTTATAAAGTAATGATTAACATGTTGGCACTTATTTCTCCAAATTAATGTACACAATCATGGTTACGTCTGTTGGGATTGTGGAAAACCCGATGGACTTTTGGATGAGGCTTGTCTTAAAGGGTTATAATGCGGACAACATATTAACCAGGCTAGGTTTGACGATGATGCATGTACAATTAATCAGAATAAGGCTACTATAGAGGTCTAGACTGGGACCCTCAAGCGGACAACTTGAGGGGGAAAGGCGTGGAACCGTCGAACGCACCGTTGATCCACTAGTTTTACCGCAAATACACCTTTCCGAATTTAAAGGGTTATATATAAGAAGAGCGCAAACACTCATCAAGCGTTGCTATAGGATTGATTACACACGAGTGGAATATGATGTTGAGCATGATTTATGCAACAATAAATAGCATGTTGTCAAGTATTTACACATAAAAATGATAAATGCAGTATTTAAATAATTGAAAGACAGTTACGGAAAAAGAAACAAAGAGACAAGTCGGTTTCAAGAAATCATAAATGCTTGAAAATAGACAGTTAAATTCAAATAAGGGGAAAGGGTACGTGAAATAGAGCATGCTTAGACTAATTAGCAAAAAATAAGTTTGTTATGGTAAGAGCCTAAAATATCCCCAGTAGAGTCACCATGCTGTCGTGCCCCCTTTTTCTCCTCGTGAAGGTCCGGGTTTCGACATTCATAGGGGAACAACTTGTTTCCTTTTGGGATTGGGTATTTGAAGAGTCGCCACCTAACGGATTATGGTGTGTTAGGGCACCTGGAGTAATTAACTCATGTAACTAGTTTGCATTACCAGAGATTAGGGTAAGGGCTCGAAATAACCTTGAGGGGAAGGTGTTAGGCACCCATCATGGTCCACAACGGTGGGTCCCGACCGAACATAAACTATGTGAATTAGTTATTTTAACAAGTAAGCAGTTTAACACATATTTGCAAATAAAGGTAATTTTACAGTCTAAGTGTATACATGATCAAGGAAATTCAGATAATGAAAGTAAGAGGGGTATGGATAACTTACACATGCATATGTAAAGGAAAGGAAGTTTAGACAATCTAAACACATATGGGAATCGGGAAAGGGAAGTCCTAAGTTGATTAGCCTACAGGATCATACCCATGCAATGCCCGATAATCACTCCTCGATGAGGGGCTACACGTGACAATAGCGTGCAGGTTATCATATCATTTTACTACCTATTACCCTCCCCTTAGCGGTTATATAAGCAAGTTTAATTAACGACCATAAGCGTACTGCTACCCATCCTTTCCTTATGGTCCTGAAAAAATTTAGGACCTCTAAATCTGGACAACTCTAGACAATCTAAGGTTTTAAAAGGTAAAAATCTAGGTGACAAGTAAATAACATGTAGGAAAAGCAAATAGGGACAAATAGTTAGAAGGCTCATATTTACCTCTGCACGTATATAGGCAAACAAATAGCACGTCTAAAACACAGATTGTGAAGAAGTTCAAAAATCATAAGAATATGATATCTAGATGAATGTTATAGATTTAGGATATGCATAAAGAAAGTTGCAGAATCCTAACCAGTTTGCCTACAAGTTTTATAGCCTGTTAAGCTTAAGCAGTTTAACACAATCAAACGCAGTTTCTAGTTTATATAGAGACTAATAACCTAAGGCTTGCCTAGGCGGGGGACTTTTTGCTATCACAATTATAGGAGATGATTAACAGTTTAAGAAATTGTTTACAGATAATAACAGGCGTTATTTTATTTAAGACATGACATCTATGTGTGAGGCTGCTTAACCCTTTTCATAGCCAACTATTTACTTAGTCGAAATGGACATGTTCAATGAAATGCAAACAAAGTTCCTAAAGATATCATCTAATGCATACAGGAATGCCAGCCTTATTACGATAGGGTTATTAGCCTAGGAGCAGGATCTCTAAGTGACAATACTTGTGCAACATTAAAGCATATGATACGTAACATATAGTATGTTTAAGCAATAAGTACGAATACCCTAAGAACAGGTTATCTAATGCACAAATTTAACAGGGTTTAAATGCAAACAAACATAACAATCCTAGAACATGGCTTCTAACACAGATTTGTAGAATATAAATCCTATAGCATTTTTTCTTCCCATTTTTACCCACAGTACCATACAACTACCCTCCATTTTCACTTGTCGCCCCAATATCTGTTTACAATTAATTATTACAGACTAATGATTGAATAATTACATAAATAAAATATAAATTAAGCTATAGAGAGCCTGAAGTAGGCCTAAAGCAAATCCTGGTGTACCAAGCCTTCAGTAGTCTCAAATGCCTAAGATTCATTTCCACATTTATGTCTAGGTGTTTCACAGTTCCCTAAGGACCTAAAGGATCCTGGGCAGTGCTCACACTCAGACTTTCTCAAACAAAGACTAATTATGCTCAGTGTGGAAGACCCAGCCCTGATATGCCAGATTTCAGAGATATCTCAGGGACCTCTAAGCAGTACACATACCCGAGGGGCAGGACTTAATAACCTAAGAATAAGTGAGACTGCTTGACATGATGTGAAAAGAGTTTTGACAAACAGTATAGAGAGGACTCTTAGAGATGCAAAGATTTTCTGAAAACCAGGGCTAGTTTGGTGGTAAAACAACTGGAGAGAAGTATAAAAAATACTTTGAAATTAGAACACAAGTCATAGAACAAACAGCTTTAGAAACAACTTTGGCAAACAGATTCCACACATGGAGAGAGGGGTTGGGGATAGATAGAATACACCTTAATGTATAAGCAAACAGATGCACAGACATCTCAAGAATTTGTAGAATTGATAAGTTAGTTACAAAGATTACAGTAAAGTCATATTGAGGACACATAGACCTTGGACATGACTAAACACACAACTAGAGTTACCTTGAAGGGCTAGATGACTTAACAAGATCTCATTAGTAAAGCAGAGTAGGCAAGACTTAAATGAACGGACTAGGCAATCACCACACAAACACTCATAGTTTAGAGATACTAATCACATATAGAACAAGCAGAGTTTAGACATGATGGGTGAGACAGTAGACAAGCAATGTAGTTTGTACATGCTAAGGAGCAAACAAGATGCATGCAATTACCACAAGATAGGATTGGACATGCTAAACAAAATAGTTAGCAGATCGTTATGGGTAAAAAACTAGTCACAGATTCTAACAGAATAAAACTCCAACATGCTAGGTGAGACAGTAGTTAGGCAGTGTGATCTAGGCATGTTGGTTACACATTAAGCAACATGATTGTAAAACAATAAACAGGATTGGAAGGCACAACTAATGAACTGGAACAACAATGAAACACATAGAATTTTGGACTTTGAATTGAATCAGGACATACTAGTTAAGGATAGACAATACAGAGTATAAAGCAGATATGGTGCAAATAGCTAGCCTTGGCTTACAGCCGGCTAGGTCAGTGAGAATTGCAAGTAACAGAGGAGGGTGGAGAGCTTTTGAGAGTGTGAGAGTATTTTGTGAACCAATGTTCCTATCTTGAACTGAGAATAGAGGAGAGTATATATAGCAGTTTAGGAGCGGAGCAGAATAAGGTAAAGGAAATCAAAACTCAGTAATTAGGGAAATTACAAGATGAATTATACAGGAAATCAGTGTAGTCTTCCTTTAATTAAGGACAACTACTCAACGGTTAAAGGACGAGAGTCACATAAGGCAAGAAATCAAATCAGACCTAAGTAAATAGGTAAACAAACAGGAGTTTAATTAAGGAAATAATCGTGAAGAATCAGCAACATTGCAGGCAATAAGGTAATAAGAATAATTAAACTTGTAATCAAGGGAATAAATCAAGAATCAGCACATAATTTTTAACCAAGCAAATCAATAAATCAAAATCCAAAATAGTACTGATTTAAAGAGAGGAAAAATATCAGTTTCCACAAATAGATGAGTAGGTTAAATAAAACTTCATAAACACACATAAATTAGCTAAGAGATCGACTCAGAAACCCTAGTAGAGATGAACTAGGGTAAAAGTAGTAAGATACATGAATTAGACTAAGGAAAATCATGAAAGTCAAAGCACAGAGCATAACAATGCAACGAGTGACACAGAAAAACCCAGGAATGAAGCAAAAGTACAAGAAAACTGGGGCTTTAGCACAAATAAGCTAAGGTCCAACAAATATTAACATGAATCAGTCAGTAACACTTAAGAACCACGATTAAACACTTGAAAATCGGAAAGTCTTTGAAAAGGAGAGTTCAGTAAACCCTAGTTTTTAGGAAAATGGAGAATCGATTAAAAAACCCATAAGACCCTCGTGAAATCATGTGAAATAGGTTTAATTCATCTCAGATATGGACAGATCTGAGAAGATCAAAGGATAAAAATTAGGGTTTTTTTAGAAAGGTAATAGAGACGAGCATAGACATAGGAAACCATGGATTCAAGACAAAACTGAGAAAGATCTTACTCAAGGTCAAGCCAAATAGCCTGAAACGGGCCAAAAACCCCAAAAGTGTAAACAAACCACCTAGGTCCCTTGAGAATCTCCTCAAGGATCTTGGAGATGGAGGTACCATAGTAGAGAAGAGGCCATTAGGGGCCTGAGGTGACAGAGAAACATCGTAGAACGGAGGCTAAGCCGGTGACGGCGCTTGAAGATTAGGGTTTAGGTGGAGATCATTTGAGAGAGGGGGAACAGATGACGGTGGGGAAGGGTGAGAAATGATTAGGTTAGAAGAGGGTATATGGGTTTAATTAAGGTAAGGGGAGATCTGGACCATTAATCAAAATGATCAACGGCCAGGATTGGTCGGGGTATTGGGTCGGGTGAATGCAGATTGGGCTAGGGTCAGATAGGATTTGGGCCTGGGTAGCTTTTGGGCTAATGTGGTATTAAGAATTGGGCTGTCTAATTGGCTGGGTCCAAATGAAAAGGGTCTATTTGTGAAACACACATTTAATCGCTAAAACAATTTTAAAAAGAAGTTAATAAATTATAAAAAATGTTTTTCATGCCTGAAAATGTTTTAAAATAATTATTTAATATTTTTAAAAAATATAAAAGGTTTTTTTCCAGTAAAGTAATGTAATAATGCGTGTGTGGGCTATAATTGCAAAGTAATTACAATTGCAACCTAAAAATACAAAAGTGGCTATTTGTGCAACAATTGAAACTTAGTACAAATGCAAAATGATAAAATTAAGCAACAAAAAATTAATATAAAACTATTTGTGATGCAATCAGTCGTTGTTTTGTAAATAAAATACTGGGATAAATTAATAAAAAAATATTTTAAAAATGCAAAAATTGTATGAAAAATACTAATTGATGCTAAGTCACAGTTTTAAAAATATTATGGGAAAAATTGGGTATCAACACTCAGTATTTCTCAAATGTGTGATAAAAGTAATGAGGTAAAGCTTAATTCAACAATCTATATTATCACTAAACTGGATACTAATGAAATGGTTCTAAAAGGTTAGAGACATAACAATATTTACAAGATATCTATTATGTCCTTTCCTTAGAGTGAGAATACTTGTTTAAGCATAGTGGAAGATGATCCACTACTGTAGCATAGAAGATTGGGTCATGCTAGTCTATCTCATCTTAATAACTAGCAATAAAAGGACCTGATCCTTGGGCTACCAAAGTTGAGTTTCATCTTATAATGTTTGTGATGCATATATTAGAGGTAAACATGTAAGGTCATCTTTTAAATCTAAGTTAGTTGTAAGTACCTCCATACCCCTTGGATTCTCCACATGGACCTAGGTGGACCCATGCGGGTAAAGAGTAGGGGAGGAAAGAAGTATGTATTTGTGATTGTTGATGACTTCTCCAAGTACGCATGGACCTTGTTTCTAGCTTCTAAGGATGAAACCTTTGATGTATCTTGTGTATTTGTCAGAATGATTTAACAGAAACTAGAAAGTATCGTGCCAAGTAAAAGAACAGATCATGGAACTGAGTTTGAAAATCCTACATTCCTTGAATTTTGTAGCATTCATGGCATTGAACATAAACTTCTCTGCACCCAAAACTCCACAACAAAACATTGTTGTAGAAAGAAAGAACATATCTCTAGAAGATATGGGTAAGACCATGCTAATTGCTAGTGCATTGCTTAAAAGCTTTCGGGCTGAGGTAGCTAATAATGCCTTTTACTTTTTAAATTGGTGAATGATCAGACCCATTCTTGAGAAAACTCTCTAAGAGTTGCTTTGAGGAAGAAAGCCCAACATCACTCAGCTAAGAGCTTTTGGCTGTAAATATTTTGTGCACAACAATGACAAAGAAGCTCTAGGTAAATTTGATGATATAAGCGATGAAGAAGTATTCTTTGGATATTCACCACATAGTACAACATACAAAGTGTTTAAAAAAAAGAACTATATATGTGGAAAAATATTCATGTAATCTTTGATGAATCTAATAACATGGTTGAGAAAGGTTTGCAGGATAAAGACTATAATTTCGGGCTCCCTAAGAAAAGGACTTCTGGAGGATCTGAGCAACATCATGAAGGAGTATCAGGTAATCATGAGCGCGATAAAAGTGATCAAAAACAATAAGAAGAAGAGGGAACAACACTGACGGATACTCAAATATGCGAAGCATCACCCACTAACACTAGTCCTCTAGGCCACTCCTCCGTTAAACCATCTTAGGGTCTACAAGTAAGGTCATGGAAATACCAAAGCTCTCATCTCCTTTAAAATAACATTTGTGATCCAAATGCATAAGTACAAATAAGATCATCCCTGAGAAACTTGTATGCACTCAATGCATATCTCTCTTACATAGAGCCTAAGAACATAAAGGAAGCCTTATTGGATCCAGATTGGATAATGGCCATGTAGCAGGAGCTAAACCAATTTAAAGGGATCAAGGTTTGGCATCTGGTGCAAAGACCCAAAAATAGAACTGTTATAGGTACCAGATGGGTGTTCTGGAACAAGTTGGATGGGTAAGAAAATATCACAAGGAACAAGGCCACGCTGGTGGTTAAGGGATACAATCAGGAAGAAGGAATTGACTATGATGAAACATTTGCTCCAGTAGCCAGAATGGAAGCCATCAGAATGTTGATAGCCTTTTATGCACATATGGAATTCACTCTATATCAAATGGATGTAAAGAATGCATTTCTAAGTGGCTACTTAAAGGAGGAAGTGTTTGTTAAACAGCCTCATGGATTTGAAAGTGAATAATTCCCTAATAATGTTTTCAAACTGGACAAGGCTAATAACAAGCTCCATGAGCTTGGTATGAGAGGCTCTCAAAACTTCTCTTAACCAATGACTTTCTAAAGGGAAAATTGGACAACACGCTATTTTTGAAGAACAAAGAAAGAATATTTATGTTGTGTAGGTGTATATGGATGATATTATTATTTGGGCCACTAATAAAACACTGTGCAAAGAATTTACTGAAATAATGAAGAATGAATTTGAAATGAGTATGATGGGTGAGTTGAATTTCTTTATTGAACTACAGATTAAGCGGACACCTACTGGAACCATGATTCACTAGCAAAAATACATCAAAGAACTCTTGACGAAAGTCAACATGGATTCTTCAAATTCAATTGATACTCTTATTTCCATTGTAGCAAATCTTAATCTAGGTGGAGAAGGGAAAAAAATGTGGAATAAAAACTATACAGAGGAATGATTGGTTATTGTTGTATCTGATTGCAAACAGGCCTGATATTGTGTTCAATGTGGGTCTATGTGCAAGGTTTTAGGAAAATCCTAAGGAATCCCACTTAAAAACATTCAAAAGAATAATCATATACCTTAAAGGAACTCCTAATTTGTGTATGTGGTATCCAAGAGGATATAACTTTGAGTTAGAGGGTTATGTTGATGCTGACTATGCAGGTTTTCATACTGACAGAAAAAGCACTTCAGGTCACTTCATTGGTTCTTGCCTTGTGTATTGTGGAACAAAGAAGCAAAACTCAGTGGCCCCATCTACAGCTGAAGCAGAATATATGGCTGCAACATCTTGTTGTGCTCAATTTCTACAGATAAGATAGCAGCTCAAGAACTATGGTATTTTTGTTGATAGTGTCCTATCATTTGTGACAACATCAGTGCTATAAATATTGCTAAAAATCCATGTCAACATAAGAGAAGTAAGCACATTGAAATCAGACATCACTTTCTCAGAGATAATATTGAAAAGGGAATTATCTCAATAAATTTCTATAAAACTGAAGATCAAATTACGACATTTTTACTAAGGCACTTAGTAGGGACCATTTTGAAATAAACAGACTAGAACTAGGATTAATCTAGTCCTCCCGCTAGGCTGAACCCAAATGATTGGCTAGGAAAAGGGTCCATAGTTGTAGATATTGAGGTATCAATACTTGATTCAGTCTCATACTTGCTCTAAGTATACATGCTTGCCTCGAAAATCTAACTTATGACTGTGTCTTATGATTTTGACTTGTTGTGTATGCTGCTTTACTACAGAAACGACTAAGGAATCACAAAGGAGTTGGTCTTCTGACTCAAGTACGTGCCATCTTGTTTAAAGTTGTTAAAACTTGATAACTAAAATTACTGATGCTTTCGGACTTCCTTAATCAAGTAGGTATCACTTCTATTCAATATCAAAGTCAAGGATCAAAGGGATATTTTGTTGAAATAAGACTCCTGTTATTTCTAAAAGTCCATTCGTCAAATGTAACCGTTTTTAGATTCCCATTAGAAATCAAATCATTCTCTCTCTCTCTCTCTCATCGAGTTAAATCAACATCTTTTCTCTTGCTCCTGGTGAGAGGAGTCATAGTAGGAGGAGCCACTTCCTTTCTTGCCTGTGAAGCTATTCTTGTAGGATTTGTAAGGGCTTTCTTTTTCTTCTTTCACACTTCAGAAAGTGGCATATCATCCTTATCACTTTCAACCTCCTCATCTCCTACGAAAGGAGTTAAGGAAGGCCTAGGTTCCTCCGACCCTTCCTATTCATTTACTTCTTCCAAAGGGGCCATGACTGCATTTCCAATAGTCATAGAGGCTTCAAATTCTTCACTTGCTTTTTCTTCCTCACTTTCAGATTCAAAATCCTCACCTTCACTTTCTTTTACATTATCTCCTACACCTTCATTGCCCTCACTCTCAAAATCTTCCCTCCCTCACTTCCCTTTTCTTCTTATGAATCTCCCACTTGTTTACCTTGTTGTTCTTCTATTTCACCTTCATTACCTTTTTTTGACTCACATTCATCCTCACTTTTCTTTACCTTAGAATTGTGACCTTCTTTTGTTACCCTTCTCCCTCCTCTTGGAGTTGGCCTTGGAAGAAAATTTTAAGCTCGGGGAGGACAATGATGATCCGCAGAAAGAAACAAGCAGCTTAGGGAAGATTTAACAAAAGACAGAGAAGCTCATGCACAACAAATTGCTACTTTTATGAAGGCCTTGACCCCCTCCACTTCTCACCCTTGATCTTGGTCCTTTACCCCTTATCGTGTGACCACTGCCAGTTGCGCAGTGGTGCTATATCTTTTATTTTTCATGTCTAGTTTTGATTAGTATGTAGAAAGTTCTAGTTTATTTTATTTTAATATTTTAGATCAAGGCCGTAGGCTTAATTTGGCACTACTAAATGAATTCTTATATGTTGTTTACCTGCTTCTCACATGCTTTATATCATAAACATCGTTCATCTGCTATGATTTTTCTTGTGCTTGTGGTGTAGCGGCAATGCCTATGAATCTTGTATTAATTAATTGCTTAGTTTGTCTTACAGCTGTTTTGATTTATTTTTCTCGATGGCAAAACGAAAAAGATAGAGTTAGGGGAGATTGGTTTGTTAAAAGCCTATACAAATGTGATGATGTGTCTACTTACAAAAGTGATCACCTGGTTCATGAGCACAAAATTTGTCATAATCAAAAGAGGAAAATTTGTTGACATTTGAGTTTTTATGATTAACAATTATGTGTAATGAACATGTGATAAAAACCAAGTTCTCAAAGTAGCTGATGAAGTTCCTTACAGGGCAATAACTTTTATACAAAGTTACTGCAATCCGATCTTGTTGGGAAGGATTCTTGATGCGATAAGGATTGTTGCTCAAGGATATCTGGTAGATGTAAATCACAAGATTTGTGGAGTCCTCAACACTTCGAGATTCGTAAGAAAACTAGAGTTTGAGTATGTGTAGGACTCTCAAAGATCTCAGAGCATTGGAAAGTTAAATACTTTGCCTATGGACTGTGGAAAACTATCCTTTTTCACATTGACTGAAGAACGTAGCATTGCATTTTCAGTTCAACGCTCAAGTCCCTCATTAAGTGTGTTGTGAAAGTCATTTTCTTGAGTTAGTTTAGTTCATGTGTATTAGGAGATTGAGTTGTAATCAAAATATCATTAAAACAATGTTAGTTGGAGTATTGTTTGAGTGTGAAAGTTAGAGTAACTTGTAATTTCATACAACAAGTAGAAGTATGAGAAGTGTAAGGGTATTGGGTAACAAGTGTTGTAATTAGTACATTTGGCTTAGTTATTCTAGTGAAGTTGAAGTTAAATCATGCGTGATAGATCATTATTTTTGCACCTTTGAGATGGGTAATTTTTCACGTAAAATTTGTTGTTCTTATTTTACTGTTTATTTTATTTACGCGTAAGAAATAAGACAAAGAATCAAATTCTTTAGCCAATTTAGGAAGGCACTCAAATTAACAATTAAGTAATCCGTAAAATACTATTAATATTAGTCAATTACTCATAAATATTACCAATATTAGCCAATTACTCATAAATGCTACCAATATTAGCGCAACTGCCTATTTGTATGTTGGGAATCGACAGTTCTTTTTGCTTGTAAAAATTGCACGGGGCACCCTATTTGGTCGTCCCCATTTAACCTATACCTATATTTTTAAAATTATTTAACCTATACCCTAATTTTTACAACTTCAGGCGCCTCCTTCTTCTTGCGACATGTGTGTTCCCTTAATTGCTACTGAAACATGAAAGCACGACTTGATTCAGTGTGCATTAGGTGAATATGTTACTTTTACTAATGGTCTTATTTTATAGGAATATTGCTTTTCAAATTTTCTGATAATTCCATTATAGCAACTGGATCTTAATGACAACTTGTCATAGAGGTGAAGTTCCACAAATATATAAAAAAAACTCAGCTCCTAGAATGCTAAAGTTCAGCAAATACAAAACAAACTTCAGCCCTAAAGTTCATCACAAACATAACAAAACTTTAGCTAAACATGCTGAAGTTCAGCAAATATAGAACAAAACTTCAGCTAAAACATGCTGAAGTTCAGTAAATAGAGAACAAAACTTCAGCTACTAGAATGCTTAAGTTCAGCAATTACAAACAAAAACTTCAGCAAATAGAGAAGAAAACTTTAGCTACTAGAATGCTTAAGTTCAGCAATTACAAACAAAAATTTCAGCCAACACTTAGTTCAGCAATTTGCTACTTCAGGCCCGTCTACTAGAATGTTAAAGTTCGCATGATTGTCTTTGCTACTTCAGACCCGTATGCCTGAAGTTACGCAAAAAGTGAGTACGCTTGTAATTTGTTTGCAAAGCAAATATAAGTTAAAACGTGACTCAAAAAGTGTATATAGATGCAAATCCCCCTTTTTCCCGTAGTAAATCGGAGACTAATAAACCCAATTATAAAATTAAAGTTGTAAAATGTATGACATACAAAACAAATACTATATAAAAGGCACATGATGGGTCATTAAGTGTTCATCTGGCAGTGGGTTGTTGATAATTTATTTTTGCCACTAAACATAGTTAATTATTTGAAGCTTCTTTTACAAAATATTAATCCAGAGTTTCTTTTGTAATAAGAGCATTACACATAACAAGATTAGACTAACCTAAAAAACTACCCAATTATTTCAGCTGGTCTGGAAAGAAATTGAGATGTAAACTTGGAAATTTTGAGTTCGAGGACGTTTGGCTATTGCCAATTCTTCTTGGAAATTTTTCCGGTGAAGCTTAATCCTAACTTTGAGCTCAATTGAAACTTAATTGATGCAGTTTGGATTGAAATCGTGGTGAAAGCCATTGAAGCCCGCTTAAGGTTGAGCTCAAAAGTTTGAGTTTTTTAAAGGAATATTTACATATCTATACACTATTGGAAACTTTATTACCCTCCCTACTTAAGTTTCAATTTAATTACCTCATATATACAAATTTACCAATTATATACACTTTAGAAATTAAGTGAGTATCCTTTTATATTATGAATCAATTATTTTTCATCCTTATTCTCTCTCCCTCATGCTCTCTCTATCTCTCTCTCTCTCTCAATTCCTAATTTCAGTAATGTAGAGCAAAGGAAAAGAGAGCAGCAATTTCACCATTGACAGCCATTAAAAACTTTGAAGCTTTGAATTCGAATTTGGGTTTTCAAAAAACATTATTTGTTTGAATTAGGTGTTGTTGCAAATAATTGGGAATTCTCTCTACGTCTCTCTCTATCTCTCAATCCCTAATTTCAGTAATGTAAAGCAAAGGAAAGGAGAACAGCAATTCCACTATTGACAGCCATTAAAAAGTTTTGAATCTTTGAATTCAAATTTGGATTTTCAAAAATCATTACTTGTTTGGATTGGGTGATGTTGCAAATAATTAGGAATATTGTTTGGAGTTTATATCTCAATTTTGAGGGTGTTTTGGTGAAGATTAGACTTGATTTTGGCTGAATCAGATTGAAATTCGAAGAAGAAGAAGACATGACATACGTTATACTGCAGAAATTGTAGTAAAGTTGTAGTAAAATTATATAAAGATTGTATTCTATTGTTTATATATATTTTTTCTATTTAAATATTGTATGAAAGTTGAACAATATTATATAAAAATTATATTCAAGTTGTATGATATTGTAGTTGTGTATAACTGAGTTAAAATAATGTATGAAAATTGTAGATAAGTTGTATAATATATAATTAGTTGTATATAATTTGTTTTTACTATGTATAAATCAGATACAAAATATATAAAAGACATATTGTATAAAAATTATATTTAAGTGGTATGATATTGTAGTTGTATTTAACTAGTTAGAAATAATGTATGAAAATTGTAGATAAGTGTTGTAGCAAAGTCACTATATAGACCAAGTAACCAACAAAAGAAGTTAAAAAAATAAGAATTGCGTGATAGACAGTTCATGGAGTATATCAGGCCACATAAAAATCTCTTTCGTTTATATTATTAGAGGAACTATTTGGGAATATCAAAGAGGAAATTATAGAAAATTTCCAGCTTGAGAGTGATGGGGTTTCTGAAACCAGCAAAGAACTACACGAAATTGGGGAACTAAAAGAGGAACAAGGATTCATGGGTTTGCTGAATGAAGCAACAACATTGATATTTGGAGACTTTAAAAACGAAAATTCCAAATCCGAATGCGAGAGAGAGACAGAGAGAAAAAGCTTCAAATCTAAAAATTCTGAAAACAGCAGAGAGAAAACGGAGGATGAAGACAGCGATGTTTATTGTACCACTTTTGAACAATTTTGCTGCTTGGAAAGTTGTTGATAAGGTGGATGGTATATATTTTGTAACTAAAATGTGTTTAGGTCGGGTAAATATCAAAATATGGACATTTTTCGTAATAAGGTTTCAAATAATGTATAGGAATGAAAAAATTCCTTTTTAAAATTAAAATTTATTTCAAGTAGGTGTTATTGTATTAGATTGGGTACATCTTAAAGAGTCTGAATCTCAATATTGGGACAATTTGATGGAGATTTTGAGGTGGTTTAAATTAATATTTGAGCCAAATTCGAAGTAGAATATAAACATGAAAGAAGATAAAATATGTATCTCTGTGTATCATTTATGTATTTTATATGTATCAAATGTAAATCATTTGTATCCTGTGTATATATATATATGTGGGAAATGCATGTGAGATACATGCTAGATATATCTGTCACAGAGAAATATTTAAACTCTTTCAACTACTAATTTTGATTCCAAACAAGTACACATTACCTTTAATCTTCCTTAAATTTTAATTATTGCCTCGTATATGTATTCTCAACGAATTTCAATAATACTTATTGAAAATAATTTTTTTTTTGTCCAGGTCTTTTTAATATTATATATTCTTATTAACGAATTTTGACTCAAAGCTAGTCCAAATCACTTCTATACTTTTTCAAATTTTATATATTGCCTTATCTATGTCTTTTAGCGAATTTCGAACACAACCACTGGAAAAAATTATGTTTTTTTTAGGTCTTTTGAATGTTATATACCACTGGCAATTTTTTATGGCAATTTTTAGTAGCATGACTTAATGGCTAATTGTTGGTAAATAGTATTTAATTGTGGCTTATTCTTGTAGTTCTCTCACGGGAAAATACTAAAGAATGTGGTGACAATAGAAAATTAATGTCTGACGATTAATGAAATTAAAAGCAAATGTGTGTAAGTGATTATTAAAAATCATGCTGTTATACATCAATTTTGGTACGAGTATCTGGTAAAATTTATGTTAATTGTGATTTAGGATATTCATCGTTCAGTTTTGCTCGATGTTTGTAATTAATTGTTACCGTTTTGAAATATGCTAAACTGTCACTCAATCAACAAGATATCGAACGGTCTGTATCGATTTTAGTGGTATCGGTTGGTTACCATCTTGGGCAAAGATCATTGTATAACGAAGATAATTTTATGCAACAATTAAACATTTACCACCAAATATGAAAGCATGGATAATTTTATAATGTTAACTTGGAGCTTGAGAGATCAAGTGATCAAACTGAATGCCACCTGAACTGTTGGTTTGTTTGGCTCTATAATCTTCTGATGCTATGAATTATGATACATAGCTTACTTTGTAATAATAAATTAACAAAATTCTACCAAAAATAAGATACAAAGAAAAGAAAACAAGAAATAAATTGATAGGGCCTGCCCTAATTTTTTTTTTTTTGACATATTGATTTTACATGTTACTTGAATGAAGAGTAAAATATTTACCATAATTTATTTTATTTTTCCTAAAAGAAATATATAAATCTCTTTCATAGTTGACAGATCCTTTTTTGTAGTAAAAGGTTATAGATCTTTATAAATTAAAGATCCATCCTTTATGCAAAGACAATAATAGTATCAACAATGTAGTCATTAAAATAGTTTTATTTAGATGGAGAACTTCTCTCAATATTTTTATGCTCCTTTTTTTAAAATTTTAGTGAATCGTTCATATGTAGGTCATGAATTGATAAATCATATTAAATTATTATACTATATCATTTGGTATATTGTTCTTTAATGTCTCAATTATTCTCGTTCAATGTTTGATTTGTTAGCTTACGCATTATACTGTATTTTTCGATCATCTAATGATCTAACCGGTCGTTTCGAGCATTTGTATTTAGTTTGGTGGTTTGAGATTATGAGTAGCTTCATATGGTGTATTATAACTTGCGTGGATGGTAGGTTTTTGTTTTCGAGTTGTTCGGGATTGATTTGGAAGAATGATTCTTAAATACGAAGTTTTAAATTGGAAGAGTTGACCAAGTTTAATTTTTATGTATTTGACTGTGACGACCCGGCCAGTCGTCTCATGAGTTACCGCTCCGTTTTCCCCAATTTTGCTTCGTATTGCTTTGTTTATTGGTCCTATGTGTGATCGGGTTTGTTGGCTCGGGTTCGGAAAGGTTTTGAGAAGGTTTGAGACACTTAGTCTCTTTTGAGGAAGCTTAAGTTGGAAAAGTCAACTGAATGTTGACTTATATGTTAGAGAGCTCGAATGTGAGTTCTGATGGTTCAGATAGCTTCAGGAGATGATTTGGGACTCAGGAGCGTGATCGGAATGTGTTTTGGTGGTCCGGTGTAAATTTAGTCTTGAATTGGCGAAATTGGATTTTTTGGCATTTTCCGGTTGGTAGGTGAGATTTTGATATAGGGGTTGGAATGGAATTCCGAGAGTTGCAGTAGTTCCGTTGGGTCATTTGGGATGTGTGGGCAAAATTTCTGGTCATTCGGACGTGGTTTGGTATACTTTTGATCAAAAGCATAATTCGGAAGATTTTGAAAGCTTAGGTTTGAATCCGATGTGTTTTAGTTGAATCCATGTTGTTTGAAGTGTTTTGAAGATTGGTATAAGTTTGGATGGTGGTTTATGATGTGTTTGTACTTTTGGTTGAGGTCCCGGGGCCTCGGAGTGATTTCGGATGGTTGATGGAAGATTGGAGTTGGGTTGTGGTAGCTGAAGTTTTCCCATTGCTGTCATAACCGCACCTGCGGCTAGGGGACCGCAGGTGCTATCTCGCAGAAGCGAATTTGGAGTCATAGAAGCGGAAAGGGCCTAGGAAGGTTGGAGCCGCACATGCGATGGTGCAGGTGCGGGTAGTGTGTCGCAGATGCAGCATCTGGGGCTTAAGTGAAAAATCGCAGAAGCGCTCCATTGACCGGAAAAGCTGTACCGCAGAAGCGGGGAATTTGCCGGAGGTGCGAAATCCCTGAGCCAGAAGGTATAAAAGCATTCCTTTGCGAATTTTTGGGTCATTCCACTATTTCTAAGTCGGTTTTGAAGCTTTTGGGAGATTTTGAAGAGGGATTCAAGGGATATCGTCTGGAGGTAAGATTGTTGAACCTAAAACTCGTTTCTATGGTATTATTTTACGGATTAGAGCTTTAATTAATGAAACTTAAGGGATAAAAATTGGGGAAACTAGGGCTTGGTATTGGAAACCTAGACTTGAGGATTTGAGGAGCCATTTGTGGTCGGATTTTAGGACTTTTGATATGTATGAACTCGTGGGGAGATAAGAAATCTATTGATGTAAATTTTATTGAATTCCGAGACGTGGGTCCGGGGGTCAAGATTTGGTTAATTTCGGGATTTATGCTTTAAATTGATTATTTTCGCTTGGGCTTCATTCCCTTAGCATATCTTGACGTCGTGATTCTGATTTTGGATAGATTCGACACGAGTGGAAGCCGATTCGAGGGGCAAAGGTGTCGTAGGCTAGAGTTTGGACCGGATTAAGGTGAGTAATGATTGTAAATATTGTCCTAAGGGAATGAAACCCCGGATTGCACATCGTTGTGCTATATTGAGGTGACGCACATGCTAGATGACGAGCGTGGGTCGTGCACAATTGGGGATTGTGACTTAGTCCATCCCAAATGATTGTTTTACCGCGCATTTGACTGAAAACTGTTTGCTATCATCATGTTTTGGGCTAAATGCGATACTTGGGCCTCGTGCCAACTATTTGAACCTTTAGGGGAATTTTATTGATATTTCCTCACTGTTTTGCCTTTATACTTGAACTCAGTCATGCTGTATTCTACTGTATAAATAACTCAATCATGTTTACTCCGTTTTAACACTTAAAATGATATTTTGGGCTGAGCATCACATTTTACTGTTGCCCGAGTGGCTTCTGAGATTTTGACAGAGTAAGGCTGATGGCCTATGTTGTGAGGAAACACCTGGATTATGAGGCCGAGGGCCTGAGATTTGTACGCTACGAGGTGGCTTGTTGATATGAGGACGAGAGCCTATGTGACTATGCCACGAGATGGCTTGATATTGCGCTTATGCCAAAAGGGGCCCCTCCAGGAGTCTGCACACCCCCAGTGAGTGCGAGTACCCATTGTGATGTGAGATATAGCCCGAGGGGTTGGTATTATTCCATGTGTTGCCCAAGGGGCTGATTCTGTTGGTATAGTGCCCGAGGGGCGGTTCTTTATGTGTTTATCTTTCCTAGTTGTCGGTCATTTACTTGCTTAATTGTTAAAAAGGCATTTCAAGAAGTTTAAACTGAACTAAAGTGATTTTACACTTTTTTACTGCTTCATTGTTTTTACTGGCTTTTACTATTTCCTTATAGCCTGTGGATGTGCCTTTACGTGTTCTTACTGCTCAGCCTGCATTTATTATTATTACTCACTGAGTTGGAGTACTCACTTTACTCCATTCACCCTGTGTGCAGATTCAGGCGCATCCGGTCCTATTTACGAGGGTTGAGAGAGCTTCTAGCAGATTCCGGAGATTCACTAGGTAGCTGCCCATCGATTCGCAACCCAGTGTTTCTCCCTCTATCTTATTTTCTTTTGTTTTAGCTATGTAATAGTTATGTAGAATCTTTTCAGACTTGTAGTTTTTATGATAGATGCAATGACTGGTGATACCCCAATGTCGGACTATGTCTTTTTCCGCAAACATTATTATTTACCTTTTTTTGGGGATTTATTATTTTGATTTAGACTTAGTTATATTATTTAATTATTTAAAAATAAATTGGGAGTGTGTCGGTTGGCCTTGTCTTCATGAGAGGCGTCATCACGACCGGGTCCAGGTTTAGGGTTGTGACAAGTTGGTATCAGAGCCTAGGTTACATAGGTTTCACGAGTCATGATCAGGTTTAGTAGAGTCTCGCGGATCGGTACAGAGACGTCTGTATTTATCCTCGAGAGGCTGCATAACCTTTAGGAAAAACTTCATATTCTTGAAATTCTTGTCGTGCGAATCTGTGATCCGAGTACTAAACTTTTGTCATTCTATTCTCTCACAGATGGTGAGGATACGCGCTTCCGGTCAGGATGGATGACCACCTGTACCACCAGCTGTGGCCACTAGAGGCCGAGGACGCAGTCGTGGTCACGATAGGGGCAGGGTGTGGCCCGCACAGCAGCTAGGGCAGCACCTACAGATCCACCAGCCGCCCCAGTCCAGGATCAGGCCCCAATTGTGGACGCTCCAGCAGCACCAGCTCAGGCACCAACTGTGCCCATTGTGATCCCGGGTCTTCAAGAGGCCTTGGCTCAGATTCTCTTAGTATGCACTAGCCTAGCTCAGGCGGTTTCAGTCACTACAGCCGCAGCTACTTCTCAGGTCGGGGATGCACTTAGACTCCTGTCGCTCGTACATCTGAAAAGGTCGTGCAGGGACTTCAGACACCGGGGGTGCATCCAGTCCAGCTGGTTGCAGCTGCTTATGGCTATGTAGTTCCTGCCATGCCAGAGGACGAGTAGCGTAGGTTGGAGAGGTTTGTTCGACTTCAGCCTCCGACTTTCAGTGGTGTAGAAGGCAAGGGTGCCCAAGGCTTGGATAAGTGTCAGAGGATGCTACATACAGTGGGTATTCTGGAGATCAGCGGGGTCGTTTTCACTACTTATCAGTTTTCTGGAGCTACCTTCACTTGGTGGGAGGCTTTTGAGAGGCGTAAGCCTGTTGGTGCAGCACCCCTTACCTAGCAGCAGTTCTCCATTCTCTTTTTGGAGAAGTATGTACCGCAATCTTGCAGAGAGGAGCTGCGCAGGCAGTTTGAGTGGTTGCGTTAGGGTGAGATGACTGTGACACAGTATGAGATGAGGTTCTATGAGTTAGATCGCCATGCGATTTGGTTGGTTCTGACAGATAGAGAGAGGATTAGGAGGTTTGTTGATGGCCTCACTTATCAGCTTCATATTGTTATGACCAGAGAGAGGACGACTGGTGCGACCTTTGAGGAGGTTGTAGACATTTCTCGTGAGATTGAGTCAGTTAGTCGCCAGGAGCGAGAGGAGAGGGAGGCCAAGAGGACTCAAGGATCTGGTAGCTATGGCGATGCTCCTTCGAGAGGTTAGTTTCAGCATGATAGAGGGCGTCCATTCAGGCATACTCAACCAGCTCGCCCAGGCTATCGTGGAGGGGTCATCAATCATGGTTCTCACAGTTCTCATCAGGGCCAGTCATCACTTAGTGCCCTTCTAGCTCAGAGTTCGTCCCGTGCTCCATCAGTTCAGGGCTCTTCTATGCCAGGTGCGTCTTCTAGTCATTTTGGTGCTAGGGTCTCCCTTGAGTCCCCGTCTCCAGCACCCGGGAATTGCTATGAGTATGGAGAGATGGGTCATATGTGGAGGCAGTGTCCTCGCCGTCTTGCGGCTTCATCTCAGCAGGGTCAGCTATCGGCTTCAGCACTAGCTACTCCATTACCACCTACCCACCAAGCTAGGGGTCTCCCTAGAGGGGGAGGTCGATCAGGTGGAGATCAGACCCGTTTCCATGCACTTCTAGATAGACCTAATGCTATTGCTTCCGATGTTGTTATTACAGGTATTGTTTTAGTCTGCCACAGAGATGCTTCTGTATTATTTGATCCCGGTTCCACCTTTTCTTATGTGCTATCATACTTTGCTCGTTATTTGGATACGCCCCGTGAGTCTCTTGTTTCACCTGTTCATGTATCTACTCCGGTGGGCGATACTGTTATTGTTGACCGTGTGTATCGGTCGTGTGTGGTGACTATTGGGGGTTTGGAGACCCGAGTGGATCTGTTGTTATTATGTATGGTAGACTTCGATGTTATTTTGGGCATGGATTGACTATCTCCGTATCGTATTATTCTGGACTGTCATGTTAAGACAGTGACATTGGCTATACCAGGTGTGCCACGGATCGAGTGGCGAGGTTTGACTGATTATGTTCCCAGTAGGGTAATCTCATTCTTGGAGGCCCAGTGTATGGTTGGGAAGGGTTGTCTTTCGTATCTAGCCTTTGTGAGGGATGTAGGTGCAGAGACTCCCAATATTGATTCTATTCCAGTTGTGAGGGGGTTTCCGGATGTATTTCCTGCAGACCTGTCGGGCATGCCACCGGATAGGGATATTGATTTTAGTATTGACCTGGTGCTGGGCACTCAACCCATCTCTATTCTATCGTATTGTATGGCACCAGCGGAGTTGAAGGAGTTAAAGGAGCAGCTTCAGGAACTCATTGATAAGGGGTTCATTCGGCTTAGTGTGTCGCCTTGGGGTGCACATGTTCTATTTGTGAAGAAGAAGGATGACACAATGAGGATGTGCATTGATTATAGGCAATTGAACAAAGTAACAGTTAAGAACACGTATCCTTTGCCTCGTATTGATGATTTGTTCGACCAGCTTCAGGGAGCGAGAGTGTTCTCCAAGATTGATCTCTATTCTGGTTATCACCAATTGAAGATTAGGGACCTGGATATTCTTAAGACGGCTTTCAGGACCCAATATGGTCATTATGAGTTCTTGGTGATGTCTTTTAGGCTGACCAATGCCCTAGTAGCATTCATGCATTTGATAAACAGTGTGTTCCAGCCTTATCTCGACTCGTTTATCATAGTCTTCATTAATGATATTTTGGTGTATTCGCGTAGTCAGGAGGAGCACGCGGACCATTTGAGAGTTGTGTTGCAGAGATTAAGGGAGGAGAAGTTTATGCAAAGTTCTCCAAGTGTGTATTTTGGCTCAGTTCAGTGGATTTCTTGGGGCACGTGGTGTCCAGCAAAGGTATTTAGGTTGATCCGAAGAATATTGAAGCGGTTTAGAGTTGGCCCAGACCGTCCTCAGCCACCGAGATTTGTAGCTTTCTTGGTTTGGCAGGTTATTACCGTCGGTTTGTTTAGGGGTTCTCATCTATCGCATTGCCCTTGACCAAGTTGACTGAGAAGGGTGCTTCATTTGTATGGTCGGATGAGTGCGAGAAGAGCTTTCAGAAGCTCAAGACAGCCTTGACCACAGCTCCAATGTTAGTTTTGCCATCAGCTTCAGGTTCCTATACCGTGTATTGTGATGCTTCGAGAGTTGGTATTGGGTGTGTATTGATGCAGGAGGGTAGAGTTATTGCTTATGCTTCTCGTCAGTTGAAGCCCCATGAGAAGAACTACCCCATTCATGATTTGGAGTTGGCTTCCATTGTTCACGCGTTAAAGATTTGGAGGCATTATTTGTATGGTGTGTCTTGTGAGGTGTTTACTGATCATCGTAGCCTCCAACACTTGTTCAAATAGAAGGATCTCAATTTGAGGCAACAGAAATGGTTGTAGTTGCTAAAGGATTATGATATCACTATATTGTACCATCCAGGAAAGGCCAATGTGGTGGCCGATGCTTTGAGCCGAAAGGCAGTGAGTATGGGGAGTTTGGCATATATTCCAGTTGGGGAGAGACCTCTTGCAGATGATGTTCAGGCCTTGGCCAATCGGTTCGTGAGGTTAGATATTTCGGCGCCCGGTCGGGTATTGGCTTGTGTGATTTCTCGGTCTTCCTTATATGATCGCATCAGAGAGCGCTAGTATGATAATCCTCATTTGCTTGTCCTTAAGGACAGAGTTCAGCACGATGATGCCAGAGATGTGACTATTGGTAATGATGGGGTGTTGAGGATGTAGGGCCAGATTTATGTGCCCAACGTGGATGGGCTTTGGGAGTTGAGTTTGGAGGAGGCCCATAGCTCGCGGTATTCCATTCATCCGGGTGCTGCGAAGATGCATCAGGATCTGAGACAGCATTATTGGTAGAGGAGAATGAAAAAGGACATTGTGGGATTTGTAGCTCAGTGTCTCAATTGTCAGCAGGTGAAATATGAGCATCAGAGACCATGTGGCTTGCTTCAGCAGATAAATATTTCAAAGTGGAAGTGGGAGTGGATCATCATGGACTTTGTAGTTGGGTTCCCACATACTTTGAAGAAGTTCGATGCTATTTGGGTGATTGTGGATTGGCTGACCAAGTCCGCGCACTTCATTCTTGTGTGTACTACCTACTCTTTAGAGCGGTTGGCAGAGATCTATATTCGGGAGATTGTTCGTTTGCATTGTGTCTCATTAGAAAAGGTGAAGGTGATTTAGGAGAGGCTTCGTACAACGCATTCGAGACAAAAGAGTTATGTTGATAGGAAGGTTCGGAATGTGTCCTACATGGTTGGTGAGAAGGTTCTGTTGATAGTTTCACCCATGAAAGGTGTTATGAGGTTTGGGAAGAAGCGTAAATTGAGTCCTCAGTTCATTAGGCCTTTTGAGGTACTTCGGAGGATTGGGGAGGTTGCTTATGAGCTTTCTTTGCCACCCAGCTTGTCAAGTGTGCATCTAGTATTTCATGTTTCTATGCTCCGGAAGTATATTGGGGATCCGTCTCATGTTCTGGATTTCAGCACGGTTCAGTTGGATGGTGATTTGACTTATGATGTGGAGCCATCAACTATTTGGGAGCGTCATGTTCGAAAGTTGAGATCAAAGGATATAGCATCAGTGAAAGTGCAGTTGAGAGGTCGACCCGTGGAGGAGGCTACTTGGGAGACTGAGCTGGAGATGCAGAGCAAATATCCTCACCTGTTTGAGGCTTTGGGTATGTTTCTTGACTCGTTCGAGGAAGAACATTTGTTTAAGAGGAGGAGGATGTGACAAGCCGGCCAGTCGTCTCATGAGTTACCACTCTGTTTTCCCCATTTTGGCTTCTTATTGCTTTGTTTATCGGTTCTATGTGTAATCTGGTTGGTTGACTCAGGTTCGAAAAGGTTTTGAGAAGATTTGAGACACTTAGTCTTTTTTGAGGCAGCTTTACTTGGAAAAGTCAACCGGATGTTGAATTATGTGTTAGAGAGCTCGGATGTGAGTTCTGATGGTTCGGATAGCTTCGGGAGGTGATTTGGGACTTAGGAACATGATCTGAATGTATTTTGGAGGTCCGGAGTAGATTTAGGCTTGAATTGGCGAAATTGGATTTTTTGGCATTTTACAGTTGGTAGGTGAGATTTTGATATTAGGGTCGGAATGGAATACCAAGAGTTTCAATAGTTCCATTGGGTCATTTGGGATGTGTGTCCAAAATTTCAGGTCATTCGGACGTGATTTGGTATACTTTTGATCAAAAGCGTAATTCGGAAGATTTTGGAAGATTAGGCTTGAATCCGATGTGTTTTGGTTGATTCGATGTTGTTTGAAGTGTTTTGAAGATTGGTATAAGTTTGGATGGTGGTTTATGATGTGTTTGTACTTTTGGTTGAGGTCCCAGAGGCCTCGGGATGATTTTAGATGGTTGACAGAAGATTGGAGTTGGGTTGTGGCAGCTGATGTTTTCCCATTGTTGTCATAACCACACCTGCGGCTAGGGGACCGCAGGTGCGGTCTCGCAAAAGCGAATTAGGAGTCGCAGAAGCAGAAACGGCCTAGGAAGGCTAGAGCAGTAGAAGCGGCTGAGGAGCTGCACCTGCGATGGGGTAGGTGCGGGCAGTGCATCGCAGATGCGGCATCTGGGGCTTAAGTGAAAAATCGCAGAAGCGGTCCATTGACCGCAAAAGCGGTACCGCAGAAGCGGGGAATTGGCAACAGGTGCGAAATCCCTGGGCCAGAAGGTATAAAAGCATTCCTTCGCGAATTTTTGGGTCATTCCACCATTTGTAAGTCGGGTTTGGAGCTTTTTGGGATATTTTGAAGAGGGATTCAAGGGATATCATCTGGAGGTAAGATTGTTGAACCTAAAACTCATTTCTATGATATTATTTCACGGATTAGAGCTGTAATTAATGGAATTTTAGGTTAAAAATTGGGAAAACTAGGGCTTGGTATTGGAGATTTAGACTTGAGGATTTAAGGGGTCATTTGTGGTCGGATTTTGGGACTTTTGATATGTATGAACTCGTGGGGGAAATAAGAAACATATTGATGTAAATTTTATCGAATTTTGAGATGTGGGCCTGGAGGTTGGGTTTTTGTTAATTTCGGGATTTATGCTATAAATTAATTATTTTCGCTTGGGCTTCGTTCCCTTAGTATATTTGACGTCGTAATTCTGATTTTGGATAGATTCGACGCGTGTGGAGGTCGATTCGAGGGCAAAGATGTCGTGGGCTAGAGTTTGGACCAGATTGAGGTGAGTAATCATTGTAAACGTTGTCCTGAGGGTATGAAATCCCGGATTGCACATCGTTGTGCTATATTGAGGTGACACACACGTTAGATGACGAGCATGGGGTCGTGCTCTATTGGGGATTGTGACAGTCCATCCCAAATGATTGTTTTATCGCGTATTTGACTGATTGTTTGCTATCATCATGTTTTGGGCTGAATGACATACTTGGGCCTCGTGCTAACTATTTGAACCCTTAGGGAATTTTTACTGATATTTCCTCATTGTTTTGACTTTATACTTGAACTCAATCATGCTATATTATACTGTTTTCATAACTCAGCCATGTTTACTCTTCTTTAACACTTAAAATGATATTTTAAATGATACTTTGGGCTGAGCATCACGTTTTACTGTTGCCCGAGTGGCTTGTGAGATTCTGACTGAGTAAGACCGAGGGCCTATGTTCTAAGGAAACACCTGATTATGATTATGAGGTCGAGGGCCTAAGAGTTATATGCCACAAGGTGGCTTGTTGATATGAGGCAGAAAGTCTATGTGATTATGCCACGAGATGGCTTGATATTGCGCTTGGGCCGTAAGGGGCCCCTGCAAGAGTCTACACACCCCCATTGAGTGCGGGTACCCATTGTGATGTGAGATATAGCTCAAGGGGCTGGTATTATTCCATGTGTTGCTCGAGGGGCTGATTATGTTGGTATTGTGCCAGAGGGGTGGTTCTTTATGTGTTTATCTTTCCTAGTTGCAGGTCATTTACTCGCTTAATTGTTAAAAAGGCATTTCAAGAAGTTTAAACTGAACTAAAGTGACTTTACAAATTTTTACTACTTCATTGTTTTTACTGGATTTTACTGTTTCCTTATAACCTGTGGATGTGCCTCTACGGGATTTCTTACTGCTCAGTCTGCATTTATTATTATTACTCACTGAGTTGGAGTACTCACTTTACTCCATGCACCCCGTGTGCAGATTGAGGCGCATCGGGTCTTGCTTGCGAGGGTTGAGAGAGCTTCCAGCAGATTCCGGAGATTCACTAGGTAGTTGTCCGGCGATTCGCAACCCAAGGCTTTTCCCTCTATATTATTTTCTTCTGTTTTAGCTATGTAATAGTTATGTAGACTCTTTTCAGACTTGTAGTTTTTATGATAAATACTCATGACTAGTGACACCTCGATGTCGGACTATGTCTTTTTCCTCAAACTATATTATTTACCTTATTTTTGGGATTTATTATTATGATTCAGACTTAGTTCTATTATTTAATTGCTTAAAAATAAATTGGGAGTGTGTCAGCTGGCCTTGTCTTCACGAGAGGCACCATCACGACCGGGTCCGGGTTTAGGGTCGTGACATTGACCCTGGATCGGAGTTTTGATGGTTTTGTCAGGTTCAGATGGTGATTTTGAACTTGTTCATATGCCCGAATTTGTATTTGAATGTTTCTAAAAGTTTTCGGCACTATTCGGCAAAAGTTGGCAATTTGAAGATTTGGAAAATTCATAGGTTTGACCAGGAGTTGGCTTTGATGTTATGGGTTTAGATTATTATTTTGGGAGTTGGAATAGGTTCGATATGCCATTTGGAACTTGATAGATAATTCGTGGTTTTTATGTTGTTATACATGATTTGAGGCCTCAAGTACGTCTACATTATATTTAGGACTTATTGGTATGTTCGGACGGGATCCCGAGCAGTCCAGGTGAGTTTCGGATGATTCCGGACCATTTTGTCTCTATTTGGCAAAACTAGTTTTCTGCTGATTCTGGTGTTTCAGGCCTTCTTTGCAATCGCAAAGGTAAGGACGCGATCATGTAGAGTTTTGGGAAGCTTCTAGTTGTTTATTCATTGTGTTCACAAGAGGAGAAGCGTGTTTTAAAGGGTAGAGAGTTTTGTATATCGCGTTCGCAGATGATAGTTCGCGATTGCAGTTCAGCTAGGAGTTGGGGACTTTGTCTTCATGTTTGCGAGGTGGTGGGCTCATTCGCGTAGTTATGGTGCATGTGTTCATCGCATTCGTGAGGGTAGTTCTGCGAATATGAAGCTTATTTTTGGCTGAGTTCATTTTGTGCATCACGATCGCGAGGGTACAACTGCGATCGTGGTGGGGTACCACTAGGCAGTGCATATATGTACTCTATTTCGGACCTTGAGCTCATTTTATCGCATCTTGAGTTATGGAACCCGAAATTGGGAGATTTTGGAGGGAATTTTAACCATATGGATTGGGGTAAGTATTTTCTACTCGAATTTGATTATATTATATGATTCCATCTTCGATTTCGGCATTTAATTTGATAAATCTAAAAGAGAAATTGGGAGTTTTTGTCTAAACTTTCCTAAAATGAATAATTGAGTTTTGAACATTGATTATGGGATAGATTTGTGTATATTTAGTGTGGCTGGACTCATATTCGAATGGGTTATCAAAATATATGAGCTTGTCGGGTTCTGAGGTGCTGGCCCGGATTGAATTTTTTGTTGACTTTGAGTATTTAATTAAAGATTCATTCTTTATCGTTTGGGTTTGCTTCCAATGATATTATTAGATGATTTTGTGTTGCTTTTGGCTAGTTTTGAGCCGTTCGGAGATTTATTCGTATGGCATGGTGTTCTAGTGTATCGATTTGGCTTATTTGAGGTAAATGTCTTGTCTAGCTTTGTTGGGAGAATTTTTTCTAATTAAATGATATTGTTTGTTATATGCGGGGGTGATGCATATATGAGGTGGCAAACGTATATGCATGTGTCAGGGCTAACCATTCTTTGGGGTAGATTATACGATTGTTTGTGTCTTGTTGGAATATGTGATTTTCTTGCTTCATGTTTTACTTGACTTCTATAATAATAGGGAAAAGGGCCACATATATCCCTGTACTATTAAAAATTATTTACATATGTCCTTGGTTATACTATCGGTCTAAATCTACCCCTCCTGTTAGCAAAGTAATAAAAAATACCCTTATTTTTAACGGTGCTCCACCATGGCAATCCAAATCTTACATGGTCTCTGGCATTTGGGTGAGGTGGATGCCACGTGAAATACCACCTCACCATCTTCTTCCCCTTCCATTTCTTCTTAGTAAACAAAAATATGGCCCATTTTATTCCAAAAAAAAAAATGAGCAATGTGTAAATAATTTTTTGTCATTCTGGAAAAAATCAAATCTTAAGCAAATAAAGATTAAAGCCTTCTCTGTGAGCTCATTTATCTAACCACTTATCCTTCCACTGAGCATAACTTTATTTTCCAAATCTTCATTATATATATAAATATATTCTCTACCACTATGAATTAACAAAACAGGCAAGATAGCAAAAAAGACTTATCTCTTCTAACAATTGAAGTTGCTGGAAGTGAAGATGCAAATGTTTACTTCTATAATTTAACTCGTCCAAGGAATACATGTGTTAAAAAGCTTCAGGTATAAATAAGTATTGAGCAAATTTGGTTCTCCAAACTTGTATCAATCTCCTCTCACAAGGAAAAAGCTTCAGATAATTTTGTCATTGGGTTTTGTGATGTGTTCTTTAAGTCTTTTGAAAATCATTTATTCGTGTTAGATTCGGAGATTAACAGTAATTTTGTCCAAATTTAAAAGAAAATAAATTTGGAACCTCCATTTCAAGGTATGAGGGGAAGAAGAAATGGAAGGGGGAGATGGTGAGGTGGCATGCCACGTGGCATCCACCTCACCCAAATGCCAAACCATGTAGGATTTGGATTGATATGGTGGAGCACCATTAAAAATAAGGATATTTTTGATTACTTTGCTAAAATGAGGGGTAGATTTAGACTGATAGTATAACAGAGGACATATGTGGATAATTTTTAATAGTACAGGAGTATATCTGACCCTTTTTCCATAATAATATGAATATGAATTTCAATGCTAGAAACCATGATTTAGCTTATTATAACTTAATAATAATTGACGGACTCTTTGTGAAACTGTTAATGTGCTAAATTCAACCATCACTATACCTAATTACGAATACATGTCTATGACCGAAATTCTGAGGTACTTGGGTCCCATACTTATGTTGAAAATCATGCTTGAGATTCTATCAAAGTACTTGAACAATAGGATTCTTGAGGTTTATTGAGTTGTTTATTGGTTTGATAGTTGTGATTGATGTTCACCTGGTGTATTTGCTTACCCATTGTTCTTGATGTTATTCATGCTTCCTACCTTGCTTGTCATTAATATACAAGTGCTTGGTGAGGAAGACTTTAAAGCGCGAAAGGTGATACCGTGCAATTTTATTTGCATTATCATGTGATAAAGAGTGTAAAGCACTATGGGTGATTCTTTGCCATTTTATATACATTACTATGCATGAAGGATAATGTCGTTCTATTTTATTTACATTATCATATGAGGACGAGAGTGAAATCACGAAAGGTGATGATGTGTCATTGCATTTATATTATAATGTGAGGACGAGAGTAAAAAATCGAAGGGTGATAATGTGCCATTGTTTCTATATTATCATGTGTTCATGGCATGAAGGGTATTTTTATACAGGCGAGGATGAGAGACATGCATTATATTGCAATATGTTTTTCTTGTGTATACATTTATGCCTTCATCTTGAGTCGTTACTATTGCACCTATGTTTCTATGTTGCATGTGGTTGTCATATCTTTTCCCTTTTACGTATTTCCTATTGTTCTATCCGTGCCTTCTATTTGTTACTTATTTTTACGTTCATGTCTACCTTCTTGTTTGTTATATGTACATTTATGCCTTTTCTTGTTTGTTGTGATTTCACCTAAACCTTTTACCTCATTAATTGTTAAAATATATGTTCTTCTACCTTACTTGTTGTTACTACTTTTGTGCCTCTTATCTCATATGTTTCTATTTTTCATAAGCTTCCGACTTGTTTATTGTTGTTATCTGTGTACTCTTTACTTCATAGTTACTATTGTTGGCATTTTTAGCCTGGTGGTGCTATTATACCTATACTTGGTAAGGATAAGATAAATGCACGAATGGTGTTGTCGTGCCATTTGATTTGACATATATTCATATACCTGGTGAGAATGAGATTAATGCAGGATATTGCTGTGCCATTTGATTTAATGTCTTGAGTATATTCCTCATGCTATGAAAGTTCATGAATTTACTAAAAAATTTTATGGTTATCGCTTTAAGAAAAGGATTAGTTGTGATATTGAGAAAACTGACCACCTTCTAGTAATCATTTAGTACTTCGCATAATTGTTATTGTATTTTTCTCTATTATTTTCTAGTACCGTTTCTATTGCATATCTATTACACATGTTATGTCAGTGAGTATCTTTTAACTAAAAAGCCTCATCACTACTTCATCGAGATTATTCAAGATACTTAATGAATACATAGAGTCATTTGTACTCATACTACACTTCTGTAGCTTGCGTGCAGATCTTGCAGCTGAGATGCGGTGAATTACATGAGTTGGCACTGAAGATGTACCTACCTTCCAGATTTAGCTACCACTTGTTGCTAGGTAGTTTTATATTTGAATTCTCTTTATAAATATTTTAGACAGACGTTGTATTTATTTCATACCAGTTTTTGTAAAAATCCAGTTTTAGTGGCAAATGACTTGTATTACCAGTCCTTAGGATATTGTATGGAATTTAGTTCTATCATTTATTGATCACTTTTATATTATTAGAACTATGTTAAATGTTATTGGGCTTACCAAGCGGGTTGGGTTAGGTGTCATCACGACTAGTTGAATTTTGGGTCGTGACAAGTTGGTATCAGAACTTTAGGTTCATAGGTTCTACGAGTCGTAAGTAAGTGTCTAGTAGAGTCTTGTGGACTGGTATGATGACATTCATGGCTATCTTCGAGAGACTACATGACATTTAGGAAACTTTCCTTTTTCCTTCATATTCGTGCGACCTTGTTTCAGCTTGAAACCTGCAACTTCGGTTCTTCCTATTCATCTATATGCGATGTTGAACACCAAGTATCATTGTGCACCGATGGCTTGTGATGTTGCGGATGGGTTGCGAAGGGCTGTGGATGCTTGATTATCATCACTATGTGCCATATAGTCTTAGGAGCAGATGCAATGATAGATATTTCAGTTGTTCATTTGTGGTATGAAGCAGATTCTTGTTTCTAGTTTGTAAGTATGGACATGGGAAAACTGACTGGTTTCCTAGTTATTGTGACTATGGTGGGGTCATGGTAAGGTGTTGATTTCAGTATAGCCAGTGAGTTTTCTCCTGCGTGATGTGTTTAGATATTGTGTTTAGTATGAGTTTTCCATTTGGTGGAATGCATATATTATCATTTCAGAGTATTTGAGAAAGTTTGCTTGACTAATGCAAGGATGAGTGTGCACTTGGTAGAGTCTTCAGAGTGTTCTATGACCAGTATTAGATGAGTTTATGAAGTATTCAGCTGATTATCAGTGCGTGATCGGGGAAACTATGAAGATGTGGTACTGTGGATTATCGATGATGTGTTCTATAGCTTCTAGCTAAGTGAAGGCATCTGTTATCGATGATCAAATTGTAGGATAATGTGTTGTATCAGTTTTTGGGCTGAGTGATGCTTGTGGATTAGCTATGACTTGAAAAGAATGACTTCGAGAATGATTCGAGTTTGATATTCTTTGTGGATGTAGTGTGCGAGGAAAAATGATTGCTTGGTTGTTTCTTTTAATATTCATGTGTTGGTGAAACGTGGGTTGTTTGGTGCGTATTGGTTGTTTATTGGGTATTAGAGTTAGGTAAAAGGCTATCGATAAGGTTCTGATGAGTTCCATATCGTATATGGCATTTAAGGCCTCTCATATTTGTGTATGGTTAGGGCTTGATATCGGTAGTGTATGGTGTCTAGATTAGCGGTACTTCTATATCAATAATGATTCTACATGGCAATATTACAGAGATGCAAGAAACAACTTTGGATTCGCTGAAAGTTCCTTTAGAACGAGCATTTTAGATTGAGTTACTTTTGGGTTTGGCAGTATGCACGACTCGGTTGAGTTAGAGGAAATCAGTTCTCATGACTTGGTTACATGTTAGCATGTTTCAAAGAATACATGATGGTTATGTCCACGGTTCAGCGTTGATGAATTTGACAGGTTCAGAGGGTGTGTTGAGTGTGGTGATGTCCTCCCGGGTCGAGTTTAATGGAAGGTTCCTAGTTGATGAGGTGTTCATCCTATTTGTGATTCAGAGTTGATTATGAGCTTTCGTATCTTTCACGAGTTAGCATGATAGTTACGGTGCACCGTGTTGGATTGAAAGTTGTGAGTATAAGGTTGTGGTTTAGTTTTGAAGGGAAGGTCATGAGTTCTAGATTGCATGGACGATTTCAGGTGTTTAAGGTAATACTGCTAGTATTGGGTATCGTTTGGGAAGGGTGTGCATTTTAGAAGGCGCATTGTGTTTTGACTTGCAGATGCTTGACTAGTGTTACGACGATCGCCTGATTTTGGGCTACTGAGGTTCAGGTTTTTCTACGTGGCACAAATGATTTATGTGGGTATCCTTCGTGAGACGATTGTGCACGAATTATGTATTGGCCATTTGAGTAGTGGAGTTGGGATCAAATATGGAGATTCTGTTATCTTGAGATTTAACTACCTTGATGTTCTCGCTAGCAGATTATTTCTTGGTTGCGAACTGTGAAGATATGCTAAGAATTTGGTAGTTGATGCTATGTGTTATGGATAGGTTGTTGTGGACTTTTGGAAGGTTATTTACTTGTTTGGGGATGATCGAAATTTGGTTGTGAGCTATTTGTAGCCTAATAAGAATGTTTATTCTCTATTAGATTGGATTCGCTTACTCTTATGCAATGTTGGTGCAGGTATATCATCGAGAGGAATGGATGTTATTTGCGCCCTGTTCTATGTTATATGTTTCTCTCTTATGCTATGACGGTTTGTGAGGTTACATGATTATTCGCACACATATTGTAATTGTGTTTAGGCCTTATGGTGTTATGGGCAAGATGGCCCTCCTGATGTTGATCTGTTTATTTTACCATAGTTGTGCTTTCCTTCTCAGTATTGTTTTATGCCTAATCATCTTTCCACGGTTATATTTGTGCACTCTATCGTGCTTGATGTTGGCGCATGTATGACTAGTGAGCCTGAGCATTATGGCTCGGTAGGTATCCCTATATGGATTGATATAATTGGATTGGATTACACACCACAACGGTAGTGGGTGTGATCGGGTTATGCGCCGCAACAATATTGTTGTGAGATGTGATTCCTTATGCATATTTTGTGTGTTTGATTTTACTTTGTGAGAATAGTTCATAGGAAGATGTTCAATATTACCCTACCTATTTAACTTGCTTGGTAGCCTTCTTATTTGACCCTTTTACTATTATCTTTCATATCTGAGTTATTATTTATTTGGTGTATGGACCGCTTTGTGTAGTCTCCATGTGGCTTTTGGAGTGACTTGTCGGTTGACTGCTTATATTGGGTGAAACAAGATTTCTAGATTTGGGATTTACACTATCCTATTGGGATAAGGAATGTTTTGGAAGAATGACACCATATTTCTGCTCAGAATTTGGCAATGGTACTTGTCGGACAAGAGAGCTTCTTGACTTGTTGATTTCATGGGTATTTACGAGTTTTTACATCTTTCTTTTATCATTTGCAGCATTGTGAAGGTTCGGAATATTTCATTTGATATGGAGTATATTACCGGTACCAGGTTAGATGATGAGCATCTAACGTGGTCTAAAGTTATTACTTTGAGTACATGAGTTATGTGGCACGTCGTGTGGTTTGAACTTGGCAGTGTATTGATGGCTTGATACTGCTTGTTCAGACTTATACATTGTATAGATGCAATCGGATCTTTTAATAGATTTATGATGATGGAGATATGAGTTCTAAGGTTTATGGACTAAGGTTGAAGTAAGATCTTCAGTTAGGTTGTGTTGTCAAGCTTATATTGATTGGGGTGACATGAAATTACCTGCGGGTATATGTAAGGAGAGGTTATACGGTGATTTGATAGCCTTGTATTGACTCTTGGCACGTTCGAGGACGAACGTATGTTCAAGTGGGGGAGGATCTAATGACCCGATCGGTCATTTTGAGTTTGCATTCAGTTCGACAGTTTTGAGGTCATGAATAGCTTCATATAGTGTATTATAACTTGCGTGTATGGTCGGTTTTGGTTTTCGAGTTGTTCGGGATTGATCTGGAAGAATGATTCTTAAATAGGAAGCTTTAAGTTATAAGAGTTGACCAAGTTTGACTTTTGTGTATTTGACCACGAATTGAAGATTTGATGGTTCCGTTAGGCCCGGATGGTGATTTTGGATTTGGGCGTATTCCCAAATTTACATTTGGATATTTCTAGAAGGTTTAGGCACTATTTGACGAATGTTGTCACTTTGAAGGTTTGGAAAGTTCATAGGTTTGATCGGTAGTTGAATTCGATTTTATCGCATTTGAATTGTTGTTCGGGGAGTTGGAATAGATTCGATATATCATTTGTATTTTGTATGCAAATTTTGGGTTCATTTCGAATTGGTTAGGCTTGAATCGGACGCTTGGTTCGAAGTTTGAAGTTTATGAACTTAAGAGATTGATCTTAATCGATGATTCATGATTTTGATATTGTTATGCGTAATTTGAGGCCTCAAGTAGGTTCGCGTCATATTTTGGGACTTGTTGGTATGTTCGGACATGGTCCCAAGGAGCCTAAGTGAGTTTCGGGGTGGTTCGGACCATTTTGTCTCTATTTTGCATAGTTGGTTTTATGTTGGTTCTGGTGTTTCAGGTCTTCTTCGCGATTGCAAAGGTAAGGACGCGATCGCGTATAGTTTTGGGGAGCTTCTGGTTGTTTATTCATCGCATTTACGAGAGGAGAAGCGCATTCACGAAGGGTTGAGAGGTTTGTACTTCGTGTTTGCAAGTCATGGTTTGCTATCATTGTTCAACTAGGAGCTGGGGACTTCTGTCTTCGCGTTCGCGAGGTCATGGGCGTGTTCACGTAGTTGTGGTTTTTGTGTTCATTGTGTTCATAAGGGTAGTGCACGAACACAAAGCATATTTTTGGCTGAGTTCATTTTTGTGCATCGCGATCGCGAGGGTACTATCGTGAACGCGGTAGGGTACCATTAGGTAGTGTATATAAGTACTCTATTTCAAACCTTCAACTCATTTTATTATATTTTGAGTTATGGAGCTAAAATTTGAACAATTTTAGAGGGAATTTTTACCATGTGGATTGGGATTAATATTTTTAAAATTTGATTATATTACATGATTCCTTCTTCAATTTTGACATTTAATTTGATGAATCTAAAAGTGAAATTGGAGGTTTTTGTGTAATCTTAAGTTTATTTGATCATATTTTGAGTTATGGTGCATGAATTTGCGCAATTTTGAAGGGAATTTTCACCACATGGATTGTAGTAAATATTTTTAACTCGAATTTGATTATATTACATGACTCATTTTTCAATTTTGGCATTTAATTTGATGAATCTAAAAGTGAAATTGGAGGTTTTTGTGTAACCTTGAGTTTATTTTATCATATTTTGAGTTATGGTGCATGAATTTGCGCAATTTTGAAGGGGATTTCACCACATGGATTGTAGTAAATATTTTTAACTCTAATTTGATTATATTACATGACTCCTTTTTCAATTTTGGCATTTAATTTGATGAATCTAAAAGAAAAATTGGGGGTTTTTTGTCTAAACTTTCCCAAAAAAATAATAATTGGACTTTGAACATTGATTCGGGGTCAGATTTGAGTAAAATTAGTATGATTGGACTCGTATTCGAACGTGTTGTTGAAATTGTGAGTTTTGCCGGGTTCAGAGGTGTAGGCTCGGATTGACCTTTTTGTTGACTTTCAGTATTTGATTAAAGATTCGGCATTTATCGTTTGTATTTGCTTCATATGACATTATTTGATGATTTTGGGTTACTTTTGTCTAGTTTCGAGTCGTTCGGAGGTCGATTCGTGTGGGATGGTGCTTCTAGTGTATTGATTTGGCTTGTTTGAGGTAAATGTCTTGCTTAGCTTTGTTGGGAGAATTTTTTTCTAATAAAATAATATGTTTTTCTACATTTGGGGGTGAAACATAAATGAGGTGATGAGCGTATATGCATGTGTTAGGGTTAACCATGCTTGGGGACAAATTATACGATTCTTTGTGCCTTGTTGGAATATGTTATTTTCTTGCTTCATGTTTTGCTTGACTTTTATAATGATATGAATATGAATTTCCGAAACCATGATTTAGCTTATTATAACTTGATAAAAGTTGACGGACACTTTGTGACTGTTAATATGCTAAATTTGGTCATCACTATACCTAATCAAAACACATGTCTATGACCGAAATTCTGAGTTACTTGGGTCCATACTTATGATGAAAAGCATGTTTGAGCTTCTGTCGAAGCACTTGAACTATAGGATTCTTGAGTTTTTTTTAGTTATTTATTGGTTCGAGAGCTGTAATTAATAATCACGTGGTGTATTTACTCACTCTATATTCTTGATGCACTTCATGCTTCCTACCTTGCTTGTCATTGATATACATGTGCTTGATGAGGAAGAGTGTAAACTACGAAGGGTGATGTTGTACCATTTCATTTACATTATCATGTGAGGAAGAGTGTAAATCACAAAGGGTGATGCAGTGCCATTTTATACACATTATTTTGCACAAAGGATAATGCCATGCCATTTCATTTGCATTATCATGTGAGGACGAGAGTAAAAGTACGAAGGGTGATGCAGTGCCATTGAATTTACATTATCATGTGAGGACGAGAGAGACAATACGAAGGGTGATGCGTGCCATTATTTTTATATTATCATGTGTTCATGGCACGAAGGGTGTTCCCGTGCTGGAAAGGACGAGAGACATGAATCATATTGCAATATCTTTTTCTTGTGTATATGTTTATGCGTTCATCTTGAGTCGTTACTATTGCACCTATATTTTTTATGATGTTTGTGGTTGTCACATATTTGCCTTTTTCTTTATTTTCTATAGTTTTATCCGTGCCTTTTATTTGTTACTTATCATTACGTTCATGTCTATCTTCTTATGTTATATGTATATCTATGCCTTTTTCTTATTTGTTATGATTTCACCTAAACCTTCTACCTCATTAGTTGTTGAAATCTATGTTCTTCTACCTTATTTGATGTCACCACTTTTGTGCCTCCTATCTCATCTGTTACAATTTTTCATATGCTTCCGATTTGTTTATTGCTGCTATCTGTGTACTCTCTATGTCATAGTTACTATTATTAGTGTTTCTTTAGCCTGGTTGGTACCGTTATACATATACTTGGGAAGGATGACATAAATGCACGAAGGGTGTTGACGTGCCATTTAATTTGACATACACTCATTTACCTGTGAGGATGAGATAAATATACGAAGGGTGTTGTCGTGTCATTTGATTTGATGTCTTGAGTACATTCCTCTTGCTATGAAAGTTCATGGATTTACTAATTTTGGTTGATGGTTATCGCTTTAAGAAAAGGATTGGTTATGATATTGAGAAAACTAATCGTGATTTATTCTAGTAATCATTTACTGTTTCGCATAATTGTTCTTGTACTTTTTTCTGTTATATTTTTACTATATTTCTATTGCAAATCTACTGCACATGTTATGTCAGTAAGTATCTTTTAACTAAAATGCCTCGTCACTACCTCACCAATGTTAGTCAAGATACTTATTGGGTACATGAGGTTGGTTGTACTCATACTACACTTTTGCATCTTGCGTGTAGATTTTGGAGTTGAGATGCGGTGGATGACGGAAGCTGGCACTGAAGATGTACCTGTCTTCTGGATTTAGCTACCACTTGTCGCTGGGTAGTTTCAGATTTGAATTCTATTTACGTACATTTTAGACTGACGTTGTATTTATTTCATGATGGTTTTTATAAAAGTCCAGCTTTCGTGGCTCGTGACTTGTACTACCAATCCTTGAAATATTGTATGGAATTCAGTCATATCACTTATTGATCACTTTTATTTTATTAGAACTATGTTGACTGTTATTGGACTTACCTAGCGGGTTAGGTTAGGTGTCATCACGACTAGTTGAATTTTGAGTCGTTCATATGTAAGTCAATTGACCAAACCATGTTAAATTTTAATATGTCTTTTAGTATATTTTTCTTTATTTTCTCAATTATTGTTGTTCAAAGTTTGGTTTGTCAATTTTCGCATGACGCCTGTGTTTTTCGATCCCAAGTATTTAATTTTTCTCTTATTTTGTCCTTTGGGTGCAACAGCTGAGGCAAAGAAAGTGAAGTTGCATTGCTAAAGCCCTATATAAATATGACTGTATATAGTCAAGAGTAAAATATATAAACTAAATAAATTATATATTGGGTTATTTGTTAAATCGATAAAGAAATTGGACAAACTTGTACACGAAGCAATAAACCGTCAGTTGTATAATTTGAATTTGTTTTCAAACATCAATCCGACAATTCAATAACAATAAATCAATAACACTTTTTTCCATTCGAATTATCGGTGTTGTTCGTTTTTTAACAGCATTATTTTTTGAACAGCATGATTTAGATTTGTGCGCAACTTTTCAATGGAGTCGCAAATAAACACAAACCTGAAGTATTTCAAGCCAGTATTTTAATATTTTGCTAGGAATTGCAAATGCTGAAATAATATTTGATGCACAAATTGTTTAATCCGAAAATAGATTTCTCGGTCAAAGTCAATATCAAGAAAAAATCATGTTACTGATAATCAAGATTTACTTCACTTTTCCAATAATTTGAAGAATAAAATAGATAATGAAAATAATTGACAAGGAAAGAAAAGTAGATTGATTATCACACTCAGAATTGCAGTTAGAACCTCATAAATAAAGTGAAGAATGATTGCATATATTTCAATAATAATCCCATGCCATTACAAATGAGGATTAAGTCCTTATATAGGAGTACACAATTATAACAGTTTTCTTGCTTAATTGGGGTTTGTTAATGGCATTCATTGCCTTGATTACCCGTTACCATATGTAATTGTAACGGAATCATTTATGACCGATGATTTCCGGTAACCACGATTAATATCGATTTCCCTTCCTCATTTATTACAGATTCGTGCATCTTCCTTCTTTAGTGGTCTTTATACATTTCGCTCCTATTTATTCTTTCCCAGCTGTCAGAGTCGGTTCTTTTCCTAGAGAAATCCCGGGGAAGTTTCTCACATGCCCCTTTTGAATTCTTCAACCCATCTAATTAGAAATGTCACGTGTCACTTTGTTGATGGCCCATGTGTCATGCCTTGTCACCTTGATGTTAGTCCACGTGTCATGCCTTTTTTCACCAATACAGATATTCCCTCCACTTTCTGAATATTCGGGAAGTGATAAGTATTTATTGCGGGAAGTTTTTGCCGCCATTTCTCGAGTATCATAAAGCCTTTTTCAGAATCGATGCGACATACATCACATCCATTTAATACTCAAGACATGTGTCTCACCTTGATTGGTTATGTGGTTTTCAGTGCTTTTTAGGGCTTTTCTACGGCTGTATTAGCCACGAAGTGCCGGTTTAATTATGACAGTTCATAATGATTAACTTTGATTATGGTTGTCTATCCTTATAAATACCTCATCATTGCTTGGTTTGTGAAAATTTCCTCCTTCGTATTCATGTTCATCTCCTTAACTTATCCTTGTACTCCTTCCCCTTTCTTCTGTATTTTCTTTTTTTAAATATGTCTTCTTCTACACCAGACCCTCGTAAAGTTGTGATTGTTGATGAACTTGCTCCTTCTACTGCCCCTACTAGAAGTAGGAGAGCTGGTAGACTCTGCAGTCTTGGTTCATTATCTACTCGCAGTTATACTCGTCAAAGTACTTATGTCAAACCATCTTCTTCTAGGTCTGAAGCCCCTTTATACCCTATATATTCTTCTAAGAGTAGGGACCAGAATGAACTCATGTGTGAGCCTACAGTTTCTGATATTGTTCCTCAAGAGTTTTCTTTCGTGTCTGACCATGAAGCCATTAAAAATTAAGTTGCTTCTATAGCTTCCTTAATCCTGCTTAACACTACGCAAGTTTGATCACTCCAGGGCTTTTTTCTTTAGTTCGAGATGAATGTCATTGGAATTCGGATTTCTTAGTTTTGATTCCTCGTGCCAATCAAAGAATCACTTCTTACTATATTTACTTTTCTTTTGCTTACACCTATCCTTTCACTTTAGGGTTTAAACCTATAATGACCCGGCCGGTCATTTTAAGAATTTACGTCTCGATCCCCTATTAACTGCTTTTTTCGTATTTATTTCTACTATTTTGATTTGCTAGGATGTTTGATTTTGAGTTTCGGAGAGTTTTTGGACACTTAGTCCCAAATGAGAGCTTAAGCTTTGGAAATTTGACCGTAGTCAGAACAGTGTGAAGACAACCTCGGAATCGAATTTTGATGGTTCCGTTAGCTCCGTTGGATGATTTCGGGTTTAGGGGCATGTTCGGATTGTGCTTTGGTGGTCCGTAGCTAATTTAGGCTTGAAATGCCGAAAGTCGAATTTTGAAGTTTCCGGTTAGATAGTGGGATTTTGAACTGACGGTCGGAATGGAATTCCGAAAGTTTCTGTAGTGTTTAATGTGGCGTGTGTGCAAAATTTCAGGTCATTCGGACGAAGTTTGATAGACTTTTTGATTGAATGCGTAAATTTAGAGTTTGGAAGTTCTTAGGCTTGAATCCATGGTTGATTCGTCGTTTCGTTGTTGTTTTAGGTGTTTTGAGTATTGGTATAAGTTTGGACAGTGGTACTAGACTTGTTTGTGCTTTTGGTTGAGGTTCCGGGGGCCTCGAGATGATTTCGGATGGTTGACGGAAGGATTTGGAATTTGGAGTTGCAGTTGAAGCTATGACTACTGTCATAACCGCATCTGCGGTTGGGAAGCCACAGGTGCGACTCCCGCAGATGCGGCCAGATGAGGAAGGGGCCAGGAACCACAAAAGCGGCAAACGTACCGCACTTGTGTGACCGCAGATGCGGATTCTCGGTCGCATGTGCGGCGAAGAGGTTTTAAGTGGAATTCGTAGGAGCGGTCCCCTTGACCAAAAAAGCGGTACCACAGATGCAGAAGGTGGACTGCATATGCGGATTTACTGGGCAGAACATATAAATAGTTGCCTTCGCTAATTTGAGTTATTTTCACCTATTTTCAAACGGGAAGAAGCTTTGGGGAGCATTTTCAAGGGGGATTTTCAGAGGGATTCGTTGAGGTAAGGTCTTGGGTCCCTAAACTCGTTATTGAGGTGGTTTTTATCATTATAAGCATGAAAACTTAAGGAAAATCAGTGGTAATTTGGGGGTTAGGGCTTGATTAATTATTGACTTTTGAGTGATGATTTGAGGGTCCATTTGAGGTCCGATTTTGGTACTTTTGGTATGACTGAACTCAAGAGAGTGTGAGGATTCTGGAAATGTAAACTTTACCCGATTCTGAGATGTGGGTCTGATGGTCGTTTTGGTCATTTTACCTAATTTTGTGTATTAGCTTAGAATTACTTGCAGAATCAGTTACTTGAAGTGTTATTTATATTATGCAATTGAATTGAATAGATTTGGGCCATTAAGAGTAGAGTACTCGTGGCAAGAACGTGGTTTTAGGTTGACTTTGAGCCGGTTCGAGGTAAGTGGCTTGCCTAACCTTTTGTGCGGGACATTTACTTTGAGATTTGGTATTATTGATAATTGAAATGCCTTGTACGTGAGGTGACGAGTGCGTACTTGTGCTAATTATTGAAAAATCCGGTTTTCATTAAGTAATTACCAGTATGTTTCCTTTCCTGTTTATATTACTTGCAATTTAAGCCTATTGTTAGCTTAAGAAATCATGTCTAATTGACTTAATTGCCTTACTTTTTGAAATTGTCTTATTTGGATTACGTGCAGCATGCTAGGTTTAAAATACCTGTTTTACCTTGGTATGGAACTTGAATTGAACTGTGTACTCTTCTTACTGTTGCTGTGCATTTACCTTTGGACTACGGGATGATATCCCGGGATATCCCCCTGTATGTTTACTTTGGTACTACGGAACGGTATTTCGGGAGATCCCTCTTCACATTTACATTGGAACTATTCCCCCAGTACTGAGTATTTACATCTGGTACTACGGATCGGTATTTCGGGAGATCCCCTCACATTATGAGATGGACTACGGGACGGTATTCCGGGAGATCCACTAGATATTTACATTTGGGGCTACAGGACGGTATCCTGGGAGATCCCCGATTGTTATCTTTGTGTTGAGCTGTATTTCTTTCTGTGTTTACTTTGCCTCTGTAGTAGTTGTTGTTGTCCTTTATATCCTGTGTTACTTTTATTGTTGTACTTATTTATACTATTTTTGTTCTACACTGTTGAACCTTATATTTTATTTAACCTCAGTAGGGCCCTGACCTTCCTCGTCACTACCCGACCGGGGTTAGGCTTGGCACTTACTGAGTACCGCTGTGGTGTACTCATGCCCTTTATGCGCATATTTTTCATGTGCAGATCCAGGTACTTCGACTCAGTCCTATCACCCTTGAGGCGAGGCGACTTTCCCAGAGACTTCGAGGTATATCTACCGCGTCCTCAGACCAAGGAGTCCCTTTCTATTCTCTCTTTATGTTTTAGCCTTCTGCACTTAATTTTGCTAGACATTCTGGAGTTAGATACTTGTAGACATTCAAAGGCTTGTGATCATGAGATTTCGGATTTTAGGAAAATGTATTTAGATTTCGAGAGGTGCTATTGTGTATGTTGAGCGGCACTTTTAAACATTGTTTGTTTCACTACTTCGTTTCTATTATTTCTTCCGCAAATTGGTTTATTTTCCACATTTTTAGGCTTACCTAGTCGTAAAGACTAGGTGCCATCACAATGGTTCACGGAGGGCGAACTGGGGTCGTGACATGTTGGTATCAGAGCTCTAGGTTCATAGGAGTCATGAATCACAAGCAGGTTTATTAGAGTCTTGCTGATAGGTACGGAGACGTCTGTACTTATCTATGAGAGGCTATGTAACTGTTAGGAAAATTCCACTTCATTTGATTTCCTTGTCGTGCGAGATTTTGACATCACAATTCTAAACTTCTGTCTTCTATTCTCTCATAGATGGTGAGGACACGCGCTACCCGAGATGATCAGGCACCCGCGCCCTTAATGCAGCCTCAGAGGCCGGGGCCGGGTTAGAGGCCGAGGATGCGCACATGGTGCAGCCAGAGCACCCGCGCGAGCTGTCGTCGAGGTACCACCAGTAGTTCCAGCCGGAGTCAAGGCACCTGATACGCCTACTGCTACTACTACTCTAGCTCTCAAGGACACTCTTGCGCAGTTCATGAGCATGTACACCACTTTGGCTCAGGCAAGGTTGCTTCCCCTTGCTGCAGCCACCTCTTAGGACGGGGTAGGAGCACTGACTCCCATCGCCCGCACTCTTGAGTAGAGAGTTCATGTTGACCAGGTCCTAGAGATTATTCATGTACCGCCTAGAATGCTAATTCAGCCCGAGGATAGGGCAACAACTTCAGAGGATGAGCAACGGAGACTTGAGAGGTTCAAGAAGTATGATCCTCCGGTGTTCAGTGGTTTAGCATCAGATGATGCCTTGGGATTTCTAGAGAAGTGTCACCGTATCCTCTGCACTATGGGTATATCAAGATCGAGTGGGGTTTCTTTCATTGCCTTCTAGCTTCGAGGAGCCGCCTATAAGTGGTGGTGCACCTATGAGTTAGACAGTCTGGGCGAGGCTGCTTCACTGACTTGGACCCAGTTTTCAGATATGTTCCTAAGAGAGTTTGTTCCTCAAAGCCTCAGGGACACATGGTGCGCACAGTTTGAGCATTTGCACTAGGGTGCTATGACTGTCTTAGAGTATGCTGTCTGTTACACTAGCTTGGCTAGATATGCCCCAGCCTTGGTTTCTACTGTTCGTGAGAGGGTTCACCGGTTTATTGAGGGTCTTATTCCCAGCATCAGGTCTAGCATGGCTCGTGAGTTGGAGATGGATATTTCTTATCAGCAGGTGGTGAGCATTACTAGGAGGATTGAGGGTATGCATGTTAGGGAGAGAGAGGAGAGGGAGGCCAAGAGGTCTCGAGAGTCGGGCCATTTTTCTGATGCCCATGCCCCAGCATCAGGTCGTCATGGTGGGGGTTATATAAGCTGCTCCATTCATTCAACTCTTCCAGCCGCTAGTGGTGTTCCAGCTCCTCCTAGGCTCCAGGAGCCTTATTATGCACCTCCAGTATCTAGTGCGCCTCCTGCGCGGGGTGCTTTCAGTGGCCATTCCAACACACCTGTCTCGATCCAGTCACAACCACCACGTCCTCCCAGAGCTTGTTTTGAGTGTGGTGACACATGCCATATGGTAAGGGATTGCCCCAGACTTATGAGGGGTACACCTCCATAGATTTCTCAGCCATAGCGTGCCCCGCAGAGTTCTCAGGCTATGGTTACAACTCTAGTTGCTACCTCACCGGCTCAACCAACTAGAGGTGAAGGTCGGGGAGGTAGAGGTCGCCTTAGAGGGAGAGGCTAGGCTAGATATTTTGCCCTTCCTGCCCGTAGCGAGGTTGTCGCCTCTTATTATCTCATCACAGGTATTGTCCTGGTTTTTCATAGAGATGCATCGATTTTATTCGATCCAGGCTCCACCTATTCTAATGTGTCTTCTTATTTTTCTTTGCATTTAGGTGTATCTCGAGATTCTTTGAGTTCCCTATGCATGTTTCTACTCATGTGGGAGATTCTCTTGTTGTGGACCGTGTTTATCGGTCGTGTGTGGTTGCTCTTAGTGGTTTTGAGACCAGAGCCAATTTATTGTTGCTCAGCATGATAGATTTTGATTTTATCTTGGGCATGGACTGGTTGTCTCCACATTATGCTATTATTGATTGTCATGCCAAAACCGTGTCGTTGGTTATGCTAGGTGTACCGCGAGTAGAGTGGAGAGGTACCTTAGATCAAACTTCTGGTAGAGTTATTTCATTCCTTAAGGCTTAGCGTATGGTTGAGAAGGGGTATGATGCGTATCTAGCTTATGTGATAGATGTCAATATTGATACCCCTACAGTTGATTCAGTCCCAGTAACACGAGATTTTCCTGATGTGTTTCCAGCTAATCTTCCAGGCATGCTGCCCGATAGAGATATTGATTTTTGCATTGATCTATTGTCGGGCACTCAGCCCATTTCTATTCCTTCGTATCGTATGGCCCCTCCTGAGTTGAAGGAGTTGAAGGATCAATTATAAGAATTGCTTGATAAGGGTTTTATTCGGCCCAATGTATCACCTTGGGGTGCTCATGTCTTGTTGGTGAAGAAAAAGGATGGTTTTACGCGTGTTTGTATTGATTATCGCCAGTTGAACAAAGTTATAGCAAAGAACCATTATCCTTTGCCTCGTATTGATGATATTTTTGACCAGCTTCAAGGCGCACGAATGTTTTCTAAGATTGACTTGCGCTCAGGTTACCATCAATTGAAGATTCGGGAGCCAGATATCCTAAAGACTGCTTTCAGGACGTAGTATGGTCATTATGACTTCCTTGTTATGTCATTTGGGCTGACCAATGCCCCCAGCAACCTTTATGCATTTGATGCACGGTGTGTTCTGGCCATATGTTGACTCGTTCGTCATTATTTTTATTGATGATATTATGGTGTATTCCCGGAGTCGGGAAGATCATGAGCAACACTTGAGGACTGTGCTTCAGACTTTGAGGGAAAATAAGTTATATGCAAAGTTCTCAAAATGTGAGTTTTGGTTGGATTTCGTGGCATTCTTAGGCCACGTGGTATCAAGTGGGGGTATTCAGGTGGATCCGAAGAAAGTGGAGGCAGTGCAGAATTGGCCCCGACCAACCTCAGCTACAGAGATCCGTAGTTTTCTTGTCTTGCCGGGTTACTACCGTCGTTTTGTTGAGGGGTTTTCATCGATTGTAGCCCCTATGACCAGGCTGACCCGGAATGGTGCTCCATTCCAGTGGACGAAAGAGTGTGACGCAAGCTTTCATAAGCTCAAGACAGCTTTGACTACAGCCCTAGTTTTGATATTGCCTATAGGTTTGGGGTCTTATACTGTCTATTGTGATGCCTCGAGGATTGGCCTTGGAGCGGTATTGATGCAGGACGGTAAGGTGATTGCCTACGCGTCCAGACAGTTGAAGGTACATGAGAAGAATTATCCTGTCCATGATCTTGAGTTAGCTGTTATTATTCACGCCTTGAAAATCTGGCTTATTATTTGTATGGTGTACCTTGTAAGATTTATACTGATCACCAGAGTTTGCAGCACTTGTTCAAGCAGAAGGATCTTAATTTGCGCCAGAGGAGGTGTTTAGAGCTACTGAAGGACTATGATATCACTATTTTGTATCACCCGGGCAAGGCCAATGTGGTGGTCGATGCTTTGAGTCGCCAGGCAGAGAGTTTGGGGAGTTTGGCTTATTTACCAGCAGCGGAGAGGCCCATGGCAATGGATGTTCACGCCTTAGCCAGCAAGTTTGTGAGATTGGATCTTTCGGAGCAAAATCGAGTTCTAGTTTGCATGGTTTCTCGGTCTTCCTTATTTGATCGTATCAAGGAGCTCCAGTTTGATGACCCTCATTTGCTTGTCCTCAAGGACAAGGTTTAACACGGTGATGCAAGAGATATGACTATTGGTGATGACGGGGTATTGAGGATGCAGGGTCAGATATGTGTACCCAATGTTGATGGGCTTCAGGAGTTGATTTTAGAGGAGGCCCACAATTCACGGTATTTCATTCATCTGGGTGCCGCGAAGATGTACCAGGATTTGAGGCAACACTATTGGTGGAGGCGGATGAAGAAAGATATAAATGGATTTGTAGCTCGATGCCTCAGTTGTCAGCAGGTGAAGTATGAGCACTAGAGACCAGGTGGGTTACTTCGGCAGATAAAGATTTTGGAGTGGAAGTGGGAGCGGATCACCATGTACTTTGAAGTTGGGCTCCCACGGACTTTGAGGAAGTTTGATGCCATTTGGGTGATTGTGGATCGGCTGACCAAGTTTGCGTATTTCATTCCTGTGTGTACTACCTATTCTTCGGAGAGTCTGGCAGAGATTTATATCCGGGAGATTGTTCGTTTGTATGGTATTCTAGTTTCCATCATTTCAGATAGAGGTACTCAGTTCACATCACGGTTCTGGAGGGTTGTTCAGCACGAGTTGGGTACTCGGGTGGAGTTGAGTACAACATTTCACCCTCAAACAGACGGACAGTCTAAGCGCACTATTCAGATACTTGTGAATATGCTTTGTGCGTGTGTGATTGAGTTTGGAGGGTCTTGGGATCAGTTCTTGCCATTGGCGAAGTTTGCCTACAATAATAACTATTAGTCCAACATTCAGATGGCACCGTATGAGGCTTTATATGGTAGGCGGTGTAGATCCCCGGTGGGTTGGTTTGGGCCGGGTGAGGCTAGATTATTGGGTACAGACTTGGTTCAGGATGCTTTGGATAAGGTTAAGGTGATTCAGGATAGACTCTGTACAGCCTAGTCCAAACAGAAGAGTTACGCGGACCGGAAGGTTTGTGATATTTCCTATATGGTTGGAGAGCGGGTTCTGTTTCGGGTTTCGCCTATGAAGGGCGTTATGAGATTTGGAAGAAGGGAAAGTTGAGTCCGAGGTTTATTGGCCATTTAGAGTTTTTGCAGCGTGTTGGGGAGGTTGCTTATTCTCTTGCCTTACTTCCCAACGTTCACCCGGTATTTCCTGTTTCGATGCTCCGGAGGTATCACGGTGATTTGTCGCACGTGTTGGATTTCAGTTCAGTCCAGTTGGACAAGGATCTATCTTATGTTGAGGATCCAGTGGCAATATGGGATAGGCAGGTTAGAAAGCTGAGGTCAAAGAATATTACATCAATGAAGGTTTAGTGGCGGGGTCAGCCGGTCGAGGAGGCGACCTGGGAGACTGAGCAAGATATGCGCAGTCGTTACCCTCATCTTTTCACTACTTCAGGTATGTCTCTATGCTCGTTCGAGGACGAACGAATGTTTAAGTATGGGGGGATGTAACGACCCGACCGGTCGTTTTAAGAATTTACGCCTTGATCCCCTATTAATTGCTTTCCCCATGTTTATTTCTACTATTTTGATTTTCCAGGATATTCGGTTTTGATTTTCGGAGAGTTTTTGGACACTTAGTCCCTAAATGAGAGCTTAAGATTTGGAAATTTGACCGTAGTAATAACAGTGTCAAGACGGCCTCAGAATGGAATTCTGATGATTCTGTTCGCTCCGTTGGGTGATTTCGGGCTTAAGGGCATGTTAGTATTGTGTTTTGGAGGTACATAGCTAATTTAGGCTTGAAATGCTAAAAGTCGAATTTTGAAGTTTACGCTTTGATAGTGAGATTTTGGTCCGAGGGTCAGATGGAATTCCAAAAGTTGGAGTAGCTCCGTAGTGTTGAATGTGGCGTGTGTGCAAAATTTTAGGTCATTCGGACGAGGTTTGATATACTTTTTGATCGAACGTGTAAATTTAGAGAGTTTACCGTATAAATGGTAACAACAATTAAATTTATAAATGGGATTCTAAAAATATGTGATCTATTTTTATGCTAGTTGTTAGAGCAGATGATGCTAGGAATATGAAGCTTAACGATGAAATGCAAGCTAAAACGAGGTAGTAATCAGACTAACGGGCTTACTGCCCTGGATTCGGACTGGTTGACGGAGGACCTTGGGGTCGATACCTGGGCTCGATCTCAAGCTATCGGGAGTAGTCAGGGATGGGATAACAGTTAAGATATGATTAAACAAGGCTCTTTATGGCCAATACCAAGCAATAAATGAAGAACAAACGGGGGGATGGCAGATGGTAAAATGGCCTCGAGCCAATAAGAACAAGCGAGTTAGATAGAAAAGGGAGAGAGAGATATATATTATTGATCTTGTGGAGAAATAGTTGGAGCAACATCAGCCCTTCACAAAGTAGCGAGGGTTCCCTTTATATAGGAGGGGAACTCGGCTATAGTACAACATGCATTAATTATTAAGTATGGAGATGGGACGGCTAGATGCGACGCTTCGGCATAGGCTCTAGATAGGCCAGCTTTGTCAGACTTAGCCACGTGCCTTAGAAGCTTCCCCTTCTGTGCTGGCCTCGAACTCCATCTTCTTTGAGTCGGGCCTCGACGAGCCCTGAGGGAGGGGACTCGGTCGTGGCTCACCGTTCTCGGGGTCTCGAGGCATTCTTCCGAAATGACTTGATAGCGAGAAATTAAGTCCTCCGATTTTTCCACGTACAGTTAGTCTCTATGTTTCCGAAAACGAGGTGATGGGAAATGATTCTGACACTTGACTCCTCGAGCTTCTTATTGCAACGTCATACCAATGATGCAACCTGTGGTGCGAGCTTTTGTGGCGACCGGGGTGTCCCATGGACTTGTGCATTTCGACTTCATTCAATGTACTGCTAATTCCCATTCTCCAAGGTGAATGTACCGCCGTCAATTTGATTTTTCAAGAATGCAATAACTACGTCTGCCAGTCAATCTTCCAAAGCCTCAATGACCGTGTCGTTACCCCCTACAAATGGGTGTGCCTTGGCATTGTTTTCCCCATCCTAGTACCTTTGTTGGCTCATTTGCCCATTTCTTCTTATCATCTTCTTCTATCCTTGAACATCATGTTTGGGGCTCATGGCCTCAAGGCCATTTGGCGAAGCTCCAGTAGATTGTGTTGTGGAATCTTGTCGGGGCTTCCCCTTATCGAGCATAATCATGCTGTCATGTCGCTGTTGTGCTTGTTGATATGTTTGTCATTGCTGTTGTTGTTGGCCAGAGACGATGATGGGTGGGGAGTCAGTTTTCCCCTTATGTAGACAGTCGTTCGCACTATGCACCGCTGCTCACTCTCCTACCTAGGCCTGGTGTGGCACTTCATCCCTTGGGTTTTTCATTTCCCAAGGGATAAAATGGCACTACTGGCCATTGAGGTTAGGGCCCGCCGAATCTTCAACCTTTGGCTTTGGCGGGCCATGTCTCTTTTCTCTCAACCTCTGTATCCCCTCCTTTTCCTCTTCTTCATCTTTTCCCTCGGCGGGAACCCCCCCGGGGATTGAGCTGGGAACTTAGAGGAGGTGGCAGTCGAAGGAATCGCCCTCGAGAATGTTCACTCGAGGGGGCAATGCTTGGGGATGCTGATACCGGAGATGGACCTTCGAGGATGGACCGGGCTCTCGGGTTTCATCACATGTACATCCTCCTGTTCCTCCATTTTTGTGTAGAGATCCTCTGTAGGCTTTTGTAATTGTATGTAAGGATCCTTCGAGGGCTGTTGTACATGGAAATTTATGAATACGAAGATACTTTCTTGATTTCTATTTTCAGTTTTTGCCCTATTATTGCATGCTCTTGTGTACTTCGAAGCCTTCGAATGTTTTCCTTTGTCGTTGGCCGCTAACATCTAACTTGGGCGCAAGCGCTCTTTCCGATCCTCAGCTGACTGACATGGCTCTTTTCCGAGCCCATCGTCATACCTCGGACAAAGCCTGAATTGATCTGATAGGCTCGAGCTGTCGGGACCTCCGAGCTGGGGGCCTACTTTGAACCTGATGCAGATAGATTTTTAAAGCGTAGTGGATAGACTTCTGTTGAGGGGTTGCCTTATGCTCAGGCAATGCCTCGAGCTCTCCGAGAGCTTTCATGATCGGAGCTTCGCGCGATTATTTTTCATTTGGAAAAGGGAAATAATGAGATCAGGTACTACCTCGAGTTAAATGATGGCGTTGAAGGCTTCTCGATGTCTGACTTCTTTTTTTGGCGGAGATCCACGAGGTTGGGAACTACCTCGAGACTCGAGATAATTCATTTGACTATTTGAGGCCTAACATCTTGTCGATGGATGCCTTTGGGGTCAGGTACTGCTCCAGTATCTGTATCGAGGTCGTTGGCCTCCTGGGCTTACTCTGGACAGGCGAATCGCCATTGTTTCCTGCATATATGCGGGGTGACCCTTGTTTCTTTGGGAGATATCATCATTCAGGATAGCTATCCCTCCGCCTTGGCATCGGGTTCTTCGTCTCTTCAGGCACAAAAAGCGTGGGAGCACATTTTTGCCTTAGTTTGTTGATTCTACCATAGCTATGGAAACTACCTCGGGGCCGACCCGGCAGGGAGGGGAGAGTTACGTGCCCAGCGTTCAGGATCCGCGGGAGTTCCCTCTGAAGACTGTGTCTTTGATAAGAGAGGGACATCTGGAGATAGTGAGGAAATACTGCAGATGGAGAGAGGGGATAACGCTGCAGGCTCTTTCCCCGGGTGAGAGCATTACGGACTTTGCTGATGGATTCTTGAGCGTATACCTATATCCCTTTGCATTTGCCTCCCTTGACAGGGTTGTGCTTGATTTCTGCTTGACGTATCGGGTAACTTTGGCGCAGATACATCCGTCATTTTGGCGAGTGATGCTGATGATGAGGTCCTTTGAGGAGAAGGCTGGGCATGAATTCACGCTCAGCCACCTTGTCATGCTGTACCGGCCCTTTCACCACCGAGGCTTGTTAACCTTGTGATGCCATTCGTCCACGCCTTTTGCTGTTGATGATGAAGGAGGTGAGGACCAAGAGTGGACCAGTCGATTCGTCCGGGTCCGGACGGCTGACATTATCCCCGTGGAGCTTATGTCGTCTCCCGAGGGTTGGAATTATGCTCGTGAGTGGAATGTCTGGCACTTTCTCAGATTTTGCTTATAGCAAAAATCGGTTGAGTAATTATGTTTCTCCCCTTTTGCAGCAACTTCGTGAACGCTGGGAAAAGTTCTCGATCTGCCCGACTGGGTCCGGAGGTTGGTGACCCATTCGACCTGCGACGAGCATAGGTGGCGAGCTGTGTACTAATAGATGGGAAGAGATATACCAAGGTATGCGCGTATGATGCTTTTACCTTGGTCTTCATACATTTGAGATGACACTTTCCTTTTTCTTTGGCGCTGGCATTGCCGTTGCAGATATCGAGCGGCTCCTTGGGAGGAGGATGTTCTCTTCTGGAGAGGGGAAGGAGTCGTCAGCCTCCGAGCTGAGGGATGATGGCGACAAACGAGATCTGTACCCGTAGTGTGATGGAGCTTTTAATGGGGCTGAATGGGACCATGTCTTCGAGAAGAGGGCATAGTCCGAGCCTGCTATTCCCGGAGTGTTTGATTCCCAGACGGCAGTTCCTCCGAGTGAATATGCTTTGCCCGAGGTTCTTCTGTATTATGCGAAACGAATGAAATGAAACAAAGGACGAAGAACACTAACCTTCGAACCTCGACAATCCTAGAACGACAAACAGTGCCTCCTACGGAACTCGAACCGGACCTCACCCGACGAGGAACAATGATGAAACCTCGGACAAACACCTCGACGAGCAAAAGCAACCTCACCGGAAAAACAGAAAGCTCGGACCAAAGTCGACCTCAACGGAAAACAGAAAACTCGGCAAGGCAGAATCGCGGCAACCAACAGCTGCTCGGAAACGCAGCAACGACTGCTTGGCACGCAGCGATAGCTACTCGTTGGACTGGAAATGGTGAAACGGCTGGTTTTCGTTCGGGCTGTGCGTGGGGCTGACGAACTGGAGAGGTTTCGCGGGTGGTGGGGAGCTGGTGGTCTAGCTGGTAACGGCAGTAGGTCGACGATCAGTAGAGCTTATTGGCTGGGGAGGGTAGGTTGTTTGACGATGAGGGAGTGAAGCTGGGGGCTGTGACGACGAAGGCGAATCAACAGTGCTCGTCGGATTTAATGGAGGAAGAAGGCGATGGTCGTTCGGACGTGGAGGAGTGGCGTCGCGATTGGTTTTGGGTTACGACTGGTTTTGGTGCTTGACGAGTGGTTGGGGTGTTGATGGTGGTTTTGGGGTGTTACTCAGGTTGGTCGTGGGTAGGGTTCCATTTTTTGTTCAGTAGGGTTTTTTCTTTCTTCTTTCTGAAGAAGAAAGATGAACAGTAGTTCCCAGCAAAAATATTTTCCAAGTCCTCCCTTTGTGTAGCTTTGCCCGTGCATTTGTAAGCTTCTGCCAAGAAAAATGAGCCCCACGCGTGGTGGGGTTCCACGTGTACGGTGTTCCGTCCGTGTTCCCCACGCGTGTCTCCTCACATGTGGTGGACTCGAATTATTATGGGCTAGGTCCGAAATTAGGCCTAAAACCGGGTAGTTTGAACCCGAATATTATTCTTTTGCCCGGACCCGAGAAATAGAAACACGACGTTGCTCAACTAATTATGTAAGCAAAATAACTACAAAAATAAGACTAATAATTAACACAAAACTAGATTTTTTTAAATATATTTTTCAAGATTAAAATAACTACAAAATACTAATAAAACTATTTTTTTGTAATTTTTGTTTTTAATATAAAGATAAAATATAAAGTAACATTTTTTGTATTTTTCAAAATTAAAATGACTATAAAACATTAATAGAACTATATTTTTGGTAATTTTCGAAATTATATAAAGTACAAAAATAAAGTACAATTTTTGTATTTTTTCAAGTTTATGAGAAGTACATAAACTAAAATTTATATACATATTTTTGTAATTTTCCTTTTTTGCGACGAAATAAAGCAAAATAGTCAAAATAGCTATATTAGACCTAAATTACATATTTATGCTAAAAATGTGAAAATTCTCGGGGAGGGTCAAAAATCAGGTGTCTACACTTTTGACCAGGCAGGCTGGTTTCGGTGTTTGGCGGGATCCTCATGGGTCCAGAACTAATCAGGCAGGCCTGAAGGTTTTTAAGTGTGATTTTTGACGTGGACATGTGTTGGGGTCTCCGATCTTTGCCTAGCTGTTTAGGCTTAGTCTCTGAGTCAAGCCTTGACTCGAGCTTGTCTGACCTTCAATATTTTGTGCCTGTGTGGGCGGATAGTAATTATTCTTGTTTCTTGCCCTTGGGTATATGCTGTTTCGACTATTTTGGGTCCAATCTCCAAGCCGCTTTATGACTCGAGCTTTAATTGACCGTCAAGTTCTTTCCTGCCCGCATGGGCGGACAAAGATTTCTTTTTGTGCTTCTGGTCGAGGTGACCATACAAGTGCGTGTCCCGGAGGCTCATTTGGCTGGCGACAATGGCATTTATGTCGTGCCCTTAGGCATATTGCAGTTAACTATTTTGGATCTGGCTTCCGAATCGGGCTACGACTCGAGCTCATTTTAATCCTTAAGTTTTCAATTTTTGAGCTGGTGACAGTTGGTCTTACGATGTTTGGTCGTTGAGACCTTTTTAGTGTGTGGCCCGGAGGCTCGTTTGGCTGGCGATAATGGCTCTTACGCTTTTGCCCGTAGGATTTTTTGTAGGCTTTTTTTCCCTCTAATTAAGGTCTTTTTGAAATGATTTTGCCCGACCCGTCGTCAGTTCTGGAAGAACCTCGATTTCAAGTCGTTAGCGGCGATGTTCGAGCACCTCGGAAGGTTCTTAGCTCGTAGGCTGAGTAGCTCGAAGCCTTGTAATATGGAGCTGACATGGTCGAAGCTCATATTTCCTATTGAGGGAAGCCTGTTTTAACTAGTTCTTTCCGAAGTATATTCGAAGCAATGGCCTGCGATTTTGTTAGCGACAGTCGGGCGTCCCCGAGTCGCGTTAATTTGGCTGGAGCAGCCATTTTGACCATAGTCATATGTGTTTGGCCAGATCCATTTTTGATCCCGAGTGATAGTTTAGGCGTCTACACTGAGGGTATGCCCTTCCGGGATTCTTACAAATGCGATGTATAGCCTAAAATTCGGGATTGAATTTTTACGCCTCTAGTAAGGTCTTACAAAATTTTCATACCTGTTGAGGTCTTACAGTTTGTCATGCCTGTTGAGATCTTACAGTTTTTGTTGCTATGTAGAACAGATCTGGTTACGCCGAGTCTGCCCGCTCGGGGTCTTACAGTTTTGGGTTTTCCAGTCATGGTAATCGGTGACAGTCTCCAAGTCATCGAGTTTGCTTAGGCTCGAAGGCCATTATTCGTGAGCTCGGAGCTACCTCATTGGGGCCTTATGAGCCCGTAATTCTGACCCTGGGGCCGTGCTGGTGCCAAATTGTTGACGCTGAGTCTCCAAGCATTTCGAGACACATTCGGTGGATGGATCCCTGCCGAGAGTATGCTTAATTTCCTTTTCTGGAGCATGAGATGTTAAAAGATATTCTTTATTGCTTGGCGTAAATATATATTGATTCATCGTTGTGAGCTCGGCTTGTGCGAGCGTGGCTCCCTAGGCCGTTTGGTCTGGTACATGATTCCTTATCGATACTCAGTTTGTCGTTCTCCGGTCCTTCCGAGAGGACGGTGCCTCCAAAAAGGGGGGGGGGTGCTCTTCATCGTTTGATTGCAGAAGAAGGCCTGTGATCTTGTCGGATCCTCCTCAGGGGCATGTTGCTCCACTAAGTATCTTGCTGGCGAAACCCTCTTTGGGGTGAAAGTCCATCCAAGGGGAAAGAGCACGGTGGCTCTAGTTAAGGCCTTCAAGGCTCCGGGTAGAGTTAGATCCTCCGAACGCCCTAACCCGGTGTATGCATATAGGTTAGTAAAAAAATATCAAAGGAGTGAAGCAGTTCTTCCGTACCACGGGACGTGTAGGTAACGTTTCGAGGTTAGGTATGTTCCTACCGTTTCGGGATGTGGACTCTAGTACAGCCCTCCGCTGTGTTTAATCGGGCTTGGCCGAAGATGTGGTTTGCTTACCCTTTGACTCTTTCGAGAGTAGAGATGTTGGTGCTGGCAGTGTGTCACGTGATGCGGGATTTACTCTTGCCGCGTGTCGCTTCCTGCCGATGGTTTTAATTCCATCCCTTGTCTGGAAATATTTCCCTTTTTGGTGAAGTGGGGACGACCTTATCTTCGGGCTATGAGGCCGAGGTCGTCCGAATAAGGTGTTCGTGCCTTACATCTCCTTTGATGACATGGAACTCGGTATTCCGGTCTTGGCCGATCATGATGTGCTGCGGGGAATGGTCTTTCCCCCTTATTGTGGCGATCGCCATTTGGAGTCCATCAAAGATTCGGGAGGTGGTTATGTTTTGACCTGACGGTCCGACAATGTTGATCGAGTCACCTGAACTCATGAGCACATGCTTTATAAAAAATGGATCGAGTAAGGAAGAAGGTTACCAGTACATCATTGCGATATCGAGACGAGGTCTCGGTATCCTCTTTGTTGACTATAAGGGCATCCCTGGGGGTATACCCCCAGGCCTGCCATTCTCCGGTGCTAAGAAATTTGGCTCTCCTTTTTACGAGTCCTTAAAAAGGGTCGTCGTTCCTCCATCACCGTGGTGATGCGCTGCGGTCCGCTTGTTTCGTTCCTCCTAGCTGCCTTTCGTACTAGGGGCCGAACTTGAATTCGGTCGCTCATCAGTTCTCGGTGGCAATTTTTATGGAGTGTCTTGGCATCCTTCCTTGGGAGCTAGTGGCTACCTTCGGCCCTGCCACCGCACTCGTTATGTAGTTCCTGCACCAGGCTACAATTTCTTGGGGGGAATTCGACTGTATTGATCTAAGCCATTTGATATCCCCGGTTTCGCCTATAGCGAGCACGATGTTTGGTATAGCGATATGGAAATTGTACTCTGGTGGGCGAGGCGCCCTTGCCAGCCATTTGTCCTCGTCAAATTCTCTTTTATTAACGATTCCTTAAGGATATTTCCCTCGGGCCATTCCTCGATCGTTGTGAGGTAGATTGCATCTAGCGGTGTTCCTCATGTCTGTGACGCATGGGCAGTTCCTTTCTCTGTTTGGCATTGGTTTCTTTGCCAGGAACCTGTTTGGGTAAGTTAAGCCCGAGGAGGCTCCCGGACGGGCATCCATGACCCTGGTTCGCGACCAATGCCGGGTACGGGCATCCGACCAGGTTTTGACTGGGTACCTGATCAAGCTTTGTTTGAGCTGCCCTGGAATCGTCGGGCTTGGTTTGTTTAGGATTTAAGTGAAGGCTTGTATTGCCCGGTCATCCAAGACCGGGGGTAATCCCGTTTGTTCCATTGGGAAACGAGGTGCTAATCCCCGTAGCGTTTCATTATCCCTTTGCTTAGCCTTGGATGCATCGGGCCTTCTCGTCGTCATTTCGATAGCGCTGGTGTATGCCTTCATGAATGAGTCTGACGGTACGGTAGGCGAGTTTATGGGATCGGGCGCTAGGTTGTGACGCCACTTCATGGTCCCTTTCGAGAATGTTTCCTCGAGCCTCTTCAATAAGAAGGGCTCGATCTCATCATCTTTTGGGTCGTTGCCTTTTCCTGCGCACGTATAGGCGGTGATGTATTCATTGGGATCTGAGGTCCCGTTGTTCTTAGGGAGTTCTGGCATTCTGGACTTCTTTGAAATGGGTTCCGAGGCCACTTCCTCAGGGAACGGCCATTGCATGAACTTCCGCGAACCCGATTCAACTCTTTTTGAGAGATCCCCAAACCTCTTTGCTATGGCAGGGTTGGCTACCGATCCGTTATTGCTTGATCTATCAGGAATTTGCTCGGCGGGGGGAGTCATTTTCGGCACTACTATGTTGGGAGTCTCTGGGTGGCTTTGTAACTGAGCGATGGCCAACTGATGTGCCTGCAACATTTCAAGAATAACATGAAGACTAACTTCTTATTCTTCCTGGGCTGGGGTTCTTTAGGCTTTCTGTCGGTCGATATGTCGTACGCTCCTGTCGGTGTGTGAGGTTTCGCCGACCTGTTGTGCACCCCGTGAATCCGTGTCCGCTGGAACTGGTCCAGGCGCGTCATTAGGATTTTGTGGTTGCGCTCCGGCAGCTGGAGGAGCCACGCCATTTTTCCCGTGGTTTTCAAGGTTGTCATTCTCGATTTCGTTGACTGAGCCAGACATTTTGGCTTGAAATCAAGAGATCTTGGACAAGAGAAAGTGTGAAAGATAACTTGTGTTTTTGGGATGGAACTAGCAAGAAATTAATCACTATTATATTTAGCCCCACGGTGGGCGCCAAACTGTTTACCGTGAAAATGGTAACAACAATTAAATTTGTAAATAGGATTCTAAAAATATGTGATCTATTTTTATTGTAGTTGTTAGAGCAGATGATTCTAGGAATATGAAGCTTAAAGATTAAATGCAAGCTAAAACGAGGTAGTAATCAAACCGAGGGGCTTACTGCCCTGGATTCAGACTGGTTGAAGGAGGACCTCGGGGTCGATACTTGGGCTCGATCTCAGCTATAGGGGGTAGTCAGGGATGGTATAACAGTTAAGATATGATTAAACAAGGCTCTTTATGGCCAATACCAAGTAATAAATGAAGAACAAACGGGGGGATGAGCCCCGAGGGAGGGGACTCGGTCATGGATCCTCATCCTCGGGGTCTCGAGGCATTCTTCCGAAATGACTTGATAGCGAGAAATTAAGTCCTCTGATTTTGCTGTGTACATAGTGTCACTCCTCCTTTTTGCGCGCCCGCCCCGAAGAGTAGAACGCGCGAGGGGAGTTTTTCCAATTTAAGTGACAATATTCGAAATTGGATTATTTATTTAATTCAGAGTCGCCACTTGGGAAAGGTTTGGCTTTTGGTGTCCCAAGTCACCGGTTTATATTGAATCCCAAATCGAGGAAAATATTCGACTTTTCCAAATGAAGTCTGCGAACCAGAAATTCTAAGTAAGGAATTCTGTTGACCCGAGGGAAGGTGTTAGGCACCCTCGAATCCCGTAGTTCTAGCACGGTCGCTTAAATTGTTATAATGGCTAAATATCTTATTTAAATATATGTTACGACTTACGTGCTTTTATTAAGTTTAAACCGCTCTTATTATTATCATTTATTTTTATAGAATTGCAACGTCGTGAAAATGCGTCTCGAACCACGTCACAATCAATGCACCCGTGGTCGTCGACACATTTTGACTCCGTTGAGATTTGGATTCGGGTCACATCAATGTGCACCCGAGTTTAAGAATGTAATTTAATTAATCCGCGCCTAAAGAGTCTAACCGCGTTATTATTTTCGGGGAAGGCCATGAAATTCGCTAAACAGCCTGTCCTGAATTCTAAATATTTATTATGGTTAGTTATTGAGGGCCCCGCAGTTTGCATTTTTATCTGGCGAGGCTCGTCTCTATTTTAGAAAGGATATCCTAAAGCGGCTACATTTCTAAATGCATTTGTCTAAAAATAGAAGAAGAAAGACACCCGTTAATTCAAGTATATGCTTTGGCCTAACCCGGATCCTTGTCAATTTCTGATTAATTACTTATAACATGGAGAGACGTCATACCCTGTGCAACATGCTTTTAATTGGACAAAGAAGTCACATGCGAGATCGACAAAATACAATACTTAATCCGAACAACATCCTAAAATCGGATTTAAATTAACTTGCTTAAACAGGATTAAAGAATTCCTTATCAAAGGATGTTACTGATGATGTTCAAAACTAATCCTATAAACTGCCTAAAGGAAATCGAACTGGGTGATTCAAAACTATATTATATTTGGTTAGATTTAAAAGCCGCTCGCCCCTACTTATTCAAAGCATGCTATATTATATTTGGTTAGATTTAAAAGCCGCTCGCCCCTACTTATTCAAAGCATGCTGAAAGAGTGAATTTAATTTTAACAATCGTACTAAATAGTTTCACATTCCATGAATTATATTTACATCCTGTATGCTACTAAACGAATCAAATACCACAGTTTCAAATTAACATAAACTTTAATTAAGTACAAACTTACTAATGTATTCTCTATTATCTATAAACTAAAATTTACACAACTTAACAACATTTATGAAAAGGCAGTCAGTAAATAGCGGGTGATTATAACTCCTTCAAATCTTTCTATTCATGCTTTTCAATGTTACATTTAGCTACACCAATGTGAGACTCGAGATGTGTACCTGGAAATACTGAAAATGCAAAGGAGAAAAGGAAGAAGATAGGGAAATCAGCAGCAACAAGAAACAGAATAGCAGCAGCAGCAATAAGCAAAATAATTGGAATAGAATCAAGATCCCAGCTAGACCAAATCCCAGAGTAAACCAACAAACAACCAGCAGACTCAGTTGGATTTAGAAGAAATCAGTATAGGACAAACAGGTCAAGACCATTGAAATCAAGACAGCAAGAAGAATGCAATTTCTAGTTTTGTCTGTCTGTGTTATCAAACAGAGTTCTTTTCCCAGTTTTCTGCTTTTCAGAACTTCAACTCTCAATCTCCAAACTAAGTTTTCTGTGTGTATTCTCTTTTTCTCTATCTGTGTGTGTGTATCTATGTCTATCTTAAGGTCTGTCTGCCTGTCTATGTATGTGTGTGTATGTATTTTGCTCTCTCTTATCGGATCTATCTCATGTCTCCTCCAAACTGATGGAAGTCCCTCTCTTTTATAAGCCTCAAATCACCCCTTTAACAGCCTGTTTAGACAAGAAGAACACCCTCCCATGTGCTCTCCTATTTTCAGATTCCACTTAGCTAATTAAGTATAAACAAACCCCATGATATTCCCTGGCAGACTTACTTTTGAGTAATATTTATTATTTCTAAATCTAAAGTAGAGTATGGGCAGCAGAATGTAGTCTGACAGCATATGCTGTCAATTTATTTTAATTCAAAAAGGGCCTTTATGCACATGTTATGCACAAGTGCACATGCCATCAATTCAGATTGCAATTACAGACTACACCTTAAATTTCTGAAATCAAATTAACAACTATAAGTAACTAAACTCAGTTCCTAATTGATTCAGGCAATGCCTAACAGAAATAGGTCGATTGGTCATTGTTCGGACAATTGAAACTAATTGACGACATATGTCGACTAATTATAACATGTACAATCAAAGACCATGATCAGAAATTTAACAGCATCAATAAGGGTTCAAATTGTACTGGCAACACAGAGGTTAACTTGGGGATTGATTAATCAAACAATTTCAATTCAGCCAATTAGGCAGTTCACATACATACACATTATCAGTGAATGAGGAAACATTCGATCAAACAAAAGGGGTACAGGCAAGGTGGACAATCAACAGTTGATAAACAATTCAAAGACAACAAATTACACAAGACATTCGGCCAATACGAACAGACCTTTAAACCACACACGTACTGAATAACAAAGAGAAAACAAACTTACCTTAAAACTTTGAAAGCAGAAACAGAAAAATCAACTTGTGTTGTACAGACCCTTTCTCAAGGTTGAACGGACTTTAATCGAAATGTTTCTCAAATGAGAAACACTTCGATTAAGGTCCATTAGACCCTAATATCTTGGTTCGAACAGGCACGGAACAAGCACGAGGAAACCTAGGGTTCTAGAGGGCAGATTTGGGTTTTGGGCTTTCTTGGTTAGATTCGGACCAAACCAAGCATGGTTTGGTCACGAGGGGGGTCCGGTGATTGTCTGGTATGAATCTAGGGCAGATCGGTGTAGATTGAGTTTTGCTCGAATCTTCAAATGAAGATTCGAGGACCTAGAGGATGATTCGAACTAAACGGTCCACAGATCCATGTTCAGGGGGGTGAGATGGTCCTATGGTGTTAAGGTGAAGGCCACCGGCGTTCATGCCGCCGGCTTTCATGGTGAAGAATACAGGGGCGGCTAGGGTTTGGAGGGGAAGGGGATGAGGACGAAGGTGACCTAAGGCTGGGGGTTCGGATAGGGGGGCAGGGTAAAGGTTATGGGTTTATATAGTTAGTGAGGAGTTGATTCCTAGCCGTTGGATGGGGTGCGATGAAGGGTCAGGATCTCTTGGCTGATGGGGGACGGTGTCGTTTCATCCTAAAGGGGTTTGGGTCGGTCCGAGTGGAAACGGGTCGGGTTCATCAGTGGGTTATGGGGAAGTGATCTTGGCCGTTGATCAATCTAAGATCAACGGCCCAGATCAGACCAGGTTAAAACGGTGTCGTTTGGAAGCTCTGGGTATCAGCTGGTCTGGACCGGGGCAGGCTCACGTTCTGGGCTTGATTTGGGCCTCAAATTTTAAAATAAAATGAGCCCAAGCTGATTTTCAAACCAATTCTGCATTATTATATTTTTTATATATATTTTTTATTTTATTTTTAAAACAAAACCCAAGTAAATCAAATTAAAATTAAATAGACACTTAATACAATTATTTGCACACACATATTAAAATATTTGAAGCAGGTAAAATCAAACAAAATAAAAAATCACGGACAAAGATGCCTATTTATGATTTTCTATTTAACAACCGGATTACGGTTCAAATTGCGCATGACACATACATTTTTTGTATTTTGTTTTTAATAAAATAAAATGGGCAAAATTATAAATAATTAACAAAGTGCCATGTAAAATCCAAAAGATTGTACAGCAGGACCATTTGTTATTATTTTATTTCTTTTGGAGCGATTGTCGCGTAAAACAAAAATCACGTGCTCACAGCTGCCCCTCTTTGTTCGGAAACACGAAGAGTTTTCGTGCAAAGATAAAGTGAGCGGATATGAGCAATTTTTGCCTATGGACCACTCCGTGTGAAGCATGTTTTTGAAAGATTTGACTGAATCTTTGCTTCAAAGATTTCCTACATATCCTGGGCTAAACAGGAATCAGGTCAATGTAGTTCGGGAAGCTTCGGTAGCTGGGACTACCATGGGATTGCAATGCTTGCTGCTACTGCTGTTGCTGTTGTCACCTGCTTTACTGACCGCCTTATTACAACCAAAGAAAAATTGAAACTGAACTAAATACTTATATGCATGTCAACTGCTAGTTACAAGATCCCTATCTATGATTCTTTTGCGACTTGATCATGGGTCTTAGCTGATTTTGCTTGGAGACTTCGATCCGAATCTTGATGCTTGCGAGTTGTAGGTGCTTGTTTAACCTCTGGGATACTCAGTGAGACGTGACTGGCAGAGTTCTGGACCTTAATCAAATCTTGGAACGATCCGCCTTCCATTTTCTCCGGTATCTCGGGACATCTTCTTTTTGTCCTTTTCTTTTTTGATTCTGAGTTGAGACTCATCTCGTGGGTCATTTCGATCCGTGTGGCTCGAGGTTAGACCTGCGGGAGAAAACAAACAAACGAACGAAATTTTCTGCCCCAGTTTCACTAGGAAAATTTCGTTAATTATTCGCCAGGAAGTTCATAAAATTGAGGAAGGAAGATAAAAATGCTCAGTTCAGGGTTGGAGCCCTAATACCGAATAGCTGGGGAGAAGTTCAGTTTTTAGAGTTGAAACTCTAATACTGACCAACTGGGGAAAAGTTCAGTTTAGGGTTTTAAAACTCTAATGCTGACCAAAGGAAAAATTCAGTTTAGGGTTTAAAACCCTAATGCTGACTAAAGGAAAAATTCAGTTTAGGGTTTAAAACCCTAATGTTGACCAAAGGAAAAATTCAGTTTAGGGTTTAAAACCCTAATGCTGACTGAAAGGGAAAAGTTCAGTTTAGGGTTTAAAACCCTAATGCTGACTAAAAGGAAAAAGTTCAGTTCAGGGTTTTAAAACCCTAATGCTGACTAAAGGGAAAAGTTCAGTTCAGGGTTTAAAACCCTAAGGCTGATTAAAGGAAAAAGTTCAGTTCAGGGTTTAAAACCCTAATGCTGATTGCATGAAAAAACTCAGTTTAGGGTTTAAAACCATAATGCTGGATGGAAGGAAAAGCTTAGTTTAGGGTTTAAAACCCTAATGCTGGCTAAAGGAAAAATTTAGTTTAGGGTTTAAAACCCTAATGTTGATTGCATGGAAAAACTCAGTTTAGGGTTTAAAACCCTAATGTTGACTGGAAGGAAAAGCTTAGTTTAGGGTTTAAAACCCTAATGCTGGCTAAAGGAAAAATTCAGTTTAGGGTTTAAAACCCTAATGCTGATTACAGGAAAAAGTTCAGTTTAGGGTTTAAAACCCTAATGCTGACTAAAAGGAAAATTCAGTTTAGGGTTTAAAACCCTAATGCTGACTACATGGAAAAGCTCAGTTTAGGGTTTAAAACCCTAATGCTGGCTGAATGGAAAAAAGTTTAGTTTAGGGTTTAAAACCCTAATGCTGATTGCATGGAAAAGCTCAGTTTAGGGTTTTAAAACCCTAATGTTGGCTGAATGGAAAAATTCAGTTTAGGGTTTAAAACCCTAATGCTGATAACAGGAAAATTCAGTTTAGGGTTTAAAACCCTAATGCTGACTGCATGGAAAAGCTCAGTTTAGGGTTTAAAACCCTAATGCTGGCTGAATGGAAAAATTCAGTTTAGGGTTTTAAAACCCTAATGCTGATAACAGGAAAATTTAGTTTAGGGTTTAAAACCCTAATGCTGACTGCATGGAAAAGCTCAGTTTAGGGTTTAAAACCCTAATACTGGCTAGCTGGGGACAAAATTCGAGAACAACAACTGACCTCTTTTTTTGAATTTTCTTGTTTTAGTAAAAGACAAAAGGGAGTTTCGTGGAAGCTTACCTTTCGAGTGAATTCCTTATTGCCAAAATATTTCTTGTACCCATGTACCTTCTTCTTTGGGCGACACCTGCTTCTTGCACGGTTGTCTTGGATTAAACTTGTTTTAACTTTTCAGACAAAGAACAATTGTTAGTTCAGAAATGACGGTCGGTTTGGTGACCTTGATCGTTCCCGGTTGCTTTGTTGCGTCTTCATTTCTGTTGCGAAGTCCCGCCATTGATTTGATTCATATGTCGAAACCCTTTAGACTGCTCAGGCTTGTATTTCCAGATTCTGTGATGATTTGCCTCGTAAGGCTCTTTTTTCTTTCCTCTCTTTTTTTGTCCCGTTTTGCTTGGAGGTTCTCAACAGTGATTTTATTGGAGGCATTCTGTGGGGATTTGTACAAAAGGAAGCCCTGTGGGGGAATATTTACAAAGTGGATTCTTTGTGTGGATTTTTGTACAATGGGGCATGCTGGGGATTTGTTTCGAAACGGTCTTTCTAGGATTTGTTGGGGTAAGCTTGTTGGGGAATTTTTACAAAGGGATTCGCTGGGGATGTGCTGGGGAGATTCCAACGGGGATTTTTTTTTTTTTAATATATATTGGGGAGACTCTGTGGGGGATTGTACAAGGGGAGACTCTGTGGGGATTCGTCCGAAGGCGGACTTGCTGGGGGAAATTTCTCTTTTTCCTCTTTACTTCGAACGCCATCAAACATCATGATTCATCAAGTTTGGACAGACGTACCAACGAAACGGGGTGTTTTCCTTCATGAAACGGAATTCCGTGAAAACAAACCTGCCACCTGCCCTTTCCGGTGTATCCTGAACTTGGGGTTAAAACACAAAAAGGATTCAAAGAGGAACAAAGAAAAGAGAAAACAAATTTCAGGAAGGGAGTGTCCCTTTTGGGACGAGAAAGACTTATCTGAGGAAGATAACGCTGGCTTTAAATGACATGACATGCTCTTTGGACTGGACGCCTGACCTTCCATGAACTTGCGTTTCCCTGAACCAGAACGGATCTGTGATTCCAAACCGGTGGAACTTTGCCGAGACCTCCTTGGGGTGGAGTCATTCTTTTCGGCCAACAGCGCCCTTTGCGGGTTTTCGCCGGCTGACCTCTCTCATTTCTCTTCATGTCATCGCTTGATAGCACTCTTTGTGATTTTTTACTAAACAAGCTCTCTCATTTTGGTTTCTCTACTCCCGTCGCCTCGTGGTGCCCGAAGGTTTTCACCGACGAGACTCTCTCATTTTATCTCTCTCAATTCAGAGTGTGCCGATCTCCATTTGTGACGCTTATTGGTTTCCCACTATCTTTGGTAATTGATCTGAAGGCTCGTGCTTGGTAAAGAGAGGTAGATGATACTAACTTCTAAACTGCTCGACGTGCCCCGGTTTCAATTTCAGGGTGAATGGGATTTTATTGTTGGTGTGACTGAACCTCAGGGAGAGGCTGCCTACGTATCCTTTCGGAATCAAGTCAAACGTAGTTCAGGCCTCAATCAATGTTTTTTTTTGTTTTTGTTTTTTTTTGTTTTTTGTTTTTTTTTTGTTTGTTTTTGGTTTTTTTGTTTTTTGTAAGCGGCTCAAAGGTTTGTAGAGAGAATTGGGTAGTGTTTGGGGAGTAGTGGGGAATAAAACCTTCGTCATTTCAAATGTGTCAAGACTACTGGAGTATAATTCAGATGTAGTATCTCTTGACTGCATCCACATTTACTGCTGTTTCGGGGTCATTTCCTTCGATATCACCTAGATACAATGCTCCTTTCGGCAATATCTTCCTTATGATGTATGGGCCTTTCCAATTTGGAGCAAACTTCCCTTTTGCTTCCTCATGATGCGGCAGAATACGCCTCAGTACCAACTGACCTACTTCAAAATTCCTGGGTCGGACTTTCTTGTTGTAAGCACGGGCCATCCTTCGTTGGTACAACTGTTCGTGACAAACCGCGTCCATTCGGTTTTCATCAATCAAAGTCAATTGTTCTAATCGAGTCTTGACCCACTCGCTGTCTTCGATTTCTGCTTCAACAATGGTTCGAAGCGAAGGGATTTCTACTTCTGCTGGTATCACAGCCTCGGTCCCATAAACCAAAAGATAAGGAGTTGCTCCTACTGACGTGCTTACTGTAGTGCGATACCCCAACAATGCAAATGGAAACTGCTCATGCCACTGTCGGGAACTTTGGATCGTTTTCCTCAAAATCTTCTTGATGTTTTTGTTCGCTGCTTCTACAGCGCCATTGGCCTTTGGCCGATAAGGAGTAGAATTCCTATGCGTTATTTTGAATTGCTCGCATACATCTTCCATCAAGTGACTGTTCAAGTTTGTTGCATTATCTGTAATGATAGTCGCAGGAATACCGAAACGACAGATAAGATTTGAGTGTACAAAATCCACTACAGCTTTTTTAGTAACCGACTTGAGAGTGACAGCCTCTACCCATTTTGTGAAGTAATCGATGGCAACCAGTATAAATCTGTGTCCATTTGAAGCCTTTGGCTCGATTGGTCCAATGACGTCCATGCCCCAGGCGATAAATGGCCAAGGTGCAGACATGGGATGCAGCTCGGTGGGAGGTGCATGAATCAAATCACCGTGCACCTGACACTGATGACACTTCCGAACGAAACTAAAGCAGTCCTTTTCCATGGTCATCCAGTAATAACCTGCTCGAAGGATTTTCTTTGCCAAGACATACCCGTTCATGTGAGGTCCGCACACACCTGCATGTACTTCGTGCATGATCTTTCTCGCCTCCTCAACGTCGACACATCTTAGGAGGTTGAGGTCCGGGGTTCTCTTGTACAACAATTCACCGCTCAGAAAGAAACCACTTGTATGTCGTCTAATGGTCCTCTTTTGATCTCCAGTAGCATGCTCGGGGTATTCTTGCGTTTTCAAGAACCTCTTGATGTCATGGTACCAAGGCTGCGTATTTGATCCCGCCTCGATTACATTGCAGTAACCGTGTCTTTCCCTGATTTGGATTTCCAAAGGATCGACGTGGGCGTTACCCGGGTAGGGTAGCATTGAAGCCAGAGTAGCAAGTGCATCTGCTAGTTCATTGTGACACCTCGGGATATACCTGAACTCTATTGATGTAAAGTGCTTGCCGAGGTCCTCCACATGCTGTCGGTAAGGGATAAGTTTGACATCCCGAGTCTCCCATTCGCCTTGGGCTTGCCGGATAATCAGGTCAGAATCTCCCATAATCAGTAAGTCTTCGACATCCTGATCGATTGCCATATGCATGCCCATGATGCAGTCTTCATACTCAGCTGTATTATTTGTGCAAAAGAAACGAAGTCTAGCTGTGGCGGGATAATGCTGACCAGAAGGCGAGATCAAAATTGCCCCAATCCCTACACCTTTGGCATTCACGGATCCATCAAAGAACATCTTCCAAACATGAGCGTCCTACGAGACCACTTCTACGATGTTCACTTATTCATCTGGAAAGTAGGTACTCAATGGCTGGTATTCCTCATCGACCGGATTTTCGGCCAAACGATCTGCTAGCGCCTGGGCTTTCATTGCCGTGCGAGTGACATAGACTATGTCGAATTCAGTAAGCAAGATTTTCCACTTGGCCAGTCTTCCAGTAGGCATCGGTTTCTAAAATATATACTTCAAAGGATCCAACCTGCTTATGAGGAACGTAGTGTGGGCTTGGAGATAATGTCTCAGCTTTTGAGCAACCTACGTGAGAGCGCAACAGGTCCTTTCCAGCAGAGTGTATTTGGCCTCGTAGCCGGTGAATTTCTTGCTCAAGTAGTAGATTGCTTGCTCCTTCTTTCCGGTTATGTCGTGTTGCCCGAGGACGCAACCGAAAGAGTTCTCCAAGACTGTCAGATACAAGAAAAGTGGCCTCCCTGGTTCTGGAGGGACCAAGACTGGGGGATTCGAAAGGTATTCTTTGACTTTATCAAAGGCTTCTTGACACTCAGTTGTCCATTTGATCGCCGCATCTTTCCTTAACAGCTTGAATATGGGCTCACACGTGCTTGTCAGCTGGGCAATAAACTGATTGATGTAGTTCAACCTGCCCAACAGACTCATCACGTCTTTCTTTATTCTCGGGGGAGGCAGATCTCTGATGGATTTTATCTTAGTTGGATCTAGCTCGATACCTCTCCTGCTTACGATGAAGCCCAAAAGTTTGCCCGACGGAACTCCGAAAGCACACTTGGCTGGGTTTAGCTTCAAGTCATACTTCCTTAGTCTCTCGAAGAATTTCCTCAAGTCTTGGATGTGATTATCCTGCGTCCTGGACTTGACTATCACGTCGTCCACGTACACCTCTATTTCCTGATGCATCATGTCATGAAAAATGGCAGTCATGGCCCTCATGTAAGTAGCCCCAGCATTCTTCAAACCAAATGGCATGACCCGATAACAGTAGGTGCCCCAAGGCGTGGTGAAGGCAGTTTTCTCGGCGTCCTCTTCATCCATCAATACCTGATGATACCCAGCGTAACAATCTACGAAAGACTGTATCTCGTGTTTGGCGCAATTATCAACGAGGATGTGGATGTTGGGCAGTGGGAAATTATCTTTGGGACTTGCTCTATTCAAATCTCGGTAATCTACACATACCCGAGTTTTCCCGTCCTTTTTCGGTACTGGAACCACATTTGCCAACCATGTTGTATATTGGACTACCCGAATCACTCCCGTTTTCAGTTGTTTGGTGATCTCCTCTTTAATCTTGTCACTGACCTCAGTTTTGAACTTTCGTTGCTTTTGTTGAACTGGAGGACAATCAGGATGAATCGGCAATTTATGAACCACTAGATCAACACCTAGACCCGGCATGTCATCATATGACCAAGCAAACACGTCTTTAAATTCAAAAAGAAGTTGAATTATCGCCTCTCGCGTTTTCTTGTCCGTGTGAATGCTTATTTTGGTCTCCCGGATTTCTTCAGGAGTTCCTAAATTAACCGGTTCGGTGTCATTCAGATTTGGCTTAGGTTTATTCTCAAAATGTTCCAACTCTCGGTTTATTTCCCTAAAAGCTTCTTCTTCATCATATTCTGGTTCTGGGTTCATTAATTCGCAGTTAAATAGCTCGTTGTGATCTGGGCGTGAAGTCCGCAAGCATGTCATATTTAAAGCCGCATTATTATAACTGAAAGGAAAGATAAAAGGAAAAATAACAAAAATCAGAACAAAAGAAAGAATGGGAAAGCAATGATGATTTTTTTTATTTTCTTTGGAAAGTTGGAAGACAACAATGTTTACAACTTAGGAATTCAAAACAACAATTGAAAGGAAGAAAACGTTCAAGTTATGTCCTGGAGACAACTTGTGACACAGGAAAGGTGGCAGGACAGGTCTACCCGGACTTCCGTCTAGTCGGGAATGGCGTGGCCTCCCAGTTTTGAAGTTTGGCATTCGGCCCCACGTACATCATCTCAGCAGTGCTTGTGCCTTCACCTGGTTGAACCATGTGGACCTCGTAGAGCATCTCTCTCATCGCCCCACATATCTCCTCGATTTCCTCAGCTGTGAAGACCTCATCATCTTCTTCTTCGGCGTACCTTGGCCTGATGAAAGTTGCATATAAATTCGGCAATGGTCGAGGTAACTTCCAACCCTCATTTTTCCTTTTCTTTGCCCACTCTTCGTCTGCTGGAGTAGGTTTGAAGCCTAATCCAAAGGGTTTCTTGGTAATCGGCAAGGTAATGGGTTCTGTTATTCCCTGAAGGGTTCGTCCAAGCCCTTTCCCTGGCCTAAATCCGTGCCGGATCATCTCTTTGGCCACCATAACCGAGGCGTTAGACAAGAAAGGCTGGGGGCAGGGTATTCCCTCTTCGTGCTGCTCTGCCAGTACAATCTCAAAAGCTTGATAGACCGTATGTTCGCTCCCTTCTCTCGGTTCCAGATATGGGATGGATGGGTCCCGATAAATAGCATGCTCATCTTCCCCATGGACCACGATCTCTCGGTCTTCGTACTCGAACTTCACCATCTGGTGAAGAGTGGAAGGCACGGCTCCTGCCGCATGGATCCAAGGTCTGCCAAGGAGAAAATTGTAGGATGTATCCATGTCGAGCACCTGGAAGGTTACTTGAAATTCGACTGGTCCTATGACCAACAACAGGTCTATTTCTCCCATGGTATCTCTCTTGATGCCGTCGAAAGCCCTTACGCAGACATTGTTGGGTCGGATTCTTCCGGTCCCAATTTCCATTCTTTGTAGCATGGAGAGTGGGCAAATGTAAACACCTGATCCCCCATCCAACATTACCCGCTTGACATAATAGTCTTCGCATTTAACTGTTAGATGCAAAGCCTTGTTGTGTGCCGCTCCTTCCGGGGGTAAATCATTCTTGCTGAAAGAGATTTGGTTAACGGCGAAGAATCTTTCTGTCATCCGCTCTAGTTGTTCCACCGAGGTTTCAACTGGCACATATGCTTCATTCAGGGTCTTCAGTAAGATCTTTTGATGCTCGGTCGACCTCATCAACAACGACAGCATGGACACTTGCTCGGGGCACTTGCGCAGTTGATCTATCACTTCGTAATCCGGCATTTTCATTTGTTGGAAGAACACTTCGGCTTCTTCAAAGCTCACAGGCTTCTTTTATGGGAAGCGCCTTTGCGTGGCGTTGTTCAGCTCTTGGGTATTTGAATACCTTCCAATGAAAGTATTTTCTGGAAGTTCTCCCATGACCTCTTTACCTTTGTACATTACCAAAGTCTTTTGATAATTCCACGGCACTGTGGACGGGTTGGTCATTGGCTTTTGTGGCACGCGTCCGATAACCACTGGCTCATTCAGCCGAGGTGGTTGAATCGTCCCCCGGACCACATAGGCCCCTTTTGGCACGTACATAGGTTTTGTCTTTTTGATCCCGAAGTTCTGCGTCTTCTCAGCTCGACCTCGTGGTATGTAAAGAACTCCATCCTTTACCGGTACCACTTTCTTCTCCACCTTCTTTTCAGGCTCGCTCTTTATAACCTTGGCCTCTTCCCCCTTTTCTGGTTTCTGGTCTGTCTCGGGCCTTTTCCCCGTGTCGACAATGGTGATTATAGCTTTCAGAGCAGGGTCGAATTCTCTGTCTTCGCAAATCATTCCGATCAGCGGCCCATTATTGTGAGCAGGCAATGGATTGTTAGTCACATTTGGGATCTCCTCGTCCCTTAGCACTATTTTCCCTTGCTCTATCAAATTCTCGACCACTCTTTTCAACGACCAGCACTCATTTGTATCGTGTCCCTCGGCCCCTGAATGATAGGCGCATCTAACTCCAGCTTTGTAAGAAGGTGACGTCGGGTTTTGCCTCGTTTGAGGGATTGGTTGCAAGAAACCCAACTGGACTAGCTTCGGGAACAAAGTAGAATATGGTTCACCGATGGGCATGAAAGTCCGCCTTCTAGGTGGTTCCTGAGGGCGGAAGTTATTCTGCAGAGGTTGTGGGTTATAGTGGTTGCGGTAAGGAGGCTGATTTCTGGGAGGTGGATCTTGGCCTCGGTTGGCTTGTTGCGGTGGATGGGCATAAGGCTGGTCATTCATGACCATATAGGGTTGGTGAGCATATGCCAGATTTGAGTGGGGGTAGTAGTGTTGTGGGGTTCTTTCCGGAAAACGGGGCCTGGGATTACGATATTCCCTTGCTTCCGAGGCTGCCATGGTCGTTTCTTCCTTCTTCTTCCCTCTTGCCATTCCCCCGGACCTGCTTTGGACGGCTTGGGAGGTCGCCCTTATGGCTGCTTGACTCAGAATCCTACCTGTTTTCAGACCATTCTCCACCATCTCTCCAATCTTAGTTGCTTCTGCGAACGGCTTTCCCATGGCTGACATCATGTTTTGAAAATAGTCAGACTCTTGAGCCTGGAGAAAAGTAGTGACCATTTCTACCTCATCCATGGGAGGCTACACCCTCGACGCCTGCTCGCGCCACTTAATAGCATATTCTCTGAAGGTTTCTTCTTCAAATTCGACAGAGAATTTCGGTCTGGTGCAATGTCGATGTTATACTGGAATTGTTTCACAAAATCTCTGGCAAGATCATCCCATATATGCCATCGGGACATTTCCTGGTCCATATACCATTCCGAGGCTATCCCTACTAGACTTTCCCCAAAATATGCCATTAGTAGTTCTTCTTTTCCACCGGCTCCCCGCAATTGGTTGCAATATTTCATAAGATGTGCAATGGGGTCACCGTGCCCATCGTATTTCTCAAACTTTGGGGTCTTGAAACCTAGTGGCAGGTGCACGTGGGGGAACATGCATAGGTCGGCGTAAGAGACGCTCTTCTGTTCGCTCAATCCTTGCATATTCTTCAAACTTTGTTCAAGGCTTCTCATCCTCTTGGCAATCTCATTTTGTTCTGCAATTCTGGGGTTCTGATCCTGCCTGGGTGCAAGCTCGCACTGAGGCGGTGGAGGATTAGTGCTGGTAGCGAACCTAGTTGGTTCCATTGAGAATGATGGTGCTTGGAATGTAAAAGAGGATGAGTCAAAGCTTGGCTTGTACGTAGCAAGTTGTGCCGTAATCGGGCAAGGTGGTGCAGTAAAGATGTTCATGCTTGCATCGGCGGCTGACATTCGGGGATGAGGCTCAGAAGGCGATCCAGCAGAGAAGGCTGAAGTGGCTGGGTACCCGAATTGGGTAGCAGGATAATTTATGGGGACATTAGAAGTCCCACTTGACCTGGAGAATAATTCAGGGAAGCCGGGGACGACACTTGGCGGCTCTTTCCCATTATTCCAGTCGTCCAGCATTTCCAACATGCGGAGCCGTAAGATTCTATTTTCCTCCGCAGTTGCGGATTCGGGCGTGAGGACGGCTGAGATCGATCTCTCCTCGGAAACAGGGATTGTTTGCAACGGAATCTCGGAAGACATTTCCACACTTCCTTTTGACCTGGTGAAGTAAGTGTGAGTACTGCTTCTGGTCCTAACAACAGGTAGTTGAACACTTCCCCTTGACCTCGTGAAGTATGAGTGTGAGGCCAGACTTTCACCAAACCAACCGTCTTTTCCAACAAAACCTGGAAGTACTCAACGACAAACGCACGGTTAATTTGCAGCAAACAACAGATAGGAAATCTCACGTTGGGCATGATGCACCTATACAGTTAAGTGGATTCCTACATGTTTGCTACGAGAGCATGCGTCGTTCCGGCATTTTCCTCTTATTTCCCCCTTTCTTTTCCTTCTTTTTTTTTTATGTTTTTATTTTGCAGTAAAAGAAATGCGACCGGATCCGATGAGGATTGCCTACGTATCACGATGCCTACGTGAATCAGATCATTACGTAATTCAAAAAACACAAATGAGCGTAAAAGAAGCAACCTCTTTATTGTTGAAATGGTCTATTACAAACTACATTTTGCAAAAGAAAGAGCAAACTTTGAAAAATAAACCTAGACTCAAAATAGACTAAAAATCACCCTGATGGGAAAAATAGGCAGAAGATGCTAAGATACAGACTTGACTTATGAGTGCATTATGGTTTTGAAAATTGGTGTCCGCGGGGCATCGTTCGGCCTCGCCGCGGTCCTAGGCGTGAGATCCCTCTCAAGTTGCTCCAGCTCATGCATAGTCTGCTTGACATAACCCATCACTGCCGAGAGGACGGTAACGCTGGTCATGTTCTCACATCGTAGACATCGTCTGGTGATGGCATGGGCAATGGCCTTGATCCTATCTCTGGTTTGCTTCTTCTCTACGAGTAGGCGTTTTATCTGATCGCTACATATCTTGAATACCTGAGCATCCTGCATATGCTGATTCTTCAGTCGCCGTACTTCTAACTTCATCTGGGCTAATGAGTCATACCAGTATCTGCTCTCAATTTGGAAATTCTTGGCCTGATCAGCTGCTTTGATCTCAAGTATAGCCATCTCTTTCTTCATTTTGGCAACAGTTTTCTCGTGGTCGCGTTTCGATTGGTTCAAATGTCGGCGATGCTTCTCTATTCTTATTCCCCACTGTGCCTTGAGCTTTGCTATAATCTTTCCCGATTCTTCTAAACCATCTCGCCACTCCGCGACTTCTCTTTTTAAACCCTTAATCAACTGCTGGTCTGATCGACTTCTGGGCTGTTCATCAAGAGACAATCTCAATTTTTGGATTTGGGCCTTAAGTTCTTCATTCTCTTGGACCAATTTATTCTTTTCGCTTCGATCCGCCGCGATTTGTATGCTTGTTATTGAACTTCAGACTGTCAATTTGTAGCTTCAAATCACCGATCTCTGCCCGATACCCCTTTTCTTTTGCTAACCAATTCCATTGCCCTTGGGATGATTCTACAAAGTCTTTAAGATGCGGTCTCTTAGTTGGTCTTTCGCAAGACAGGTCGACTCTGAACCAAGCGTGATACCCTGGGGCAACTTCCCCTTTTGCTATATCTATCACACAAGTGCTTGCCGTCAGATGTTGGCACTCACTCCAGATTTGGCGAACTTCTTCTTCGGGGAAACGACCATCTGGACTGATCTCAATCACTTGGGTACTCAGATCTTCATCTTTAGGCACCACTTGATACCTCCCAAGTTGCCTCAAAACCCTATACGGTGCGTAGGGTTGGATGCTTTTAAGTCCCATCAACAGAAAGTGGGGCCTGGTTACTGGCATGTATATGATTTCCTCAACAGGCGACCTTCCGAGCGTCCATTGGATTTGGCTAGCAGTGAGAGTTCGGAAAAATGAGGTCCATGATGTGACGCCCTCAGGTAGATTGAAACCTTTGACTCTAGTGTAGAATTCTCCAATGCAAGTCTTCTCAGGCGAACCGTAACCCAAGAGCGGAGAGCGGTGGCATAAGTGATCGGTCATCCATATTTGCAACAGTAGGTTACATCCTTCGAAAAAGTCGCCCCTGGCTCGACAAGCAGTGAGAGCCCTGAAAATGTCAGCCATAATCATAGGTGCCAGAGTACTTTTATCTTGGGTGAGCAAAGTACTGACGACCCCAGCTACTTTTAGATCGATGTTGCCGTCCTTCCTTGGGAACACTATAAGACCTAAGAAGGCTGTCATAAAAGCTAACTGCCTGTGTTCGTCCCACTTTTGTCGGTTGCCTTTACTACACAGTTTGAAATCCGGCTTATTGAACCCGCCCTCATGACCATATCTAGCATACATGAGATGGAGACTGCAGAAACCTTTGGCAAGATCTGGATGGTGAAATGTTCGGGGTATTTTCAGAAAATCCAGAAACCGGTGTACCGTGATGGCCCTAGGTGCAATCAAGTATTTGAACCTTAATGGAGCTTCATCACCCCCAATGTATCCCGCTATTTCCTCCAATGTCGGGGTGAGTTCGAAGTCTGAAAAATGAAATACATTGTGCGCTGAATCCCAGTAAGTAACCAATGATCTTATAATATCGCCCCGAGGTTGAATGTCTAGTAAATCCGGGATATTTTTCAGATATTTCCTCACTTTGCCTTGCCCCTCCTTGCCTAAGTCGTTCCACCATAATCGCAACTCAAAAGGGATCTTGGTCATTATTGAAAATGGTTCATTTTGTATCGTGCTCATCCTGCATATTTATTTAGGGTGATAAACTTTATTAGACTCAAAATTTAAAATTATCTAGATTTTTTTTTTTGCAAAAACGGGAGGTTGGACCCGCCGAGGGTTGCCTACGTATCTCACCCCGTGCGAGAATCAAACCGGCGTAGTTCGGTCCTCGAAAATGGAGTAACTAGACTAACCCTTTTTTTTTTAGGAATTTATGAAAGAAATGCTTTAAAAGAAGAAAGAAAAATTTGTTTATTTTGATTTTTGTTTTATTTTTTTAAAGAAAGACTTCTAAAATTTATTTGCTTTTGACTTGAACTTTGGAAATTTTTTTCTTTATTATTTTTTTAAACAAAAAGAAAATGTGTTTGGTTGATTTTTGTTTTGTTTGTTTTACCTTTTCTACGGAAGAAAGAATGTATATGATGTTGCCTCTTAAATTTTGAAAGAGGGACTTTTAAGAAAATGATGTGGAATTCTGAGTTTTATTTATTTACAAAAGCACTTCTAAAGAAAGATCCTAATATTTTGGAATTCAATTTTTCAAATATATTTTTTTTGGACATTTTACAAAAAAGAGACTAAAAAGCAAAGAGTATTTTTTTTTGCATTTTTGTTGCTGCTTTTTAATTCTTATTTCATTTTTTCATATGAAAGACTTCAGAAAGAAGGAGACTATTTTTTTTTATTTGAGTTTAAAGAAAACTTCTATATTATTTTTTATTTCTTTTTTTTTGTATTTTCTAAAGAAACATTTATAAAGAAAGAACTAAAGAAAAATATTTTTTTTTGGATTTTTTAAAAATTGGGGCCGGAACCGATGAGGTTTGCCTACGTATCTCACATCCGGTGAGAATCAGACCCGCGTAGTTCGGTCGGATCAAAATAGGAGAAAAAATAAAATCCTTTAAAAAGAAGAATAACTATTTTTCTGGAATTTTGTTATATTTTTTTTTTATTTTATTTTATTATTTATTTTTTGAAAAGAGACCAAGGAAATACTTATACATTTTAAACTTCCTTTTTTCATTTTTTTTTTGAAATTTCGAAAATCTTTTAAAGAGGTACTACAAATGAAACAATATATTTTTTGATTTTTGATTTTTTTTTATTTATATATATTTTGGATTTTGAAAGTGATTAAAAGGAATAGTCAAACTGAAAGACAAGCTTTGTTTTCATTTTTCTTTTATATATATATTTTTTTTTTAAAAAAAATCCGGTGAGGTTTTGACATTACTTGGACATTGGTTTTTTTTTTTCCAAAAGAATAAGTAATTATCTCCCTACCCTGTTATTCTTTTTTTTTGAAAATTTTCGGAAACCGGTCAACATGCAGATCTGAAGCAAATAGATGCGCAGAACAAACGGGATGCAGCAGGATGGTCTTTTCATTCCAGGTTGCCTGTCCTAGACGGACCCAACCCCTGCGTTGAGTCCCCTATGTCAAATGCAACACGATGCAGATAAACGTTCCTACTAGGGATCCGGCGTGAGGTTTCGTTATACTAGGTTTATAACCTGGGTATATGTTCTAGACTGTGTACTCGAGCGGACAACTCGAGTCGAGGAGGGGCAACTTACCGGGAACCAAAAGGTCGTCCGGCTTCGTAAGTTATCCGTCCTCTTTCTTATTTCAGGTATCGACACTAACAGAATAGGGAGCCTCGACCAGCGAGCTTCTCCCCAGAGGTGAAGAGAGAAAGGTTTCGGCGCAGTTTATATATAGTTCAGATAATATCAAAGCGGTAAAAGATAACATTTAGCACGTTATGCAAAAACATGTAATAAAGATCATATAATAAAGCCAAATATAACAATTATTCTAAGCTCGAATTCTTGAACCCTGAACCAGTGGTTCTGGGTCAATCCCCAGCAGAGTCGCCAGAGCTGTCACACCTCCTTTTTGCACGCCCGCCCCGAAGGGTAGAATGCGCGAGGGGAGTTTTTCCAATTTAAGTGACAATATTCGAAATGGGATTATTTATTTAATTCAGAGTCGCCACTTGGGAAAGGTTTGGCTTTTGGTGTCCCAAGTCACCGGTTTATCTTGAATCCCAAATCGAGGAAAATATTCGACTTTTCCAAATGAAGTCTGCGAACCAGAAATTCTAAGTAAGGAATTCTGTTGACCCGAGGGAAGGTGTTAGGCACCCTCGAATCCCGTGGTTCTAGCACGGTCGCTTAAATTGTTATAATGGCTAAATATCTGATTTAAATATATGTTATGACTTACGTGCTTTTATTAAGTTTAAACCGCTTTTATTATTATCATTTATTTTTATAGAATTGCAACGTCGTGAAAATGCATCTCGAACCACGTCACAATCAATGCACCCGTAGTTGTTAACACATTTCGACTCCGTTGAGATTTGAATTTGGGTCACATAAATGCGCACCCGAATTTAAGAATGTAATTTAATTAAGTCGCGCCTAAAAAGTCTAACGCGTTATTATCTTTGGGGAAGGCAGTGGAATTCACTAAACAGTCCATCCCAAATTCTAAGTATTTATTATGACCAATTATTGAGGGCCCCGCAATTTGCCTTTTTATTCGGCGAGGCTCGTCTCATTATTTTAGAAGGGTACCCTACAATGACTACGTCTTTAAATGTGTTTGTCTAAAAATAGAAGAAGAAAGACACCCGTTAATTCAAGTATATGCTTTGGCCTAACCCGGATCCTTGTCAATTTCTGATTAATTACTTATAACATGGAGAGACGTCATACCCTGTGCAACATGCTTTTAATTGGACAAAGAAGTCACATGCGAGATCGATGAAATACAACACTTAATCCGAACAACATCCTAAAATCGGATTTAAATTAACTTGCTTAAACAGGATTAAAGAATTCCTTATCAAAGGATGTTACTGATGATGTTCAGAACTAATCCTATAAACTGCCTAAAAGAAATCGAACTGGGTGATTCAAAACTATATCATATTTGGTTATATTTAAAAGCCGCTCGCCCCTACTTATTCAAAGCATGCTGAAAGAGTGAATTTAATTTTAACAATCGTACTAAATAGTTTCACATTCCATGAATTATATTTACATCCTGTATGCTACTAAACGAATCAAATACCACAGTTTCAAATTAACATAAACTTTAATTAAGTACAAACTTACTAATGTATTCTCTATTAGCTATAAACTAAAATTTACACAACTTAACAACATTTATGAAAAGGCAGTCAGTAAATAGCGGGTGATTATAACTCCTTCAAATCTTTCTATTCATGCTTTTCAATGTTACATTCAGCTACACCAATGTGAGACTCGAGATGTGTACCTGGAAATACTGAAAATGCAAAGGAGAAGAGGAAGAAGATAGGGAAATCAGCAGCAGCAAGAAACAGAATAGCAGCAGCAGCAACAAGCAAAATAATTGGAATAGAATCAAGATCCCAGCTAGACCAAATCCCAGAGTAAACCAACAAACAACCAGCAGACTCAGTTGGATTTAGAAGAAATCAATATTGGACAAACAGGTCAAGACCAGTGAAATCAAGACAGCAAGAAGAATGCAATTTCTAGTTTTGTCTGTCTGTGTTATCAAACAGAGTTCTTTTCCCAGTTTTCTGCTTTTCAGAACTTTAACTCTCAATCTCCAAACTAAGTTTTCTGTGTGTATTCTCTTTTTCTCTGTCTGTGCGTGTGTATCTATGTCTATCTTAAGGTCTGTCTGCCTGTCTATGTGTGTATGTGTATGTATTTTGCTCTCTCTTATCGGATCTATCTCATGTCTCCTCCAAACTGATGGAAGTCCCTCTCTTTTATAAGCCTCAAATCACCCCTTTAACAGCCTGTTTAGACAATCAGAACACCCTCCCACGTGCTCTCCTATTTTCAGATTCCACTTAGCTAATTAAGTATAAACAAACCCCATGATATTCCCTGGCAGACTTACTGTTGAGTAATATTTATTATTTCTGAATCTAAAGTAGAGTATGGGCAGCAGAATGTAGTCTGACAGCATATGCTGTCAATTTATTTTAATTCAAAAAGGGCCTTTATGCACATGTTATGCACAAGTGCACATGCCATCAATTCAGATTGCAATTACAGACTACACCTTAGATTTCTGAAATCAAATTAACAACTATAAGTAACTAAACTCAGTTCCTAATTGATTCAGGCAATGCCTAACAGAAACAGGTCGATTGGTCATTGTTCGGACAATTGAAACTAATTGACGACATATGTCGACTAATTATAACATGTACAATCAAAGACCATGATCAGAAATTTAACAGCATCAATAAGGGTTCAAATTGTACTGGCAACACAGAGGTTAACTTGGGGATTGATTAATCAAACAATTTCAATTCAGTCAATTAGGCAGTTCACATACATACACATTATCAGTGAATGAGGAAACATTTGATCAAACAAAAGGGGTACAAGCAAGGTGGACAATCAACAGTTTATAAACAATTCAAAGACAACAAATTACACAAGACATTCGGCCAATACGAACAGACCTTTAAACCACACACGTACTAAATAACAAAGAGAAAACAAACTTACCTTAAAACTTTGAAAGCAGAAACAGAAAAATCAACTTGTGTTGTACAGAACCTTTCTCAAGGTTGAACGGACTTTAATCGAAATGTTTCTCAAATGAGAAACACTTCGATTAAGGTCCATTAGACCCTAATCTCTTGGTTCGAACAGGACCGGAACAGGCACGAGGAAACCTAGGTTCTAGAGGGCAGATTTGGGTTTTGGGCTTTCTTGGTTAGATTCGGACCAAACCAAGCATGGTTTGGTCACGAGGGGGTCCGGTGATTGTCTGGTATGAATCTAGGGCAGATCGGTGTAGATCGAGTTTTGCTCGAATCTTTAAATGAAGATTCGAGGACCTAGGGGATGATTCGAACTAAACGGTCCACAGATCCATGTTCAGGGGGGTGAGATGGTCCTATGGTGTTAAGGTGAAGGCAACCGGCGTTCATGCCGCCGGCTTTCATGGTGAAGAATACAGGGGCGGCTTAGGGTTTGGAGGGGAAGGGGATGAGGACGAAGGTGACCTAAGGCTGGGGGTTCGGATAGGGGGCAGGGTAAAGGTTATGGGTTTATATAGTTAGTGAGGGGTTGATTCCTAGCCGTTGGATGGGGTGCGATGAAGGGTCAGGATCTCTTGGCTGATGGGGGACGGTGTCATTTCATCCTAAAGGGGTTTGGGTCGGTCCGGGTGGAAACGGGTCGGGTTCATCAGTGGGTTATGGGGAAGTGATCTTGGTCGTTGATCAATCTGAGATCAACGGCCCAGATCAGACCAGGTTAAAACGGTGTCGTTTGGAAGCTCTGGGTATCAGCTGGTTTGGACCGGGGCAGGCTCACATTCTAGGCTTGATTTGGGCCTCAAATTTTAAAATAAAATGAGCCCAAGCTGATTTTCAAACCAATTCTGCATTATTATATTTTTTATATATATTTTTTATTTTATTTTTAAAACAAAACCCAAGTAAATCAAATTAAAATTAAATAGACACTTAATACAATTATTTGCACACACATATTAAAATATTTGAAGCAGGTAAAATCAAACAAAACAAAAAATCACGGACAAAGATGCCTATTTATGATTTTCTATTTATCAACCGGATTACGGTTCAAATTGTGCATGACACATACATTTTTTGTATTTTGTTTTTAATAAAATAAAATGGGCAAAATTATAAATAATTAACAAAGTACCATGTAAAATCCAAAAGATTGTACAGTAGGACCATTTGTTATTATTTTATTTCTTTTGGAGCGATTGTCGCGTAAAACAAAAATCACGTGCTCACACATAGAGTTTGGGAGTTCTTAGGCTTGAATCCGTGGTTGATTCATCGTTTCGATGTTGTTTTAGGTGTTTTGAGGATTGGTATAAGTTTGGACAGTGGTACTAAACTTGTTTGTGCTTTTGGTTGAGGTCCCAGGGGCCTCGGGATGATTTCGGTTGGTTGACGGAAGGATTTGGAATTTAGAGTTGCAACTGAAGCTATGACTACTGTCATAACCACATCTGCGGTTGAGAGGCCGCAGGTGCGACTCCCGCAGATGCGGAATCAAGCCGCAGAAGCGGCCAGATGAAGAAGGGGCCAGGAACCACAGAAGCGGCAGATGTACCGCACCTGCGTGACCACAGATGTGGATTCTGGGTCGTAGGTGCAGCGAAGAGGTTTTAAGTGGAATTCGCAGGAGTCGTCCCCTTGATCGCAGATGCGGATTTGTTGGGTAGAACATATAAATAGTTGTCTTCGCTAATTTGAGTTATTTTTTTACCTATTTTCAAACGAGAATAAGCTTTGGGGAACATTTTCAAGGGGGATTTTCAGAGGGATTCGTTGAGGTAAGGTCTTGGGTCCCTAAACTCGTTATTGAGGTGATTTCTATCATTAAAAGCATGAAAACTTAAGGAAAATTAGTGGTAATTTGTGGGTTAGGGCTTGATTAATTAGAGACTTTTGAGTGAAGATTTGAGGGACCATTTGAGGTCCGATTTTGTTACTTTTGGTATGACTAAACTTGTGTGAGTGTGAAGATTCTGGAAATATAAATTTTACCCAATTCCGAGATGTGGGACCGAGGGGCATTTTGATCATTTTACCTAATTTCGCGTATTAGCTTAGAATTTCTTTGCAGAATTAGTTACTTGAAGTGTTATTTACATTATGCAATTGAAATGAATAGATTTGGGCCATTTGGAGTCGAGTAATCGTGGCAAGAACGTGGTTTCGGGTTGACTTTGAGCCGGTTCGAGGTAAGTGGCTTGCCTAACCTTGTGTGGGGGACATTCCCCTTAGGATTTGGTATTATTGATAATTGAAATGCCGTGTACATGAGGTGACGAGTGCGTACTTGTGCTAATTGTTGAAAAATCCGGTTTTCATTAAGTAATTACCAGTATGTTTCCTTTCCTGTTTATATTACTTGTAATTTAAGCCTGTTGCTACCTTAGGAAAGCATGTCTAATTGACTTAATTGTCTTACTTGTTCAAACTGCCTTATTTGGATTACGTGCAGCATGCTAAGTTAGAAATACCTATTTTACCTTGGTATGGAACTTGAATTGAACTGTGTACTCTTCTTGTTGTTGCTGTGCATTTACCTTGGGACTACGGGACGGTATCCCGGGAGATCCTCCTATATGTTTACTTTGGGACTACGGAACGGTATTCCGGGAGATCCCCGTACACATTTACATTAGAACTACTGGACTACACCTGATAGATTCCCCCTGTACTGAGTATTCACATTTGAGACTACGGAACGGTATTTTGGGAGATCCCCTCGCATTATGAGATGGACTACGGGACGGTATCTCGAGAGATCCACTAGATATTTACATTTGGGGCTACAAGACGGTATCCTGGGAGATCCTCGGTTGTTATCTTTCTGTTGAGTTGTATTTCTTTCTGTGTTTACTTTGCCTCTATAGTAATGGTTGTTGTCCTTTATATCTTGTGTTACTTTTACTGTTGTACTTATATATACTGTTTTTGTTCTAGACTGTAGAACCTTATATTTTTTTAACCTCAGTAGGGCCCTGACCTTCCTCGTCACTACCCGACCGAGGTTAGGCTTGCCATTTACTGAGCACCGTTGTGGTGTACTCATACCCTTTCTGCGCATGTTTTTCATGTGCAGATCCAGGTACTTTGACTCAGTCCTATCACCCTTGAGGCGAGGCAACTTTCCCAAAGACTTCGAGGTATATCTTCCTCATCCGCAGACCGAGGAGTCCCTTTCTATTCTCTCTTTAAGTTTTAGCCCTTCTGTACTTAACTTTTGCTAGACATTATGGAGTTAGATACTTGTAGATATTCAAAGGCTTGTGATCATGAGATTCCGGGTTTTGGGGAAATGTATTTAGATTCCGAGAGTTGCTATTGTGTATGTCGAGCGACACTTTTAGACATTGTTTATTTCACTACTTCGTTTCTAGTATTTCTTCAGCAGATTGGTTTATTTTCTATATTTTTAGGCTTACCTAGTCATAGAGACTAGGTGCCATCACGATGGTTCACGGAAGGCGAACCGGGATCGTGATAAGACCTCTCATTGATTGAGTGATTATTGAGTTCTGTCGCTACTTCAACATTTTTCTTGGTCAAATCGGTCCCATTGTGTGGAGGGCAGTTGCTTGCCTTTGCTATTTGTCGGATTTGGTTTCCTTCCCTTTTACCTTCCGTAACTTACTTCACCTTTATTCTCCAAAACTATTTCGTGAAGGTGTCTTTTTCATAACTACAAGTAAAAAGGTTTTAGTTAGCTCCGAGGATGACTGTAACCGTGGCTGGTACACCCGATTTGTTGCTGCCCCCGCTAGTGGATTAGTGGGTTATGAAAACATGACCTTTCTTGAAAAAATGGAACTTTGCACGCAAGTGTTTCTCTCTCTTTCTTTCTTTGATGTCTTGAGTACTTTTGCATGATCGTGTATTCATTTTTTAAGCAACCATGGAAGTTTTCGAAGAAATTCCCGACTTCCGTACTTGGATAGAAAAAAAAGTTAATTGCTGCCTCCATGGACAAAAAATCTTGGAAATTTCTTTTACAGAAATTCGGATGGAAAGTGAAGACTCACGGTGACTTTTTATTCCCGTGGTTTCTTTTCTTTTTTCTTGTTCTTTGTTTTTAATGTATATAACATTTTCCCTTTTTTATTAGGGTTTGCCATTCGTGGCATCAACCGCACATCTGTTCCCATAGTCCAGCTTTATGTAAGCTCTGCATAGGAGAGGATTTTTAGTGTATCTTTCTCCAAAAAGAAACTTGATGAAGCCCGTGGGTCTTATGACGAATAAGATATCGAAGAAGGTTCCTTAGTGAGGAAATCGCGTGTTAGAAGGCGCGTGGTGTCAGATGATGAAACCCATGTCTCTCAAGATCTTCCTTCAAATTCAATCCCTTTTAGTCTCGTTGATGAGCCAGAGAATGTCCCTTTGGATATATCTAATGAAGACATTGGTAACTTAGACAACCCTCCCTCAAGTTTTGTTGAAAGGTTATTTGCCCATGGCTTTGAGGGTGAAGAAGGACTCGGGCTTGTTTCCGAAGAGCTGTCACTTGTTTCTCTTCTAGTGTTGTTAGTTACACCTACTGTTAATCCACCCTATTTCTTTGCCTACAGTTGCCCCAATGGTTGCCCCAGTTGCTACTGCCCCCCCCCCCCCCCCGTATAGAAGCTGAGCCTTCTAGCAGCAGGCAGGGTATGAAAAAAGTTTTGATTGAAGTCCCCAATAGTGGGATATTGTTGAGAAAATATGGGCAAGCTGATGTTTAGCTGAAACCATTACTAGGACTTATTTTCCTTTCTTTATTTTCTCTTTCATAACTCCTCTTCTTTTATCTTTTTGTAGATCAATTTGATAGGTACAGAGCTTATGAAAAGGATTTCTTGGACTGATCAGCAGGTAGTTAAGTTTCGCACTGAGGTTGACAACTGGAAAGAGCAATTTGAAAGCCTTCAACTGAAGAAAGACGTTCTTACTAAGGAGAAAGGAGCTTTGGAACAACAACTAAGGATGGTCTCCACTGAACTAGCATTTTTAAAAGCTTCTTCTAGTCAAGTTGAGAAAGATAAGGATACATTGAAATCCTCCTTTGCTAAACAACATTCCAAGGCTACTGAAGAGATAAGGAGTTTGAAAGAGCTCCTTAATCAGAAAGAGGTTTACACGGGTGATCCGGTACAGATGCTGGGCCAAACTCAAGAAGACCTATGTGCCTCCACATATAAGATCCGGTTCTTTGAAAGTTCTCTTGCTCCTTTGAAGGCAGATTATGAATCCTCGGAAGTAGAAAAAGAAAAGTTAAAAGCTAAGATCGAGCCATGTGAGGAGGATTACAAAGCCCTTGAAGATAATTCATCACTTGATATTAGTTGGGCGTTTTTGAACACTAACTTCGAGACTTTAACTGAAGCTAGATAGGAAGGTTTTGACCTTAATATTGATATTGGAAAGGCTAGAGAAACGATTGAACAGACTCAGTAGTATCAAAGTTTCTCTACACCCGAGGACGAATGTTCCTGGGGTGATGGAGATGGACTTACTCCTGGTGAAGCGGATATTCAACCCTCTCCTTCTCAGGTTAATCCCTCTTCTCCCATGGATGATGCTCCCTAGTTCTCCCATTTCCTGACTTTTGTTGGGAGTGTTTGCTTTTTGGTTTTTTCTTGGAATTCTCTTGTGTTTTTGGATAATTTTTGGAAGGTTTATCTCCCCAATTTTTGGGGTAATGACGTAAATATCTTTATTGCTTTTGATGCATATTACGGTTTCTGCTCTTTGATTTTTTGAGCTTATTCTTGAACATAAAATGCTTTAGTAGACCGCGACTTCAATATGCATGGGTTTTTTTTAAAAATAGGGCCCTTTTATATTAACAACACTAATGAAGATGGCGTCTCATCTTCATATTGGTGCAAATATATGAAACATGAAGTAGATATGAAACAAGAAGTAATTTGAGGAAGTTTTATTTTTTTGAACTTTCAAATCGATAAGTTTGTACACCATTTTTATAATTGTTTGTACAACATTTTCATAACTGCTTTCATTGTAGCAGGTTTAAGAATTTGGGTATATCTTCTCATAACTAAATTTATGGCCTTAACCTAGAATATTGTGGGAATATCCTGTATCCTTTTTGCGAGTTTGAACGCCTTTGAGAAAGAAAATCTTCAAGGGTTTCTTCAAGGTTTTAATTCAAGATGATCTATGATCTTGGTATACATCTTCTTTCCTTGTATAACCTTCTATGTTCGAGCATTGAGGCATGAAATCTCGAACATTGGATCAACTCTTTTCTTTTGGTCATTTTCCTGAAAAGGAAAATACAAATGAGACTTGGAGATAGTTTTTTAGATGATGACTGCATAACCCTTTTTCCATCAAAATTTGTAACCTAGATCGGAATAATTTAGTATTCTGCATGTCTTTCGGGTCAATTATCATCATTTGGTGCGGGCCAGCCTTTTTCCTATCATCTAAAATGGTTAGTAAAATTCAGATGAAAAAAATAAAACGAACTTGCGTGATACCTAACTGTGGGTATTAACTTCATTTAGAAGTAATACTTCTTCAAATGGACTGCATTCCAATGCAATGGTAACACCTTGCCATCCATGGTTTCCAACTCATACGCTCTTTTCCCAGCAATGCCTCTAACCCTATATGGGCCTTCCCAATTTGGACTCAACTTTTCACCATTTTCCACTTTTGTTGACCGGAACCCCTTCTTGAGGATAAAGTACCTAATCTTGAAGTACCTCAAAGCCTTCCTGTTATAGTATTGTTCAATCATCTGCTTTTGAGCTTCCATTCGAATTAGTATTGCTTCCCTCCTTTCTTCTGTCAAATCCAAATTTACTCGTAACTCTTCCTCATTTGTTGCTTCAGTGGTATGTGTGTACCTCGTACTTGGTTCGACTATCTCTGCCAGAATTAAACCTTCCATTCCATGCACACGTGCTAGTTTTCATCGTTGTTTGATAAGCCCATAGCACCCCTAGTAGTACTTCTGGCTATTTGCTTTTTGCTTCTTCCAATCTCTTTTTAAAGTTATTGATGATGACCTTATTTGTCGACTCAGCTTGCCTATTAGCAGCTGGGTGATAAGGTGCGGAAGTAATTCGTTAAATCTTCCAACTTTGGAAGAAATTGGTGACTTTCACACCTATGAATTGTGGGCCATTGTCACATACGATCTCTTTTGGAACTCCAAATCGATATTTAATATTTCTCCAAATGAAATCCATAATTTCCTTTTCTCGCACCTGTTGAAAGGCACCTACTTCTACCCAATTTCAGAAATAATCCATTAGAATTAACAAGAATTGTACCTTTCCCTTAGCTTGAGGCAAAGGCCCTACGATATCCATCCCCCAATTCATGAAGGGACATGTTGATATAACTGAATGCAACTGCTCTGCTGGCCGATGCATATTATTGGCATATCCTTGGCATTTATCTCACCTGGCTACGAAGTTTTCTGCTTATTCTTCCATTTTCGGCCGATAATATCATGCCCTTATTAATCTCTTCACAAACAATCTTCCCCCGGCATGATTTCCACAATGCCCCTCATGTACTTCTCTAATTAAATACTCCGTTTGTGATGGTCCAAGGCACCGTGCCAAAGGTCCACCAAACATTTTGTGATATAAATTTCCATGAATTTAGCAATACAAAGTAGCTTTCAACAGTAATAATTGGATTTCTTCTTATTCTCAGTCAAGATACCATACTGCAAAAAGTTCACACATTCGTTTCTCCAATACCAAGTTAAATTATTGAAATTTACCTTACTCTTGGTTTGGTCAAGTGCTAAATGAATGTACCATAACAGTATTTTCTACATTTGTTACATCAGCGCCAGATGCGAGATTTGCCAATGCGTCTGCTTTTGCATTTTCTTCCTTGAGTATATGCACAACTCTCCATGTTTGAAAATGTTTAAGAAATTATCATACTTGTTTGAGGTATTGATGCATTCCTATCTCTCTTGCCACGTAAATCCCCTGCATTTGATTGACTACTAGTTGCGACTTAGTTTTGATCAAAATTTGTTCAATACCAAGCTTTCGTGCCAGTTCCAAACCCGCTCCTTTAACATTTGAGGAATTATATTAAATAGGGTCCAAGTCCCCAGATTAGCTCTGGTAAATACTTGTAGCTCCTTTTCTACTTCAGCAACTATGTTCGTACTAAAATCTGCTACAAAATCTGCTAACACCAGCGATTTTATTGTTGTTCTAGGCTGATATATAATATTATATTCACTGAGTTCTATTGCCCATTAAGCTAATCTACCTGATAATTCATGTTTATGCAATATGTTCCTTAGTGGGAAAGCAATTATAATAGAAATTGGATGACATTGAAAGTAAGGTCGTAACTTTTTCAATGCCATAATTAAAGCTTAAACAAGTTTTTTTAGGTGAGGATACCGTGTCTCAGCATCTAGTAAAGACTTACTAACATAGTAAATTGGAGATTGTTTACCTTTATCTTCACGTACCAATATCGCGCTTACCGCTACTTCTAATACAGCAAGGTAAATGAGCAACCTCTCTCCGTCTTTTGGTTTTGCTAACAGAGGTGGATTTGACAGATACATCATGAAGTCCTTCAGAGCTGGTTGACACTCGTTAGTCCACTCAAACTGGTTTTGCTTTTTCAACACTAAAAAGAATTTAAAACTTTTTTCCGATGACTTTGATATAAACCTTCCCAAAGCTGCTATCCTACCTGTTGTTGCGCCCCCTTTTTCCCTCTTTGCATCGGAAAATCGGGTTTATGACATCTTGGGTATAAGACAACTCATTCCTTTTGGGAACTCGGTTTTGCATTTGAAGACTCGCCACCTAATGATTTAAGGTGCATTAGGACACCTATAGGGTTCATTTATAAGTTTGCTTGATTACTAGAGATAGGGTAAGGGCTTGAAATTATCCTAAGAGGAAGGTGTTAGGCACCCCTTAGGATCTACTAGTGTGGTTCCCGGCCAGATAGTTTTGTGAATTTGTACAATTAACAAATAGGCAAGTATAGGCTCAAATAGTAGAGAATTTAGGTTTAAACACGTAAGAGTTTGAAAGAACAATTAAAGGTGAACTTTGGAAAAAGGAGTCACATTTTCACAAATACTTGGGAATATTAAAGGAAAGGAGAGGGGAGGGGAGGTCCTAGGTTTATTTATAATATAGATCACATCAATGCGATACCCGGTATAACACTCCTCAGAAGAGGGGATACATGTGGTATTAACGCACCGGTCATCATATCCATATCTACCTTTCCCACCCCATCGAGGTATTAAAGCACGGATTGGTCTCGACCACTATTGCATGCTATTACCCATCTCACTCCTATTAGTCTCGGAGGAACTTAGGACTACTATTCCTAAAGGGGAGGGATATTAGGCTGACTTTTAGGTTTCAAAAGGTAAAAAAGCTAAGGCGACATACAAAAACACATAGGACTGCATATTAGGGGAAACATGTAAACAACTAAAAGGCTCATGTATACCTCCTCAAACAAAGCACATAAATAGCATGACTTAAACATAGTTAAGGTCTGAATTTAAAGTGCTAAGGCAAGGAGAATTTTAATTGTTGAGGCAGACCAGTTTATTACATAACTCATATAAGAAGTCCGAATCAGGCCTGCCTGCTGGTTGTAGCAATTACTGATTAACAAAGGCGGATTCAGTTTTTATTGTCGTATCACCTAAGGCTCGCCTAAGTGTTTGGGTGAGATCCTATAAACATGATATCTATTGTTGATTCCGAATGTAGCAAAGCAGTAATAGTTCTACAACAAACGATTTGAGATCCTATAGACATGCTTTCTAAATCGCGTTGAATAAAGGAGTAAGGCTGTTTAAAACTAATTCAGAACAATTCGAGCTAGACTGATTTTAAACTAGACTGGTTTTAGATTTTATAGACGTGGATATCTATTATTACTAATTTTAATTCCTATAGACATGATATCTAGTCGAACGTGAAATGAAACAGGCAGTATTTACTTGAAATTCCTATAGGCATGATTTCTATAAAGGTACTGATTTTTTAATGATATCGCATTGTAACCACTTAGATCCTAAGTGCATGGTGTTTAAGTGTGGCAATAAACATGCAGAATACAAAACAAACCCTATAGGCATGTTATCTAAATGTATAGTTAGACATGCAAAATTTAAACCAGTCATATAGGCAGGTTCTCTAAATGCAGAGTTAAACATGCAAAAAATGGGTCCTTTAGGCATATTCTTTAGATGTAGAACATGAAGAATTTAAAAAAAACAAATCTTATAGGCATGATATCTAAATGTAGAGTTAAACGTGCAGATTTTAAAACAACAGATCTTATAGGCATGACATCTAAATGCAGAGTTAAACATGCAGAATTTAAAACAACAGATCTTATAGGAATGATATCTACCCTTGAGCATGCACAATTACCCATCCCTTTTTCACTAGCCAACCCCAATTTTTATTACAAATTATTACAAACTGAATAATGAATTACATCAGAAAAGTGTAAAAGAAGAAGTTACAACCAGAGGAAGCCTGATTCTTGACTTCCTCTCTGATTTATGGAATAAACCACCTCAAATGCCATTTATTTCAAAGTCTTTCTCATACTTGAGTGTGTCAAAGTTCCCTGAGGTTCTCAAGGGACTCCGGGCAATGCTTAAACCCAAGTTTGCATAACCAGATAGAGATGAGTGCAGTGTGGAAGGGCCAGCCCTTATGTGTCCAAGTTTAGAGGGAGCTCATGGGTCCCAAAGCAAGGCTCACACAAGAGGGGCAGAACCTAAGTCTAAGAGTATAGTGGAAGTGCAGGAGCAGAGATTTTGTTTAACACTAGGTTGAGAATAGTAAGGTATAAGGGTAATTTGAAAACAGTAATAGTAAAGCTAACACTACACATAATCAGCATTTTGTACAAAGGGGTCAGGGGTTTGGGAATACATTGTAGGAGCATATGACCCTAAGAGGGGTCATGTTTGGACATGCACAGCAATAGCTGGTGCTTGCATGCCCATTAACTAGCCAGAGAACACAACACATAGAGGGGATATGAAGCATATGACCCTAGGGAGAATTAGGTTTGGGTCATGCATAGCAATGTCTAATGCACATGCCCTCAAACCAACCAAAGAACACAAACACATAGGGGATATGGGGGTTTAGGATTCATAAGTCATAATAAGTGACTGACAGAGTTCATACATAAGAAAAATACATTAGTTCAGAAGAGGAAGGGGAAGATTACAACATGCTTGGTAATGTAATTAGATTAAACACAAGCAGGAAATAGGCAAAAGTGAAGGAAATAGTAAAGAAACATGTTGTTGTTGATGCTGGAAGATTAATTAGAACATACCAGTAAAGAGGCAAATGCAGAAAAAGAAAAGTAAGCAAATTTCCCACAGCCTAGCCTTGGCTTTCAGCCGGCTAAACAAGGCAGCAACACAAGCAGTAACAGAGAAAAGAGAGAGAGTTTTGAGAGAAGTGTGTGTTCTGAACTCAAGTGGTTCGTGTGTTTGAAAGAAGAGAAGGTGCAGGGTATTTATAAATTTGAAAACAGATAAGGAATAAGGTAATAAGTAAACTTCTACCACAAACATGGAAACAATCACAAGTCAGAATCAATTAACCAAGTGATTCCCCTTTAATTAAGGAATCACTGTTTAACGTGGAGTAACAGATTTAAATAAGGAATGAAATCAGTTTAGAGACAGACTAATTATTGTCATAAAAGGAGTAGTAAAAACATTAGGTGAGCAATCGAGTGTAAGTACAGAAATATGCTTATTCTGGAAATAGATTCAGCAAGTTAAATGTTATAGTAAATGGAAAAGAATCAATCAATTTTGAATGGGCGAGTGAAATCAGTGTTCATAAAAGGGGAACTTTAAAAATCAGTCACAAGACCAAGATCAATCAAAGAAGAAGCTTCAGCATATAAATAAAGTGAACCGGGTCATCAGACATGTGAGGCCAAACATATTGGCAAAAGAGATAATCACAAACATGCAGTAGTGGTAGAAATAAGCTAGGGTTCAGTAGTAAAGCAAACATTTGAAGCATAATAATCAAGTAGGTCAAGTCACATTTAATCAACAGGGACGAAAACAAATTATTATAAACATGCAAAGGTTTCATAGTAGCAGGTGAGGAAACCCTTTGAAAGGTTAGGGTTTTCGATAAAAGTTGAGTTAGAAAGATAGTAAAAATCAGATAAGTCACATAGAGAAAAGAGAGTCCGAAACAAGACTTTCAATAGAGTCGAATGTTCAGACAACAATTTCAGACCCAAAATACCTAGGTTTTCAACAACAAATGAGTTCAAAAGATGGTGAACAGATGAGTCAAGCAAGAACTTCAACAAACATGTACACATTTAACAAACAGCTTCAAAACTCGACTAAGGCCCAAAAGAAATTAGGGTCTTAAACATGCTAACTCAGATAGAAGAACAGCATGAGCAAAACACATCAAGATCAGAAACACGTTAAAATCAAAGAAGAGATTTTTGAAATAACTTAAAAGAAAAACCCTAACCGGAAAAGATAAAGAGTCGTTTTGAAAGCAAAGTTAAAGAACCTTCGAGAAAAATGCTTAAAAATTCATGGTAAGCACAGATCTAAGGTAGATCTGAAAGAAATCGAAAGATCTTAGAGATTAGGGTTTCAGAAAACCCAAAATAAATGAGAAAGATCTCAAAAGTTAACGATCTAACCAGAAAATGTCAAGGACCCGCCTCGAAAGGCCATGAATGGCCGGAAAAAGTCGTTGATGGTCGGAGAAAGGCCATGAACACCAGTCGAGCAAGGACTGGACCAAACTCCTTTGAAGTTTGGTTGTGAAACCATAGAACCAAACACATAGAAGCCATGGAAGGCTGGTACAAGCCTCAAATGACCACGGAAGGCCATGGATCAGGTAGGTGTTAGGGTGGATTAGGGTGTAGCTTGATGGCGGCGGCTAGGGTTTGTAGGAGTTTCAGAGAGAGTTGAGAGAGAAGAGGGATTCAGAGGTGGCGGTTCGTGAGAAATGAGGTAGGGAGAAGGGTTCGTTTGGGTTAAAAAAGGAAAGGGGTAATGGGAGTCGTTGATCTAAACGATCAACGGCTGGGATTAAAGGGGTTAGGTGGAGAGTCCGGGTTGGATCATTTAAATGGGTAAAGGGTTGGATTTAAAAGGAATTGGGCCAGGGTAAATTGGGTTCAAATTGGGCTCATTTCAGGCTATAATTGAAATAAAATTGGGTTATCATTTAAATAGCCATTTTTTCCTATTTAAAATTAAAACAAATAGTAAATTGATTTTTGGAAATAAATTAAAAGTACTAAAATAATTTATGACATATAATTATCAATTTAAAAATACGGGACTTCATTTTCATGAATATAAACACAATTAAATCCTAAAAGAGGCTAATATTGCAATTATGCAATTTAGCCTTTAAAAATACTAAATACATTTTTAAAAATATGCAAAAATTATCTTAGCTATATTTTAGCATAAATGTAAAATTACAATAAATGAATCACCAAAAATAATAATTTTGGAAATAATTATTGGGTTTTTATGTATAAAATAGGGAAATAAATTGATTTAAATACCTTTAAAAACTAAGGAAAAATAATAAAACAATTGAACATACTTATATATGCATAAATATGTTGTTTTGAAGGTATTTGACATATTAAAATTATATATAGGGAAAAATTGGGTATCAACACATGTTAATCTTTGCACTTCTTTCTTACTCGTGAGTATATCTGGTATTTCCTCAATAGCTTTGATATGTGCAGGATTTACTTCAATACCTCTTTTTGAAACAATAGAATCTAAGAACTTATCTAAAGCCACGCCAAAAGCGCACTTTTCCGGGTTTAACTTCATGCTGCACTTGCAGAGAATTTCAGAGGTCTCAGGCAAGTGTTGAAAGTGATCCCCCGCCTGTGTTGGCTTGACCAACATATCGTCTATGTAAACTTCCATACTTTTTCCCAGGTGTTCTTGAACTATTTTGGTCACCAATCTCTGATATGTGGCTCTAGCATTTTTCAAGCCAAATTGCATGACTTTGTAGCAGTAAGTCCCTCTGTCTATGATAAACGAAGTTTTCTTCTCATCTAGAGGGTCCATTTTTATCTGGTTATAACCAGAATATGCATCTAAAAAACTTAAAAACTCATGACCTGTGGTAGAATCAATTATTTGATCTATATGCGGTAGAGGAAATAAATTTTTAGGGTAGGCCTAATTTAAATCAGTATAATCTACACAAACTCGCCATTTTCCATTCTTTTTTGGAACCACAACAGTATTAGCTAACTAGCCAGGGTAATTTACCTCTCATATTGAACAAATTTTCAAAAGTTTTTGTACATCATCCTGGATCACTTAATTTTAAAAGTCCTCTTGCTTCCTTTTCTTTTGCTTGACAGGTGGGTGTAATGGATCCTTATTTAGCTTATAAGTCATCACCTCCGGTGGTATACCTGTCATATCTGAATGTGACCAAGCAAAGCAATCTGTGTTAGCACTTAAAAATTCAATTAACTTATCTTTTATTTTTGGGCTCAAGTTTTCTCTAATGTAAATTTTTCTATCCGGCCAGTGGACAAATAGTATTACAACTTCGAGCTCTTCTGTGGTTGTTTTAATGTTCTCATTTTCTTTTGGCTCTTGAATTACATCAGGTTTTGAGTCGACATCAGTCTGCCCTTGTGTGTTTTCAGTTGAGCTATGAACAATAGTATCCTCAACTAAATTCTTTAATTGCTATTTTGCATCTGCATCGTTGGTTGTCGTATTTGTAATCAACACTGAATTAATACTTTGTGAAGTTTGTTGATCTCCATGAATTTGTCAGATTCCCCACTATGAAGGGAATTTGATAACTTGATGCAATATGGAGGGAATAGTATCCATATCATGAATCCATAGTCTTTCTAAGATTATATTATAAGTCATGTCCGTGTCTATTACTTGGAACTTCGTATCTTTGATGACTTCTTCTGTAAATGTGGCCAGTACAACTTCCCTTTTTGTAGTAACGCTTGAATTATAAAATCCAAACAAAGACCACTCCTTTGGTATGAACTTATCATTGTCTTGTATTTCATTTACCACTCTCAGCAAAATGATGTTCACTAAGCTAACTAGATCAATCAAAACTCATTTTACATTAGTATCACGTACAAGTAAAGATATTATCAGTGCATCGTTGTAAGGAATCATCAAGTCGTCCATGTCTTCATCGTCAAATATTATATTGTCACCATCCAAGACTTGGCGAACTTGCTTTCCATGAGTGGCAGTAACTTTTGATGTCTTTTTCGCGACTGTGTATGTTACTCCATTGACCTCATCTCCTCCGGTTATGATGTTGACTGTTCTCATTAATGATGGGGGCTTTGGGGATTCTTGTCTATTATTCATGTATGATTGTTTCCTTTTCTCACTGAAAAGATCAGTAAGATATCCTTGTTTTAGTAAATGTTTGACCTCTCCTTGCAAAAGCCTGTAATTTATTGTTCTGTGATCATGATTATTATGAAACTCGCACCAGAAATCTGGGTTCCTTTTGTTTGGATCTAATATCATTTCTTTCGGACATCTCACCTTATCTCCCATCCCTCTTACAACAGCCACTAGGTCATATGTGTTAAATATTAAAGTTGTAATCCTCTATTCTTCCTTGAGTACCGGAATCATTGCTCTGGGCACCCTGTTCCTTTTTAACCTGGATGAAGAACTCACGTATTTTTTCCTTGATCTTGAATCAAATCGTGCATTCTCTTGTTTAGATTCGCCATGTGGTTCCCATATAGGGCTCATACCTATTTTTACCGGACATTCTCTCTAATTCTGAGCGTCTCGAACTTGGTCTTTTGTCAACCCTTGGCTATGCAACTGTATCTTCTTCTATTCGCAGCTTCGTATTGTATCGATTGTATACATCATTCCACTTTATTGCAGGAAATTATCGCAAACTTTCTTTCAACCTCCTTATGTCTTCATAACTTTTCTCGTTCAATTTGCTCGCGATTGCCATAGTCGCTTAGTTATCAGGTACTCGTGACAGCATCAACCTCTTTCGTTGGAATCTACCTACGAATTCCCTGAGTAATTATGTACTCCTTTGTTTAACTTTGAAGATGTCTTGCATCCTTTTTTTTAACCTTTTGAGCCCACGATGTACTTTTATAGATGGATCTGCAAGCTCAGCAAAAGAATCAATGGAATTTATAGGTAAGAGAGAATACCATATTAATGCTCCTTTTGTGAGAGTTTAGCCAAACTTTTTAACCAAAACTAATTCAATCGAGCTTGGTTAAATCATTGCCTTTTACGCCGGTAGTGAATGCGGTTACATGATCCAAGGGGCCATACGTCCCATTATATTTAGGAATATCAGTCATTTTAAACTTTTTGGGAATTGGCAGAGGTGCTGCATTTGGCTTCCAAGGTTGCTGTGAATACTTGTCAATATCCACACCTTTGATCACGGGAGGTACGCCCGGTATTTGCTTTATATACTCATTTTGCTCCTTCAGCTATTTCTGCAAAATTATTACTAAACTTTGTAAAGTAGAATTATTTGATGTACTTGACCCTCCATTGCGAGATTTATTAGGAATTTCTCCACTTTCAGAGTTATCAAGCCCCGAACGCAAGTTCTCCAAAGTTATTGGATTAACTGGTGAAGGAGTTTGTCGCGCCCCATTTTCTCGTGAAAAGTGGGCTTCAACGTGTGACAACTCTTTTGAGTGGGAAATAGAGTGTTAAAAGAAGAAGAGTCACCACCTAATGGTTTTAAATGTGCATTAGGGTATCTATTATGCAAATAACTCTGTTTGACTAGTCAACGCCACCAAAGATCGGGTAAGGGCTCAAATAACCTCAACGAAAATATGGTAGGCACTCTTCAAGGTCCACAACTATGGGTCCCGTCCAAACATAAAACTATGTGGATTATAATTAGCCGAGATGATCAAATGAACAAAGAGAATAAAGGGTCAAGGAGTTTTATTATAACACACCGAGGTTTGATATAAAATCTTAAAAATTACAAAGATATAACTATAATGGTCTACATTTAGATGACTAAGTGTAAAGAAAGAAATGAGGGGGGGTCCTAAGTTTTTTAACCCAAAGGATCACCCCGTGCAACATAAATAATACTTCGCAACTCCCTTGAGATAGGGAGTTATTCATATTATTCAATGGGTACATACTATCATCTCCTGCTACCCAATTACTATGTTAAAGTTGTTTACCTAAAAGCGCTCTATTTCCATTCTAAGTCGTACCCTATGCATGCACTACCCGTCCCATGCTTATGGTCCATGAGGTATTGGATCTCTATTTGGGTAGTTCTAGACTTTACTTAGGCTGCTCAAAAATGATAAAACTAAGCGACATGCAAAACAAGTAGGACTTCATATAAAGGCAGTTAAAGGCTCAACTTAGCCTCCCCACTTAGACAACGAATGCACGCAAGTAGATTCAGTATTACGTATAGGCAGTTTCATATTCAAGGCGTCATTTGTAAGCCTATATACATGGTATCTAAATGACTGCATAGTTTAAGAATACCTAATATTGTTATTCAAATCAGATTATAAATTATTAAGACCTACATACATGGTTTCTATGCGATTTTTTTCTCAAACGTACAGGTAGTGTTGATTATATTGGAACAATAAGTTTTCAAATTATAAGCGTTACATATCCTATAGGCATAATTTCTAAATGAAGCAATATAGCCGTTTAAAAGCTTGAGGTAATTACCGGTGTTTGATTTTAGCATACTTCTAGGCGAATAACAATATCCTATAGGCAATATTTCTACGAGTTGACGATTGAAACTGATTCTATAACACTTTATTCCTATATGCATGTTTTTCTGGGGGAGCAATAGATATAACAAAAGCTAATTAATCAATTAAGCCCTAGGGACATGATATCTATATGGAAATCAGGAGAACATAAGCTAATATAATCTGATAGGCATGGTATATAATGTATATGTTGCAATTATGCAAATCGAAGGACAATTATTGGTATTTATTTCCTATATGCATGTTGTCTAGTAACACATAGCAGTATACATGGAGAATGAATAAAGTACTTAAGTTCATGTTGTGCTAGTAAACAAGTTGAGAGAGTGGGTGATTCCCTATAGGTATGGTTTCTAATGTACATGGAAACTAAATAGCATATATGCAGGTCGGATAAAATAATAAGTAAATCATGTAAATTTTATAGGCATGTTTTATACCCTTCTATGCAAACATTAGAATACACCATTTTTCCAATTTCACTAACACCCCAATTATTTATTACAAAATTATTACAGGCCGGATAATGATTATAAGTATAACTATTACACAAGGAACAATAGTAGGCCTAACAGCAGGCCCAAAGAAAATACCCAGTATTGTCTGGGCCTTCAAAAAACTCAATCTTCACGAATAGCATGCCCAGATCCAAACAAAAGACTATGCACATCGGCACGACCCAAAGTCAAAAGGGAATTCAAGCCAGGCCAAACAGTCACAATTGACCACATGGCCCAAATATTGAATCACAGATATCATTTAAGCAAACCAATTTGCATATTAACACATAAGATAAGAGAGGTAAACTGAGTGCCAGAGACAACTTAAATTCTACTAGCAAAGCGAGTGGCCAAAGGACCCCAAATCCTAGTGTGTCAGAGTCTCAAATGGACCCCGAGTAGTGCTCACACTAAGTAGGTCAATAGAGAGAGTTTTGGTGGCCTTGGCTTTCAGCCGGCCAAGAATGACAGACTCAGAATAATATAGATAGCAAATGAGAGTGAGAGAATAATGAATACGTGACAGAATTTGAAGAGATGCACTTGTATTTTAGAAGCAGACATAGCAGAGTTGCTTAGAACAAAGAACATGCCAGTTAAGAGGATCAACAAAACTTAGAGGGAAGGTTGCTATTACAGGTTCAACACTTAAAAAGAGGTAACATATTGGCAAAAAAAATATTGAGGGAGTCAAAGGAATCAGATTTTCTATGATTATGAGATCAACATACAAAGTGAATAGTGCCAAATGAGTCCAAAGTATAGCACTAACTTAAAGGATTTGAAACCTAGGTGTCCAAATTATGTTAAGCATCTATCACAATACCAGAAAACAGACATGCCAACTTACATCAATGAAGCAAACCAATATAAAATTTATAGGGAAGGGTACAAGTTAGGATAGCTACTCAAAAAGTCTTCAAATAATTACTGAGGGATGCAGGATTTAGTAGACCAAAATCATAATAAAGTGACAAAACTAACATGGGAGTAGATCATAGCCAATATGAAGGCCTTAAGAACATTCTAAGTATGAGATAGTCATTACAATAACTCAGGACAAAGCAGGAAAGCAAACTCATGTCAGGCAGTAAACGTAAACATTCAAATACCGACATACTAGTCTAAACAAGCTTAAAAGAGTCCAAATTATTCAAGTTAAGCATGTACGAATAACATATCTCAAAACTGGTAATTTTAGGTAAAATCAATGCTAAAGAAGTTCATATCACAAAAAAAGTTCAATGCCAACAAAGTTGCACATAGAGATGGTCTAGAAACACATTAGGTCACAAATTTCAGAGGTATGAATATACAAGACATGAACACAAGGGAATGAAATTGAAAAAGCTAAAGAACTTACTAGTTATCAGTTGATAAACAGGAAAACAAGAAAGAACAACTCTACAGTACCCTGAACGTCAACAAAGAGCAAGAAAACCTAGAATCTTAGTGTGTCAGAGTTCCCAAGGATTTCAAAAGAACCCCGGCAAGTGCTCACACTAAGAAAAGTTGAAAAATCGAATTTTGGTGGCCTTGGCTTTAGCCGGCCAAAAACCAAGGTATAGAACAAGAGAATAATAGAATAATAGCTTTGAGTTTTTAGTGAATCCAGTGATTAAAAGTCTGTTTCAAAGGAAAATGGGAAGGAATTTATATAGTAGTAGAAATCAAGCAAACGAATCAAGAAAACACTGTAAAATCAACATAAATAAGGAAAAAATAACATGCAGAGTCAAGAAAAAATCGGATTAGGAAAAAATTAGTTAAACCCTAGTTGACAAAAATCAAAGATTCGACCAAAGATTTTGGTGAATCGCCTTGCCATAAACGTATATAGATGGAATACCATCAAGATCTTGAAGATTGAGCATGATTTCCATATGATTCCAGGTCTGGTACTTGCCAAAACTAGGAAACTACTAAGTAATACTAAAATCGTGTAAGTAACATGGAGATGGAGCATATATGGAAGGCAAATCATAAGAGGATTCCATATCAAGGTCAGAATTGGAGATAATTGGGGTGTGAAGGCTAGGGTTTGTGAAAGATAAAGGAGTAATAGAGAGAACAGAGGGGCAGTCTTTAGGAAAATGGGAATTTAGGGTTAGGGTGAGGGGATATAAGGAAATGGAGTGGAGTGTTGTGAGTCTTTGATCGCTTTTGATCAACGGCTGAGATTTAAGGAGAGCTGGGTCGGGTTTTGGATCGGGTAGGCTTATTGGGGTCACTTGGGGTTGGGCTTGAGGATTAGGCCAAGGGTTTGGGTATATTTAGTTCGAAAAATAGCTCAAAAATTGGGCCAGCTTTTAAATAAGACGTTAAAAGGGAAATAATTTAATAAAAATAGATAAATAAATATATAAAAATGATATTTATGCAAATTAATACTTTAAAATAATAGTAAAAGATTTTAAAAATGTAAAATATTATTTTGACCCTGAATAAAATGACAAATATAATAAAAATGCAAAATATAGGCTATTATTGCAAGATTGTGTAAATAGCTTAAAAATACTAATATAATTATATAAAATAAAGTAAAAAATATTTGATACTCGTATTATGGATGCAAATAATATTTTTAGGTGATTAAGTCATCACAAAATTATTCGAAGGAGTAATTAATAAATATTCAAGTAATTTAAATGTAAGAAAATCAATTTTAAAGCTCTAAAAATTGTGAACAATTATAGAAAATGCTTGTATAGATTTTGTGAACTAAAATTTTTAAAGTATATATTTTATTTGAGAAAATCTGAGGACAAAATTGGGTATCAACAGAGTTTATGTTGCGTTGGGTAATCCTCTAACGAAAGCCTATAGTACATCGTTCTCATGTTCTGCAATCAATTGCTTCAAAGCATCATGCTCAACGGTTTGGTTGCCTACATACTAAACATCAGTGTGCGAATCAGACTTTTCAGGTAAACTTTCACGGGAATGCCAAGGAATTCCCGTGGATGTGTGATGTAGTAGAGTTCCACCTCGTTGGTTCAGCTGGTTGTTCTCATTAGCGGTTGACAAATTTAGTCGTTAAAAATGAAGTTTGAAAGCGAACAGATTATCAGATTCCCGGTAATGGAACCGATTTGTTTAACCCAAAAATAGATTTCTCGGTCAAAGTCAATATCAAGAAAAAACCGGGTTACTGATAACCAAGATTTACTTCACTTTTTCAATAATTTGAAGAATAAAACAGATAATGAAAATAATTGACAAGGAAAAAAAAGTAGATTGATAATCACTCCCAGAATTGCGGTTAGAACCTTATAAATAAAGTGAAAAATGATTGCATATATCGAATAATAATCTCATGCCATTACAAATGAGGACTAAGTCTTTATATAGGAGTACACAATTATAAAGGTTTCCTTACTTAATTCGGGCTTGTTAATGGCATTCATTGCCTTGATTACCCGTTACTATACATAATAGTAACGGAGGCATTTATGACTGATGATTTCTTGTACCACGTTTAATGTTGATTTCCCTTCCTCACTTATAACAGATTCGTGCATCTTCCTTCTTTAATGGTCTTTATACATTCCTCCTATTTCTTCTTTCTCAGCTGTCAGAGCCGGTTCTTTTTCCAGAGAAATCCTGGGGGAGTTTCTCTCGTGCCTTTTTTGAATTCTTCAACTCATCTAATTAGAAATGCTACCTGTCACTTTGTTGATGGTCCACGTGTAATGCTCTGTCACCTTGATGATAGTCCATGTATCATGTCTTTTTTCCACCATTACACAAATGGGTCCTCAGAAAGGAGTTATATTCGTTTTATCTGCTGCTCCATAATATTGTAGCTCTTGACAAATACATTCGATTCTATAAGAAGTAAAATATTCCTACTAAAAGGTACTTCTCAAAAAAAAAAAAAGATAATGAAAAAGATCGACCGCATAACTATGGTTTTGTTAAAATAACAAATGATATATATATATATATATATATAATGAATGAGGTTGGTTGCAGCAAACTATTTGTCCATTCATCTTGTTCATCTGTTTATTTTCTTCATTTTTATAGCTAGATTAGTCTCTTCTTGTATGATTCTCATGAGTTCCTTTCTGTAATGAATTAATTCCGACGACTACTGAAAGCAAATTGGAGGGGAATTGGTCTTTTTGTTCTCTTTCAATTTTCTAAGGCGAGTGGCAGTAAACTAATTATGTCATGCATTAGGTACGGAGTTTAATTATGGCATATTAATGGTGTAAAAAATTGTGTACAATAAAATCAGAGGGTCCAATTTTTCATTTTTACGTGCCTCGTAGGCACGTCTCGAAAGCTCGAGACCACGGTTGAGTTTCACCCCTCGGGGGTCATCGACGCTCGACCTCGGGGCAGTATGAGACCGACGGTTACGGAAAGAAAGTGGGGAGTTCCCAAGGCGTGAAGCTAGAGCCGACAAAGTCTGTCAGGCTAGTCTGAGCCCGCATCATGGCATTAACTGGTTGTCCCATCTCCATATCTTTGTAATAAATGCACTTGTACTATGTTAGGATTCCCCCTCTTATATAAAGGGGATCCTTGTCATTATATAAATATATGTTGCTCAATACTAAATACACAAGAACTTCCTCTCTGCTCCCTAACACATTCTCTTGATTTCATTACTTCATTTATTGTTCATATTTATTGTGTTCTATTTATTGCTCTTCATTTATTGCTTATTATTGGCGATAAAGAGTCTTCATTGATTTATTTATAACTGTTAATCTCTATCAACCACCATCGATAGCTCATAGCCGAGCTTCAGACTCGACCCCGAGACCCTCGAATAGGTAAGCTCGAGGCCCCGATTATTGGTCATTCGGTTTGGTTATCGTCTTACTCTCAAGCTCTTATCTCGTTTCTAAGTCTTTCACATAGCATCAACTGCCTAACAACTAGCATAAAAATAGATCACGTATTTTTAGAACCACTAAATCAAATTTAATTGTTATTACCATTTTCACGGAAAACAGTTTGGCGCCCACCGCGGGGCTAAAAATAATAGTGATTATTTTCTTGCTGGCTTAACTACATAACACAAGTTATCTTTCACACTTTCTCTTGCTCAAGATCCTTGATTTCAGGTCAAAATGTCTAACTCAGTGAACAATAATCTTGAGAACCACGGAGAAAATGGTGTGGATGTTCCAGGTGTTGGTGTACCACCACGAAACCCTGAGAATGCACCAGAACCGATTCCCGTGGACGCGGTCTCACGCGATGCTGAACATGTCGATGTAAGCTCCCACACTAACAGGAGCGTGCACCAATGAGACCAACAAGAAGCTTAGGAAACCCCGACTAGGGAAGAACGGGAGGTTAGCCTTCACGTTATTTTTGAAATGTTGCAGGCACAACAACTAGCGATTACTCAACTGCAAAGTCACCAGAAAACTCCCTGCACGGTAGCGCCGGGGAAGGCTCCCCCAGCCAAGCAGGTACCGAAGAGATCAAGCAACAACGGGTCGGTAGAGCCGACCCTGCCATCGTAAAGATGCTTGAGGGCCTCACAAAGAGGATCGAATCGGGCGAGAAGAAGATAGAAGCCAACAAAAAAAAAGGTCGAGACCTACAACTCCAGGGTCGACCAAATTCCGGGTGCACCCCCGATCCTGAAAGGTGTGGATTCGAAGAAGTTCATACAAAGGCTGTTCCCAGAGGAAGCGGCTCCAAAACACATTCCAAAGAAGTTCAGAATGCCAGACCTTCCGAAATACAACCTCAGACCCCAATGAGCTTGTTACTGGCTACACTTGTGCAATGAAGGGTAACAACCTAAAGGACGACGAGATCACATCCGCCTTGCTAAAGAAGCTCGGGGAAACACTCTCGAAAGGGGCCATGATGTGGTATCACAACCTAGCTCCTAACTCCATAGACTCATTTGCTATACTGGCAGATTCTTTCATAAAGGCACATGTCGGTGCCATCAAAGTAGCAACAAGGAAGTCTGACGTCTTCAAGATCAAGCAGAGGGAGAACGAGATGCTGCGAGTTCGTATCTCGCTTTCAAATGGAACGAATGGAACTACCACCAGTCTCCGATGACTGGGCAGTACAGGCCTTCACTCAAGGTCTGAATGAACGAAGCTCGGTGGCTTCAATGCAGCTGAAATAGAATCTGGTCGAATATCCTGTCATGACTGGTCGAACGTTCACAACCGATATCAATCAAAAATCAGGGTCGAGGATGACAAACTAGGATCCCCCTCGGGCTCGGTATACCCAAGCAGGCTTCTGGTGAAAGAGCCAAAGCCAAACAAGGAAAGATACCAACCATATACTGAAGAGCGAAGAAGCGCCCAAAGGTGAAACATTCCCCGCAATGATCGAAGGATGGACCGAGGTCAGAATCCTCGGGGACATGTCAATAGAGCTGGGTTCGATAGGTACACAGGGCCGACGGAGACACCTCGCTTGTTAGAATACAACTTCAATGTCGATGTATCAGATATCGTGCTCGCCATCAGTAAAATCAGAGACATCAAGTGGCCAAGGCATGTACAATCAGATCCTTCACAAAGGAACCATAACTTTGTGTGTGAATATCACAACACACACGGTCATAGGACCGACGATTGCCACCAACTCCGAGAAGAAGTAGCTTGATAACTCAGTAAAGGTCACCTCCGAGAATTCCTCAGTGACCGGGCCAAAAATCAGTTTAGAGAAAGAGAGGAAACCAAGAAGAACGAAACAAATGAGCCGCAACATGTCATCCACATGATCTTGGGAGGCATCGATGCCCCGCAGGAGCCCATAATGAGAAGAACAAAAGTATCTACACCAGAAAAAAGCGAACCCGGGGTTACATACCCGAAGATTCTCTCACATTCAGCGACGAGAACATCGAGACTTTGTCTCAGTCACAATGACACACTTGTAATATCTTTTCTTGTAAATACATTTCAGATTAAATGTGTACTTGTGGATCCAGGTAGCTCGACCAACATTATCAGGTCGAGGGTGGTAAAGCAGCTCGGACTACTTTACCAAATCGTACCTGCCTCTCGAGTCCTCAACGGGTTCAACATGGCGAGCGAAACAACAAAAGGGGAAATCACCCTCCCGGTCAACGTGACCGGCACAACACAAAATACCATTCTATGTCATCGAGGGATATATGAGGTACAACTCCTTGCTTGGAAGGCCATGGATACACTACATGAGAGCAGCACCTTCCACCCTCCATAAAATGATGAAATTCCCAATAAGGGACGGGATTAGGACTGTCTACGAGGAACAGCATGCGGCGAGAGAAATATTCACAGTGCACGATGTTGCCCCGATGTCGGTACCTCCACTTTCGAAAGAGCTGAAGGATAAGAAAATAGTAAAATAGCAATAACAAGCTACACTCTCGGTTATCCCCGCCTAAACAAAGTAGGGGACCGTACCGCATCCTCATCACAAGTGACTGAAATATATCAGGGCTCAAAACATTGCCAGCACGTTCTATACTAAGGTATGACCGTCTCCTTTCTCTTTCAATTACATTCTACACTGACCTGACTGTAGGTATCCGATTGAAACGGCCAAAACACTCTCCAAATCGAAGGCCTTAAGTTTCAAAAGCATGCGTTGCACTCTTTTCCTTCGATCGAGTTTTATCCCAAAAAGGGTTTTACCGGCGAGGTTTTTAACAAGGCAACACCCATATGCTACCTGAGGAAGACTCAACAGGTATTCAAGGCTTCTTTTGCAATCGACCTCGAATACTGGGGGGCATCCCCCCGGAAGGTCACCAACTTAGAGAAGCCAAGATACACCAAGAAGGGTCTCGATAGGAAAATAATGTACCGAGCCAAACGGTCGAGCGAACCGTGCCTGTATAGAACAACAAGGCCTTTAAACAGCAAAGACATGTATACTTGTACCAAGAAATCAAAGAATACTTCCCACAAGCATTTTTCGTGTCAAGGAAGCTTGATATTTTTTGCAAAAAACGGCCCTAGAGCCAAAAAATGTCCCGAATACTCGGGGACTGGCATCAATAACTCAAAACAGTATGACCCTCAGGTCGGAGCTTCAAACACATAAGCCCTCAATGAGGCAACAACGAGATCACAAAACAACTCCAGAGCCAAAAATGTCCCTAACACTCAGGGACTGGCGTCGAAAATTCAAGGCTACACAACCTCCAGGTTGGAAATTCCAAAACCGCAAGCCCTCAATGAGGCAATACCAAATTCACAAGTAATGGCTCCCGAGCCAAGGAACCCTCGGTGACTCGGGAAGTGTCATCAATCGCCATCTCCATCGACTTATCAAAACCCGAGGCCATAAGACCACATGCGTGCAGCCTCAGTATCGTAAGACCTATATAAGGCAACAACAATATCTGTAAGACCTCAAGCAAGGAATGAACCATACTTGTACCAAGTATCCAAAACTGTAAGGCCTCAAAGGCATGTAAAACTTGTAAGACCTTATTAAAGGCATAAACCCGATCTCAAAGTTTAGGCTATATATCGAACTTAAAAGACCCCTAAAAAGGCATACCCTCGATATAGATGCCGAAACTACTTCACTAGGGACTAAAAGGCTCCGTCCAAACACAAATGTCTCCGGTCACAAGGTTGTACCTTCCAAACTAACGCAACTCGTGGATGCCCGACCGTCGCTATAAAATCACAGGCCTTCAATTACTTCGAATATACTTCGGAAAGAACCGGTTAAACAGGCTACCCTTGACATAGGAAAAAGAGCTTCGACCACTTCAGCTCCTAAACACTAGCTTCGAGATACTCAGCCTCCGAGCCAAACCTCCCGAGGTGCTCGATCATCGCCATATAACGACTCACAACTGAGATTTTTTATTAAACCGTCGAAGAGTCAGGCAAACATTATTTCAAAAAGTCCTTAATGAGGGAAAATTAAAGCCTATATTAAAGGTCGCATCGACCGAAGGCATAAGAGTCATTGTCGCCAGCCCACATAAAAGGTCGCATCGATCCAAGGCGTAATAGCCATTGTTGCCAGCCCACGGAAAAGGTCGCACCGACCCAAGTCATAAGAGCTATTAATGCCAGCTTATACTAAAAGGTTGCATCGACCCAAGGTGTAAGAGCTACTGTTGCCAGCCCACACAAAAGGTCATACCGACCGACCCAACTCATAAGATCCTAAGGGCCATCCTAAAATTCAAAAACTTGAGGGTCAAATGAGCTCGAGTCAAAACCCGATTCGGAGACTGAACCCAAAACAATTAACTGAATATACTTAAGAGCAAAAGCGTAAGAGCCACTGTCGCCAGCACTAAAACTAAAGGTCGTATCGACCAAGCACGTAAGAGCCTACAGGCCAGCTTAATGAGCCTCAGGGTCATACCACAAATCTAAGGATTTCCTTCTAAAACCAGTTCATCTGGCTAAATCAAGGCAAAAAGAAATGCATGAGAGACAAAACCGTGAGGTTTTCTCTTTATACATATATGCGAAAAAATACAAGCTCCATTTACAACATACTTCGAAAGTACTATGTACAGAATCAGAAAAGGAAATCTATGTCCCCTTGGGGACTATGGCTCGCCGGCCTCATCCTCGCTATCCTCGGTGTCAGACAGAAGTGACTTAGTGCCACGTTCGTCCGCCCTCACCCGCTTCACCTCTTTCGAGTGGTCAAAGCCCCTAGCATGCATCTCCTCGAAGGTTTCTCTTCGAGACTTACACCGAGCATATTCCTTGCTCTTGCCCTCGTGGTCAAGAGTCCTTCTCAACTCAGCTTGAGCATCAACAACATCCTTCAAATAGATCGCCACTTTCTGGTCAGCCTTAGTTCAGATCATTACAGCTTCCGCCCGGGCATCCACAACTTCGGCCTTTATCTTCAAGAGCTCAGACTCGAGCTTCGTAATCATATCTGTTCGAACCAAGCTATTATCACGAGCTAAGCAAAGTTGAACCTCAAGGGCGGAAGCTTTAACCAGAGCACCCTTCTCCGTCGAAGCCTAAGCATCCGTCTGAGCCTTTAACTCATCATACTCGCACTTGGCTTGGCCAACCTCATCCCGAAGGCACTCCAATTCCTCCGTCTTCTGCAATTGAAATAAATGAAACATTAGCCTCAGGAGCTAGAAGGAGAAACACACACTCGCTCAAAACAAAAACTACTTGCTCCTTCAAATAGCTCTCACAATTCAAGCTCCGGCTCGCCTCATACCGTAAGGGTGCTAAGTCGACTTCCATGTCATCGCAAAGGAGCCTAAGGGATTTCTCCTCATCCAGAGCTTTCCGCATCCTGGCCTCACGGCGAAGCAGCTCGGACTTAAGCTTGCTGAAATCTTGCAAAAGAAAGCTCAATAAGGAAGGGAAGGCGCGAAACTCAAAAGGCCTGTGCCAAAACTCACTGTAGAGTGAAGCCGCTGGGCTTTCTCGAAGGTCTAGCGCACAACTAGCCTAGCTCCATCAGCTTCGAAAGAGTCAACCCTGGTCGGGGTACGGTTGCTCGGTGCATATGATCCCGGGTTTCGAGTATCCCTTGAAGTACCTCCAACGAAAAAAGAAGATGACATCGGAGGAGAAACCGCCTTTCCAAAACCAAAAATCACGGGCGCTACAAAAAGAGTCAACGTCCAGGTTCGTCTTGCTTTGAGCACCTTCGCCCTGCAAAGGTATCTCTTACTTATTGTTATCATTCTGTAGCCCAGAAGCTAGCAATCCTTATCCGTCTCCAAGGGGGCACGACCTCACCTCAGAAGGCTCCCTAATGCCTATAATAACAGGGTTAGTACGCAGAAAGAGAAAGTGCTTTTCCAACTAAAAGAAGGGAAGAGAACAGATCTTACAGCTCATACCGTGATGTTTTTCTTCCCATATGCCCCTAGACAAAGCTCGCCACTTACGCTCATCGCATGTCGAGTGGATCGCCAACTCCCGAGCCCAATCTAGCAGATCAAGGACCTCGCACGACATCCATGAAATTGTTACAGAAGAGGAAAAGAAGGCACATTTACGGAATACTCCTTCTCCATAATTAAAAAACTGTGAAGCCACGAGTGTACCACTTACGTGTGTAATTCCATTCCTCAGGGAATGGCATAAACTCCACGGGGATAATATCAATAGTCCGTACTCAGATGAATCAACTCATCCACTCCCAACCTCCATATTCTTCATCATCAACAACAAAAGGCGTGGTCGACCGGCATCGTAAGGTTAGCAGACCTCGATGATGAAAAGGTCGGTATAGCCTGATAAGATGACTAAGCGTAAATTCAAGCCCTTCCTTCTCTACAAAGAACCTCATCATCAACACTATCTCCCAAAATGACAGGTGAATCTGCACCAAGGTAACCTGATACTTTTGATAGAAGTCAAGCACAAGCCTATCAAGGGGGCACAACGTGAAAGGATACGTGTACACATTCAAAAAACCCTTGGCACGATCCGTAATACTCTCATCCGGGGAAGTACTACATTTTCCCCCCATCCGCAGTCTTTCCTCACCAACTCAAGGTGTCTCTCTCCTATCGAAGAAGTAAACTTCAAGGTATGCTCCCGTTGATCCTGAGCATCGGGGTACTTTTCTGGCGAAAAGTCCCCTCTCGAAGCAAAATGCCCCGAATCAGGCCCACCTGGCATCAGCGGTGCTCCGCCAACAAGGCGAGAACCGGAGGTGAAACTCTCTCCTCCCTGCCAAACAGATCCTGATTTAGCAGTCATGACTGCAGTAAAATTAGAGAACTGGAGCAGGAATTTAAGCAAGAGCGTTAATACTGAAATAATGAAAAGCCTAACGTAAGAAAAAGGATAACTACTTAGAATGGTGAAATCTCCAAAAGGACGGAAACAACCCTATATATGGAAAAAGCAGCAACGATCTGCTAGCCTCAGAGGCTGATTAAAATGCTGGCCGAAATCACTTTGGGAAGATGTGCCGGCGGGATCGCCTAGGTCACTTTGCAGCCGTATCGTCCATTTGATGAATGTCCTGTGATGTTTTGGGGTCGGAGACCCCCGCACCAACAAGTCCTGAGATGGTTCCCGATTTCTAGGACCTCCACCAAAAAGAAGAAAGGCTCCAAGAAGCCATTAACATCACTACAAGTCCTAATATGGTACCCGATCTCAAGGACCTCCATCCAAAAGAAGTAAGGCTCCAGGAAGCCTTTGGCATCATCGCAAGTCCCCAGATAGTACCCGATCTCGAGGACTTCCATCAAAAAGAAGTTAGGCTCCAGGAAGCCATTGGCATCATCGCCAGTCCCAAGATGGTACCCGATCTCGAGGACCTCTCCAAAGGTCTATCAATATTATTACAAGACTCGATATGGTACCGGGTTTCGAAGGCTCCTCTCAAGAAGAAAATAAAAGCTTAAAACTCCACTCATATGGGCTTGGCCTCAGGGTACCATCTAAACCCGGTTAAATCCTCATCTGGATCTATCCACAATGCCTTATGGTTCTCTATAATAAGTTCAAAACAAGTTTCCATGTGGCCCGAGTTTGAGCAAACCCCCACTCGGGGACTGTTCTTGAAATCCTAAAGGCAGTCTCTATTTTCGGGCTTCCGAGCAAATTCCCCCTCAAAGATTATCGCAAGGTCTAAAGGTTAAATCTTGGCCTGAGCGTTCGAATCCCTACTCTCATTCAACTCGAAGTCAGTGTCCCGACGACCCGAGTCTATCAGTCCAACCCAGACTCGGTCCAAGGAACGACAAAGGGTTTTGCAGGGAGCCGTGTTAAACAGTCAAAGGTCAGAAGAAACACTCACACCCAGGTTCGATATTTGTACCAATCAGTGGAGTCATGCATTCAGATTCTTCATAAGCGTAGATAAGGGGAAATATAGCATACATCAGAGATGTCACCATCAATGTTCTTGAAAGACGTATCGTCAAGCGCAATCAATGCATTTTTGGAACTAAATCGGTAGTTAGAAGGACGAGAATCGGCAGTACATTGAAAGGCGCTAAAAAGACAAATCAGTGGGACGTCTCGATTATCACGGAGGCTTGCATCATCAGTATGATGTTATCGTGGGAAATTCGGAAAGATGGTTACCAAGGTCGTTCTGTATCATTCTACTCTAAGAAACGCAGGGACTATCTGTATACGGTAAAATCGGAGGGTTCAATTTTCCATTGTTGTGACGCCTCGATCGTAGGCACGTCTTGAAGGATCGAGACCACGGTTGAGTTTTATCCCTCGAGGGCCATTGATGCTCTACCTCGGGGAAGTATGAGACCGATGGTTACGGAAAGAAAATGGGGAGTTTTCAAGGTGTGAAGCTAGAGCCGACAAAGTCTGTCAGGCTAGTCTGAGCCCGCATCATGGAATTAACTGACTGTCCCATCTCCATATCTTTGTAATAAATGCATTTGTATTATGTTAGGATTCCCCCTCTTATATAAAAGGGATCCTTGTCATTATGTAAATATATGTTGCTCAATACTAAATATACAAGAACATTCTCTCTGCTCTCTAACACATTCTCTTGATCTCATTACTTCATTTATTGCTCATATTTATTGTGTCCTATTTACTGCTCTTCATTTATTGCTTATTATTGGCCATAAAGAGCCTTCATTGATTTATTTATAACTGCTAGTCTCCATCAACCACCCTTGATAGCTCACAGCCGAGCTTCAGACTCGACACCGAGACCCTCGAATAGGCAAGCTCGAGGCCCCGATTATTGATCATTCGGTTTGGTTATCGCCTTATTCTCAAGCTCTTATTTCGTTTCTAAGTCTTCACATAACATCAACTGCCTAACAACTAGCATAAAAATAGATCACGTATTTTTAGAACCACTAAATCAAATTTAATTGTTATTACCATTTTCACGGTAAACAAAAATATTTATGCAATTAGATCATTTAAAAAGTGATGGTATGTAACTTTATGTTATAGCATTTATCGATAATTATTAATTATATGATAAGCAATGTTAAATTGCATTGACAGTGTAAAAAAATATGTTATATTATCGGTGTTTATAACTTAATTCCTTACGTATAATAGATGTGAAAGCATTTTTGATCGGTTGAAGCTACCAAATTTGGGTCCCTTAGATCTATAGTGATTGGAACCTATCAATAACATCATATTAGTTAGTAAATGATCATCATTATAAGGACTCTTCTTAATTATGGAGTAGGACAAGTAAAAATCGTAGCTTAAAAAGGCTGAGGGCCCTATATCATTCACAAAATAATTTAGATAGACCAACTATTAAAATGACATCAACGAATGTGCCTTTTGATTGGGAAAAAATACAAGAAGAAAAATAGAACTGTATATATACTAATTCACTATACAAAAATGGAAATAATAATGATGATAATATTACACGAGTAGAACATAAAATTAACAAGTATAAAACATAACTTATATTTCACGCATTTCATTTGTAGCTAATAAGTTAGCAAGTTACAAACAATGTTGTTCTGATTATTTGTAATAAAAGGCAGTCCGGTACACTAAGCTTTTTTTATGTGCGGGGTCCGTAGATAAGTCGAATCACAAGGGTCTATTGTGCACAGCCTTATCATGCATTTTTGTAAGAGGCTGTTTTCACGACTTAAACATGTGACCTTCTAGTCGCACGGCACGGCAGCAACTTTCAATTTTGATTATTTGTAATACAAATGAAGAAGTATAAGAGGGAATTAGAGAAGAGGGCGGAAATAGAAGGGAGGAAAGGACAATCTTTTCCCTCAAGAAAGAGTTTTTTGGTTTATTAAGTGGAAAGGGAAAAATCATACTTTCTGAAAAGAAGAACATACGTGTAAACGAGCCAAACTTTCTTTTCTTTTTTTAGCACTTTACTGTTCCCACGTGTAAGCTGAACATATTCACACTCTCCGGTAACCGGTCAACAACCCCGCGTATGAAACCGCCGACTATTTCGCCGGAGTGGTGGTCCTCTTAATCCTAGCTAACATTTATTGCAAAAAGCTCCCCTCAACAAATCTTTAGTCTCCTCTATGGAGATATAGCAACGTGTATAATGACACTATATCTTATGATTAAGCATTCAATAATTATGAAATATATAGCTGTTATTAATTATTTGTTGTCTTTTGAAATTTCGTTGGTGGTAATACTTGCACTATGAAAATGAAAGAGAATAAGTAGAGTAATAGTTGCAATTCCAATCTCTCATGTTACTATCTTTCAAACTAACTTTTTTCCTAGCATGTAACAATGGTAAATTTCTTAGCCTGCTAATTAATTCTGTAACCATCGCCCTAAACAACTCATAATGATCCCTCAAAAATCTCTTTAATATATAGATAGGGAATTGATGATGTGAAAATCTAAATAGGTTATTTTACCTATTGCTTAAAACATACAGTACGTATGGTAGAGAATATTTTAAAGCCAGTGCCGGATCCAAGATTTATAGGTCGTGGGTGCTCACTAATTTTAATTTAAATTCTAGATGGCCAAGCATGGTCATAGTGAGTGCTCATGATCAATTAGTGAAGTTTTTAGGTATTATTAAAAAATATATTATATAATTTGGCCAAAGTCAATGGGTGTTTCAGCACCCATATGTCCAAAGGTGTATCCGCCACTGTTAATTGCTCAAATGCATTTACACGACAGAGCACATTTTTTTTACTTGCTAGATAGAGAAGTTTATTATTAAGCAGGAAAATAAGAAGTGTTATTACAACATGGAACTGATCTTAATGATGCAATCTTTAAAAGGATTTTATAGAAAATAAAGAAAGCAAATAAATGTGGTTCACTTCAGAAATAGTCTTCACACTCAGCATAAGTATGTGAGTTCCAGGTGCTCCCATATTTAGCCAGTGCATGCGCCACTTGGTTACGTTCCCTTCACGGTATACGTGCCTAACGGTCGATTGGCTCATTGCGTCGAGCATATACCTGCCGTCATGTATAAAATTAACATAAGCTTTGTTGTCACATTTGTTGTTTAATAAGGACATTAAATAAAATTAACGACATAGCATGTTTGAATTACAATGGTCAAATAAATAAACTTACCTAGTATATCATTGTAAAAAAGAATTATTTACACAGTTTAATTGTTTAAAAAACTACATGTAACTCTAATTAGAAGGGTTAATTGGTTTGTCACTTAAAAAATACTACAATATATTAAATTATTTGACGACATAAATAGTTTATTACATTGTTAATATATACAGTATGACTTAAAATTATTAAATAAAAGAACTTAGGTCAAAAGCACCAATTATTTTCCATTTGAACACGGTCGTACTCCACCGGCATTTACCGGTCAACCTCAAACTCCTAGGTGAAAGAAAACCAAATTTTCCGCTATGGGAGTGGGACCAACCAGTTGAGCAAACAAATAAAGTAACCACAACTCAGCAAAAAGTCTGAAAAAATCCTATACCCAAACGCAAACATAAAGTGAAGTCTATATCTCTCTATCTCTCTCTCTGCCTTTTGTTGTTTGCAATAAGAAAGAAGAAGAATCTATGCTTTTGATCAAGTCCATGGCGGACAAGGAAAACAAGCTAAAACCAAACACTTCATCACTAGAAATTTCCACATTTTCCGATCAGATTCCGGCGAATAATTATTCTTTATCAAGCATCTTTGATATGCCAACATGTGAAACTGAAAAGGGTTCTTCTTTAAGCTTAATAGAAACCATGTTTTCTTCTCATCCAATTACTACTCCTTCTACATTCGATTTGCTTCAACCTCCACCACCAGCTGTACCTTTATTGGTACCATCACAAATAGTCAATAAGATTCCGTCGTCTGAGATTGTAAATACTCCTAATTCGTCCTCCATCTCTTCATCATCAACTGAAGCTGCTGCCAATGATGATCAACTACAGCCCAACACTCAAACAGTAGATGATGATGATCAACACAAGAATAAGAAACAGTAAGCCTACATTAATTTTATTTTATATATGGATAATTAAAGACATGAAGTCCTCTTTTTAAATATAAATGTTCTTCTATACATTAATTAGTAAATGTTGACTAACAAAATCCAGGAAGATAGATCTTGATTTAATGGGGTTTTTTATGCATGATTTGATTCCCTTGTAGTTATTTCGTCTTCTTATTTTAATTGGAAAAAATAAAAATAAAAAGATGGGGTTTTGGTGTCTTAATTAGGTTAAAACCCAAGAAGAAGAACCAAAAGAGGCAAAGAGAGCCGAGATTTGCGTTCATGACAAAGAGCGAAGTTGATCATTTGGATGATGGTTTTAGATGGAGAAAGTACGGCCAAAAAGCAGTAAAAAACAGCCCCTTTCCCAGGTACTGTATATATATATATATATTCACACCTACACGCAAACACAACATACATAATAATACTAATGAAAAATAAATGCTCTTGTCGTTTCTTTTATAATCATACTGGATTAATATTTATATATTAGTAGTAACCCTGCTAAAATTAATTGTTTGTTGTGAAGGAGCTACTATCGTTGCACCACCGCAACATGTGGTGTGAAGAAGAGAGTGGAAAGGTCATCTGAAGATACTTCAATAGTAGTTACAACTTATGAAGGTATTCACACTCATCCATGCCCCATTACGCCTCGCAGCTGCATCGGCATTTTGTCTGAAACCACCGCCTACGGTGGCTCAATTGGTGGTCTTGGCGGCAATGGTGGTGGTTCCTCTTTATTTATCCCACAATTCCATTATCAAGCATTACAACAACAACCGACCTATTTTCAGACACCAACATTACCGATGAACTTTATTAGTACTTGTGATTCCTCCTTATATTCATCACAAGAGAGAAGGTTCTCGCCTTCTACTTCTTCTTCTTCCTCTTTGGCTAGAGATCATGGGCTTCTGCAGGACATGGTGCCATCCCAAATGAGGAGAGATCCAAAACAAGAGTAGGAAACTAAAAATATGGGCTTTATTCTTTTCATTTAATTTGGTATGTTATTTTCTTAACTGAATGATGAGGGTAAGCGGGTTATAATCTTTAGATATCAACCCCCTCCACCATTAATTAATTAATTAGACAACTTTAATTTCTTGATTATATATTGTTATTGTACAATGACTAGCTTTTAGCTTTTAATTAATTAACCATAGCAACTTCTTTTCATTTATGCATGGGGTTATATGTAGCAGGATTCTTTCTACTTAATTTCATGTTATTGAAGATTCTGGCTCTTAATTAATCTTTGTATATCCTTAATTTCCCTTTCTACTTTCGCTTACTGAATTGCATGCATGTGCATTATATTTGTTGTTGACATCAGCGGAGTATATATGTAGCAGGGTGGCATTCTCATTGAGCACTCTGTCAATGAAATCTCAAAGCTAGTTCGATGGGAATATATATGCTAAGGTAAGAACCCCCAAAATCAACAATGCCACATTTATTTGTTTTAACCACATGTTTATCAGTTTTTCCCTCTTTTCTTCTTGGATGAAATTCGTCTCTATATCTACAATATTCTCTTTTCCAACTTTTACCTCTCCATGGGAAAAAATAAGAGACTTTCAAACCAGAAAAAATTTCACCATTTCTTGTATATCACGCCAATCAAATTTTACGACGCTGATTTTATATATGAAAATAATTAGAAATTATAGTTGTTGTTCTCTTATATATATAAAGGTATCAATTTCTAACTTCCACTAAGGTAGCCACCAAGATGGAGTATTGTTATATATATATATATATATATATATATATATATATATATATATATAATTAATGTTCCTACGTATAATCATAATTAGCTAGGTTGCACCTATAATAACATTTGAGCTAGCTACCTAGTACTCTTGATCTACAGCATCCCAAATGACAGTATATTGACATCATGCTTCATCACTTGTTTAGCATTCTATAGAGAGGTGACGGTGGCAGCTTGATGGCTCATATATATATATAGGAGCATGGCGTCAGATTTTGTTGAAGATCTTATTAAAGCATATAGTTGTATAGAGTAAATAGGGTTATGTACTTACCACTGGAGTTGGACAGCCATGTCCATATATATGACAGACTTTTTGCTTGAAATGTCCACTTCAATTCAATACTATATGCTACTTCAGGCCAGGCATCATTTCTTCCCTACACTATTGAGATACAAACTTTAATCTCCTCCACCTTCCTCTTCTCCATCCTTCCTTAATTTCTCTTCATTTTATAAATATACAGAGCTATGTAATTTCAAAAATTAATCATTTTAAGTTGCATGTTTCAATCTGAATGAAAACCAAAAGCACGCCAATCTTATATATTCCTCTATTTTTGGTTTTAGATATAAACATTCCAATTAACCAAAAGTTTGAAATAGCTTAATTGTTGTTATAATTGTGCTGGATTCGTCTTGTTGAGGCAATTTCACAAGTACTTCCACCGTTTCACAAATATTATGGGGTGTTTACAACCATAAATTTTAAAAAAATTCTCTTTTTCCTTAAAATTTGTGTCTAGTCAAATATGTTCATATAAATTAAAATGTAGAAAGTTGTAATTAGCTAAAAAGAAGTCATCTATATATTGTCTCGCATCTGTACGTTTAAAGTTATTTTACCTTTTTTGCCCTCATTTTATCTCATGTATTCCAAGCCTCTTTCTTGAATTCTAAGATACTAAAGCATGTGCTTATCACTCGATGTACTCACCCTTATGTTTACCTTAAACTTTTCAAAGTACTCAAGGATATAAATCTAAAATATGTTGTATGCTTGGTAAATTATTTTTGAGAACTAATATAATAGTAGAATTTGGGTGAGTATGGAAGAGGTCTTTCGGTGATAATTTGAATGTTAAGTTTGACAAAATGTTAACATATGTTTGGTTTAAACAAGTGGAATGAATTAAGATATGTAGGGACTAATATGTTTGATTTAACTAGATAAACTTTTATTTCTAATTTAACCTTAGCTTTTTTAAAAGGCTTTTACAGGAAAATTTCTTAATGAACAACATTCTATATATGTGATGGATGCTAAAAACATCCGATTTGTATTTAAGAAGAAACAAAAGACTGAAGAATGCGATGGAAGAAGTTAAAGCTGGAGAATTCTACATAAGGAATCAGAATTCAACAAAAATAATTGGGTTTAACTGTAAAGGGACATAAATTTTCAAATATTCTCTGCCAGACGCTACATTGAAATATTCATCGTAGCTGGATATTAATGTATTTTTAGTCATTTTTTATTCTTATATCACGTTAGTGACATTTTCCTGTATTTTATATATAACTCATTATTTAGCCAGTAATTTTCCTGCTTTGTGATAAGAATGCGTGGAAAAAAAGGGTCACAAATGAAAGTTTACTGAAGCTTCATATATATCCACATTAAAAAACAAATACAACAAATTAGTCAAAAGTAGATCCTTTAAAATGACTTACGGGAAAGAAGAACCCAAAATGATGGTTTCATGAATTATTTTACGACTAAAAGATATACTATTACGTATTCATGGTGAATGCAACTACAACTTTTCCTGATTAAGAAATTAGGGTGTTCGTCGGTTGGTATGGTATGATATTTAGTCATTTCGGTTAGATATTCGATTTCTTAAAATGTTATACCAATACCGTACCTAATTGCATTCGGTATGGTTTGGAGTTTCTCCTTTCGGTTTTGGTTCGTTTTATTCGGTTCGGTAATTTCGGTTTATTTGGCTTGAATATTAACTAGTGCATAGAGCCATTGACTGTAATATTCTTAATTAAAGTACTCAATGAAAATATTTTAAGCTCACCTGATTGTTGACAAAATTTTTGTCCAAAACCATCAATTATCAACTAAGAGAAAAAAGGTACATAAAGGAATACATTTGATCATTGGAGATATCATGTTACTTGCTTAAAGTTAATTATTGAAATTAGGGAATACAACAAGGATTAATCCAATATATGCAACAACAATACAAGTGTAATGGAGTGAGAAACACCCTAAAATCGTTGAAACATTACGTTAAATTGTGTTACAACCTAGAGAGTAAGAATTAGAATTTGTTGCATCTTACCTTGTTCCTCCATTTTCCTAAAGAAGTACATGGGCTTTACTGTGAACCTCAACATGAATGCCAAAGAAAAGTATTGTATAATAGTATGTTAATCAATAATATATGTAATATGTAATTTAATATATATACTTCAGTACGGTATCGGTATTTCGATATTATTTTTTTAAATACCAAATACCATACCTAAAACCAAATTATTTTAAAAACTTAAATCAAATACCAAAATACTAAATATCATATACCAAAATTTGCGATTTCGGTACCGTAATTCAGCCCTAGTACAGATAACCTATGAAGTTATCATAAATGTTGTAATCTAGTAAAAAATATATGTTTTGGACTATAAAATCCCAAATACCTTCTTACAGCCCAACAATGTTAGTTTGGCTAAACTCATGTTATAGCTCAGCTCAATGACCTAATTGTGCTTTAGTAGACGAATAGTGGGCTAATCTACTGCTGTAGGCCGAGTATAATAACCCATTGGGCTTTTGTTGTCCAAAGTAGAAATGGCACCAGGTAGCTACTTAGGACCGTTGTTTAAGTCTTAGCTAGCACTTGCATATTATTTAATATTTAGCCAATGCGTAAAAAGCAGGCAAATATTGTTTCTTTTCTCCGCTTCCTCAAACTTTAGGACAGTGAAATCCTTTTTTTTTTTTTTTTGTTTTGTTTTTGTTTTTGCAATTCACAATTTCAGATGTCCTTAAATACAGTTTTTCTCGTTCAAAACTTCAGCATTGCATCCTTAGTTCAGTTTTTAATTCTAACTTCAGGATTTCAACTTTTGTATCCTGCAATTCAATTTATTTAGTTGAAACTTCAAGGATAATGTGTTCTGGAGTTCAATTGATTCAGTTCAAACTTCAAGGCAATGTGTCCTGAAGTTCAATTATTGTGGTTCCAACTTCAAGCTATTCAAGAAGAAGAAAGAAGCATGGATCGTAGTGACCAATTAGATGTAGTTTGTTTTATAATTTGGTGACTAAAATGATGCGTATGTTCATGAAATTATGTCCTTAAGTTTAAACTAACAATAACAACAACAAAGACCCAATGTAATCCCACAAGTAGGGTCTGGAGAGGGTAGTGTGTACTCAAACCTTACCCTACCTTTAACAAGGTAGAAAGGTTGTTTCCGGAAGACCCTCGGCCCTAAAAAATAAAAGGAAGGAGCAACAATAAGCCAACCACTCAAAAAATCAAAGTAAACATACAAGACTAACACTAAGTACTGCAATCAGAAAATCGAAGCGAAAGAGGCGATAGGTAATAACAGAAATCTAAGAGTAAGAAATTACAAGACTAACACTAGGTAATGCACTACAATACAAGCATGACCAAGAACAACGTTCGGCTTCCTAATACTGTACCTTAATCTTCAACCTCCACACCTTCCTATCCAAGGTCATGTCCTCGGTGAGCTGGAGCATCACCATGTCTCGCCTAATCCCTCTCACCTCCTCACTGGAGCATCTATGTCTTTCCTCTTTACATGCCCAAACCATCTAAGTCTCGCTTCATGTATCTTGTCCTCCACAAAGGTTATGCCCACCTTGTTCCGAATAGCTTCATTCCTAATTATATCTAATCTGGTATGCTCGCACATCCATCTCAACATCCTTATTTCTGCCACATTCATCTTCTGGACATGAGAGTTCTTGAATGGCCAATTCAGTCCCATATAACATAGTCGGTCTGACTCTGCTCATAGAACTTACCTTTAAGTTTTGGTGGCACATTCTTATCATACAAAACACCAGAAGTGAGCCTCCATTTCATCCACTCTATCCCAATACGATGTATGACATCCTCGTCAATCTTCCCATTCCCTTGAATAACTGACCTAAAGTACTTGAAACTTTATCTCCTAGGGATGACTTATGAATCAAGACCCACATCTTCATCCACTTCCTGAGTCGCACCATTGATCTCACTCCAAGTATTTTATCTTGGTCCTGCTCAACTTGAAATATTTAGATTCTAGGTCTGCCTCCAAACCTCTAACCTCACGTTAACATCGCCTCATGTCTCGTCGATCAGTACAATGTCCTTAAGTTTAAACTATATAGTTCAAACTTCAATCTGTACTCCCGTAAGAATAAGGTGACTAAGCTTATACTATTTGAGAGCGATGGTCGACTGCGATACTAAAATCCTCATTGATGTGGATATTAAGAAAAAGAAAATAGGTTAAGGGTGCCGAAGATGCGAGAAGGAGAAGAGTGGAGAATGCCCTTTCTAAATGATAGCTACATTCTTAAATAGTTTGCAAACTCTGATTAAAACTTAAACAGCAGCCCAAAAAATTGTATGTTGGTGCACTTGGCCCCCAAGGTAAGGTATTGGGGTTTAGCCCAAAGTTTGAACAATGAGAAACACAACCTTCGCGACGACTAGCTAATTTTTTTCTCCTTCTTTCCATAGCCGCCGCTGAGGTCAGTGTTTCAAGTTGTGTAATTGAATTAAAGAATTGTTTAAGGTAATGTGATTTTGCATTAATGTAGGCAAGACGAGGCTTATTCGGGTTGTCTTATAGACTTCCAATGATTGCTTATCTCGCTCTCATCAGCATCCTCAAGTTTTCAAGATCTTTTTTGCACTCCCAAATCTTAGTTGGTATACTATTTTTTGAATTCTCTATCAAATTTCATAACATAAAATGCGAAAGTTTTGGTTTTTTGAGTTAAATTTGAATCCTGTTATCGTTGTTCAACAATTTTTTATTCACCCAAATTTTTTTTCGTGCTTGCAGAAGCTTAAAGTGTCTGCCTTCAGTTACACACTAAATTTTGTTACAATCTTTTCGTTTTTTATGTTCCGTTTGTATTCTTGTTTAATTTTTTTAAGCAAAAAGATTAAAACCCTTGATTTATGTACAAAATGAAGTGTAAGCTTGCTAGCCTACAAAGCTATATGACACTGCTTTTCTTATGATTGAATATCACTTAAAGACCGAAAGCTTCTACGACGTGACCTTTTTGCCAATTTTTCGGATAATTTGAGGAGTAGAGATAAACTAGCTTTTAAATAAACTATTCATGTTTTTCAATTCATAAAGAATTATATAAGTTGCCATAGCTTGAGGAGGATCCAACAAGCATAGGGAATATCATGATTTTTTTGTAAAATAAGGGGTAGATCACAATTAATGTAGAATAAGGGGTAAATCACACAATTCAATATAGAATATTAGACTATTTACACTAAAAAGTGGGGCCTAGCTATTACTGAAGTGGGTGAAAATTTTGAAGACCAAAATTCAAATCCAAGTAGAGACAAATAATGCGAAGGTGATTTTTTCTAACGGGAAAATAATAGCTCAAGGTTTTCGTTGATTTGTGAATTTTCTAATATGTTATGTATAATATATGACCCCGAATAACGGGAAGATTTCAAATAAGAGAAGCTCCAATCTTAGAGAGAAATACCTTGATAATGCTTATACATAGACATTCCTCGAATTTCTTTTTGATAAAAATAAAAAAATTTAAAAACACTAATAAGTAACCTGAAGGTTTGGCACTTGAAGTGTTTAGACCCATGCTATGTTGGTTAACAAACGGTATTAATGTGATATTAAAACTTCTTCCGCCTTTCTCTTCTTTCTCCCTCATTTTGGATCTATCCTTAAACTTTTTGAAGGCTATAGTGTTTGAATTGGACTTGCTCTCCTGTGACGACCCGATAGGTCATTTTGAGTACTAGCCCTTATTTCCGTGTTCTGAGAACTCTATTAGCTTCATTTGATTTCTCTTAGTTTGTGTATGTGGTCCGTGTCACTTTTAGAAACGCTTTTATGTGAAATTTGAAGAAAACAAAAAAATTTACTAAAAATGAGGCTAGAGTTGACCGCGGTCAACATTTTGGGTAAATGACCCTGGATCAGTATTTGATGATTCTGGTAGGTCTGTATTATGATTTTTGCACTTGGGCGTATGCTCGAAATTTAATTCGGAGGTCCCTAAGTTGATTTGACTTGTTTTACCGAAAGTTGGCAAATTAAATGTTTAGAAATTCTTTAGATTTGACTGTAGGTTGACTTTATGGTTATCGGGTTTGGATTTTGATTTTGGGAATAGGTCCATTTTGCTATTTAAAACTTGTCTGCAAAATTCGTTGTCATTCTGAGTTGGTTTGGTAGGATTCGGATGTTTGGTTGTGACCTAGAGATTCTTAAGTTTTCTTCTGAATTTCATGCGTTTTGATGTCCGATTCATGGTTCTAAATATTATTTTGATATTTTGATCACGAGAGCCAGTTTATATGATGTTATTACACTTGTATGCATAATTGGTTTGGAGCCCGAGTGTCACGACCCAAAACTATACCCTATTATGATGGCGCCTATCGTGGGACTAAGCAAGCTGACATTTCCCAAAACACATTGATAATTTACAAGAAGATAGTTCAAAAACTTTTCATAACAGATATTTCATAAGAAGAGTTAAACTCATAATAAAATGTGAAAAAGATAGCCCGACATCGGGGTGTCACTAAGTCATGAGCATCTAAAACCAAATCTAAAATTCGGTGTTTAAAATAGTCCACCAATATTTAACAGAAATAAAAGACAACAAGGGAAGGAGAGACAAGGGTTGCAGACACTGACAACTACCTCGTAGATATCCGAGCAGTCAACCGTGCCACGAGCTCAACGATCCATGTGATCAGTCTCACATGGATCTGAACACAAGGTGTAGGGAATAACGTAAGTACTTCCAACTCAGTAAATAACAAAAATAAATAAGGAACTGATAAGTAGTGACGAGCTATGCAAATACAGTTATTTCAATATCTTTCAAATAAGAAAAGTCATGCTTTCAAATTCATTAATTTAGGTCACATCAGTTCGTACCTAAGTAAACCAGATATCAAGTCTTCCAGAAATTTGTACAACAAGGACAAATAACAACTAAGTGCAACAATTAACTGAAAGCAAGTACAGCCTCTCAAAGCAACAGTCACTCCACTCATCTCAACAGCTCAAACACTCGGATCTCAGCCCTCAATAGGTACTTGTGCTCACTAGGGGTGTGCAGACTCCGGAGGAGCTCCTTTAGCCCAAGCTCTATATCATTGTGGCATGCAGCCCGGTCCAATATATAAACAACCATAAAGCTCATTACGGCATGCAACCCGATCCAATATAAATAATCAGCCCTGGGGCTCGTTGCGACGTGAAACCTGATCCATTATATACTCTCACATAGATCACAGCTCGACACTCAGGCCCTATCTCAGTCGCCAACCTCTCCAGTCCCTCGGGCTCTCAGAAAACATAGAATTTAGCCCAAACAAAGATAATAACATGTATCAATGATAAATAAGAGGGGACAGAGGTAAAATACGCAAGTACTATTATGACCGAGAACAAAAATAACTAATAGAAGTTAATTCAACAAGTACACGACCTCACGGGTCTCAACAGTGATATCACAAGGCCTAAACAAGTTTTCTAACATGAAATGCAATCAATTTCCATAAAAACAGAGGGAACACGTAGTAAACAGTAGGCTAATCGATTCTACTCACGTGATAGACCAAGTCACAATCCCTATGGTGCACGCCTACACGCCTATCACCTAGCATGTGTGTCACCTCCAAAATAGTCATGCGACACGGTATCTGGGTTTCATACCCTCAGGACCAGATTTATAACCATTACTTACCTCAATCCGAGCAAAATCCTACTCTGCGATGCATTTGCCTATCGAATCAGCCTCCAAACGTCCCGAATCTAGCCAAAAGTAATACAACACAATCAATATATGCCAAAGAACCAATTCCTCAAGAAAACCTACTAAATTGGACTCAAATCCCGAAATTGGTTTAAACCCGGCCCTCGGGCCCACATCTCGAAATCCAACAAAAGTCACAAAACCCCAAAGCCCATTCACTCACGAGTCTAATGGTACAAATTTTATCAAAATCCGATATCATTTGCTCCCTCAAATCCCCAGAATCCACTCTCCAAAATTCTAAGCCCTAACCCCCAATTTCCACTTCAAAACTCCACTAATTAGGTGGAAAATCAACGGAAGAACACCATAGCTAATGATAATAGAGCTCAAGCAACTTACCTCAGTGAATATCATTGAATCCCCTTCAAAAATCCTCCAAAAGCTCCAAAGTCAGTGTTCAAAATGGTGGAAATGAGCAAATATTCGCGAAATCTTCTATTTATAGGTTCTGCCCAGGCTTTTCGCACATGCGGCTCAATATGCACACCTGCAGTGCCGCTTTTGCGCAAAAATATCTGCATCTGCGGAAAATCACTTAAAATCCCTAGACCGCTTCTGCGCCTCTAGATCGCATCTGCGATCATGCAGGTGCGGTATTGACATCGCACCTACGGACCAACAAACACACCTGTGGCCTCTTCCGCTTCTATGACCATCGCAGGTGCGGGAACTTCATTGCACCTGTTCCTTCTGAACAGCTCCTCCAATCTCGCATCTGCGATCCCCCGCTCGCTTCTACGAGCTCGCACCTACAATCAGACATCCGCAGGTGCGATTATGATAGTTAAGTTCCAACTTCAACAACTCCTCCAATTTCTAAACTTGTTTCGTTAATCACCCGAAATCAACCCAAGACCCTCGGGACCTCAACCAAACGTACCAACAAGTCATATAACCCCCATACGAACTTAGTCGAGCCTTCAAATCACTAAAAACAACATCAAACCACCAAATTACCCTCAGATTCAAACCTAAGAACTTCTAAACTTCCAAATTTCGCAAACAACACCGAAACCTACCAAACGACGTCTGAATGATATCAAATTTTACACACACGTCACAAATGACACCACGAACCTATTCCAACTTCCTAAAATCTATTCCGACCCCGATATCAAATTTTCCACTGCCGACCAGAATCGCCAAATTTCTAGATTTCGCCAATTCAAGCCTAATTCTACTACGGACCTCCAAAACACATTCCCGGCGCACTCCTAAGTCCAAAATCACCTAACGGAGCTAACAGAACCATAAAACTTCAAATCCGACATCGTTTACATATAAATCAATATCTGGTTAACTTTTCCAACTTAAGCTTCTCATAAAGAGACTAAGTGTCTCAAATCCTCTCCGAAACCATTCCAGACCTGAGCCAACTAACCCGACATATCATAATATAGTTGAAGAACACAAAAAGAAGCAGAAATAGGAAAACAGGTCTATAACTCTTGAAACCACTGGCTGGGTCGTTACATTCTCCCCCTCGTAAACAAACGTTCATCCTTGAACGAGTCTATAAACATATCTGAAGTCTCAAATAGGTGTAGGTATATGCTCTGCATCTCCCGCTCGGTCTCTAATGTGGCCTCCTCCACGGGCTGACCTCTCCACTGCACTTTTACTAATGCTATATCCTTTGACCTCAACTTTCGAACCTGACGCTCCAAAATAGCCACCGGCTCCATATTATAAGTCAAATCACCATCCAACTGAACTGTGATGAAGTCCAAACATGAAACGGATCACCGATATACTTCCGAAGCATAGAAACATGATATACTGGATGCACACCTAACAAGCTAGGTGGCAAAGCGAGCTCATATGCCACTTCCCCAATCCTTTGAAACACCTCAAACGGCCCTATAAACCGAGGGCCCAAATCTCATAACGCCCTTCATGGGTGAAACCTTCAGCAAAACCTTTTCCTCAACCATGTAGGACATATCATGAACCTTTCTACCAGCATAACTCTTCTATCTCGACTGCGCCGTACGAAGCCGCTCCTGAATTAACTTCACCTTGTCTAATGCATCTTGAACCCAGTCTGTACCCAAAAGTGTAGCCTCACCCGGCACTGGAAATTTACACCGCCTCCCATACAAAGTCTCATATGGAGCCATCTGAATACTCGACTGATAACTGTTGTTGTAAGCAAACTCCGCAAGTGGTAGAAACAGGTCCTATGAACCCCCAAAATCAATGACACAAACGCGTAACATGTCCTCTAAAATCTGAATAGTGCGCTCGGACTGTCCATTCGTCTGAGGATGAAATGTTGTGCTCACCTCAACCTGAGTGCCCAACTCTCACTGCACGACTCTCTAAATCTGCGTGCCTCGGTCTTAAATGATGGAAATTGGCACACCATGCAGGTGAACAATCTCTCTTATGTAAATCTCAGCTACCAATCTGATGAATAAGTAGTACTCACAGGAATGAAGTGCGTGAACTTGGTCAGCCGATCCACAATTACCCAAATAGCATCAAACTTCCTCGAAGTCCGTGGGAGCCTAACTACGAAATCCATGGTGATCCGCTCCCACTTCTACTCTGGAATATCTATTTGCTGAAGCAAGCCACGCGGTCTCTAATGCTTATATTTCACATGCTGACAGTTGAGACACCGAGCTACAAACCCAACTATATCTTTCTTCATTCTTCTCCACCAATAGTGTTGTCTCAAATCCTGGCACATCTTCGTGGCACCCGGATGGATGGAATACCACGAATTATGGGCCTCCTCTAGAATCAACTCCCGAAGTCCATCTATATTGGGCATACATATCCGACCCTACATCCTCAATACCCCATCATCACCAATAGTCATATCTCTGGCATCATCATGCAGAACCTTGTCCTTGAGGACAAGCAACTGAGGATCATCATACTGGCGCTCTCTGATGCGATCAAACAAGGAAGACTAAGAAACCTCACAAGCTAGCTCGACTGGGCTTCGAAATATTCAATCTCACTAGCTGGTTGGCCGAAGCCTGAACATCAACAACAAGAGGTCTCTCCCTAACAGGAATAAATGCAGGACTGACCATACTCACCGCCTTCCTACTCAAGGCATCGGCCACCATATTGGACTTTCCCGGATGATACAAAATTGTAATATCATAGTCCTTTAGCAGCTCCAACCATCTCCGCTACCTCAAATTGAGATCCTTTTGTTTGAACAAGTGTTGGAGACTACGATGATTAGTAAACACCTAATAAGACACACCATAGAGATAATGCCTCCAAATCTTCAATGCGTGAACAATGGCAGCCAACTCCAAATCATGAATAGGGTAGTTCTTCTCATAGGGCTTCAACTGGCGAGAAGCATAAGCAATCACTCTACCCTCCTACATCAAAACACATCCAATACTGATCTGAGAAGCATCACAATATACCGAATATGAACCAGAAGCTGATGGTAGAACTAATACTAGGGATGTGGTCAAGGCAGTCTTGAGCTTCTGAAAGCTCGCCTCACACTCGTCTGGCCACCTGAAAGGAGAACCCTTTTGGGTCAATTTGGTCAAGGGCAATGCAATAGAAGAGAAACCCTACACGAACTGACAGTAATAACCCAAACCAAGAAAGTTACGAATCTCTGTGGCTAAGGACGGTCTGGGCCAACTTTGGACCGCCTCTATCTTCTTCGAATCAACTTGAATACCCTCATTGGACACCAGGTGCCCCAAGAACTCCATTGAACTGAGCCAAAACTCATACTTGAAGAACTTAGCATAATGCTTTTCACAATTCGCAAATGTTGGGCATGCTCCCCCTAGCTACGAGAGTACACCAGGATATCATCAATGAATACAATAACAAACGAGTCGAGATAAGGCTAGAACACGCTATTTATCAAATGCATGAACGCTACTTGGGCATTGGTAAGGAACTCTTAATGACCATATCGGGTCCTGAAAGCTGTCGTAAGAATGTCCGAGTCCCTAATCTTCAACTGGTTATACCCCGGCCTGAGATCAATCTTAGAGAACACCCTCGCTCGCTGAAGCTGGTCGAATAGATCATCAATGCACAACAAAGGATACTTGTTCTTGATTGTGACCTTGTTCAACTACCTATAATCAATGCACATTCTCATAGTGTCATTCTTCTTCTTCACAAATAGAATAGGTGCACCCCAAGGTGACATAATAGACCTAATAAACCCCGTCTCAAGGAGCTCCTGAAGCTGCTCCTTCAACTCCTTCAACTAGGCTGAGTGCCCGGCACCAAATCAATACCGAAGTGAATATCCCTATTCGTCGGCATGCCCGCAGGTCTGCAGGAAACACATCCAGAAAATCGCACACTACCGGAACAGAATCAATAGTAGGGATCTTTGCACTGACATCTTTCACAAAAGCCAAATAGGATAAACAACCCTTCCCAACCATCCGTTGGGCCTTCAAGTATGAAATCACCCTACTGGGGACATAATCTAAAGAACCTCGCCACTCAATCCGAGGCAATCCCGACATCACCAATGTTACAGTCTTAGCTAACAATCCAAAATAGCATGACACGGAGACAACCAATCCATGCCCAATATCACGTCAAAGTCAACCATACTAAGCAACATCAGATCTACTCTAGTCTTTAGTCCCCCAATAGTCACTACACACGACCGATATACACGGTCCATAATAATGGTTGTATACGGCAAAAATCGGCGGTTCGATTTTACGGTGACAAAGATGCCTCGAAGGAACTGCCTCCCCTAAAGGATTGAAGCTTAGCTCGTGCCTTGGCCTCGAGGGTTCTCGACAATCTACTTCGAGGTAGCGTAAGCAACGGTCAGCCTCGAGACGAGGTAAATCAGTGACGATAGTAGATCGGTATGAGGTTCCCAAGGCATGTGACTAGAGCTGACAAGGTCTATTAGTCTAGTCCAAACCCGTACCATGGCATTAAATGGATGTACTAGCCCCATGTCTTTGTAATAAATGTATTTGTAGTATGTTGGGATTCCCTCTCATCTACAAAGGGGATCCTTGTCATTTTGTAGGGATATGATGCTCAATACTAAATACACAAGAACATTCTCTCTACTCTCTAACATATTCTCTTGCTCTCATTACTCCCATTTATTACTTACATTTATTGTGTTCTATCTATTGTTCATCCTTTATTGCTTATCATTGATCATAAAGATCCACCATCGCAACTCTCATAACTGTTAGTCTTCCCTCGATTGCCCTAAGCCGGCCTCCAGACTCGACCTCGAGGAGTTGTATATGGTAGCTCGAGGCCCCGACCACCAGCCATTTGGTTCGATTATCACATCCTCTCTAAGATATAATCTTGCCTTCTAATATTTTACTTAGCATCCTTTGCCTAACAACTAGCATAAAAATAGATCACGTATTTTTAGAACCACAAATCAAATTTAATTGTTATTACCATTTTCACGGTAAGCAGTTTGGAGCCCACCGTGGGGCTAAAAATAATAGTGATTATTTTCTTGCTGGTTTAACTACATAATGCAAGTTACCTTTCACACTTTTTCTTATCCAAGATCTCTGATTTCAGGTCAAAATGTCTAACTCAGTAAACAACAATCTCGAGAACCATGGAGAGAATGCTGTGGATGTTCCAGGTGTTGGTGTACCACCACAAAACTCTGAGAGAACACCAGAACCAATTCCCGTGGACGCGGTCTCACGCGATGCCCAATACGTCGATATAAGCTCCCACACTAACAGGAGCGTACATCAAGGAGACCTACAAAAAGCTCAGAAAACCCCAACTAGGGAAGAATGGGAGTTTAGCCTTCACGTTATTTTTGAAATGTTACAAGCACAATAGTTGGTGATTGCTCAGCTGCAAAGTCACCAGAAAACCCCCAGCATGGTAGCAACGAGGACGGCTCACCCAGCCTAGTAGGTACCAGAGAGATCAAGCAACAACGGGTTAGCAGCCGACCACACTATCATAAAGATGCTCAAGGACCTCACAAAGAGGATCGAGTCGGGTGAGAAGAAGATAGAAGCCAACGACAAGAAGGAGAGACCTACAATTCCAGGGTCGATCAAATACTGGGCGCACCCCCAATTCTGAAAGGTGTAGATTCGAAGAAATTTGTGCAAAAGTCGTTCCCGCAGGAAGCGGCCCCAAAACCCATTCCAAAGAAGTTCAGAATGCCCGAGCTTCCAAAGTACAACGAAACCTCGGACCCCAACGAGCACGTCACTGCCTATAATTATGCAGTGAAGGGCAACGACCTAAGGGACGACGAGATCGAGTCCGTCCTGCTAAAGAAGTTTGGGGAAACACTCTCGAAAGGGGCCATGATGTGGTATCACAACCTAGCTCCTAACTCGATAGATTCATTTGCCATGCTGGTAGATTCTTTCATAAAGTCACATGCTGGTGCAATCAAAGTAGATACAAGGAAATCTAACGTCTTCAAAACCAAGCAAAGGGAGAACGAGATGCTGCAAGAGTTCGTATCTTGCTTTTAAATGGAACAAATAGAACAAAACATCGGTCTTTAATGACTGGGCGGTGAAGGCCTTCACTCAAGGTTTGAACGAGCGAAGCTCGGTAGCTTTGAAGCAGCTGAAACAAAATCTGGTTGAATACCCCACCGTGACCTGGTCGGACGTTCACAATCGATACCAATCAAAGATCAGGGTCGAGGAGGACCAATTAGGAGCCCCCTCGGGCTCGGTATAGCCAAGCAAGCTTCTAGCGAAGGAGTCGAAGCCGAACAAAGAGAGATACCAACCATACACCGAGTATAGAAGAAATGTCCCGAGGCGTAACATACCCCAAAATGATCGAAGAACGGACCAAGGGTAGAACCCTTGGGGACTCGTCAGCAGAGTTGGGTTCGATAGGCATGTAGGGCCGGTAGAGGCACCCCGCTTGTCGGAATACAACTTTAACGTCGATATTTCAGATATCGTGTTCTCCATCAGTAAGATCAGAGACTCCAGGTGGCCGAGGCCTATACAGTCAGATCCTTCGCAAAGGAACCATAACTTAACATGTGAATTTTATGGCACACACGGTCACAGGACCGAGGACTCAGCAAAAGTCAACTACGTGAATTCCTCAGCAACCGAGCCAAAAATCAATTCTGGGAAAGAGAGGCGACAAAAAAGAACGAAGCAGATGAGCTGCAACATGTCATCCATACAATCTTTTGAGGTGTCGATGCCCTGCAGGAGCCCTTTGTCAGGAGAACAAAAACATCCCTCACTAGGGAAAAGCGAACTTGAGGCTCTATTTCAGCCCTATAACGATGCACTGGTAACTTCTTTTCTTGTGAATACATTTCAAATTAAATATGTATTTGTGGATCCAGGTAGCTCGGCCAAATTATGCCCGCCTCACGAGTCCTCAAAGGGTTCAATACGGTGAGTGAAACAGCGAAAAGGGAGACCACCCTACCAGTCAATTTGACCGGCACAACCCAAAACACCGATATCTCCACCATCAAAGGATCTGAAGGATAAACAACTAGTGAAATAGCAACCACGATACACGTTCTTGGCTATACCCTAACGAACAAATAAAGAACCGTACCGTGTCCTCAGAGCAAATACTGAAGGCCTACAGAGGCTCAAAGCGCCATCACGACTAAGGTATAAACATCTCTCTTTTAATTTACACTTCACACTAACCTTTATGCAAGTGTCCGACTGAGACAGATGAAGCGCTATCCAACTCGAAGACCTTAAGGTTTCAAAACATACGTTGCACTCTTTTCCTTCGACCAGGTTTTTATCCCAAAAAAGGGTTTACCGACAAGGTTTTTAATAAGGCAACATCTATATGCTACCTAAGGAAGACCCAACAAGTATTCAAGGCTTCTTTTGCAATCAACCTCAAATACTGGGGGGCATCCCCCCGGAAAGTCACCTACTCATAGAAGCCAAGATGCACTAAGTGGGATCTCGATAGGAAAATAATGTACCGGGCCAAACGGTCGAACAAACCATGTCCTCATAGAACAATGGAACCCGCAACAACAAAAACGTGTATACTTGTACAAAGTAATGAAAGAACACTTTCCCCTTTATCAAAGCATTTCGCGTTTCAAGGAAGCTCGGTATTTTTTGCAAAAAATGTCCCTAGAGCCAAAAAAAAAGAAGTCCCGAATACTCGGGGACTGGCGTCAATAACTCAAAGTTGTTTGACCCCCGGGTCAGAGATTCAAACTCATAAGCCCTCAATGAGGTAGCATCAAGATCACAAAACATCTCCAAAGCCAAAAACATCTCGAACACTCGGGGACTGGCATCGAAAACTCAAGGCCACATGACCTCCAAGTCGGAAACCCCGAAATTGTAAGCCCACAATGAGGCAATACCAAGTTTACAAGTAATGGCTCCCAATCCAAGAAACCCTCGATGACTGGGGGACTGCCGCTAATCACCACCCCCATCGACTTATCAAAACCCGAGGCCACAAGACCACGTGCAGGAAGCCTCGGTCTCGTAAGACCTATATAAAGCAATAACAATATCTGTAAGACCTCAAGAAAGGTATGAACCACACTTGTGCCAAGTGACAATATCTTTATGACCTCAAGTAAGGTATGAACCATACTTGTACCAAGTAGCCAAACTGTAAGACCTCAAAGGCATGTAAAACTTGTAAGACCTTACTAAAGGCATAAACCCGATCTTAAAGTTAAGGCTATATATCGAACTTGTAAGACCCCTAAAAAGGCATACCCTTAATATAAATGCCGAAACTACTTCACTCGAGGACTAAAAGGCTCCGGCCAAACACAAATGACTACAGTCACAAGGCTGTACCAGCCAAACTAACACGACTCCGGGACACCCGACCGTCGCTATAAAATCACAGGCCTTCAATTACTTCGAAAATACTTTGAAAAGAACCAGTTAAACAGGATACCCTCGACATAGGCAAAAGAGCTTCGACCATGTCATCTCCAAACTATAGTCTTCGAGATACTCAGCCACCGAGCCAAACCTCCCGAGGTGCTCGATCATCGCCATGTAACGACTTACAATCGAGGTTTTAATCAAGCCGTCAAAGAGTAAGGCAAACACAATTTCAAAAAGTCCTTAACGAGGGAAAAATAAATCTCATATAAAAGGTCGTACCAACCTAATGCGTAAGAGCTACTGTCGCCATCCCATACAAGAGGTCGTACCGACCCAACACGTAAGAGCCTAAGGGCCAGCTTGAAATTCAAAAACTTGAGGGTCAAATAAGCTCAAGTCTGTACCCGACTATGAGATTAAACCCAAAACAGTTGATTAAATATGCATAAGAGCAAAAGCATAAGAGCTCAAATGCCGGCTTATACTAAAAGGTCGTACCGACCAAGTACGTAAAAGCCTACGGGCCAGCCCAATGAGCCCCAGGGCCATACCATGAACCTGAGGATTCATTTTAACTCGAAGACCAGTTCATCTAGCTAAAATCAAAGCAAAGAGAAATGCATGAAAAATAAAGCCACAAGGCTTCCTTTTATACATGTATGCAAAAAAATACAAGCTCCATTTACAAATATTCTTCGAAAGCACTATACACAGAATAAGGAAGGCCTAATATATGTTCCCTCGGGGAATATGCCCCGTCAGCCTCTTTCTCGCTATCCTCGGCATTAGACAGAAGGGACCTAGCATCATGTTCGTCCACCTTTGCCTGCTTCACCTCTTCCAAGAGGTCGAAGCCACTAGCATGGATCTCCTCGAGGGTTTCCCTTCGAGATTTGCACCAAGAATATTCCTTGCTTTTGCTCTCACGATCAAAATCCCTTCTCAGCTCAACTCGAGCATCGACAACGTTCTTCAATTAGACCGCCACTTTCTTGTCAGCATTAGTACGGCTCATCACGGCCTTAGCCCGGGCATTCACTACTTCATCCTTCACCTTCAAATGCTCAGACTCGAGCCTTGTAATCATATTTGCTCGGACAGAGCTATTTGCAAGAGCATTCCGGAGTTGCACCTCGAGAGCGGAAGCCTTAGACAAAACATCCTCCTTGGTCGCAACTTGGACATCTGCCTGAGCCTTCAGCTCGTTGCACTCACGTTTAACCCGACCAACTTCGCCCCAAAGTCGTTCCAGCTCCTCCGTTTTACTCTTCAACTAAAATATCGAAATACGAATCTCCAAAAGCATAAGGGGAGCACACATCGACACGAAGTATAGGTTATCTGTCTTTCGAGATGGCTCTTATAGTTTTGACTTCGATCCGCTTCATACTGCAAGTATACCAGCTCGTCTTTCTTTTTTGTGCAAAGAAGCCTAAGGGACTTCTCCCCATCCAAAGCTTTCCACAGCCTAGCCTCATGGCGAAGTAGCTCGGACTTAATCTTGTTAAAAGCTTGCAAAAGAAAGCTCGATAAGAAAGACGCGAAACTGAAAAAAGCCTATACCAGCTACCAAAACCTACCATGGAGCTAAGCCGCTGAGCCTCACCAAGGTCGAGTATACATTCGATGGCTTAGTTTTCCCCGAAGTGCCATTGGTAGGAGAAGAGGGAGGCGCCTGATGACTCTTGTCCCTCAAAGTACCTTCAATGGGAACAAGAAATGTTTTTTCGAAAACGGAGACCTCTGAAGCCGAAAGATCGGCCGACTCGTCTCTTTTGAACCTTAGAGAATGACTTGCCCCACCGTGATCATCCTCACACCTCGAAGACTCTTTCTATTTATTATCGATCCTCGACCTCGAGGTTGGCAATCTTTCATCCTCCCTAGGGGACACGACCTCATCTCGGAAAAATCTACAACACGTGCGGCGGCAGAGTTAGTGCGCTAAAAAGAAAGTACCTTTCTGAGGAAACAAGCCACTAAGCACCTACCATGATGATTTGCCTCCCATCTCCCCTTGGACAGGTGTCGCCATTTGCGCTTATCATAGGTCAAGCAAGCTGCCAGCTTACAAGACCCTTCAGCCAGGTCAGGAACATTGCTCGACAACCAAGGAATCGCTACAAAGAATGAAATGAAAAAACATCTTTACAGAGCCCTCCTCCACTATGGACAAAGCGATAAAAATACAAATATACCACTTACGTGTGAAATTCCATTTCTCAGGAAATGGCAAAAACTCTCCAGGGATAATATGAACTGTCCGTGATCGAACAAACCGGCTTATCCACCCTCAGTCCTCGTCGTCTTCGTCGTTAACAGAAGGGGACCAGGTGGATCGACGTCACAGAGTAATGAAGCCCCGGTAATGCAGAGGCTGATATAACCTAACGAGGTGGCTAAGGGTCAATTTGAGCCCGGCCTTATCTGCAAAGTACCTTATCATCACCACTATCTTCCAAAGGGATGGGTGAGCCTACGTCAGGGTAATCTGATACCTCCTACAGAACCCAAGCACGACCCTGTCAGGGGAGCCCAATGTAAAGAGATACATATACACATTTAAAAACTTCTCGACATAGGTCATGATGCTCTCCTCCGGGGAAGGTACCTGCAGTACCACTTCTTCTCCCCATCTGTAGTCTTTCCTAATCATCTCAAGATGTTCCTCCCCTATTGAGGAGATGAACCTTGATGCATGCTACCGATGCCATTGAATGTTGGGAGGTCGCTCCAGTGTAAAGTCTCTCCTCGAGACAAAGCACCTCGAGGTCAGCTCACTGGATACCAGCGGTGTATCGCCGACCGAACGCAGAACAAAGGCAGAACTCTTCTCTCCTAGATGAACGGATTTTGATGTAGCAGCCATGGCTATGGTAAAATAGGAAGAGGAGGATGAAGATTTTGGCGAAGGCTTTGAGTTGAAATAATAACTAGCACAAAGAACAAAAGTTCTGTGAGAGGGATAGTTACCCAGAGTAGCAGAATCCCCAGTTAAGAAATGAGCAAATGTATATATAGAGGTGAGCGGTGACTGTTTGCCTATCCAGAAGACTAAGTAGGTCTGACCATGACAACACCACTTTTTGGGAAATGTACTGGTGGGACCACTCGGGGAGCCCCGCTACCGTGTCACATGGATAATGCTGTCACACGGTGCTCGGGAAATATTGAGACCCCAAGGAATTTTGCTATTATAAGAATCCTCCCCAAAGGAGCTAGCGACCTAATATCGATATGGTGCCCAATCTCGAGGGTCCTAATTGCCCCCAAATATGGACTCCTAAGAGTCGACATCAAAATTCGAAGACTGAACTCCGCATGATTGCTGAAAAATGAAGAATGCAAGGCTGGAAACAAATAATATTTTTACATTACCAAAAATATGTTTGTAAGGGGCACCTTTACAAGACCTGTTTCCTTGGGAGTACATACACAAAAACAAAAAAGAGAAGGAAAGGCGACACAAGCCTACTCTTGATTGCCACTACCCTCTGAACCATCTCCGGGATCTTCATCCAAAGTAACCAAGAGTGCCAATTCTTCCTCCGAATCTCGAGCCTCCTCAATTTTAGCTAAGAGATTGACATCTTTAGCACTGGCTTCCTCTAAGGATCGCCTCCTTGCCTTTGCACGAGCGTAAGCGACAGTTCGAGTCAACTTTTGCTCGGCCTCCTCTAATATCTCTCGGGCTAGTTGATTCGCAGTGGCGGTGTCCCTCAGATATGTAGTGGCATTCTCTTCAACCTTAGATTTGGCCGCAGATAACATAACAACCTCTTGTCGAGCATTTCGGAGAAGACCCTGGGTCGATTCCAACTCCGAGGTCACAACCTCGTTTCGCCTCCTCAGCTCGAGGATCTCCACATCCTTCTGCCCGATCTGCAAAGGAAAAAATAAGTCAGTAAACATTGAATTATGAGAATGGTGAACGAATTTATGAATAACAAGTTACTTTCTCAGCAAGGCCATCCTTTTCTCGGAGCGCTCCCTCCAAATTCTCCCAAAGCTCGCTTAACTCCTCCTCCTTTCGAGTAGAGGAGGCCTCCGACTCCTGCAGTCCCAAGGTAAGCTTCTCAAGCTCATTTCCACGACATGAAAGCTCATCTTGGAGCCTAGAGAAGGCATGATCATACATCTTCTTAGTCTACAACAAAACAGAAGAGTCAGAAAAATGAGGAAAGGTACTTGAGACTAGAAAAGTATACGTAAAAAGCTATCACCTTCTGATCGATCTTCTTCGCTTCCTCGATAGCGTTGGGAGCATCGAGATCAATGTCCTTGCTGACATCATCAATACCATCAAGGAATTTGTCAAGCTATCTCCCCTTTTGAGACTACCCTCCACGTTGGTAACCCTTGGGTCCTGAGCATCCCTTAATTCCCTGGGCGAGAACCGAGGACCCAAATTAAGTCCACCCAGGGCGTCGACATCACCAAGGCGCAAATTTCATCCCCAAAAAGCTCCGGGTTCGGGCCCTTTGGAAACATTAGCAACAGTCTCCTTAGAAGGGGTTGTATCGCGTTCGGCCAGGGGCTTAGGGACCATATCCGCGCCCTTCTCGAGATCCTCCGAAGCATGGGCTCGAGCCGAGTTAGTCGTTCCCAACTTGGCTACCATCGGCATAGACACTTGAGGGGAATCCGTGCCCGACCTCTTCCTTTGTACCAAAGCGATATCGTCATCATCATCATCCTCATCCTCGTCATCGGAACTTGCTCTAGAAGCTGAAGATGATACCTCGACCTCAGCTCGAGGCCTGCGAGACTTGGGTTTCTTTGATACGAGAGAGTCGGCAGTCGTCTCTGTTTTCCTCTTTTTATGCTTATCGACTTAGAGGACTCTTCCTCGCTATCCAGAGACGACCTCATCGGCACTCTTTCGCCAAGGCCTGCACAAGCATAGTAACCAAAATTAATTAGCATAGGGGATATGGGGAAGAAATATCATAACATGATAAAGGTGGCAAGAAGGAACTTACCGTGATTCTTGGCCACCCACTGCGTTTTAGCCAACTCAGGCCAAGAACACTCGGAATAGGGGAATGTCACAACCCAAACTGAAGGGCAATGACTAGCACCCGACCACACTTGCCGAGCACCAACGCACATTTCATCTAACCTTCATTATTATCTTTTAGGGCTGACGAGATCAATATAAATGGTAGACCTAGATCATAGACAACCAGCAATAAAATATGACGGCATGAACATACATAGCAGGGGATGACCAGACAATCAAGAAACTACATATAAGGTATGAGCTACCACGCTACTATGAAAGACTATACAACAAAAACTAGCCGACAAGGCATACCAAACTATACATGAGCCGACACCTGTCTATGAGCCTCTAAAAGAACATAAGTGTTGCAACATAGCCGGAACAGGGCCCCGACATACCCATAATGTCTATAACAAAAATTGCATACCAAGACCAAGGCAAGTCCGGAGAAGGGATCTCGCCAATCACCGCTGAACTGGACAGTCTACTGTGGTGGGGGAGCTGCACCTGCCTGTCTATCAGGACCTGCAGCACGACATGCAGCGTCCACAAATAAAAGGACGTCAGTACGAATAAAGTACTGAGTATGTAAGGCAAGGAACCATAAATACGATCAGTAATGTAAGCAAGGATAGAGAATATACAACCTGTAACATCTTAGTACCTCTGAGGGCTACTTACATGAAATGCATGATACATATGTATAAATACATAAACCTTTAAAGCATTCGCCTCTATGGGCATCATCATCATCATATCGTACCCGACCATAATAGGCTCGGTAGAATCGTACCCGGCCACGTGGAGCTCGGTAAAACCCAACTGATCAGTGGTTGCACAATAGGTGCCGTACCCGGCCAACTATAGCGTGGCTCGGTAGAGTAAAATAGATACATATATATAATGCATGCTCGACTCATGGAATCACATTCTAAACCTTTCGGAGTGACGTAAGGTCGGTATCCTCTGTACACGTTATTAGGACTAACTCTTCACTATGAACCTTATAAGAATCAGGAAGTACCAACAACATTGATAACATAAGACTAAGAGAAGCAACATTAACATCAATCGTTCCATAAGAGGGAAAACAATGTAAGTACTGCTAGCTTCTAAGAGTAGAGTATCTTGGAAGATCGTTCATTACATTATGTACAATCGGAGTCGTGCAAAAGAAGGAAAGGGATAGCCTCACATACCTTGTATATACTGCCCCAATCTCAAGCTATGCAATTGTCAAAACTCCTTAGTCTACAATAAGAGAAACGATACTATCGTTATCATTTAAGCGTCATAACTATTATGTATCGACCACAACCTATTTTACGATGAAACGGACAGCACCTCCCCTATATATATGACCTCACACCATTCAAAACAGTCACCAAACAGCCCAAACAACATCAATAATAAACATATTGAGCCTCCCAAAATAGTCCACACACAGCCTAATCACTCCATACATACGACGACCACCGTAGTCGTGTCAAACAACCTGGAAATGTTACGAATAACTATCAGCCCATAACCCTACATATATATGGTGTTTCTCCACACCCTTACTCCTCCAAAACTCCACAAGATAGTAGTAAAATACGCAGCCCAACAACAACGCAAAACAGTCCACAAAACAATAACATTACTACCAAGCCTTTCGATATATATCTCACAAGTTCTAGCTTCAATGGCTTAGCTGCAACTTGGATAATCTTAAATACATATAGAGTAAGAGGTTCCTTACCTTTATACAGAAAGAACAACTCCAATTTGACCTTAAATTTCCATGAAATATCCCTCCAATGCTGCCACAACAACAAAAAAGCGAAACTAGCGATCAATTAGTGTTTTTCGGCACTAGAATCACTTTAGAAGGCTTGAAATCACCTAGGATTGATATTAAGAACATGAGGGAGTATTTACAGAACATAAACCCTTTAAAAAAACCTCCCACACGAGCTGGAACGACACAAAAATGAGCAACAACAAGAAGAACAAGAGACTTACTAGCGCCACGGAATTCCCGACACTTGATTTGTGTTGTTTGCCCTTTTTTGGGTCTTGAATCTTGAGAGAACCTTGAGAGGATGTTCCTAGGGTTCTAAGGTCTGAAAATAGTGAGAAGAAATGACTTAAAACGGGTTGGAGGCATCCTATATAGGTCCAAATATCTTAAACCGCCTTAGTGGGCCCCATAGAGAGGTGCTTGGCGCAGTCTTGCGAAAACGTGAATATCTCTCTACTCCAAGATCGTATCGATGAAAGGTTTAATGCGTTGGAAACTAGACTCATAGATCTTTAATTTTGTTGGTAGATCACCCCGTAATTCCTTGTAAATTATGAGAAAAGATTAGAAACATTTGACCTAATGTTTAAGTAAAATTATGAACCTAAGTTGCGACAACTTTTGTCGACTTTTGTTTCATAACTCGTTTGACTTCAAGACTTATGATACGGATATTATATGATTAAAATACCTTAATAAATGACCTCTTGAGTGTATTAAGCACCGCTAGATTACCTGAAAATACGAGTTACAACATCCTTGATTCGTTTAACTTCTAATACTGGTTAATCACCCTTATACACTCTTGTATCACTTAAGACCATTAGGATTGACTTCTTATCATCTCAAAGATAATTACTTCTTGGATTTATGTTAACTAATATATGGCATGAACTAACACATGTGGATATGGGCTGTAACAGGGAACGAGGCATCTAATACCCTAATCCACCCCAACAGGTCCGGAACGGATTCAGGATACCAAAGGACGATTGCGTGATCAAAGGGAAAGTTATCTTTTTGAGAAGAAAGTAAGAAGACAATAAAGCATACTCAAAGAAGAGGCACTTATGCTTCATGTTCCACTCCTCCGGGAACGACATCCATCCAGCCGGAATAATGTCCGAGGTCCTTACTCGGACAAACTGGCTCATCCACCCCCAATCCTTGTGCTCATCGATAATCGAGAAAAAGGGTTTCAAAGATCGAGGGTGAACCTTAATCAAGCCTAAAAAAAGATGGGGGATGTATTACCTGATCAGATGATCAAGGGTAAAAGTCGTACTCTTGGCTTTGCTGGAAAAGTAGCGAAGCATGTAAACTATCCTCCAAAAAAAGGAGAAATTCTGGCCAAGTGTCAGCCGGTACTTACAATAGAAGTTGAGAATGACCGGGTCTATAGTCGGAGGAAAAGGGTCCGAGGAGTCGACATGGACCAAGGCGAACAGGTATGTGTACACATAATGAAAGCCAATCTTATAGTCCGTTATGCTCTCTTAAGGGCTAGGAATCTCGACCAGAACCTTTTTATCCCATTGGCAGTCCGCCCGTACTTTGTCTATATCATTCACATCATTGATAAATCGGGATACGTGTTCGCATCGACCCGGCGTAGATGAAGGTCTCTCGATGGAAAAATCCTTCGTGCTATTGAACCTGGTGGGTGTACACTGTCCAACGGTAGGAGCCACATTTGGCTTACCCTTGGATTTATTCTTGGATGTTCAGGATGAAGAGGTAGCCTTATCTTTCCAAGGCATTGTCTTGGAGGTCCTGGCCATGGCAACCAAAAATTTTCTTTTTTGAGAAGGAAAGCAAGAACCCAAGAACAGAAAAAAGGGGGCGTAGAGGAATAGGGATTTGGCTCTGGAAGTTTGAAGGAATCACAAAAGTGTGGGTCATTAAACAATCGGGGTCTTTATAGAAGCCGTGTGGGCAGTGGAGAAACCAAATCAAAAATGGTTCGTGGGCTTCTCGATAGTCGTGCTGACGGAGACCATTGCGCAACTTTTCGATTATCGGATTTAATGCTCTGATAGGCTGACATCACGATGATAGTGCCTAAGGATTAGTAGTTCAAAACCGTTTCCTATCATTTTATTCTAGGAAATGCGGGGACTATCTGTATACAACAAAAATCGGCGGTTCGATTTTACGGTCACCAAGATGCCTCGAAGGAACTGCCTCTCTTAAAGTATCGAAGGAACTAGTCCAAACCCGTACCATGGCATTAAATTGCTGTACCATCCCCATGTCTTTGTAATAAATACATTTGTACTATGTTGGGATTCCCTCTTATATATAAAGGGGATCCTTGTCATTTTTTAGGGATCAGATGCTCAATACTAAATACACAAGAACATTCTCTCTGCTCTCTAACATATTCTCTTGCTCTCATTACTCCTATTTATTACTTACATTTATTGTGTTCTATCAATTGTTCATCCTGTATTGCTTATCATTGATCATAAAGAGCCACCATCGCAGCTCTTATAACTATTAGTCTTCCCTCGATTGCCCTAAGCTGGCCTCCAGACTCGACCTCGAGGCCTCATATATGGTAGCTCAAGGCCCTGACCTCCAGCTGTTCGGTTCGATTATCACATTTTCTCTAAGCTATAATCTTGCCTTCTAATCTTTTATTTAGCATCCTTTGCCTAAGAACTAGCATAAAAATAGATCACGTATTTTTAGAACCACAAATTCAAATTTAGTTATAATTACCATTTTCACAGTAAACAATGGTATCACCCACTAGCGTAGATACATGAACAGATGATACAAGAGACTCGCTAGATGTATCCAAATAATGAACGAAATACGACGACACATAGGAAAAAGTGGAACCAGGATCAAATAATACAAAGTCATCCCTGTGGCAAACTGAGATAATACCTATGATCATAGCATCTAAAGCACTAGCATCAGGTCTGGCAGGGAGTGTATAGAAACGGGCCTAACCGCCACCTGATCGGCCTCCCCCTCTTGGGCGACCCCTAGCTGACTAACCTCCACCCCGAGCTGGCTGAGCGAGTGGTGAAGTAATTGGTACTGAAGTCGAAAGCTGACCCCTCTGATGCTTAGCTGGACCTCCCACTAGGCGGGGACACTGCCTCCTAATATGACCAAGCTCTCCAGACTCGTAGCAACTCCCCGATGTTGATGGTGGGGACTGAAAGGAGCCCCGAGCACCGGGATAACTGGTAGAAGAACCTGGCATGGATGAACCCTGAGCTGATGGTGCATGAGTCAAACTTTGAGCTGGGAGGGAACTAAGAGATGAGTGGCCTTGATGTGAATTGTGAGAACCATGGCCAGATGTTGTGCCATGGTGAATTGGATGAGCCGTCTGAGCATGCCTGAAGGGACGGTCCCTGCCATGGTAAAACTGACCTCCATAAGGAACACCACCAAAACTGCCTGATCCCCGAGGCCTTTTGGACTCTCTCTCATCCCGCTCCTAGTGGCGAATAGACTCTATCTCCCGGGAAATGTTAACAACCTCATCAAATGTATCACTGGTCCCCCTCTCTCTTGTCATAAGAATCTGTAGCTGATATGCAAGGCCATCCACAAACCTCCTGGTCCTCTCCCTGTCTGTGGGAACCAACCAAACATCATGATGAGCTAACTCATAAAATCTCATCTCATACTGCGTCAGAGTCATATCATCCTGAAGCAACTGCTCAAACTTTCTACACATCTCCTCTCTGCGGGACTGCGGTACATACTTCTCCACGAAGAGAATAGAGAGTTTCTCCAGGTAAGGGGTGCTGCACCAATAGGCCTACACATCTCATAAGCCTCCCACCAAGTGAAGGCAGCTTCAGAGAACTGAAAGGTAGTGAATGAGACCCCACTGGTATCCAGAATACTTGCTGTACGGATAATCCTCTAACACTTATCCAAGAAACCCTGGTCATCCTCGCCCTTTGCACCACTGAAAGTCGGAGGCTGAAGTCTACCAAAACCTCTCCAATCTATAGTGCTCATCATCAGGCATGACTGGAATCACATAGTCCTGAGCAGGTACAACTGGTTGGGCTAGTGGTTACCCCGATGTCTGGAGTCCCTGAACAACCTGCTCGGGTATGAGGGCGGCAAGAGTCTAAGTGCCTCCCCCGGCTTGGGAAGTGGCTGATGTATTAGAAAAAGAGACCGCCTAAGCAAGACCGGTGCACACTGTCAGAATATGAGCTAAGGTCTCCTAAAGACCTAGAATCACGAAGGGCACAACTGGTGCCTGAGCTGGTCCCACTGGTGCATCTACAACTGGGACATGATCTTGTATTGGGGCAACTGGTGGATCTGCAGGTGCTACCCTAGCTACCGTGCAGGCTACACCCCTGCCCCTACCACGGCCTCTCACGGCCCCAACTAGTGATGTCCTCATTCTGATTTTGGATAGATTCGATGCAAGTGGAGGCCGACTCGAGGAGAAAAGGCATCGTGAGCTAGAGATTTGACCGGTTCGAGGTGAGTAATGATTGTAAATGTTGTTCTGAGGGTTTAAACCCCGGATTTCACATCGTAGTGCTATATTTAGGTGAGGCACACGCTTGATGATGAGCGTGGGGTCATGAACTATTGGGGATTGTGACTTGGTCCGTCCCGACTGATGATTTTACCGCGTATTTGACTGAAATCTACTTGTTTTCATCATTATTTGGGCTGAATGACATATTTGGGCCTTGTGCCAACTATTTGAACCCTTCAGGGATATTTACTGGTATTCTCTCACTGTATTGACTTTATACTTGGACGGACTTAGTCATGTTATATTTCACTCTTTTCGTACTCAGCCATGTTTACTCTGTTTTAAACACTTACATGATCTTTTAAACGATATTTTTGGGCTGAGAAACATGTTTTACTACTGCCTGATTCGCTTGTGACGATTTTGACTGAGTAAGGCCGAGAGCCTATGTTATGAGGAAACATTTGATACTGACTGTGAGGTTGAGGGCCTGAGATATGTACGCCACGAGGTAACTTGGTTGATATGAGGCCGATGGCATAGTGATGATACCACGTGGTGGCTTGATATTACGCTTGGGCCGTAAGGGGCCCCTCCAGGAGTCTGTACACCCCTAGTGAGCGCGGGTACCCATTGCGATGTGAGATTGTGCCCGAGGGGTTGGTATTGTTCTATGTGATTACCCGATGGGCTGGTACTGTTCTGAGATGTTGCCCGAGGAGCGGATTTGTTGATACTATGCCCGAGGGGCGAGCCTTTATGTGTTTATTTTTTTCATATTTGACTGCCAATTACCTGCTTAATTATTGAAAAAGGCTTTTCAGGAAACTACATTTGAGTTTAAGGATTTTACCTACATTTCACTAATTTACTGATTCTAAATGGTTTTACTGCTTCTTTATAGATTGCTTTGTGCATTACGTGATTTCTTGCTTTTAGTTCTTTATTTACATTTGTTACTCACTGAGTTGGAGTACTCACTTTACTCCCTGCACCCCTTTGTGCAGATTCAGGCGTTGCAGATCCTGCTAGTGCGAGTTGAGAGCTCCCGGCGGACATTCGGAGTTCACGAGGTAGCTGTTTGACGTCCGCAGATCCGTGTTTCTCCAACTTTGACATTTCTATCTCTATATCAGACAATTTGTAATAGTTTATAGACTTCTCAGACTTATATTAGAACTTGTAGATGCTCATGACTAGTGACACCCCGATTAGGGTTGTGTATGGGTGTTCTTCCACGTATCTATATTATCATTGTTATTTCGGATTTATTTTGTCATGTTTAGACCGTCTCTTAAATGCTTAACAATTATTAATTGGAAAACGGGAAGTGTTAGCTTGCCTTGTCTTCACGAGATGCGCCATCACGACCGAGTCCGGGATAGGGTCGTGACAGATTCATTAGACCGAGTGTCTTGCCTAGGGGTGCACCAGTGTTGTTTGTGAAGAAGAAGGATGGAACTGTGAGAATATGTATAGATTATACGCAGTTGAACAAGGTCACTATCTCGAAAATGTATCAATTTCCGAGAATTGATGACTTATTTGATCAACTTCAGGGTGCCAAGGTGTTTTCGAAGATTGACTTGAGATCTGGCTACCATCAATTGAAGATTAGGGCATCGTCCCTAAGACACCTTTTTGGACTCGCAATGGTTACTATGAGTTCTTAGTGATGTTATTTGTCTTGACCAATGCTCCAGCAGCCTTTATGGATTTAATGAATCGGGTGTTAAAGCCCTATCTGGATTCTTTTGTGACCGTCCTCATTGATGATATTTGGTCCACTCCCGCAGTTAAGAGGGGCATGAGCAGCATCTTCGGATCGTAGTTCAGACTCTGAGGGATCATCAGTTATATACCATGTTTTTAAAATGTGAGTTCTGGTTGGACTCGGTTTCCTTTTTAGGCCATGTTGTATCTTCCGAGGGCATTAAAATGGATCCTAATATGGTTGAGGCAGTTCAGAACTGGCCTAGACCTACTTGAGCCATAGAGATTTAAAGCTTCTTGGGTTTGGTGGGTTATTATTACTAGTTTGTGGAGAGGTTTTAATCTATCTCAGACCCATTAACCAAGTTGATGCAAAAGGGTGCTTCTTTCAGATGGTCCGACGAGTGTGAGTTGAGCTTTTAGAAGCTCAAGACTGCATTAACTACAGCTCCAGTGTTGGTGTTGCCTATAGGTTCGGGATCCTATACCCTGTATTGTGATGCATCGTACATAGGGCTTGGTGCGATATTGATGCAAGATGGTAGAGTGATTTCCTACGCGTTTCAATAGTTGAAGTTTCATGAGAAGAATTACCCTGTTCATGACTTAGAGTTGGCCGCCATTGTTCACGTGTTAAAGATTTGGAGGCATTATCTATACGGCATTCATTGTGACGTTTATGTCGACCATTAGAGTCTCCAGCACTTATTCAAGCTGAAGGACCTCAATTTGCGGCAACAGAGATGGTTGGAGTTGCTGAAAGACTATGATATTACCCTATTATATCGTTCGGGAAAGGCCAAGTAGTGGCTGATGCCTTGAGTAAGAAGGCGGAGACCATGTGTAGTTTGCCATATTTACCTGTAGCAAAGAGGCCACTAGCCATGTATGTTCAGGATTTTGCCAATTGGTTTGTGAAATTGGATATTTCGGAGCCCATTTGGGTTCTTGCTTGTGTTGTGGCACAGTCATCATTGTTGGAGCATATCAAGGCTCTCTAGTTTGATGATCATCACTTGTTGGTTTTGAAGGATACTATATAGCGGGGTGGTGCTAAGGAGGTTGTGATTGGTGATTATGGTGTTATGCGGCCTTAGAGTTGAATTTTTATTCCAAATTTTGATGGGTTGAGAGAGTTGATCCTTGATGAGGCTTATAGTTCGCACTATTCCATTCATCCAGATGGCATGAAGATGTACTGTGACTTGAAATAGCACTATTGGTGGCCAGGAATGAAGAAAGACATCGTTTCTTATGTATCTTGATGTTTTAAATTATCAATAGGTGAAGTATGAACATACAAAACCGGGTGGATTGACTCAAAGATTGGAGATACCAGACTGGAAGTGGGAGCGCGTCACCATGCATTTTGTAGTAGGCTTGCCACGGACCTTGAGGAAGTATGATGCAGTCTAGGTTATTGTGGACCGGTTGACTAAGTCCGCACACTTTATTCCGGTGGCAACTTCCTATTATTCAAAGTGGTTGGATCAGATTTACATTCAAAAGATTATCCACATGCACGACATTCCCATTTCTATCATTTCTGACTGAGGCACGTAGTTCATAACGTATTTTTGGGGAGCCATGCAGCGTGAGTTAGGCACGCAGGTTGAGCCGTACACAATATTTTATCCTCAGACGGACGGACAGTCCGAACGTACTATTCAGATCTTAGAGGACATGTTACATGCTTGTGTTATGTATTTTGGAGGTTCATGGGACAAGTTCTTACCTCTAACAGAGTTCACCTCCAATAATAGTTACTAGTCGAGTATTTAGATGGCGCTATATGAGGCCTTATATGGGAGGCAACGTTGTTCGCCAATTGGTTGGTTGGAGCCAGGAGAGGCTATGTGGTTGGACACTGATTTGGTCTGTGATGCTATGGAGAAGGTTAAGGTGATTTAGGAGTGACTTCGTATAAGCTCAGTCCAGGCAGAAAAGTTATGCGGACCGGAAGGTTCGAGATGTAGCTTATATGGTGAGAGAGAAGGTTCTTCTCTGAGTATCGCCTATGAAGGGCGTAATGCGGTTTGGAAAGAAGGGCAAGTTGAGACCGAGGCTTATTAGGCCATTTGAGATCTTAGAGAGAGCTGGGGAGGTTGATTACAGGCTTGCATTGCCTCCTAGCCTAGCAGGAGTACATCCAGTATTCCATGTTTCCATGCTTCAGAAGTACAATGAGGAGGAGAATTCAGCACATGTTCTAGAATTCAGCACGGTTAAGCTTGATGAGAATTTAGCCTATGAGGAGGAGCTGGTGGCTATTCTAGCCAGCAGGTTCGAAAGTTGAGATCTAAGAGTTTGACTTATATGAAACTGCAATGGAAAGGTCAGCCAATTAAGGCATCTACGTGGGAGTCGGAGTCAGATATGCGGAGTAGATACTCCCACATTTTCACCAGTCTAAGTATTTTTATATGTCCGTTCAAGTACGTGCATTTCTTTTAGAGGTTGAGAATGTGACAACCCGATAGGTTGTTATGAGTAATAGCCCTAATTTCTATGTTCTGAGACCTCCATTAGCTTTATTTGATATTTTTTGTTTTATGTGCATGGTTCATTTTCCTTTTCGAAAAGCTTTTATGTGAAATTTTGAAGAAAATGAAAATTATGACTAAAAATGAGGCTAGAATTGACCACGATCAATAATTTTGGGGAAATGACCCTGGATCGGTATTTTGAAGATTCCGGTAGGTCCATATTATGATTTTGTACTTGGGCATATGGCCGGAATTTAATTCAGAGTTCTCTAAGTTGGCTTGACTTATTTTGCCAAAAGTTAGCATTTTGGATATCTAGAAATTCTTTAGGTTTGACCGTAAGTTGACTTTATGGTTATCAGGTTTGGATTTTGGATTTGGGACTTGGAATAGGTCCATTTTTCTATTGAAACTTGTCTTCAAAATTTGGTGTCATTCGGAGTTGGTTTGATAAGATTCGAATGCTTGTTTATGATTCTAGAGGTTCTTGAGTTTTCTTTTGAATTTCAAGTGTTTTAACTCCCGATTCATAGTTCTATATGTTATTTTGGTGTTTTGATCATGCGAGCAAATTTTTATGATATTATTACACTTGTGTTCGTGTTTGGTTTGGAGTCCGAGGGCCTCAGGTGAGTTGCGGAGGTGATACGGATGATTTTGGTTAGTTCAAGAATGTTGGTGTGCTTCAGTTCTGGTGCGTGGCTGTAGGTCTTGCATTTGTGATGATTTGATCAGAAATGCAACCTCTACTTTGGCGAAGTTGAGCTTGCAATTCCAATGGGGGGCTGGGCAGGGTAGTCTTCGCATATGCGAAGAAATGTTCGCAATTGCAGACTACCCAGACTTCGTTTTTGCAATGGCTTCGTCGCATTTGCGAATGAGCAATGGGCTTAGGCAAGTTCGCAAATGCTAACCTTTGATCACATTTGTGGTTGGATAGGACATTGTAAATGCGATAATTTTGTCGCAATTACGACTTATGCAGGCTGAGGGCACAGTTCGCATTTGCAGCATTTGTTTAGCAATTGCGAACAAGAGCTCGCAATAGCGACATCCACAACTGGGTAAAAGAGGGAAAAATCGAAACTTAGCTCATTTTACACCATTTCTCAGCCCTAAACACTCTAGAGGCGATATTCTAAGAATTTGTTCTTCCCAAATCATTGGTAAGAAACTCTAATCTACTTTCTTTCAATTCTCCATTACTTTTCATGTGTCTTTAACATCAAATCTAGGATTTTCATGGTAGAAATTAGGAATTTGGGTAGAATTTGAAAATTTTGTAAAATTGAGATTTAGATCACAAATTGAGGTTGGATTTCAAAACGAATGACATAACCGGGCTTGGGATGAATAGGTAATCGAATTTTGGTCCAAATCTCGAATTTTGACTAAACACGTCCGGGGTTGACTTTTGTTGACTTTTTAAAATTTATCAAAGATTGAACCTTTTTCCTAGGTGAGTAGTTTCTAAAGCTTATTTTGAATTGTGTTATCTATAATTGGTTAGATTTTAATGGTTTGGAGACTTGTTCAAAAGGCAAGGTTGTGGCTGGTTGATTGACTTGGTTGCGGAGTGAGGTAAGTGTCGTTGTTAACTTTGACTTGAGTGAATTAGGACTTGTTGGCCTATTTTCTACGTGATTTATGTGTGGGGACGACATATATGTAAGGTGACGAGTATATATGCATTGTCATTGGGTTAAATAATGCGGGTGCAAATTATTTTATTGAACTATGTTATTTCATTGTCTATGCTTTCCATGTTTTAGTTTGAATATTATCTCATTAATTGTACTCTTTTGTTATCGTCGTTTATCTTAATGTTTTTGGGATATTGAAGGTTGAGTTTGTTTATCATAACACTATGATTGAAGTGAAATTTACTTCCCATCTTGCATTGATACCTTGTTTTATTATTATTTCTTGGTGAGGAAGAGTAAAAAGCACGACGGGTGTTGTCGTGCCTTATTTGCATATGCTATTATTTATTGAGGTATTGTGAGGTTTAAATCACGAAGGATGATACCATACACTTGGTTTCTTATTATCATTTATCATACCATGTGAGTAAGATAGTAAAAGTACGAAAGGTGATGCCATGCTATTTCAGTTATCATATCATTATTATATTGTGAGATTGAGAGAAAAAGCACAAAGGGTGATATCGTGCCATTGTTGGTTCCATTGCTTTATTGATTTCTGGATTTTGTGATTTATCAGTTAAATTGTCGTTTATCTTGGAAGAAGTTTACTTGGTGATGTTGTACTTGCCATTCTTATTGTATTTTCATTTTCTACATTGTTGGAAATTGGTATGATAGAATATAAGGGACCACCAAACTCTATAGAGAATCGGGTTCTCTATCAAGTTCAACAGTACACACGCACACTGCAGTAAATAAATAACAAGAGGAATTTTACGTGAAAAATTCTTAGCTCACGGGATTAAAAACCACGACCTACCCTTGTAGGATTTCAACTTCACTACTGAGCAATATTCAGATTACAACATATTGTAACCTAGGAATTAACCCTTTAATCCTTCACTAACTTGTAATAACTCTTTTACAAGACACTTTGTAATAATTCTATCACAAAGGTTGTCACGACCCAAACCGATGGGCCGCGACGGACACCCGGTACCTTACTCAACCGAGTACCAACGTAACATATCTTTCTTATTACAGTATCATATAAACATGACATACAGGCCTAATAGGACAACATAATTATTTATAAATTAAGACATAGGCCGACAAGGCTGTACAATCTTTCACGTACACGACATATGTCTACAAGACTCTAAGAGTAAATAAATGTCATAAAGGTCAGGACAGAATCCCGCCATACCAAACAATACACGTCTAAATCATACCAGCCAAACAAGTAACTCCGAAGCAATGGAGCACACCAACATTTTCCGCTGAGCTGATAGCCTACTTGGAGGGCTCTCGACCTGTCTATCGGGACCTGCGGGCATGAAACGCAACGTCCCCAAGCAAAATAGACGTTAGTACAAAAAATGTACCGAGTATGTAAGGCACATTAACAAGTACATAACAAACATGGAAGAAATATAGGGTACTGGACTCAACCTGTAAGTTTGAATAGCTCTGTAAATCATGAAATACTTTTAGCGTCATGCATATGCGTATGAATGTCATTTTGTGCATAGGTACATGTCTCATAACATCATCAACCTCTGAGGGCATCCCATCATATCATATCAGCCACTGTGGGCAAAATCATCAACATATCCAAGCTGATCAGGTGGTGGTGCGTATATAACGCCATAACCTTTCCCATATCCCATATACATATATATACATATATACGCGTATATAATGCCATTTGAATCATATTTCATCCACTATGGGCAACATCATCATCATATACCAGCTGATCAGGTGGTGGTGTGTATATAACGCCATAACCTTTTCCCATATCCCATATACATATATTTACATATATACGCGTATATAATGCCATCTAGTCATGGGTCAATGCACATGAATGCAATGCATGAAAAGTACGTTAATAAAATCTATTGGAGATTCATAAGACCATGTTGCCTTTGAGAAATATCATAAAGTAAACTCTTTTCAACTTTCGTATTTTTCTGAGACCCATGAACAGATGATAAAAATTATGATACATGGAAATTCAAGAACATAGATATCTTTAATACTTTTATGAATGGAGTCATTTATGGAATTTATGCATTTGTACGTTTCGTTCATATCGTATGGATCATGCCAAAAGAAAGAAGAGATAACCTTAATATACCTGGAGTAAGGAAAAGTCCTTGAATTATATTTCCAAAACATGTGGGATTAGTTACAGAACCATTCTCGGTCAAGAGCTTCAAAGAGAAACTCCCTTAAACCACCTTTTTATCTTCAAACCAACCTCTCATTAGTATTGTAACTTCTAAGATTACTACAGACTTTTCTTCCAATCAGCTCCTGCAACTCAGAACACTTTCTATTCTTTCCATTTTCAATTGGAGCTATCAAAACACATCCAAAGGAATCTTAAATGAACTTCAATTGCCTTTTTCCCATTAATTTCATTTTCAGATACTAAGACAAGTAAAAGGAAAATAAGAAAACTGTTACAGATATATGCGAGGACAACATTTATAGTTGAACTAAAAATAATGGACAATGACAAGTTCTATAAAATCTTAGGAGAAAATGCCGGAAACTCACTTGTTGTAGTATTTTCTAATTGCTTTCTAAAAGCAATGTTTGCTTTCTAAAAGCAATACTAGCCGTACATTATATTTAGGTAAGTGAGATATACTTATCTCTTTAAAAGTTGCCATCTAGAAAATTAATGAATGAGTCACTTTGCTTGATTTGTATTGTTGCCACGCGATTTTCTTATCCCAATCATTTTAAATAATTACCAATTTATCCACATAATTAAGAATATCTCAAATTCTTAAAATACTACCCACTTTTAACACACTTTATATATATACCCTAATATCATGGTCATATGGTACCTTGCATGGTACTAGTTTATAATTATCGGGTATTATCGCTCGACCCATATTTTATCCCAAATTGGCCCCTTTTAACGAAACTCTATTTCTTTAATTCGTGTATCCCTTTATCCTTCATAGCACTTATTTATCACTTGTTATAAATAGCATAATACTTATAATCCCAAAATAAATCTCATTCCCGAATTTACGTCGATTAATCTTACGACGAAACTTTAACGTACGACGACGCTTTAACATACGAAAATGCAAAATATAATATCTTATTTTCGGACTTTCATCACTTTACTTATGGCGTACTTTCACGCAAGAAAACCTGTGGTGTAACATCATTCCCCTCTTTGGAACATTCGTCCTCGAATGTTGATTGGTGCTCTAATCATTTTCGTAACTAATGTCTTCTGAATACTTTGTACTCTTCTTTCCATCATGGAAACTGTTCTGTGATTAAATCCAAATGCTAGGGCATTCCCCCCTTTAGGACTCTTTCACATACCACGACTTGTGGTCGAAATTCGTCCAATCTTGTAACTGTTGCTACCTTTTATCATGCAGCCTGTACAACTTCTTCCTACTATGTGCGCCTATGGGACTCTTTCCTTTAGCTTTTAGCCAATCACCTTTCCTTACTGTGGGAACATATACAACACTTGACAAGATGCCCCTTTGGGTAGCTATATGTGTACTGAAGTTCTTTGCTCGGTATTTTGTTTAACTTACGAATATTGTTATATCTTATTTCATAGACCCAGTTATCTATCTATATGACTTTAATGAATCTAGATAGGTCATACTACCAAACTCCAGGTTACTTTCGTTGTTTATCCTATAAGTATAAATCTAAGTCCTTTAATCTTTCCTCACCACTGTTCATCTTAAGAATGACGGCCTAATCTCATCTCATACTTTTAAAACTTTTATCTATCCATTGTTGATCCACCTCAATGTTGATCTACAATTTTTCATTGATAACTTCAAACTTCTTATGTAATACATTGCCACTAAGTCTTACATTGCATCAAGGAATATTTGAAGTATTTTCCATAATTGTATTTCATTGTATCGCGATGTGATTCACCTTATAGGGCTATTCTGATCTCGTATCGTCCGCAAATGTTTTCTCCTTCTCCCCCTTTTTTTCAATTCATTATTAAATCGAAGTCCCTATCTTTATCTTTTATCTGTCATAATTACACCTTTATTTCACTACCAGAGCAACATTCCATCTCTTCTAAATGCTGCTAATCTTAGTCTCATTTGATTCATTCAACTATACTGAACCGTCTATAACTTTAGAGAACCCATCAGCTCTCTTGTTTTCATAGGCTTAATCCCGAGAACTTATTCATTCTCGTCACTTTTTTACCCACCCTTTCTTGTTCTTACTCTTGTATTTCTAAAACCTTGTCGCTTTATCATACTTTAGCTTGTGGCCTACATATATCCATTTATACTGCTTGTAATCTTGCTTTACCATAAATTTCCTTGTATTATCTTGGAACATCAAGCGAGACATCTCATCGTCTCTATCTCTTCTTTATTCTATTGACTAGGCCTCTCGATACCTAAACCATAGGCTGGAAGATATGCTACTAATGATGCCACTATTACTCCTGAATACTGAATCCCCATGCTTCTAGCTTTTTATCCATAGCATGGACTATTCACAACCTTCTGCATTTAAAATATCACTTTACATTCTTCTGTCTTTCTTTCATAACCTCCCTCCCGCATAAATATAAATCACATCCACCATTTGAAGTTCTATTATAATACTTGCACCTCTGGTGCCTATACAATCTGGCGAGAGCTCTTTCTCCTTAGAGGCTGGTACTTCTTCTAACTAGCTTTATCGTAAAGCCATTATAGGATATGATTGTTGTACTATCTCTCTTGTACCTCTGATATTAAGATTGATTCTGCAATGTTCTCAATCATGATGTCTATAACTTCTGGGTCCAATAATCAGACTCCTGATTATTTAGTTGATGTCACTCTTTAGTTTCCTCTTCCCTCTGATCAGCCTTTATATAGGCTTAAGCTATCTTCTGATCTATGATTCATGGTATTAGTTATCCTGTCTAGCCTTTCATGGGCTTGAGAAATATGCATGATACAATCCTTTAATAATTTAATCCTTTATTTATAACCTGGGCTCAATTCTTTCTTTTAACTTATACCAGAATCTTTTACGTTGTATATGCTGCATGTATAAAACTCCAAACCCTTAAGTGAGTTCTTACCGCAACCAACTCTGGATCATTTATCGAAATTTTTTTTTGTTCCATTTTAGATTTCTCTCAATGTAAGCTATCATTTTTCTTGGTTTTTCTGCCCCTTACTGCATCCATACTTAGCTTATCTTAGTGTCCACACATGCCAGAGTTTTCATATAACTTATATGATCTCGAATATTACTTTAATCTTTACTTCCCGTTCATTAGCCACGGTAGGTGCCACTTTCCTTTGGAGTGCTTACAATGTTGTTGCGAGACTGTTGTTACACGACCATTTTCTCTTTAGGTCGTTGTGCTTAGATTGAAGCCTTTTTCCTTGTTTCCTCAACTAGTCTTTCATTGTAGTACTTAAGGAGAACCCTTGACTCTCGTAAAGCGTGGGTTTATTACATACCTTTTTGATGTCCTTACTTGCCTATAATCATCCGTAGTTGCTCACTTCCATGCCCTTGTGCTTGTATGGTTGCTTCTGTACTGATAGACTGCCTTCCCAGTGTCACTTTGTTTTATCCTCGTAACACTCATATGGTACCTTTAACTATCCCGAATCTTATTTGAATGTATTTCAAGTATTATAATAATATTCTTTGAGGTTTAATTCTCCATGTTGGGGTTTACTATGCTTATCTTACACGATCTGATGACTCGTCTGTAACCTCCTGTTTAGCCATAACTGGGATCTTCCTGACCAATTACTAACTACTCGTTGGCCCATTCTCATAGCAATATTCCTCGTAATCTTTCTTGTGTTATTTCCGTTGTCTTGACTTACGTCTCGTACTAGCTCCTTATTTATCAAAAACATCTCAGGCAGGAACCCTTACTTCCTTTTCTTGGTGCTGTGCTTACATAATGTTCTGGAATCATAGCATATCTGTAACATTTGAATAAGTACAATCTCATCCCTTTATCATTCTTATCGCATTATTCCTTTATCATTCCATAGTTACTAGATCCACTTAATTCTGACTTAATACCACACCATTCCATATTCCCCCCTTTAGGGGTGTACTAAGAGTTGGAGCTATGACGACCTGCCTATAGATGTTTTACCTTTTTATCTTTGGCGTCCTCTTACATCATCGATAACCCTTACTCGCCTTGCGGTAATCCTTATGTACCAAGGATAACAAAATTTCCTCACTAATTTCTATTATTATGGATTCTAACTTTTCCTTCTGGTAGTCGTGTTAGAGTCACGAACTTATTTCTCAAAGTGACGATATGACTTTATGGCCTATACTCTTTTGTTGTCTTAAGGCTTGTCACCTCTTATATTTCCCTTCACTTAACTATAAACTCTGTAATATTGTCATTTTTTTATCTACCGCTGTCATTCATGTATCACATCTTACTCATAATGCTTCATTAACTCTCTTCTTATTTTGTTGCTAACATTTCTATCAATCACTTTATTCTGAAAACTTGAGCAAGACATTCTTTTGCCTTTAGCTTCCCGTTGCTCCATCCAGTGGCTCTTCAAGTTTCTTAACGTTCTTGCTTTACTAGGGACGCAAGCCACACTAAGGTAATATGTATCCCTTCAAGGCTTATAGTGTATGTCTTTGTAGTACTCATATCTACCTACACTATTTTAAAGTGTACCATCTGGGTGTCTCACAAGGAGATCTATTAGCACATTTGCAATATCCTTCGGAAATGTCAACTGACACAAACAATTCATTAATCCTATCTTCTTATACTACTTCTATTTACCCCCATAGGGCATATCAGGAATTGGTGCAACCAATTGTATATACCTCTGTTACTATTGAATACAACTCAAAAAGCTTATGTTCCTCTGCCTCAATTATAAACTTTGTTAACCTTCATTAACTGGGCGCCTCGTAACCTTCTTCATCTTGATTCTTTTGCTTGTTGAAACTTGTATTTATCTTCTTAATCTCTCATTGTCTTTCACCATAAAGATGGATAGGCATTCTTGCCTTAAGACTTTTTATCAGGAAGCTTACACCTTTCAGTACACCCATGATCTCTAAAATCCTCACATTTACTTATTGCAGGCATCATACAAAAATCCAATTCCTCTGACTCAGCTTTTTCTCAACTATCTCTCTTTCCAACCTTCTTTCCAGATATAGGTATCATCTTATTACGAATAGGATTTAGGAATTTGAATTCCTATGACTGAGCTCTACCACATGATCTAAAGTAAGAAGAAAGAGTGACAATCTTAAATGCCTTGTAGCCTCCTGCTTATAAGTGTGGTGCACAACACACCCATAAACAAGACTCTACTAGACACGGTTTGGAGACTTCCTAGGACAGAACTGCTCTGATACCACTTTTGTCACGACTCAAACCGATAAGCCGCGATGGACACCCGGTACCTTACTCAATCGAGTACCAACGTAATGTATCTTTCTTATTACATTATCATATACATGCGACATACGAGCATAATAGACCAACATAATTATTTATAAATCAAGACATAGGCCGACAAGTCCGTACAATCTTTCACGTACACGACATATGTCTACAAGCCTCTAAGAGTACATAAATGTCATAAAGGTCGGGACAGAGTCCCACCATACCAAACAATACACGTCTAAATCATACCAGCCAAACAAACAACTCCGAAGAAAATGGAGCACACCAACATCTTTCGCTGAGCTGATAGCCTACTTGGAGGGCTCTCGACCTGTCTATCGGGACATGCGGGCATGAAACATAGCGTCCCCAAGCAAAAGGGACGTCAGTATGAAAAATGTACCAAGTATGTAAGCCACATAAATAAGTACATAACAGACATGGAAGAAATATAGAGTACTTGACTCAACCTGTAAGTCTGAATAGCTTTGTAAATCATGAAATACTTTTAGCGTCATGCATATGCGTATGAATGTCATGTTGTGCATAGGTACACGTCTCATAACATCATCAGCCTCTGAGGGAATCCCATCATATTATATCAGCCACTGTAGGCAAAATCATCAACATATCCAAGCTGATCAGGTGGTGGTGCGTATATAACGCCATAACCTTTCATATATCCTATATACATATATATACATATATACGTGTATATAACGCCGTTTGAATCATATTTCAGCCACTGTGGGCAACATCATCATCATATACCAGCTGATCAGGTGGTAGTGCGTATATAACACCATAACCTTTTCCCAAATCCCATATACATATATTCACATATATACGTGTATATAACATCATCTGGTCATGGGTCAATGCACATGAATGCAATGCATGAAAATTACGTTAATAAAATCTTTTAGAGCTTCATAAGACCATTTTGCCTTTGAGCAATATCATAAAGTAAACTCTTTTCAATTTTCATATTTTTTTGAGACCCAGATGATAAAATATTATGACACATGGAAATTCAAAAACATAGATATCTCTAATACTTCTATGAATGGAGTCATTCATGGAATTTGTGCATTTCCACGTTTCGTTCATATCATATGGATCATGCCAAAAGAAAGAAGGGATAGCATTAACATACCTGGAGTAAGGAAAAATCCTTGAATTATATTTCCAAAACATGTGGGATTACTTACAGAACCATTCTTGATCAAGAGCTTCAAAGAGAAACTCCCTTTAACCACCACTTTATTTTCAAACCAACCTCTCATTAGTATTGTAACTACTAAGATTACTACAGACTTTTTTTCCAATCAGCTCCTGCAACTCAGAACACTTTCTAATCTTTCCATTTTCAATTGGAGCGATCAAAACACATCCAAAGGAATCTTAAATGAACTTCAATTGCCTTTTTCCCATTAATTTCATTCTCAGATACTAAGACAAGTAAAAGGAAAATAAGAAAACCGTTATAGATATTTGTAAGGACAACATATATAGTTGAACTAAAAATAATGGACAATGACAAGTTCTATAAAATCTTAGGAGAAAATGCCGAAAACTCACTTGTTGTAGTATTTTCTAACGTTTGCTTTCTAAAAGCAATAATAGCCGTACATTATATTTAGCGAAATGAGATATACTTATCTCTTTAAAAGTTGCCGTCTAGAAAATTAATGAATGAGTCACTTTGCTTGATTTGTATTGTTGCCACGTGATTTTCTTATCCCAATTATTTTAAATAATTACCAATTTATCCACATAATTAAGAATTATTTCAAATTATATAAAATACTACTCACTTTTAACACACATTATATATATACCCTACTATCTTGGTCATATGGTACCTTGCATGATACTAGTTTATAATTATCGGGCATTTACACAAAATATAATGTGTAAGCAAGAAAATGACGAAATGAATAAAATTGGTAAGAAATTCTTAACAAAAAACTTCAAATCTTCAAGACCTAAGTGTGTGTGCAAGAACCCTAGCTCCAAAACTTGTCTTCTCTAGGCAAGAGACTAAAAATTAAGCCAAAGATATGTTTCTAATAAGTTAGGTCGTGTATTTGTAGGTTTGGAATCAAGAAAGTGTGAAATGCCAAGACTGTCCATAGTTGAAGCTAGTTGATCGCACCTGCAGAAAAATCATCGTAAGTGCGGCTCCGCAAAAGCAAATCCCTTTCGCAGATGCGCAAACTGTGGGGAACTGCCTACTCCGCAAATGCGGACGTGTTGCCGTAGTAGCGGCTCCATAGATGCGTATTGCCAACCACAGATACGTCATAATGGGAAATTGGTGGCATGCGCAGATGTGAGCCTCCACTCGCATAAGCAAGCAGTGTTCCGCAGATGTGGAACCACTGAAGGAATTTGCATTTTTTTGACTCTTTTTTGCTCAATTCCACTTCAATTGAATTAAACTCTCTTCATGGCGTCCTTTACCTGAAAATCTAGCAATACACACCATAAACAGCCTCATAGTATAATTAACGAATACAAAAACTAAAGAAAAGAGACTAAAATAAATGGTAAAATCACCACTCATCAACACCCCCAACTTAAAGCTTTTGCTTGTCCTCAAGCAAATCAAAACCAAATATCAATGAGGCTCTAACATTTATAGAACAAGTAGTATCGCTACCATTCACAAATCACATTCTCCAATTAACCACAATACTTATGATTTTGGTTGGTACTAATAATTAGGCGCAAGCATGTGAATCTCAACCAAATAACTCTCTTATTTAAAATAATCTCAAGAATGCAATGGAGTTTCAAAATAATCAAGTGACAACAACCAAGCCTCAAAAAGTGACTCAAAAACACTGGTCTACTGCATATGCTCAATTTACACAATTCGGAATATATCAATGTCACCAATCCATCCTAATCCATGTGCCCTCACAAGAAAGAAAGTCCCAAAATTATCATATTTACAATAACAACACAAAGGACAAATGCACAAAGACACTCACTCTCAACAAAGAATTTCAAGTGTTACAAAATATAATGTCATAAGCTTGCCCTTATTTTAATTTGCCACCTATTCAAGAACATTCGGTTAGAGATCCCATGAGGACTTTTTAAGCTTGTAATGTAGGCTTAGGGAAGGGTAGGATAAGAATTTGGAATATAAGTGACCCTCCATGAATACTAATCATATTTATCCTTTTTTTTGCACTTTGCTTCTTTTTCAACCACATAGCCTTTGTTGACATCTAGTTACCAACGTAGAACCACCTTGAAGTACCTCTATAATTTTCTCAAGACTTCATATTTTTATACAACTATTATCTTTTGGAACTTGAGTATCTTCATGTAAACAACTTTGAGGTATATGTTTCTACATATAATGTACAACATTACCACTTTTTAATTAACACCAACAACCCCAACTTAGGCTTTCAACCTCAATTTTAACATTCAAGGAGGAACGAGTTTAAAAAAGGGAATTATTTCACAAAAGGGTAAATTGATGGATGCCTAACAGTCGTAATAAATCAATGACGGCTCTTTATTGCTAATAATAAGCAATAAATGATGAACAATAAATAGAACACAATAAATATAAGCAATAAATGAAGTAATTAGATCAAGAGAATATGTTAGAAAGCAGAGAGAATGTTCTTATGTATTTGGTATTGAGCAACAGAACAGTACATAATGAAAATTATCTCCTTTATATAAGATGGGGAATCCCAACATAGTACAAATACATCAATTACAAAGATATGTGGCTTGTACAACCATTTAATGCCACGATTCGCTTTTCTAACTAGTCAACTAGACTTGGCCAGCTATATGTACGCGCTTTGGGAACTTCAACTTGATCCGTCGAGGCCACTAAGTCACATTGCCTCGAAGTCGATCACTGAGAACCCTCGAAGTTGACCACTGAAAACCCTCGGGATGCCTTGATGATTGTAAAATCGAATCGCCAATTTCTACCGTATACAGATAGTCCCCACGTTTCCTAGAACAAAGTGATAGAAAATGATTTTGAACTCCTACTCCTTAAGAATCATCGTGACGTCATCCCATCAGAGAATTAAATTCCATAACTCAAAAGCCGCACAAGGGTTGCAGTCAAACACAACTATCAAGAAGCCCATGAACCTCTATTGGTTCGTCCTTTCCGATACCCATATGGCTTCTATAAATGCATCAGTTGTTTGATAGTTCACATTTTTACAACATCTTCAAGTTTTCAAAGCCAAATCCATCCCCTTTCACATTCTTCCTTCTTCCGTGATTAATTCTGTACCTACTTTCTCAGAAAGGCCCTTTCACCATCATGTGTAGAACTTCCAAGACAGTTCCTCGGAAAGACGAGGCTACCTCTTCATCTCAAACATCCAAAGGAAAGCCCAAAATGGTACCAACCATTGAACAGTGTACCCCCATCGAATTCAACACGGTGAAGGATTTTTTTGTCGATAGACCTTCATCTGCACCGGGTCGATGCGAACACGTGTCCCGGTATATTAGCATCATGATCGACATAGGACAAGTGAAAGAAGACTGCTGATGATGGGAGGCAGTGCTGGTTGAGATCCCCCCGCTCTAACGAGAGCATAACGGACCACAGGGTTGGCTTCCTTTATATATATACATACCCATTCACTTTGGGTCTAGTCTATTCTTCGAACCCTTCTTCCCCGGTGATAGATCCGGTCATTCTCAATTTCTATGACAAGTATCGTGTGACGCTCGGCCAAATCTATCCCTCTTTCTGGAGGATAGTCTACATGCTCTGCCATTTCTCTAACGAGGTCGAGACCTTCACCCTCGACCATTTGATTAGATTGTATAGCCCTCTATTTTATCGAGGTTTGATTAAGCTTCACCATCGGTCGAAAAAGACATTTTTCTCGAGCATCGATGAGGACAAAGATCAAGGATGGATAAGGAGGTTTGTCCGAGTGAGGACCTCGGACATAATCCCTGCCGAAAGGATGCCCTTCCCGGAGGAGTGGAACACGCAGCGTAAGTACCTCTCCTTCGAACATGCTTTGTGGTCTTCTTACTTTTCTCTCGAAAAATGATCTCCCTTTGGTTTGTGCAGCTACCGCTTGGTATCCTGAAGCGGTTCAGGATCTACCGAGATGGATTAGGCGATTGGATACCTCATTCCCATATCTCGTGCGGTCTTGGCCAGACTTGGCTAAATGCGGTGGGTGGCCAAGAATCATGGTAAAGTCCTTCTTGCCACTTATATCTTATTTTTATGTTTCTCCCCCGTATCCTTTGTGCTGATAAATTTTGGCCATTGTGTTTGCATAGGCCTTGGAAATGGAGTGCAGATGAGACTGCCTCTCGACGGTGAGGTGGAGACTTCAGAGCCTCTTAAGGTCAAGAAGAGGAAGAATAAGGTGGATGTTGATTCTCCTGCGGCAGAGAAACCTAAATCACGTAGGCCTCGAGCTGCCGCCAGGCCTCGGCTTCAGCTTTTGGAGAAAGTCCCAATACTGGGGATGAAGACGATGATGAGGGCGAGTACCATTTGGTACAAAGAACGAGGTCAGGCGCGGATGTCCCACAGGTGTCCCGACTGGAGGCCGCTGAATTGGGAACGGTCAATTCAGATCGATCTCATGTGATGGAGACTCTCTAGGAGGGTGTGAATGTGATCCCTGAGCCCCTGACCAGATGTGTTGCAGTTCCCGTTGGGGAGACCATTGATGCTAGTCCCAAAGGGTCTGGGTTTGGACTTTTCGTGGGCAGGACCCCTTGGTGACATCAACGCCCGGCGTGGCCTTAATTTGGGCCCTCAGTTCTCGTCCGAGGAGTTAAGGGACGCCTAGGGCCCGAATGCTTCCAACGTGGGGGGTCTTCTCAAGGGGGGAGGTGCACCTGGCAACTTACTTGATGATGTTGATGATGCCAGTGAGGACATCGATCTCTATGCTCCCAGCGCTATCGAGGTAGCGGAGAAGTTCCAGCGGTAGGTGATAGCTGTTCATGTATAACTTCTTTCTATCTCTTCTTATTTATATTTTACTGCATTACGTTTATTTTATAACACGTTATCAGCACGAAACTCTAATTTTATTCTTAACTCCCGCTATGTTGAGCCATATTTTATTAGCTGTTCATGTATACTTTTTTAGTCTCAAGCATTTTTCCTCATTTTTCTGACTCTTCTGTTTTGTCGTAGTCTAAGGAGATGTATGATCACGCCCTCTCTAGGATCCAAGAGGAGCTTTCATGCCGTGGAAAGGAGCTCGAGAAGCTAACCTTGGGACTGTAGGAGTCAGAGGCCTCCTCTGCCTGAAAGGAGAAGGAGTTAAGTGAGCTTCGGGCGGCTTTGGAGGGAGTGCTCTGAGAAAAAGTTGATCTTGCTGAGCAGGTAATTTGTTATTCGTAAATCCGTTCATCGTTCTTATAATTCGATATTTACTGACTTATCTTTTCCTTTGCAGATCAGGCAGAAAAATGTGGAGATCCTCAAGCTGAGAAAGCGAAATGAGGTAGTGACCTAGGAATTGGCATCGACCCAAAGTCTTCTCCAAAATTCTCGAAAAGAGATTGTTGCGCTATCTTCTGCCAAGTCCGAGGTCGAAGAAAAATCACTACTTATCTGAAATACGCCGCCACTGCGAATCAAATAGCCTGAAAAATATTGGTGGAGGCTGAGCAAAAATTGATTCGGACTGTCGCTCACGCTAGTGCAAAGGCGAGAAGGCAAGCCTTAGAGGAAGCCAGTGCTAAAGGTGCTAATCTCTCAGCTGAGATCGAGGAGGCCCGAGAGTTGGAGGAAGAATTGGCGCTCTTAGTCGCTTTGGACGATGGTCTCGGAGATGGTTCAGAGGGCAGTGGCGATGAAGAGTAGGCCTGCATCGCCTTTGCTTCTCTTTTTTCTTTTTGTGTATGTATTCCAGGGGAAACATGTCTTGTAAGGATGACCCTTGTAAATATATTTTTTGGCAATGCAAGAAATTTTTTTCTGCTTCAAGTCTTTCCATTTATTCCAGTGTTCATGCAGAGTTAGACTTCGAATTTTGATGTTGGCTCTTTGGAGCCCATACTTGGAGTAATCGGGGGCCCTCAAGATCGGGTACCATCTCGAAATTAGGCTGATAGCTCCTTTTGGGCCGATGCTTATGACAGCAGGGAACCTCGGTGTTTAAATACCTCCCGAACACCATGTGATAGCATCATTCATGCTGCCTGATAGTGGGGCCCCCAGGGTGGTCCTGCCAGTTCATTTCCCAAACAATAGTGTTGTCATGGCCAGACTTAATTGGTCTTTTGGATAGGCGAACAGTCGTTGCTTGCCTCTATATATGCATTCGCTCATTTCTCAATTGTAGATTCCGCTATTCTGGGTAATTATCCCTCTCATAGAACCTTTTGTTCTTTGCGCTAGTTCTCTCATCGTTTCAACTCAAAGCCTTCGCCCAAATCTTTATCCTCCTCTTTCTATTTTACCGTAGCCATGGCTGCTACATCGGCATCCGGCCATCAAGGAGATGGGAGTTCTGCCTCTGTTCCGTATCCGGTCGGTGGTGTACCATCGCTGGTACCCAGTGAGCGAGCCTCGAGGTGCTTCGTCTCGAGGAGAGACTTTACGTTGGAGAGACCTCACAATGTTCAAGGGCATCAGGAGCATGTGTCGAGGTTCATCTCCTCAATAAGGGAGGAAAACTTCTAGATGATTAGGAAAGACTGCAAATGGAGAGAAGGAGTGGTACTGTAGGTACCTTCCTCGGAGGAGAGCATCATGACCCATGTCAAGGGGTTTTTGAGCGTGTATACGTATCTTTTAATGTTGGGTCCCCCTGACAGGGTCGTGCTTGAATTCTATAGGAGGTATCAGGTTACCCTAGTGCAGGCTCACCCATCCCTTTGGAAGATAGTATTGATGATAAGGTACTTTGCGGATAAGGCCGGGCTCGAATTCACCCTTAGCCATCGCGTTAGGTTATATCAGCCTCTGCACTACCGGGGCTTGATTACTCTGTAGTGTCGATCCACCCGGTCCGCTGCCGTTAACGACGAAGAGGACGAGGACCAAGGGTGGATGAGCCGGTTTGTTCAAGCACGGACTGTCGATATTATCCTTGGATACTTTTTGGCATTTCCTGAAAAATGGAATTTCACACGTAAGTGGTATACTTGTATTTTTATCTCTTTGTCCATAGTGGAGGCGGGATCCCTAAAGGCATCTTTTTATTTCATTCTTTGTAGTGATTCCTTGGTTGCCGAACGAGGTCCCTGATCTGACTGAATGGTCCCGTAAGCTGGCAGCTTGTTCGACCTATGATAAGCACAAGTGGCGAGACTTGTCCAAGGGGAGATGGGAGGCAAAACATCACGATAGGCGTTTAGTGGCTTGTTTCCTAAGAAAGGTACTTTCTTTTTAGTGCACTAACTCTGCCGCCGCATGTGTTGGAGGTCTTTTCGAGATGAGGTCGTGCCCCCTAGGGGGAGGAGGAGAGATTTCCGACCTTGGGGTCGAGGAACGATAATAAATGGAAAGAGTCTCTGAGGTGTGAGGTTGCTCACGGCGGGGCGAGTCCTTCTCTGAGGTTCAAAAGAGGCGAGTCAGTCGATCTTCCAACTTCGGAGGCCTCTATTTTAACATTTCCCGTTCCCGTCGAAGGTACTTCGAGGGACAAGGGTCATGCGGCACCTTCCATTTTTGGAGATTAATATTTCGATATTTCAGTTGGAGAGCAAAACGGAGGAGCTGGAATGACTTTGGGGAGAAGTTGGCTGGGTCAAACGTGAGTTTAATGAGTTGAAGGCTCTGGTAAATGCCCAAGTTGTGGCCAAGGAGGGTGCTTTGGCTAAGGCTTCTGCCCTCAAGGTGCAAATCCATAACGCTCGTGCAAACAATTCTGTCCGAGAGAATATGATCACAAGGATCGAGTCTAAGCTTTTGAAGGCAAAGGACGAGGTTATGAATGCCCGAGCTGAGGCTGTAATGAACCGCGCTAAGGCTGACCAGAAAGTGGCGGCCTATTTGAAGGGCGTTGTTGATGCTAGAGCTGAGCTGAGGAAGGCTCTTGACCGTGAGAGCAGTTAAAAAGAGTACGTGAGGTGTAAATCTCATAGGAAAACCCTCGATAAAATTCATAAAAGGGGCTTCGACCTCTCGGAAGAGATCAAGTAGGCGAAGGCAGAAGAATATGATGATAAATTCCTTCTATCCGGTGCCGAGGATGGAGAGGATGGGGCCGTCTGGCCATAATCCCTAATGGGGACGTAGATTTCCTTTTTTGTTTCTGTATATAGTACTTTCAAAGTACGTTGTAAATGGAGCTTGTATTTTTTTGCATGTATGTATAAAGAGGAAACCTTGCGGTTTTATTTATCCTACATTTCTTTTTGCCTTGATTTTAGCTAGATGAATTGGTCTTTTAGTTGATAGGAATCATTAGATTCGTGGTATGGCGCTGGGGTTCATTAGACTGGCCCGTAGGCTCTTACGCGCTTGGTCGATGCAATCTTTTAATATAAGCCAACGTTCGAGCTCTTATGCTTGTGCTCTTAGGCATATTTGGTCAATTGTTTTGGGTTCAGTCTCTGAGTCAGGTATTGACTTGAGCTCATTCGACCTTCAAGTTTTTGAATTTGGAGCTGGCCCTTAGGCTCTTATGTGTTGGGTCGGCACTACCTTTTGTATGAGCTGGCAGTAGTGGCTCTTACACATTGGGTCGGTACGACCTTTTGTATGTGCTAGCGACAGTGGCTCTTACGCATTGGGTCGGTACGACCTCTTGTGTGGGCTGGCGACAGTAGCTCTTATGCGTTGGGTCGGTGCGACCTTTATAGGCTTTATTTTTCCCTCGTTAAGGACATTTTGAAATAATGTTTGCCTGACTCTTCGACGGTTCGATAAAAACCTTGATTGTGAGTTGTTATATGGCGATGATTGAGCACCTTGGGAGGTTTGGCACGGTGGCTGAGTATCTCGAAGCCTGTGTTTGGGAGATGACTTGGTCGAAGCTCTTTTGCCTATGTCGAGGGTAGCCTGTTTAACCGGTTCTTTTTGAAGTATATTCGAAGTAATTGAAGGCTTGTGATTTATAGCGACGGTCGGGCATCCCCGAGTCGCATTAGTTTGGCTGGTACAGCCTTGTGACCGTAGTCATTTGTGTTTGGTCAGAGCCTTTTAGTCCCGAGTGAAGTAGTTTCGGTGTCTATATCAAGGGTATGCCTTTTTAGGGGTCTTACAAGTTTGATATATAGCCTTAACTTTGAGATCGAGTTTATGCCTTTAGTAAGGTCTTACAAGTTTTACATGCTGTTGAGGTCTTATAGTTTTGGATACTTGGTACAAGTATGGTTCATGTCTTGCTTGAGGTCTTACAAATATTGTCACTTAGTACAAGTGTGTGGTTCATGCCTTGCTTGAGCTCTTACAAATATTGTTGTTGCCTTATATAGGTCTTACGAGACCGAGGCTGCCCGCATGTGGTCTTATGGCCTCGGGTTTTGATAAGTCAATGGAGATGGTGATTGACGGCATTCCCCGAGTGGTCGAGGATTTCTTGGCTCGGGAGCCATTACTTGCAAACTTGGTATTGCCTCCTTGAGGTATTATTATTTCGGAGTTTCCGACCCGGAGGTCATGTGGCCTTGAGTTTTTGACGCCAATCCTCGAGTGTTCGGGACATTTTTGGCTCTGGAGCTGTTTTGTGTTCTTGTTGTTGCCTCCATGAGGGCTTACGAGTTTGAAGCTCCGACGTAGGGGTCATACTCTTTCGAGTGGTTGACGCCAGTCCCCGAGTAGTCGGGACATTTTTTGGCTTTGGGCCGTTTCTTGCAAAAACTATCTAGCTTCCTTGAAACGCAAAATGCTTTTTGGGAAGTATTCTTTGATCACTTGGTACAAGTATACATGCCTTCGCCATTAAGGGCTCAGTTGTTCTATACGGACACGGTTCGTTCGACCATTTGGCCTGGTACATTATTGTCATATCGAGACCCCTTTTGGCGTATCTTGGCTTCTCTGAGTAGTTGACCTTCCGGGGGATGCCCCCCAGTATTCGAGGTTTTTTGCAAAAGAAGCCTTGAATACTTGTTGAGTCTTCTTGAGGTAGCATATGGATGTTGCCTCATTAAAAACCTCTCCAGTAAAACCCTTTTGGGATAAATATTCGGTCGAAGGAAAAGAGTGAAACGCGTGCTTTTGAAACCTAAGGCCTTCGAGTTAGAGAGTGCTTTGGCCTTTTGGATCGGATACCTGCACTCAGGTTAGTGTAAAGTGTAATTGAAAGAAAAAGAAGACGGTCATACCTTAGTGTAGAATGTGTCGGCGGTGTTTTGAGCCCTGATATGCTTTAGTTGCTTATGATGCGGACGTAGTACGGTCGCTATTTCACTAGTTGTTTATCATTCAGCCACTTTGATGGTGGAGATATTGGTGTTTTGGGTTGTGCCGGCCACTTTGACTGGTATGGCGGTTTCCCCTTTCGTTGTTTTGTTCGTTGTGTTGAGTCCACATTGACGGACTTCAAAAGGCGGTCATAATTTGGTCAAGCAGTACGAGCTGCTCTGTCACCTTCGATCCGATAACATTGGCCGAGATACTTGGACCCACAAGTACATGTTTAATTTGAAATGTGTTCACAAGAAAAGAAGTTGCCAGTGTGCCATTATTGGGCTGGGATAGAGCCTCGAGTTTTCCTTTCCCTGTCGAGGGATGTTTTTGGTCTCATGACCGTGGGCTCCCGCAGGGCGCCGACGCCTTAAAAGATCTTATGGGTGACATGTTGTGGTTCATTTGCTTCATTCTTTTTGGTCGCCTTTCTTTCCCGGAACTGATTTTTGGCTCGGTCGCTGAGGAATTCCTAGAGGTGACCTTTGCTGAGCAGTCGGGCTACCTCTTCCCAGAGTTGTCGGCAATCTTCGGTCCTGTGACCGTGTATGTTGTGAAATTCACACACTAAGTTATGGTTCCTTTGTGAAAGATCTGATTGTACAAGCCTTGGCCACCTGGTGTCTCTGATGTTACTGATGGTGAACACGATGTCTGATACGTCGACATTGAAGTTGTATTTTGACAAGCGAGGTGCCTCCGTCAGCCCTATGTACCTGTCGAACCCAGCTCTGTTGACAAGTCCCCGAGGATTTTGGCCTCGCTCCATCCTTCGATCATTGCGGAGTACGTTGTGCCTCAGGGCGTTTCTTCTATCTTCGGTGTAGGGTTGGTATCTTTCCTTGTTTGGCTTTGGCTGCTTTACCGGAAGCCTGCTAGAATATACCGAGCCCGAGGGGGCTCCTAGATGGTCGTCTTCGACCCTGATCTTTGACTGGTGTCGGTTGTGGATGTCCTACTAGGTCACGATAGGATACTCGACTAGGTTCTATTTCAGCTGCTTCGAAGCCACCGAGCTTCGTTCAGTCAGACCTTGAGTGAAGGCTTGCACTTCCTAGTCATTGGAGACTGATGGTAGTTCTATTCTTTCCATTTGAAAACGAGATACTAACTCTCGCACCATCTCATTCTTACTCTACTTGATCTTGAAGACGTCGGATTTCTTTGTTGCCACTTTGATGGCACCGGCATGTGCCTTTATGAAAGAATTTTCCAGCATGGAAAATGAGCCTATAGAGTTAGGAGTTAGGTTGTGATACCACATCATGGCCCCTTTTGAGAGTGTTTCCCCGAACTTATTTAGTAAGACGGATTCGATCTCGTCGTCCTTTAGGTCGTTTCCCTTCACTGCGCAAGTGTAGGTAGTGACGTGCTCGTTGGGGTCCGAGGTTCCATTGTACTTCGGAAGCTCGGGCGTTCTAAAAATTTTTGGAATGGATTTTGGGGCCGCTTCCTGCGAGAACGGATTTTGTATGAACTTCTTCGAGTCTACACCTTTCAGGATTGGGGATGCGCCCGGAATTTGGTCGACCCTGGAGTTGTAGGTATCGACATTCTTGTCATTGACTTCTATCTTCTTCTCGCCCCACTCGATCCTCTTTGTGAGGTCCACGAGCATCTTCACATTGGCGGGGTCGGCAGCCGACTCATTGTTGCTCGATCTCTCTAGTACCTGCTCGGCTAGTGGGGCCATGCCTGTTGTTATCGTGCTAGGCGTTTTCTGGTGACTTTGCAGCTGAGCAATCTCCAACTGTTGTGCCTATAACATTTCAAAAATAACGTGAAAGCTAACCTCCTATTCTTCCCTAGTTGGGGTTTTCTGAGCTTCTTGGTGGTCTCCTTGGTGCACGCTTCTATTAGTGTGGGAACCTATATCGACATGTTGGGTGTCGCATGAGACCGCGTCCACTGGAATTTGTCCTGGTGCATTCTCAAGGTTTCGTGGTGGTACACCAACACCTGGAACATCCACACCATTCTCTCCCTGGTTCTTAAGATTGTTGTTCACTGAGTCAGACATTTTGACCTGAAATCAAAGATCTTGGGCAAGAAAAAGTGTGAAAGATAACTTGTGTTATGTAGTTAAACCAACAAGAAAATAATCACTATTATTTTTAGCCCCACGGTGGGTGCCAAATTGTTTACCGTGAAAATGGTAATGGCAATTAAATTTGATTTAGTGGTTCTAAAAATATGTGATCTATTTTTATGCTAGTTGTTAGGGTATTAGATGCTATGTGAAAGACTTAGAAACGAGATAAGAGTTTGAGAGCAAGGTGATAACCAAACCGAATGATTAATAATCGGGGCCTCGAGCTTGCCTATTCGAGGGCCTTGGGGTCGAGTCTGAAGCTCGGCTGGCAGCTATCGAGGGTAATTGATGGATGACTAACAGTCCTAATAAATCAATGACGGCTCTTTATGGACAATAATAAGCAATAAATGATGAACAAATAAATAGAACACAACAAATATAAGCAATAAATGAAGTAATGAGATCAAAAGAATATGTTAGAAAGCAGAGAGAATGTTCTTGGGTATTTGGTATTGAGCAACAGAACAGTACATAATGACAAGGATCCCCTTTATATAAGAGGGGGAATCCCAACATAGTACAAATGCATTAATTACAAAGATATGGGGCTGGTACAACCATTTAATGCCTTGATTCGCTTTTCTAACTAGTCCACTAGACTTGGCCAGCTATATGTATGCGCCTTGGGAACTTCAACTTGATCCATCGAGACCACTAAGTCACATTGTCTCGAAGTCGATCACCGAGAACCCTCGGAGTTGACCATTGAAAACCCTTGGGATGCCTTGATGATTGTAAAATCGAACCACCGATTTCTACCGTATACAAAGGTCATCCCTCCAACCAAACATAATTAACATTAGTATTGAAAGACCAACCGAGCAAGTTCTAGATGATAAAAGTAGACACAAAAATTATTTTAGCAAAAACTAACACACATGTCACATGAACTAATCAAGACAGATCAATTTCACTTCTTAATAAGAACAATTTGAGCAAATTCATGCCAACTAGTGGGCAAAGAGTCACAAAATGAGCCAAACGTTATCACCAAAATTATTCTTCCTCATGCAACTTACTTTTTCCATTTACAACCGAAATTCGGAGGGGTATTCTTTATTCACACTTAATATATAAGATACGAATTTTATTAGTACCAAACAATCCAAAAGTCTACATATAACAAATCTAGACTAATTCCCTTAAGAAAGTCATCATGCCATCCATTATAAGGAAAACTCATCCGGTTCAACATAAAAGTATTCCTCGAAAAAGAAGGGTAGCATAAAGAAACCCAAGGAAACACTACTAAAGAGATAAAAAATATAATATACACTAAGAACTACTAAAGAGAATAAAATAAACACTAAAGAAATAAAAATAAAATAACTAAAAACTACTAAAAAAATAAAATAACAAAAGCAACTAATACTAAAGGAACAAAAATAACATCAACTAAAAACTACTAAAGAAAATAGATAAATAAAGAAAAATAAAATAGAATAACAAAAGCGACTAATCCGCAATTCTATCACTAATCACAAACTACGTCCGTCAAAGGCACATGATAAACAATAGTAAAATAAGCTCGGCAAGGGCACAAGTTAAGCATCAGTGTACAAATAAAGTGTACTCCTTAAATCCACCTCCAACTAAAAACACTGTAGTGTCCTCACTGCACAATATCAAGATAAAATGAAAGTAGGTTGAGGGTCTCCTTGAGGTCTGCATCAGACTAGCAGACTGCGGGAAAAGGGCTCATCAATGCCATGCAGAGCTCTCGGCCTCATCATCATCGGTATCATCAGTGTCAGCATCAGCAACATCCGATAGCATAAAAGCCACTGCCTCCGCGTTAGCTTTAACTGCCCCTACGAGAGCGGTCCGCGTTTCTTCAATTCTTGGCTTGGTTTTGACTTGGTTTCGCGGATAGCATAAAAGCCACTGCCTCCGCGTTAGCTTTAACTGCGGCCACGTAATTTGGACGTGGACCACGTTCTTCTATTAAGCTTGACTTGCAGGGTCTCTGAATTTTCAATCACGCTCTCAGCGAAAATACCACCACGGCCGCGTCAGATATTTTGCGGCCACGATTTTCTATCGCGGTCAGTGGTAGCACTTGTGCTCAAAACAGCTTCTCTGAATCTCATTCCGCGTGCCGCGTATTTTTGGCCACCCCAGCGGTGGACATTATGCGGCCGTTATTTTCCATCGCGGTCAGTGCTCCAATCCCATCTTTGGACTTGTGCAAGTTTAACTCCTTCATGAGTTGATTATGGCTTTTTTGCCTCATTTTGACCAAACCCTACAGACAAGCACATTAAGTCAGTTTTTGGGAATACTTTTACATATTTTTTAATCCAAAACCTAAGCAAAAGAAAGAATAAGATAAGCTAAAATCCATAGTTATCAACTTCTCCAAACTTAATATTTTGCTTGTCCTCAATCAAACAAAGTAATTCCCACCTCCATAAGAAAAAAAGAAAGGAAAATTTTAGTTGTCCTAAGGTGACTTCATCAAGCATCGATGTGATGACCCGGCCAGTCGTCTCATGAGTTACAGCTCTGTTTTTCCCATTTCTATTTCTTTATGTTTCGTTTATCCGTGTTATGTGGTATCAGGTTGGTCGGATCGAATCCGGAATGATTTCGGTAAGGTTTGAGACACTTAGTCTCTTTTGAGGAAGCTTAAGATGAAAAAGTTAACCGGATGTTGACTTATGTGTTAGAGTGCTCAGATGTGAGTTTCGATGGTTCGGCTAGCTTCGAGAGGTGATTTGTGACTTAGGAGCATGGTCGGAATGAGATTTGGAGGTTCAGAGTAGATTTAGTCTTGAATTGGCGAAGTTGATATTTTGGCGATTTCTGGTTGATAGGTTAGATTTTGATATAGGGGTCAGAATGGAATTCTGAGAGTTGAAGTAGTTTTGTTGTGTCATTTGGGATGTGTGTGCAAAATTTCAGGTCATTCGGACATGGTTTGGTTAGGTTTTTTATCAAAAGAAGAATTCGGAAATTTTTTGAAAGTATGCCTTGAACTGAGGTGTTTTGGTTGATTTGATATTTTTTGAGGTGTTTTCAAGATTGGTACAAGTTTAAATAAGGTATTAGGACATGTTTGTTCTTTTGGTTGAGGTCCCCGGGGCCTCAGGGTGATTTTGGATGGTCAAGTTTGAGGGATGTTTGCAGCTAAAGAACTTTTGCTACTTCTGGTATTTCTGCACCTGTGGATTGGGGACCACAGATGCGATGCCGCACGTGCGGGAGATCGATCGCAGATGCAAAAAAGGGCCTGATGAGTAGCGACCGCATAAGCGGTTGGGGTGACCGCATCTACGATGTCGCAGATGTGGAAGTGTGATCGCAAATGCAATTTTTGGCTGGATAAGAGATTCCTGCAGAAGCGGATTATCAACCGCAAATGCGGTACCGCATGAGCGGTTAAAGGGCCGCAGATGCGAAAATGTCTGGGCGGAAGGTATAAATTGTGGGCTTCGTGAATTTGAGATATTTCACCATTTTTGACTTCGGCTTGGGAGCTTTTTGGACGATTTGGAAGGGGGATTTCAAGGGAAATTCATTGAGGTAAGGAATTTGGACCTAAAACTCGTTCCTATGCTATTATTACACGGATTAGAGCTAGAAATAATAGAAATTAAGGGTGAAAATTGGGAAAACTAGGGCTTGAAAACTTAGACTTTTAATTGAGGATTTGAAGGACCATTTTGGGGTCATATTTCAAAACTTTTGATATGTATGAATTCGTGGAGAGATAAGGAATCTATTGATGTAAAAATTATTGAATTCCGAGACGTGGGCCCGGGGATCAGGTTTTGAATTCCGAGATGTAAAAATTATTGAATCTATTGATGTTTGTTCTATTGGGCTTCGTTCCCTTAGCATATTTTGACTTCCTCGTTCTGATTTTTGATAGATTCGACGCGAGTGGAGGCCGATTCAAGGGGAAAAGGCATCGCAAGCTAGAGATTTGACCGATTCGAGGTGAGTAATGATTGTAAATGATGTTTTGAGGGTTTGAAACCCCGAATTTGCACATCGTAGTGCTATATTGAGGTGAGGCACATGCTTGATGATGAGCGTGGGGTCGTGCACTATTAGGGATTGTGACTTGGTTTGTCCCGATTGATGGTTTTAACGCGTATTTGATTGAAATCTATTTGCTATCATCATTATTTGGGTTGAATGCCATACTTGGGCTTCGTGCCAACTATTTGAACTGTTTTGACTTTATACATGAACTCAGTCATGTTATATTTCACTATTTTTCGTACTCAACCATGTTTACTCTGTTTTAACACTTACATGATCTTTTAAATGATATTTTGGGCTGAGAAACGTGTTTTACTACTGCCCGAGTGGCTTATGAGGATTTTCGACTGAGTGAGGCCGAGGGACTATGTTGTGAGGAAACATTTGATACTGATTATGATGCCGAGGGCCTGCGATATGTACGCAACGAGGTGGCTTGATTTATTTGAGGCTGAGGGCCTACTGATGATGCCACGAGGTGGCTTGATATTGCGTTTGGGCCGTAAGGGGCCCTTCTAGGAGTCTGTACACCCCTAGTGAGCACAGGTACCCATTGTGATGTGAGATTGAGCCCGAGAGTCTGGTATTGTTCTGAGATGTTGCCGAGGGGCTGGTACTATTCTGAGATGTTGTCCGAGAGGCGAATTTGTTGATACTGTGCCCGAGGGACGAACCTTTATGTGTTTATTTTTCATAATTGCCTGTCAATTACCTGCTTAATTGTTGAAAAAGGCTTTGCAGGAAGTAAATTTGATATAAAGGATTTTGTCTATCTTTCATTGATTTACTAATTTTTAAATGGTTTTACTGATTCATTATAGAATGCTTTGTGCTTTACGTGATTTCTTGCATTCAGTCTTTATTTACACTTATTACTCACTGAGTTGGAGTACTCACTTTACTCCGTGCACCATGTGTGCAGATTCAGGCATTGTTGATCCTGCCAATGCGAGTTGAGGGCTCCCAGCAGACATTCACAGACATTGTAGACTTTTTAGACTTGTATTAGGTTTTATAGATGCTCATGACTAGTGACACCCCAGTTAGGGTTGTGTTGGGTTGTCCTTCCGCATATTTATGATATTATCTGCTACTTAGTATAATTTAATCATGTTTTAGACTATTTTTCTTGTTGTTTAACTGTTTAACATCGTAGTTGGCTGGCCTTGTCTTCACGAGAGGTGCCATCACGACCGGGTTCGGGTTTAGGGTCATGATAAGTTGGTATCAGAGCTTAGGTTACACAGGTCTCACGAGTCATGAGCAGGTTTAGTAGAGTCTCGCGGAATGGTACGGAGACATCTGTATTTATCCTCAAGAGGTTGCAGAACCTTTAGGAAAAACTTCATATTCTTGAAATTATTATCGTGCTAATTTTTTGATCCGAGTACTAAACTTTTGTTATTCTATTCTCTCACAGATGGTGAGGAAATGCGCTACCGGTCAAGATGGACGACCACCAGTACCACCAGTCGTGGTCACTAGAGGCCGAGGACGCGGTCGTGGTAGGGGCAGAGTAGCTAGGGAAGCACATGCAGATCCACTAGCTGCCCTAGTTCAGGATCAGGTCCTAGTTATTGACGCTCCAGTAGCACCAGCTCAGCCACCAGCTTTGCTCATTGTGATTTCGGGTCTTCAGGAGGCCTTGGCTCAGATCTTATCAATTTGCACTGGCCCAGCTTAGGTGGTTTCAGCCACTACAGCCGTATCTACTTCTGAGGTCGGGGGAGGCAATCAGACCCCTGTTGCTCGCACACCTCAGCAGGTCGTGCAGGGACTTCAGACGCCGGGGGCACATCCATCCCAGCCGGTTGTAGCTGCACAAGACTATGTAGTTCTTGCTATGCCGGAGGATGAGCAACATAGGTTGGAGAGGTCTGGTAGACTGCAGCCTCCGACCTTCAGTGGTGCATAGGGCGAGGATGCCCATGGTTTCTTAGATAAGTGCCAGAGGATGCTTCGTACAACAGGTATTCTGGAGACTAGCGGGGTCGCTTTCACTACTTATCAAATTTCTGGAGTTGCCTTCACTTGGTGGGAGGATTTTGAGAGGCGTAGGCCTGTTGGTGCAACACCCCTTACCTGACAGTAGTTCTCCATTCTCTTTCTAGAGAAGTATGTGCCGTAGTTCCACAAAGAGAAGCTGCGTAGAGAGTTTCAGTGGTTGCGTCAGGGAGAGATGACTATGATGCAGTACGAGATGAGGTTCTCCGAGTTAGCTTGTCTTGCTATTTGGATGGTTCCGACAGATAGAAAGAGGATTATGAGGGTGATTGGTGCTACTTTCTAGGAGGTTGTGGATATTGCCTGTGAGATTGAGTCTTTTCGTCGCTAGGAGCACGAGGAGAGGGAGGCCAAGAGGCCTCGAGGATCTGGTAGTTACAGGGGTACTCCTTCGAGGGGACAGTTTCAACACGGTAGAGGTCATCCATTCAGGCATGCTCAGCCAGCTCGCCCAGGTTGTCGTGGGGTGTCGTCGGGTCATGGTTCTTATATTTCTCATTAGGGTCAGTCATCACTTAGTGCCATTCAAGCTTAGAGTTCGTCCCGTCCTCTATCAGTTCAGTGCTCTTCTATGCCGAGTGCATCTGTTAGTCACTCTGTGCGAGGGGTTCCCTTTATTCCCCTTCTCCAGCACCTGGGAGTTGTTATGAGTGTGGTGAGATGGGTCATATGTGGAGGCAGTGCCCTCGTTGTCTCGCGAGTTCATCTCAGTAGAGGGGTTAGTCATCGGCTTCAGCGCTAGTTATTTCACCACCACTCGCCCAGCCATCTAGGGGTGGAGGTCAGTCAGCTAGGGGTAGCCCTATAGGGGGAGGTCGATCAGGTAGCGGTCAGGCCCGTTTCTATGCACTTCCAAGAAAACGCGATGTTATTGCTTTAGATGTTGTTATTATAGGTATTGTTTTAGTCTGCCATAGAAATGCCTCTGTATTATTTAATCCTACTTCCATCTTTTCTTATGTGTCATCATACTTTGCTCGTTATTTGGGTAAGCCCCGTGAGTTTGTTTCTCCACATGTTCATGTATCTACCCAAATAGGCGATACTATTATTGTAAACCGTGTGTACCAGTCGTGTGTGGTGACTATTGGGGGTCTGGAGACCGGTGTGGATCTTTTATTATTATGTATGGTGGATTTTGATGTCATTTTGGGCATGTATTGCCTACCTCTGTGTCATGCTATTCTGGACTGTCATGCAAAGACCGTCACATTGGCTATACCAGGCGTGCCACGAATTGAGTGGCGAGGTATGACTGATTATGTTCCCAGTAGAGTGATATCATTCTTGAAAGCCCAGCATATGGTTGGGAAGGGTTGCCTTTCTATCTAGTCTTTGTGAGGGATGTCGGTGCTGAGACTCCCAGTATTGATTTTGTTCCAGTTGTGAGGGATTTTCCCAATATGTTTCCTGCAGACCTACCAGGCATGCCACCGGACAAGGATATTGATTTTGGTATTGTCCTGGTGCCAGGAACTCAGTCCATTTCTATTCTGTCGTATCGTATGACACTAGCAGAGTTGAAGGAATTAAAGGAGCAGCTTCAAGAACTCCTTGATAAAGGGTTCATTCGGCCTAGTGTGTCACTTTGGGGTGCGCCGGTTCTATTCATGAAGAAGAAGGATGGCACTATGATAATGTGCATTGATTATAGGCAATTGAACAAGGTGACAATTAATAACAAGTATCCTTTGCCTCACATTGATGATTTATTCGACCAGCTTCAGGGAGCGAGAGTGTTCTTCAAAATTGATCTCTGTTTAGGTTATCACCAGTTGAAGATCAGGGACTCAGATATTCTCAAGACAACCTTCAGGATAAGATATGGTCATTATGAGTTGTTGGTGATGTCTTTTGGGCTGACTAATACCCCACAGCGTTCATGCATTTGATGAAGAGCATATTTCGGCCTTATCTTGACTCGTTTGTCAGAGTCTTCATTGATGATATTCTGGTATATTCGCATAGTCAGGAGGAGCATGCGGAGCATTTGAGAGTTGTGTTGCAGAGATTGAGAGAGGAGAAGCTTTATGCAAAATTCTCCCAGTGTGTGTTTTGGCTCAGTTCAGTAGCTTTCTTAGGGCACGTGGTGTCCAGCGAGGGTATTTAGGTTGATCCGAAGAAGATAGAGGTGGTTCAGAGTTGGCCCAGACTGTCCTCAGCCACAGATATTCGCATCTTTCTTGGTTTGGCGGGTTATTATCATCGGTTTGTTCAGGGATTCTTATCCATCGCATTGCCCTTGACCATGTTGACTTAGAAGGGTGCTTCATTTGTATGGTCAGACGAGTGTGAGGAGAGCTTTCAGAAGCTCAAGACAGCTGTGACCACAACTCTAGTGTTATTTTGCCATCAGCTTCAAGTTTATATACTATGTATTGTGATGCTTTGAGAGTTGGCATTGGTTGTGTATTGATGCAGGAGGGTAGAGTTATTGCTTATGCTTCTCGTCAGTTGAAGCCCCATGAGAAAAACTACCCCGTTCATGATTTGGAGTTGGGTGTCATAGTTCACATGCTAAAAATTTGGAGGCATTACTTGTATGGTGTGTCTTGTGAGGTGTTTATTGATCATCGTAGCCTCTAGCACTTGTTTGTGCAGAATGATCTCAATTTTAGGTAGCGGAGGTGGTTGGAGTTGCTTAAGGATTATGATATCACTATATTGTACCATCGGGAAAGGCCAATGTGGTGGTCGATGCCTTGAGCCGAAAGGTAGTGAGTATGGGGAGTTTGGCATATATTCCAGTTGGGGAGAGACCTCTTGCAGTTGATGTTCAGGCCTTGGCCAATCGATTCGTGAGGTTAGATATTTCTGAGACCAGTCGGGTATTGGCTTGTGTGATTTCTCGGTCTTCCTTATATGATAGCATCAGAGAGCGCCAGTATGATGATCCCCATTTGCTTGTCCTTAAGGATAGAGTTCAGCATGATGATGATAGAGATGTGACCATTGGTGATGATGGGGTGTTGAGGATGCAAGGCCGGATCTGTGTGCCCAATGTGGATGGGCTTCGCGAGTCGATTTTGGAGGAGGCCCATAGCTCGCGGTATTCAATTCATCTGGTGCCGCGAAGATGTATCAAGATTTGAGGCAATATTATTGGTGGAGAAGAATGAATAAAGACATTGTGGGATTTGTAGCTCGGTCTCTCAATTGTCAGCAGGTGAAATATGAGCATCAGAGACCGGGTGGCTTGCTTCAGCAGATGGATATTCCCAAGTGGAAGTGGGAGAGGATTACTATGGACTTTGTTGTTGGACTTCCATAGACTTTGAGGAAGGTTGATGTTGTTTGGGTGATTGTGGATCGGCTGACCAAGTCTGCGCACTTCATTCATGTGTGTACTACTTATTATTTAGAGCGGTTGACAGAGATCTATATCTGGGAGATTGTTCGTTTGCATGGTGTCCCAGTTTACATCATTTCAGATAGGGGCACTCAGTTTACATCGCAGTTTGGAGGTCTATGTAGCGAGAGTTGGGTACTCAGGTTGAGTTGAGCACAACTTTCCACCCTCAGACGGACGGGCAGTCCGAGCGCACTATTCAGATATTGGAGGACATGTTGCATGCTTGTGTCATTGATTTCGGAGGGTCATGGGATCAGTTTCTACCACTTGCAGAGTTTGCTTATAACAACAACTACCAGTGGAGTATTCAGATGGCTCCATATTAGGCTTTGTATGGGAGGCAGTGTAGATCTCTAGTTGGTTGGTTTGAGCCCGGTGAGGCTAGGCTATTGGGGACAGACTTGGTGTAGGATTCCTTAGAAAAAGGTGAAGGTGATTCAGGAGAGGCTTCGTATAGCGTAGTCGAGGCAAAAGAGTTATGCTGACAGGAAGGTTCGAGATGTGTCCTACATGGTTGGTGAAAAGGTTCTGTTGAAGGTTTCGCCGATAAAGGGTGTTATGAGATTTGGAAAGAAAGGTAAATTGAGTCCACGGTTCATTGGGCCTTTTGAGGTGCTTTGGAGGATTGGGGAGGTGGCTTATTAGCTTGCTTTGCCACCTAGCTTGTCGAGTGTGCATCCGGTATTTCACGTTTCTATGCTCCGAAAGTATATCGGGGATCCATCTCATGTTCTGGATTTTAGCACGGTTCAGTTGGATGATGATTTAACTTATGATGTGGAGCTAGTAGATATTTTGGGTCGTCAGGTTCAGAAGTTGAGGTCAAAAGATATAGCTTTAGTGAAAGTGTAGCGGAGAGGTCGGCCCGTGGAGGAGGCTACCTGGGAGATCGAGCAGGAGATGCGGAGCAGATATCCTCACCTGTTTGAGGCTTCAGGTATGTTTCTTGACTCGTTTGAGGACGAACATTTGTTTAAGTTGGGGAGGATGTGATGACCCATCCAGTCATCTCATGAGTTACCGCTCTATTTTCCCCATTTCTATTTCTTTATGCTTTGTTTATCCGTGTTATGTGGTATCAGGTTGGTTGGATCGAATCCAGAATAATTTCGGGAAAGTTTGAGACACTTAGTCTCTTTTGAGGAAGCTTAAGTTGGATGGATCGGATGTGAGTTTCGATGGTTCGGTTAGCTTCGGGGGTGATTTTTGACTTAGGAGCGTGATCAGAATGAGTTTTGGAGGTTTAGAGTAGATTTAGGCTTGAATTGGCGAAGTTGATATTTTAGTGATTTCCGGTTGATAGGCGAGATTTTGATATAGGGGTCAGAATGGAATTCTGAGAGTTGTAGTAGTTCCATTGTGTCATTTCGGATCTGTGTGCAAAATTTCAGGTCATTCGGACGTGGTTTGGTTGGGTTTTTTTATCAAAAGCTGAATTCGTAAGATTTTTGAAAGTTTGGATTGAATTCGAGGTGTTTTGGTTGATTTGATGTTGTTTGAGGTGTTTTGAAGATTGGTACAAGTTTTAATAAGGTATTAGGACATGTTTGTACTTTTGGTTGAGGTCCCGGGGGCCTCGGAGTGATTTCGAATGGTCGACGGGAAGTTTAAGGGATGTTTGCAGCTACTGAAATTTTGCTGCTTCTTGTATTTCCGCACCTACAGATTGTGGACTGCAGGTGCAACAATGCACGTGCGGGAGATCGATCGTAGATGCGAAAAAGGTCCTGATGAGCAGCGACCGCAAAAGCGGTAGGGATGACCGCATCTACGATGTCGCAGATGCAGAATTGTGATCGCAGATGCGATTTTTGGCTGGATAAGTGGTTCTAGCAGAAGTGAATTATGAACCGTAGGAGCGGTACCATAGGAGCGGTTAAAGGGCCGCAGATGCGAAAATGTATGGGCAGAAGGTATAAATTGTGGCCTTCGCGAATTTGAGATATTTCACCATTTTTGACTTCGGCTTGGGAGCTTTTAGGATGATTTGAAAGGGGGATTTCAAGGGAACTTCATTGAGGTAAGGAATTTGGACCTAAAACTCGTTCCTAAGCTATTATTACACTGATTAGAGATAGAAATCATGGAAATTAAGGGTGAAAATTGGGGGAAACTAGGGCTTGGAAACGTAGACTTTTAATTGAGGATTTGAAGGACCATTTGGGGTCGAATTTCAGAACTTTTGATATGTATTAACTCGTGGGGAAATAAAGAATCTATTGATGTAAAAATTATTGAATTTCGAGATGTGGGCCCGAGGGTCGGGTTTTGGTAATTTCGGGATTTATGTTGTAAATTGATTTTTTTGCTTGGGCTTCGTTCCCTTAACATATTTTGACGTCCCCGTTCTGATTTTGGAGAGATTCGACGTGAGTGGAGGTCGATTCAAGGGGCAAAGGCATCGTTAGTTAGAGATTTGACTGGTTCGAGGTGAGTAATGATTGTAAATGATGTTCTGAGGGTTTGAAACTCCGGATTAGCACATCGTAGTGCTATATTGAGGTGAGACACACGCTTGATGACGAGAGTGGGTTCGTGCACTCTTGGGGATTGTGACTTGGTCCGTCCCGATTGATGGTTTTACCACGTATTTGACTGAAATCTACTTGCTATCATCATTATTTGGGTTGAATGCCATACTTGGGCTTCATGCCAACTATTTGAACCCTTCGGGGATTTTTACTGGTATTTCCTCACTGTTTTAACTTTATACTTGAACTCAGTCATGTTATATTTCACGTTTTTCCGTACTCAACCATGTTTACTCTATTTTAACACTTACATGATCGTTTAAATGATATTTCGGGCTAAGAAAAACATTTTACTACTGCCCGAGTGGCTTGTGAGGATTTTTGACTGAGTGAGGCCGATGGCCTATGTTGTGAGGAAATATTTGATACTGATTATGAGGCCGAGGGCCTGCGATATGTACGCCACGAGGTGGCTTGATTGATGTGAGGCTAAGGGCCTAGTGATGATGCCACAAGGTGGCTTGATATTGTGCTTGGACCGTAAGGGGCCCCTCCAGGAGTCTGTACACCCCCAGTGATTGTAGGTACCCATTGTGATGTGAGAATGAGCCCGAGCGGCTGGTATTGTTCTGAGATGTTGCCCGAGGGGCTGGTACTGTTTTGAGATGTTGCCTGAGGGGCGCATTTGTTAATATTGTGCCCGAGGGTAGAACCTTTATGTGTTTATTTTTCATAATTGCCTGTCAATTACCTGCTTAATTGTTGAAAAAGGTTTTTCAGGAAGTAAATTTAATATAAAGGATTTTGCCTATCTTTCACTGATTCACTGATTTTTAAATGGTTTTACTGCTTCATTATAGAATGCTTTGTGCTTTACGTGATTTCTTGCTTTCAGTCTTTATTTACATTTGTTACTCACTGAGTTGGAGTACTCACTTTACTCCCTGCGCCCTGTGTGCAGATTCAGGCGTTGCTGATCCTGCCAGTGCGAGTTGAGGGCTCCCAGCGAACATTCGGAGTTCACGAAGCAGCTGCTTGGTGTCCGCAGTCCCGTGTTTCTCCCTCTTTATCATTCTACCTCTTATCAGAAATTTGTAATAGTTTGTAGGCTTTTAAGACTTCTATTAGGTTTTATAGATGCTTATGACTAGTAACACCCCGATTAGGGCTGTGTTGGGTTGTCCTTCCGCATATTTATGATATTATCTGCTACTTAGTATTATTAAATCATATTTTAGACTGTTTTCATGGTATTTAACTATTTAACATCGAATTGGGAATAGTTGGCTGGCCTTGTCTTCACGAGAAGCGCCATCACGACCGGGTTCGGGTTTAGGGTCGTGGCAATCAATTAGAACTAACAATTAACCTCAATACAAATGCATTATCAACAACACACAACCTTTTTAGTACCATAGTTCTAGTGCGACACAAGAGCATCAAGAGTTGACTTAACTCATCAAGGAAGCTCGCTCGACTACGTAGGTCATTGTGGAACCCAAACTCTTTCTCCTCTACTCTCCATAAGCAAATCTCACTTTAGATTGTAGCACTCAGAACAACGACTGAGGAAAAGTATGTTCATCTCTCTCAAAGGAAGGCCACAAGTCCGACTCTAAGTACTGTAAGCTTGCCCCTTATGTAAATCACCACTAATGTAAGCTCACTCAATCTCGAAATCATATAGGGATTTAGCGGGAATGTAATGAAGGCTTTTGGTTCAAGGTAGGATATATTGGTCTATGAAGGTTTCATCTTTCCTTAAGCACTTTATATTCTCATTTCGGCTCACACTTTCTTGACTCTTTGAGTCATTTTCTTCTTCCTTAGGGGACTAGAGAGACATACTATCACTCTTTCTCGTTCATGACAATCATTTCCCCTTTTCTAATCATTCCAAGCCTTTCATCATTGCTTTCATTGAATCCCTTTATTTTTCTATACTATTCACTTTATTTTTGACTTTTTAGCTTTTCTTTCTTTTCTTTTGACTTCGCTTTTCTTCATTTTGTACCTTTTATCACTTTCAAATTCCTCGTCTCTCTCCCCAAACTTATTCTTTTGCCAATTGTGCTAAAGAAAGATCGGGTGCCAAGAGAGGGTCATTTTAGAACGGATAAAGGCTTGTATCATGGTTATTAAAAGAACAAGGGCTTTTGCTCAACGGGGTTGACTATGGATATCATATTTGGTGGGATATGGATGCTTTCAAGTTTCAAATTGGATCAAGTAAAGCCTTTAATCATTTCTCAAGTTGAGCTACACTTAGAATTTTGCCTAGACAAACATTCAAGGGCAAGTCCTAGACTTATTGGCACGGGACTTGGACTTGCAAATCAATACCTCACCTCACAAGATGTTGGATTGATAAAGAGAATAGAGTCGAGGGACCATAACAATCCTATCTAAGATTTAGAAACACAAATGGCTTCGAGAAGCCACTCGATGATTGTTTAGTCAACACAAGAGTCTAAAAGTCACAACTAGCACCATTCTTTGCAAATCATCTTGTTTCTAACCATAAGGTCAAAAGTAAATGTGTTAGGCCCAAGTGAAGCTTGCCTAAAGCACTTTTATTCATTACTACTATTTACACAAAAACATAAAGAAAACGGACTCAAACCCTTAATAAGGTTGTCACGCCATCCATCATCGGGAAGATCCACCCGGTTCACATAACCTCCACCTTTGGAAAGAACCGTGGCATTAAGAAAATCAAATGCTTATTGATTACGAAGCTAAGAACTCAAAAAGAAGCTACTAAGGGAAGTAAAAAAACTAATATATTAATGAAAAAGAACATAAGAAGTGATAAAGTAAACTATGGAAAGAAACGAATATATACAAAATAGTGATGAATATAAATGGTAAATTTATATACATACCAAAAGTAAAAAATAACAAAAGTAAAAAATAAATGGTAAAGTTATATACATAACAAAAGTTAAAATAACGATAAAGAACAATAAGTATCATAATTACATTCCAGTCATCAAATAAAAATAGGACCACCCCCCCCCCCAAATAAAAGCTAGCATTGTCCTTAATGCTAAAAGCAAAAATAAGATTAAGAAGGGATAGAGAGTAGGGAAAACTTCCTATGTGGTCTGCATCGGGTCCTGCACATCAGTGGGGCAGCTCCCTCTAGATCCTCTAACTGTATCTCCAAGTCCTTGGACTGGGGTACCATAAATCCTTTCATAGGCTCTCTGTCAGCCTCCTGCTCTGGTGCCTGTGCTGCTGGAACTTGCTCCTCCAAGAGTAAGTCCAGTGGGATGTTTCCAGCTGATGTAATCCTCTCTACCTCCTTCTTCATTAGCTTTACTAACTCCTTTGAGGCCCGAGTCTTCTTCATCTTCTTCGTTTGTTTTCCCAGGTCCTTGATTGTTTTTCGGTGTGCATCCAAAGTGGCCATGCTAAGCTTCTGGTTGTCCAGGAGCTTCTTCTAGTTGTCTAGAAGCTCTTTTAGCGATTCCTCCACTAAAGCAGGCACTTGAGGCAGTGCTGGAGCTGCCTGAGCTGTGACTGCACTGGATAAGGCAGATAGCTTTGATGTAGCTACATGCATCCAGTTGTTGATGCTGGATAAAGTCTGATTAACCTATAGTGCAGTCAGAGGGTAAGCTGAGGTAGAGGGCACAGACAATGCGATTGTGGCAGAATGGCCGGATGATGGAGGTGGCATAACAACAGAAGAACCTTCAGCTATAGAAAGCTCGGAACCAGTGGCCACTACCCTTGGTTTTTCAAACTGGTCAGTAGAGGTAGTGGCTTTTCCTTTGGACTTGGGGTTGTTTGCTCCCAGAAGGGTGTACCAAGATAAGGGCCTTTTTGGCTTCATCTTTGTGTCAAAATTCCTCATCTCTACCTCTTGATCCTCCAAATACATGGTGAGGAAGTTGGGGTAGGGGTATGATCATTCATCCTTCCCGACAACTTTGGCGATGATTCTTGACATGAGATTTCCCACATTTATCGGGAACCCCGCCATAATAGAAGCCACAAAGATCTCCCGAGAGACTGGGATATCACTATCATGATGGGATGCGTCTAGCCGGTTGCAGACAAATGTACACCACCATTTCACTTCAAAGCTCAGAGTGTTTCTAGCTATATGGACCCCAGGTGTAAGCCAAGTCGGTGTTGTCCCGAGAATGGCTATCACCTCTGCAAGCCATGGACGGGCTGCCTCATCTAATGCTACCTTCTCTAAGTACAAGGATTCATCCACATCATCTAACCCACATATGCATTCAGCGTCTTTCCATCAAATCTAATCTTCTGATTTCGCATCTTGGTCTACATAGGTGCCCTTTTGATGTGGGACACATTAGCGTAGAATTCTTTGACTAAAAATTCATTGGCCTCCGGTAGCTTGCTCATGAAGAACTTCCACCCCACTCTTTCATAAAATTGCCTTTTCACATTGGGATTGTGGGGTATAAGATCCCTTTCTATGAAATGCCACTCGAGGGTGAGCGACCTCTGCGGCCACCATTCCCGGAATTTGGGATAAGCTTTTTCACTAACAAATCTATCCTCCCAAACTATAGCTTTTCTAGATCTTGCCAACCCCAAACATTGGTGTCACCCCCTCTCCCATCATTCGGTATCTCAGCATAAACATCAATGGGGGCCACTGGTGAGGCCGAAGTTGTAGCTGGTGGGGAAGTTGATGCCGAAGCCTCACTACTTTCCTCTGAGCCATCAGATGACTCAGAAGACGAAGAGGGTGTAGGCTTATCTCGCAACTGGAATTTCCCTTGAAAGTCTATAGGAACATGGGTTGGCACCGAGTCTCCTTCCGAAAATTCCCGGGAAGGGACATATTCACTACCGTCAGAATGGGATGTGGCTTTGTCTGCAGCATTGAGTACAACTCTCATTTTACCAATTGATTTTTGCACGGCGAGGGGTAATTTGATGTTCCTTTTACTCCGGCCTCGGGAGGACTCTGCTCTCCCTTTTGGTTTATCACTTCTGCCTCTAGATCGGACAATTGTCTGTAGAGAACAAGCCATGAAACAAAGTCAGAACAAGGTAACAATCATGTGGTTAAGAATTGTAGATGAAATTAAAACATTGCAGATGACTTGCATATACTGCCTCTCGGAATCAAGCACCGCTACCCGCAGAAAAATAGGTGTGGCCACAAAAAGGCCACTGCAGTCCGCGTAAAAAGGAACACAGCCACGAAAGATTGGGGATCAGACTACCCATTCTCTGAATCTAAGGTACCGCTGACAGCGAAACAAAAGGGGCGTGGCCGTGAAACATGCAACACCGACCGCATAAAAGTGAACGTGGCCACATAACCAATTTTGCCATCTCTCTAAAACTCATTAACACTGACCGTAAAATTATAGACGCGGCCGGGTAAAGGCAACCACAAAAAAGACACCGTATCCATGAACTTACAAGTAACTCAATTCTTATAAAGCTTGAATGCAGACAACGTAATTTGCACCACTGTCTGTAAAATTTAAAACCAGACGGGCATTTGTGATTTCTCTTAGACCTAGGGTTTCACCTTTTTAGCAATTAATCAGGTATAATGAACAACACTATCCCCTATTAGGCATGTACAACAAGTACCCACATGAATTTTTTTAACATCAATGCTTAGATTATGGGAAGTAATCAAACCCTAATTAAAAAGAAGAAGTTAAAACTAAGAGAAAAGAAAAGCAACAATATAAAAGCAATGCGATGATTTAAACATAACAATTGTTTGATTTGTGGTAGAAACTAATTCCAGATTAATGCTATGAAATTGGGATCAGATTAGAGGGAGATGAACAGTAGCCTATTACTATGAGAGTGAAGGGTTTGAAAAGTGTTATAGGAGAAGGGTCCTTCATTTATACTAAAATTATAGGGATCCATAGACTTACGTGAGCGCGGTCTATGGAATTCCACCGCGGTCTGTGCTTTAAACTTTTTTGAAGGGTTGTTACCAAGAAAGAACCGCTGAGAGTGAAATAACAAGCGCGGTCGTGAAAGAGTAACACGGACCGCAAAATTTCAACCGCGGACATGAATACAACTTCAGAGAGTTGCTATTCTGGACTTTTCAAGTCCTCGTTCGTTGCCCATTTACACCCCCGTGAAAAGCACCTGCTGACCGCAAAATTCTGAGCGCGGTCAGCATAATTCTTACACTTAGGCAAATATTTCCCAGCAACAGTCCTGCACTACACGAACAATTCCTACACAAACTTCGCAACCAGTTGGTCCAAAACAAAGCCTACACTAAGAAAAAAATCAAAAAGAAAGAAAAACACATGGGTTGCCTCCCAAGAAGCACCTGATTTAATGTCGCGGCATGACGCAGGTTACCATCAATCACTTGAAATGGATCGTTGCCACCACGTATCTATCATCAAACTTGCCAAGATAGTTCTTCACTCGGTTCCCATTAACTCGTAAGATTTCACCATTTTTGTTTTTCAAATCAAGCGCACCAAACGGAGTTACATGCACCACTTCAAAAGGGCCACTCCATTTTGACTTGAGCTTTCTAGGAAACAGTCGTAACCGGAGATTTGAATTTCTTGCTCTGAGCATATTTGTCTGAGCATATTTCTTGCTCTTTGAATTCATCCTCTTTGAATTTCTTGCTCTGAGCATATTTGTCATGTAAGTACTTCATCTTGTCCTTATACAAGTACGAGCTGTAATAGGCATGAAACCTAAACTCATCAAGATCATTTAGTTGCTCTACCCGGAGATTTGCAGCGACATCACATTCAAGGTTTAACTTCTTCAGCGCCCACATGGCCTTATGCTCTAGCTCAATCGGAAGATGGAATGCTTTCCCAAATACCAACCTGCATGGAGACATACCAATTGGAGTCTTGTAAGAAGTCATGTAAGCCCACAAACCATCATCCAGTTTCCTTGACCAATCAGTCCGGTTTGCATTGATAGTTTTTGATAATATGCTCTTTATCTCCCTGTTGGAGACCTCAACTTGCCCACTAGCTTTGGGATGGTAAAGGGTTGACACTTCATGATTGACACCATACTTGGAGAGTAAAGTATCGAAGGCGTTGTTGAAAAAATGAGAACCCGCATCATTGATAATCGCCCTTGGAGTGCCAAACCTAGTGAAGATATTTTTCCTTAAGAACGCCACCACACTTCGTTCCTTATTGTTGGGCAAAGCCACAGCTTCAACCCACTTGGAAATATAATCAACATCAACCAGAATGTAAGTGTTACCACATGAACTCACAAATGGTCCCATGAAGTCAATGCCTCACACGTCAAAAATGTCAATCTCAAGAATAGTGGTGAGAGGCATTTCATCCTTCTTGGAAATTCCACCAGCTCTTTAACACTCATCACATCTCTTAACTAGCTCACTAGCATCTTTATACAGGGTGGGCCAATAAAATCCATAGCTAAGAACCTTTGAAGCAGTTCTCGCCCCACAATGATGACCATCGTAGGGCGAGGAATGGCAAGCATCAAGAATACTCATTTGCTCCTCTTCCGGAACATATCTCCAGATCACACCATCATTATAAATCTTGAAAAGATAAGGCTCGTCCCAGTAATAATCCAAGATATCTCATTTAAGCTTCTTCCTTTGGTTAGAAGATAGCTCACTCGGGATAATTCTAGTCACAAGAAAATTAGCCACATCGGCGAACCAAGGCATACTATTCAAAGAAACGAAAAGGAGTTGGTCATCCAGAAATGAATCATTAATTTCGAGGCCATTATGGGACCTCCCCTCCTCTTCCAAGCGGGACAGGTGGTTCACCACTTGGTTTTCACTTCCTATTCGATCAATAATTTCAAGGTCAAACTCTTGAAGCAAAAGAACCCATCTCATTAACCTAGCCTTAGAGTCCTTCTTTGTTATCAAATATCGAAGTGTCGCGTGATCGGTCTGCACAATCACTTTGGTACCTATTAGATATGGCCTGAACTTTTCCATGGCAAAGACAATGGCAAGTAACTCTTTTTTGGTCACAGTATAATTGACTTGGGTATCATTCATTGTTTTGCTTGCATAATAGATCAGATGAAATATTTTGTTGATACTTTGCCCCAAAACTGCTCCTACCATAGCGTCACTAGCATCACACATGAGCTCAAATGGCAAGCTCCAATTGGGTGCAATTATCATTAAACACAAACATAAGCATTCGTCAAAGGAGTCACCCACAACACTAAAATCATCCATGAACACTTCCAAGAAGTCCTCCACCATGTTTGTAAATATAGTCATCATACACAACTGAAAGGTAGCTGGTGCATTACACAAACCAAACCGCATCCGTGAGAATGCAAAGGTGTCGTACAGACATGTGAAGGTTGTTTTCTCTTGGTCGTCCGGAGCAATAAAAATCTGGTTGTAACTTGAGTACCCATCCAAAAGGCAATAGTAAGCATGCCCGGCAAGTCTACCCAACATTTGGTCAAGAAAGGGCAATGAAAAATGATCTTTGCGGGTCACGTTGTTCAGCTTTTGGTAATCCATGCATACCCTCCATCCGGTGATAGTCCTAGTGGGGATCAACTCATTTTGCTCATTTGTGACCACAGTCATACCCCCTTCTTCCGCACATATTGTACCGGCGAAGCCCATGAACAATCCAAAATGGGGTACACAACCCCTGCATCTAGCCACTTGATAACTTCCTTCTTGACGACCTCTTGCATAGCCTCATTCAACCTCCTTTGATTTTTCATAGAGGGTTTGTCATTGTCATGACCCGGATTTCCCACCCTTGGGAGTCGTGATGGCGCCTACTAGTGAAAGCTAGGCAAGCCAACCATTTGAATTATTTACCTTTTTCCCATTTTTATTCATTTAACAATTAAGAGCCAACATTATAATAACAGTAGAATTTAAAAGCGGAAGACTAAAACGTAATATATTAATAAATATGTCAATACCAATCCATACATAAACTACCCAAGATTGGAGTCACAATTTCACAGTGCTAGGAATATTACAAATAAAGTTCTGAAAGAGTTATTACAACATTGTCTCTGCAATACATAAAAGAAGCAGAATAAAAGGATAGAAGGAGAGGCCAAGTCCTGCGGACACCTGTAGGACTACCTCGGATCTCCGAATGGACTGAACGCAGCAACCCCATAGCTAGGGTCCGAAAGTGTCTGCACCGGGATCTGCACACAGTGCATAGTGTAGTATCAGCACAACCGACCCTATATGTTGGTTAGTGCCTAGCCTAACCTCGGCGATGTAGTGATGAGGCTAGGACCAAACTACCTAATAAACATGTGCAGTTAAATCATATATCGCGGAAAATAAAAGTAGGAATGTACAGTTAAGGATGAGATGGGGGAAACATGCTGCGGGGAAACATCAAATGATAATAGAAGGACAACAGGTAAATATAAGGAACACCATAACTCAATTATCAACAAGAATCAGAAATCAAACAAGTGCAGACATCACCCTTCGTGCTTTTACTCTCATCCTCACCATAAGAATCAATATAATCTGCACGGAATTGTACATCCTGTGGCACGACATCACCCTTCGTGCTTTTACACTCTTCCTCACAAAATCATACACGGCATCACCCTTCGTGCTTTAACACTCTCTCACCAAAATAATGCACGGCATCACCCTTCGTGCTTTAGCACTCTTCCTCGCCCAAACAACAATCACAAGAAATAAGGGCAAGGAAATAAATAAAATCACGATAAAATCCCGGCAAGGGAACAATAGTACAACAATCAATTCCTGGGAAGGGAACAATATAAAAGCATCAACATCCCGGCAAGGGAGATAGCATTAAAAGCAACAACATCCCGGCAAGGTAAACAATATAATAATCCTCTCCTTTTTTTTCACATTTACTTCACAACTCACTTCACAACTTGAGCCAATGCTCTATAAGGTTCAATTGCCAATTTTTTACTTCCACAATTCGTTTTACAACTTGAGCCAACGCTCTTCAATATTGACATACCAATATTACTTCCACAAGCTTTGCTCAACAATAGAAATCATCACATAAGGCATGAACAATACAAACGGAGTCACATTAATCATAGTATAAGACTCACGGGCATGCTTGATACCAACGTATAGATACTCCTCACCATGCATATACGTCGTACTTAACAATTAACAAATAGCAAATAGGACACAACTCCTAATCCCTCAAGCTAAGGTTAGACCAAACACTTACCTCGATGACGCGAACACAATTCAAGTCTCAACTACCGCTTTACCTCTTGATTTCACCACCAATTTACTCGTAACTAGCCACAAGTTATTTAACTATATCAATAAATGCTAAAGGAATCAATTCTAATGCATGAAAATTGGTTTTCTAAAGTTTTTCCCAAAAAGTCAAAAATCGTCCCCGGGCCCACATGGTCAAAACCCGAGGTTCGAACCAAAACTCGATTACCCATTCCCCCACGAACCCAAATATATAATTTATTTTGAAATCAGACCTCAAATCAAGGTCCAAAATCCCAAAATTTGAAAAACCTACGTTCTACCCAAAATACCCAATTTCCCCCCTGAAAACCCTTGATTTTGAGTTGAAATCATGTGAGAAGATATTAAAGATTGAAGAAAACGAGTTAGAAATGACTTACAATCGATTTGTAGAAGAACTTTTCTTTGGAAAATCGCCCAAGAGAGTTTATGTTTTGAAAGAGTTTGAAAAATGAAAGATTTTCGGCTAAGTCATGAATTTGCAGGTCGCAGATGTCGCAATTGCGACCAGGGTTCGCAAACTGTCCTTTTAGCATTTGCGACCACCCCATATTTCTGAGGGGTTCGCATTTGCGAGGAAGACGTCGCATTTGCGACTTGGGTCTTCCGCATTTTTGACAAATGATCGCATTTGCGATCAGGCCTGCCGAGGCCTTCTTTTGCATTTGCGATCTCGCATTTGCGAGCCAGGCTTCACATTTGCGAAACCTGCAGACCTGCAACATACCAGCAATTCCTAAGTCCAAATTTCACTCCGTGGCCTATCCAAAACTCACTCAAGCCCTCGGGGCTCCAAACCAAACATGCACACACCCAAAACATCAACGGACTTGCTCGTGCAATCAAATCATCAAAATAACATCAACAACTATGAATTTAGCATCAAAATCAAAGAAAATCTCAAGAACTTTCAAAGTTTCAAATTTTACAACAAAGGTTTTGAATCACATCATATGACATCCGTTTCTTACCAAATTTTACAGGCTCAACTTAAATCACACTTAAGACCTGTACCAGGCTCCGAAACAAAAATACGGGCCCGATACCATCAAATTCCAAACATATTTCATTTCCAAAAACTCATATATATTCCAAAAAATAATTTTCTTTAAAAATTCATTTCTCGAGCTTGGGACCTCAGAATTCGATTCCGGGCATACGCCCAAGTTCCATATTTCCCTACGGATCCTTTGGGACCGTCAAATTACGGGTCTGGGTTTGTTTACCCAAAATATTAACCGAAGTCAACTTAGATTCATTTTAAAGGCAAAATTTATCATTTTTCACATATTTTCACATAATGGCTTTCCGGATACGCGGCCGGACTGAGCATGCAAATCGAGTTGGGACAAAAAAAAGAGGTTTTTAAGGGTTCAGAACTCAGAATTTATTTCTAAAACAAGTGGATGACCTTTTGAGTCATCACAGGCATCATCCTCAAGTATAATATTGTGCATGCAAAAGGCGGGTCTTATCCCCCGAATATCTTCTAGAGTCCATCCAATTACGTTCTTCCTTCTTTGGAGCACCGCAAGGGTTGCATATACCTGCACGTTAGTCAATCACGAAGAAAGAATAACATGTAAAGTTGAATAAGGGCCTAAGAACTCATACATGAGGTGTGAAGACAAAGGTTTCAACTCCAGTATGGGAGGTTCCTCGATTGAGGGCTTTGTTTGTGGAGTCTTTCTGTTCTCAAGGTCCAAGGAAAGTTTTCGGTGCTCGTATGTGTAAGAACCCATTCCTTTCAAAGCATTGACATATTCCACCAAGCCTTTATCCTTAGTCACATCATGGTTCAACAACACAGCTTCCAAAGGTTCCTCCACATTTATCACAGCATTGGTGTCTTCAACAATCACCTCGGTCACAAGATCCATAAAGGAACATACTTCATTACTATTGGGCCGCCTCCTTGATTTGCATACATGGAACACAACTTTTTCATCACCCACCCGGAAGGTGAGATCCCTTGCTTCCACATCAACCAAAGCCTTCCCTGTAGCTTGGAAAGGTCTCCCCAATATGATCGGCACCTCATAGTCAACCTTGCAGTTTAGAAACACAAAATATACGGGAAGTATGAACTTGTCGACCCGCACAAGCATATCATCTATAATCCCCAATGGCCTATTTATTGTCTTATCTTCCATCTACAACCTCATTGATGTGGGCCTTGGTTTCCCAATCCCCAATGTCTTAAAAACATAATATGGTATCAAGTTAATACTAGTGAAAGCTAGGCAAGCCAACCATTTGAATTATTTACCTTTTTCCCATTTTTATTCCTTTAACAATTAAGAGCCAAAATTATAATAACAACAGAAATTAAAAGCGGAAGACTGAAACGTAATATATTAATAAAGATGCCAATACTAATCCATATAAAAACTACCCAAGGCCGGTGTCACAATTTCACAGACTGTCTAAGAATACTACAAATAAAGGTCTGAAAGAGTTATTACAACGCTGTCTCTGAAATATATAAAAAAATAGAATAAAAGAATAGAAGGAGACGCCAAGGCCTGAGGATGCTTGTAGGACTACCTCGGATCTCCGAATGGACTGAAGGCAGCAACCCCAAAGCTAAGGTCCGAAAGCGGCTGCACCGGGATCTACACACAGTGCAGAGTGTAGTATCAGCACAACCGACCGCATGTGCTGGTAAGTTCCTAGCCTAACCTCGGCGAAGTAGTGACGAGACTAGGACCAGATTACCCAATAGACCTGTGCAGTTGATGTGCCAGAGAATTTCGGCACATTTAATACAAATTGCTTAGATTTTAGCTTGTTTTAAATGCAATTATCTTTTATACTTATATAATTTCAATGTTTTTGCAGTGTATGAGGTTTAAGGACCTAAGAGCATGGACATAAAATCAAAAAGACACAAAAGGACAAGAAAAAAGCAAAATGCGATCGCGGATGTGGAAATGCGGACTGCAAATCCAACATGTGGACCGCATAATGCTCAAAGGAATCACAAACCCCAATAGTTTGTTGGCCAAAGTCCAGTGCAAGAAATGCAGTCCAGTATGCGATCGCAGAACAGGTTTGCCAGTCGTATAATGGACCGCAAACTCGTTGTGAAAGCTGCTAAAGGTGGAAAATGCGATGAGAAATGCGATTGCATATCTACAATGCAGACCGCAGAACGTGAATGCGATGAATGCCTGGAAACTAGGGTTTGGAAATACGATGGCCATGAAGAGAATGTGAACCGCGTGTCTGTTATGCTACAAATATGTGGTTGCATAATTGACCTGGAAGGGTATTTTTGTTCGATTTTGGACCCGAGTTTTGACCCACTATAAATAGATTTATTGGGGTTTTGTGGGGGCATCTTGTCTGGTTTTTGAGCTACAATCCAAGTCTTTAATATTCCTCTCTTTTGAAAGCTTTTGAAGGAAGAATCTTGCACTTTGTAAGCTTTATGGCATTAAATATTCTCATCCTTTTGTATTTTAGCATGTGTAGCTAACTTTAAATACTAAGGTTGTGGACCCTAAATGGGTGTTATCTTAATAGGTGTTTAACATTGAATATATGTATAATGGTTGATTGATATATATTTATTTCTCATTCTTCATTTATTGTTGGTGGTTGAAAACATTAACAAATGCCATTAAATTTCTTCTTTACTTGGAAAAGTGAGTTAGAATTTGGTAGAAGTAAATATCAAAGACTCAAGGCTCTAAACCTTGTTAAATAGAATCGCTTAGGAATAAGTGGGTTTTATTTGGCATATATTATTGTTCTTAATTGCAACTCTGTTATATTTGGAAAAATCATAAAGAGGAAATACTACCCAACTATTGGAAAATATTTGGTAGTCATTTAGAAATCATTTTCATATCTAAAGAACCTTCCATAAGAAATATATCATATTAACACCGATAGCATCACATTCCATTGAAGGGGACACAACCTTGGTTTCCTTAATCAAATTAATTACATTCTCAACATTACAATTAGTTATTTCTTCAAATCATAATTATATCACTCTCTTGTTACAATTAACCGAATAGAATTACAACTTAAGTCAAGTAACACACTACTCGAGTAACCTTTTCATGCCTATTCCCTGTGCGATTCGACCCCAACCTTGTTGGGTTATTATATTTGACACCGACCACCTTACACTATTTAATAAAAGTGTAATTTGCGCATATCAAATTTAGCGCCATTGCCGGAGAATACGGTTTTGAAATTACTAATTAGTGTGTGCTTTACTTTGCGTCTTCTTCTATTCCATCACACTTTACTTGTTTTGCTTGGTGTTGATAGGAGAATATGGTTGAATATGAAGAAGAAATGGAAGAACAAATGGAAGAAAATCCTTTTGCGGACATAGATGAGTACATCGAGGATACAAATGCTATTGTACCTCCAGTTGTTGGTGCTGCAACTTTCAAGGTGGAACATAGTTTAATCCTTATGCTCAAAGCGGAGGGGTTTTTCAGGAATTCCATTGATGATGATCCGACACAACATCTTAGAAACTTCTTGGGTGTGTGTGCGATACATAAGCAGAAGAACGTCTCTGATGATGCCCTAAGGTTGAGGGTATTCCAGTACTCACTAGCTGGGGACGCAAGGAAATGGCTTCAAAATATTCCACCAAACTCCATTCATTTTAGGTCTGAGCTTGTCCGAGCATTCTTAGCTAAATGGTTCCCACAAAGGAAGAAGTCTTAGCTCCGAGATAAAATTTTCTTTTTCAAACATGTACCGGGAGAACATCTACATGAGGCATGGGATCGATTCAAGTTATACTTGGTGAGGTCTCCCAATCATGGTTTTCCAGATTCTATTTTGTTGGAGAAATTCTACAAGGGTTTGGATCCTATAGCCAAGAATGTAGCTGATGGATCTTTAATGAATAAATCATTCACAAGGGTCACACAAATACTTGATAAAATGGCAAAACATAATCAACCATGGCACTCAGAAGACACTACAGGTGGAATTGCATATGGTTCTCCTTCCTTGACTACTATGATCAAGGAAAATCAAGAGAGAGATCAAGTGATTGTAGGGCTTGCCACAAATGTCAATGTGTTGACAAAGATGTTCACCGAAAACCAAACGAAGAAGGTAAATGTGGTGGAGGATGTGCAACCCATATCAAATGAAGACTTTGAGGAGGCAAACTATGTCAACAACTCTCAAGGAGGTTATCAAAGGCAACAATATCAAGGTCAAGGACAAAAAAACCAATGGAGGCCTCACCCGCAAGTGCAAGGCAACCAACAGTAGCGAAATGACAAAGGCGGCTCAAATCAAGGAAATTAGAATAACAACAACAACTTCTCAAATCGGAGTTCAAACCCTTATGTTCCTCCAAAGGGTCAATATTCAAATCAAGGTTACTCAAGTGATTCCAAGTTGGAAAGCATGCTTGAATGGGTATTGCAACATCAAGAGAAGTCTGACACTTCTATGAGGAACATGAATGAGTTTGTTGGCTCTCATACCGTATCCATTCAAAAATTGGAGATGCAAATGAGAGACCTCTCTAGGGAACAAAATCCAAAGCAAAAAGGGACACTTCCAAATGACACAATTGCGAACCCAGAGGGTAGTGGGAGTGGTCCAACTTCTCATGTCATGGCAATTACTACTCGGAGTGGGAAGGTACTACAAGGATGAAGTGAACAAGTGGTTGAAGTTGAAGAGTCCGAACAAGAGGTTGAGGTTGATGAGCCAAGTGTTGTTGAAGTTGAAAAGGTTCCGGAAGAATTGAAAATGCAAGAAGAAAACCGAGAAAAGGTAAAGGAAAATGAAAAAAAGACACCAAAAACTCTACCACCTATTCCTAGACCTCCTCCTCCATTCCCTCAAAGACTTGCTAGGAAGGTTGATGATAGCAAACTCGAAAAGTTCTATGACATTCTCAAGCAATTATCGGTAAATATTCCATTTGTGGAAGCATTTCAAAGATGTTGGGTTTTGCTAAATATTTCAAAAACTTGATTGCCAAGAAAAGAACCACCAAGAATGAAGTGCTGAATGTGACTCACCGGGTTAGTTCCATTGCAACATCCACCGTTCAAAAGAAAGAAAACCCGGGAGCTTTCACTATTCCATGTACTATTGGGGCACATGATTTTGCAAGAGCCCTTTGTGATAATGGGGCTAGCATCAACTTAATGCCTCTTACCATTTACAAGCAAGCAGGGTTAGGTATGCCAAGGCCAACAAGTCTGAGATTGCAAATGGCTGATCGTTCCATAAAGAGACTGGTGGGAATTGTCGATGATGTTCTTGTTAAAGTGGGAAAGCTTCATTTACCCGCCGATTTGATTGTGTGGTTGACAAAGAGATCCCTATCATTTTGGGGAGATCATTCCTAGCCACAGGAAGAGCACTAATGGATTTGGAACGGAATGAGACCAAATTCCGTGTGAATTATGAAGAGGTCACATTCCAAGAAAGCAAGGGTATGAAACTACCACATGAATATGAAAGAATCTCAGTGATTGATGTTGTTGATAAAGTGGAAGATGAGGTTGAAATAAAGATGGAAGAATAATGCCTCAGTAAGGAGTTGGCGGCTATTTTGGTAAACTTTGATGGTGAAGATATTGAAGGATATATGGAATCGGTCAATGCATTGGAGGGGCTTGGGTCGTACACTTATGCTTCGGCAAAGCTCTCTCTCGACTTGAAGAATAGAGCCACTCCTCCCGCAAAGCCTTCTATTATTGAGCCACCGCAACTAGAGCTCAAACCACTTCCACCACACTTGAGGTATAAATTTCTTGGTTCAAATGATACTTTACTGGTAATTATTTCTTCTTTGTTGAATGATGTGCAGGTAGAACAATTGTTAGAGATCTTGAAGGAGCATAGGCAAGCTATTGTATGGACAATTATGGACATCCGAGGGATTCCCGCCGGAATTTGCGAACACAAGATCCTATTGGAGAATGAGACTAAACCAAGTGTGGAGCACTAACGACGGTTGAACCAGTCCATGAAAGAGGTGGTAAAGAAAGAAATCATCAAGTGGTTGGATGCCGGGGTAGTCTACCCCATTGCTGATAGCTCTTGATTGAGCCCAGTGCAATGTGTGCCGAAAAAAGGGAGGCATGATCGTGATTGAAAATGATAAAAATGAGATCATCCCAACAAGAACGGTGACCAAATGGCGGGTGATTATGGATTATCGGAAGCTCAATAGTGCCACATGCAAAGACCATTTCCCTATGCCTTTTATTGATCAAATGCTTGATCGGCTAGCGGAAAGGTCATTCTATTGTTTTCTTGATGGATATTTCGGTTACAACCAAATCAATATAGCATTGGAGGACCAGGAGAAGACAACATTCACTTGCCCTTATGGAACTTTTGCCTTTAGCCGGATGTCGTTTGGTTTGTGCAATGCTCCGGCTACTTTTCAAAGATGCATGATGTCCATCTTCTCCAACATGGTGGAGGATTTTCTAGAGGTTTTCATGGACGACTTTTCGGTGGTAGATGACTCTTTTGAGCATTGTCTTAACAATCTTAGACAAGTGCTCAAGAGATGTGAGGAGACCAACCTTGTGCTTAACTGGGAGAAATGCCATTTCATGGTGGATGAACGCATTGTATTGGGCCATAAAATCTCAAAACATGGCATAGAGGTTGACCGGGCAAAGATCGAGATCATTTCCAAGCTTCCTCCACCTACTTCAGTTAAAGGTGTCCGAAGTTTCTTGGGGCATGCCGGATTTTATAGGTGTTTCATCAAGGATTTTTCCAAGATTGCAAATCCTCTGTGCAAACTCCTTGAGAAAGATGCAAAATTTGTGTTTGACAAGAAATTCCTCAAAGCCTTTGAGGAATTGAAGCAAAAGCTCACCACGACACCTATTATTGTCACACCCGATTGGTCTCTTCCATTTGAACTCGTGTGTGACCCCAATGGTGTAGCTATTGGAGTAGTGCTGGGCCAACATCACAACAAGGTTCTTCACCCGTATATTACGCAAGCAAGACACTCAATGGAGTGCAAATGAATTATACGGTGACTGAGCAAGAACTTCTTGCCATTATCTATGCCTTTGAGAAATTCTGGGCTTACTTGTTGGGATCCAAGGTGATAGTGTACACAGATCATGTTGCTCTTCGCTATCTTATGGCAAAGAAGGATGCAAAGCCTAGGTTGATTCGGTGGGTCCTGTTGTTGCAAGAGTTTGACTTTGAAGTCAAAGATAGAAAGGGGACTGAAAATCAAGTGGCGGATCATTTATCAAGGCTTGAAGAGGCAGGGAGACCAAAGGGAGATCTTGAAATCAACGATGCTTTCCCGGATGAACACATATTGGCACTATCTAGCACTTTTGCTCCTTGGTATGCCGATAGTGCTAACTACTTGGTTAGTGACCTTATTCCGGATGGATTGGAATCATATCAAAAGAAGAAGTTTTTGAAAGATTGTCGGCAATACAATTGGGAAGAACCATTCTTGTTCCGTGTTTGTGCTGACAACATCATCAGAAGGTGTGTTCCAGAAGAAGATATTATACCAATTCTAAAGGCATGCCACGACTCACCCGTTGGGGGTTACCATGGAGGAAATCGAACGGCGGATAAGGTGCTTGAATGTGGTTATTATTGGCTATAGATTTATCATGGTGCCAATCAAATGGTCAAGGCTTGTGACCAATGCCAAAGGCAAGGATCAATCTCCAAGAGGGATGAAATGCCAATGCACGTTGTGATGGAGATAGAAATCTTCGACGTGTGGGGAATTGATTTTATGGGTCCCTTTGTAAGCTCTTGCGGGATGAAATATATCTTGGTGGTTGTGGACTATTTGTCCAAGTGGGTTGAATTAATTGACTTACCAAACAACGAGGCAAAGAGTGTGACCCCATTCTTAAAGAAAAACATATTTACGCCGTTTGGCAATCTTAGAGCCATTCTTAGTGATGGTGGGTCTCATTTCTGTAACAGGGCATTCACGGGGATACTAGAGAAATATGGCGTCAAGTAAGGTGTCCACACCTTATCATCCCCAATCAAGTGGTCAAGTTGAAGTTTCCAACCGGGAGATAAAGAACATTCTAGCAAAGATTATTAATGCAAATAGGACTGATTGGTCAAGGAAGCTAGATGACGCATTGTGGGCATACCGCACGGCGTACAAAACTCCTAATAGCACTTCTGAGTTATATTCAATAGTAATAGAAGTATATACAATTGGCCTCACCCCTTCCAGATATTCCCTATGGGGGTTAACAAAAGCAGTATAAGAAGATATGATGGATGAATTGATTGCGTCAGTTGACATTTTCGAAGGGTATTGCAAATGTGTTAATAGATCTTTTTATGAGATGCCTAGATGGTGCACTCTAAAATAGTGCAGCCAGATATGAGTGCTACAAAGACATGCACTACAAGCCTTGCAGGGATAAATATTACCGTAGTGTTGCTCGTGTCACTGGATGGAGCAAAGGAAAGCTAAAAGCGAAAGAATGTCATAGAAATAGTAACTTAATATACCAAAAATTTAAATTTATAGTAAGTGCTAACTATTCAGTAGCAGTAGATGATAAAAATATAGATAAATTATTAGTATTATACTGGAAAATGTCTGGAATAGAATTAGCACCAGGAAGTAAAATATTCACAGCAAGATGTAAAAATCTATATGTCTTAACAACAAAACATAAGATAACAGCTAAAAATAAAATAAATAAAATAAAAATAGAAAATCCATTCGAAAGAATAGTATCAGTTATAGACAACAATGATTACAGTTATACAGAAATAGACATGGATGAAGATTTAGAAATAGTAAAAGAAAGATTAAGCACATCAAAACGAATAAATAATGAAATGCCAGAAACATCATCAAGAAGTACATCAAGAAGTACATCAAAAAGAATAAATTATACCACTCCACAAAAATTAATAGAACAAAAAATAGAAGAAATAAACCCACATCATTATTATATAACAGGAATAATGGACCAAAGAAAATATTTAATACTAATAAATACAGGGCAGGAAGAGAATTATGTTATAAGAGAACTAATACCAGAACAAGAGATAGTAACAATAGAACAACAAAATTCAGAACTACCAAAAGCGTTAAGAAAAAACGAAGAAACAACTGAAAAAGAATTAATTATTGGAGGAATACCAATATTAATAAATTTTAAAATATATCAAGGAGATAAAAATATTACACTAGGGATAAAATGGTTAGAAAAAGTCAAACCATATAAATTAGAAGATAGGCAATTAACAATAAGTTATGAAAATAAGAAAATAATAATAAAAAGAACTTTGATATAATGCCAAAGATATACATACTTGCCAAAATAATAGTAGAAGGATATTATAATAGATATTATACACCTATGGTGGATACAGGAGCAGAAGCTAATATGTGTAGACATAATTGTTTACCAGAAAGTAAATGGGAAAAGCTAAAAAACCCCATAGTAGTAACAGGATTTAATAATGAAGGAAGTATGATAACATATAAAGCAAGAAATATAAAAATACAAATATGGGATAAAATATTAACCATAGAAGAAATATATAGTTACGAATTCACAAATAAAGATATATTATTAGGAATGCCATTTTTAGATAAATTATACCCACATATTATAACAAAAACACATTGGTGGTTTACTACCCCGTGTAAACAAAAATTAGGAGCAAAAAGAGTAAATAATAAAGTAAGAAAAACAACACCCTGGATTAAAGGAAGTGAAAAGATTACCCAAAAATTAGAAAATGTAATACAAAGTAACCATAATATAGAGATAATCATTTTCTCAATAAATAAGATAAAACCATTACAAGATAAACTAGAATTACTATATAATGATAATCCACTCCAAGGATGGGAAAAACATCAAACAAAAATAAAGATTGAACTAATAGATGAAAATAGCATAATAACACAAAAACCTTTAAAATACAATTTTAATGATTTAACAGAATTTAAAATGCATATAAAAGAATTATTAGATAATAACTACATACAAGAAAGTAATAGTAAACATACTAGCCCAGCATTTATAGTAAATAAGCATAGTGAACAAAAAAGAGGAAAAAGCCGTATGGTTATAGATTATAGAAATTTAAATGCAAAAACAAAAACATATAATTATCCGATACCAAATAAAATACTAAAAATTAGACAAATACAAGGATATAACTATTTTAGTAAATTTGACTGTAAATCAGGATTTTACCATTTAAAACTAGAAGATGAATCTAAAAAGTTAACAGCATTCACAGTACCACAAGGATTTTACGAATGGAACGTATTACCTTTTGGATATAAAAATGCACCAGGTAGGTATCAACATTTTATGGATAATTACTTCAACCAATTAGAAAATTGTATAATATATATATAGATGATATATTGCTATATTCTAGAACAGAGAACGAACATATAAAACTACTAGAAAAATTCATACACATTGTAGAAATATCAGGAATAAGTTTAAGTAAAAAGAAAGCAGAAGTAATGAAAAATCAAATAGAATTTTTAGGTATACAAATAGATAAAAACGGGATAAAAATGCAAACCCATGTAGTACAAAAAATAATTAACTTGAATGAAACACTTGATACAAAAAAGAAGTTACAATCATTTTTAGGATTGGTTAACCAAGTAAGAGAATATATTCCTAAATTAGCAGAAAACTTAAAACCATTACAGAAAAAATTAAAAAAGGACATAGAATATCATTTTGACGAAAAAGATAAAATACATATACAGAAGATAAAAAATATGTGTAAAAAATTACCAAAACTATATTTTCCAGATGAAAAGAAACAATTTACATATATTGTAGAAACTGATTCTAGTGATCACAGCTACGGAGGAGTTCTAAAATATAAATATGATAATGAAAAAATTGAACACCATTGTAGATATTATTCCGGATCATACACGGAACCACAATTAAAATGGGAAATAAATAGGAAAGAACTATTTGGATTATATAAATGTTTGTTAGCATTTGAGCCATATATTGTTTATAACAAATTTATAGTAAGAACAGATAATACACAAGTAAAATGGTGGATAACTCGGAAAGTACAGGATTCAGTAACTACAAAGGAAATAAGGAGACTTGTATTAAATATACAAAATTTTACATTTACAATTGAAGTAATACGAACTGACAAGAATGTTATTGCAGACTACCTATCAAGACAAAGGTACCCAAACAGATGAAAGCCAAGAATCAAAAGACATATTTACAATCCTTACTACTCTATCCTTACAGATGGAGAGTATGGGAAAAAGATTACAACAGCTAGAAAGTCAGCAGCATGACTATAAAAATGCGGAGCTAAGTCGATCGGAAGACTCTAAACTTCCAGAGGTAGAAGGAGACGTTGGGAAACTCCAAAAAACCCATAACACAGTTGCTTTATATACAGCTGCAGGTACAAGCAAACAAGTTAGCAAAAAACCACATATCAATGTAAACCTAAATACCGTATTTGATAAGCCATTTACATCAAAAAAGCCAAGAGAAGCAATAGTTATAGCCCCACAAACTACAACCTATGCCAATAGCCTACACCACAACAAAAAGGTATATAACCATATTACTCAAACATATATTGAGAATATATATAAAATTCAGACATTCTTGAACCTAAACCCTAGATCAACTACTACTACAGATCCAACACAAGATTATGTAACCCAAAAACTACAGGGATATAATAGGCTTATAGCCCAGCCAAAAACAAAAGCAAACCTAGTAAAAACATGTTACAACTACGGACTACTTAGCACAGTATATACCCATGACGGAGAAGAAATAATTGGAATACCAGAGCTATACAAAGCATTTGTCACCTTCAAGAGAATTACAAAAGGCAACCTATTCTTCATCAAATTCTATACAGCACCAGCGGAAATACTATATGATGAAATAAAACCCATAATACAGGTGATAAAGATAGGACTAACACGAGATATGATAATACCAGAAGAGATAGAGAAACAACCCGAGATACAGAAAATGGAGATACCAAGTTTCTATGCTAATAAAAGAATAATTGGTATAGCAACTATTATTCAAGAACTAGCTAACAATTATCTACAAGGAAATGCTATCTGGAGCTACTATTCCAGAGACCAGTTGATGATATATGCCAACTCGAAGGAACTACGACAAGGAGATATGGATGAAGTCCAGAAATGGATTTTATCATTATTAAAACCAGAAATGCAACCAACTACCAGAGCATTGAAAAAAGAATTTATTTCAAACGAGTTATTAACAAGATACTGCAAACTAGTAGGACACAAATATCCAGACCACATATGTTCAAAGTGCAACGGAGATGATAACTATGTACCAGAAGTCCAACTAGAATGAAGGTATCAACAAGAAGACAAAAGAAGAAGACAACTACTGGAAACATATAATGTAAAGTAAATAGTACTAGTCGCATTCATGAACAGTAAAGGTCGTTCATGAATAGTAAGAGTCATAAAGTAAATAGTATATGTCATAATCATGAACAGTAAAGGTCGTTCATGAATAGTAAGAGTCATAAAGTAAATAGTATATGTCATAATCATGAACAGTAAAGGTCGTTCATGAATAGTAGGAGTCATTTGTAAACAGTAAGAGTCGTTTTAATTTTCTTTATATAGAATGTAAATCCGAGGAAGGAGGACATCCTCACCCTTACCTTCTCTCTCTAATATTCTCTCTTATCTTCTCTCTTGTAAGAAATATCTGAGTTATTTACAAGTATCTAAAACAGCTATGGAGCATTCAAACGAGTTACAAAACCAGGTAAGTTTATTTATAATCATGTTTAACTAAACTCTTATATTCCTTATAATCTCTTAAATATCATAATTGTTTATCATGTTATAGTACTGTTATAAAGAACATCTTGAGAAAGTTTGCCTGTCTAATAATGCTGAGAGTAGTTAAGCCCAGACTATGCCATCCTAAAGTGGAAACCAGTAGGCAAGGAAGCCGTTTAGGGGAGTACACAGAGTTGAGGCGCTGTTAGGGTAAATGATTGAAGCATGAAAAACATGGTAGTGACCAGAAAAGATTGTTCAGTATAACTTATTAAAATATGATAAACTCTATGATAAACAAAGAGGTTAGAGGGAATATGTTTAGTAAACACATGATAAGGATAAATAATAAATCTAAATGAACAACCACACGTATTTATTAGAAGAAAATATTGACTACAAAATACTTATGTTATATATCTTTAAGAGACTTAATAACGATGTTAAAAGAAAAATTTACGATATTTTAGTTACTTTTGAAATAATATATGTAATGGAACAAGCATTTACGGAACTAATTGTATCACATGAAATAGATATATTAGATCTATATGAACTAGATTTATATTCAGACTAATGATCACATATCAAGTTAATAAAATCTGTTTATAAATGAAACATAACACTTTTCATTATATAAGATTCTATAATACCCAGAAATGGAAACTTCTTAAAAACCTCAATAACATAAATAGAAAAATAGATTGTGTTAAATACAATATTAAAACCTGCAAAGATATTATTAGATATAATAAATTACGTAATAAAGCTTTATTAACTATAGAAAATGAAATTGAATTTTATGAAGATAAACTTGAAAGTTATCAACACAGAAAAGAAATAACACTGAGAAATATAGAAACCATGGATATATGTATCAACAGGTATACATCTCAGTATTAATATGAACAAATCAAAAATTGATAGTTACAAATATTTTAAGTACTGGTTAGAAATTCTAAAACATATAAATATGTCAAAAATAATATTAGAAAAAAATATAGAAGAATATCAAAAAACTAAAGATATTAAATACTTAGAATACACACTTGAAAATATAAAAGAAATTTCAAGGTTAATTTCGCTAGCTACAGATAATCATGAAAAAGCATTTAATTCCACAACTACATAAAAAAGATCCTATGAAAAATATACATAGAATATGAATACTTAAGTATCACAAAAATAAACAAAGCTAGGCTGTCTAAATTAATCGATATAATATCTAAAACAGAATATAAATATGTTTGTTATCTAAAGGATAAAAGATGAATAAAGAAGAATTCGCACTAGAAGAGAAAACATATGAGAATCCAGAAGGATTAAAAATAACAATAATATTTTCCAACTTAGGAAGAAGATATAAAAAAATAGGAAATAACCTAAACTTAATGTTAGAAAAAGAAACTGTAAAACTAGAGGATAGTTTAACCGCCATGGTTAGAATAACAAAAGAAAACGAAGAAATAGATAGAAAACGAGAGATTAAAGAAATACAACAGCAAGCTAAAGAAAAAATACAACAGATAGAGGAAGTAAAAAACACTAAAATAACAGAATTAGAAAAAGAATTAGAGATGCTAAAACAGATGTATGCAAATAAACTAAAAGAAAAGGAAAAACGTAAAGAAGAAGAAGAAGAACTAAAACTAACAAATGAGATAGAAAGATTCAAATTACAGTTAGAAGAAGTACAGGAGAGTCCATCAAAAATAAGTATAAACGAAATAAATGACCAAAGTGATAAAGACACAGAACTAGGAGAAAACTATTCAGAAACAAGTGAAACATACACAGAACTTATAGAAAAAACAGAAAAGATAAAAATAAACCCAGAAATAAATACAGGAGATATGAACGAGGATAAACCAAGCACATCAGGAGTAAAAAATCCAAAACAATTAAACCCAACCTATTACAGAGTAAGTTATGATGCATATGATAGAAACAAAACATTATGGGATAAAAGGTTAAATAAGAAATGGGCACCAAGACAGATAACTGAACAATATAATTTTTTAGATCTAGATTGTGTAGCAGATATAAATAAAACAATACAATTATGGATAGGATATATCTCAAAACAACTAATAGATAATAAAATAGCAATAGCGGAAACACCAGGATATATAGAAAGAACATTAATAGGAACTGTAAAATTATGGTTACAAAATTTATCAAGTGAAAGCTTAGACACATTAAGGAGTAATAAAAAACTTGACGGTACAACTACAACAACAGTTACAGATATATTAAATAAATATGAAATAGCAATAAGAAATGAATTTAGTAGTATGACAACAGAAGTAGAAGAACAAAATAAAGAAAAAATTACAAATAGGAATTTAATGACAAAATTAGCAATATGTAATATGTGTTATATAGATGAATATACTTGTGCATTTAGAGACTATTATTATAAAGGAACATATAGTCCAGATGAAAGTAAAGAGATAAGAAAATTATATTTTACAAAATTACCAGAACCCTTTAGCTCAAAAATAATAAAAAATTGGAACGAAGCAGGACTAGCAGATACATTAGGAGCAAGGATAAAATTTCTACAAAACTGGTTTATAGAATTATGTGAAAAATATAAAGAAAACATGAAAATGGAAAAAATATTAGTAAAAAATTTGGCATGTTGCAAAAGTAGAATAGCACCCCAATTTGGCTGCACAGATAAATATTACAAAAAAGAAGGAAAGAAAAAGAAATTTAAATCAAAATATTCAAAATATAAATATAGGAAACCAAGAAGAAGATATTATGTAAAAAATTATAAACATAAAAAACCATATAGGAAAAAGAAAAAACTAACAGAGTGTACTTGCTATAATTGTGGAAAGCTAGGACACTTAGCCAAAGATTGTAAATTACCAAAAAACCCAAAGAAGAAACAAATTACCGAAATACTAATTGATAATGATAAATATACACAAATAGAATATGTAGATTATGAATTAAGCAGTGAAGACAGCATATATGAGATATCAGAAAATGAGTTCTCTGAAAATGAAATAAACAAGGATATAGAAGAGTCAGATGAAGAAAATTATGACTGAAAAAGATATACAAATTATACAACAAGAAGAACACCAAGATGAACAATCTTCAGAACAAAAAATAATATTTGACGCTAATATATTTGAACAAATAAAAGGAAAAGAATTGGATCTAAGTATAGACAAAATATTAGAAGTACCAACAATAAAGAATTGGTTTAAAAGACAAAAAGAAGAATACTATGTAGTAAGCCAAAGAGAACATATAATAGATTGTAAATACATCAAAGGTAAAGCACAAATACCAATTTTAAATAAAAGACTACTAAATAAAGAAATACAAGATATAAAAGCAAAAAATCCAATAAAATATGTACACTTAGGAGGAACGGAGATCCTAATAAAAGCATGTTTTAGGGAAGGAATAGATACCCCTATAGAAATATACTTGGCAGATGATAGGATTGTACAACCTATAGAAAAGAGTATAATAACTTGGACTGGGCTGAAACTGCAAATTTGAGGTTAACACAACTCAATGAAATGGAGGAATTTTGTTTCCATGCATATGAAAGTGCAGCTATGTATAAAGAAAGTATGAAGTTCTTCCACGACAAAAAGATCTTGAAAAGGGAGTTTAAGTCGGGTGACTTAGTTTTACTCTTCAACTCAAGGCTCAAATTGTTTCTGGGCAAGCTCAAATCGAAATGGTCCGGTTCGTTCAAAGTGGTCAATGTCTCTCCTTTTGGAGCTGTGGAATTAGAATCGGAGGATGGGCTCCGAACCTTCAAAGTAAATGGCCAGCGAGTTAAGCACTATTTGGGCACAGATGGAGAAAACCACTTGGTGGAGCAGTTGGCTCTCAAAGATGGTCCGTGCCCGACCAATGAGTGAACCCAAAGAAAGGCCAAATTCATCGTGCCGCAACGTTAAATCAAGCGCTTCATGGGAGGCAATCCATGTGTGGTAACACCCTTTTTGTCCTTTGAATTTTAATTTTTGTTAGATAGATTTAATTGAGCAATTTAAAGTGTGTGTTAGAGTGCAAGGGATACAAAAGATCATAACACTTGGTAAAATTGCGTGTGAAAGGGAAGAAAAGTCACCATGGGAAGTTTGCTACCCATATGCGGTCGCATTTTAACTATGCGAACTGCATTGTAGTCGCAGACCCAGACAATTTATTTGGAAAATTTGGTGGTAAGAATGCGGTGAAGAGGTGCATTTTGCGGACCGCATTTCAATTATGTGATCGTATAGTGCACCGCATTTTGTCCCTCAAGCAACTCAAGTTGAATCCACCGCATAACACTTATTAGGTCGCATAATGTGTTATGCGGTGACCTACCCATCGCAAACCTCCCAGGTAAGTACCCTCGCATATCTTCAGCATTCCAACATTTTCAAAACAAAAGAAAAAAAATTATCAGAAAGGAGAAGGCAAAAAGGCTAGTGAATCAAAAGCGTAAGACAACACATGTGAAATCATCTCCCAAGTGTGCTCATTAATCCATCACTGGTATGTTTTTCCTTTCCCGATTTCATCCTTGTAAGCTTTCGTTTAAATTTTGTTGTGTTTCTCTTATTTTTGTTTCCTGTCATTTTTGTTCTTTTTCCTCTTTGTAGTTGGGTATCTATTCATAATATGAGGGGGGTTCTTGGATAGGTAGTATGTTTGGGGTGCTGGGTAGTGAAACTAGGTCCGCCCTTGTTGAGGGTTGAGTTCAAACATTGAGAATGATGACTTCTGCAGACCGCATAGTCGTTTTGTGGTCCGAATTGTCTCCGCAAAAACGAACCCTATGTGGCTGAAGAAGATGATCAAATGCGGCGACTTTGCGATCGCATAATTGATATGTGGACCACATAGTCACCGCATACTGAGATAGTTTCAATGCTTTTGTAACATGTTGTTTGCGGCCATTTTGCGATCACAGATCCATTTTTGCAATGGACTTTGTGATCGCATAATGTGTTTATGTTTTCCAAGAATTTAAGTATGTAATGGTTATACGAACCGCATAACCCATCACATACCTATATCATTTCAAGAGGCAAAGAGTTTGTGACAAGTTTGCGATCCGCATAGTGGTTATGCGACCGCATAACCTGTCGCGTACTTCAACTTTTTTTGTAGTTTTTTCTGTTGCTGCCTACCATGTTGCTCACAGTTCATTTCTGTGCAGATATGGCTCCCAAAAAACATACACCCTCAGCCCAAAAGAGGACCTCCACCAGTCGTCAAGCACAACAAGCAAAACGTTCATGACCGGACCCTACTGCTACACTTCCTTCCTAGTTTGATGAGGAGGAGACCTTGCCCTCAGTTGACCTACAAGCTGAGGAGACCTGTTTCGACTGATTACTTTATGATTAAACCTTTTTCTTTATTTATCTTGACCGATTCTAAGTTCTTACTGCTTTTTAACTCAACTCTGTTAAGAAGCCCTAATTTCTTAAAGATTTTCTTTACTTGTTTCTGTGTGTTGGGCTGATCTTCTTTACCTGTTTCTGTGTGTTATATTGGTTTTCTTCACTCTGGTTCTGTGTGTTAGCCATGACTACTTGACTTTGTTAAGTTTCTGTTGGTTACCATGCTTCGAATGGGTTTTTCTACTGAGTCCTTAGCCTACTCGCGTCACTTCTGTATGATTCTGTCTGTGAGCACGTGATTTTTGCCTCATACGAATTACTCCAAAATAATTCCCAAAATTAGGTCTTGTCTTTAATTATGTGTTATTTTAGGAATTATTGTGTGATTTTCCTGATTGTTTGCATATATTTGTGGGCATGTTTAATTTTATTAATGCATTAAAAATACAAAAATATAGCATTGGCATTTAAGATTTGATTTTTACATTTCTTGGAATTAATTAATAATTAGGTGTTTTACAAAAATGAAAATTCAAAAAATAATAACATATTTTTGTAATTTTAGTCAAATTGTGTGATTTTCTTTTAATTTGGCATTTAATTATTTGTGATAATTATTAGTTAGAGTTAATTAGTATTTTTAAGCTAATTTGGTGTTTTATAATTTAATTAGGATTTTAGTTTTAAATTTTTGAAAGAAAAAGAAGAAAGAAAAGAAAAAAGAGTTAATAAAATAGAGGAGATCAAATCTAGGCCAAAAGATCCCCAAGCCCAAACAATTACCCAGCCAGACCTGATCCCCAGTCCAGCCCAACCCATTCCCTACCCGGTGTCGTTTGGACACGTTTTGATCAGGACCGTCAATTTCATTTGATCAAACGGCCCAAAGCTTTACCCATTACCCGACCCCGACCCATTTCATTTAAGAGCGATCCAGTCTTTAAATCACTCAAACGACGTCGTTCCAATTAATCAGATGATCCAAGTCGTTGATCTCGTTTGATCAAAGGCCTGGATCCAATTTCACCCCAGTATATATTTGTCCAAACAGACCCCACCCCCCTCATAACCCCCCCAGCTCATCGCTCATCTTCCTCACCCAAACCCTAGAGACCAGCCGCCACCATTCCCCACCGCCTTCCGGTGGCGGCGCCGGCTCCAATCACTCCCAAATTCACACCCCAGAACCACCCCAAGCCCCTCTTTCCAAATCCATGACTCATTTCCCTCGAATTACCCTAGTACTTCTCGAATCTTCAATCGAAGCTGTCCGGTCCCAAAATCTCCGAACCCTAGCCTACCCAGTCGACCCCAAATTAACACCACACAACCCCCATGACTCCCTCATACCAAATCCATCAATGGTTTCCTTCGAATCTGACCGGAACTCGTCGAATTTTAAATCTAAGATTCGAACCTAAAAGTTCAAAATCAGTTTCCGTTGAGCCTGATGACATGCATCGATCCAAGCCTCTAGTTTTTGTGATTAGAAGGTCGACTCACTACAAAACCGATGTTGTTCATTTGTTCTTGATAAAGAACAAATGATTAGCATCAGTTTGGGGTGAGTCAAAGTATCAAAGCCAAACCCAAGTTCGAGCCTGTCCGGTGAGTTCTTTCTTAGTCTTCGTTTATTTACATTACTGTTATTATGATGTTCGTCTTCTCATCTCTTTTTCTTTTCTGGTCAATTTCAAATTCGATCAGTACTCTGGTAAATTATTCTGTTCACTATTTGTTTCTTTAGGATTGGTTTCGTTGATTGTTTCGTAAAGTTGGGATATCAGTAGACCTTGAAGTCGTATTTCGCTTAGTCACTTAGTCAGAATAGTTAGGATTAGTTCAATAAGTTTGGTATTAACCTCTTGTCTAATTATGTCAATGAGAACCGATTAATATAAATAATTCAAGTGTTTACCTACTTAAGAAGTTTCTAATGGATAGTAGGGTTAGGATTGCACTAATTGATTAAATAATTGAGTAGGATAATTGAGTGGACAATGGAGTGGAGGATTAAAGAAATGAAAAGTTGAATTGGTAGTGAAAAATGCACTAATTGAATGCCTATTTAAGGGGATTGATAGAGGGATTCTAAGAAAAAAAAGAGCTTAAGAATACAGAGGGATAGAGTACAAAGATAGATAAAGGAGAACTCAGAGACTTTAAGAGATAGAAAAATCCAGAAAACCAAAAACGGCTGAAGTTCTGAAACTGCACTGATTTCCAGCACTTTTGCTTGATAAAAATTTATCAAATTTTGTATTAAGTGGGTCTTTTTGATCTTTTTAATGAGCTAAATCTCTAAAAGCTTACATTCTGCACTTTAGTTGAGAAATGGTCTGAATTTGGGGGTTCTGAAAGCTCTGCTGTTTGGTTACTGTTTGATTGGTTCTGGGCACTGTTTCATAGCTGTGATTGCTGCTGCTTAGCTACTGATCTCACATTTCTTACTTCCTTTCATTTTCCAGGTATGCTTCAGCATTTGAGTAGCATATGAGATGTAAAGGGAAGTTATGTAGTTGATTTAGATAGTGAATAAATGGCCTCTGTTTTGAATGATTTGTTCATGTGTTTTCTTGTCTAAATTAGTTTGATTACCTGGACATTATCTTATTCAGTCATGACTTATGCCGTATATTTTAGGAAGATGCTTGAACTTTGGTTTTTGTTATTTTAATTCTAGATTAGATGAACTCCTTCTCAAATACATGTGTGTTGGGAATGTTATGAATGAAATTTTAGTTGTTTGGTTGATGTTGTTCATCTAATTTGATTGTTTTTTTGTTGTTGTTAATTGTTAATTGAGTCTATGGTTGAAGTTAATCTTATTTTAGTTGTATGAAATCTCAAATGAGATCTTATATTGAATAAAAATTAGCAATGTCACCAATAGTGAATATTGAGCTATATAGATTTGTGGTTGAACTTTTATCTTGGTTAAAAGACTCATGGACAGAATTGATCCAACAATTTTGCATTTAAATGGTATGTGAGTGTTTATATAGATTTTGATTTTGTTGGGTTAAGAGTTAGTATTTGTTGGTAAACTCAAAAATGAAAAGAATTGCGGCTTTAGATTAAACGAGCATACACAGGGTTTCCCCTTTCTAGAATTGATTTGTTTGTAGACAAAATACTAGTACATGTATTTTTTTATTTTTATTTTTATTTTTGTTCGTATGCCATTTTTGTTAAATCAAGCAAATGATACATTTAATTTCTTTCTTCAACTTTAAATGCTAAAAGGACTATTTGAACACTAGTTAGCAATTCTCATCCTAGCAGAAGCATATCGAGCGTAAAAATGTTCTTTTTGCTTTCCTTTATTAACCATCAGTTGCAATTTTTAGTATTTTATAAACTATAGGCTTCGACAGAAGGATTAGATTTAAGCGTGAGTGACAATTTGGATTTGAAACGTTTTATTACTATACTTTGTTGCTTATTGCTAGGGACATGCTTAGGCCGCCAACACCCAGATAGGCAATCTTTAGGATTTTCGATGTTCGCGTGACATAATTATGATTTCCAAATATAAGTCAAAGTATGCGTTCGCGCAACTTTGGGCGACACAATTTTAGTATTAATAAAATGTTATTAATTCAATTGTGTATACGTTCGCGTGACACGATTACAATATCTAAAAAATGAACACTCGTAGTTTGCTTTAGGCTCGATTTAGACTAGTGTTGTGATTACGTATACGTTTCGCGTAACATAATTGCGAATTTGGTTCTAAAAAGTGACTTGAGGGATTCGTTCGCGCAACTTCAACCAAATATTTCTTAATAAATCGACAAAAGCGTTATTAATCGTGGACACGTTCGCGTGACATGATTTTGACGCGCCAAAAGTGTTATTAATTATGTACACATACGCATGACATGATTCCTTACATGCAAAATAAAACGAATATACGCACGCGTGATTCGTTTCAAGACAATTCTATAATTACAAATAATCAAGCTAAAAGCGGTTATAAAAGCTAAAAATACACAATAAGTTTAAAACGTGTAATAACTCAGATAATTAGGCCAAGTATAAATTGTTAAGCGACCATGTTAGAACCACGGAATTCGGGAGTGCCTAACACCTCTCTCGGGTTAACAGAATTCCTTACCCGGATTTCTGGTTCGCAGGCTACAATACAGAGTCAATCTTTTCCTCGATTTGAGATTCGAACCGGTGACTTGGGACACCATAAATTATCCCAAATGGCGACTCTTAATCTTTAAATAAATGAATCTCGTTTCGATTGTCCTTTAATTGGAAAAACTCCCTTATACACTCCTTCCCGGGTGTAGGAAAAAGGAGGTGTGACAACTCTGGCGACTCTGCTGGGGAACAAACCCAGAATCTCTGGTTCAGGGTTCAAGAATTTGAGCTTACAATAATTGTTATATTTGGCTTTATTTATTATCTGGTTTATTCACATGTTTGGGCCTAATGTGCTAAATGTTGCTTTTTACCGCTGTGATATTATCTAAACTGTATATTAAACTGTTACGAAACCCTTCTTCTTTCTGAGTCTTCTGAATTTATGGTTCACACATGTGCGTGGCCCACCTTTCTGTTAGAAGTCATACCAAATAGAACGAAGTTGGGCCAAGTAACTAGGCCGGGTAGACTTTCGTGCTCCCGGTACGTTGACCCCACTTCGGCTCCAGCTGTCCGCTTGGGTAAGCCAGGCCTAGAACAGTATACCCCAGGTTTTACACTTAGAATAACTCAGCTTCATGCCGGATTCCTAGTAGGAACGTTTGTTTGCATCATGTGCATTTGACTTCGGAGACTCAACGCAGGGGTTGGGTCTGTCTAGGACAGGTGCACCCGAAATGAAAAGACCATCCTGATGCATCTTACTTGCTACTTGTGCATTCATTTGTTTCGGATTTGCATGTTGACCAGCTTATAGGAAAAAGTTAGAAAAGGAAAATCAATGTGAGAACCAAGAAAGAAAATTGGTTGTTTTCGGAAAAAAAAAATCCAAAATAGTTTGAAATTCTGAAAAGAAAAGGAAATGTCGTGTTTCTTTTAAAAATGGTTTTATTATTACGAACTACGTAAGTTTGATTCTCACCGGATGTGAGATACGTAGGCAACCCACATCGGGCCCAACTATTATTAAAAAATAAATAAATAAATAGATAATAAATAATTAAAAATGTGGGTACATAAATGTCATTGTGTTGTCATAAGTAAGGCGATGTCATTCTTGTCCAAAATATGCCGAATGTCCCCAAAAGAGCGCCGGAAGGTTGTTTTTGCAAGAACAGCCACCTTTGGTCGTTTTTTTTTTTCAAAAAACAAAAAAATTTGCCGGTTAGCAAACACAGCCTTTAAACCTTCTTTATCGAAGTGTTTTTTATACATATGAATGTTTTTGATTTTTTTTCAAATAAGTCTTGATTTTGGTTTTTTTTAAATTAAAATCACTCACAGGTACAAAATGAGCACCATCCAAAACCCACCGTCCACAGATGTAGATGAGTTTCTGTTTTGGCTTCAGGTGTGGTGGTATGAGTTGGGAGGAGATGGTCAGAAATGGATCATTAAGTATTTGGGAGCTCTCACAGATATTATGAAAGTTAAACCGCGCAGTGATTTGATTACGGCACTAGTGACTTTTTGGGATCCTGTTCATAATGTCTTTCGCTTCTCTGATTTCGAGCTTACTCCCACATTAGAAGAAATAGCTGGATATTCCGGTTTTGACGGAGATTTGAGAAACCAAAATCTTATATTCCCAAAGGCTCCCTCAGTACACCGATTCTTTGGTCTTCTGAATATCAGTAATCAAATCAGAAAAAGCAACATTGTCAAAGGGTGTTGTTCTTTCAACTTCCTATATTCAAGGTTCGGAAAGCCGGATGGATTTGAAATTCATGAAAAGGGCCTTACTAACAAACAAAACAAGGATACCTGGCAAATTCACCGTCGATTCGCTTTCATGGTGGCTTTTCTGGGAATCATGGTCTTCCCAAACAAAGAGCGGACGATTGATATTCGCATAGCCAGAGTCATACAAGTCCTCACCAACAAAGAACGTCACACTCTTGCCCCAATCATTCTCTCAGACATTTATCGGGTGTTGACTTTGTGTAAATCCGGGGCAAAATTCTTCGAAGGTTGCAATATTTTGTTGCAAATATGGTTGACTGAACATCTCCGACATCACCCCAAGTTCATGCAGTATGGTCCAAGCAAGGACAATTTCATCGAGAGTTATGAAGAAAGAATAAAAGATTATAAATCTCCAGAAGGGGTGGAAGCCTGGATATCTCATTTAAGATCTTTAATGGCAAGTCAAATTGAGTGGACTTTGGGATGACTCCCAGTAAAAGAGGTGATACACATGTCAACCTTGAAGAGTTATTTGCTGCTGTTGGGTTTAAGAAGCGTCCAGCCGTATGCGCCGCAGAGAGTTCTAAGACAGCTAGGGAGATACTAAGTGGTGCCTGATGATGAAGATTTGAGTGTGCAAGTGATTGAACTACACCCCGAAGCCACTCTCCCTGAGGCTTTAATCCAGTGGATTTGGAATGGTTGTCGATACTTGAAAGATGATACCCAAGCTCCAGATCCTGCGAAAGGTGAGATAAATCCGGGTTATGCTAGGTGGTTTGAGAAAAGATCCCGCGTGGATGATGCACCAGAACCTGATCCTAGGAGGCCCATAAAAAGACCGCATGTTCAAGCCTTTGATGACAAAATCCAAGAATGGTTGGCTTGGGGAGAAAAGGAAAGGGGGTACAAAGCAACTATTCATGCCTTAGAAGAAAGCCTGAGGAACCTCAATTTGGAGAAAGACTTACAAGGACAAAAAGCAAAAGGTTAAAAGAAGAGTCTGATTAGTGAGAATAAAACTCTCCGCACTCAGTTTCAGCAGATGAAGAAAACCTCTGAAGCGCCAGTGAGAAGTTGGAAAGATCAGAAAATCATTGCCAATCTGGTGCAAAAAAATGCAAGATTATTACTCCATCTTGACAAAGATGGAAAAGGCCTTAGACAAAGCTAAGGAAAAAATTATACAGTTAAATGAGGAGGCCAAATCTAGTAAGGAACACCAAGTAATGAGATGTAAAGAAGAAATGGCTCAATTCAAGAGAGAGAAGGACTATTGGATACATTCAGAAGCTCAACTCCATGCACAGTTGGAAGAAATGAGAAGGTACAATAGAGAACATCATCACGCAGATATTGATAGGGAGAGAGCCCAGGCAAGACTCGATCAGGCCGGACTTCGAGCTCAATTGGAGTCAGCTTTATATCGCGAAGACCACATAAGAGATATAGCCACCACTCGCCAACAGCAATTGCAAAACCAAGACCAAAATCTCCAAGATTTCAGAGCACAAATCCATGATTTGGCCGTTTATACTTCTCAAAGTTACGTGAACTGCGAAGGGATGGATTATGAAAGGTTTCTAGAGCATGCACCTACTTTTGCCCGTCATCTTGCAATGGAGTTAGAGAGGATGTACCGTACACTAGGAGGTCAGCCAGGTCAAGCCCCACCGTGAGCAGATGTTCCAGTGATTAAAAGCAAAAGATTATGGAGTGAAGCGTGGTCATAGTTGTTGGAACTTTTCATATAATAGTCATGTTTAGTTTAAGTCCATGTTGAGTCTTTTAAATAATTTGTTTTAAAAAGTATTGTCCAAATGTAATGTCATTTCTGTCTTTGTACTGTTTTGTTTGTTAAAATAAATAAAAGTATTAGTAATTGTTTCCACCAGAACTACGCTCGATCTGATTCATGCAGAGTCATGATACGTAGGCAATCTTCATAAGATTCGACCACAACCAAAAGAAAAGAATATAAGGGAAAGGTTAGGAAAAGCTGGGATGATACAAGCAACCAAGCAAATACATGATAGAAAATGGTTAATTGCCTAGGTGCATTGCATCCCAACGTGTAATTGCATATGTGTTAAAATCTAAAAACTAACAAGTTTGTTATTTTCCAGAGAATTCAAGCAGTTAGTTATCTAGAGTATACTGGCACATTATCATTACCAAACCAGATCAAAAGGACCAATACCAAAAATCATGTCTATCCCGGATATCGACACAGGTGTTGAGGTAGAGGAGTTGGACGTCAGTAAAATGAAAGAGGAGATGCTCAAACTTAAGCAACAGATGGCCGAGATGTATCAGGCCTGGTCTAAAGGACAATCACCCCCAGCTTACCCTGCTAACCCTGCTTCCACCCCACCAACGGCTCAAACTCAGGATCATCCTACCACCGATCTATCACTGAGCTTTCCCATTTACCAACACTACCGGGGCACCACTTCTCATACACCACAATCTCCACCCCCTAAACCAATTCCATACCCTCCTCCACCAGTAACTCCTGTCTTCGTGGAACCTCCACCAGCTACACTCCACAAATCTCCTAGCGAGCCTATGTTCCAAGCCCAGGACAACCAATACTACCCTTCAGAGCCCACTTTCAAAGCTCTAGAAACCCATTCATATACTCCTCGCTTTGACCTCCCGATAAAAGCTGATAAACCAGTCAAAAATACTGAACATGAGGAGATGTTCAGGAAAGTTAAAAGCTTAGAACAATCATTCAGAGACATGCGGGGGTTGGGAGGGCAAGTTAGTGTGGCCTACAAGGACCTATGTTTGTTCCCGAATGTGCAATTACCGGTAGGTTTCAAGATGCCCAAGTTCAATCTATACAACGGGCACGGCGATCCAGTAGCCCACTTGAGGGGTTTTTGCAGCAAGATGAGGGGAGCTGGAGGAAAAGATGAATTGTTAATGGCTTACTTCAGTCAGAGTTTGAGTGGATCAACATTGGAATGGTATACCTGCCAAGACCATGGGAGATGGTACACATGGGATGATCTGGCACAAGCATTTTCTTATCGCTTCCAATACAATCTTGAGATTATTCCAGATCGACTGTCCTTGACTAAACTTGAGAAGAAGCACAATGAAAGCTTTAGAGAATATGGTTTCTGATGGAGGGAGCAAGCAGCAAGAGTAGATCCCCCAATGAAGGAAAGTGAGATGGTAGATTACTTCCTACAGGCTTTGGAACCTACTTACTATGTCCATTTGGTCTCAGCTGTGGGAAAGTCATTCAACAAAGTAGTAAAGATGGGGGGCATTGTAGAAGAAGGCCTCAAGTCGAATAAAATCATGAGCTATTCGGCTATCAAAGAAACTACTCAGGTTATTCAGGGTAGCATAGGAGGGATTGGGAAGAAGAAGAGAGAGGAAGCAGCAATGGTTGATTCAAGAACTTGGTCTGGATCTAGAGGTTCACCTTACCACTACAATCAACCTCGATCCCACCAACAAACTTATCACTACAATCTACCCCAACACTACTATCCCCCACCAGAACCTCATTTTTCCGTCCACCATGCACAAGCATACAACCAACCTCCTGCCCATGCTCAATGGCGTGCTCCTGTCCTACCAAATACTTATCCACATCCACGAGCCTACCAAAACACTCCCGGACCAAGTTTCAGGCCTAGTCAAGCACTCAAGGGTGAAAGGTTGTAGAAAAAAAAAACCTTTACTCCATTGGGAGAATCATACACCAGTCTGTTCCACAGGCTAAAACAGCTAGATATGCTAAGGCCGATACAGTCCAAACTGCCAAATCCTCCTCCAAAGAATCTTGACTATACCATCAGCTGTGAGTATTGTTCTGGTACTCCGGGTCATGATACAGAAAAGTGTTGGCACTTGAAAAGTGCGATACAGGAGCTGATTGATACCAATAGAATTGAAGTTCAAGCTCCCGAAGTACCCAATATCAACGGGAATCCGATGCCAGCCCATCAGGAGGCAAATATGATCAAAATAGTGCATGCGGAGAGGGAACCCAAGAAGCCATAACAAACCGTCATGATGATTCGGTCTAGTGGAGTCAAGACAGATGAACAATCAGTAGATGAGAAGTTGGTGCTCAAGCAGAGCAAAAAGAGTGTTGAGCCATCTGTGGCAGTAGAGAAGGGGTCTTTAAGCAGAGTTACAACGAAACAGGAAGGGGTAAAAGTGATTGTACCGGGAGCGGCCAGAAAACCCATCATAATCGTGGAAGGAGCCCGCAGATCGGGTTATTATCAAGCCAGTAACCCAGTTACCAATAATCAACAGTAAGGCTATTCCATGGAATTACGAACGGGTAACGGTGATGTACCAAGGGAAGTAAGTCAAGGAAGAAATCTGTGAAGTACAGGGTTTGACTCGCTCAGGAAGGTGTTTTACTCCCAAGGAGTTAAGAAGAGCTAAAAATAATCCAGCACTAATGAAGAAAGCCGTAACTGAAGAAGAAGCAGAAGAATTCTTGAGGAAAATGAAGCTACATGACTACTCTATCGTGGAACAATTAAGAAAACGCCCACTCAAATTTCCATATTATCCTTATTGATCCATTCGGACGAGCACCGTCAAGATTTAATGAAGATCTTGAATGAGGCACACGTTCCCGATAAGATCTCCGTGAATCACTTGGAAAAAATAGCCAACAAAATCTTTGAAGCAAACAGAGTCACGTTTTCTGATGATGAATTGCCTGTAGAAGGTACTGAGCACAACAGAGCTCTTTACCTCACATTAAAATGTGAAAACTCTATGGTGACCCGGGTATTGGTTGACAACGGGTCAAGCACAAACATCTGTCCTCTCTCTACTCTAAGAAAGTTGAAAATAAAAGATGAGAGGATCCATAAGAATAGTATTTGCGTGCGGGGATTTGACGGCGGAGGTAAAGATTCGGTTGGGGACATAGTGTTGGAGATGACGATAGGGCCAGTCGAGTTCACAATGGAGTTTTAGGTGTTGGATATAGCTGTTTCCTATAACTTGTTGTTGGGTCGACCATGGATCCACGCCGCTAAAGCAGTCCCATCAACACTACACCAGGTAGTCAACTTTGAATAGGATAGACAAGAAATAGTTGTGCATGGGGAAGACATTTTATGTGCTCGCAGCAATGCCATTGTACCAGTCATTGAAGTGGAAGATGACTAGGGACCATGGGTCTACCAGGTTTCGGACACGATGTTGGTAGAGAAAGTTCCGGAGGGGAAATACATTCCAAATCCAAAGATAACCGCCGCATCAGTCATGGTAGCCTATGAGATGTTGAAGAATGGTTTTGTACTAGGTAAAGGTTTGGGCTCATCTTTGCAAGGCATCATACAGCCGGTGTCTCTTCCTGAAAACTTGGGAACATTTGGTTTGGGATTCAAGCCCACTGCCATAAACATAAGAAAGGCCAGAAAGCTAAAATAGAAGACATGGGTCCTTCCAAAGCCAGTCCCACATCATTCCAAATCATTTGTCAAGTCCGGTACCAGAAGTCGCCCGGTAACAACAATTCCCAGTTCTATGATTAATCCTGATGAGGAGTTAATTGAAAGGTTTGAAAAGTTGTTTGATGGTGTGAACATGGTGGAAAGTGGTGAAGGTCCTAGCAACGCAGAAATTCAATTCGTTGGGCCAGAAACAAAGCTTAATAATTGGAAAGCCACTCCTCTCCCCATTCGAAAGGAGTCTTGGTAGTTTATTTTGATTTTCCTTCAGTTTGTCTGGATCATTCCAGGGTTGTAATCTAGATTTTTATCTTTCAGTCTATTTGAAGTGTGCAAACCTTGTTTCATTCAATGAAATGCAGTTTCCCTTTCTTTATCACTCCTGATAGTTTTCTTTTGTTTTTCTTTTCTTTTCTGTATAGTTCTTTTTACGCTGGCTCTAGTGATATGGCATGCATAAGGAATCCTCAGCCCAGTCTTAAAAATCAATCTAATTCCAAAATAATAGTTCAAGAAGTAGGTTGTGATTACGAATCATAATACGATGAGGATGAGGCCTTCGAAGAGATTAGTAATGAGTTAATTCACTTCAAAGAGAAACCCAAACCCAACCTGAATGATTCAGAAGCTGTCAATTTAGGGGACACAGACAATGTCCGAGAGACTAAAATAAGTGTCCACCTCAAGCCAAAGATTCAGGAAGAGTTAATCAAAGCACTCATCGAATTCAAAGATGTTTTTGCATGGTCATATGATGACATTCCGGGCTTGAGCACTGATTTAGTGGTCCACAAATTGGCCACTGATCCAGTGTTTCCTCCCGTCAAGCAAAAGTTGAGGAAATTCAAAACCGATATGAGTGTGAAGATTAAAGAAGAAATCACCAAGCAGTTTGATGAAAAGGTCATTCGGGTCACTCGATATCCTGTTTGGTTGGCTAATGTCGTGCTTGTTCCAAAGAAAGACGGCAAGATCAGAGTATGTGTCGATTACCGCAATCTCAACAAAGCAAGTCCGAAGGATAACTTCCCACTACCCAATATCCACATTTTGATCGATAATTGTGCAAAGCATGAGATAGGATATTTTGTGGATTGCTACGCCGGGTATCATCAGATTCTAATTGATGAAGAAGATGCAGAAAAGACAACATTCATCACACCATGGGGAACTTATTGCTACCGGGTAATGCCCTTTGGTTTGTAGAACGCCGGGGCAACTTACATGAGAGCAATGAATACGGTGTTTCATGATATGATACATAAGGAGATTGAGGTATACGTGGATGATGTGATCATAAAATCAAAGCATCAGGCCAACCACGTTGGGGATTTGAGGAAATTCTTCCTAAGACTTCGCAGGTACAACCTCAAGCTTAACCCTGCCAAGTGCGCATTTGGTGTTCCATCCGAAAAGCTATTGGGATTCATAGTCAGCTGGCGAGGCATCGAGTTGGACCCATCAAAGATCAAAGCCATCCAAGAATTGCCACCTCCGAGGAACAAGACTGAAGTGATGAGTCTGTTAGGGAGGTTGAACTACATTAGCAGGTTTATTGCTCAGCTCACGACAACTTGTGAGCCTATTTTCAAATTGCTGAAGAAGGATGTTGCGGTCAAGTGGACTGATGAGTGTCAAGAAGCATTTGATAAGATAAAAGGATACTTATCAAACCCACCCGTACTGGTTTCGCCAGAACCAGGAAGACCTTTGATTCTTTATTTAACAGTCTTGGAAAATTCATTTGGCTGTGTACTGGGGCAGCATGACATCACCGGCAGAAAGGAGCAGGCCATCTATTATCTTAGCAAGAGGTTCATGGCTTATGAGCTTAAGTACACTCATCTGGAAAGGACATGTTGTGCCCTAACTTGGGTGGCTCGGAAATTGAAGCATTATTTGTCATCCTACACTACTTACCTCATTTCGCGCTTGGATCCGCTGAAATATATCTTTCAAAAGCCTATGCCGACAGGGAGACTTGCGAAGTGGAAGATATTGCTTACAGAGTTTGACATCGTCTATGTGACTCGAGCTGTGATGAAAGCCCAAGCATTGGCCGATCATTTAGTCGAAAACCCGATCGATGAAGATTACGAGCCATTGAGAACTTATTTTCCCGATGAAGAAGTGATGCATATCGATGAACTGGAGCAAATTGAAAAACCAGGCTGGAAACTTTTCTTTGATGGGGCTGCCAACATGAAAGGAGTCGGGATAGGAGCTGTGATTATTTATGAAACAAGGCATCACTATCCTGTTACGGCTCAGCTTCGGTTTTATTGCACCAACAATATGGCTGAGTGTGAAGCCTATATTTTGGGTCTAAGGCTAGCTGCAGACATGGATATCCAGGAAATCTTGGTCTTGGGAGACTCGGATCTTCTGGTACATCAAATTCAAGGAGAATGGGAAACGCAAGACTTGAATCTCATACCGTACCGACAATGTTTACATGATCTTTGTCAACGGTTTTGATCAGTAGAGTTCAGGCATATTCCAAGGGTCCATAATGAGGTCGCTGATGCTTTGGCTACCCTGGCATCAATGTTGCACCATCCAGACAATGCTTATGTCGATCCTCTGCATATTCAAGTCCGAGATCAGCATGCTTATTGTAACATGATTGAAGAAGAACTTGATGGCGAACCATGGTCCCACGATATCAAGGAGTACATCAGAATGGGGATATATCCAGTGCAAGCCACGAGGGATCAAAAGAGAACAATTCGATGGTTGGCAAATGGATTCTTCTTAAGTGGAGGAGTTTTATATAATAGAACACCAGACCTTGGATTATTAAGATGCATAGATTCTAGACAAGCTACGGCTGTCATGTCCGAAGTACATTCGGGAGTCTACGGACCACATATGAGTGGATATGTGTTGGCAAAGAAAATTCTCCGAGTAGGCTATTATTGGCTTACCATGGAACGAGATTGTATCAATTTTGTGCGCAAATGTCATCAGTGCTAGATACACGGAGATTTGATTCATTCTCCACTATCGGAATTGCACACAATGTCGGCACCATGGCCCTTCGTTGCTTGGGGCATGGATGTCATTTGACCAATTGAGCCAGCAACATCCTACGGGCACAGGTTCATTCTGGTAGCCATTGATTATTTCACCAAGTGGGTTGAGGCCAAAACTTTCAAATCGGTGACCAAGAAAGCAGTGGTCAATTTTGTTCACTCAAATATCATCTGTCGATTCGGAATCCCTAAGGTGATCATCACAGCTAATGGTGCTAATCTTAACAGTAACTTGATGGAAGAGGTATGTCAACAGTTTAAGATTACACATCGCAATTCTACCCCATATCGTCCCAAGGCGAATGGAGCAGCCGAGGCAGCCAACAAAAACATAAAGAAGATACTTCGGAAAATGGTAGAAGGTTCGAGGCAATGGCACAAAAAATTACCATTTCCGTTGTTGGGATATCGCACTACTATACGTACTTCGATAGGTGCAACTCCTTATTTGTTAGTATATGGCACTGAAGCAGTAATACCTGCAGAAGTTGAAATCTCTTCCCTTCGGATTGTCGCTGAGGCTAAGATTGATGATGATGAGTGGGTCAAAGCCCGTTTGGAGCAGTTGAACTTGATTGATGAAAAAAGATTGGCAGCAGTATGTCATGGCCAGTTATATCAAAATAGAATGGCAAGAGCATACAACAAAAGGGTGTGTCCCCGAAAGTTTGAAGTGGGTCAGCAAGTGCTGAAACGTATCCTTCCACATCAGGTTGAAGCAAAAGGCAAGTTCGCCCCGAATTGGCAAGGGCCATTTATTGTAACCAGAGTATTGTCCAATGGTGCTCTATGTTTAACAAATATCAAAGGAAAATGTACAGACATGGCCATCAATTCCAATGCAGTCAAGAGATATTATGTATGATTTCTTTGTTATAATTGTTGATTGTTTGTACCGGGCATTGTTTCAAAGATTGAAATGACGAAGGCAATTCGTTCTGCTATCTAAACACTTTACCCTTTGTTCCCCCTTTTTGAGCCGCATTTGTTTCTTTCATACCCCTCTATTGGAATCAATATAAAAAAAAGGAAAAAGAAAGAAAAGAGAAAAGAGAAAAGAAAAGAAGTGAAAAAAGAAAGCATAACAACAAGGAAATTCAGGTGTGAACTACGTTTGACCTGATTCCTGTTAAGGATACGTAGGCAGCCTCATGGCTCGGTCATAGTAAAATAAAATATCAAAAGATCCCCAAGCAAGAAACAGGGGTAGAAGTTGTACTTGTAATAAGAAATGTGATTCCAAGAGTTGTAATTTTAAACCCATGTCAAAATGTTTTGAGCCTTTGATACCCTTTCTTTCTAACCCCATCCAAAAGCCCACATTACGGTCTAAAGAAAGACCCTCCGATCAGTCTTCGAGAGATGCCAAGTTGAGCAAATAGAGGTGATTCATATCAGGATAACACTCTGGTCCAAGCAGGAAAAAAAAGAGAAAGTCTTATTGGTGAAAACCCTCATGGGCACCATGAGGCGACAAAAGCTGAGAGAAATCCAAAAATGAGAGAGTCTTATCGGTGAAAACCTTCACGGGCACCATGAGGTGACGAAAGCTGAGAGAAAGTAAAAATAAGAGAGTCTTATCGGTGAAAACCTTCGCGGGCACCATAAGGAGACAAGGAATTGAGGAACAAATGAATGAGAGAGGTTTATCGGTGAAAACCCTTCAGGGCACACTGCAAGTGGAACAAGGTCCGTAAGTTGGCGGAAAGTAAAATTGGGTTGTGGAAATCTTGGAGAACAAAGTAAAATAATTGGAAAGGAGATTGGTTAAATAGACTGGGCTGATTAATCCAAAATGCATACCATGATCATTGGTGTCAGTGACCCCACTAAGATAAGTTCCTTTTTCCTATCTCCAACAGTCATCCAAATTTGGATTTTTCTTCTTTATTCTTAATTCTCAAAATCGTCGCATTTCATTATTGTTAACTTTTACTCCTCTAAAGCTCTTTCAAGGTTAGCCTTGTTCCAACAAATAAGAAGGAATGTCAAAGTGTACTACCAGATTCAAAATTGCACAAAGCAAAATACGGCTAGGACATGCTGGAGATAGTATGATGAAAAGTGAGACCTAGGGTGTAAGCAAAGGTTAAATTGGTAGAATGGTTCAGTAATGTCATGAGAGATGTATGGTTACGAATAAAAGGGTAAGAAGTGAAAAACAACAGTTGGGGATCCTGCAGTTAAGGATCAGTCATGAGGTCAAAACAGTCCTTTCGACCAGTTCAAGGCAGTCTGTTGAAGCAAAGCATGGAAAAGAGAAAACCATCCCCAGTAAGAATGCCGCAACTAACCACCACGTTTTAAACTGACAAGATTTTCTTTGCTTTGAAACAGGGGCAAAAATGGCATTTATTTCAGGAAGCACCCTGTAAGGAAAGCAAGTACCATGCAGGTTTGATCGTATAAATTCTCAGGACCCTCTTGGAAAATGAAACTTAGCTTTAATTCAAAACATTCATTAGTACAAGATCTAGCATAAGCTCTACTTCGTGAAAATATAAGTTGGTTTGAATTTTTTTAAGACAAGACTCAATTCGAAACTTCAGGACCCTCCTGGAAAATGAGACCTAGGTTAAACCCTAAAACAATCATAAGTAGTAAATATAGGACAAAAAAGGAATATAAGTTGGTTTCAAAGTTCGCATAAGAGTTGTCAGGACCCTCCTGGATAATGGAACATAGTTTAAAATTGGTTTAGATAACAAGATTTAGCAGAAATCATGCCTTTAAAAGATATAGCTTAGATTTAAAATTGTCGTTTAGTAAGAGTTGTCAGTACCCTCCTGGATAATGGGACCTAGCTTTAAAATTCTTATTAATATTTGGTAATATGCTTCAGTTCAACACTCACAGATGCGCCCAGCTACCAAACTGGGGCAGAAAATTTTCTTTTGTTTTGGCTATTTTGTTGAAATCAGGCGTCCACCTAGAGAACAAGGAACAACAGTTGAAGTATCAGCAATCAGGCGTCCACCTGGAGAACAAGGAACAACAGTTAAAGTTTCAGCAATCAGGCGCCCACCTGGAGAGCAAGGGAGTACAATTCAAGTTTCCGCTTTCAAGTTCTTACTAATTTTTGGTAACATGATTTAGTTTACACTCATATATATACCTAGCTACCAAACTGGGGAAGAAATTTTCTTTGCTCTTGTCTATTTTTTTTTGAAATCAGGAGCCCACCTGGAGAACAAGGGAATACAGTTCAAGTTTCATCAATGAGGAGCCCACCTGGAGAACAAGGGAATACAATTCAAGTTTCAACAATCATGAGCCCACCTGGAGAACAAGGGAATACATTTCGAGTCTCAGCAATCAGGAGCCCACCTGGAGATCGAAGGGAAGAAGCAATTCAAATTTCAAATAATTAGGAGCCCGCCTGGAGAACAGAGGAAAGGAAACAATAGTCAAAGGAAGACATTTAAAGGTTCAGCAATCAGGTGCCCTCCTGGAGAAGAAAGGAAAGCATTTCAAAGAATACCATTCAAGTCAGCCACAAAGGAACTTCTGAGGAAAATACATGTCAACGAGGCAACATCAATCACAAGATCAAGCTTGAAAAAAAATCTTTGTAAAACATAGATCATAGCTTAGTCTAGCTTCTTCATTTTTGTCATGGGGTAATAAGGAGGTCAGTAGGCAGTATCAGCAGCAGCAACAGCAAAACCGCAGCTTCATGGTAGTCCCAGCTACCAAAACTTCCCGAACTACATTGACCCGATTTCTTTATAGCCAAGGATATGTAGGAAACCTTTGAAGCAGAGGTTCGGTCAAACCTTTCAAAACAATGCTTCCCACGGAGTGTTCGAACAGGCAAAAATCGCTCGTATCCGCTCACTTTATCTTTGCACGAAAACTCTTCGTGTTTCCAGACAAAGAGGGGCAGCTGTGAGCACGTGATTTTTGCCTCATACGAATTACTCCAAAATAATTCCCAAAATTAGGTCTTGTCTTTAATTATGTGTTATTTTAGGAATTATTGTGTGATTTTCCTGTTTGTTTGCATATATTTGTGGGCATGTTTAATTTTATTAATGCATTAAAAATACAAAATATATCATTGGCATTTAAGATTTGATTTTTACATTTCTTGGAATTAATTAATAATTAGGTGTTTTACAAAAATGAAAATTTAAAAAATAATAACATATTTTTGTAATTTTAGTCAAATTGTGTGATTTTCTTTTAATTTGGCATTTAATTATTTGTGATAATTATTAGTTAGAGTTAATTAGTATTTTTAAGTTAATTTGGTGTTTTATAATTTAATTAGGATTTTAGTTTTAAATTTTTGAAAGAAAAAGAAGAAAGAAAGAAAAAAGAGTTAATAAAATAGAGGAGATCAAATCTGGGCCAAAAGATCCCCAATCCCAAACAATTACTCAGCCAGACCTGATCCCCAGTCCATCCTAACCCATTCCCTACCCGGTCTACCCCTACCAGAACCAAACGACGTCGTTTAGACACGTTTTGATCAGGGCCGTCAATTTCATTTGATCAAACGGCCCAAAGCTTTACCCATTACCCGACCCCGACCCATTTCATTTAAGACCGATCCGGTCTTTAAATCACTCACACGACGTCTTTCCAATTAATCAGATGATCCAAGCCGTTGATCTCGTTTGATCTAACGGCCTGGATCCAATTTCACCCCAGTATATATTTGTCCAAACAGACCCCACCCCCCTCATAACCCCCCCAGCTCATCTCATCGCTCATCTTCCTCACCCAAACCCTAGAGACCAGCTGCCACAATTCCCCACCGCCTTCCAGTGGCGGCGCCGACTCCAATCACTCCGAAATTTACACCCCAGAACCACCCCGAGCCCCTCTTTCGAAATCCATGACTCATTTCCCTCAAATTACCCTAGTACTTCTCGAATCTTCAATCGAAGTTGTCCGATCCAAAAATCTTCGAACCCTGGCCTACCCAATCGACCCCAAATTAACACTACACAACCCCCATGACTCCCTCATACCAAATCCATCAATGGTTTCCTTCAAATCTGACCGGAACTCGTCGAATTTTAAATCTAAGATTCGAACCTAAAAGTTCAAAATCAATTTCCGTTGAGCCTCATGACATGCATCGATCCAAGCCTCTAGTTTTTATGATTAGAAGGTCGACTCACTACAAACCGATGTTGTTCATTTGTTCTTGATAAAGAACAAATGATTAGCATCAGTTTGGGGTGAGTCACAGTATCAAAGCCAAACCCAAGTTCGAGCCTGTCCGGTGAGTTCTTTCTTAGTCTTCGTTTATTTACATTAGTGTTATTATGATGTTCGTTTTCCTCATCTCTTTTTTTTTCTGGTCAATTTCAAATTCGATCAGTACTCTGGTAAATTATTCTGTTCACTATTTGTTTCTGTAGGATTGGTTTTGTTGATTTGTTTCATATAGTTGGGATATCAGTAGACCTTGAAATCGTATTTTGCCTAGTCACTTAGTAAGAATAGTTAGGATTATTTCAATAAGTTTGGTATTAACCTCTTGTCTAATTATGTCAATGAGAACCGATTAATATAAATAATTCAAGTGTTTACCTACTTAAGAAGTTTCTAATGGATAGTAGGGTTAGGATTGCACTAATGGATTAAATAACTGAGTAGGATAATTGAGTGGACAATGGAGTGGAGGATTAAAGAAATGAAAAGTTGAATTGGTAGTGGAAAATGCACTAATTGAATGCCCATTTAAGGGGATTGATAGAGGGATTCTAAGAAAAAAAAAGAGCTTAAGAATACAGAGGGATAGAGTACAAAGATATATAAAGGAGAGTTCAGAGACTTTAAGAGATAGAAAAATCCAGAAAACTAAAATCGGCTGAAGTTCTGAAGCTGCACTGATTTCCAGCAATTTTGCTTGATAAAAATTGATCAAATTCTGTATTAAGTGGGTCTTTTTGATCTTTTTAATGAGCTAAAATCTCTAAAAGCTTACATTCTGCACTTGAGTTGAGAAATGGTCTGAATTTGGGGGTTCTGAAAGCTCTGTTCTAAATTCTGCTGTTTGGTTACTGTTTGATTGGTTCTGGGCACTGTTTCATTGCTGTGACTGTTGCTGCTTGGCTACTAATCTCACATTTCTTACTTCCTCTCATTTTCCAGGTATGCTTCAACATTTGAGTAGCGTATGAGATGTAAAGGGAAGCTATGTAGTTGATTTAGATAGTGAATAAATGGCCTCTGTTTTGAATGATTTGTTCATGTGTTTTCTTGTCTAAATTAGTTTGATTACCTGGACATTATTGTATTCAGTCATGTCTTATGCCGTATATTTTAGGAAGATGCTTGAACTTTAGTTTTTGTTATTTTAATTCTAGATTAGATGAACTCTTTCTCAAATACTTGTGTGTTGGGACTGTTATGAATGAAATTTTAGTTGTTTGGTTGATGTTGTTCATCTAATTTGATTGTTTTTTTGTTGTTGTTAATCGTTAATTAAGTCTATGGTTGAAGTTAATCTTATTTTAGTTGTATGAAATCTCAAATGATATCTTATATTGAATAAAAAATAGCAATGTCAACAATAGTGAATATTGAGCTATATAGATTTGTGGTTGAACTTTTATCTTGGTTAAAAGACTCATGGACAGAATTGATCCAACAATTTTGCATTTAAATGGTCTGTGAGTGTTTATATAGATTTTGATTTTGTTGGGTTAAGAGTTAGTCTTTGTTGGTAAACTCAAAAATGAAAAGAATTGCGGCTTTAGATAAAACCAGCATACACAGGTTTTCCCCTTTCTAGAATTGATTTGTCTATAGACAAAATACTAGTACATGTATTTTTTTATTTTTATTTTTATTTTTGTTCGTATGCCATTTTTGTTAAATCAAGAAAATGATACATTTAATTTCTTTCTTCAACTTTAAATGCTAAAAAGACTATTTGAACACTAGTTAGCAATTCTCATCCTAGCAGAAGCATATCGAGCGTAAAAATGTTCTTTTTGCTTTCCTTTATTAACCATCAGTTGCAATTTTTAGTATTTTATAAACTATAGGCTTCGACAGAAGGATTAGATTTAAGCGTTAGTGACAATTTGGATTTGAAACGTTTTATTACTATACTTTGTTGCTTATTGCTAGGGACATGCTTAAGCCGCCAACACCCAGATAGGCAATCTTTAGGATTTTCGATGTTCGCGTGACGTAATTATGATTTCCAAATATAAGTCAAAGTATGCGTTCGCGCAACTTTGGGCGACACAATTTTAGTAATAATAAAATGTTATTAATTCAATTGTGTACACGTTCGCGTGATACGATTACAATTTCTAAAAAATGAACACTCGTAGTTTGCTATAGGCTCAATTTAGACTAGTGTTTTGATTACGTATACGTTTCGTGTAACATAATTGCTAATTTGATTCTAAAAAGTGACTTGAGGGATGCGTTCGCGCAACTTCAACTAAATATTTCTTAATAAATCGACAAAAGCGTTATTAATCGTGGACACGTTTGCGTGACATGATTTTGAGGTGCCAAAAGTGTTATTAATTATGTACACGTACGCGTGACATGATTCCTTACATGCAAAATAAAAAGAATATACGTACGTGTGATTCGTTTCAAGACAATTCTATAATTACAAATAATCAAGCTAAAAGCAGTTATAAAAGCTAAAAAGACACAATAAGTTTAAAACGTGTAATAAGTCAGATAATTAGGCCAAGTATAAATTGTTAAGCGACCCTACTAGAACCACGGAATTCGGGAGTGCCTAACACCTTCTCCCGGGTTAACAGAATTCCTTACTCGGATTTCTGTTTCGCAGGCTACAATACAGAGTCAATCTTTTCCTCGATTTGGGATTTGAACAGGTGACTTGGGACACCACAAATTATCCCAAGTGGCGACTCTGAATCTTTAAATAAACGAATCCCTTTTCGATTGTCCTTTAATTGGAAAAATTCCCTTATACACTCCTTCCCGGGTGGAGGTAAAAGGAGGTGTGACAGTGTCCATCTGGTTTGCTCATCTTTTGCTTCTTTCTATCGATATGGCTGACCTTACATGTCTGCTATGCCTGTTCATTCTTCTCTATTTATAAGTTGAAGTACAAAATCATGACTCCCTCTTGATTGATCCTGATTACCTTAATTTATGGTTTGATTGCAAGATTTTCTTACAAAATCCTAAAATTTTACTTGGATGTTTAAGTTGATTGATTCCATTGCCTTACTTGTTGGTGGTGCTTCATTCTTGTTTAATCCTATTCTTAATTAGTGTATTTTGTACTTAGACTCAATCATATGCTCTATACTTTTATACCCCTTATATGGTAAAAACCAGTCTTTCTCAACTGATTTTCTTTCCTTGGTATCCATTTAGGCTATAATTCCTTGATTAAAGTGGAGTACTTATATTAATTGGATTCTAATTTTGATTACTTCCATAATTGTGCTAAACCTTTACTTGTTACCTTATTTTATACCTATTTTCAAAGCTATAAATACCCTAAGTCTTTCATTAACAAGACACGAGACTTGGCTTTCAAAAACCCCTCTCTTACTTAAAAAACTCTGTGTTATTCTACTACTATTAGTCGGCTGCAAGCCAAAGCTAATCATTTGTAGACCTTGGTTCTTTCATTTCGCTTACCTCTATCTTCACTAGTATGTCCTAGTTTAATTTAAAGTCTGAACAATAACATGTTTCTATTCCTCTTTCAGTTTCTTTTATTTCTGGCCTGTTTTTACTTGTGGTTTTGTTGTGAAGATTATATCTAAGCATGTTGATATGACTCCCCTCCCTTTAAATTCATGTATTCCCTTTGTGTGATTCAAGCATGCCTGGAAAATTGTATTTTTTTACCTACTGTGCACTTACCACTTTGTGAATCCCAAATCCCCTATCCCTCCTTTATGTCTTCATGACTGGTTTGTGATTATGCCAGTGTCCAACTATCTCTGAGCATATCCATACCAGTCCTAATACTCTTTATGGGGTCAGGTGTCTGTAGTCAATGTATATGTATCCCCGAACCCCCTTTACCCCATGTGTGATCCCTAAATTCATTCACTTGTTGTGTGTGGTCTTACCCTTAAGTGTTTGAACTTTGTTTTACTAATCCAACATCTTTCAACCATCTCTGTTATTAATTGCTTTCAAAATGTACCTTTGAGTCCAGTTTTTTAACAAACTCCTTTCAAACATGTGTCCTGCACTTTCACTCTACTCCTAGTTAATAAGTTATGCCCCCTCTAGTATGTGTACTGCCTTGGGATCCCCTTGAGAACCCTTGGAACTCTGGCATACTGAGGTTGGCTTTCCACACTGCACTGGTTCAATGCTTGGCTATTAAGTATAGATGTAAGCATTGCCCAGGGTCCTTGAGACCCTTCGGGAACTTTGATGCACCTAGACTCTGATTTGTCTATGGAAATAAGGATTGAAAGACCATTGGAGGATTTAGGTAACTATGACCTGATTGCAGGTCTATATAGAATAGCTTCTTAATTTTTATTTCACTTATGTAATTCATTTGTTGGCCTATAATAATTTGTAAACATATATTTGGGGCATTTAGTGAAAGGGTGGGTAGATGCATACTTTATGGGGTAACTTGGGTAGAAATCCTACTTTAGGATTTAATTTCGAATACCTATAGGGTTTTTGTTCCTGTTGAATATGATTGTATTTGCATAGTAGAAGCATTCCTATAGAAACCATGTTCTTAAATCATGTTCTTAAATCCTGCATTTGTTATTGTAGAAACCATGTTTCTAGGTTCCAAGTCATCATGTTTTAAATCAACTCAAGTGTAGATACCATGCCTATAGGGTGTAATTCCAATTTAGCAAGCCTTTCATATGTTACTACTAGTTGACTAAAAACAGTAATACGCCTAGATACCATGATCTAATTCGCAATTATGTTTGGTAATTCGAATTAGCCTAATAGATCAAATGTACCTCGCCTAGTTTACTTCTCAAAACTGGGCAATAACATTTTTTTCTAAAATTAGTGCTTTCAAAACTGCTATAATTTTCATTAGATATCCTGCATATAGGTTTAAAAGGGATTATTTCAAAACTTACTTGTTTCTGCATTAACATAAGTATCAGTCCTGCATGTAGGCAAGTCTTAGGGCATTTTCAAAACTTGCACTGCTCTAAAGCTATTTTTGTCATTCAATGTTTCTGAATCCTAATGAGCTTTTAAAAGATATCCTAGGCAACTACATAATCATTTAGAAATCCTGCTTTAGGACTTTGATTGTTAAAGACCTTATTTGTGGTTGAGTCGTGCTGCATGTATGCTTGTTTGCGGAGGAAACTATGAGCCTTTAATTGCTCCACCTCTGTGAAAGTCCTAAATTGCTTTTCTTTGACTGTCGCCTTAAAATTTTGCCTTTAAGCCTTAGGGTATGTCTAGAACTGACTATAGGAAGAGGTTCTAATTCCCTCCGGGACTATTAAGAAGGGACGAGTAGCAGCACGCAATAGGAATCGACGACCAACACTCGCTTTGCATGACCAATAAGGGGATGGGAAGGGTAGACGTGGGATATGATAACTACACGCTAATGTCACGTGTAGCCCCTCATTGAGGAGTGTTTACTGGACATTGTGTGGGGTGATCCCGTAGGATAAACAACCTAGGACCCCTCTTTAGCCCCTAACCTTCTCCTTGTTTAAAACTTTTCTTCATAATTTGTTCAACCTTTTTTTCACTACTTGACTTGTTCAAACGTACTGCACCTATTTGATTCAATTATTTGTATGGACTAATTTGTAAAAATATAAGTTTGGTCGGGACCCACAGTTGTGGACCAAGAGGGGTGCCTAACACTTTCCCGTCGAGGTTATCTTGAGCCCTAACCCTAATCTCTGGTAATGCAAACTAACCCAAGAGTTAATCACTCTAGGTGCCCTAACGCATCATAATCCGTTAGGTGGCGACTCTTCAAATACCCAATTCTCAAAAAGGAAATGAGTCATTGCACCCCATGGAATGTCGAAACCCAGACCTCTCTCCGCGAGGAGGGAAAAAGGGGGCACGACAAAGGCATTGACTCCTATCTAGTCCTCAGTGACGGCGCTCCAACAGCAACAAACATCTTATGGGGATCACCTGAAGCAGCTTGAGGTGTGGGTTGAGAAGCTAGAGTGGGGTGAGGTTGGTGACTTGCCAAAGATCCGGGAGGATGTTGCCACCATGAAGACTGAACTTCACAAAATGCAAACTTTGGAGTTCGATCTATCATCCTTCCTGCCCAAGGAAGGTTAGCAGGGAGCAGACACAGTAATGGCTGGATTGGATCTTGACTTCTCCACACTGATGATAGACACTGCACCTCAGACCGTCGGGGCTTCACAGCCTCCAGCTCCCCCTGCACGTATTGACATTCCTTCTGAGGAAGATTCCAGACACTCTACAGAGTCCGAAGGTGAGGAGGCAGGCGAGGGGGATACTGATAAGGATTCATGGTTCGAGGAGGATGAGGGCCCTCAAGAAAAGGGTAAGCAGGTTGTTGTCCCTATAGTTGAGGATGAAGAACAAGCAGTGATTCAGAAAAGCACATTCGCTAGCATACATGGTCGCCCCAGCAGATCCATCGACTACGCAACCATTAGCGGGTGAGGCTAGTAGCTCACAGGCCCCAGCTTCAGTGTTGGGCCAGCCAGAGATCCCTCCTCCATTAGTGGAGGTCACTCATCAGGCCGAGATCTCATCGGTCGCAGCTTCAGCATCAGAGGGTGACCCCACCATCATTTAGTCGGCTTCAGACTCCCATAGCATTAGTGCGCCTCAGGGAGCCCCTAAACTCTATTTTACATTCTTATGCATTGGGTTCTTATGCATTGGGGACAATGCATGCTTTTAGTTGGGGGTGGGATAGCCTTGTACAAATTTTTGTGAACCAAACTAATGTACATGTTTTTGGGTTATATAAGCAAACTTCTATATATACTTGTATTGTGATTCTGAAAATATTTGTGTTCTTTGGTTTTAGTACATAGGTTATCTTTGTATATAAAAAAACAAAAACAAGTAGATAGTTGTATGTTCATCTTTAGTAATTAGCAATAAATCCCCCTTAGTTTTTCTTCGTCGGGTTCTTTTCCAAGGGTGTAATAGTAGAACCAGAGAAGTAGAATGAAATATTTTGACCGGTTTAGTGTAATTGTCTAGTTTCAAGCATGTGTTCCTATAAATATCATATACCCTTCCATTAATATAAAAATAATTGATATCAACTATGTGAACTTGAGGCTCGCTCTTTGACTTTATGCTTACCTAGAGTTATACATGTAAATATGATGGAAGCTTCGAGTTGCCAAGTGTTGACTCAAGGGCTAAAACTATGTTGAGCCAAACAGTTCGTGTGCCATGTGTGTGAGTCTTCGTATAAATAATTCTGGTGTTTGCTTCTACCATCTAGAACTTGCCCGGTTAGTTTTTTGATGCTAATGATAATTACATTTGGTTAGAGAAATGACCTTAGGCATTCTTTGTGATTTTGGAAAAACCAGTTAGCCTTTCAAGCTACCCATTGTATAGCTATTATCACTAGTTACCCCATTTGAGCCTTTAACCTTTTCTTTGGCCACCTCGCTACAAACCTTTCCCCTTTTGTAAAATAATTCCATCTTTTGAACTTGTCCCTCCTTCAACATTGAGAAGGAGGCTAAAAGCCTAAGTTGGGGGTGTGGTATCAAGCCGGAAATTGGCAAGGTTGTACTGTGAGTGTGGGAAAGTATACCTCAAGATAGGAAACTATTCAAGCTCCAAAAGCAAAGTAAAAAGAAAAAAAAAGAGAAAAAGAAAAAAAAGAGATGTATGTATATATGTAAATATGGAGTCTTGAAGAAAATTAGAGAGATATGGAAGGCGTATCAATGTGGGAAATTAGGAGCTAAGGAGGGCTATGTGGTTTGAAAAGAAGCAAAGAGCAACAAGAAAGAAAAATGTGAGTAGTGTTCAAGGAGAGTGTAGTCACTTGTACACAAATACTTATCTGACCCTTCCCTAAACCTACATTACAAGCTTAAAAAGTCCTTATGGGATCTCAAACGGAACGATCTTAGAATAAAGTGATGAATTAAAATAAGGGCAAACCTATGGTATTGTATGTTGTAACACTTGAAACTCTTTTTGAGAGTGAGTGTATTTGTGAATTCGTCTCTTTCATTGTAATTGTAAATATTGTGAGTTTGGGACTTTCTTTCTAGTGAGGGCACATGAATTGTATGGTTGGACAGAAGTTGAGTTTTTAATTGAAATGCAAGTGCACTTAGCTGAGGGTAGCATTTTGTCAAATTGGTCGAGGTTCAAAGTTTCACAAGTTGATTAGTTTCTTTTTAAATAATGATGGTTCAGGAAGGGTAAATAAACGAAAGTGCATGCTTGTAGTACTAACAACTAACACCGTCCACTGTCACTATTGTTTCATAATGTTTAGATGGAGTCTAGAATAGGATAGTGTCGTTTTAGTTGCTTGAGGACAAGAAAGAGTTTAAGTTGGGGGTGTTGATGTGCCGGAGAATTTCGGCACATTTAATACGAATTGCTTAGACTTTACCTTGTTTTAAATGCAATTATCTTTTATACTTATGTAATTTTAGTGTTTTTGCAATGTATGAGGTTTAAGGACCTAAGAGCATGGAAATGAAATCAAAAAGCCACAAAAGGACAAGAAAAGAGCAAAATGCGATCGCAGATGTGGAAATGCGGACGACAAATCCAACATGAAGACCGCATAATTCTCAAAGGAATCGCAAACCCCAACAGTTTGTTGGCCAAAGTCCAGTGCAAGAAATGTGGTTCAGTATGCAATCGCATAACAGGTTTACGGGCCACATAATGGACCGCAAACCCGTTGTGAAAGTTGCTAAAGGGGGAAAATGCGATGAGAAATGCGATCGCATATCTACAATGCGGACCGCAGAACGTGAATGCGATGAATGCCTAGAAACTAGGGTTTGGAAATGTGATGGCCATGAAGAGAATGCGGACTACATGTCTATTATGCGACAGATATGCGGTCACATAATTGACCTGGAAGGATATTTTTGTCCGATTTTGGTCCCGAGTTTTGACCCACTATAAATAGATTTATTGGGGTTTTGTGGGGGCATCTTGTCTGGTTTTTGAGCTACAATCCAAGTCCTTAATATTCCTCTCTTTTGGAAGCTTTTGAAGGAAGAATCTTGCACTTTGTAAGCTTTATGGCATTACATATTCTCATCCTTTTGTATTTTAGCATGTGTAGCTAACTTTAAATACTAAGGTTGTGAACCCTAAATAGGTGTTATGTTAATGGGTGTTTAATATTGAATATATGTATAGTGGTTGGTTGATATAGATTTATTTCTCATATTTCATTTATTGTTGGTGGTTGTAAACATTAACAAGTGCCATTAAATTCCTTCTTTACTTGGAAAAGTGAGTTAGAATTTGGTAGAAGGAAATATCAAAGACTCAAGGCTTTAAACCTTGTTTAATAAAATCGCTTAGGAATAAGTGGATTTTATTTTGCATATATTGATTGTTCTTAATTGCAACTCTTTTATATTTGGAAAAATCTAAAGAGAAAATACTATCCAACTATTGGAAAATACCGGGTAGTCATTTAGAAATTATTTGCATATCTAAAGAACCTTCCATTAGAAATATATTATATTAGCACTGATAGCATCACATTCCATTGAATGGGACACAACCTTGGTTTCCCTAATCAAATTAATTACATTCTCAACATTACAATTAGTTATTTCTTCAAATCACAATTATATCATACTCTTGTTACAATTAACCGAATAGAATTACGACTTAAGTCAATTAACACACTACTCGAGTAACCTTTTCACGCCTATTCCCTGTGGGATTCGACCCCAACCTTGTTGGGTCATCATATTTGACACCGACCGCCTTACACTATTTAATTAAAGTGTAATTTGAGTGTATCAGCAGTTAAATAATCTCTCTGCCATGGCACACTCGGTGCCTGAACCATGGCACGGGAACCCTGATGCTGAGAGTTGCTCGATGCTCGAGGGCAAAATCTAGCAATGTGCCCCATATCACCACAAGTATAACAAGCCCTTGGCTACTGAGACTACTGACCTTGACGACCTGAATGACCACCCCAAAAACTTTGGAGCGGCGGTGCATTGATAGGAACTGGTGGTGTACTATAGAACTAATGATCAGAATACTGCATATGAGAACCACAGCCACCTGAAGCACCGTAAGAAACCTGAAGTGCTAACTGAAAAGGCCTAGGAGGATGGCCTCTACCATATGAATCCCTACCTCCAGATGATGCGTCACTGAATCTGCCTGAATGACGAGGCCTCTTGTCAGACCCCTGACCACCTCCTTGCGATAGAACATCTCAACTCTCCTGGCCACATTGGCCACCTCTTGAAAAGAAATCACACTCCATGTCTCTTTATCCATCTAAAGTCGAATAGGCTGAATGAGTCCCTCAATGAACCTCCTCACTCTCTCTCTCTCTCTCAGTGGGAAGTATAAGTAGAGCTTGACGGGCCAAATAAATAAACATGGTCTCATACTGAATAACAGTCATAGAACCCTGCTGGAGACGCACAAACTGCCTCCGATAGATCTCTATTTGTGTGACAGGAAGAAACTTCTCTAGAAATAACTAAGAAAAATGATCCCAAGTCAAAGCTGGTGACCCAACAGACCTAGCCAAACAATAATCTCTCTACCAAGTCTTGGCGGATCCAGACAAGCGAAAATTAGCAAAGTCAACCCCGTTGATCTCCACTATCCCCATATTCCTGAGAACATCATGACAGTTATCTAAATAATCTTGGGGATCCTCAGAAGATGCACCACTGAAAGTGGTAGTGAAGAGCTTGGTAAACATGTCCAATCTCTACAAGGCATCAGCAGACATAGCTGCTCCATCACTGGTCTGAGATACCAAACCCGGCTGAACTGCTCCAACTGGCTGAGCTGTTGGAGTCTGAAACTAGGGAGCCATCTGCTCCGGAGTGCAGGTAGTAGGAGTCTGGGCTCCTCCTCCAGTCTGAGAGACGACTGGTGCTACAGGAAGCAAGCTTGCCCAGGTGACACTCTCCATAAGTCCCACTAGACAGACTAGAGCATCCTGGAGTACTGGGGTAGCAATGAACCCCTCTGGGACCTGAGTTGGGCCCACTGGAACCTCATCATCAAACTCAACCTTAGGCTCCGCCACTGGTGCTGCTGCTCTGGGGTTGAGCACTTCCCCTACCTTGGCCTCTAGCACGACCTCGGCCTCGCCCTCTGTCCCTCGTGGGAGCTGCTGCTGGAGGCTCAAGCTGTTGATCAGTGGATGAGGAAGCGCATGCTCTCCATCTGTGAAAGAACAGAGTAAAAATTCAATTAGCATTGAGAAACCAAACCGCACGACAGGAAATAACAGATGTGAAGTTTTTCCTAACTCTTTAGCCTCTGGGGGATAAATACAGATGTCTCCGTACCAATCCCTCAGACTCTACTAACCTTGTCCGTGAATTGTGAGACCTAAGTAACCAAGAGCTCTGATACCAACTTATCACGACCTGGATTTCCCACCATTGGGAGTCGTGATAGCACCTACTAGTGAAAGCTAGGCAAGCCAACCATTTGAATTATTTACCTTTTCCCATTTTTATTCCTTTAACAATTAAGAGCCAACATTATAATAACAGCAGAATTTAAAAGCGAAAGACTGAAACGTAATGTATTAATAAAGATGCCAATACCAATCCATACATAAACTACCCAAGACTAGTGTCACAATTTCACACACTGTCTAGGAATACTACAAATAAAGTTCTGAAAGAGTTATTACAACACCATCACTGAAATACATAAAGAAACAAAATAAAAGGATAGAAGGAGACACCAAGGCTTGCGGACACCTGCAGGACTACCTCGGATCTCCGAATGGACTGAAAGCAGCAACCCAAAAGCTAAGGTCCAAAAGCGGCTGCACCAGGATCTGCACACAGTGTAGAGTGTAGTATCAGCACAACCGACCATATGTGATGGTAAGTGCCTAGACTAACCTTGGCGAAGTAGTGATGAGGCTAGGACCGAACTACCCAATAAACCTGTGTAGTTAAATCATATATCGCAGAAAATAAAAGTATAAATGTACAGTTAAGGATGGGATGGGGGAAACATGTTACGAGGAAACATCAAATGATAATAGAATGACAACAGGTAAATATAAGGAACACCATAACTCAATTATCAATAAGAATCAGAAATCAAACAAGTGCACGACATCACCCATCGTGCTTTTACTCTCATCCTCACCATAAGAATCAATATAAATTGCACGTAAATGTACATCGTGCAGCACGACATCACCCTTCGTGCTTTTACACTCTTCCTCACAAAATCATACACGGCATCACCTTTCGTGCTTTAACACTCTCGCACCAAAACAATGCACGGCATCACCCTTCGTGTTTTAACACTCTTCCTCGACCAAACAACAATCAAAAGAAATAAGGGCAATGAAATAAATAAAATCACGATAAAATCCCGGCAAGGGAACAATAGTAAAACAATCAATTCCTGGCAAGGGAACAATATCAAAAGCATCAACATCCCGGCAAGGGAGATAGCATTAAAAGCAACAACATCCTGGCAAGAGAGACAATATAATAATCCTCTTCTCTTTTTCACATTTACTTCACAACTTGAGCCAATGCTCTATAAGGTTCAATTGCCAATTTTTTACTTCCACAATTCGTTTTACAACATGAGCCAATGCTCTTCAATATTCACATACCAATATTACTTCCACAAACTTTGCTCAACAATAGAAATCATCACATAAGGCATGAACAATACAAACGGAGTCACATTAATCATAGTATAAGACTGACAAGCATGCTTGACACCAACGTGTAGATACTTGTCACCATGCATATACGTCGTACTCAACAAATAACACATACAAAATAGGACACAACTCCTAATCCCTCAAGCTAAGGTTATACCAAACACTTACCTCGATGCCACAAACACAATTCAAGTCTCAACTACCGCTTTACCTCTTGGTTCCACCACCAATTCATTGTATCTAGCCACAAGTTATTTAACTATATCAATAAACGCTAAATGAATCAATTTTACTGCATGAAAATGGGTTTTCTAAAGTTTTTCCCATAAAGTCAAAAATCGCCCACGGGCCCACATGGTCAAAACTCGAGGTTCGAACCAAACCTGATTACCCATTCACCTACGAACCCAAATATATAATTTGTTTTGAAATCGAACCTCAAATCGAGGTCCAAAATCCCAAAATTTGAAAAACGTAGGTTCTACCCAAAACACCCAATTTCCCCCATGAAAACCCTTCATTTTGAGTTGAAATCATGTGAAAAGATGTTAAAGATTGAAGAAAATGTTAGAAATGACTTACAGTCGATTTGAAGAAGAATTTTTCTTTGAAAAATCGCCCAAGAGAGTTTATGTTTTGAAAGAGTTTGAAAAATGAAAGATTTTCGGCTGTCATGAATTTGCAGGTCGCAGATGTCGCAATTGCGACCAGGGTTCGCAATTGTGAACCCTTCAGAAGACTGGCCTCTTCGCATTTGCGAAGATTTTATCACATTTGCGACCACCCCATATTTCTGAGAGGTTTGCATTTGCGAGGCAGACGTCGCATTTGCGACTTGGGTCTTCCACATTTGTGACCAAATGATCGCATTTGCAATCAGGCCTGCCCAAGCATTCTTTAGCATTTGCAATGCTTTATTCGCACTTGCGATCTTGCATTTGTGAGCCAGGCATCACATCTACGAAGCCTACAGACCTGCAACATACCAGCAATTCCTAAGTCCAAATTTTACTCTGTGGCCTATCCAAAACTCACTCGAACCCTCGGGGCTCCAAACCAAACATGCACACTAACCCAAAAATATCATACGGACTTGCTCGTGCAATCAAATCATCAAAATAACATCAAAACTATGAATTTAGCATATAAATCAAAGAAAATCTCAAGAATTTTCAAAGTTTCAAATTTTACAACTAAGGTTCCGAATCACGTCATATGACCTCCGTTGCATACCAAATTATACATGCTCAACTTTAATCACATATAAAAGCTGTACCGAGCTTTGAAACCAAAATACGTGCCCGATACCATCAAATTCCAAACATATTTCATTTCCAAAAACTCATATATATTCCAGAAAATAATTTTCTTTAAAAATTCATTTCTCGGGCTTGGAACTTCGGAATTCGATTCCGGACATTCGCCCAAGTCCCATATTTTCTTACGGACCCTTCGGGACCGTCAAATCACGTATCCGGGTCCGTTTACCCAAAATATTAATCGAAGTCAACTTAAATTCATTTTAAAAGCAAAATTTATCATTTTTCACAGATTTTCACATAATGGCTTTCCGGATACGCGCCCGGACTGAGCACGCAAATCGAGTTGGGACAAAAAAAGAGGTTTCTAAGGCTTCGGAACACAGAATTTATTTCTAAAATAAGTGGATGACCTTTTGGGTCATCACAGGCATCATCCTCAAGTATAATATTGTGCATGCAAAAGGCGGGGTGTATCCCCTGAATATCAGCTAGAGTCCATCCAATTGCGTTCTTCCTTCTTTGGAGCACCACAAGGGTTGCATCTACCTACACGTTAGTTAAGCACGAAGAAAGAATAACAGGAAAAGTTGAACAAGGGCCCAGGAATTCATACTTGATGTATGAAGGCAAAGGCTTCAACTCCAATATGGGAGGTTCCTCGATTGAGGGCTTTGTTGGTGGAGTCTTTCTGTTCTCAAGGTCCAAGGAAAGTTTCTGGGGTTCATATGTGTAAGAACCCATTCCTTTCAAAGCATTGACATATTCCACCAAGCCTTCATCCTCAGTCACATCATGGTTCAACAACACAGCTTCCAAAGGGTCCTCCACATTTATCACAGCATTGGTGTCTTCAACAATCACCTTGGTCATAAGATCCATAAAAGTAACATACTTCATTACTATTGGGCTGCCTCATTGATTTACAGACATGGAACACAACTTTTTCATCACCCACCCGGAAGGTGAGCTCCTCTACTTTCACATCAACCAAAGCCTTCCCTGTATTTAGGAAAGGTCTCCCCAATATGATCATCACCTCATAGACAACCTTGCAGTTTAGAATCACAAAATCTATGGGAAGTATGAACTTGTCGACTCGCACAAGCACATCATCTATAATCCCCAATGGCCTCTTCATTGTCCTATCTGCCATCTGTAACCTCATGGATGTAGGCCTTGATTGCCCAATCCCCAATGTCTTAAACATATAATATGGCATCAAGTTAATGCTTGACCCTAAATCGCACAAAGCTTTGGCAAAATTGGCACTACCAATAGTGCACGGGATTGTAAAAGCATCGGGGTCTTCTAGCTTTGGGGCCATGGAATGTACAATGGCACTCACTTGGTGTATCATCTTGATTGTTTCACAATTCATGGATCTCTTCTTTGGTACCAAGTCTTTCATAAACTTGGCATATCCTGATATTTGTTCTAGAGCCTCTACCAAAGGTACATTTATCGACAAGCTCTTCATTATATCAATAAATTTCCTGAACGGGTTCTCATTATTCTATTTAGCAAGTTTCTGAGGGTATGGTGGAGGAGGCCTTGGCAAAAGAGCCTTGGGTTTGGGCACTACCATTTCTTGTTGTTTGCATTGTTCCAATTTCCTTGTTGATTTTGATTTCCCCAATTTTCTTAGGATCTCCACTATTGTTATTGATTCAGAGCATTGCCCCGTTGTCATTGGTAATTGCTCACATACTGAACCTTTTTACTTTGCTCATCATACCCATCATCTTGGTTGTAACCACTACTACCTTGCTCATATTGATCCGGATTTCCTTGACTTTGTTGACGTCTATGCCTCCTCTTGTTGACCATCATATTTACCCCTTCCATGGCATTCACTTGTTTTGGCCCCTGTACTTATTTCAATTGAGCTTTGGCCAACTAGTTCATGGTTGTAGTTAACTTGGCTATTGTTTGGCCGTGGTCATAGAGCTCTTTGTGTAGGTAAATGACATTAGGATCACCTTGTGGCACATTAGCTTGACTTTTCCATGTTGAGGAAGTATCAACCATCTTATCAAGTATATCACACGCCTCAGCATAAGGAGTGTTCATAAAGTTTCCCCTGGCGAGTTGGTTAACTACACATTGGTTGGTAGTGTTGGTGCCACGGTAGAATGTTTGCTGGATCATTACTTTGGTCATGTCATTGTTCGGACATTCTTTCACCATCATCTGATACCTTTCCGAGATCTCATGAAGTGGTTCATTTGGCTCCTGTTTGAAGTCAAGTATCTCATCTCTCAGCGTTGTCATATGACCCGGCGAGAAGAACTTTGCTATGAATTTCTCGGCTAACTCATCCCAAGTGGTGATGGAATGGTTGGGCAACCTTTCAAGCCAGTCCAAAGTCTTCCCCCTTAGAGAGAATGGGAAAAGCCTTAGTCTCAACGCGTCCTCAGAAACATTCATTTGCTTGCTCCCCCAGTATGTATCAACAAAACCCTTAAGATGCTTGTGGGCATTTTGGTGTGAAGCTCCGGTGAAGAAACCCCATTGTTCCAAGAGTGTAAGCATCATGTTTGTTATTTTGAAGTTACTCGCCCTAATTCGGGGCGGGACTATGGCACTAGAGTATCCTTCGTTGGGCAACACTCGGTGTGCTGCCCTTGTTGGAGGTGGGGGAGGGTTTGGACTATTATTATGAGGTGGTCGACCTCTCCTTTGTACTTGTGGTTCAGGTTGAATATCATCCACATTATCATTGTCTACCTCCTCCCTCAAAGGCAAATTTCTGGGAGCATCATTGTTAAAGCCATATTGTACCTGAGAGCAATTTCACAAACAAATTAGAAAATCCGAAAGAAAGAAAAAAAAAACACACAAAACTCATAGATATAGCTAAAATTGTGTAGCTCCCCGGCAACGGTGCCAAAAATTGATCGGTTCCAAACTTGCACTACTATAGAGTAGCAAGGATGGTCAATGCAGTTTTACCCAACAAAGGTCGGGATCGAATCCACGGGGAGTTAATAAGTTTGGAGTTAGGTTTATATCCGAGTAGAGATACGGGTTTTGCCCTTAATTGCACTTTCACAAATGGTTGGTTTTGTTATCTACTTCTACTTCTGCTTCTACTTCTATATCATGCAATAGTTAAAGTTAAGTACAATATTTTTGTTTGTTGTTTTCAAGTATTAAAAGGGACTAGGGTAGTGACTTCCACCTAGGTGGATATCTAACGGGTATCGAGAATTCAGGGCAAGCTTGTTATGATTGGGGTCGTGATATAACCATCACACATAAGTGCTCACTCTATACCTCTCGGTAGTTTGAGTAACTTTTCCCAATTTGGCTTTCTCAAATCAAAATAGGTGTTCATGCATAACAAATGATATTGGCTCATGTTAGGTATTACTATCTCTAGGTTTAACCCTTTAATTGGGGTTATCAATCTCTTGAATGCACCCCAATTCCTTGTTAGCCTAATTTTTCTAGACTTAGTCCCTCTTTCTCAAAAAGAGTCTAAGTCATAAAGGCATGAATCAGGGTTTGCAACCACCAATTCTACAATTAAAGCATGAATCAAGCTAAATATCACTAACCCATAAACAATTAAGCCCTAAAATTCAAGACCTATTAAATACTCACACTAGGGTTGGGTCAAAACCCATGCTATGGGTTTAGCTACATATAATAACAGTAGAAATCAAAGCTAAAAATGAAATATAATCCATAAGATTCAAATACAAGACGAAAATCTAAAGATTGAAGATGAATCTACTCTAAAATTACTCAAAAAGGTAAAAATCAGTCGTTCATGTGCTCTCCTAAACAAAACTTAACCTGAAAATCTGAAAAAGATCTATTTATACTAGGCTAAAATTTTTGGACAAAAATGCCCCTGTGGAAGTTTCGCGAGGCAAAATTCCTACTGCGTCCGCGCTTGAGCTCTCGTGGTCATGCAATAACGAGCGTGGTCCACGTTTCTTCAATTCTGGGCTTGGTTTTGACCTGGTTTCACGGACAGTGTAATAGCCACCACCTCCGCGTTAGCTTTAACTGTGGCCATGTAATTTGGATGCGGACCGCGTTCTTCTATTAAGCTTGACTTACAGGGTCTCTGAATGTTCAATCACCTCTCTCAGCGGAAATACCACCGCGGACGCATCAGATATTCTGCGGCTGTGATTTTCCATCACGGTCAGCGGTAGCACTTATGCTCAAAACAGCTTCTCTAAATCTCATTTCACGGGCTGCGTATTTGTAGCCGCCTCAATGGTGGACCTTACGTGGCCGCTATTTTCCATCGCGTTCGGCGCTCCAATCCCAGCTTTGGACTTGTGCAAGTTTAACTCCTTTATGAGTTAATTATGGCTTTTTGCCTCATTTTGACCAAACCCTGCAGACAGGCACATTAAGTCAGTTTTCGGGAATACTTTTACACATTTTTTATCCAAAACCTAAGCAAAAAGAGCATAAGATATGCTAAAATCCATAGTTATCAAGCACATCGGCACAACTCTGTAATCAATGATGGAAATATCAATGTCGAGCCACTCTGAAGCACATATTCCTTCAGATCCCGAACGATGTAGTGACTGACATTCATAGGAATGCCATCAAGGATGTAAGCAATTATTAGGACTCAGGTATATGTGACATCAAACACGTTCCCACAAGGAGACACTCTACTCACAATGATATACAACCACAATTTTGTTTCGGCTGTGAAATCACCACATTTGATGCCTTTCTTCTTTTTAGCCCAAATCACTCTTTGACCTGTAGGACAAAGCTTTGAGACTACACAATCACCATTGTTGCATGTATCTCTTTCTTGCACTGGCTTAAGAGGATGATTTGGGAGCCCATAGACATCATTTATCTCTTCAGCTCCGAATTTGACAATCTTTCCCCTTATTGTAAGTTCATGATTTTGGAAATGTGTACACCTTAAGTTGACTTAAAATTCCCTAACCCATTCCTCATTAGCATTGCACAGAGTAGGGATGAAGTAGGTCCAGCCACGTGAAACTAGCCGGCCATGGAAATTTGGAAGAAGCTCGGCCACTTTGTCCTCAGCAATTCCTTTCTCAAGTTTGAGCTTCGTCTTGAGGAGATTATCATAATAACGGCTATGACAAGAGGTTGACAAGAATCTATTGGTGTCAAATTTCAAATCCTCAGCTACTTCTTCAATTTCATGTTCAAGCATTGCACTGTGGTTCATATTCAGGTCCATTTTAAGCTCAAGATATCTTAAGAAATCAAATAAAGGTTATTTGGGCATTATATTTATCTTAAACAATTAAAATCACATAAACTAGGCCAAAGAACCGAACCAAACGGGCTCTGGAAGCTCCAGTTGCAAAGCTATTGGAATTGCCAATTTCTGCCAGTCATTGCACCTGCGGAAGGTTTACTGTAGGTGTGGCTGCATGTCTGTGAAATGTGTTTTGCTTTTGCGAACTTTCAGTTTTGAACAGACATCACACCTGCAGAATAGGCATTGTAGGTGCGAGGTCGCATGTGCAGCCTTTTCTGCGCATCTGCAGTGTTCATCAAAGGGTTCAAAAGGCCAGTAATTGTCTACTCCTTTCAACTCCAAACATGATTTGGCACATAATTTATACTCAAGAATTCTAAATTAGTGCAATACATGAACAGACCACATGACTCCACATGATTTCAATGCCAATGACAAGATTATTTCACTTGGACATTTCGTCGAGCATATGACAAGCACATAGTGTATTGATTTTTCTTTTAAAAATAATTGGGTGATTAAGACTTCCCCAGTTTCCTTTCAAAATCACCAAGCAAACGCACTACACTCAACAAATTTCTTCACCCTTAATATTAACACTAATTAGAGGGAAATAGAAAATTTGGGGATACGACCATGGAAACTCAGAAATGAAGAAGAAGAAATGAAAAGTAGAAGAGAGGAGTAGATGAGAGAACTGAGAATGATACATGTGTTGTCTTGTGTGTGAGAACTCGAGTGTGATGAGTAGTTTCCTTGTGTGAGAGATGAGAGATGAGAGGTAATTTTGAGTTTGGGGGAAAAAGGATTAAGAATGTTACCTGATGAAATCAGGGTATGGTTCATTAAACCTGCTTGACATACACACTTGCGGTAATAGAAGCGCTTCTGCGAAGCCTCTGCTGTGATGAACTCATCGCTCTTGTGAAACATGCGCATCTACGCCCAGTTGCTTCGTTTTGCGAAAGCGCACCTGCGTACATTTGTCCGCAGGTGCGGTTGCACTAGGGTTCAACTGGAAAGATCTGGGCAGCCACTGTTTTGGCTTGTTCCAACACCTCAAACCCCTTAATTCAACTCCACAAAATTGGGAACTTTGCATATTAGTCAAAAATAACATAACAAACTATTCTAAAAAAGAAAATTTCAAAAACGACTAAAAATTTTGAAAACGAAGGGTTGCCTCCCATCAAGCATCGTATTTAACATTATGGCATAATGCGAATCAACTTTACGACTTTTTTTGCCACTCGGAAGATATGAACAGGGCACCTAACTTGGACTCAAGCTTGTGACCACGAGCAATTGGGGGTGATAGGTAGATGTTCAAGCCAAATGTCAATTGCTTCATTTTGCATTTCTTGGCTTTCATGTGCGGGATGTCATTTTGCCTTCTTGTACTTTCAAATTGCAAGATGTATGGCTTTTGCTTTTTCGCTTCGCAATCCCTCATTGACTCGTGTAGTTCAATTTCCATATCACCACACGATTCAAATATCGATAAATGCTTGGAATGTGACAATAACCTCCCAGCTTGTATTTTTTTCTGGATTTTGACATTCTCTTTTTCCCCCGAACTAGAGTCGAATTCAACCATCTTCTCAACAACACCGGTTGACTCTAATTCTATTTTTTCTCATCATCACCAACAAGTATGTAGTCGATTGGCGGATGTTCAATTCTTGATTCCCCAAAATAAAGCTCACTTTCTTCCTCGAAGTTGGACTCTACTTGACCTCTTTCCACACTTTCAAATTGATAGGCATAATGAGCCTCAATCAATGATTTCATTTGATCTTCCAAAGTTCGGATAGTCTCATCATTTCGATGTAGTGCTTTTTTTAAGTCCTCGAGTTCCAAGCTTTGCTTCTCCTCATTTTTAAGAATGGCCTCCAACATGAGCATATCCTCTCATTTGAGCATTTGAGAGTTTTTCTTGGTTTTGATCAAGTGCCAAAGAAGGATTTTCAGCTTCAACCTCTAAAGAAGGTTCTTGGATATCATTCACTTCCGAGACTTTTTGGACCTCTAAATCTTCAAGCATTTCTCCCATTTGTATGTTTAACCTTTCAAGCGCCAAATCATTTTGGAGACTATTTTCCAAAAACTCCTCCAAGGCATTTTTCTCTTTGTTTCCTCCTTCAAGTAGGCATTCTATCATGAGCTTGAACTCTCCATTTTGGCCATGCTCAACTTCTTCCGCTTCCATCTCCCTATAATTTTCATCACAAAAAATAGAATCGTCATAGCGGAGGATTGGGGAAGGGAAGGACAAATAAGCACAATTATCCCAGTGGCCATTTTAACTACCACACTTATCCCAAATACTTCCCTCATGAGTTTGAGTTTGTGCGCACAATCCCCTCTGGAGAATTTAAATAATTTTGCCACGAGTGTGGTCCTCCATAATAAGGATAAGAGTCATCAAACTATGAATAACTACCATCCGACCAATTTTCATCATATGATGCCTTTTTACAAAAATTAAGAAAATAAACAAGAAACAAATAAGAAAATAAACCAAGATAAAAAAATAATTACAAAAATATTCACAAATTTGGATCAAATCTCTTACGCTTATTTCTCAAACAACCTAATTATGCCAAATTGTTCCCCGACAATGGTGCCAATTTTGATGACGTCCGAATCCACTACTAAAAAGTAAATGGACACGGTCTCATGCAATATAATTTACCCAACTATGAGTCGGGGTCGAATTCCACAGAGAACAATATGTAGGCGATTAGGCGTGTAAGTGTCACGACCCCGGTTCGCCCTCCGTGAGCCATCGTGATGGCACCTAGTCTCTACGACTAGGTAAGCCTAAACTTGCGAATGATAACCAAAACTTGAGGAAGAAAAACAATTTAAAAATAGAAATAAGGCAATAACAGTGTTAAATATGTCGCTCGGCATACACCATATTTATATAGATCTCAAAACCAATATTAAAATCCAAGACCCGGAAACCCATGAATCACAAGCTAAGAAAAAGAAACACTACATAGCTCTAACTTCGAAATATGTCTAATAAGTACAGAAAGTACAGAAGGGCTAAATACTAAAAGGCAGGAATAGAAAGGGACTCCTCGATCTACGAGCACGACAGATGTACCATGAAGTCTCTAAGTAGTCGCATCCCTCAAGGATTGTAGGACTGAGTAGAAGTACCTGGATCTGCCTATGAAAAAACATGCACAGAAGAGGCATGAGTACACCACAGCGGTACTCAATAAGTGTCAAGCCTAACTACTGAGGTTAAGTACAATATAAGGGTTAACAATATGGAATAAAATAGTATAAATAAGTGCAATAGTAAGAAATAACATAGAATTAACAGAACAACAACAACTAGAACAGAGACAAAACAAGCCACGGGAAAATACAACTCAACACAAAGATAACAATCGGGACACCTTCCAGGATACCGTCTTGTAGTCCCAATTACAAATGTCCAGTGGATCTCCCGGGATACCGTCCCGTAGTCCATCATATATATGTCTGAAGGATCTCCCGTGATCCCGTCCCGTAGTCCAACTATCAATGCACAGGGATCTACCAGAATCCCGATCTGTAGTCCCAAATGTAAATACCCATTACTGGGGGAATCTACCGGGTGCATTCCCATAGTTCCATATAACTGTGCAGGGGGATCTACCGGGAATCTAACCCGTAGTCCCAAAGTAAATGTGCAGGGGGGTCTACCGAGAATCTAACCTATAGTCCCAAAGTAAACAGACAAGGGGGAGCTACCGGAATCTCATATCTGTAGTCCCAAAATAAATACACAACAGTAGCAGGAAGATAAACAGAAATAACAAAATTCATATTAAGGCAATAAGTGATTCTAGCCTAGCATGTTGCACATAATTCAAGTAAGGCAGGTTAAATCAAATGAAGCAATTAAGTCACTTAGACATGCTTTCCTAAGCTAACAACAGGCTTAATAGTGCAAGTAATAGAAACAGGAAAGGAAACATACTAGTAAGTACTTAAAGAAAATCGGGTTTCCAATAATTAGCACAAGTACGCACTCGTCACCTCGCGTACAAATCATTTCAATTACCAAATATACCAATCCTAAGGGGAAGGTCCCCCACACAAGGTTAGACAAGCCACTTACCTCGATGCCACGAACACAATTCACGATTCAACTATAGCTTTACCCCTTGATTCCACCACCAATTCGCTCGTATCTAGTCACAAGTTACTTAATTACATCAATAAATGCTAAATGAATCAACCCCAATGCATGAAAATGAGTTTTTCTAAAGTTTTACCCAAAAAGTCAAAAATTACCCCCGGGTCCACATGGTCAAAACCTGAGGTTCGAACCAAAACCCGATTACCCATTCCCCCACGAACCCAAATATATGATTTATTATGAAATCGGACCTCAAATAGAGGTCCAAATCCTCCATTTTTGAAAAAACTAGGTTCTACCCAAAACACCCAATTTCCCCCACGAAAATCATTGATTTTGAGTTGAAATCATGTTAAATGATATTAATGATCGAAGAAAACTAGTTAAAAATGACTTACAATTGATTTGGAGAAGAAGAAGCCTTTGAAAAATCGTCCTAGGGTGTTTATGTTTTGAGAGGATATGAAAAATGGGTTTAAAATCGGATGAGTATAAAATTTGCAGGTCGCAAGTATGGGAAATGCGACAGTGGTTCGCAATTACGAACCCTTACCTATGTTAACATGGGAATGGCGAAACAGGGTTCGCAAATGAATGCTGAACTTTCACATTTGCGAAAATAGCATCGCATTTGCGACTTCACATTTGCGACTTCGCATCTGCGATACATAGGTCGTATTTGCGATCACTGGCCCATTGGCAAATCTTCGCATTTGCGAAGAAAATCTCGCATTTGTGAGCCAAGGTAGGCCTGGGCTGGTTTCGCATTTGCGATCCAGCCTTCGCACCCGCTAAAATTCTGCAATTTTTCTAAGTTTCAAATGCACTTGTGGCCTATCCAAAACTCACCCGAGCCCTCGGGGCTCCAAACCAAATATACACACAACCTCAAAAACATCCCACGGACTTATTCGTGTACTCATATCACCAAAATAACATCAGAAACATCGGATTAAATCTCAATATCAATGAAATGTATCAAAACTTCTTAAACATCAAAATTTGCATTTAAGGTCCTAATCATGTCACATGGATTCTGTTTCTTACCAAACTTCACATAATCATCTTTAATCAAATATAAGACCTGTACTGGGCGCCGGAACTAAAATATGGGCCAGATACCAACATGTTCTAATCAAAATTCACTTTCAAACTTTATAAACAATTTAAGAAAACAAGTTTCTTCAAAAATTCATTTCTCGGGCTTGGGACCTCAGAATTCAATTCCAGACATACGCCCAAGTCCCATATTTTCCTACGGACCCTCCGGGACCGTCAAATCATAGGTCCGGGTCCGTTTACCCAAAACATTGATCGGAGTCAAGTTAACTCATTTTATAGTCAAAATTTATTATTTTTCACAAATTTTCACATATAGGCTTTCCAGCTATGTGCTCGGACTATGCACGCAAATCGAGGTGATGCTAAAAGAGGTTTTTAAGGTCTCAGAATGAACAATTTTATTTTAAAACAAGTGGTCATCACATTCTCAACCTCTAAAACAACTGTTCGTCCTTGAACGGACAGAAGAATGAAGTACCTGAGTCACGGAAAAGATGGGGATAACGGCTCTGCATATCCTGCTCGGTCTCCCAGGTCGCCTCCTCGATCGGTTGACTCCACCACTGAACCTTCACTGATGCAATGTTCTTTGACCTTAACTTTCTAACCTGTCTGTCCAATATTGCCACTGGCTCCTCAATATAAGATAGATCCTTGTCCAACTGGACTGAACTGAAATCCAACACGTGCGACGGATCGCCGTGATACCTCCGGAGCATCGAAACATGAAATACCACATGAACTCTTACCAAGCTGGGAGGTAAGGCAAGCTCATACGCAACCTCCCCCACATGCCTCAATATCTCAAAAGGCCCAATAAAACTCGGACTCAACTTCCCTTTCTTCCCGAATCTCATAACGCCCTTCATAGGCGAAACCCAAAGCAGAACCCACTCTCCAACCGTATAGGAAACATCACGAACATTTCGGTCCATGTAACTCTTCTGTCTGGACTGGGCTGTACGGAGTCTATCCTGAATCACCTTAACCTTCTCTAAAGCATCCTGTACCAAGTCTGTGCCCAATAGTCTAGCCTCACTCGGCTCAAACCAACCCACCAGAGATCTACACCGCCTCCCATATAAAGCCTCATACGGTGCCATCTGAATGCTAGACTGACCCATAGTCCCAAAGTATGGGAGATCTACCGGGAATCTAACCCGTATTCCCAAAGTAAACAGACAAGGGAGAGCTACTAGAATCCAACGTTCGTAGTCTCAAAATAAATACACAACAGCAGCAGGAAGATAAATAGAAATAGCAAGTACTTAAAGAAAACCGGGTTTCCAACAATTAGCACAAGTACGCACTCGTCACCTTACGTACAAGGCATTTCAATTACCAAATATACCAATCCTAAGAGGAAGGTCCCCCACACAAGGTTAGACAAGCCACTTACCTCGATGCCACGAACACAATTCACGATTCAACTATAGCTTTACCCCTTGATTCCACCACCAATTCGCTCGTATATAGTCACAAGTTACTTAATTACATCAGTAAACGCCAAATGAATCAACCCCAATGCATGAAAATGAGTTTTTCTAAAGTTTTACCCAAAACGTCAAATATTGCCCCTAGGCCCACATGGTCAAAACCCGAGGTTCGAACCAAAACCTAATTACTCATTCCCCTACAAACCCAAATATATGATTTGTTTTGAAATCGGACCTCAAATCGAGGTCCAAATCCCCAATTTTTAAAAAACCTAGGTTCTACCCAAAACACCCAATTTCTCCGATGAAAATCATTGATTTTTAGTTGAAATCATGTTAAAAGATGTTAATGATCGAAGAAAACTAGTTAAAAATGACTTACAATTGATTTGGAGAAGAACAAGCCTTTGAAAAATCGTCCTAGGGTGTTTATGTTTTGAGAGGATATGAAAAATGGGTTTAAAATCGGTTTAGTATAAAAGTTGCAGATCGCAGGTATGGGAAATGCGAACAGGGGTTCGCAATTGCGAACTCCGACCTTTGTTAACTTGGGAATTGCGAAATAGGGTTCGCATTTGCGAACCCTTCAGGAATGCTGAACTTTCGCATTTGCGAAAATAGCGTCGCATTTGCGATACATAGGTCGCATTTACGATCACTGGCCCATTGGCAAATCTTCGCATTTGTGAAGAAAATCTCGCATTTGCAAGCCAAGGCAGTCCTGGGCTGGGTTTGCATTTGCGATCCAGCCTTCACATTTGCGAGCCAGGCTTCGCAAATGCGAAGCTTGCAGGCCTGGGCACACAAGCTAAAATTCTGCAATTTTTCTAAGTTCCAAATGCACCCCGTGGCCTATCCAAAACTCACCCAAGCCCTCAGGGCTCCAAACCAAATATACACACAACCTCAAAAATATCCCACGGACTTATTCGTGTACTCATATCACCAAAATAACAACAGAAACATTGAATTAAACCTCAATATCAATGAAATTTATGATAACTTCTTAAACATCAAATTTTGCATTTAAGGTCTGAATCACGTCAAACGGATTCTATTTCTTACCAAACTTCACAAAATCATCTTTAATCATATATAAGACCTGTACCGGGCACCGAAACCAAAATACGGGCCCGATACCAACATGCTCTAATCAAAATTCATTTCCAAACTTTATAAACAATTTCAGAAAACAATTTTCTTCAAAAATTCATTTCTCGGGCTTGGAACCTTGGAATCCGATTTCGGGCAAACGCCCAAGTCCCATATTTTCCTACGAACCCTCCGAGACCATCAAATCATGGGTCCGGATCCGTTTACCCAAAACGTTGACCGAAGTCAAATTAACTCATTTTATAGTCAAAATTTATCATTTTTTACAATTTTCACATACAGACTTTCCGGCTACGCGCCCGGACTGCGCATGCAAATCGAGGTGATGGTAAAAGAGGTTTTTAAGGTCTCGCAATGCAGAATTTCATTTTAAAATAAGTGATGACCCAAAAGGTCATCACAGTAAGAGAATTATCAGTTATTACGTCAAGCCAAACACTTAGAAAGTTTTTGAGAAAATATTTATATATAAATGCGAAAATGCAAACTAACATAGAAAGGAAGTAAAATGATCAATGGCTACAAGTATGCATGCAATGGGAATTACACTCAAGTAACGATCCATTGTATTTCACGATTTTATAAATATGAGTGAGTTTATGTTAATTAGCCTCAGGTAATAATTCTATATTAGCTTCTTTCGAAGATTAACAAGACTTCCTAACTGAATTATCCGTAAAACAATTAAGAGATTAAGCACATCTGTATATGGCTACAAGTAGTTCAATCCTATCCTTAGGTAGAATCTACAAAGTAAAGGTTAAAGCCTCAAGTTCTTGTTAACTAATCTTTCCCAACACCAAATTATCTTTCCCAAAATTAATTTAAAGTAAATGGGCGAGTTCTAGGGTTAGCTAATCCCTTTGGGAACACTAAAGAACAAGAATAATTAAAGAAAAAACAACTCACTTCATAATAAATAAAAATCACTCAATACATAAGCACAACAAGATATTTAATCCACACTTTAAATATGAATATTCCCATAAACAAGATTTAAGTGATAGAAAAAATACTACACAATTAAATATATAATACAAAGCAAGGAAATGAAGAAATAAACATAAATGATTAAGAAATTCTCAACCAAAAGCTTCAAATCTTCAAGACCCAAGTGTGTGTGCTAAAACCCTAGCTCTAAAACTTGTCTTCTCTAGTCAAAAGACTGAAATTAAGCCAAAGATATATTTCCAATAAGCTTAGTCGTGTATTTGTGGGTTTGGAATCGAGAAGTGTGAAATGACAAGACTATCCATAGTTGAAGCTCGTTGATCGCACCTGCGGAAAATCATTGCAGGTGCGGCTCCGCAAAAGGGGATCCCTTTCGCAGATGTGCAAACTGTAGGGAACTGCCTACTTCGCAGATGCAGACGTATAGCCACAACAGCGGCTTTGCAGATGCGGATTATCAACCACAGATGCGGTCACATTGGGAAATTGGTGGCATGCGCATATTCGGGCCTCCACTTGCATAAGCGAGCAGTGTTCTGCAAATGCGGAACCACTTAGGAATTTGCACTTTTTCAACTCTTTTTTGCTCAATTCCACTTCAATTGAGTTCAACTCTCTTCATGGCATCATTTACCTGAAAATTTAGTAATACACACCATAAATAACATCATATTATAATTAACGGATACAAAAAAATGAAGAAAAGAAACTAAAAAAATGGTAAAATCACTACTCATCAGCCGCACCTGGTCATGAAGGAGATGTTCCTCCTCCCCAGTCCCCAGTTCAAGGGAATTTAGGATAAAATTATAATGCACCTTCTAAGGATACATCTACTTCTCCTAGGAGCGCGGACACTTCTCTTCCTCCTGGTTACGGAGATGCTGCAGTTTAGCTTTTCTTTTCTTTTTCCTATTCTTGTATCTTTGCCATTTTGTTTGTAAATAAAGACGCATTTTTGCTCAAGTATTGTTTGAGTCTTATTTTCCTTTGAATATCTATGTAAGTCTTTAATCTCTGCATTTGCTTAAGAATTTTTCATACGTTTTTATTTTATGCTTTGCTATGCATATTTTCAGATGCACTTTCTTTGAAGTACTTTGTTTTCGAGCATTATCCCTTTTACATGAGGGTTTCTATGAGTGTTTGTGCAAATTTGCTTTTTGCGTCTTTTCATATACGTCTTTGGGTGCATTATTTCCCCGAAGGCATTTTGATTTCGATCATAAATTCTTCTGAAACCAACCCTTTAACATGAGGGTTTTCATAAGAGAGGGCCCTCTTATGTTTATGGTGCTCTTGAAGAGGACGTCTCCTGTTCATTAGGGCACTAGCATTTGAAGTACTTGTTTAACTTTCAAATGATAAAGTTAGTTCATTGTTCAGACAAGAAACAAGATAAAAACAAAAGGATTTCATTTCATTTAATTCCTTCTATTTTTAAAATTTACAAAAGGACTTGTTATGCTGAAAAAGAAATTGCCATTGCTTGTGGCTATCTTGTACAACTCGTTTCTATAGTGTCGGTTGTGTGGTCCCCGGTCCCGATGACATGTTTGTATTTTCGGATTTTCATTTCCGGTCGATGAAAGAATTTGTTATGCTGAAAAAAGATATTATCATTGCTTGTGGCTAACTTGTATAACTTGTTTCTATAGGACTGGTTATGCAGTCCCCGGTGCCGATGACATGTTTATATTTTCGAATTTTTGTTCCCGGTCGACATGGCAGTAATTGATGTTGTATCCTCATATCATTCCCTCCCCCCTAATTTTCAAATGCGAAGAATGCGAATTGGAACACTATGAGTCTATCCTCTAGAAGTTTGTGCTCGTGAACAGTTGGGTAACCTCCGTTTGATAGCAAACTTAACTTCTCAGCGGGAATTTGCTATTGAAGCAAAGATTATATAACCGTCCCCGAGTGAAACTTGCTTGTTTGACTTTCCATCGAAGGTCTTATTGCTATTTTCTTCGTAGTATGCTTTCTATCGCCATTTGGGATTAAAACTAAACGAAGGGAAAAAGAGTGCAGCACATACTTTCAAATTGGATATTGTTCATCAGCAATAATATCTTTTGAGGTGCGCCACGTTCCAATTGTTGTGTAATTTGTCTCCATTTTTGTTCTCCAACTCGTATGAACCTTTTCCAGTGATAGTTGAGATCCGGTAAGGACCTTCCCACATTGGCCCCAGCTTCCCTGCATTGAATTTCTGGGTATTTTGGGTTACTTTCCTTAAGACCAAATCTCCTACTTTGAAATAACGGAAATTAGCTCTCCGATTATAATATCGCTCAATTCTCTACTTTTGAGCTGCCATTCTTACACGTGCCAAGTCCCTCTGTTCCTCTAGCAGCTCCAAGTTGATTAACATTGCCTCATTGTTTGATTCTCTATCTGCCTGAAAATATCTCAAAGTGGGTTCTCCCACTTCCACTGGGATTAGAGCTTATGCGCCGTACAAAAGAGAAAAAGGCGTCTCTCATGTGCTCGACTTGGCCATTGTTCGGTAGGCCCATAGAACTCCGGGTAATTCTTCGAGCCAGTTGCCTTTCGCTGCTTCCAATCTTTTCTTAAGGTTTTGAATAATCACTTTATTTGTTGACTCCTCTTGACCATTTGCACTAGGATGATAAGGTGCATAGGTGATCCTTTTTATCTTCAAGAAATTTTGTAATTTTTGTGCCAGTAAACTACGGCCCATTATCCATGCTATCTCTTTTGGTAATGTCATGACCCAAAATCCACAAAGGGTTGTGATGGTGCCAGACACCACTGTCAGGCAAGCGAACAACAATTTACTAGCAATTTCTCATTTTGTCTTTTAAATCATTTCCTTTAAACAAATGAATAATAAATAATAAACTCCACTGAATAAATGAGGATGTCTTTACAAGATTTAACTACTGAAAAATCTTGTGATCATCCCAGAACCCGGTGTCACAAGTGCATGAGCATCTACCAGTGAATGAAATAAAATACAGTGACTGTCTGGAATACAAAGTGGAAAGAAATGAAAAACACAGTATAATACTCTGAAGGGGACTCTGCTGACTGCGGGTCGTCTCGATAAAGGCAGCTCACCTAAGTCTCCGTATCAACCATGCCTCTATGCCGCTAAGCCACTAGCCACATATGAGCCTGTGCAACAAAATGCACAGGAAGTGTAGCATGAGTACAAAAACAACGTGTACCCAATGAGTATCACATCTAATATCGAAGAAGTAGAGATGAGAGGTCAACTTCGACACTTACTAATGGTCCAATAGTAATATTATTAATGTGATGAATCACGAATTTATTAATAGTGCAAGTAATAGAAACAAGAAAGGAAGCATACTAGTAAGTACTTAAAGAAAACCGGGTTTCCAACAATTAGCACAAGTACGCACTCGTCACCTTACGTATAAGGCATTTCAATTACCAAATATACCAATCCTAAGGGGAAGGTCCCCCACACAAAGTTAGACAAGCCACTTACCTCGATGCCACGAACACAATTTACGATTCAACTATAGCTTTACCCCTTGATTCCACCACCAATTCGCTCGTATATAGTCACAATTTACTTAATTACATCAATAAACGCCAAATGAATCAACCCCAATGCATGAAAATGAGTTTTTCTAAAGTTTTACCTAAAACGTCAAAAATTGCCCCTAGGCCCACATGGTCAAAACTCGAGGTTCGAACCAAAACCTGATTACCCATTCCCCCACGAACCCAATATATGATTTGTTTTGAAATCGGACCTCAAATCGAGGTCCAAATCCCCAATTTTTGAAAAACCTAGGTTCTACCCAAAACACCCAATTTCCCCGATAAAAATTATTGATTTTGAGTTGAAATCATGTTAAAAGATGTTAATGATCGAAGAAAACTAGTTAAAAATGACTTATAATTGATTTGGAGAAGAACAAGCCTTTGAAAAATCGGCCTAGGGTGTTTATGTTTTGAGAGGATATGAAAAATGGGTTTAAAATCGGTTAAGTATAAAAGTTGCAGATCGCAGGTATGGGAAATGAGAACAGGGGTTCGCAATTGCGAACTCCGACCTTTGTTAACTCGGGAATTGCAAAATAGGGTTCGCATTTGCGAACCCTTCAGGAATGCTAAACTTTCATATTTGCGAAAATAACGTCTCATTTGCAATACATAGGTCGCATTTACGATCACTGGCCCATTGGCAAATCTTCGCATTTGTGAAGAAAATCTCGCATTTGCGAGCCAAGGCAATCCTGGGCTGGTTTCGCATTTGCGATCCAGCCTTCACATTTGCGAGCCAGGCTTCGCAAATGCGAAGCTTGCAGGCCTGGGCACACCAGCTAATATTCTACAATTTTTCTAACTTCCAAATGCACCCCGTGGCCTATCCAAAACTCACCCAATCCCTCAGGGCTCCAAATCAAATATACACACAACCTTAAAAATATCCCACGGACTTATTCGTGTACTCATATCACCAAAATAACAACAGAAACATCGAATTAAACCTCAATATCAATGAAATTTATCATAACTTCTTAAACTTCAAATTTTGCATTTAAGGCCTAAATCACGTCAAACGGATTCCATTTCTTACCAAACTTCATAGAATCATCTTTAATCATAGATAAGACCTATACCGGGCACCGATACCAAAATACGGGCCCGATACCAACATGTTCTAATCAAAATTCATTTCCAAATTTTATAAACAATTTCAGAAAACAATTTTCTTCAAATATTCATTTCTCGGGCTTGGAACCTTGGAATCCGATTTCGGGCATACGCCCAAGTCCCATATTTTCCTACGAACCCTCCGGGACCATCAAATCATGGGTCCGGATCCGTTTACCTAAAACGTTAACCGAAGTCAAATTAACTCATTTTATAGTCAAAATTCATCATTTTTTACAATTTTCACATACAAGCTTTCCGGCTACGTGCCCGGACTGCGCATGCAAATCGAGGTGATGGTAAAAGAGGTTTTTAAGGTCTCGCAATGCAGAATTTCATTTTAAAACAAGTGATGACCCAAAAGGTCATCACATTAAGAGAATTATCAGTTATTATGCCAAGCCAAACACTTAGAAAATTTTTAGAAAATATTTATGTCTAAATGCGAAAATACAAACTAACATAGAAAGGAAGTAAAATGATCAATGGCTACAAGTATGCATGCAATGGGAATTACACTCAAGTAACGATCCATTGTATTTCACGATTTTATAAATATGAGTGAGTTTATGTTAATTAGCCTCAGGTAATAATTCTATATTAGCTTCTTTCGAAGATTAATAAGACTTCCTAACTAAATTATCCGTAAAACAATTAAGAGATTAAGCACAACTGAATATGGCTACAAGTAGTTCAATCCTATCCTTAGGCAGAATCTACAAAGTAAAGGTTAAAGCCTCAAGTTCTTGTTAACTAATCTTTCCCAACACCAAATTATCTTTCCCAAAATTAATTTGAAGTAAATGGGCGAGTTCTAGGGTTAGCTAATCCCTTTGGGAACACTAAAGAACAAGAATAATTAAAGAAACAACAACTCACTTCATAATAAATAAAAATCACTCAATACATAAGCACAACAAGATATTTAATCCACACTTTAAATATGAATATTCCATTAAACAAGATTTAAGTGATAGAAAAAATACTACACAATTAAATATATAATAAAAAGCAAGGAAATGAAGAAATAAACATAAATGAGTAAGAAATTCTCAACCAAAAGCTTCAAATCTTCAAGACCCAAGTGTGTGTGCTAAAATCCTAGCTCTAAAACTTGTCTTCTCTAGTCAAAAGACTGAAATTAAGCCAAAGATATATTTCCAATAAGCTTAGTCGTGTATTTGTGGGGTGGAATCGAGAAAGTGTGAAATGACAAGACTATCCATAGTTGAAGCTCGTTGATCGCACCTACGGAAAATCATTGCAGGTGCGGCTCCGCAAAAGGGGATCCCTTTCGCAGATGCGCAAACTGTAGGGAACTGCCTACTTCGTAGATGCAGACGTATAGCCGCAGGAGCGGCTTTGCAGATGCGGATTATCAACCACAGATGCGGTCACATTGGGAAATTGGTGGCATGCGCATATGCGGGCCTCCACTTGCATAAGCGAGCAGTGTTCTGCAAATGCGGAACCACTTAGGAATTTGCACTTTTTCAAATATTTTTTGCTCAATTCCACTTCAATTGAGTTTAACTCTCTTCATGGCATCATTTACCTGAAAATCTATTATTACACACCATAAATAACATCATATTATAATTAACGGATACAAAAAATGAAGAAAAGAAACTAAAAAAATGGTAAAATCACTACTTATCAGCCGCACCTGGTCATGAAGGAGATGTTCCTCCTCCCCAGTCCCCAGTTCAAGGGAATTTAGGATAAAATTATGATGCACCTTCTAAGGATACATCTAGTTCTCCCAGGAGCGCGGACACTTCTCTTCCTCCTGGTTACGGAGATGCTGCAGTTTAGCTTTTCTTTTCTTTTTCCTATTCTTGTATCTTTGCCATTTTTTTTGTAAATAAAGACGCATTTTTGCTCAAGTGTTGTTTGAGTCTTATTTTCCTTTGAATATCTATGCAAGTCTTTAATCTCTGCATTTGCTTAAGAATTTTTCATACGTTTTCATTTTATGCTTTGCTATGCGTATTTTCAGATGCACTTTCTTTGAAGTACTTTGTTTTCGAGCATTATCCCTTTTACATGAGGGTTTCTATGAGTGTTTGTGCAAATTTGCTTTTTGCGTCTTTTCATATACGTCTTTGGGTGCATTATTTCCCCGAAGGCATTTTGATTTCGATCATAAATTCTTCTGAAACCAACCCTTTAACATGAGGGTTTTCATAAGAGAGGGCCCTCTTATGTTTATGGTGCTCTTGAAGAGGACGTCTCCTGTTCATTAGGGCACTAGCATTTGAAGTACTTGTTTAACTTTCAAATGATAAAGTTAGTTCATTGTTCAGACAAGAAACAAGATAAAACAAAAGGATTTCATTTCATTTAATTCCTTCTATTTTTAAAATTTACAAAAGGACTTGTTATGCTGAAAAAGAAATTGCCATTGCTTGTGGCTATCTTGTACAACTCGTTTCTATAGTGTCGGTTGTGTGGTCCCCGGTCCCGATGACATGTTTGTATTTTCGGATTTTCATTTCCGGTCGATGAAAGAATTTGTTATGCTGAAAAAAGATATTATCATTGCTTGTGGCTAACTTGTATAACTTGTTTCTATAGGACTGGTTATGCAGTCCCCGGTGCCGATGACATGTTTATATTTTCGAATTTTTGTTCTCGGTCAACATGGTAGTAATTGATGTTGTATCCTCATATCATTCCCCCCCCCCTAATTTTCAAATGCGAAGAATGCGAATTGGAACACTAGAAGTCTATCCTCTAGAAGTTTGTGCTCGTGAACAGTTGGGTAACTTCCGTTTGATAGCAAACTTAACTTCTCAGTGGGAATTTGCTATTGAACCAAAGATTATATAACCGTCCCCGAGTGAAACTTTCTTGTTTGACTTTCCATCGAAGGTCTTATTGTTGTTTTCTTCGTAGTATGCTTTCTATCGCCATTTGGGATTAAAACTGAACGAAGGGAAAAAAAGTGCAGCACATACTTTTAGATTGGATATTGTTCATCAGCAATAATATCTTTTGAGGTGCGCCACGTTCCAATTGTTGTGTAATTTGTCTCCATTTTGGTTCTCCAACTCGTATGAACCTTTTCCAGTGATAGTTGAGATCTGGTAGGGACCTTCCCACATTGGCCCCAGCTTCCCTGCATTGAATTCCTTGGTATTTTGGGTTACTTTCCCTAAGACCAAATCTCCTACTTTAAAATAACGGAAATTAGCTCTCCGATTATAATATCGCTCAATTCTCTACTTTTGAGCTGCCATTCTTACACGCGCCAAGTTCCTCTGTTCCTCTAGCAACTCCAAGTTGATTAACATTGCCTCATTATTCGATTCTCCATCTGCCTGAAAATATCTCAAAGTGGGTTCTCCCACTTCCACTGGGATTAGAGCTTATGCGCCGTACAAGAGAGAAAAAGGCGTCTCTCATGTGCTCGACTTGGCCATTGTTCGGTAGGCCCATAGAACTCCGGGTAATTCTTCGTGCCAGTTGCCTTTCGCTGCTTCCAATATTTTCTTAAGGTTTTGAATAATCACTTTATTTGTTGACTCCGCTTGACCGTTTGCACAAGGATGATAAGGTGCAGAGGTGATCCTTTTTATCTTCAAGAAATTTTGTAATTTTTGTGCCAGTAAACTACGGCCCATTATCCATGCTATCTCTTTTGGTAATGTCACGACCCAAAATCCACTAAGGGTTATGATGGTGCCAAACACCACTGTCAGGCAAGCGAACAATAATTTACTCGCAATTTCTCATTTTGTTTTTTAAATCATTTCCTTTAAACAAATGAATAATAAATAATAAACTCCACTGAATAAATTAGGATGTCTTTACAAGATTTAACTACTGAAAAATCTCGTGATCATCTCAGAACCCGGTGTCACAAGTGCATGAGCATCTACCAGTGAATGAAATAAAATACAGTGACTGTCTAGAATACAAAGTGGACAGAAATGAAAAACACAGTATAATACTCTGAAGGGGACTCTGCTGATTGCGGGTCGTCTAGATAAATGCAGCTCACTTAAGTCTCTGTATCAACCATGCCTCTATGCCGCTAAGTCACTAGCCACATATGAGCATGTGCAACAAAATGCACAGTAAGTGTAGCATGAGTACAAAAACAACGTGTACCCAATGAGTATCCCGTCTAATATCGAAGAAGTTGAGATGAGAGGTCAACTTCGACACTTACTAATGGTCCAATAGTAATATTATTAATGCGATGAATCACGAATTTATTAAGAACAACAACAAATTCAAGTAAGTCACAAAACAGGTAAAAGTTCCTTTTTATTCAAAGTCTCCGGATTCATAATCCATTAGTTAACAATTATCTCAAGTCGGGGAGAGCAAATATCAATATCAATAAATCTCCAGGCAAGCAATACAAGCATGCGCAAAACATGTCGAGGTCGTACAGCCCGATCCAACATAAATGTAAAATGTGTACTGCCGAGGGTCGAACGGCGTGAACCATAGATGCATCTATTACCACGCTCGTGAATCATACATGTGACGCGGTCAAATTTATATAAACAATCATCCTGCTTGCGAATCATACAAGCGACGCAGGTACACATAGTAATACATGCTCAAACAGCCAATTAAGATTTTATCGGGGAACATTTATCCAAATAAAAGCCAATTCTCTTTTAACAATTTAAGAAAATGAAGTTTAATCCTTTTAGAAATTCATTTACCAATTCGATAGGATTTAAGCAATTCAACTGTCAATAAGATTACAGATATTCCAAGTATAGCATGTTTTTGGGTCCTAGACTATCGGGACTTACACATATTAGTAGCTACACACGGACTCTCATCACCTCGTGCATACGTAGCCCCCACAAATAGGAGCACATAACCAATTATTTCACCTATGGGGACAATTCCCTCTTACAAGGTTAGAAAGGAGACTCACCTTGCTCCGAAGATCCACAACCGGCATTCCACGCCCTTCTGAAGACTCGAATTGATGCACAATGCTCCAAAACTAGCCAATAATTATACAAATCCATTAATATATGCTCAGTTACTCATTACAATCCAATTGATAAAAATTTCTAACTCCGATCGAAAAGTAGACAAAATTGCCCTCAGGCCCACATGCCTGGATTCCGAAATATTTCAAAGATAAAGTTTACCCATGAACTCACAAACTCAAATATATGAGTTTCTCTTAATTCATACCCAAAATCGTGGACAAAATTAAAGAATACAAATTTTCTAGGTTTTCCCTCAACCCCAAGTTTTTACCAAATTTTCATGCTCAAATCCGCACCTAATCAATGTATTTAACACAAGATAGGTGGGGTTAGCTTACCTTGTCGTTGATGATGAAAAATCCCACTTGAAGCTCCCCAAAATCGTCCACACCTAATGAAAATTGGGGGAAAATGACCAACCCCCCGATTTTTAAAGATCTTACTACCTCCAGCACTTTCGCACCTGTGGTCACACGACCGCTTCTGCGGTTCTGCAGGTGCAGCCCCACTACCGCATTTGCGGTCCTTCCCAGGACCCTATTTCCACTTTTGCGCTCCTTCTTCCGCAGGTACGGTCCCACTTCTATGGCGACTTGACTGCATCTGCGGTCCCAGCCTTCTCCCTTATCAACCGTATTTGTGCTCCTTTGGCCGCTTCTACGGCTCCGCACCTGCGGCCAAAACTTCGCAGGTGCGGTTATACCAGATATCAGCTGCTTTAGCTATTCTTTCCAACCCCAATTCAATCCGTTAACCACCCGGAATTCACCCGAGGCTCCCCGGGACCCCATCCAATCATGCCAACCAGTCCCAAAAACACATTACGGACTTTCTTGAGGCCTCAAACCATATCAAATAATGCTAAAATCATGAATCGACCCCCAATCCAAGCTTAAGGAACTTTAGAATTTCAAACTTCTACATTCGATGACAAAACCTATCAAATCACATCCGATTGACCTCAAATTTTGCACACAAGTCATATTTGACATTACGGACCTACCCCAACTTCCGGAATTGGATTCCGGCACCGATATCAAAAAGTCCACTTCCAGTCAATCTTCTCAAAAACCTTCAAATTTCTATCTTTAGCCAAATGATTCCAAAATGACCTACAGACCTCTGAATTCACTTCCGATCGCGCTCCCAATACCAGAATCACCACACTGAGCTATTCCCAGACTCAGAATCCCAAACGGACATCGATAACACTGAAATGCACTTTAACCCAAACTTATGAAATTCCTTCAAAATGCTAACTTCCACAATAGGTACCGAAACATTCCCGGGTCTTCCAAAACCCAGTTCGGACATACGCCCAAGTTTGAAATCATCATATGAACCTGCTGGAACCTTCAAATCATGATTCCAAGGTTGTTTACTCAAAAATCCAACCTTAGTCAATTCTTTCAACTTAAAGCTTCCGAAATGAGAATTCTCTTTCCAAATAAATTTCGAACTTCCCGGAATTCAATTCCGATCATGCGCACAAGTCATAATACCTGAAGTGAAGCTGTTCATGGCCTCAAACTACTGAACGGCGCGCTAGAGCTCAAAATGACCGGTCGGATCGTTACATTCTCTCCCACTTAAACATACGTTTGTCCTCAAATGTGCAGAGAACTACACCGAAGTAATCAGAAATCATTGTTTAACACCTCGTGCACCTACCCGTGCTACCACCACTCAGTTGAGCACATTAGCCTTATCAATTCTGATGATATTCTCTTTTATTCAAGCAAATACGCCTTAGAGCCCAATTCCAACATCTGGAATTCTCTGCCAGGCATGTTCCAACATACGCTCACTGAATTAATAACTACACACAGCACCAAACATAATTGCAAATTTTTGCTGAATTCACACCTTGCACCACTTTACTCACAGGACCAGAATAACACTCTCTGATTAAATTAGTCGAAATTCCACGAATCTGATGCTCTCATTGCACCTCATGACATACATAGGTCTTGCTCTAACTCTTACAATACCTCCACGATGGAAGAGATGTGTAGAAATTCATAACCAACTGCCGAATCGACAAATCATTGGGTCTATACTTCTGACAAGAACCATCACCTCATTTTAAACCAAATAATGGTCTTAGCTCCTTAATATACTTCATATAATCAAATTGCACTGATCCTAAATCCAATGATCTTGTCTCACCCAGTACGAACTGCTCAGGGAATAAGCCACCCACACATGACCAAAAGTCTCATATGATGTCGCAATGTGCCAATAGGCTACCAATTCGAACGTGATACATAGGAAAATAAACTCTAAAAAGGAAATCAAATTGCCCAACTCGCGAATCATACATGCAACGCGGTCAACATAATTAAACAAACACCTCGCTCGCGAATCATACATATGATGCGGGCACACAGCTAATATGAGTTTTCCTCAGAAAAATAGGAAACAAAATACATAAAACAGATATGGGGAACTGTACTCAATATCACACTGTTGCGGCGCGCAACCCGATCCAAGCAACATACCCATGGCGGCGTGCCAACCGGTCCACACATAAAATTCACATAAGGAGATACACACCGAGCTAGATTGCTCATTACATCAAAATACCGAATGTCGGTCACCAGCATGTCAAGTGCATAATACCATCCCTGGGGAGACATATAGCGCTATAAGCTACAAACTCAAGCACAACTGAGGTGCGATATACGATCTGAATCTAAAGAGCCATTCTGCTCATATAACATCATCTCTACACAGAACCTCAACACATAAGAAATTTACCAAGCCGTCTCACGACTCACACGGCACAATACATCATTACATGAAATATTTGATGACAAAATAACACCCTGACTACCCTTCCATAAGGAGCGCATGGCTGAAATGAACACATCTGGCCTGATATAGAGCCCATTCACTTTTAAATCCATCCACAGACCTCAAGCTGATTCTGATCACACTGAACCAAGCTAATAACCTTTCAAAGGTCCATAATCACCCCTTTTTTTCATAACACACAAGAACAACCACCATAACCGAAGTAATCCTCCACAGTCTGCAACCCAATAAACCGTGTGCCCTCTAGGCATCAATTCTCAATTTAACGACATCACTACAATATTCATACTTGATTTAACTCTTCAATAAATCAAGTGGCTACATGCCACACTAATACAACCTTCCGTGGAGCATGCTCCCACAACCTTCCATAACAGATAATAGGTCTATACATCCAAACCATCGGCCACACTAACGCTGAAAAGCAATCAAGAATCCTTAACCAGGATGCAAAGCTTTTTTCACAAAACACCGACCTCAGGTGACGCTGAAGACAATACCAACTTACCTTAAACATCGAATCTCCTTTCCTACTCATCCGAGCTCGTGATTCTCCTTGTCAACACCAAACTGCAACCTTGATCCTCACTTCAAATTCCATACCACTCACTGCACGCAACATGCCAATATACGATAGAACATGTTTTTCATCATAACTTCGGAACCACTAATAGATTAACACTTCATCATATAAAAACTTTTCATTTAACTCACTTCAGGAGAACCATAGCAATACACAGGTGTATTTTCATATTTGTGGAATATGCAAATCTCTAAATAGTGGTCTAAGCCACCATAGCCCTTTCGGGATCCGCCTACACATAACAGGCCATAACAGTAGAATACTTCTGAATAATATCAATTGCGGCGGCCGACCGGCCTCACACATACAGTCACAAATCACTTGCATAACTTAGTCCCGCTACAGGAACTGATCACTACCACCAATATGCCAATTCAACTATGGCTAATCAATCTATCTTCTTCCAATTTATCCTTGATTGCTTAGAAATAATAATAACTCCATTCAACACATAACACACCCTATCCGCACTCATTCCGAGTGACCTTGAATCATGAGACCACGCTGTCTCCAATCCCACAAACCGTTTCATACCTCCATTGTGCGCACATTCGCATCCTCAACCAGTATGCCCATTCTGATAATCCCTCTACGAATCAGAAGTCTTTTCTCATTTTCCTCCCAAATGCTACACTACGAGTCAAAACATCATAGAATATTTTGGGCCTCTTCTCGTAATCTTCTACGATAGCTTGATTCTTAACCATACTTATAGGCTCGAAATCATTAGGCACCATACTTTAACCTTTGAATCCACCAGGACTGTTGTTAAGAGCCACTCGCTCTGACTTGGCCCCGAATATAATCAACTTCATGAATCTTCTAGTACATGAATACCCTCTCAATGAAGCACCCGGCAGAATCATTTTCCTTGAGACCCGTATCTATACAAGGCATAAATCCTGAATCCTTCCCCGAGTCTGAACATAAACCAGTAAGGCCAACCATAGCACACCTTTAATAATTCCTTTGTTAAATTACCATTTATGTTCTTTTCTCGCAGTTGTAATAACCCATCAATATGCTAATAACCAGAAACCACGCAAGTAGTTAGCCATGCAACCCAATCCTAAGCGGTGGGACTCTCCCACTTAGCTTGAATCCACTATTACACAACTTTGGAATTCACCAGGATTCTTTATCTCTTATTTACATAACCTTGCACAATCAACCGCAAAAAATCACGAAATCTTTCTGTAAAACCCCCTTTCCATACTCTAAATCATTAACCACATTCGCACGACCGATCTCTTTGTTGTATAATCAATAGAATTCTTCGCAAAAGCTTTGCCAATCCATGCGACCGCTGAGTTGCTCACTGGAGATAACCCACCTATGGAATTTACGTGATGACATCTCCCAACGAAGCTGCATGGGGTTCAATCATTATGACATCAATAACCCATCATGAGTCCGAACTCACTTTCTAGCTGCACAAGTCCATTCACCCCTCGTGGACATCAATTAAATGTGCGGCAACATCCTTCCAATTCAAAGTTATGTTGTATCCTTCTTCATTTCAAGCAGCTCCTTTCTGATATATCAAATCTCCTACCGCATAGTAGCTCATACTTCAAATTAAATCCGTAGACCCCAATCACCAATCACTAAAATTCCCAAATCATTCCAAACTCTCTTTAAGGTGCGTAGTCATCCTACTACAAAGCCCATATGCCACTCCATCACTCTCCCACTTTGGCGAAACTCACCCCTTTAATTGACTACTCGACCTTTGTTTCTTATACCTGGCCTTCTAGAAATTTTAACCACTACTTGACACTCCCCACATGTCATTCCTCATCCTTGGCTACTTAGTTGTTGCCTTACATAAAATCTATCTTCATAGCACTTGAACCCACAAATTGCTACCAACTTTAAATAGTTCTAAAGATTATCTTCCTCGAGCCGTCAACATTAGAAACACTGATTCAATCCTGAACCACCGCACCCCGCGATATCTAATAGTCGTTTCTCCAATATTATTTCACAATATCTTACCCCAACTGCGAATTGCAGAATACCATAACACCGGGGAACTTAACACATACAATCGAGGACGACAGCATTAAATCGCAAATGAAAATCCCATCATGCTTGAAAACACCAAGTCTTGCTACTCCATCGCTCCAAATCTGGACATCCCTAGGCCATTTGCTTTTCCTTTACCGGAAATGAAATATCAGATCTCTGAATCGTGCACTGAGTAGGCTTCTTTTTAAATCATTTACTGCCCCAACACATAGGCAAGTATCCTTCTATGAAGTCGTTATTGTGCGATAACCAATCGTGAGCATCATAGCAACCTGTGCATAGCCTCTAAGCTCTTAGAAGCACAACTACCGAGCCTAAACGATAGAAAAATCCTTACGCAACGCGACGACAATAGCCCAATCCACTATACTGGGAGAAACATCCTGCACCACGTCCGTAGTACCATTACAATTCCTTAATTCTCTATTTATAACAAGTGATTCGGGTCGCGTAAGTTTGAGTAAGAAGGAAACAAGGGCATAAGCCTCAAGGAATTAAATCGCATGATGAGGAATCAAGAAGGGAGGTGCTCCTAACAGTCCTGTAGCAACTCGAAGATTAGACAGACGTCTCCGTACCGATCATCAAGACTCTACTAGACTCGCTCATGACTCGTGAGACCTAAGGGAACCTTGTGCTCTAATACCATGTAGTCATGACCCAAAATCCACTAAGGGTCGTAATGGCACTGGACACCACTGTCAGGCAAGCCAACAACAATTTACTAGCAATTTCTCATTTTTTTTTATTTTGAAATCATTTCCTTTAAACAAATAAATAATAAACTCCACTGAATAAATGAGGATGTCTTTACAAGATTTAACTACTGAAAAATCCTGTGATCATCCCAGAACCCGGTGTCACAAGTGCATGAGCATCTACTAGTGAATGAAATAAAATACAGTGACTGTCTGGAATACAAAGTGGACAGAAATGAAAAACACAGTATAATACACTGAAGGGGACTCTGCTAGCTGCGGGTCATCTCGATAAATGCAGCTCACCAAAGTCTCCATATCAACCATGCCGCTATGCTGCTAAGCCACTAGCCACATATGAACCTGTGCAACGAAATGCACAGCAAGTGTAGCATGAGTACGAAAACAACGTGTACCCAATGAATATCTCGTCTAATCTCTAAGAAGTAGAGACGAGAGGTCAACTTCGACACTTACTAATGGTCCAATAGTAATATTATTAATGCGATGAATCACGAATTTATTAAGAACAACAGTAAATTCAAGTAAGTCACGAAATAGGTAAAAGTTCCTTTTTATTCAAAGTCTCCGGATTCATAATCCATTAGTTAACAATTATCTCAAGTCGGGGAGAGCAAATATCAATATCAATAAATCTCCAGGCAAGCAATACAAGCATGCGCAAAACATGTCGAGGTCGTAAAGCCCGATCCAACATAAATGTAAAATGTGTACTGCCGAGGGTCGAACGGCGTGAACCATAGATGCATCTATTACCACGCTCGTGAATCATACATGTGACGCGGTCAAATTTATATAAACAATCATCCTGCTTGCGAATCATACAAGCGACGCAGGTACACATAGTAATACATGCTCAAACAGCCAATTAAGAATTTATCGGGGAACATTTATCCAAATAAAAGCCAATTCTCTTTTAACGATTTAAGAAAATGAAGTTTAATCCTTTTAGAAATTTATTTACCAATTCGATAAGATTTAAGCAATTTAACTGTCAATAAGGTTACAGATATTCCAAGTATAGCATGCTTTTGGGTCCTAGATATCACGACCCAAACTGATGGGTCGCGACGGGCACCCGGTACCTTACTCAACAGAGTACCAACGTAACGTATATTTCTTATTACATTATCAAATACACATGACATAAGGGCCTAATAGGCCAACATAATTATTTATAACTCAAGACATAGGCCAACAAGGCCGTACAATCTTTCACGTATACGACATATGTCTACAAGCCTCTAAGAGTACATAAATGTCATAAGGTCGGAATAGAGTCCCGCCATACCAAACAATACACGTCTAAATCATACCAGCCAAACAAGCAACTCCAAAGCAAATGAAGCGCACCCACATCTTCCGTTGAGCTGATAACCTACTTGGAGAGCTCTCGACCTTTCTATCGGGACCTACGGGCATGAAACGCAGCGTCCCCAGGGAAAAGGGACGTCAGTACGAATAATGTACCGAGTATGTAAGGCACATAAATAAATACATAATAGACATGGAAGAAATATAGAGTACATGACTCAACCTGTAAGTCTGAATCACTTTGTAAATCATAAATTACTTTTAGCATCATGCATATGCATATGAATGTCATGTCGTGTATAGGTACATGTTTCATAACATCATAAGCCTTTAAGGGCATCCTATCATATCATATCGTCCATTGTGGGCAAAATCATCATCGTATACCAGCTGATCAGGTGGTGGTGCGTATATAACGCCATAAACTTTCCCATATTCCATATACATATATGTACATACATATATACGCGTATATAATGCCGTTTGAATACATACATATATACGCGTATATAACGCCGTTTGAATTATATTTTAGCCATTGTGGGCAATATCATCATCATATACCAGTTGATCAGGTGGTGGTGCGTATATAATGTCGTAATCTTTCCTCATATCCCATATACATATATACGCGTATATAACTCCATCTGGTCATGGGTCAATGCACATGTATAAATGAGTAAAATGCATGAAAAATACATAATAATCTCGATATTTCCTTCCGGATAAACTTTTCCAACTGCGTATTACTCTGAGACCCATGCACAGAAGATAATAAAAATTCTCATGGGGAATCAAGAATATAGACACCCCTACTAATTTTTATGAATAGAGTAATTTATAGAAACTGTGTATTTGCTCGTTTCTTCAGTATAATTTGGACCATGCCAAAAGAAAGAAGGGATAGCCTTAACATACCTAGAGTAGGAATAACTCCGTATAATTATCCCATTGGAAATCTTCGTGGATTGAACTTAGACCCAAAATTTGAATCTAAGAGTCGACGGTTGGCTTAAATGCCAAAGTAATGAATTAATAACTTTGGAGTAAGGCTTGGACGCCTGATGAGCATGAAAAATGCTTCTGCCTTTCAGAAAGCAAAATGTAACAAGTTTGTTTTTGTCTTTGAAATGAGATTTTTGATTTGATAAGACTCAAAGTAACGAATTGACAATTTTGGAGTAAGGCTTGCCATAAAGTCTTGGAAAGTCTTTAATACTTAACTCTTGACAAATGTAAGCATGAATTAATGACTCACTTTATACAAAAGGAGGGGTTGCCACGTTCCCTCTTGGGATAATTGATTAAATTTTTGTCCGCTTATTAGTTATTTGGGTAATATTTTGTTACCCGGTAATTAAACAATTACCCGCATAATTTAAAAATTGCCACGAATTACTTAAAATATTACTCACTTTTCACATACCTTATACATCTTTCTATCATGGCCATGTAGTACCTTGTATGGCACTAGTCCATAAATACCGGGTATTTTAGCTCGGGCCTTATATTATCCCAACATGCCAAACTTCGACAAAATTTGTTTTCTTCGATATTACTTACCCTCTTACCTTCACGAATTTACTCATCACTTATAATCCTTATAATCTTCAAATAATCATTTCTTTGGACTGATGTCAATTACCTTACGACAAATTCAACATACATTACTGCAGGGTGCAACATCGTGGTAACTTATTATTGTGAAGCGTAACATTACCGTAGTATAATATTGTTGGGTACAATACTGTCGTAACTTAATACTGCAGGACGCAACATCAATCATAATATATTACTGCATGACGTAATACCATCGTAATATATTACTGCAAAGGATAACATTATCATAATATATTACTGCAGATCATAACATTGTCATAATATAATACTACCGAACTTAATATCGACGTAATATTGCAGGGCGTAACATCATTCCCCCTTTGGAACATTCATCCTTGAATGTTGACTGATGCTTTTATCATTTTTGTAACTTATATCTCTTGTGAATACCTTAATACTCTTCTTGCCATTTAAGCAGTTGCTTTGTGAATAAATCCAAAGTCTAGGGTATTCCCCCTTTAGTCTTTTGCCCATATCATGACATGTGGTCGAAATCTTCCTAATTCTTGCAACTTCGGTTACCTCCTATCATGTAGCCTGTATGACCCTGGCTTTATAGGTGCACTTATGTAATTCATCTTTCCTTTTTCCTTTTATATTTTAGTCAATCTCTAGGCCTTACTTTGTATAAACAAGGCTTAATAGGATACCTCTCTGGGCCTCTATAGGTATACTGAAGTCTTTTGTTCGATACTTTGTAGACCTTGCAAACATGGCTATATCTTATTTCATAGATCTGGTTACCCATTCACATGACTTTACTGCATTTACATGGGTTATACTATACCATAATTTTTGCTTCAATCTACCTTTACTGAGGTATGCTTAACAAGTTCCCAGTTACTTTTGTTGCCTACCCTTTAGGTATAAATCTCAGTCCTTCAATGCCCCTTCATTACTATTCGTCTTAAGAATCATGGCCTAGCCTCATGTCATACTTTGTAACTTATATCTGACTATTGTTGATTCGCCTCAATGTTTATCTATAATCCTTTACTTGAAGACTTGAAACCTCTTTACGTAATACATTACCGCTAGGGCTTACGTTGTATTGAGGAATATTTGAAGTGATTTCCATAATCATATTTCATAGTGTCTCAATGTGATTCGCCTTGTGGGGTATCTTGATTTTGTGCCGCCAGTGAAATCTTTTTCTCCTTCTCTTCTTCTATTTTCTCTTCTTCTTCTTTTTTTCAAATTATTATTCAAACGAAGGCCCAAATGCCATCATTTATCTGTCACAATTATTCCCTCATTTTATTACTAGGTCAGCATTTCATTCTTTCTGAATGCTATTAATCTTAGATTCCTTTGAGTTCATTCAGGCTATACTAAACTTTCAATAACTTAGAGAAACCATTATCCTCTTGTTTTCATGGACTTAATATTGAGGATTTATCCATTCTCGTCGCCTTTTCACTTGCCTTTTCCCATTCTTACTGATGTTTTCTTAAAACTTTGCCGCTCTATCTTACTTTAGCTTGTGACCTATAAATATCCATTTATAAAACTCGCAACTTTCCTTCAACTTTCTTGCACCATAGATTTCATTATGTTATTCTGGAATGTCAAGCGATACATCACATCATCTCCAACTCTTCTCTATTCTCTTAACTAGATCTCTCAGTACTTAGAAATCATAGGTTGGAAGACATGCAGCTGAAGATGCCGCTATCATTCCCAGTTATTGGGTCCCCGTGCTTATAGCCTTTTATCTGAAGTATGGACTATTCACGATCTTCTGCCTTTAGGTATCTCGTACGTTATTCACCTTTATCTTACTTACCTTAAAATCTCGTATCGTATCATCTATCTCTTTCATAACCTCCCTTCCACCTAGGTGTAATTCACGTCCATAACTTGAAGTTCTATTATAATACTCGCACCTCTGGTACATACACAACCCGGTGGGAGCTTTGTACTAACTTCTTATGAGGCAGGTACTTCTTCTAACTGGCTTCCTTGTAGAGCCATTATAGATTATGGTTGTTGTGTTATTTCTCTTGAACAGCTGATATTAAGAGTGATTTTTTCATGTTCTCTAGCACAACTTCTATAATTTTTCTAGGTCCAATAATCAGACTCCTGATTTACTTAGATGATGTAATTCTTTAGTTTCCTCTTCTTTCTAATCAGCCTTTATGTAGGCTTAAGCTATCTTCTGATCTGTGGCTCATAGTATCAGTTATTACCTTAGCCTTTCATGGGCATTATGGAATATCCTTGATACAATCTTCTAACAATTCAATCCTTTGTCTATGCCCTGGGCTCAATTCTTTCTTTTAACTTATATCAGAGTTTTTTATGGCTGTATGATTGTTAACAAATATGTTGCCTAGACAATGCTCCAAAATCTTGAGTGTATCCATAACGTACTAACTCTGGATCATTGATCGAATAATTCTTTCGTTTCATCTTAGCTTTCTTTCAACGTTAGCTATTACTTTCCTGGTCCTTCTGCCCCCTTGTTATGTCCATACTTAGCTTATCTTAGTGCCCTCGCTTGCCATAGTTTTTATACAACTCATATGATCTCGAATATTACTTTTAACTCTTACTTCCCATTCATTAGCCACGGTAAGTGCCACTTTCCTTTGGAATGCTTACAATATTGTTGCAAGATTGTTGTTACACGACCATTTCCTCTTTAGGTCATTGTGCTTAGGTTGAAGCCTTCTTTCTTATCTCCTCAGCTAGTCTTTCATTGTAGTACATAGGGAGACCTCTTGACTCTCGTAAAGTTGTGAGCTTATTACGGACCTTTTCTGATGTCCTTACTTGCCTATAATCATCTGTAGTTGCTTACTTCCATGCCCTTGTGCTTATATGGTTGCTTCTGAACTGATATTTTGATTGCCTTCCCAGTGGCACTTTTTTTATCCCCGTAACACTCATACGATACCTTTAACTACCCCGACTCTTGTTTGAATTTATCTCAAGTATTATAATGATATTCTCTGAGGCTGAATTCTCCATGTTGGGTTCTACTATGTTTATCTTACACGATCTGATGATTCGTTTGTAACCTCCTATTTAGCCATAACTGAGATCTTCCTGACCAATTACTAACTACTCGTTGGCCCATTCTCATATCAATATTCCTCGTAATCTTTCTTGGGTTAATTACTTTATTTTAACTTACATCTCGCACTGGCTCCTTATTTATTAATAACAGCTCGGGCAGGAACCTTTACTTCCTTTACCATTCCATAGTCCTAGAACCACTTAGTTCTGACTTAATGCCACATCACTCCATATTCCCCCCTTTAGGGGTACACTAAAAGTTGAAGCAATGAGGATCTACCTATAGATGTTTTACCTCTTCATCTTTGGCGTCGTTTCTCAACATCAATGATCCTTACTCTCCTCGCGGCAATCTTTCTATACCAAGGATGACAAATTCCCTTACTCGCAAGGGTGACACTTAACGTAACTGGAACATAAAGTCTCTTAAGCTTAACTTTGCTCACATTGCTTGCTCTAGGGAAGCGTCTCCCTGAATGATCATTCTCTAAATTCATCATGAATCTCCTTCTGTGGTCCATTCTATTACCGCCAAAACAAAATCTAAAATTACCATGATGCCGAGTACTTTCCAATCATTCAGTACCCAATTCATATTTAGTTTATCTTGTTTACTAGCCCATACTGATTTCTATTACTCTGGGGATTAACTCTCCCTTCTAGTATTCGCGTTGGAGTCACGAACTTATTTCTCGAAATGAGGATATAACCTTATGGCCTATACTCTTTTGTTGTCTTAAGGCCCATCACCTTTCGTCTCTTCCTTCATTTGACTATAGGTTTGTAACACTCTACCGTTTTCATCCATGTGTCACACCTTATTCATAATGCTTCCTTATCTCTCTTCTCATTACTCTGCTAATATTTCTACGTATCCCTTTTCTTGTGAAAACTTCAATACGACATTCTTTTGCTTTTAGCTTTCCTTTTCTCCATCCAGTGGCTCTTCAAGTTTCTTAACATTCTCACTTTACTAGGAATGCGAGCCACACTAAGGTAATATTTACCAGTGGCTCTTCAAGTTGCTTAACATTCTCACTTTACTAGGAACGCGAGCCACACTAAGGTAATATTTATCCCTTCAAGTCTTGTAGTGCGTGTCTTTGTAGTACTCATATCTGGCTGCACTATTTTAGAGTGCACCATCTAGGTGTCTCATAAAGAGATCTATTAGCACATTTGCAATATCCTTCGGAAATGTCAACTGACGCAATCAATTCATCCATCATATCTTCTTATACTACTTTTATTAACCCCCATAGGGCATATCTAGAAGGGGTGCGACCAATTGTATATACCTCTGTTACTATAGAATATAACTCAAAAGGCTTAGGTTCCTCTGCCTCAATTATAAATGTTGTTAACTTTCATTAGCTAGGTACCTCGTACCCTTTTTCACCTTGCTCCTTTTACTTGCTGAAACTTGTACTTATCTTCTTAATCTCTCATTGTCCTTCAACATAAAGATGGATAGGCATTCTTGCCTTAAGGCTTCTTATCAGGAAGCTTACACCTTTTAGTACACTGATGATCTGCTAAAGACCTCATATTTACTTATCGTAGGCATCATACAAAAATCCAATTCCTCTGACTCAGCTCTTCCACAACTATCTCTCTTTCCAACCTTCTTTCCAGATGTAGGCATCGTCGTATTATGAATAAGTTAGAGTTTAGGAAATTGAGTTATTATAACTGAGCTCTGCCACACGATCTAGAGTAAGAAGAAAGAGTGACAGTCCTAAATGCCATGTAGCCTCCTACTTATAAGTGTGGTGCACGACACACCCATAAACAAGACTCTACTAGACATGGCTTGTAGACTCCCTAGGACCAAAATGCTCTGATACCACTTTTGTCATGACCCAAACCGATGGGCCGCGACGGGCACCCGGTACCTTACTCAACCGAGTACCAACGTAACGTATATTTCTTATTACATTATCAAATACACGTGCCATAAGGGCCTAATAGGCCAACATAATTATTTATAACTCAAGACATAAGCCGACAAGGCCGTACAATCTTTCACGTATAGGACATATGTCTACAAGCCTCTAAGAGTACATAAATGTCATAAAGGTCGGGACAAAGTCCCGCCATACCAAATAATACACATCTAAATCATACCAACCAAACAAGCAACTCCGAAGCAAATAGAGCGTACCAACATCTTCCGCTGAGCTTATAGCCTACTTGGAGGGCTCTCGACCTGTCTATCGGGACTTGTGGGCATGAAACGCAGCGTCCCCAGGCAAAAGGAATGTCAGTACGAATAATGTACCGAGTATGTCAGGCACATAAATAAATACATAATAGACATGGAGAAATATAGAGTACATGACTCAACCTGTAAGTCTGAATAACTTTGTAATCATAAATTACTTTTAGCGTCATGCATATGCGTATGAATGTCATGTCGTGCATAGGTACATGTTTCATAACATCATCAGCCTCTAAGGGCATCCCATCATATCATATCGGCCACTGTGGGCAAAATCATCATCGTATACCAGCTGATCAGGTGGTGGTGCGTATATAACGCCATAACCTTTCTCATATCCCATATACATACATATATACGCATATATAACGCCATTTGAATACATACATATATACGTGTATATAACGTCGTTTGAATTATATTTTAGCCACTATGGGCACTATAATCATCATATACCAGCTGATCAGGCGGTGGTACGTATATAATGCCGTAACCTTTTCCCATATCCCATATACATATAATTACATATATACGCGTATATAATGTCATTTGGTCATGGGTCAATGCACATGTATAAATGAGTAAAATGCATGAAAAATACATAATAATCTCGATATTTCCTTCTGGATAAACTTTTCCAACTATGTATTACTCTGAGACCCATGAACAAAAGATAATAATAATTCTCATGGGGAATCAAGAATATAGACACCCCTACTATTTTTATGAATAGAGTAATTTATAGAAATTGTGTATTTGCTTGTTTCTTCAGTATAATTTGGACCATGCCAAAAGAAAGAAGGGATAGCCTTAACATACCTGGAGTAGAAACAACTCCGTATAATTATCACGTTGAAAACCTTCGTGGATTAAACTTAGACCCAAAATTTGAATGTAAGAGTCGACGGATGGCTTAAATGCCAAAGTAATGAATTAATAACTTTGGAGTAAGGCTTGGATGCCTGATGAGCATGAAAAATGCTTCTGCCTTTCAGAAAGCAAAATGTAACAAGTTTGCTTTTGTCTTTGAAATGAGATTTTTGATTTGATAAGACTCAAAGTAACGAATTGATAATTTTGGAGTAAGGCTTGCCATAAAGTCTTGGAAAGACTTTAATACTTAACTCTTGACACATGTAAGCATGAATTAATGACTCACTTTATACAAAAGGAGGGGCTGCCACGTTCCCTCTTGGGATAATTGATTAAATTTTTGTCCGCTTATTAGTTATTTGGGTAATATTTTGTTACCCGGTAATTAAACAATTACCCGCATAATTTAAAAATTGTCACGAATTACTTAAAATATTACTCACTTTTCACATACCTTATACATCTTTCTATCATGGCCATGTAGTACCTTGTATGGCACTAGTCCATAAATACCGGGTATTTTAGCTCGGGCCTTATATTATCCCAACATGCCAAACTTCGACAAAATTTGTTTTCTTCGATATTACTTACCCTCTTACCTTCACGAATTTACTCATCACTTATAATCCCCAAATAATCTTTTCCTTGGACAGATGTCAATTACCTTATAACAAATTCAACGTACATTACTGTAGTGTGCAACATCGTGGTAACTTATTACTGCGAAGCGTAACATCATCGTAGTGTAATACTGCTGGGTACAACACTGTCGTAACTTAATACTGCAGGACGCAACATCAATCGTAATATATTACTGCAGGACGTAACACCATCGTAATATATTACTGCAGAGGGTAATATTATCGTAATATATTACTGCAGAGCATAATATTGTCGTCATATAATACTACCGAATGTAAAATTGACGTAATATTGCGGGGCGTAACACTGGACTACCCGGACTTACACATATTAGTAGCTACGCACGGACTCTCGTCACCTCGTGCATACGTAGCCCCCACAAATAGGAGCACATAACCAATTATTTCACCTATGGGGACAATTCCCTCTTACAAGGTTAGAAAGGAGACTCACCTCGCTCCGAAGATCCATAACCGGTATTCCACGCCCTTCTGAAGACTCGAATCGATGCACAATGCTCCAAAACTACCCAATAATTATACAAATCCATTAATATATGCTAAATTACTCATTACAATCCAATTTTTAACAATTTCTAACCCCGATCAAAAAGTTGACAAAATTGCCCTCGGGCCTACGTGCCCGGATTCCAAAAAATTTCTAAGATAAAGTTTACCCATGAACTCACAAACTCAAATATATGATTTTCTCTTAATTTCATACCCAAAATCATGGTCAAAATCCAAGAATACGAATTTTCTAGGTTTTCCCTCAACCCCATGTGTTTACCAAATTTTCATGCTCAAATCCGCACATAATCAATGGATTGAACTCAAGATAGGTGGGGTTAGCTTACCTTGTCGTTGATGATGAAATACCCAACTTGAAGCTCCCCAAAATTGTCCATACCAAATGAAAAATAGGGGAAAATGACCAACCCCCCGATTTTTAAAGATCTTACTGCCTCCAGCATTTCCGCACCTGCGGTCACACGACCGCTTCTGCGGTTCCGCAGGTGCGGCCCCACTACCGCATTTGCGGTCCTTCATAGGCCCCCTATTTCCACTTCTGCGCTCCTTCTTCCGCAGGTGCGGTCCTGCTTCTGCAATGACTTGACCGCATCTGCGGTCCCAGCCTTTTCCCTTCTCAACCGCATCTGCGCTCCTTTGGCTGCTTTTGCAGCTCCGCACCTGCGGCCAAAACTTCACAGGTGCGGTTATACCAGATATCAGCTACTTCAGCTATTCTTTCCAACCCAAATTCAATCTGTTAACCACCCGGAATTCACCCGAGGCCCCCCGGGACCCCGTCCAATCACGCCAACCAGTCCCAAAACACATTACGAACTTGCTCGAGGCCTCAAATAATATCAAAAAATGCTAAAATCATGAATCGACCCCCAATCCAAGCTTAAGGAACTTTAGAATTTCAAACTTCTACATTCGATGACGAAACCTATCAAATCACATCCGATTGACCTCAATTTTGCAAAAAAGTCGTATTTGACATTACTGACCTACCCCAACTTCCGGAATTGGATTCTGACCCCGATATCAAAAAGTCCACTTCCGGTCCAACTTCTCAAAAACCTTCAAATTTCTATCTTTAGCCAAATGACTCCAAAATGACCTACAGACCTATAAATTCATTTCCGATCGCACTCACAATACAAGAATCACCATACAGAGCTATTCCCAGACTAGGAATCCCAAACGGACATCGATAACACTGAAATGCACTTCAACCCAAACTTAAGAAATTCCTTCAAAATGCTAACTTCCACAATAGGCGCCGAAACATTCCCGGGTCTTCCAAAACCCAGTCCGGACATATTCCCAAGTCTGAAATCATCATACAAACCTGTTGGAACCTTCGAATCCCGATTCTGAGATCGTTTATTCAAAAATCCAACCTTAGTCAATTCTTTCAACTTAAAGCTTCCGAAATGAGAATTCTCTTTCCAAATCAACTCCGAACTTCCTGAAATTCAATTCTGATCATGCGCACAAGTCATAATACCTGAAGTGAAGTTGTTCATGGCCTCAAACTGCTGAACGACATGCTACAGCTCAAAACGACCGGTCGGGTCGTTATAGGTAATACCACTGTATTCTAGGTCAGGCTCGGGCCTAAATGGGCTAAACGGGCCGGGCCTAACGGTCCCAGGCTTTGGCGGGCTGGTATCTGGCGGTCCCGGGCTTAACGGTCTTGATGGGTGGAACCGGCCCACTGTGGGCCTAAGCCCACATGGTCCTAGGCTAAATGGGTCGGGCCACGGGCCTAAGTGTTCCCGTCTATTTTTTAAAAAAAATTATCTAAGGCAATTTCTTGTAAACTATATATATATATATATATATATATATATAGTATGTATATATATAGTATATATAGTATGTATAATATGTATATATATTGCCTTATATAATATATAGCTTAGATATATATATATATATTTTCTATATATATATATATATATATATATATATATATATATAATATTATGACTTAAATCTTCTAATTCAAATTTAGACACAAAACAAATTGCAAATAAATATTCAAGGGAATGCCGTATAATTTTTATTATTACGGCATCAACAAAAATGGCAATATCTTTCTTAGTCTTCCTCCCCCCAATGGAATGAGCACAACAAGGTACTAATACCATCATTAAAAGGAAAAAAAACTAATGAAGATGTGCCAAAATACAAGTTACATATTAGTCTATATATTATCTCTAGCAAATTTCATATATCCTCCAAGGTCCGGAGGAATTTCTGTTGGTGGTGGCGGATAAAAAGCTTGTTCATCACCGCTTCCGGGCGAAGCAACATCCTGCGCAAGTTCCTCTAGCATTTCTTCATAAGCTTCGTCTATCTCCGGTTGTGATTCAACAAGTCCAAAATTTCTTCTTTCCAAACGGATCCAATCTCTGAAGAGTACTAATTTTTCCAAGCTCTCCCTCATAGACGCTCTATGATCACCGATTTGAAGTCTCGCTTGACTGAAAGCGCTCACTGTTGCCACTGTTGAAGCTTGAACACTTAAAATATCTCGATCCATCCTTGAAAGAACCGGATAGTGTTTTTCTTTGTCCTTATACCATTCCAAAACATGAAAGGAGTTGTCGGAATTCTCTTATTCAAGTCCATGCGACAAATAAACTTGAAGCTCATTTAGTTGTGAACTATCACCAATATTATCACCTTGAGAACCCCTGAACTCCGTCCAAGAACTAAGTGTTTTTAAGCTCACAGTTCTTTTAGATGATTGCGAACTAGACAAAGTAGGAGTTGGAACATTTGGTCTAGCATGATCTAAGGCAAGTTCATAAGCATTATAAATTGTTTGAGAATTTATTTTAATTGAGGCTTTTGCATCTGCAAGTGTAGCAAATTTCTCATCTGAAAGTGATAAAGCCCTATAAATATTTGTATACCAAAAGTGAGGACCTCCTAATTTCATGGTAGGATTTAACATGGCAGCAACACCAAAAATAGGGAGATAGAGAAAATATTTTTTAAACTTAGCTTTCATAGAATCAATAGCAAATTGATAAATTACCCTACCCTCTGAAAGTTGAGTAAACAAATCTGCAAGTGCTGCAATATAAACTAAACAATTAGAAATAGTAGGATAATATTGCCCAGATAATTCATTTGTAGCAACATGAAATTGTTCTAAAAAGTCTACAAGCATTTTAACATTAGTCCAATCCTGATTTGTAAGGTGCTCATCATCATCATCATCATCACAACCAACACGAGCATTAAACGTTGCATTTATTGGGTTTCTATATTCATATGCAACAACTAAACTTTCATACATGTAATTCCATCTAGTCAGACAAGTTTTAGGAACCTTTCTTTCTCTAAGGCCAAATTCATTACATTTTTTAAAATATTCTCTAAGTCTACTTCTACGGTTTGAAGTAGTCAAAGTATTCGTACCACTACGATCTCCAGTATATTTATGCGCCATCAAAGCCCCACAAGTTTTACACTTAGCCTTATTTTGAGCTCTTAGTTGAGTAAAGAAGTACCAAACAAGAGATGTTTCGGGCCGTCTAGAAGGTTGTCTATTAAAAGTAGGGGGTACTACAGGAGGGTCAGGTGGGGCATCATTTGGATTATTATCAGTTGGGTTAACAACAGGACTTGTACGTGTATTATCTAAATCCGGTTGTGTTTCATCTAAATCATCATTTTCATCATCATTTTCATTGATAGTTTGATTACCATAAAGAGCATTCATAACTTCATTATTTAATTGTTGACCTAGTGCAATATCATGGCAAAATTGACTATCAAAAAATTGAAAACAAGGGTTATCACTATCAAGAATAACACGTGGAGGAGGATGGGTAACAGGTCTGGGTCGGGGAGCCGGGGAAGGAGTAGTAGCTTGGCAACTAGATTCACCAATTTTAGATTTTCCCTTACCCTTACCACCAAATATATTTTTCAAAGAAAAGTCCATATTAATAATAATTAAACAAACTAAAACAACAAAACTATAATATTAAAACTTAAGAGTTGGAACGAGTTTACCGAATTGACGAACAACTTCTTGAAAATTGTATATCGTTTGAGACTTGAATACTTGAATTCACCAACTTCACAATTTTTCACAAATTGCAATAATAAAGTAAGCAATTATAGAAGAAAATTAGAGAGAGATTGATGGTTTTGTGAGTAAAAATAAAAGAATGAGGGGGTATTCATAGTTGAGAATAGGGAAAAGTGTAATTATAAAAACTTTGGGGTTAAAACAAAGTTTGGGGGTCAAATGCTTATTTTTTAAAAAGCCAAACGGCTAAAATGGCAGGCCAATGGCTAGTTTTTAAACTTCCAACTGTTGGCCATTTTTAAAAAAATTGAAAAATAGCTGTTGGGCCCGTTAGGCCCGGTTGAACCGGCCCAGGCCCGCCTGCCGATCCCGAGCTAAGCAATCCCGGGCTCGCGGTCTCAACCTAGAGGACTGGCCCACAGTGGGCTCCAAGGACCATTTGGGACCGAATCGTTTGAACCGGCTCATTTGGTCTGTGGTCTCGCGGTCGCGGGGCGGTCCCGGGCTGGACCCAACCCACAATACAACCTTATTTGGTATTGCAAACATTCAGATTATATTTCCTACAGGAAGTCGACCACTTCACGTTCTCCGATCTTTTGATAAGGACCTACTTCCACCTATTTGGAAAAATAGTCAGTTCAAACTAAAAGAAATCTTACCTTTCTAGGAGCCGGTCTTAGCGGTCTGACGATGTCCATCCCCCATTTGATGAACGGCCACGGGGACAGAACCAAATGTAAGGGTTATGTCAGTTGATGTACTAGTGGTGCAGAACATTGGCACTTATCGCATTTTCGGATGAAGTCTTTGGTGTTTTGTTCCATCGAGGCCAGTAATATCCTGCCCGAACTAATTTTAGCACCAAAGAATCTGCTCCTAAGTGATTGCCGCATATTCCTTCATAAACTTATCTCATGACGTAATTAGCTTCAGACGCACCCAAGCACTAGGCCAATGGGCCTTAGAAGGATATTATATATAATTGGCCTCTGGAAGCTATAACGTGCAACTTTTATGCGTAGCGCTTGTGATGCTTTGGATCTTCGGGAAACTTCTCTTGCTCAAGATAGTCGATTATTTCATTTCTCCAGTCCCAAGCCAAACTAGCCGAATTCACCTCATAGTAACCATTTATATCCAGGACTGAATTCATCAGTTGTACCACCATCCCTGATTCTGATCCCTTGATTTCTATCGACGAGCCCGAGTTTCCAATACATCTTCTTCTATGTTTTCTTCCTTTGGGATATAAGTAATTGAGCACTCCCAGAATCGTGCCAATAGAGCCAGAACCTTTACCACAATTATTCATTCAGTCCTCTTTGGTGTCAAAGATCCCGTAGACCTGATTTACAACCAACTGCGAATCACATTTGATTTCAATGACTTCAGAGTCAAGTCCTCGGGCCAGTTCCAGCCTTGCAATCAAAGCTTCGTACTTTGCTTCATTGTTAGTTAAAGGGATCGTTCCCGAGTGGAAGTGGGAGAGGATCACTATGGACTTTGTTGTTGGACTTCCACGGACTTTGAGAAAGTTTGATGCTATTTGAGTGATTGTGGATCGGCTGACCAAATCCGCGCACTTCATTCTTGTGTGTACTACCTATTCATCAAAGCGGTTGGCAGAGATCTATATTTGGGAGATTGTTCGTTTGAATGGTATCCCAGTTTCCATCATTTCAGATAGGGGCACTGTGTTTACTTTGCAGTTTTGGAGGTCTGTGTAGCGAGAGTTGGGTACTCAGGTTGAGTTGAGCATAGCTTTTCACCCTCAAACGGACGGGCAGTCCGAGCGCACTATTCAGATATTGGAGGACATGTTGCGTGCTTGTGTCATTGATCTCAGAGGGTCATGGGATCGGTTTCTACCACTTTCAGAGTTTGCTTATAACAATAGCTACCAGTCGAGTATTCAGATGGCTCCATATAAGGCTTTGTATGGGAGGCGGTGTAGATCTCTAGTTGGTTGGTTTGAGCCCGGTGAGGCTAGGCTATTGGGGACAGACTTGGTGCAGGATGCTTTAGAAAAAGTGAAGGTGATTCAGGAGAGGCTTCGTACAACGCAGTTGAGACAAAAGAGTTATGCTAACAGGAAGGTTCGAGATGTGTCCTACATGGTTAGCGAGAAGGTTCTATTGAAGGTTTCACCCATGAAGGGTGTTATAAGATTTGGGAAGAAAGGAAAATTGAGTCATCGGTTCATTGGGCCTTTTTAGGTGCTTCGGAGGATTGGGGAGGTGGCTTATGAGCTTGCTTTGCCACCCAGCTTGTCGAGTGTTGGTATTTCATATTTTTATGCTCCGGAAGTATATTAGGGATCCGTCTCATGTTCTGGATTTTAGCATGGTTCAGTTGGATGATGATCTGACCTATGATGTGGAGCCAGTAGCTATTTTGGGTCGTCAGGTTCGAAAGTTGAGGTAAGAGGATATAGCTTCAGTAAAAGTGCAGTGGAGAGGTCGGCCCGTGGAGGAGGCTACTTGGGAGACCGAGCGAGAGATGAGGAGCAGATATCCTCACCTATTTGAGGCTTCAGGTACGTTTCTTCACTCGTTCAAGGACAAACGTTTGTTTAAGTTGGGGAAGATGTGACGACCCAGCCAGTCGTCTCATGAATTACCGCTCTGTTTTCCCCATTTATACTTCTTTATGCTTTGTTCATCCGTGTTTTGTTGTATCGGGTTGGTCGGATCGAATCCAGAATGATTTTGGTAAGATTTGAGACACTTTGTCTCCTTTAAGGAAGTTTAAGTTGAAAAAGTCAACCGGATGTTAACTTCTGTATAGAGGGCTCGTATGTGAGTTATGGTGGTTCGATTAGCTTCGGGAGGTTATTTAGGACTTAGGAGTGCGATTGGAATGGGTTTTAGAGGTCCGGAGTAGATTTAGGCTTGAATTGGCAAAGTTGATATTTTGGCGATTTATGGTTGGTAGGCGAGATTTTGATATAGGGGTCGGAATGGAATTTCAAGAGTTGCAGTAGTTCCGTTGTGTCATTTGTGATGTGTATGCAAAATTTCAAGTCATTCGGACGTGGTTTGGTTGGGTTTTTTATCAAAAGCGAATTCGGAAGATTTTAGAAAGTTTGGCTTGAATCCGATGTGTTTTGGGTGATTTGATGTTGTTTGAGGTGTTTTGATGATTGCAACAAGTTCGAATAAGGTATTAGGATATGTTTGTGCTTTTGGTTGAGGTCCCGGGGGCCTCGGAAATATTTCAGATGGTTGACGGGAAGTTTGGATTGTTGTTGCAGCTACTGAATTGTTGCTTCTGCTATTTTCGCACCTGCGGATTGGGGACCGCAGGTGCGGCGCCGCATGTGCGGGAGATGTATCGTAGAAGAAAAAAAGGATCAGGTGAGCAGATACTACAAAAGCGGTAAGGTGACCGCATCTGCGATGTCGCAGATGCGAAAGTGTGGTTGCAGATGTGATTTAGGCTGGATAAGTGATTTCCGCAGAAGCGAAGGATTTAACCACAAATGTGGTACCGCAGAAGCGGGTATTGTGCCGCAGATGCGAAAAGGTCTGCGTAGAACATATAAGTTATTTCATTTCGCGAATTTGAGCTATTTCACCATATTTGACTTCAGCTTGAAAGCTTTTTGGGCGATTTGAAAGAGGGATTTCAAGGGAACTTCATTGAGGTAAGGAATTTGGACCTAAAACTCGTTCCTATGCTATTATTACATGGATTTGAGCTAGAAATCATGGAAATTAAGGGTGAAAATTGGGGAAACTAGGGCTTGAAAACTTAGACCTTTAATAGGGGATTTGAAGGACCATTTGGGGTCGGATTTGATAACTTTTGATATGTATGAACTCGTGGGGAGATAAGGAATCTATTGATGTAAAAATTATTGAATTCTGAGATGTGGACCTTGCAGTCGGATTTTGGTAATTTAGGGATTTGTGCCATATTTTGATTATTTTCACTTGGGCTTCGTTTCCTTAGCATATTTTGACATCCTCATTCTGATTTTGGATAGATTCGACATGAGTGGAGGCCAGTTCGAGGGGCAAAGGCGTCGCGAGCTAGAGATTAGACTGGTTCAAGGTGAGTAATGATTGTAACTGATATTCTGAGTGTTTGAAACCCCGGATTTCACATTGTAGTGCTATATTGAGGTGAGGCACATGCTTGATGACGAGCGTGGGGTCGTGCACTATTGGGGATTGTAACTCAGTCCGTCCCGAATAATTATTTTACCGCGTATTTGACCGAAATCTATTTGTTATCATCATTATTTAGGTTGAATGCTATATTTGGGCTTCGTGCCAACTATTTGGACCCTTCAGGGATTTTACTGGTATTTTCTCACTATTTTGACTTTATACTTGAACTCAGTCACGCTATATTTCACTATTTTCATACTCAGCCATGTTTACTCAGTTTTAATGCTTAAATAATATTTTTAAATGATGTTTGGGCTGAGAAACCCTATTTTACTATTGCCCGAGTGGCTTGTGTGGATTTTTGACTGAGTAAGGCCAAGGGCCTATGTCGTGAGGAAACATTTGATACTGATTATGAGGTCGAGGGCCTGAGATATGTACGCCACACGGTGGCTTGATTGATATGAGGCTGAGGGCCTAGTGATGATACCACGAGGTGGTTTGATATTGCGCTTGGGCCGTAAGGGGCCCCTCCAGGAGATTGTACACCTCCAGTGAGCGCGGGTACACATTGTGATGAGAGCCCGAGGGGCTGGTATTGTGATCCGAGATTTGAGCCTGAGGGGCTGGTACTGTTCTAAGATGTTGCCCGAGGGGCGGATTTGTTGATACTGTGCCCGATGGGCGAACCTCTATGTGTTTATTTTTCATAATTTACTGTCAATTACCTGCTTAATTATTGGAAAAGGCTTTTCATGAAACTATGTTTGAGTTAAAGAATTTTATCTATCTTTTGTTGGTTTACTGTTTTAATTGTTTTACCGCTTCATTATAAAATGTCTTGTGCCTTACGTGTTTTCTTACTTTCAATCGTTATTTACATTTGTTACTCACTGAGTTGGAGTACTCACTTTACTCCCTGCACCCTGTGTGCAGATTCAGGCATAGTTGGTTCCGCTCCCGAGTGTTGATCCCTCCAGCTTCAAGCGGACATTCGGAGTTCATGAGGTAGTTGTTGGCGTCCGCAGCCCCGTGTCTCTACTCCATTATCACTCTTATCTCTTTTCAGACAGTTGTACTAGCTTATTGACTTAGCGGATTTGTATTATGACTTATAGATGCTCATGACTAGTGACACCCCGGTTAGGGCTGTGTATGGGTGTTCTTCCACGTATTTATGTTATCATGGTTATTTCGGATTTATTTTATCACGTTTAGACGGTTTCTTAAATGCTTAACTGATAATAATTGGAAAATAAGAAGTGTCGGTTGGCCTTGTCTTCACGAGAGGTGTCATCACGACCGGGTCCGGGTTAGGGTTGTGACAAGTTGGTATCAGAGCCTAGGTTGCATAGGTCTCACTAGTCATGAGCAGGTTTAGTAGAGTCTCGCGGATCGGTACGGAGACGTATGTATTTATCCTCGAGAGGCTGCAGAACCTTTAAGAAAAACTTCATATTCTTGAAATCCTTGTCGTGCGAATTTGTTGATCCGAGTACTAAACTTCTTTTGTTCTATTCTCTCACAGATGGTGAGGGCACACGCTACTGGTTGGGGTGGACGACCCCCAATACCACCAGTTGTGGCCACTAGAGGCCGAGGACGCGGTCGTGGTCGTGGTAGGGGCAGAGCAGCTAGAGCAGCACCTGCAGATCCACCAACTGCCCCAGTTCAGGATCAGGTCCCAGTTATGGACTCTCCTATAGCACCAGCTATGCCCACTGTGATTTCGGGTCTTCAGGAGGCCTTGGCCTAGATTTTATCAGTTTGCACTAGCCTAGCTCAGGCAGTTTCAGCCACTACAGCCGCAGCTATTTCTCAAACAGGGGGAGGCAATCAGACTCCCGTCGCTCGCACACTTGAGCAGGTCGTACAGGGACTTCAAATGTCGGGGGCACATCCATCCCAACTGGTTGCAGCTTCTCAGGACTATATAGTTCCTGCTATGTTGGAGGATGAGCAGCGTAGATTGGAGAGGTTTGGAAGGCTTCAGCCTCCGACCTTCAGTGGTGCAGAGGGCGGGGATGCCTAGGGATTCTTAGATAAGTTCCAGAGGATGCTTCGTATAGAGGGTATTCTGGAGACCAGTGGGGTTGCTTTCACTAGTTATCAGTTTTTTGGAGTTGCCTTTACTTGGTGGGAGGATTTTGAGAGGCGTAGGCTTGTTGGTGCAGCACCCCTTACCTGGCAGCAGTTCTCCGTTCTCTTTCTGGAGAACTATGTGTCGTAGTCTCGCAGAGAGGAGCTGCGTAGGGAGTTTGAGTGGTTGCATCAGGGAGAGATGACTGTGACGCAGTACGAGAGGAGGTTCTCCGAGTTAGCTCATCATGCTATTTGGATGGTTCCGACAGATAAAGAGAGGATTAGGAGGTTTGTTGATGGCCTCACTTATCAACTTCGTATTCTCATGACCAGGGAGAGGGTGATTGGTGCTACTTTCGAGGAGGTTGTGGATATTGCCCGTGAGATTGATCTGTTCGTCGCCAGGAGTGCGAGGAGAGGGAAGCCAAGAGGCCTCGAGGATCTGGTAGTTACAGTGGTACTCCTTTGAGGGGTCAGTTTCAACACGGCAGAGGCCGTCCATTCAGGCATGCTCAGCTAGCTCGCCTATGTTATCGTGGGGCGTCATCGGGTCATGGTTCTCACAGTTCTTATTAGGGCCAGTCATCACTTAGTGCCCTTCCAGCTCAGAGTTCGTCTCGTGCTCCATCAGTCCAGGGCTCTTCTATGCCGAGTGCATCTGTTTGTCACTCCGGTGTGAGGGGTTCCCTTCAGTCCCTTTCTCCAGCACTTGAGAGTTATTATGAGTATGGTGAGATGGGTCACATATGGAGGCAGTGCCCTCGTTGTCTTGCGAGTTCATCTCAGCAGAGGGGCCAATCATCGGCTTCAGTGCTAGTTACTTCACCACTACCCGCCCAGCCAGCTAGGGGTCACCCCGAATGGGGAGGTCGATCAGGTGGTGGTCAGGCCCATTTCTATGCACTTCCAGGCAGACCCCATACTATTGCTTTATATGCTGTTATTACAAGTATTGTTTCAGTCTACCACAGAGATGCCTCTGTATTATTTGATCTCGGTTCCACCTTTTCGTATGTGTCATCATACTTTGCTTGTTATTTGGGTACGTCCTGTGAGTTTCTTGTTTCACATATTCATGTATCTACTGCAGTGGGTGATACTATTGTTGTAGACCATGTGTACCGGTCGTGTGTGGTGACTATTGGAGGTCTGGAGACCCATGTGGATCTTTTATTATTGTGTATGGTGGATTTCAATGTCATTTTGGGCAAGGATTGGCTATCTCCGTGTCGTGCTATTCTGGACTGTCATGATAAGACGGTCACATTGGCTATACCGGGTGTGCCACGGATTGAGTTGTGAGGTGTGACTGATTATGTTCCCAGTAGAGTGATCTCATTCTTGAAAGCCCAACGTATGTTTGGGAAGGGTTGTCCTTCATATCTAGCCTTTGTGAGGGATTTCGGAGCTGAGATTCCCAGTATGATTTTATTCCAGTTGTGAGGGATTTTCCCGATGTGTTTCTTACAGACCTACCGGGCATGCCACTGGACAGGGATATTGATTTCGGTATTGACCTGGTGCCGGGCACTCAGCCCATTTCTATTCTGCCGTATCGTATGGCACCAGCGGAGTTAAAGGAATTAAAGGAGCAGCTTCAGAAACCCCTTGACAAAGGGTTCATTCGGCCTAGTGTGTCACCTTAGGGTGCACTAGTTCTATTTGTGAAGAAGAAGGATGGCACAATGAGTATGTGCATTGATTATCAATTGAACAAGGTAACAATTAAGAACAAGTATCCTTTGCCTCGCATTGATGATTTATTCGACCAGCTTCAGGGAGCGAGAGTGTTCTCCAAGATTGATCTCCGTTCAGGTTATCACCAGTTGAAGATCAGGGACTCGGATATTCTTAAGACAAATTTCAGGACCTGATATGGTCATTATGAGTTCTTGGTGATGTCTTTTGGGCTGACCAATGCCCCAGCAGCGTTCATGCATTTGATAAATAGTGTGTTCTAGCCTTATCGACTCGTTTGTCATAGTCTTCATTGATGATACTCTGGTATATTCGCGTAGTCAGGAGGAGCACGCGGAGCATTTGAGAGTTGTGTTGCAGAGATTGAGGGAGGAGAAGCTTTATGAAAATTCTCCAAGTGTGAGTTTTGGCTCAGTTCAGTGGTTTTCTTAGGGTACGTGGTGTCGAGCGAGAGTATTCAGGTTGATCCGAAGAAGATAGAGGCGGTTTAGAGTTGGCCCAGACCATCCTCAGCCACAGAGATTCGCAGCTTTCTTGGTTTGGCAGGTTATTATCGCCGATTTGTTCAGGGATTCTCATCTATCATATCGCCCTTGATCAAGTTGACTCAGAAGGGTGCTTCATTTGAATGGTCGGACGAGTGTGAGGAGAGCTTTCAGAAGCTCAAGACAGCTTTGACCACAGCTCCAGTGTTAGTTTTGTCATCATCTTCAGGTTCATATACCATGTATTGTGATGCTTTGAGAGTTGGAATTGGTTGTGTATTGATGAAGAAGGGTAGAGTTATTGCTTATGCTTCTCGTCAGTTGAAGCCCCATGAGAAGAACTACTCCATTCATGATTTGGAGTTGGATTCCATAGTTCACGCATTGAAGATTTGGAGGAATTACTTGTATGGCATATCTTGTGAGGTGTTCACTGATCATCGCAGTCTTCAGCATTTGTTCAAGCAAAAGTATCATAATTTGAGATAGCGGAGATGGTTGGAGTTGTTTACGGATTATGATATCACTATATTGTACCATCCGGGAAAGGCCAATGTGTTAGTCGATGCCTTGAGCCGAAAGGCAGTAAGTATGGGGAGTTTGGCATATGTTCCAGTTGGGGAGAGACCTCTTGCAATTGATGTTCAGGCTTTGGCCAATCGGTTCATGAGTCTAGATATTTCGGAGCCCAGTCGGGTATTGGCTTGTGTGGTTTCTCGGTCTTCCTTATATGATCGCATCAAAGAGCGCCAGTATGATGATCCGCACTTGCTTGTCCTGAAGGACAAAGTTCAACATGATGATGCTAGAGATGTGACCATTGGAGATGATGGGGTGTTGAGGAAGAAGAGCCGGATCTGTGTGCCCAATGTAGATGGGCTTCGGGAGTTGATTCTTGAGGAGGCCCATAGCTCGCGGTATTCCATTCATCTAGGTGCTGCAAAGATGTATCAGGATTTGAGATAGCACTATTGGTGGCGGAGAATAAAGAAACACATTGTAGGATTTGTAGCTTAGTGTCTCAATTGTCAGCAGGTGAAATATGAGCATCAGAGATCGGGTGGCTTGCTTCAGCAGATGGATATTCCCGAGTGGAAGTGGGAGAGGATCACTATGGACTTTGTTGTTGGACTTCCACGGACTTTGAGAAAGTTTGATGCTATTTGAGTGATTGTGGATCGGCTGACCAAATCCGCGCACTTCATTCTTGTGTGTACTACCTATTCATCAAAGCGGTTGGCAGAGATCTATATTTGGGAGTTTGTTCGTTTGCATGGTATCCCAGTTTCCATCATTTCAGATAGGGGCACTGTGTTTACTTTGCAGTTTTGGAGGTCTGTGTAGCGAGAGTTGGGTACTCAGGTTGAGTTGAGCATAGCTTTTCACCCTCAAACGGACGGGCAGTCCGAGCGCACTATTCAGATATTGGAGGACATGTTGCGTGCTTGTGTCATTGATCTCAGAGGGTCATGGGATCGGTTTCTACCACTTTCAGAGTTTGCTTATAACAATAGCTACCAGTCGAGTATTCAGATGGCTCCATATAAGGCTTTGTATGGGAGGCGGTGTAGATCTCTAGTTGGTTGGTTTGAGCCCGGTGAGGCTAGGCTATTGGGGACAGACTTGGTGCAGGATGCTTTAGAAAAAGTGAAGGTGATTCAGGAGAGGCTTCGTACAACGCAGTTGAGACAAAAGAGTTATGCTAACAGGAAGGTTCGAGATGTGTCCTACATGGTTAGCGAGAAGGTTCTGTTGAAGGTTTCACCCATGAAGGGTGTTATAAGATTTGGGAAGAAAGGAAAATTGAGTCATCGGTTCATTGGGCCTTTTTAGGTGCTTCGGAGGATTGGGGAGGTGGCTTATGAGCTTGCTTTGCCACCCAGCTTGTCGAGTGTTGGTATTTCATGTTTTTATGCTCCGGAAGTATATTAGGGATCCGTCTCATGTTCTGGATTTTAGCATGGTTCAGTTGGATGATGATCTGACCTATGATGTGGAGCCAGTAGCTATTTTGGGTCGTCAGGTTCGAAAGTTGAGGTAAGAGGATATAGCTTCAGTAAAAGTGCAGTGGAGAGGTCGGCCCGTGGAGGAGGCTACTTGGGAGACCGAGCGAGAGATGAGGAGCAGATATCCTCACCTATTTGAGGCTTCAGGTACGTTTCTTCACTCGTTCAAGGACAAACGTTTGTTTAAGTTGGGGAAGATGTGACGACCCATCCAGTCGTCTCATGAATTACCGCTCTGTTTTCCCCATTTATACTTCTTTATGCTTTGTTCATCCGTGTTTTGTTGTATCGGGTTGGTCGGATCGAATCCAGAATGATTTTGGTAAGATTTGAGACACTTTGTCTCCTTTAAGGAAGTTTAAGTTGAAAAAGTCAACCGGATGTTAACTTCTGTATAGAGGGCTCGTATGTGAGTTATGGTGGTTCGATTAGCTTCGGGAGGTTATTTAGGACTTAGGAGTGCGATTGGAATGGGTTTTAGAGGTCCGGAGTAGATTTAGGCTTGAATTGGCAAATTTGATATTTTGGCGATTTATGGTTGGTAGGCGAGATTTTGATATAGGGGTCGGAATGGAATTTCAAGAGTTGCAGTAGTTCCGTTGTGTCATTTGTGATGTGTATGCAAAATTTCAAGTCATTCGGACGTGGTTTGGTTGGGTTTTTTATCAAAAGCGAATTCGGAAGATTTTAGAAAGTTTGGCTTGAATCCGATGTGTTTTGGGTGATTTGATGTTGTTTGAGGTGTTTTGATGATTGCAACAAGTTCGAATAAGGTATTAGGATATGTTTGTGCTTTTGGTTGAGGTCCCGGGGGCCTCGGAAATATTTCAGACGGTTGACGGGAAGTTTGGATTGTTGTTGCAGCTACTGAATTGCTGCTTCTGCTATTTTCGCACCTGCGGATTGGGGACCGCAGGTGCGGCACCGCATGTGCGGGAGATCTATCGTAGAAGAAAAAAAGGGTCAGGTGAGCAGATACTACAAAAGCGGTAAGGTGACCGCATCTGCGATGTCGCAGATGCGAAAGTGTGGTTGCAGATGTGATTTAGGCTGGATAAGTGATTTCCGCAGAAGCGAAGGATTTAACCACAAATGTGGTACCGCAGAAGCGGGTATTGTGCCGCAGATGCGAAAAGGTCTGCGTAGAACATATAAGTTATTTCATTTCGCGAATTTGAGCTATTTCACCATATTTGACTTCAGCTTGAAAGCTTTTTGGGCGATTTGAAAGAGGGATTTCAAGGGAACTTCATTGAGGTAAGGAATTTGGACCTAAAACTCGTTCCTATGCTATTATTACATGGATTTGAGCTAGAAATCATGGAAATTAAGGGTGAAAATTGGGGAAACTAGGGCTTGAAAACTTAGACCTTTAATAGGGGATTTGAAGGACCATTTGGGGTCGGATTTGATAACTTTTGATATGTATGAACTCGTGGGGAGATAAGGAATCTATTGATGTAAAAATTATTGAATTCTGAGATGTGGACCTTGCGGTCGGATTTTGGTAATTTAGGGATTTGTGCCATATTTTGATTATTTTCTCTTGGGCTTCGTTTCCTTAGCATATTTTGACATCCTCATTCTGATTTTGGATAGATTCGACATGAGTGGAGGCCAGTTCGAGGGGCAAAGGCGTCGCGAGCTAGAGATTAGACCGATTCAAGGTGAGTAATGATTGTAACTGATATTCTGAGTGTTTGAAACCCCGGATTTCACATTGTAGTGCTATATTGAGGTGAGGCACATGCTTGATGACGAGCGTGGGGTCGTGCACTATTGGGGATTGTAACTCAGTCCGTCCCGAATAATTATTTTACCGCGTATTTGACCGAAATCTATTTGTTATCATCATTATTTAGGTTGAATGCTATATTTGGGCTTCGTGCCAACTATTTGGACCCTTCAGGGATTTTTACTGGTATTTTCTCACTATTTTGACTTTATACTTGAACTCAGTCACGCTATATTTCACTATTTTCATACTCAGCCATGTTTACTCAGTTTTAATGCTTAAATAATATTTTTAAATGATGTTTGGGCTGAGAAACCCTATTTTACTATTGCCCGAGTGGCTTGTGTGGATTTTTGACTGAGTAAGGCCGAGGGCCTATGTCGTAAGGAAACATTTGATACTGATTATGAGGTCAAGGGCCTGAGATATGTACTCCACACGGTGGCTTTATTGATATGAGGCTGAGGGCCTAGTGATGATGCCACGAGGTGGCTTGATATTGCTCTTGGGCCGTAAGGGGCCCCTCCAGGAGATTGTACACCTCCAGTGAGCGCGGGTACACATTGTGATGTGAGAGCCCGAGGGGCTGGTATTGTGATCCGAGATTTGAGCCTGAGGGGCTGGTACTGTTCTGAGATGTTGCCCGAGGGGCGGATTTGTTGATACTGTGCCCGATGGGCGAACCTCTATGTGTTTATTTTTCATAATTTACTGTCAATTACCTGCTTAATTATTGGAAAAGGCTTTTCATGAAACTATGTTTGAGTTAAAGAATTTTATCTATCTTTTGCTGGTTTACTGTTTTAATTGTTTTACCGCTTCATTATAAAATGTCTTGTGCCTTACGTGTTTTCTTACTTTCAATCGTTATTTACATTTGTTACTCACTGAGTTGGAGTACTCACTTTACTCCCTGCACCCTGTGTGCAGATTCAGGCATAGTTGGTTCCGCTCCCGAGTGTTGATCCCTCCAGCTTCAAGCGGACATTCGGAGTTCATGAGGTAGTTGTTGGCGTCCGCAGCCCCGTGTCTCTACTCCATTATCACTCTTATCTCTTTTCAGACAGTTGTACTAGCTTATTGACTTAGCGGATTTGTATTATGACTTATAGATGCTCATGACTAGTGACACCCCGGTTAGGGCTGTGTATGGGTGTTCTTCCACGTATTTATGTTATCATGGTTATTTCGGATTTATTTTATCACGTTTAGACGGTTTCTTAAATGCTTAACTGATAATAATTGGAAAATAAGAAGTGTCGGTTGGCCTTGTCTTCACGAGAGGGACCATCACGACCGGGTCCGGGTTAGGGTTGTGACAAGTTGGTATCAGAGCCTAGGTTGCATAGGTCTCACGAGTCATGAGCAGGTTTAGTAGAGTCTCGCGGATCGGTACGGAGACGTATGTATTTATCCTCGAGAGGCTGCAGAACCTTTAAGAAAAACTTCATATTCTTGAAATCCTTGTCGTGCGAATTTGTTGATCCGAGTACTAAACTTCTTTTGTTCTATTCTCTCACAGATGGTGAGGGCACGCGCTACTGGTTGGGGTGGACGACACCCAATACCACCGGTTGTGGCCACTAGAGGCCGAGGACGCGGTCGTGGTCGTGGTAGGGGCAGAGCAGCTAGAGCAGCACCTGCAGATCCACCAACTGCCCCAGTTCAGGATCAGGTCCCAGTTATGGACTCTCCTATAGCACCAGCTATGCCCACTGTGATTTCGGGTCTTCAGGAGGCCTTGGCCTAGATTTTATCAGTTTGCACTAGCCTAGCTCAGGCAGTTTCAGCCACTACAGCCGCAGCTATTTCTCAAACAGGGGGAGGCAATCAGACTCCCGTCGCTCGCACACTTGAGCAGGTCGTACAGGGACTTCAAATGTCGGGGGCACATCCATCCCAACTGGTTGCAGCTGCTCAGGACTATATAGTTCATGCTATGTTGGAGGATGAGCAGCGTAGATTGGAGAGGTTTGGAAGGCTTCAGCCTCCGACCTTCAGTGGTGCAGAGGGCGGGGATGCCTTGGGATTCTTAGATAAGTTCCAGAGGATGCTTCGTATAGAGGGTATTCTGGAGACCAGTGGGGTTGCTTTCACTAGTTATCAGTTTTTTGGAGTTGCCTTTACTTGGTGGGAGGATTTTGAGAGGCGTAGGCTTGTTGGTGCAGCACCCCTTACCTGGCAGCAGTTCTCCGTTCTCTTTCTGGAGAACTATGTGCCGTAGTCTCGCAGAGAGGAGCTGCGTAGGGAGTTTGAGTGGTTGCATCAGGGAGAGATGACTGTGACGCAGTACGAGAGGAGGTTCTCCGAGTTAGCTCATCATGCTATTTGGATGGTTCCGACAGATAGAGAGAGGATTAGGAGGTTTGTTGATGGCCTCACTTATCAACTTCGTATTCTCATGACCAGGGAGAGGGTGATTGGTGCTACTTTCGAGGAGGTTGTGGATATTGCCCGTGAGATTGATCTGTTCGTCGCCAGGAGCGCGAGGAGAGGGAGGCCAAGAGGCCTCGAGGATCTGGTAGTTACAGTGGTACTCCTTTGAGGGGTCAGTTTCAACACGGCAGAGGCTGTCCATTCAGGCATGCTCAGCCAGCTCGCATATGTTATCATGGGGCGTCATCGGGTCATGGTTCTCACAGTTCTTATTAGGGTCAGTAATCACTTAGTGCCCTTCCAGCTCAGAGTTCGTCTCGTGCTCCATCAGTCCAGGGCTCTTCTATGCCGAGTGCATCTGTTTGTCACTCCGGTGTGAGGGGTTCCCTTCAGTCCCTTTCTCTAGCACTTGAGAGTTATTATGAGTATGGTGAGATGGGTCACATATGGAGGCAGTGCCCTCGTTGTCTTGCGAGTTCATCTCAGCAGAGGGGCCAATCATCGGCTTCAGTGCTAGTTACTTCACCACTACCCGCCCAGCCAACTAGGGGTCACCCCGAATGGGGAGGTCGATCAGGTGGTGGTCAGGCCCATTTCTATGCACTTCCAGGCAGACCCCATACTATTGCTTCATATGCTGTTATTACAAGTATTGTTTCAGTCTACCACAGAGATGCCTCTGTATTATTTGATCTCGGTTCCACCTTTTCGTATGTGTCATCATACTTTGCTTGTTATTTGGGTACGTCCTGTGAGTTTCTTGCTTCACATATTCATGTATCTACTGCAGTGGGTGATACTATTGTTGTAGACCATTGTGAGCACGTGATTTTTGCTTAGCACGACAATCGCTCCAAAAGAAATAAAATAACAATAATTGGCCCTGCTGTACAAATTTTGGATTTTCACATGGCACTTTGTTGTTCATTTGCAATTTTTGCCCGTTTTTTTTATTATTAAAACAAAATGCAAAAAAAATGTGTGTGTGTCATGCATAATTCGAACCGTAATCCGGTCGTTAAATAAGAAAATCATAAATAGGCATCTTCATCCGTGATTTTAATTTTTGTTTAATTTTACCCGTTTTGAATTACTTTAATGTGTGTGTGAATAATTGTATTAGGTGTTTATTTTAATTTGATTTTACTTGGTTTTGTATTTTTACAATTAAAAAAAAAAAAAAAAAAAAGAAAGGACCCTGCCTTTCCGGACTTGGGCCAATTTTAACAAAATTGGCCCAAACGAACAGCCCAAAACCCAGGCCTGCCCGGTCCAGACCACCTGATGCCCAGAGAATCCAAACGACGTCGTTTTGGTACAGGTTGATCTGGGCCGTTGATCTCAAATTGATCAACGGCCAAGATCAATTCCCCATAACCCACCAATAAACCCGACCCGTCTCACCCGGACCGAACCCCAACCCTTTACCCTTGAAACGACACCGTTCCACTTAAGCTATCAGATCCAGACCGTAGATCTAGATTGATCTAACGGTCGAGATCAATCCACCCATTAACTATATAAGACCATAATCTTACCCTGCCCCCCTATCTGAACCCCAGCCTTCGTCTCCAAACAAACAGCCCTAAAACCCTAGCCGCCCCTGTGTACTTTCGCCATGAAAGCCGGCGGCATGGACGCCGGTGACCTTCCCCTTAACACCCTAGAACGCTCTTGCCATCCTGAACCCAAATCTATCAACCAGGTAGTTCGAATCCCTTCCCACCTTCTCGAATCTTCATTTGAAGATTCGAGTCAAAACTCGATTTACACGGTTTAACCTTAAAATCATACCAGACACTCCCCAGACCCCCCTCGTGACCAAACCAAGTTTGGTCCGAATCAGATCAGGGAAGCATGAATCCCAGATCTGAGTTTTGAAGCTTTGAGATCCTTCGTCACTGGTCCGTGTTTTGTTCGAGCCAAGGAATTTAAGGCCTAATGGACCTTAATCGAGGTGTTTCTCATCTGAGAAACACTTCGATTAAAGTCCGTTCAGCCTTAAGAAAGGTCTGTCCAAATCCGGGTTGAAACTTTTAACTTTTCAAGTTTAAGGTGAGTTCTTTCTTTTCTTTATTTATTTTGGCCCATCTGATTGTGTTAAAAATCTGTTCATGCTTTGATTTTGTGTCTTTGAATTTTGTCAACTGTGCCCCGTCCACTTTGCCTGAACCACTGTGTTTTGTTTGAACCCCTCCTATTCTGATAAGACATATGTATTGGTTGTATTCCAAATTTGTACTGACTAACTGATTCCTCAAAGTATAATTCTGTTTAATCAGTATAAGACGAGTCATGTGTCCCATGCTTTTGAATGTCTGATTTTTGGTTACGTTTGTGTATGTTAATGCTAATATAGTCGAGTCGACGTGTGTCGTCAATTAGTTTCAACTGGCTGAACAAAGTTAAATCGATTTGCTTCTGTTGAACATTTGCCTGAGTCAATTAAGAACCAGTTTTTGTTTACTTATAGCTGTTGAATTGATCAGTAATGTAAAAAGGGATGTTTGGTTTAAATTCTGAATTGGGAGGCATGTGCACTCGTGCACAGCATGTGCATTGGTGCACCTCATGTGCTTTGTGCACAGCCTGTGGCCTGCATAAAGGTCTTTGTTAAGTGTTAAACAATTTGACAGCATATGCTGTCAGATACATTCTACTGCCCATACTTGGCTTTAGTTTAAAGAAGTATTTAAACCTTTTAAAAGTTAAATCTGCCAGGGAATGTTGATGGGGGTTAATACTTAAATAACTAATTGGAATCTGAAAATGTAAAAGGCACATGGGAGGGGTATGGTGATAGTCTAAACAGGCTGTTAAAAGGGGTAAGGGAGGCTTATAAAAAGGAGGAGATACAGAATTAGGAGATAGACATACAGAAGAGGGACATAGACAGAATTTTAAAAAAAAAAAATAGACAGACTGTGAGGAATTTCTGAAAGAGAAAGCTGAAATACAAATAGATACACAGGGGGGGATAGAGAAAAAAACCTGAAAAGCTGAAAAAGAAAAACACAAACACAGATAGAGAGAGGTTAAGGGATAGAAGGTGTACAATCAACAATCAGAAACTGTTTCCTCCTATTATTGTTTGGGTTTCAGCTGTTCAATTTGTTCAAAATCAATTCTGATTCTTTGAAGTTCCAGTTGTGTCTACTAGTCGAGTGTTTTCATTGGTTTGCTACTGGTTTGGTCTGTCTGGAGTCCTGATTCTATTCCATTGGGTGTGGCTGTCATTTGGCTACTGCTTTCTATTGGCCATAGTTGCATTTCTGCACTCGAGCCTGTTCTTGCTGTATTGCTTTGTCTGCTGCTATCCTGCCTTGCTGCTGCTGCTATTTTGTTTCCTGCTGTTGCTGATTTCCCCATCTATCTTCCTCTTCTCTTTGGCATTTTCATTTGTTTCCAGGTACACATCTCAAGTCTCACATTGGTGTAGCTGAATGTAGCATTGAAAAAGCATGAATAGAAAGATTTGAAGGAGTTATAATCACCAGTTTACTGACTGCCTTTTCATAAATGTTGTTAAGTTTATGTAAATTGTAGTTTATAGCTGATAGGGAATACATTGTTAAACTTGTACTATGTTGATTTGAACTGTGGTGTTCGATTCGTTTAGTGGCATACAAAAATGTAAATAGAATTCTTGGAATGTGAAACTATTTAATGTGATTGTTAAAATTAAATTCACTCTTTCAGCATGTATTGAATAAGTAAGGGCAAATGGCTATTAAACCTAGCCAAATATAATGTGGTTTTGAACTGCCCGGTTTTTGATTTCTTTAGGCCTTTATAGGATTAGTTTTGAACGTTATCGGGGGTATTCTTCAATAAGGAATTCTATTAACCCTGTTTAAGCAAGTTAATCTAACTTTGACCTAAAGATGTTTGTTCGGATTAAGTGTCGTATTTCATTAGACTAAGCGGATTTCTTCTGTCAAACTAAAGCAATTTTCCATTGAAGTGTAGTGTTTTCTCTACTTTGTAAATAATTAATCAGAAATTGATAAGAATCCGGATTAGGCAAAAGCATATAGTTAAATTAGCATGTTCTTTTTTTTTCTTTTAGTTTTAGGGACAAACGTAATAGAAATGTAGCCACTGTAGGGTTCCCTTCTAAAATAAGGAGACGAGCCTCGCCAAATAAAAAGCAAATTGCGGGGCCCTCAATAATTGATCATGATAAATACTTAGAATTTGGGACGGACGGTTTAGTGAATACCACCGCCCTCCCTAAAGAGAATAACGCGATAGATTCTTTAGACGCGACTTTAAGTAAATTATATTCTTAAATTCGGGTGCACATTGATGTGACCCAAATCCAAATCTCAACGAAGTCCAAATGTGTCGACAATCACGGGTGCATTGATTGTGACGTGGTTCGAGATGCATTTTCACGACGTTGCAATTCTGTAAAATAAATGATAATAATAAAAGCGGTTAAAACTTAATAAAAGCACATAAGTCACAACATGTATTTAAATCAGATATTTAGCCATTATAACAATTTAAGCGACCGTGCTAGAACCACGGGATTCGAGGGTGCCTAACACCTTCCCTCGGGTCAACAGAATTCCTTACTTAGAATTTCTGGTTCGCAGACTTCATTTGGAAAAGTCGAAAATTTCCTCGATTTGGGATTTAAGATAAACCGGTGACTTGGGACACCAAAAGCCAATCCTTTCCCAAGTGGCGACTCTGAATTAAATAAATAATCCCATTTCGAATATTGTCACTTAAATTGGAAAAACTCCACCCGCGCATTTAACCCTTCGGGGGAGGGCGCGCAAAAAGGAGGTGTGACAGCTCTGGCGACTCTGCTGGGGACTTGTGACCCAGAACCACTGGTTCAGGGTCCAAGAATTCAAGCTTAGAATAATTGTTATATTTGGCTTTATTATCTGATCTTTATTACATGTTTTGCATAAAAGTGCTAAATGTTGTCTTTTACCGCTTTTGATATTATCTGAACTGTATATAAACTGTGCCGAAACCCTTCTTTTCTTACCTCCGGGGAGAAGCTCGCTGGTCGAGACTCCCTATTCTGTTAGTGTCAATACCTGAAATAAGAAAGAGGTCGGACAAGTTACAAAGCCGGACGATCTCGCGGGTCCCCGGTACGTAGCCCCCTCCTCGACTCGAGTTGTCCGCTCGGGTACACAGTCTAGAACAAATACCAAGGTTTAAACCTAGTATAACGAAACTTCATGCCGGATCCCTAGTAGGAACGCTTATTTGCATCATATTGCATTTGACTTAGGGGACTCAACACAGGGGTTGGGTCCGTCTAGGACAGGCAACCTGAAATGGAAAAGACCATCATGCTGCATTCCTATCTGTGTTGTGCATTTATTTGCTTCGGTTCCGCATGTCGACCGGTTCCTAAAAAAGGGGGAAAATAGCAGCGTAGGGGAGATAATTACTTATTTTTGGAAAATAAAACCAATGTCCAAGTAGTGTCAAAACCTCGCCGGAATTTTTCTAAAAAAAAACTGTCTTGTTTATTGAGAGTTATTAAAAAAAATATAAAAATTTTCTTTTATCACTTTCAAAATCAAAAAAAAAAGGTATTTATTTTAAAAGTAAAAAAAATCGAAAATTCATAATTCAAAAAATGTGTTGTTTCTTTCGTAGTACCCCTTTTATGAATTCAGACTAATAGTCCAAAATTTTCCTAAAAAAAATAATATAAAAAAAAATAAATAGTTTCTTTAATCTTTAGCCCTTTTCAAAAACAAATGTAAAAAAAATACGCATTCCTGATTTCTAGGTTTATTCGATTTTTTCCTATTTTACGATATCCCGAACTACGCCGGTTTGATTCTCACCGGATGTGAGATACGTAGGCAACCCTCGTCGGGTTCAACCCCATTTTTCTAAATAGCCAAAAATCAGTAAATAAATAAATAAAAGATGTGTCAAATTTTTAAAAGAGTCGTAAATAAGTCAGGTGACGTTGTTTTATCATAAATAGCCGAATGTTCCCGAAAGGGACGCCGGAAGGCTGACTTTGCATAAACAGCCACCTTTGGGTCTTGTTTAGCGTTTTTATCCAATAGACCCGCACAGCCTTAAAATCTTCGTCTCCGAAGTGTTTAAAGGTCGTGTTCAAAACTTGATCCTCTCTGTAAAAATATTTTTTGAGTCAGTCAATTTTGTAAAATCACCTTAATAAATGTGCAGGATGAGCACGATACAAAATGAACATTTTTCAATAATGACCAAAATTCCTGTCAAGTTACGGCTATGGTGGAATGATCTAGGTGTTGAACGACAAAATGAGGTTAAGAAATATCTGAAAGGTCTTGTGGGTCTGTTGGAAATCCAGCCTCGGGGAGATATCATAAGAGCTTTGGTTACCTATTGGGACCCGGCGCACAATGTTTTTCATTTCTCTGATTTTGAACTCACCCCGACTTTGGAAGAAGTGGCCGGATACATCGGGAATACTGAGTTTCCCTTGAGGGAAAAATACTTGGTCGCCCCAAGAGTCGTCACGGTACATCGATTCCTAGATTCATTGAAGATACCTAAAACAGTCCACAACCCGGTGGCAGCTGGATTTTGTACTCCATGCTTCATATATGATAGATACGGTCACAAGGGGGGATTCAATAATCCAATCAACAAACTGTGCAGCAAAGGAGTTCGTCAGAAGTGGGACGAGCACAGACGGGTAGCGTTCATGATAATGTTCCTGGGTCTTCTGGTATTTCCGAGGAAAGATGGAAACATTGATTTGAAGATATCTGGGGTCGTCAGCACTTTACTCACGCAAAGTGACAGTACTCTCGCGCCTATGGTGGTATCTGACATCTTTCGAGCTCTTACAGCTTGTAAAGCTGGGGGAAATTTCTTCGAAGGTTGTAACTTGCTCCTACAAATATGGATGACCGAGCACCTCTGCCATCATTCCGAGATTTTGAGCCATGGTTCCCCGGAAAAGACCCGCATAGAAGAATCTTACATGAGAACCAAAGAGATCAGTTTACCCAAAGGAGTCCTGGCATGGACCTCGTTCTTCCAAGCTCTTACCGCCAGCCAAATACAATGGACATTGGGATGGTTGCCTGTTAATGAGATCCTATATATGTCTGCAGCTAAAATTCATTTCTTACTGATGGGGCTTAAGAGCATTCAACCTTACGCACCCTGCCGAGTTTTAAGACAGTTCGGAAGATGCCAGACAGTACCTCATGAGGAAGATCTAAGCACTCAAGCAGTTGAGATAAGTCCTAACGGACAGTTCCCAGAAGCAAAGATTCGCCAAATCTGGAATGAGGGTCAATATTTGAAATCAGATACTTGCGTGCGGGATCAAGCCAAAGGAGAAACGGCGCCAGGTTACCTTGCATGGTACAGAAGGGAACTCGAGCATGAAAGGCCAGCTAAGAGACCCCACATCCGGAATTTTACCGAATCATCACAAAAGCAGTGGGATTGGTTAGCGAAAGAAAGAGGCTATTGCGCCGAAATCAGCAGGTTAAAGCAACAAGTGGAAAACTTGAAATATGAACACAACGTGCAAGTTGCTACCGATCTGGGAGAGCGGAACAGGTTGATTCAAGAAAATGAAAAGCTCAGAGCCCAGATCAAACAGATAAGGTTGGATGCAGATAAACAGCCAAGGCGTCGATCAGACGAGCACCTGATAAAAAGGCTAAAAAGCGAGATCAGAGAGTGGCGAGATGGTTTGGAGAAATCTGAAAACGTCATAGCAGAGCTCAAAGCACAGTGGGATACAAGAACAGATAAGCATCGCAGATACCTGAATCAATTGGAAGGCGACCACGAGAAGACTGTTGCTAAGATAAAGAGAGAGATGGCAGCACTTGAGATCAAAGCAGCTAGTCAGGCCAAGGATTTCCAAATTGAGAGCAGATACTGGTATGACTCAATAGCCCAGATGAAGTTGGAAGTACGGCGATTGGAGCATCAGATACAGGATATTCAAGTATTCGAGATATGCAACGATCAGATAAAACGCCTACTCATAAAAAAGAAGCAAACCAGAGATAGAATCAAAGCCATTGCCCATGCCATCACCAGACGATGTCTACGATGTGAGAACATGTCCAGCGCTACCGTCCTCTCGGCAGTAATGGGTTATGTCAAGCAGACTATGCACGAGCTGGAGCAACTTGAGAGGGATCTCACGCCTAGGACCGCGGCGAGGCCGAACGATGCCCCGCGGAAACCAATTTTTAAAACCATAATGCATTCATAGGTCAAATCTGTATTTTAGCATCTTCTGCCTGTTTTTTCATCAAGGTGATTTTCAGTCTATTTTGAGTCTAGGTTTATTTTCAAAGTTTGCTCTTTCTTTTGCAAAATGTAGCTTGTAATAGAACGTTTCAACAATAAAGAGGTTGTTTCTTTTACGCTCATTTGTGTTTTTCGAACTACGTAATGATCTGATTCACGTAGGCATCGTGATACGTAGGCAATCCTCATCGGATCCGGTCGCATTTCTTTTACTACGAAAATAAAAAAAAATAAAAATAAAAGGAAAACAAAAGAGAAAAAGAAAAGAAAAGAAAAAAGGGGAAAAACTAATAAGAGGAAAAAATGTCGGAATGACGCATGCTCTCGTAGCAAACATATAGTAATCCACTTAACTGTATAGGTGCATCATGCCCAACGTGAGATTAACTATCTGTTATTTGCTGCAAATTAACCGTGCGTTTGTCATTGAGCATTTTTCCAGGGTTTTTTGAAAAGACGGTTGGTTTGGTGAAAGTCTGGCCTCGCACTCATACTTCACGAGGTCAAGGAGAGGTGTTCAACTACCTGTTGTTAGGACCAGAAGCAGTACTCACACTTACTTCACCAGGTCAAAAGGAAGTGTGGAAATGTCTTCGGAAATTCCATTGCAAACAGTCCCCGTCTCTGAGGAGAAGCTCGATCCCAGCCGTCCTCACACCTGAATCCGCGACTGCGGAAGAAAATAGAATCCTACGGCTCCGCATGTTGGAAATGCTGGACGACTGGAATAATGGGAAAGAGCCGCCAAGTGTCGTCCCCGGATTCCCTGAATTATTCTCCAGGTCAAGTGGAACGTCTAATGTCCCCATAAACTATCCTGCTACCCCACTCGGGTACCCAGCCACCTCAGCCTTCTCTGCTGGATCGCCCTCTGAGCCTCATCCCCGAATGTCATCCACTGATGCAAGCATGAACATCTTTACTGCATCGCCTTGCCCGGTTACAGCACAACCCACCACGTACAAGCCAAGCTTTGACTCATCCTCTTTTACATTCCAAGCACCATCGTTCTCAATGGAACCAACTAGGTTCGCTACCAGCACTAATCCTCTACCGCCTCAGTGCGAGCTTGCACCCGGGCAGGATCAGAACCCCAGAATTGCAGAACAAAATGAGATTGCCAAGAGAATGAGAAGCCTTGAACAAAGTTTGAAGAATATGCAAGGATTGAGCGGACAAAAGAGCGTCTCTTACGCCGACCTGTGCATGTTCCCTCACGTGCACCTGCCAACGGGTTTCAAGACCCCAAAGTTCGAGAAATACGATGGGCACGGTGACCCCATCGCACATCTTAAGAAATACTGCAACCAATTACGGGGAGCCGGCGGAAAAGAAGAACTGCTGATGGCGTATTTTGGGGAAAGTCTAGTAGGGATAGCTTCGGAATGGTATATGGATCAGGAAATGTCCCGATGGCATATATGGGATGATCTCGCCAGAGATTTCGTAAAACAATTCCAGTATAACATCGACATTGCACCAGACCGAAACTCTCTGTCGAATTTAAAGAAGAAACCTTCGGAAAGCTTCAGAGAATATGCTATCAAGTGGCGTGAACAGGCGTCGAGAGTGAAGCCTCCCATGGATGAAGTGGAAATGGTCACTACTTTTCTCCAGGCTCAAGAGTCTGACTATTTCCAAAACATGATGTCGGCCATGGGTAAGCCATTCGCGGAAGCGATCAAGATTGGAGAGATGGTGGAAAATGGGTTGAAAACGGGAAGGATTTTGAGTCAAGCAGCCATAAGGGCAACCTCTCAGGCCGTCCAAAGCGGGTCTGGAGGAACGACAAGGGGGAAGAAGAAGGAAGAAACGGCTATGGAAGCCTCTGAAGCAAGGGAGTATCGTCATCCCAGGCCCCATTTTCCGGAAAGGGCCCCACAACACTACTACCCCCACTCAAATGTGGCATATGCTCATCAACCTTATATGATCATGAATGCCCAACCTTATAACCATCCACCACAACAAGCCAACCGAGGCCCAGCTCCACCTCCCAGAAATCAGCCTCCTTACCGCAACCACTATAACCCACAACCCCCGCAGAATAACTTCCGCCCCCAGGAGCCACCTCGACGGCGGACTTTCACGCCCATCGGTGAACAATACTCTACTTTGTTCCCTAAGCTAGTCCAGTTGGGTTTCTTGCAACCAATTCCCCAAACGAGGCAAAACCCAACATCGCCTTCTTACAAAGCCGGAGTCAGATGCGCCTATCATTCAGGAGCCGAGGGACATGATACAAACGACTGCTGGTCATTGAAAAGAGTGGTCGAAAATTTGATAGAGCAGGGGAAAATAGTGCTAAGGGACGAAGAGATCCCAAATGTGACTAACAATCCATTGCCCGCTCACAATAATGGGCCGCTGATCGGCATGATTTGTGAAGACAAAGAGTTCGACCCTGCTTTGAAAGCCATAATTGCCATTGTCGACACGGGGAAGAGGCCTGAAATAGACCAGAAATCAGAAAAAGGGGAGGAGGCCAAGGCTGCAAAGAGCAAGCCTGAAAAGAAGGTGGAGAAGAAAGTGGTACCAGCAAAGGGTGGAGTTCTTTACATACCGCGAGGTCAAGCCGAGAAGACGCAGAACTTCGGGATCAAAAAGACAAAGCCTATGTACGTGCCGAAAGGGGCCTATGTGGTCCGGGGGACGATTCAACCACCTCGGCTGAATGAGCCAGTGGTTATCGGACGCGTGCCACAAAAGCCAATGACCAACCCGTCCACAGTGCCGTGGAATTATCAAAAGACTTTGGTAATGTACAAAGGTAAAGAGGTCATGGGAGAACTTCCAGAAAATACTTTCATTGGAGGGTACTCAAATACCCAAGAACTGAACAACGCCACACAAAGGCGCTTCCCTCCAAAGAAGCCCGTGAGTGTTGAAGAAGCGGAAGTGTTCTTCCAACAAATGAAGATGCCGGATTACGAAGTGATAGATCAGCTGCGCAAGCACCCTGAGCAAGTATCCATGCTGTCATTATTAATGAGGTCAACCGAGCATCAAAAGATCCTGCTGAAAACCCTGAATGAAGCATATGTACTGGTTGAAACCTCGGTGGAGCAACTAGAGCGGATGACAGAAAGATTCTTCGCCGTCAATCAAATCTCTTTCAGCAAGAATGATTTACCCCCAGAAGGAGCGGCACACAACAAGGCTTTGCATCTAACAGTTAAATGCGAAGACTATTATGTCAAGAGGGTAATGTTGGATGGAGGCTCAGGCGTTGACATTTGCCCACTCTCCACGCTGCAAAGAATGGAAATTGGGGCCGAAAGAATCCGACCTAACAATGTCTGCGTAAGAGCATTCGACGGCATCAAGAGAGACACCATGGGAGAAATAGACCTGTTGTTGGTCATAGGACCAGTCGAATTTCGAGTAACCTTCCAGGTGATCGACATGGACACATCCTACAATTTTCTCCTTGGCAGACCTTGGATCCATGCGGCAGGAGCCGTGCCTTCCACTCTTCACCAGATGGTGAAGTTCGAGTACGAAGACCGAGAGATCGTGGTCCATGGGGAAGCTGAGCATGCCATTTATCGGGACCCATCCATCTCGTACCTTGAACCAAGAAAAGGAAGCGAACATACGGTCTATCAAGCTTTCGAGATTGTACTGGCAGAGCAGCACCAAGAGGGAATACCTTGCCCCCAGCCTTTCTTGTCTAACGCCTCGGTCATGGTGGCCAAAGAGATGATCCGGCACGGATTTAGGCCAGGGGAAGGACTTGGACGAACCCTTCAGGGAATAACAGAACCCATTACTTTGCCAATCATCAAGAAACCTTTTGGACTAGGTTTCAAACCTACTCCAGCAGACGAAGAATGGGCAAAGAAAAGGAGAAATGAGGGCTGGAAGTTGCCTCAACCACTGCCAGATTTATATGCGACTTTCGTCAGGCCAAGGTATGCTGAAGAAGAAGATGATGAGGTCTTCACAGCTGAGGAAATCGAGGAAATATGTGGGGCGATGAGAGAAATGCTCTACGAGGTCCACATGGTTCAACTAGGTGAAGGCACAAGCACTGCTGAGATGCTGTACATGGGACCAAACGCCTAACTCCAAAACTGGGAGGCCACGCCATTCCCGACTAGACGGAAGTCCGGGTAGACCTGTCCTGCCACCTTTCCTGTATCACAAGTTATCTCCGGGACATAACTTGAACGTTTTCTTCTTTTCAATTGTTGTTTTGAATTCCTAGTTGTAAACATTGTTGTCTCCCAACTTTCCAAAGAAAATATACAAAAAAAATCATCATTGCTTTCCTATTCTTTCTTTTGTTCTGATTTTTATTACTTTTCCTTTTATCTTCCTTTTCAGTCCTAATAATGCGGCTTTAAATATGACATGCTTGCGGACTTCACGCCTAGATCACAATGAGTTATTTAACTGCGAATTAATGAACCCAGAACCAGAATACGATGCGGAAGAGGCTTTTAGGGAGATAAACCGAGAGTTGGAATATTTCGAGAATAAACCTAAGCCAAATCTGAATGACACTGAACCGGTAAATTTAGGAACCCCGGAAGAAATCCGGGAGACCAAGATAAGCATTCACACGGACAAGAAAACGCGAGAGGCGATAATTCAACTTCTTTTTGAATTCAAAGATGTGTTTGCTTGGTCATATGATGACATGCCGGGACTAGGTGTTGATCTGGTGGTTCATAAATTGCCGATTCATCCTGATTGTCCTCCAGTCCAACAAAAGCAACGAAAGTTCAAAACTGAGGTCAGTGACAAGATTAAGGAGGAGATCACCAAGCAACTGAAAACAGGAGTGATCCGGGTAGTCCAATATACAACATGGTTGGCAAATGTGGTTCCAGTACCAAAAAAGGACGGGAAAACTCGGGTATGTGTAGATTACCGAGATCTGAACAGAGCAAGTCCCAAAGATAACTTCCCGCTGCCCAACATCCACATCCTCGTTGACAATTGTGCCAAACACGAGATACAGTCTTTCGTAGATTGTTATGCTGGGTATCATCAGGTACTGATGGATGAAGAGGACGCCGAGAAAACTGCCTTCACCACGCCTTGGGGCACCTACTGTTACCGGGTCATGCCATTTGGTCTGAAGAATGCTGGGGCTACTTACATGAGGGCCATGACTGCCATTTTCCATGACATGATGCATCAGGAAATAGAGGTGTACGTGGACGATGTGATAGTCAAGTCCAGGACGCAGGATAACCACATCCAAGACTTGAGGAAATTCTTCGAGAGGCTAAGGAAGTATGACTTGAAGCTAAATCCAGCCAAATGCGCTTTCGGAGTTCCGTCGGGCAAACTTTTGGGTTTCATCGTAAGCAGGAGAGGAATCGAGCTAGATCCAACTAAGATAAAATCCATCAGAGATCTACCTCCCCCGAGAACAAAGAAAGACGTGATGAGTCTGCTGGGCAGGTTGAATTACATCAGTCGGTTCATTGCCCAGCTGACAAGCACGTGCGAGCCCATATTCAAGCTTTTGAGGAAAGATGCGGCGATTAAGTGGACAACTGAGTGTCAAGAAGCCTTCGATAAAGTCAAAGAATACCTTTCGAATCCCCCGGTCTTGGTCCCTCCAGAACCGGGAAGGCCACTTTTCTTGTATCTGACAGTTTTAGAGAACTCTTTCGGCTGCGTCCTCGGGCAACACGACGTAACCGGAAAGAAAGAGCAAGCAATCTACTACTTGAGCAAGAAATTCACCGGCTACGAGGCCAAATACACTCTGCTGGAAAGGACATGCTGCGCTCTCACATGGGTTGCACAAAAGCTGAGACATTATCTCCAAGCTCACACTACATTCCTCATAAGCAGGTTGGATCCTTTGAAGTATATATTCCAGAAACCAATGCCTACTGGGAGACTGGCTAAATGGCAAATCTTGCTTACGGAATTCGACATAGTTTATGTCACCCGCACGGCGATGAAAGCCCAGGCGTTAGCAGATCATTTGGCCGAAAATCCGGTTGATGAGGAATACCAGCCATTGGATACCTACTTTCCAGACGAAGAGGTAAACACCGTAGAAGTGATCTCGGAGGAAGCACATGTTTGGAAGATGTTCTTTGATGGAGCCGTGAACGCCAAGGGTGTAGGGATTGGGGCAATTTTGATCTCGCCTTCCGGTCAGCATTATCCCGCCACAGCTAGACTGCGTTTCTTTTGCACAAACAATACAGCTGAGTATGAAGCCTGCATTATGGGCATGCATATGGCAATCGATCAGGATGTCGAAAACTTACTGATTATGGGAGATTCTGACCTGATCATCCGGCAAGCTCAAGGCGAGTGGGAAACTCGGGATGTCAAACTTATCCCATACCGACAACATGTGGAGGACCTCAGCAAGCGCTTTACCTCAATAGAGTTCAGGTATATTCCGAGGTGTCACAATGAACTGGCAGATGCACTTGCTACTTTGGCTTCAATGTTACCCTACCCGGGCAACGCCCACGTCGATCCTTTGGAAATCCAAATCAAGGAAAGACACGGTTACTGCAGTGTAATCGAGGCGGGATAAAATACGCAGCCTTGGTACCATGACATCAAGAAATTCCTGAAGACACAAGAATACCCCAAGCACGCTACAGGAGATCAAAAAAGGACCATTAGGCGACATGCAAGTGGTTTCTTTCTGAGCGGCGAATTGTTTTATAAGAGGACCCCGGACCTCAATCTCCTAAGATGTGTCGATATCGAGGAATCGAGAAAGATCATGCACGAAGTACACGCAGGTGTGTGCGGACCTCAGATGAACGGGTATGTCTTAGCGAAGAAAATCCTCCGAGCAGGTTATTATTGGATGACCATGGAAAAGGATTGCTTTAGCTTTGTCCGAAAGTGTCATCAATGTCAGGTGCACGGTGATTTGATTCATGCACCTCCCACGGAACTGCATCCCATGTCCGCCCCTTGGCCATTTGTCGCTTGGGGCATGGACGTCATTGGACCGATTGAACCAAAGGCTTCGAATGGACACAGGTTTATACTGGTAGCCATCGATTACTTCACAAAAATGGGTAGAAGCTGTCACTCTCAAGTCGGTCACCAAGAAAGCTGTGGTGGATTTTGTACACTCAAATCTTATCTGTCGCTTCGGTATTCCTGCGACTATCATTACAGATAACGCAGCAAACTTGAACAGTCACTTGATGGGAGATGTGTGTGAGCAATTCAAGATAACACACAGGAATTCCACTCCGTATCGGCCAAAAGCCAATGGTGCCGTGGAAGCGGCAAACAAAAACATCAAGAAGATTCTGAGGAAACGATCCAAAGTTCCCGACAGTGGCATGAGCAGTTACCTTTTGCATTATTGGGGTACCGCACTACGGTACGCACATCGGTGGGAGCGACTCCTTATCTTTTGGTTTATGGGACTGAGGCTGTAATACCGGCAGAGGTAGAGATTCCTTCACTTCGAATCATTGTCGAAGCAGAAATCGAGGACAGCGAGTGGGTTAAGACTCGGTTAGAGCAATTGACGTTGATTGATGAAAAGCGAATGGCCGCGGTTTGTCACGGACAGTTATACCAACGAAGAATGGCCCGTGCTTACAACAAGAAAGTCCGACCCCGGAATTTCGAAGTAGGTCAGCTGGTACTAAGGCGTATTCTGCCGCATCATGAAGAAGCGAAAGGAAAGTTCGCCCCAAATTGGAAAGGCCCATACATCGTAAGGAAAATATTGCCAAGAGGAGCATTGTATTTAGGTGATATCGAAGGAAATGACCCCGACACAGCAGTAAATGCAGATGCAGTCAAGAGGTACTACGTCTAAATCATACTCCAGTGGTCCTGACACGTTTGAAAATGGCGAAGGTTTTATTCCCCACTACTCCCCAAACACTACCCAATTCTCTCCACCAACTTTTGAGCCACTTACAAAACACAAAAAAAAAAAAAACAAAGAAAGAAAACAAAAACAAAATTTGATTGAGGCCTGAACTACGTTTGACTTGATTCCGAAAGGATACGTAGGCAGCCTCTCCCTGAGGTTCAGTCACACCAACAATAAAATCCCATTCACCCTGAAATTGAAACCGGGGCACGTCGAGCAGTTTAGAAGTTAGTATCATCTACCTCTCTTTACCAAGCACAAGCCTTCAAATCAATTACCGAATATGGTGGGAAACCAATAAGCGTCACAAATGGAGACCAGCACACTCTGAATTGAGAGAGATAAAATGAGAGAGTCTCGGCGGTGAAAACCTTCGGGCACCACGAGGCGACGGGAGTAGAGAAACCAAAATGAGAGAGCTTGTTTAGTAAAAACTCGCAAAGAGTGCTATCAAGCGATGACAGGAAGAGAAATGAGAGAGGTCAGCCAGTGAAAACCCGCAAAGGGCGCTGTTGGCCGAAAAGGAATGACGCCACCCCAAGAAGGTCTCGGCAAAGTTCCACCGGTTTTGGAATCACAGATCTGTTCTGGTTCAGGAAAACGCAAGCTCTTAGAAGGTCAAACGTCCAGTCCAAAGAGCATGTCATGTCATTTAAAGCCAGCGTTATCTTCCTCAGATAAGTCTTTCTCGTCCCGAAAAGGGTATTCCTTTTCTAATTTGTTTTCCCCTTTCTTTGTTTCTTTTCGAATCCCTTTTTGCATTTTAACCCCGAGTTCAGGACACACCGGAAAGGACAGGTGGCATGGTTTGTTTGCACGGAATCCCGTCTCATGAAGGAAAGCGCCTCATCTCGTTGATATGATTGCCCAAGCATGATGAATCATGACGTTTGATGGTGTTTCAGAATAAAGAGGAAAGAGAGAAATCTTGAAATCTTCCCCAGCAAGTCCGCCCTCGGACAAATCCCCACAGAGTCTCCCCCTGTACAAATCCCCATAGAGTTTCTCCTTTTGTACAATCTCCCACAAAGTCTCCCCAGTATGAAAAAAAAAATCTCCATTGGAATTTCATCAGCACATCCCCAGCGAGTCCTTTGGTAAATATTCCCCAAACAAGCTTACACCAACAAACCCTGGGAAACTCATTTTGAAATAAATCCCCAGCATCCCCCATTGTACAAAATCCACACAAAAAAATCCACTTTGTGAATATTCCCCCACAGAGTTCCCTTTTTGTACAAATTCCCACAAAATACCCCCAATAAAATCCCTGTTGAGAACCTCCAATCAAAACGGGACAAAAAAAAAGGGCCTTACGAGGCAAGTCATCATAGAATCTGGAAATACGAGCCTGAGTAGTCTAAAGGTTTCGCCATTCGAATCAAATCAATGGCGGAACTTCGCAACAGAAATGAAGACGCAAGAAAGCCATTGGGAATGATCAAGGTCACCAAACCGACCGTCATTTCCGAACTAACAAATGATTCTTTGTCTGAAAGTTTGAAACAGGTCCGATCCAAGACAACCGTGCAAGAAGCAGATGTCGCCCAAAGAAGAAGGTGCACGGGTACAGGAAGTACTTCGGCAATGATTGAATTCACTCGAAAGGTAAGCTTCCACGAAACTCCCTTTTATCTTCTATTAAAACAAGAAAACTCAAAAATAGATCGTGTAGTATTCTCGAGCTTTATCTCCAGCCAATCAGCATTAGGGTTTTAAAACCCTAAACTGAATTTTCCTTTTAATCAGCATTAGGGTTTTAAACCCTATACTGAATTTTCCTTTCAGCCAGCATTAGAGTTTTAAACTCTAAACTGAGCTTTTTCATGCAATCAGCATTAGGGTTTTAAACCCTAAACTGAATTTTCCTTTTAGTCAGCATTAGGGTTTTAAACCCTAAACTGAACTTTTTCCTTTCAGCCAGCATTAGAGTTTTAAACTCTAAACTGAGCTTTTTCATGCAATCAGCATTAGGGTTTTAAACCCTAAATTGAATTTTCCTTTTAATCAGCATTAGGGTTTTAAACCCTAAACTGAATTTTTCATGCAATCAGCATTAGGGTTTTAAACCCTAAACTGAATTTTCCTTTTAGTCAGCATTAGGGTTTTAAACCCTAAACTGAACTTTTTCCTTCCAGCCAGCATTAGAGTTTTAAACTCTAAACTGAGCTTTTTCATGCAATCAGCATTAGGGTTTTAAACCCTAAACTGAATTTTCCTTTTAGTCAGCATTAGGGTTTTAAACCCTAAACTGAACTTTTTCCTTCCAGCCAGCATTAGAGTTTTAAACTCTAAACTGAGCTTTTTCATGCAATCAGCATTAGGGTTTTAAACCCTAAACTGAATTTTCCTTTTAGTCAGCATTAGGGTTTTAAACCCTAAACTGAACTTTTTCCTTCCAGCCAGCATTAGAGTTTTAAACTCTAAACTGAGCTTTTTCATGCAATCAGCATTAGGGTTTTAAACCCTAAACTGAATTTTCCTTTTAGTCAGCATTAGGGTTTTAAACCCTAAACTGAACTTTTTCCTTCCAGCCAGCATTAGAGTTTTAAACTCTAAACTGAGCTTTTTCATGCAATCAGCATTAGGGTTTTAAACCCTAAACTGAATTTTCCTTTTAGTCAGCATTAGGGTTTTAAACCCTAAACTGAACTTTTCCTTCCAGCCAGCATTAGAGTTTTAAACTCTAAACTGAGCTTTTTCATGCAATCAGCATTAGGGTTTTAAACCCTAAACTGAATTTTCCTTTTAGTCAGCATTAGGGTTTTAAACCCTAAACTGAACTTTTTCCTTCCAGCCAGCATTAGAGTTTTAAACTCTAAACTGAGCTTTTTCATGCAATCAGCATTAGGGTTTTAAACCCTAAACTGAATTTTCCTTTTAGTCCAGCATTAGGGTTTTAAACCCTAAACTGAACTTTTCCTTCCAGCCAGCATTAGAGTTTTAAACTCTAAATTGAGCTTTTTCATGCAATCAGCATTAGGGTTTTAAACCCTAAACTGAATTTTCCTTTTAGTCAGCATTAGGGTTTTAAACCCTAAACTGAACTTTTTCCTTCCAGCCAGCATTAGAGTTTTAAACTCTAAACTGAGCTTTTTCATGCAATCAGCATTAGGGTTTTAAACCCTAAACTGAATTTTCCTTTTAGTCAGCATTAGGGTTTTAAACCCTAAACTGAACTTTTTCCTTCCAGCCAGCATTAGAGTTTTAAACTCTAAACTGAGCTTTTTCATGCAATCAGCATTAGGGTTTTAAACCCTAAACTGAATTTTCCTTTTAGTCAGCATTAGGGTTTTAAACCCTAAACTGAACTTTTTCCTTTCAGCCAGCATTAGAGTTTTAAACTCTAAACTGAGCTTTTTTATGCAATCAGCATTAGGGTTTTAAACCCTAAACTGAATTTTCCTTTTAGTCAGCATTAGGGTTTTAAACCCTAAACTGAACTTTTTCCTTTCAGCCAGCATTAGAGTTTTAAACTCTAAACTGAGCTTTTTCATGCAATCAGCATTAGGGTTTTAAACCCTAAATTGAATTTTCCTTTTAATCAGCATTAGGGTTTTAAACCCTAAACTGAATTTTCCTTTCTGCCAGCATTAGAGTTTTAAACTCTAAACTGAGATTTTTCATGCAATCAGCATTAGGGTTTTAAACCCTAAACTGAATTTTCCTTTCAGCCAGCATTAGAGTTTTAAACTCTAAACTGAGCTTTTTCATGCAATCAGCATTAGGGTTTTAAACCCTAAACTGAATTTTCCTTTTAGTCAGCATTAGGGTTTTAAACCCTAAACTGAACTTTTTCCTTCCAGCCAGCATTAGAGTTTTAAACTCTAAACTGAGCTTTTTCATGCAATCAGCATTAGGGTTTTAAACCCTAAACTGAATTTTCCTTTTAGTCAGCATTAGGGTTTTAAACCCTAAACTGAACTTTTTCCTTCCAGCCAGCATTAGAGTTTTAAACTCTAAACTGAGCTTTTTCATGCAATCAGCATTAGGGTTTTAAACCCTAAACTGAATTTTCCTTTTAGTCAGCATTAGGGTTTTAAACCCTAAACTGAACTTTTTCCTTCCAGCCAGCATTAGAGTTTTAAACTCTAAACTGAGCTTTTTCATGCAATCAGCATTAGGGTTTTAAACCCTAAACTGAATTTTCCTTTTAGTCAGCATTAGGGTTTTAAACCCTAAACTGAACTTTTTCCTTCCAGCCAGCATTAGAGTTTTAAACTCTAAACTGAGCTTTTTCATGCAATCAGCATTAGGGTTTTAAACCCTAAACTGAATTTTCCTTTTAGTCAGCATTAGGGTTTTAAACCCTAAACTGAACTTTTCCTTCCAGCCAGCATTAGAGTTTTAAACTCTAAATTGAGCTTTTTCATGCAATCAGCATTAGGGTTTTAAACCCTAAACTGAATTTTCCTTTTAGTCAGCATTAGGGTTTTAAACCCTAAACTGAACTTTTTCCTTCCAGCCAGCATTAGAGTTTTAAACTCTAAACTGAGCTTTTTCATGCAATCAGCATTAGGGTTTTAAACCCTAAACTGAATTTTCCTTTTAGTCCAGCATTAGGGTTTTAAACCCTAAACTGAACTTTTCCTTCCAGCCAGCATTAGAGTTTTAAACTCTAAATTGAGCTTTTTCATGCAATCAGCATTAGGGTTTTAAACCCTAAACTGAATTTTCCTTTTAGTCAGCATTAGGGTTTTAAACCCTAAACTGAACTTTTCCTTCCAGCCAGCATTAGAGTTTTAAACTCTAAACTGAGCTTTTTCATGCATTCAGCATTAGGGTTTTAAACCCTAAACTGAATTTTCCTTTTAGTCAGCATTAGGGTTTTAAACCCTAAACTGAACTTTTTCCTTTCAGCCAGCATTAGAGTTTTAAACTCTAAACTGAGCTTTTTCATGCAATCAGCATTAGGGTTTTAAACCCTAAACTGAATTTTCCTTTTAGTCAGCATTAGGGTTTTAAACCCTAAACTGAACTTTTTCCTTTCAGCCAGCATTAGAGTTTTAAACTCTAAACTGAGCTTTTTTATGCAATCAGCATTAGGGTTTTAAACCCTAAACTGAATTTTCCTTTTAATCAGCATTAGGGTTTTAAACCCTAAACTGAATTTTCCTTCCAGCCAGCATTAGAGTTTTAAACTCCAAACTGAGCTTTTCCATGCAATCAGCATTATGGTTTTAAACCCTAAACTGAATTTTCCTTCCAGCCAGCATTAGAGTTTTAAACTCTAAACTGAGCTTTTCCATGCAATCAGCATTAGGGTTTTAAACCCTAAACTGAATTTGCCTTCCAGCCAGCATTAGAGTTTTAAACTCTAAACTGAGCTTTTCCATGCAATCAGCATTAGGGTTTTAAACCCTAAACTGAATTTTCCTTCCAGCCAGCATTAGAGTTTTAAACTCTAAACTGAGCTTTTCCATGCAATCAGCATTAGGGTTTTAAACCCTAAACTGAATTTTCCTTCCAGCCAGCATTAGAGTTTTAAACTCTAAACTGAGCTTTTCCATGCAATCAGCATTAGGGTTTTAAACCCTAAACTGAATTTTCCTTCCAGCCAGCATTAGCGTTTTAAACTCTAAACTGAGCTTTTCCATGCAATCAGCATTAGGGTTTTAAACCCTAAACTGAATTTTCCTTCCAGCCAGCATTAGAGTTTTAAACTCTAAACTGAGCTTTTTCATGCAATCAGCATTAGGGTTTTAAACCCTAAACTGAATTTTCCTTTTAGTCAGCATTAGGGTTTTTAACCCTAAACTGAACCTTTCCCCAGCTAGTCGGTATTAGGGCTCCAACCCTGAACTGAACATGCATATCCTCTTTCATCAATTTTATGAACTTCCTGGCGAATAATTAACGAAATTTTCCTAGTGAAACTGGGGCAGAAAATTTCGTTCGTTTGTTTTCTCCCGCAGGTCTAACCTCGACCCACATGGATCGAAATGACCCCGCGAGTTGAGTCCCAGCTCGGAATCAACAAAGAAAAAGAAGAAAAAAGAGATGTCCCAAGATTCGGAGTAAATGGAAGGCGGATTGACTCCAGCATTTAATTAAGGTCCTGAACCCTGCCAATCGCGCCTCACTCAGTATCCCAGAGATTAAACAGGTCACCACAACTCGCAAGCATCAAGATTCAGATCGGAGTCTACAAGCAGAATCAGCTAAGGCCCAAGATCAAGTCGTAAAAGAATCATAGATAGGAATCTTGTAACTAGCAGTTGACATACACATAAGTAGTTAGCTCAGTTTCCAATTTCCATTTGGTTGTAATAAGGCGGTCAGTGACGCAGCAGTAACAACAGCAACAGCATTAGCAGTAAGCATCGCAATCCCATGGTAGTCCCAGCTACCAAAACTTCTCGAACTACATTGACCTGATTCCTGTTTAGCCCAGGATATGTAGGAAATCTTTGAAGCAAGATTCGGTCAGATCTTTCAAAAAAAACATGCTTCATACGGAGTGGTCCATAGGCAAAAATCGCTCATACACGCTCACTTTATCTTTGCACGAAAACTCTTCGTGTTTCCGAACAAAGAGGGGCAGCTGTGAGCACGTGATTTTTGCTTCGCACGACAATCGCTCCAAAAGAAATAAAAATAACAATAATTGGCCCTGCTGTACAAATTTTGGATTTTCACATGGCACTTTGTTGTTCATTTGCAATTTTTGCCGGTTTTTTTTTTATTATTAAAACAAAATGCAAAAAAAATGTGTGTGTGTCATGCATAATTCGAACCGTAATCCAGTCGTTAAATAAGAAAATCATAAATAGGCATCTTCATCCGTGATTTTAATTTTTGTTTAATTTTACCCGTTTTGAATTACTTTAATGTGTGTGTGAATAATTGTATTAGGTGTTTATTTTAATTTGATTTTACTTGGTTTTGTATTTTTACAATAAAAAAAAAAAGAAAAGGACCCTGCCTTTCCGGACTTGGGCCAATTTATTAAAATTGGCCCAAACAAACAGCCCAAAACCCAGGCCTGCCCGGTCCAGAACACCTGATGCCCAGAGAATCCAAACGACGTCGTTTTGGTACAGGTTGATCTGGGCCGTTGATCTCAAATTGATCAACGGCCAAGATCAATTCCCTATAACTCACCAATAAACCCGACTCGTCTCACCCGGACCAACCCCAACCCTTTACCCTTGAAACGACACCGTTCCACTTAAGCTATCAGATCCAGACCGTAGATCTAGATTGATCTAACGGTCGAGATCAATCCACCCATTAACTATATAAGACCATAATCTTACCCTGCCCCCCTATCTGAACCCCAGCCTTCGTCTCCAAACAAACAGCCCTAAAACCCTAGCCGCCCCTGCGTACTTTCGCCATGAAAGCCGGCGGCATGGACGCCGGTGACCTTCCCCTTAACACCCTAGAACGCCCTTGCCATCCTGAACCCAAATCTATCAACCAGGTAGTTCGAATCCCTTCCCACCTTCTCGAATCTTCATTTGAAGATTCGAGTCAAAACTCGATCTACACGGTTTAACCTTAAAATCATACCAGACACTCCCCATACCCCTCGTGACCAAACCATACTTGGTTTGGTCCGAATCAGATCAGGGAAGCATGAATCCCAGATCTGAGTTTTGAAGCTTTGAGATCCTTCGTCACTGGTCCGTGTTTTGTTCGAGCCAAGGAATTTAAGGCCTAATGGACCTTAATCGAGGTGTTTCTCATCTGAGAAACACTTCGATTAAAGTCCGTTCAGCCTTAAGAAAGGTCTATCCAAATCCGGGTTGAAACTTTTAACTTTTCAAGTTTAAGGTGAGTTCTTTATTTGTTTTGGCCCATCTGATTGTGTTAAAAATCTGTTCATGCTTTGATTTTGTGTCTTTGAATTTTGTCAACTGTGCCCCGTCCACTTTGCCTGAACCACTGTGTTTTGTTTGAACCCCTCCTATTCTGATAAGACATGTGTATTGGTTGTATTCCAAATTTGTACTGACTAACTGATTCCTCAAAGTATAATTCTGTTTAATCAGTATAAGACGAGTCATGTGTCCCATGCTTTTGAATGTCTGATTTTTGGCTACGTTTGTGTATGTTAATGCTAATATAGTCGAGTCGACGTGTGTCGTCAATTAGTTTCAACTGGCTGAACAAAGTTAAATCGATTTACTTCTGCTAAGCATGTGTTGAGTCAATTAAGAACCAGTTTTTGTTTACTTATAGCTGTTGAATTGATCAGTAATGTAAAAAGGGATGTTTGGTTTAAATTCTGAATTGGGAGGCATGTGCACTCGTGCACAGCATGTGCATTGGTGCACCTCATGTGCTTTGTGCACAGCCTGTGGCCTGCATAAAGGTCTTTGTTAAGTTTTAAACAATTTGACAGCATATGCTGTCAGATACATTCTACTGCCCATATTTGGCTTTAGTTTAAAGAAGTATTTAAACCTTTTAAAAGTTAAATCTGCCAGGGAATGTTGATGGGGGTTAATACTTAAATAACTAATTGGAATCTGAAAATGTAAAAGGCACATGGGAGGGGTATGGTGATAGTCTAAACAGGCTGTTAAAAGGGGTAAGGGAGGCTTATAAAAAGGAGGAGATACAGAATTAGGAGATAGACATACAGAAGAGGGACATAGACAGAATTTTAAAAAAAAAAAGAAAATAGACAGACTGTGAGGAATTTCTGAAAGAGAAAGCTGAAATACAAATAGATACACAGGGGGGGGATAGAGAAAAAAACCTGAAGAGCTGAAAAAGAAAAACACAAACACAGATAGAGAGAGGTTAAGGGATAGAAGGTGTACAATCAACAATCATAAATTGTTTCCTCCTATTATTGTTTGGGTTTCAGCTGTTCAATTTGTTCAAAATCAATTCTGATTCTTTGAAGTTCCAGTTGTGTCTACTAGTCGAGTGTTTTCATTGGTTTGCTACTGGTTTGGTCTGTCTGGAGTCCTGATTCTATTCCATTGGGTGTGGCTGTCATTTGGCTACTGCTTTCTATTGGCCATAGTTGCATTTCTGCACTCGAGCCTGTTCTTGCTGTATTGCTTTGTCTGCTGCTATCCTGCCTTGCTGCTGCTGCTATTTTGTTTCCTGCTGTTGCTGATTTCCCCATCTATCTTCCTCTTCTCTTTGGCATTTTCATTTGTTTCCAGGTACACATCTCAAGTCTCACATTGGTGTAGCTGAATGTAGCATTGAAAAAGCATGAATAGAAAGATTTGAAGGAGTTATAATCACCAGTTTACTGACTGCCTTTTCATAAATGTTGTTAAGTTTCTGTAAATTGTAGTTTATAGCTGATAGGGAATACATTGTTAAACTTGTACTATGTTGATTTGGACTGTGGTGTTCGATTCGTTTAGTGGCATACAAAAATGTAAATAGAATTCTTGGAATGTGAAACTATTTAATGTGATTGTTAAAATTAAATTCACTCTTTCAGCATGTATTGAATAAGTAAGGGCAAATGGCTATTAAACCTAGCCAAATATAATGTGGTTTTGAACTGCCCGGTTTTTGATTTCTTTAGGCCTTTATAGGATTAGTTTTGAATGTTATCGGGGGTATTCTTCAATAAGGAATTCTATTAACCCTGTTTAAGCAAGTTAATCTAACTTTGACCTAAAGATGTTTGTTCGGATTAAGTGTCGTATTTCATTAGACTAAGCGGATTTCTTCTGTCAAACTAAAGCAATTTTCCATTGAAGTGTAGTGTTTTCTCTACTTTGTAAATAATTAATCAGAAATTGATAAGAATCCGGATTAGGCAAAAGCATATAGTTAAATTAGCATGTTCTTTTTTTCTTTTAGTTTTAGGGACAAACGTAATAGAAATGTAGCCACTGTAGGGTTCCCTTCTAAAATAAGGAGACGAGCCTCGCCAAATAAAAAGCAAATTGCGGGGCCCTCAATAATTGATCATGATAAATACTTAGAATTTGGCACGGACGGTTTAGTGAATACCACCGCCCTCCCTAAAGAGAATAACGCGTTAGATTCTTTAGGCGCGGTTTAATTAAATCACATTCTTAAATTCGGGTGCACATTGATGTGACCCAAATCCAAATCTCAACGAAGTCCAAATGTGTCGACAATCACGGGTGCATTGATTGTGACGTGGTTCGAGATGCATTTTCACGACGTTGCAATTCTGTAAAATAAATGATAATAATAAAAGCGGTTAAAACTTAATAAAAGCACATAAGTCACAACATGTATTTAAATCAGATATTTAGCCATTATAACAATTTAAGCGACCGTGCTAGAACCACGGGATTCGAGGGTGCCTAACACCTTCCCTCGGGTCAACAGAATTCCTTACTTAGAATTTCTGGTTCGCAGACTTCATTTGGAAAAGTCGAAAATTTCCTCGATTTGGGATTTAAGATAAACCGGTGACTTGGGACACCAAAAGCCAATCCTTTCCCAAGTGGCGACTCTGAATTAAATAAATAATCCCATTTCGAATATTGTCACTTAAATTGGAAAAACTCCACCCGCGCATTTAACCCTTCGGGGGAGGGCGCGCAAAAAGGAGGTGTGACAACCATGTGTACCGGTCGTGTGTGGTGACTATTGGAGGTCTGGAGACCCATGTGGATCTTTTATTATTGTGTATGGTGGATTTCGATGTCATTTTGGGCAAGGATTGGCTATCTCCGTGTCGTGCTATTCTGGACTGTCATGATAAGACGGTCACATTGGCTATACCGGGTGTGCCACGGATTGAGTGGTGAGGTGTGACTGATTATGTTCCCAATAGAGTGATCTCATTCTTGAAAGCCCAACGTATGTTTGGGAAGGGTTGTCCTTCATATCTAGCCTTTGTGAGGGATGTCGGAGCTGAGATTCCCAGTATGATTTTATTCCAGTTGTGAGGGATTTTCCCGATGTGTTTCTTACAGACCTACCGGGCATGCCACTGGACAGGGATATTGATTTCGGTATTGACCTGGTGCCGGGAACTCAGCCCATTTCTATTCTGCCGTATCGTATGGCACCAGCGGAGTTAAAGGAATTAAAGGAGCAGCTTCAAAAACCCCTTGACAAAGGGTTCATTCGGCCTAGTGTGTCACCTTAGGGTGCACTAGTTCTATTTGTGAAGAAGAAGGATGGCACAATGAGTATGTGCATTGATTATCAATTGAACAAGGTAACAATTAAGAACAAGTATCTTTTGCCTCGCATTGATGATTTATTCGACCAGCTTCAGGGAGCGAGAGTGTTCTCCAAGATTGATCTTCGTTCAGGTTATCACCAGTTGAAGATCAGGGACTCGGATATTCTTAAGACAAATTTCAGGACCTGATATGGTCATTATGAGTTCTTGGTGATGTCTTTTGGGCTGACCAATGCCCCAGCAGCGTTCATGCATTTGATAAATAGTGTGTTCTAGCCTTATCGACTCGTTTGTCATAGTCTTCATTGATGATACTCTGGTATATTCGCGTAGTCAGGAGGAGCACGCGGAGCATTTGAGAGTTGTGTTGCAGAGATTGAGGGAGGAGAAGCTTTATGAAAATTCTCCAAGTGTGAGTTTTGGCTCAGTTCAGTGGTTTTCTTAGGGTACGTGGTGTCGAGCGAGAGTATTCAGGTTGATCCGAAGAAGATAGAGGCGGTTTAGAGTTGGCCCAGACCATCCTCAGCCACAGAGATTCGCAGCTTTCTTGGTTTGGCAGGTTATTATCACCGATTTGTTCAGGGATTCTCATCTATCATATCGCCCTTGACCAAGTTGACTCAGAAGGGTGCTTCATTTGAATGGTCGGACGAGTGTGAGGAGAGCTTTCAGAAGCTCAAGACAGCTTTGACCACAGCTCCAATGTTAGTTTTGTCATCATCTTCAGGTTCATATACCATGTATTGTGATGCTTTGAGAGTTGGAATTGGTTGTGTATTGATGCAGAAGGGTAGAGTTATTGCTTATGCTTCTCGTCAGTTGAAGCCCCATGAGAAGAACTACTCCATTCATGATTTGGAGTTGGATTCCATAGTTCACGCATTGAAGATTTGGAGGAATTACTTGTATGTCATATCTTGTGAGGTGTTCACTGATCATCGCAGTCTTCAGCATTTGTTCAAGCAAAAGTATCATAATTTGAGATAGCGGAGATGGTTGGAGTTGTTTACGGATTATGATATCACTATATTGTACCATCCGGGAAAGGCCAATGTGTTAGTCGATGCCTTGAGCCGAAAGGCAGTAAGTATGGGGAGTTTGGCATATGTTCCAGTTGGGGAGAGACCTCTTGCAATTGATGTTCAGTCTTTGGCCAATCGGTTCATGAGGCTAGATATTTCGGAGCCCAGTCGGGTATTGGCTTGTGTGGTTTCTCGGTCTTCCTTATATGATCGCATCAAAGAGCGCCAGTATGATGATCCGCACTTGCTTGTCCTGAAGGACAAAGTTCAACATGATGATGCTAGAGATGTGACCATTGGAGATGATGGGGTGTTGAGGAAGAAGGGCCGGATCTGTGTGCCCAATGTAGATGGGCTTCGGGAGTTGATTCTTGAGGAGGCCCATAGCTCGCGGTATTCCATTCATCTAGGTGCTGCAAAGATGTATCAGGATCTGAGATAGCACTATTGGTGGCGGAGAATGAAGAAACACATTGTAGGATTTGTAGCTTAGTGTCTCAATTGTCAGCAGGTGAAATATGAGCATCAGAGACCGGGTGGCTTGCTTCAGCAGATGGATATTCCCGAGTGGAAGTGGGAGAGGATCACTATGGACTTTGTTGTTGGACTTCCATGGACTTTGAGAAAGTTTGATGCTATTTGAGTGATTGTGGATCGGCTGACCAAATCCGCGCACTTCATTCCTGTGTGTACTACCTTTTCATCAAAGCGGTTGGCAGAGATCTATATTTGGGAGATTGTTCGTTTGCATGGTATCCCAGTTTCCATCATTTCAGATAGGGGCACTGTGTTTACTTTGCAGTTTTGGAGGTCTGTGTAGCGAGAGTTGGGTACTCAGGTTGAGTTGGGCATAGCTTTTCACCCTCAAACGGACGGGCAGTCCGAGCGCACTATTCAGATATTGGAGGACATGTTGCGTGCTTGTGTCATTGATCTCAGAGGGTCATGGGATCAGTTTCTACCACTTTCAGAGTTTGCTTATAACAATAGCTACCAGTCGAGTATTCAGATGGCTCCATATGAGGCTTTGTATGGGAGGCAGTGTAGATCTCTAGTTGGTTGGTTTGAGCCCGGTGAGGCTAGGCTATTGGGGACAGACTTGGTGCAGGATGCTTTAGAAAAAGTGAAGGTGATTCAGGAGAGGCTTCGTACAACGCAGTTGAGACAAAAGAGTTATGCTAACAGGAAGGTTCGAGATGTGTCCTACATGGTTAGCGAGAAGGTTCTGTTGAAGGTTTCACCCATGAAGGGTGTTATAAGATTTGGGAAGAAAGGAAAATTGAGTCCTCGGTTCATTGGGCCTTTTTAGGTGTTTCGGAGGATTGGGGAGGTGGCTTATGAGCTTGCTTTGCCACCCAGCTTGTCGAGTGTTGGTATTTCATGTTTTTATGCTCCGGAAGTATATTAGGGATCCGTCTCATGTTCTGGATTTTAGCATGGTTCAGTTGGATGATGATCTGACCTATGATGTGGAGCCAGTAGCTATTTTGGGTCGTCAGGTTCGAAAGTTGAGGTAAGAGGATATAGCTTCAGTGAAAGTGCAGTGGAGAGGTCGGCCCGTGGAGGAGGCTACTTGGGAGACCGAGCGAGAGATGAGGAGCAGATATCCTCACCTATTTGAGGCTTCAGGTACGTTTCTTCACTCGTTCAAGGACAAACGTTTGTTTAAGTTGGGGAAGATGTGACGACCCAGCAAGTCGTCTCATAAATTACCGCTCTGTTTTCCCCATTTATACTTCTTTATGCTTTGTTCATCCGTGTTTTGTTGTATCAGGTTGGTCGGATCGAATCCAGAATGATTTTGGTAAGATTTGAGACACTTTGTCTCCTTTAAGGAAGTTTAAGTTGAAAAAGTCAACCGGATGTTAACTTCTGTATTAGAGGGCTCGTATGTGAGTTATGGTGGTTCGATTAGCTTCGGGAGGTTATTTAGGACTTAGGAGTGCGATTGGAATGGGTTTTAGAGGTCCGGAGTAGATTTAGGCTTGAATTGGCAAAGTTGATATTTTGGCGATTTATGGTTGGTAGGCGAGATTTTGATATAGGGGTCGGAATGGAATTTCAAGAGTTGCAGTAGTTCCGTTGTGTCATTTGGGATGTGTATGCAAAATTTCAAGTCATTCGGACGTGGTTTGGTTGGGTTTTTGATCAAAAGTGAATTCGGAAGATTTTAGAAAGTTTGGCTTGAATCCGATGTGTTTTGGGTGATTTGATGTTGTTTGAGGTGTTTTGATAATTGCAACAAGTTCGAATAAGGTATTAGGATATGTTTGTGCTTTTGGTTGAGGTCCCGAGGGCATCGGGAAGATTTCGGATGGTTGACGGGAAGTTTGGATTGTTGTTACAGCTGCTGAATTGCTCCTTCTAGTATTTTTGCACCTGCGGATTGGGGACCGTAGGTGCGGCGCCGCACGTGCGGTAGATCTATCGCAGAAGCGAAAAAAGGTCAGGTGAGCAGAGACCGCAGAAGTAGTAAGGTGACCGCATCTGTGATGTCGCAAATGCGGAAGTGTGGCAGTAGATGCAATTTAGGCTGGATAAGTGATTTCCGCAGAAGCGGAGGATTTAACCGCAAATGCGGTACTGCAGAAGCGGGTATTGTGCCGCAGATGCGAAAAGGTCTGGGCAGAACATATAAGTTATTTCATTTCGTGAATTTGAGCTATTTCACCATTTTTGACTTCGGCTTGAAAGCCTTTTGGGCAATTTAAAAGAGGGATTTCAAGGGAACTTCATTGAGGTAACGAATTTGGACCTAAAACTCGTTCCTATGCTATTATTAAATGGATTAGAGCTAGAAATCATGGAAATTAAGGGTGAAAATTGGGGAAACTAGGACTTGGAAACTTAGACCTTTAATTAGGGATTTAAAGGACCATTTGGGGTCGGATTTGAGAACTTTTGATATGTATGAACTCGTGGGGAGATAAGGAATCTATTGACATAAAAATTATTGAATTTCGAGAAGTGGGCCCGGGGGTCGGGTTTTGGTAATGTCGGGATTTGTGTCATATTTTGATTATTTTCGCTTGGCCTTCGTTCCCTTAGCATATTTTGACATCCTCAATCTAATTTTGGATATATTCGACGTGAGTGGAGGCCGGTTCGAGGGGCAAAGGCATCGAGAGCTAGAGATTTGACCGGTTCGAGGTGAGTAATAATTGTAAATGATGTTCTGAGGGTTTGAAACCCCGGATTGCACATCGTAGTGCTATATTGAGGTGAGGCACACGCTTGATGACGAGCGTAGGGTCGTGCACTGTTGGGGATTGTGACTTAGTCCGTCCCGAATGATTATTTTACCGCGTATTTGACCGAAATCTATTTGCTATCATCATTATTTAGGCTAAATGCCATATTTGGGCCTCGTACCAACTATTTGGACCCTTCGGGGATTTTTACTGGTATTTTCTCACTATTTTGACTTTATACTTGAACTCAGTCACGCTATATTTCACTATTTTCATACTCAGCCATGTTTACTCAGTTTTAATGCTTAAATGATATTTTTAAATGATGTTTGGGCTGAGAAACCCTGTTTTACTATTGCCCGAGTGGTTTGTGAGGATTTTTGACTGAGTAAGGCTGAGGGCCTATGTCGTGAGGAAACATTTGATATTGATTATGAGGCTGAGGGCCTAAGATATGTACGCCACGAGGTGGCTTGATTGATATGAGGCTGACGGCCTAGTGATGATGCCACGAGGTGGCTTGATATTACGCTTGGGTCAAAAGGGGCCCCTCCAGGAGTCTGTACACCCCCAGTGAGCGCGGGTACCCATTGTGATGTGAGATTGAGCCCGAGGGGCTGGTATTGTGATCCGAGATTTGAGCTCTAGGGGCTGGTACTGTTCTGAGATGTTGCCCGAGGGGCGGATTTATTGATATTGTGCCCGAGGGGGGAACCTCTATTTGTTTATTTTTCATAATTTACTGTCAATTATCTGCTTAATTATTGGAAAAGGCTTTTCATGAAACTACGTTTGAGTTAAAGAATTTTATCTATCTTTCACTGGTTTACTTTTTTAATTGTTTTACTGCTTCATTATAGAATGCCTTGTGCCTTATGTGGTTTCTTACTTTCAGTCGTTATTTACATTTGTTACTCACTGAGTTGGAGTACTCACTTTACTCCCTGCACCCTGTGTGCAGATTCAGGCGTAGCTAGTTCCGCTCCCGAGTACTGATCCCTCCAGCTTCAGGCGGACATTCAGAGTTCATAAGGTAGTTGTTGGCGTCCGTAGTCCCGTGTCTCTACTCCTTTATCACTCCTATCTCTTTTCAGACAGTTGTACTAGCTTATTTACTTAGCAGATTTATATTATGACTTATAGATGTTCATGACTAGTGACACCCCGGTTAGGGCTGTGTATGGGTGTTCTTCCGCGTATTTATGTTATCATGGTTATTTCGGATTTATTTTATCACGTTAAGACTGTTTCTTAAATGCTTAACTATTAATAATTGGAAAATGGGAAGTGGCGGTTGGCCTTGTCTTCACGAGAGGCGCCATCACGACCGGGTCCGGGTTAGGGTCGTGACAAGACTATTCAGAGCCCAGACTCTTTTATGTTGGAAGCTCCATCCATAAATAAAGTCCAAACCCCAATGTTGATTCCGACATTACTGCCTCCTTGGTTGTCAGGGGCAATAGTCCCGAACTGAAGTCGGCCACAAAATCAGCTAAGACTTGTGACTAAATTGTAGTCCTTGGTTTGTATTCAATATCAAATTCACTCATTTCAACGGCCCATTTGGCCAATATGCCCGAGAGCTTGGTCTTATGAAGAATGTTTCGCAAAGGGAAAGTAGTCACCACCGATATTGGATGACATTGGAAGTAGAGCCTCAGCTTCCGTGCAGCGACTACGAGAACTAAGGCCAATTTTTCCAAATGTGGGTAGCGAGTTTTTTCTCCCGTTAGAATTTTGCTAACATAATCAATGGGAGATTGCGTACCTTCATCCTCTCGGACTAAAACTGCACTTACCACTACTTCTGAAACTGCAAGGTAGACTAGCAATGTTTCACCTTCTTTTGGTTTTGAGAGCACCGGAGGGCTTGACAAGTACTTCTTCAAGTCCTTCAAGGCTTGCTGCCATTCTGATGCCCATTCAAAATTATTCTTCATTTTGAGTAGTGCGAAGAAGCGATGACATTTTTCTAATGATCGGGAAATGAATATGCTCAATGTTGCTAACCTCCTTGTGAGCCTCTAGACTTTTTTTTACGTTTGACAATTGATTCGGGATATCTTCTATGGCCTTGATTTTGTCGGGGTTTACCTCAATTCCCTTTGTGAGACCAGGAATCCAAGGAACTTACCAGAGCTGACCCCGAACGCGCACTTCTTAGGGTTAAGCTTCATGTTATGCTCCATCAGGATGTCAAATGTTTCTTGCAAGTGCTTATGGTGGTCACCTGCATTCAAAGACTTAACGAGCATATCGTCTATATATACTTCCATAGTCTTTCCCATTTATTTCTCGAACATCTTATTTATGATCCGTTGATAAGTGGCTCCGGCGTTTTTTAACCCAAAGGGCATCACATTGTAACAATATATACCGAAATTAGAATAAACGAAGTCTTTTCTTGATCTTCTATGTTCATCTTGATTTGATTGTACCCATAATAAGCATCAAGGAAACTTATTAACTCGTGCCCGGTCGTGGCATCAATCATTTGATCGATATTTGGCAATGGGAATGAGTCTTTCGAGCACGCCTTGTTAAGATCCTTATAGTCTACGCACATACGGAACTTATTATTTTTCTTAGGAACTACTATTACATAAGCTAGCCAGACCGGGTATCTTACCTCTCGGATTGAACTGATATTGAGTAAGTGGGTTACCTCTTTTTTGACAAATTTATTCCTCGCTTCAGCTATAAGGCGCTTCTTCTATCTTACCGGAGGTATGTCGGGATCCAAGCTTAGCTTGTGCATGGCTATCTTCGTCGGGATACCTATCATATCCTCGTGTGACTATGCAAAACAATCTGCGTTAATTTTAAGAAATTCAATAAAAGCATACCTGAGCTTCGGGTGCAGTCCTGTCCCCAAATGGAATTTCTTTTCTATGAATTCTTCGAACAGCGCAACTTGCTATAGTCCTTCCACCGTGGACTTTGTTGTGCCCGTCTCTTCTGGAACTTGTGCACCTGATATTGTTCTGATTCCTCCGTCCCTGGGCTAACTTCCTATGATTCGGGGGTAGATATCGGTTCTTGTAATTGCTATGTCACGTGCTCCTTTCTTTTGATACTGGAGACCAAGATTGCATTCATCTCCCTTGCTGATGGTTGATCACCCCTTATCTGCTTGATCCTCTCAGGTGTCAAAAATTTCAACAATTGGTGATATATTGAAGGCACGGCTTTCATCTTGTGTAACCATGGCCTCCCCAAGATAATATTGTACGCCATGTCTACTTCTACAACTGTGAAGAGAGTTATCTTCATTAATCTTTCAACATTCGTGAGTATCATCCCTATGTTGTCATGTTTGCGAGGTTGAATCCAGCGAGGAGCTTTGTTGCTGGAATAATGCTTCCGGTGAGTTTGGTTTGCTCCAGTACTCTCCATTGTATGATATTAGTTGAACTTTCTGGATCAACTGAAACATGTTTAATCTTGAAATTTAATACATTTAATGAAATTACCAGTGCATCGTTGTGTGGAAGCAGCAATCCATCTGCATCTTCCTCCGTGAACGTGATATCATCTTCCTGGAGCCTTTTACTATGAGTTATTGAAATAATCGTTTTCTTCGCTGCCAAAAAGGTGACCCCATTAATCTCATTCCCTCTTAAGTTCATATTTATCATTTGGCGTAGGGGTTCTTCTCCTGCTTTTGAGGGTTCCGCGTTGTCTCTGTTCTGACCATAGTTGTTCTTGGCCCGGTCACTTAAGAATTCTTTGAGATGACCATTTTCGTTGCCACTTCTTCCCGAAAGTGTCAGCAGTCCCCTGTCCGGTGTCCATTTGTTCCATGGTATACATACCATAAGTTGGGATCCCTTTGTCTGGGATCGGATCTCATTGGTCTCAGGAACCGTGCCTCTTTGATGTTTCTCATGGCTGACACCAATTTTACTATACTGACGTTGAAGTTGTATTTCGATAACCTAGGGTAAGAAAGATCCCGTGACCCTGACGTTTCTTTCTCCTGCAGCGGATAACCTAGGGTAAGAAAGATCCCGTGACCCTGACGTTTCTTTCTCCTGCAGCGGACTGTTATTTCGACCTCGATCAGTCCTTCTGTCAACGGTGAACTTATTTGTTGTTCGGAGGTTTTTGCTACGGCCTTTAGTCCGCTCGTAGGTCAAAAATCGGCCCCTCGAAGTCCGTATGTCGTAGTCATCACTTGATTTTTCTTTATCCTTCTCACGTCCTTTGGCCAACGATGAAAAGTCAACTTGATCATTTTCGATTCTTATCTTCGACTCATAGTAGTTGTGGACATCCGCCCAAGTTGTTTCTTCAAACTTGAGTAGGCTTTTCTTTAATTTCTGAGAAGCATCTAAACTTCTCGGATTCAATACTTTGGTGAATGCTTCAGCTGCCCATTCATCCAGGACAGCCGGGAGCAACATTCTTTCCTTCTAGAAATGAGTGACGTATTCGCGTAACAACTCGGACTCTCTCTGCGCAATCCTGAATATATCGGCCTTTCGGGCTTGCACTTTTTTAGCCCCGGTATGAGCCTTGATGAAATAATCTGCGAGCATCACAAAGAAGTCAATGGAATGCTCGGGTAATAATTAATACCACCTCAGAGCTCCTCTCGTGAGAGTTTCTCCAAATTTCTTTAACAACACAGATTCAATTTCGTGAGGAGCTAAATCATTCCCTTTTACCGCTGTTGTGTAGGTGGTAATATGTTCCTGAGGATCTGAAGTTCCGTCATATTTTGGCACTTTAGGCATTTTGAACCGTGTTGAGATCACCTGGTGCAGCACTCAGATTATACGGAAAGTGAATATACTTCTTCAAATCCGGGCCTTTCAATACTGGTGGCGCGCCTGGGATTTGGTCCATGCAGGAGTTTACCACACACATAAACCATAAAATCTCATTCTTGAAAGGATCGTTTTCATTGTTAAGACCGGATTTGCTCTCCCCATCCCCATCGGAGCCAACTTTACCCCTAGGAGTGTTGTTGCCGACCCTCTGCGCTATTTGATTTGTGGGGACACCGGGAGGAATTGGATATCATCTGTTTGCATTGTTGGAGGCACCTGACAGTGCTTGCTTCAACTCCGTCATAACCTTATCTTGCCGCGTGAGATGGCCTAGGATGATCGCATGTTGCTCTTTTAAAACCCTTACTGCGTCAACAACATGTTCCTCATCAGCATCATCGGGAGTTGCCTCCCGAACTTGTCGAGGATACTGCCTGTAATGAACCGGTGTGGTGTCATTCTTCTCATTATAAGTATCACTGATCAAGTCATTGAAGTGAGACTGATCTCCTTGAATCTCGGGGTTGTGCGTGTTGTTAACGGTGTTATCTGCCATTTTTTATGGTTTTTCTTTAAGACAAAACAATCAAAATACGTTAGTATGAAAGACAAGGATCAATTTAATTACACGGCTGTCTAGGCCCCATGGTGGCGCCAAACTGTTTATCCGTAAAACGATACAGTTGAATTTATACGTGGTTTCTAGACAAATGAACTAATTTGATCCAGAAATAATAAAGTAATTGAAGAATAATATGATACTTAGCCTCAGAATGTAGATAACACATCAGATACAACGATTCCGGGAGCAAGACTTCTGGTCACAACAATAATAAGATCAAAAAGCAAGAAAGTAAATGATATTAAGCTTTGTATAGAATGTAATATAAGTTTGCTAGAAAATTTGTGTCTTTTACAATGATAACTGAGCTCTCTATTTATAGCTATGTCTTGGGAAGGAGATCCTAGGATCGTGTCTTCTTTTAATGTCAATTATGTGGGCCTTGATTAAGGTGTAACAGTGAAAATAAATATCAAATTCCTTGTAACGGACAGTTGTTCCTAATACTACATAATATTCTCTATTAAATACTATCGAACACAAAGAATTTAATACACCTTTATGAATATTCTCTCCTAGTGACAAGCGGAATAGTTGTGTTCGGCGAACATTTCCGTCTTGGATTCCACGTGTCCTTCCTTTAGGTGACAACGTGTCATATTATATTTTTTCCTATACAATCTTATTGACATTCAATCAATTATTCCTAAATAAAAATTAGTTGGGGTCAATATCTTCTGAAAACTGCATCTAGAAAAAGTTGTAGTCACTCATATAGTAGTCCAATTAAGATTATGATACGGCCAAAGGTCACAATCATATAGAAGCTCTTCTACTTGAATTATGCCTAGAATAAAGTATCATACCGATGTCACTTTAGCTCCCATATTTCTATCAGAAGATCTGAAAAATCATTCAGATTAAATCATAAAACATGAATTATAAAGAGCGACTTTGTAAATTGGGTTCTAAAAGCAAAAGAACTCTGATGAATCAAGCAACGCCAAAAATTTAACAGTGAAGTCTAATAGCTGATAAGAGAGACAAGGAAATAATCACAGAGTTGTCCAAATGTCTCACAGAGCCATGATTACCATATGCCGATGTTCTATTAATCAGCTTCTATAGAAGACAAAGTATGATGTAAAGAGGTAATTAATGTTGTAATTCTATGAGTAATTTTTGTTTTATGACAAGTATGAGTAATTTGTGTTTGAATGTTACAAGGACAGGTAATGAAATTCCCTAATAAAAGAAACCAGAAATCACCCAAAGAAATTTGACCCAAAATTGATGCTATTAAATGCAATGAAAGATGAAATAAGAAAACATGTATCAGCTAGTGAATTCATGCACTAACAACAACATTCAAGCATATATCACAGATCTATGAATTGGTTCTAGTAATATGACAATAGCACGAAATGGTCATGACATTATTCAGTTTCCCAAGAAATGGAAGGAAACAGATGGTGCAAGCCATTTATAGTATTCCACAACATTTTATTATACCTCATGTGTTTCTCCTAATTCCAACCTAACAAGACATATTTTTGCAGGAACAAATATAAGTCAAAGAATTGGCTTGCTTCCTTATGCAACAATTGACCACCATACACAGAGGATGCACATTTATCAAATGTTCAGTATCCTTCGATGCAAGTAATCTAGTAATTAACCAGAATTCATTAAAAAAACAAACCATTAATCTTATATTTTCCTCGTGTAAATAAGTTGGTATTAGGTGGGTTGTTATACACCATGGGACTTCTCATATAATGTTCATATTCCAATTTAACTCATTAGACTTAAGACTATGTATTTTTCTCAACTGCTCTCTCTTTTTTGTTTGTGTCTCTTACTAGCAGTGAGCAATTTCTCTATTTAAGGCCTCAACTTTCACTATCACCTTATTAACTTAACAATCATAACTTGCCATAAAAATTTTAATCATCAAGACACACCCGTAAAAGGAATAAAATAGCTTCCTTCTACTTAGCTTCTTTATGCATAATGGTACTGAGTTTTTCAGTAACATTTGCAAATGGAAATAGTGTTCCCAAGAAATCCAAGGAAACATGCATTGATGATGTAACCATCGTGTTAAGTTTTGGTTTGTACCAAAACAACTGCCCAGAAGCTGGAGCTATCATATATTCATGGGTGGAAAGAGCAGTGTCTCAAGACCCCATAATGGCTGCTTCTTTGCTTCATCTTTATTTCCACGACTGCTTTGTTAATGCAAGTCCACTTTTTCTTTTTTTTTTCTTTTTATTTGCATAGTAGTACATTTTATGTTAAATAATACTCCATATGTAAAAGTTGTTGAGCCCGTGTTGGTCTAGCGAAAGGCCCAATGGCCTAATCCTATTCTCTTTTGGTTTTCATTCTTATTCGGAATTAAATTCGGTGTTTATTCCTATTTAGAGTTGGTTTTGGCTTTAAGAGAAAGCACCACTCATTATCTATAAATAGGATAACCTTGGAGAATTGTTCCATGCTCATTGGTACAAGTATTTGAAAGACTTAAGCACATAAGAGTAGTTTTTGAGAGAGCATTCATCAAGAGAGAAGAGAGAAGAAAAGTATTCATTTTGCTGTAGATTTTTATTCCGACCATCCAACTTCAAATTACGTTCTCTTATTCTTTAACCGTTGGATTAGGCTGAAAATTTGATTAAATGTTCATAACATCTTGGTCTTTGGTTTGAACAGTGGAGATTGAATTTAGAGGCCCGTAGCATCTGATTTAGAGCCCCGAATAGCAGCTCTAGTTTTGTGGCTTCTCCTCTTTCTTCAATTGATTTGTCGTTGTTGTTATTGCTATTGTTGTTATTGTTACTCCGTGTTTGGCACTTGTTGTGTAGCCAATTTGGAGAAATTTTGTAACCCTCTTATTGTTATAGTGGAGCTTTTTGGATCTTTGTGATCCCGTGAAGGATTTTTCGCGTTAAAATTTGGTGTTCTTTATCTTCTTTATTTTCGGGTTTGCCTCTGCCTCAATATAACAGAAGCATTTCAGGGATGTGATGCTTCAGCACTGCTGCACGATACCCTTAATTTTACTGGAAAGAAAATACTTGCTCCAAACTTTAACTCATTGAGGGGTTTTGAAGTGATTGATTCCATCAAAGGTGATTTAGAATTGGCTTGTCCCCAAACTATATCTTTTGCAAATATTCTTGCTATTGCTACTAGAGATTCTGTTGTTATGATATTATATTATTCTTTATACTACTAACAAATAAGGAATTCAGAACTTTTTCAATAATGTATGCAACTCCAATATAATTATTACAGTCAGGAGGTTGGGGGTGGGAAGTGCAAATGGGGAGAAAGGATAGCTTAACAGCTAGCAAAAAAGCAGCAAATAACAACATTCCTGGACGAAACTCTAATTTTGCCACCCTTATTTACAACTTTCAAAACCTTGGTCTTTCTCATCAAGATATGGTCATTCTCTCTGGTAAACTTAATTTGAAGGGTTAGATGATATTATATTGGTTTAACTTATCGCGGTCTAAAAAATGTAAGGCTAATTAATATTTGTTATATTGAAGGTGAAAATACAATTGGTAGGACTAGATGCTCAACATTTAGTTACATGCTAAATGGAGGAGCAATTCAGATATGAATTTGGATTTCTTGCAGTTACTGTAGCAACTGTGTTCAGTTTCTGATACTAACACAACACTAGCAAATATTGATGACATAACACCATCAACATTCAACAATCAATACTATGTTAACCTTCTCTCAGGAAAAGGGTTGCTTGTTTCAGACCAGGTCTTAGCAACTGGAAATGACAATACTAGAGAAATAGTGCAAACTTATGTGGATGATCCATTTGTTTTTTTTTTGTTGAGGATTTTAAAAACTCGATGCTCAAAATGGGAAGCTTGGCACCACTGAGACATCGTAAATAGTTAAATGTTTGATTATTAGGAATGGATTGAATGGGACTAGCCTATCCCTTATTCATATCCTTTTTTCTCTATTTCTTTTTGACACTTGGTTGGCAGGGTCAGGCCCTTTCTCACAGGGCGAACTAATCCTGGACCCCGGCATCCGTAGAAGAAAGGGAAAACTCAATCATGAAACTTAATTTCCAAGCGGAAGGATGAGAAAAAAAATCCACTATGGCAAAAAATATTTCCTTCTTTTTTAGTAAGGGTGTCAGCCGCAAGTATGAGGGGACATTCCCCAGAGAAAGTAGGACAAGTTACTTAAAAACTTCAACTGAAACAACTGGTGAAATCTGTGTTAACTGTAGGGTTGTTAATCAATTTAATTCTTAAGACTCCTTAAAAACTATTATTATTTGATCGTATATGAACTAAAAGTAGTTGGTTGGCCCTACCTACAATGGCCAAATTTGTACTATTGATATCAGGTCGCCTAACGTGATCTCTACATATGTTATGTGTGCTTTTTCCATTTAAACACTATTTTGATTTAATTTTGCAGTAGGTTGATGAATAGTTAAATGACTATTTAATAGCCCCCAAAGACACTTCTATATATATATATATAAAGAAGGCAATAAGAAAGTGAGGTAGCACCTCTCTTAAGCCAAGAAACGTATTTATCTTTTTCTCCTTTTTTCTCCTTTTTCATCATTTTTTTCATTTATCTTATATTAAAAATCCTATCTTCATAACTCACACCTCTTTATTTTCATAACTTGTACTTTTAATGATCATAATAACTTCCCTGCTTTTCATATCCATGACCCCTCAATGTTTAATGTATAAGTTTATGACAATTTATTGTAGTATTCCTACATATGTACCTATATAAAGACTTCTATACAAGGACAAATATCATGCTTTGAACAAAGATATTGAGGTCCATCCATGCTTCTTCTTTTGAATGATAAAATACAATTTTTCCGTTACTAAATTATTTTTGATGAATCAAACTTACTTTGACACCTCACTCATGTCTATAAAAGTTTTCACCTTATCATTGTTGATTATTACGGCTTGACTGGGGATATAGTTGAAAACTTGAAGGACACTTTTGAACTATGAATCATCCAAAGGTAACAATTTACTCCATTCTATATAATAGGTTGAGTATTAGATATGTTTAACATTTATTTGAGGAACTCTTTATATGTTTTCTGCAGATCATAGAGGATGATATTGTATAGTTTGAAGAAAATTATAGAAGATTCGAGTCAAAGAGAAAAGATTTGATTGATTTATACAAGAGGTTTAAGGGTGAAATAAAGAGGTAGGAGCACACAGACAGTTCAAATTGTCTCTTTCCTTTTTAATTCTTTAATTTCTAGGTTGCCGCCTAATGAACATTCTTTCTACGTACTCTTTTGCTCCATAATTTACTTTAAGCCCAAGTTAGATTCACACAACCACAGAGTTATTCTAGATGAGGTTATAGTTCCAAGTAGAGTTTAGCTGATGGCGTTTCTTATTCAAATTCTTTGTTCTTGACGTTGCCAATCATATAAAGTATTTTATGGAGATCCAACTTATGTAGATACATTATCAGATTTTAGGACAACTTAAAAAAATACAATTTCTCTATGATGTCATTACAACTACAAGGGGGGAATATATGTGTCTATTTATCTAAGGCAAAATACCTTAAAGCCCCTGTCACGACCCCAGTTCGCCATCCGTGAACTGTCGTAACGGCACCTAGTCTCTACAACTATGTAAGCCTAACCATTTGCGGAAAAATGAAACGAAAGATAAAAACCAACTAAAACTGCAGAATAAAGCACTAATGGAACGTTTAAGAAGTCGCTCGGCATATACAATAAAACTCTCAAACTGAAATAACTCCCAAAATCCGGAATCTCATGAAATCATAAGCTAAGGATATTACATAGTGTTCTAACTCGAGAATATCTAAATCAAAGTGAATACAAAAGGGCTATAACTACTAGAGAGAATGGAAAGGGACTCCTCGGTCTGCGAACGCGGTAGATATACCTCAAAGTCTCTGGAGAATCGCCTCGCCTCAAGGATGATAGGGCTGAGCCGAAGAACCTGGATCTGCACATGAAAAACATGCGCAGAAAGGGCATGAGTATACCACAGCGGTACTGAGTAAGTGTCAAGCCTAACCTCGGTCGAGTAGTGACGAGAAAAGTCAAAGACCTACTGAATATAGATGAAAAACGAGGTAAAACAGTATAGAATATGGCAGTATAATTAAATATTAATAGTATGAAGTGAGAAAGGATAATAAGAATAACAACAACTATAACAGAGACAAAATAATACCAGAAGGAATACAGCTCAATACAGAGATAACAACCGGGGATCTCTCAGTATCCTGAGGATCTCTTAGTATCCTCAATATGTGTGTTGGGGATCTCTCGGTATCCCGAGGATCTCTTAGTATCCTTAATATATGTGTTGGGGATCTCTCGGTATCCCGAGGATCTCTTAGTATCCTCAATATACGTGATAGGGATCTCTCGGTATCCCGTACTATAGTCCAAATCAATATATGTGCAGGGGATCTCCCGGAATACAAATCCGTAATCCCAAAGTAAACACATAGCAGCAACACGAAGAATACTCAATTCAATTCAAATTTTCATACCAAGGTAAAACAGGTATTTCTAACCTAGAATGCTGCACACAATTCAATTAAGGCAGTTTGAGCAAGTAAAGCAATTAAGTCAATTAGACATGCTTCCCTAAGCTAACAACAGGCTTACATTGCAAGTAGTATAGACAGGAAAAAGAAACATAGTTAAGGTTAATTAATGAAAATAGGATTTTCAACAATTATCACAAGTACGCACTCGTCACCTCACGTACTAGGCATTTCAAATATCAACAATACCAAATCCTAAGGGAGTTCCCTCACACAAGGTTAGGCAAGCCACTTACCTCGAACCGGTTCAAAATCAACCTGAAACCACGCTCTTGCCACGAGTACTCGACTCCAAATGGCCCAAATATATTCAAATCAATTGCATAATGTAAATATAACTTCAATTTTCCACTAATTAATTCTAAGCTAATACGCAAAATTAGGAAAAATGACCAAAATGCCCCTCGGGCCCACATCTCGGAATCAGGTAAAAGTTATGGATTATGAACCCTCATTTACTCACAATTCTAACCATACCAAAATTATCCAAATCCAATGTCAAATCCCCAATCAAAACTCAAAAATTAGGTCTAAGAACATTTTCCAAATTTTTCCCTAATTTCTCACCCCAAATCCGAAATTAGATGATGAATTCATGTTTAGATTAATGGGTTATAAGCAAAAAGGAGTTAGGAATCACTACCCAATAGATATCTCTGAAAATCCCTCAAAATCTCGCTCAAATTCGAGCTCCCAAGCTCTAGTTTTGATAAGAAAAATGGCTAAACCCTCGACTTTGAAATTTTATATTCTGCCCAGGCAAATCCTTAATCGCGATCGCGGAAACTCCCACGCGATCGCGAAGAGCAATATCACTGACCCCCAAATTAACCCTACTCGAATGCAGCAATACCTACGCGATCGCAATGTTGTACTGCTTAGCTCTACGCGATCGCAGTTGACCTCACACGATCGCGAAGAGCAACTTCGAAATCCTCGGCTGCCTCACTTCTTCCTCTTCGTGAACGCAGCGTAGCCCATACGTTCGCGATTCAACTCCTACTATTACTACTTGTTTGCACTCCCCTTCCCGCGATCGCGTAGAACAAAATCCCCTCCTCCTCATCCAAGCCTTCGCGATCACGAGCCTCCTCACGCGATCGCGATGAAGAAAAGTCTGCAACAAAACCAGCAAAAATCTAATCCTTCTCCAAGTCCAAAAATGGTCCGTTGAGCATCCGAAACACACCTGAGGCCCCCGGGACCTCAACCAAACATGCCAACCAATCCTAAAACATCATTCAAACTTGTTCCAACCTTTAGAACGCTCAAAACAACATCAAAACACCAATTTAACATCTGATTCAAGCCTAAGAACTCCAAAAACTCTCAAATTACGCTTTTGATCAAAAACTCTATCAAACCTCGTCCGAATGATCTGAAATTTTGCAAGCACGTCATATTCAACACTACGGAGCTACTCCAATTTTCGGAATTCCATTCCGGCCCTGATATCAAAATCTCACTATTGATCCGGAAACTTCAAAAATTAAACTTTCGGCATTTCAAGCCTAAATAAGCTACGGAGTCCAAATTTTAAATCTTAAGCTCTCTTTTAGGGACTAAGTATCCCAAAACTCTCCGAAGCTCAAAACCAAACATCCCGGCAAATCAAAATAGCAGAAACAGACACAGGGAAAGTAATTAATAGGGGATCGGGTCATTAATTCTTAAAACGACTGGCCTGATCGTTACATCTTCCTACACTTAAACATCCGTTCATCCTCGAACGAGCATAAAGACATACCTGAAGTAGTGAAAAGATGAGGGGAACGGTTGTGCATATCCTGCTCGGTCTCCCAGGTCGCCTTCTCGACCGGCTGACCCCGCCACTAAACCTTCACTGATGCAATGTTCTTTGACCTCAGCTTTTGAACATGCCTGTCCAATATCGCCACTGGCTCCTGAACATAAGATATATCCTTATCCAACTGGACTAAACTGAAATCCAACACGTGCGACGGATCACCTTGATACTTCCTGAGCATCGAAATATGAAACACCGGATGACCTCCTGCCAAGCTGGGAGGTAAGGCAAGCTCATAAGCAACCTCCCAAACACGCCGCAATATCTCAAAAGGGCCAATAAACCTAGGACTCAACTTCCCTTTCTTCCCAAATCTCATAACGCCCTTCATAGGCGAAACCCGAAGCAGAACTCACTCTCCAACCATATAGGAAACATCACAAACCTTCCAGTCCGCGTAACTCTTTTGTCTGGACTGGGCTGTACGGAGTCTATCCTGAATCACTTTAACCTTCTCCAAAGTATCCTGAACCAAGTATGTGCCCAATAATCTAGCCTCACTCGGCTTAAACCAACCTACTAGGGATCTACACCGCCTATAATATAAAGACTCGTACGGTGCCATCTGAATGTTGGACTAATAGATGTTGTTGTAGGCAAACTCCGCCAGTGGCAAGAACTGATCCCAAGAACCTCCAAACTCCATCACACACGCATAGAGCATATCCTCAAGAATCTGAATAGTACGCTCGGACTGTCTGTCTGCCTGGGGGTGAAATGATGTGCTCAACTCCGCCCGAGTACCTAACTCATGTTGTACGGCCTTCCAGAACTGTGATGTGAACTGAGTACCTCTGTCTGAAATGATGGAAACTGGAATACCATGCAGACGAACAATCTCCCGGATATAAATCTCTGTCAACCGCTCCGAAGAATAAGTAGTACATATAGGAATGAAGTGTACGGACTTGGTCAGCCGATCCATAATCACCCAAATGGCATCGAACTTCTTCAAAGTCTGTGGGAGTCCAACTACGAAGTCCATGGTGATCCTCTCCCACTTCCACTCCGGAATCTCTATCTGCTGAAGTAACCTACCCGGTCTCTGATGCTCATAATTTACCTGGTGACAATTGAGGCACCGAGCGACAAACCTAACTATATCTTTCTTCATCTGCCTCTGCCAATAGTGTTGTGTCAAATCCTGGTACATCTTCGCGGCACCCGGATGGATGGAATACCGCGACTATGGGCCTCCTCTAGAATCAGCTCCCGAAACCCATCAACATTGGGTACACATACCCGACCCTGCATCCTCAATACCCCGTCATCACCAATAGTCATATCTCTAGCATCACCGTGCAGAACCTTGTCCTTGAGGACAAGCAAATGAGGGTCATCATACTGACGCTCCTGATACGATCAAATAAGGAAGACCGAAAAACCACGCAAGCTAGAACCCGACTGGGCTCCGAAAGATCCAATATCACAAAATGGTTGTCTAAGGCCTGAATATCCATTGCCATGGGCCTCTCCACTATTGGTAAATAAGCCAGACTCTCCGCTCGGCGACTCAAAGTATCGGCCACCACATTGGCCATGCCCGGGTGATACAAAATAGTGATATCATAGTCTTTTAGCAGCTCTAACCACCTTCTCTGGTGCAAATTAAGATCCTTTTGCTTGAACAGGTGCTGCAAGCTCCGGTGGTCAGTATAAAACTCACAAGGAACACCGTATAAATAATGACGCCAGATCTTCAAGGCGTGAATGATAGCAGCTAACTCGAGATCATGGACAGGATAATTCTTCTCATGTACCTTCAGTTGTCTGGACGCGTAGGCAATCACCCTACCGTCCTGCATCAATACCGCTCCAAATCCAATCCTCGAGGCATCACAATAGACAGTATAGGACCCCGAACCTGTAGGCAATATCAAAACTGGGGTTGTAGTCAAAGCTGTCTTGAGCTTCTGGAAGCTCGCCTCACACTCTTCCGTACACTGGAACGGAGCATCCTTCTGGGTCAGCCTGGCCATAGGTGCTGCAATAGATGAAAAACCCTCAACAAATTGACGGTAATAACCCGCCAAGCCAAGAAACCTGCGGATCTCTATAGCTGAGGATGGTCTAGATCAACTCTGCACTGCCTCCACTTTCTTCAGATCCACCCGTATACCCTCACTCGATACCACATGACCCAAGAAAGCCACAAAATCCAACCAAAACTCATATTTCAAGAACTTTGCATATAACTTATTTTCCCTCAAAGTCTGAAGCATTGTCCTCAGGTGTTGCTCATGCTCTTCCCGACTCCAGGAGTATACCAGAATATCATCAATAAAAACAATGACGAACGAGTCAAGATATGGCCGAAACACACTGTGCATCAAATGCATGAAGGTTGTTGGGGCATTGGTCAGCCCAAATGACATAACAAGGAACTCATAATGACCATATCGAGTCCTGAAAGCAGTCTTCGGGATATTTGGCTCCCGAATCTTCAACTGATGGTAACCTGAACACAAGTCAATCTTAGAAAACACTCGTGCACCCTGCAGCTGGTCAAATAAAACATCAATACGAGGTAAAGGGTAACGGTTTTTCACTATAACTTTGTTCAACGGGCGATAATCAATGCACATACGCATAGAACCATCCTTTTTCTTCACAAACAAGATAGGAGCACCCCAAGGTGATACACTGGACCTAATGAAACCCTTATCAAGCAATTCCTGTAATTAATCCTTCAACTCAGGAGGGGCCATACGATACGGAGGAATAGAAATGGGCTAAGTGTTCCGCAACAGATCAATGCCAAAATCAATATCTCTGTCGGGTGGCATACCCGGAAGATCAGCTAGAAACACATCAGGGAAGTCTCGTACTACTGGGACTGAATCAACTGTAGGGGTATAAATACTGACATCTCTCACATAAGCTAGATACGCGTCACACCCCTTCTCAACCATACATTGAGCTTTAAGGAATGAAATAACTCTACTGGAAGTATGATCTAAGGTACCCCTCCACTCTACCCACGGTACACCTGGCATAGCTAGCGTCACGGTTTTGGCGTGACAATCAAGAATAGTATAATAGGGCAACAACCATTCCATGCTCAAGATAACATCGAAATCTACCATGCTGAGCAATAACAAATCGTCTCTGGTCTCAAAACCACTAAGAGTAATCAAACACGACCGATAAATGCAGTCCACAACAAGAGAATCTCCCACAGGAGTAGAAACATAAATAGGGGAACTTAAAGAATCCCGAGATACGCCCAACTACAAGGCAAAATAAGAGGATACATAAGAATAAGTGGAGCCTAGATCGAATAAAACCGATGCATCTCTATGACAATACTTGCAATGATAGAATTTGAGGCAACAGCCTCGGTACGGGCAGGAAGGGCATAATATCTAGCCTGTCCTCCCCCTCTAGGGTGACCTCTACCTCCCCGACCTCCACCACTAGCTGGTTGGGCAGGTGGGGTAGCAACTGGTGCTGGAACCATAGCCTGGGAACTTTGCGGGGCACATTGTGGTTGAGAATTCTGTGGAGGTGCACTCCTCCTAAGTCTAGGGCAATCCTTCACCACATGGCGTGTGTCACCACACTCAAAACAAGCTTTGGGAGGACGTGGTGGCTTTGCTGGCTCGGGCCAGGTCGACTGGACTGACCTCTGAAAGCACCCCGCGTAGGAGGCGCACTAGATACTGGAGGTGCATAATAAGGCTCCTGGGGCCTAGGAGGAGATGGAATACCACTGGCTGCTAGAAGAGATGAATGAATGGGGTGACTCATATAACCCCTACCATGACGAACAACACCTGGAGCATGGGCACCAGAATAATGTCCCAACTCTCGAGACCTCTTGGCCTCCCTCTCCTCTCTGTCCTGAGTATGCATACCCTCTATCCTCCTAGCAATGCTCACCACCTGCTGATAAGAAATATCCATCTCCAACTCACGAGCCATGCTAGACCTGATGCTGGGAATAAGCCCCTCAATAAACCTGTGAACCCTCTCGCGAACAGTAGAAACTAAGGCTGGGGCATGTCTAGCCAAGCTAGTGTAACGGACAGCATACTCCGAGACAGTCATAGTACCCTGGCGCAAATGCTCAAACTCTGTGTGCCATGCATCCCTGAGGCTCTGAAGAACATACTCTCTCAGGAACATATCTGAAAACTGAGTCCAAGTTAGGGAAGCTGCCTCATCCACTATCAAACTCATAGGTATGCCACCACTCATAGGCGGCTCCTCGAAGCTTGAAGGTAGTGAAGAAAACCCCGCTCGATCTTGATATACCCATGGTATAAAGGATACGATAGCACTAATCTAGAAATCCCAGAGCATCATCTGATGCTAGACGACTGAATACATGAGGCTTGTACTTCTTGAACCTCTCAAGCCTCAGCTGCTCATCTTCGGAAGCCGCTGCCCTGTCCTCAGGCTGATCTAGGATTGCAGGTTGTAGATGAATAATTTCTAGGACCTGATCAACATGCACTCGCTGCTCAGGAGTGCGGGCGGTGGGAGTCTGTGCACCTCCACTGGCCTGAGATGTGGCTGCAGCAAGGGGAAGCAACTCTGCCTAAACCAGAGTGGTGTACATGCTCATGAACTATGCAAGAGTTTCCTGGAGAGCTAGAGTGGTAGTAGTAGTAGACGTATCAGGCGCCTGGGCTCCGGTTGGAACTACTGGTGGCTTTCGATGGCAGCTCGCGCGGGTGCTCTGGCTGCACCACGGGCGCGTCCTCGGCCTCTACTCCGGCCCCGACCTCTGACGGCTCTAGTAGGGGGCGCGGGTGCCTGATCATCTCTGGTAGCACGTGTCCTCACCATCCGTGAGAGAATAGAAGATAGAAGTTTAGAATTATGATATCAAAAATCTCGAACGACAAAGAAATCAAATGAAGTGGAATTTTCCTAACAGTTACATAGCCTCTCGTAGATAAGTACAGACGTCTCCGTACCAATCCGTGAGACTCTAATAAACTGGCTTGTGATTCATGACTCCTATGAACCTAGAGTTTTGATACTAACTTGTCACGAGCCCAGTTCATCCTCCGTGAACTGTCGTGATGGCACCTAGTCTCTGGGACTAGGTAAGCCTAACCATTTGCGGAAAAAGGAGACGAAAGATAAAAACTAACTAAAACTGTAGAATAAAGCATAAATGGAATGTTTAAGATGTCGCTCGGCATATACAATAAAACTCTCAAAGTGAAATAACTCCAAAACTCTCTGGGGGATAAATACAGATGTCTCCATACCGATCCCTCAGACTCTACTAAGCTTGTCTGTGAATTGTGAGACCTATGTAACCTAGAGCTCTGATACCAACTTGTCACGACCCGGATTTCCCACCCTCGGGAGTCGTGATGGCGCCTACAAGTGAAAGCTAGGCAAGCCAACCAACTGAACTATTCACCTTGTTTCCATTTTTAATCCGATAACAGTTAAGAGCCAACAATTAGATAACAACAAAATTGAATAAGTGGAAGGTTGTATTGTAAAGTTTTAATAATACTGCTAATACCAATCCATAACAATCTACCCAAGACTAGTGTCACAACTTCACAGACTATCTAGGAGTACTACAAATAAAATTCTGAAAGAAATAAATACAACACTGTCTCAGGAAATACATAAAAGAAACAGGAATAGTAGATAGAAGAAGATGCCAAGGCCTGCGGACGCCTGCAGGACTACCTCGGGTCGCCTGATGAACAAGAAACAGCAATCTCACTGCAGTCCAAAGTCTACAGCACTGGGATCTGCACAAAAGAGTGCAGAGTGTAGTATCAGCACAACCGACCCCATGTGCTGGTAAGTGCCTAGTCTAACCGAGATAGTGACGAGGCTAGGACCAGACTACCAAATAAACTTGTGCAGTTAAATCATATACAGCGGAAATAGAAGTAGATAATTACAACTAAAGTTGGGCGGGGGAAACATGCTACGGGGAGTATCAGATAACAACAGAACAACAGTAGAGAAAGGTAAGGAATGCCATAAATCAATTACCAGCAAAGATAAGGAAATAAGAAGAACAAGTACACATGTAATATTGTTGCAGGCGTGCAATTCGCTCCCTTTTTATATATTACCGTTGTAGGAGTGCAACCCATCCCATTTCATAGATTTCCGTTGCAGGCGTGCAACCCGCTCCCATTTCATATATCAACACCACTCATAAAAGAATCCCGGCAAGGAAACAACAGCATAATAACAACATCCCGGCAAGGAAACAATAATATCACAACAAACATCCCAGCAAGGGAACAATAATACCACAATAACATCCTGGCAAGGGAACAATAATGATAATCCTCATGTGAAGCATAATAAACCACAACAGAGTCATAACGATTACAATACAAATCTCACAAGCATGCTTGACACCGACGTATAGATACTTGTCACCATGCCTATACGCCGCACTCCACACTTAGCACATAGCAGATAAGACACAACTCCTAATCACTCGAGGTAAGGTTAGATCAAACACTTACCTCGATGTCACGAACACAATTCAAGCATCAACTATCGCTTTACCTCTTGATTCTACCACCAACTCGCTCGTATCTAGCCACAAATTACTTAATAATATTAATAAGTGCTAAATGAATCAATTATAATGCATGGAAATAAGTTTTCTAAAGTTTTTCCCAAAAAGTCAAAAATCAACCCCGGGTTCGCTTGGTCCAAACCTGAAATTCGGACCAAAACCCAATTACCCATTCACCCCCGAGCCCGGATCTATAATTGGTTTTGGAATCTGACCTCAATTTGAGGTCTAAATCCCAAAATTTCAATATTCTTAAGTTTTACCCAAAATTCTCAATTCCACCATGAAAACCCTAGATTCTAGAATGAAATCTTGTTAAAAGAAGTTAAGGAGTGAAAGAAATGAGTTAGAAATCACTTACTAATGTTTTGGAGAAGAAAGAGTGTTTGGAAAATCGCCTCTTATGTTTTTGGGGTTTTGAAAAATGAAAAATAACTGAAAGTTCCATTTAAATATACCCCTCTCAGACCCCCTCCGCGGACCGCACAAAAAGGAGTGTGGCCGCAGAGCTCACCATGGAGAATGTTGACTGCAGTGATATGCTTTAGTATTTTAGCCATAACTTTCTCTACAAATGTCCAAATTGTGATTTCTTTACTTTTCTGGAAACTAGACACTAAGAGCTACAACTTTCTTTTTTGAATCATCTCAATATTCCTTGTAGATCAAAAGATATAGACTTCCAAAGTCAGACCAGTGAACTTGCGGATTCTTCCTCACCGCAAACCGCACAAAATCGAGTGCGGCCGCAAAGGCCCCTCCGCGGCAGCACAAAATCATTGCGGACCGCACTGGCGGGTTCAGAGATCTGCAACTTCTTTGAACCTGCAACAGCTATGTTTTAAGCCTAAAACATCCCGGAACCTACCTGAAACTCACCTGAGCCCTCGGGACTTCAAACCAAATGTGCATACTAACTCAAAAACATCATATGAACCTACTCGTACGATCACATCATCAAAATAACATGTAAAACCATGAATTAAACCTCAAAACTCATCATTTTTATCAAGAACACTTAAAGTTCATAATTATTCAACCGGAGGTCCAACTCACGTCAAATAGACTCTTTTTTTCACCAAATTTCACAATTATCATTCAAATACTATAACAAGTTTGTACCGGGCTCTGGAACCAAAATACGGGGCCGATACCAATGGTTTCAAACATTAATTATTTTCTTCGTTTCTTAGATAATTCAGCAAAATAATTTCTTTCAAAAATTGATTTCTAAGGCTTAGGACCTCGGAATTCATTTTCGGGTATACGCTCAAGTCCCATATTTTACTGCAGACCTCCCGGAATCGTCGGAACATGGATCAGGGTCCATTTGCTCAAAATGTTGACCAAAGTCAACTAAAATCAAATTTTTTAACTCTAGAAATTTCTATTTCTCATCTTTTCACATATAAGGCTTTCCGGATATAGGTCCGAACCACGCACGCAAATCAAGGTGAGGTAAAAAGGAGGTTTTTAGGCCTCGAAACACTGAATTTATTTCTAAAACAAGTGATGACCTTTTGGGTCATCACACTTGACAATTTATTTCAATTGTATAAATCTTTATTTTCATGTCAAATTCAAAAAAAGATTAACTAAAACTTTATTATTTTTAGCCAAATAAAAAAAATTAGCCTAAATAATGTAGTTCTATCCAAGTTTTATTATAAATTGTATTCGGAAAAAATTATCTAAAGAAGTAACATACTTTAAAAGGTAAATATATTTTTTTATTTTTCAAAAAAAATGCCACATATACAGGAAAAATCCATGTGGCAGGTGAGTGCACCCACACTCTTTGCCACATCAGCGTCCAGGGAAGTAATGACTCTCAAAAGGCCAAGTTAAGGGGGGTAATAAGACCACGAATAGTTTAAGGATGTAACTAATAATTCGTGTCAAATTAGGGAGGGCTTAAGATATTTTGCCTTTATCTAATTATGTGACTATCGACATACTATTTAGTCATCTGTTTATTGCATCAAAATTTTATAATTATTTTACTTTAGTAATCGTATTTGATGTGACTTGGAAAAAGTCCTTTCATCTCATCAAGTTTGATCCTTCTTCGCCAAAAATTGATTTACTTTTTATAATTTAATTTTGTAGTAAATAATTTTGACATAAGTGCACTGAAATTTTATATTGGCCAAGATTGTTTTACTATTTGTACTTAGTCTTCTCATAGAAATATTAAATAGACAGGATCATTAGATTCCCAACATAAATATTTATAACTTAGAGCTTTTAATCTTTTGAGTAATTAAAGAAAACATAAGAGAAAGAGAGAGAATGTTCCATGGTGTGTAACGTCCATGTATATATTTTTTTTTTTGGTTCAAAGGTTTGCCCAAGGGGATATATTAAAAGATCAAGAAGTATATATAGTGAAAAATACCATCATTACTCTTACAATTCGACTTGATAACAATTTGGGCTCACAAAAGGAGAAACCGAGTATTAGACTTAGTGCTAGCATCTGTGCAAATCAACTAGGATCAAAAGTGAAGGATCCCTTCTTCACACGAATCCTAAAGTTCGGATGCCCCGTTTCATGTATATCCATAAGGATTTCATATTAATTTTTAATTTGTGCACTACAAATGATTTCTATTAGACTAAACATCATCTCCTCCCATAAATAACTTTTTCTTAATGTAATACAATAAAATATTGCTAAAGAGGGAATATTAGAAAATAAATAGGAAAAAACAAAATAAAAAATGTAAAGAAAAGAGGAATGGCCAAGTTTCATTTGTACTGCTGATGGATGAATATTTATTTGTTTTTTATTTCTTTGATCTTTTTATTTCAAATATTTTCTTCTCTTTTCAAATATTGAGAAACTTTCGAAAAATATTTTATAAACTAAAACTCAAATATGTATATATAGAATTTACTATTAATTTTTATAACCGCGCGAAGCACGGACAAAGTCACTAGTATAAAAATATATCTAATGATCACATTTGCTTATTTCAGTAGGTGCTCCTTATACGTCATCATCTTACTTTTTCCATATAATATCTTCACCGTTTTAAGTCGAGTTGTAGATGGACAAAAAATTTAAATATACTTACCATCCAAAATCTGAATAAGTGTTATGAAACAATAAAAGAAAAAGAAGAGTATTGCAGAGAAAAGTAGGGAAAGAGAATGCTTATTGATTTTGGGATGAATTACAATGGAATAGAACCCTCTATTTATAGGGAGAGATTGGCTTAGCCACCAAGCAATAAACCCTAGAATCTCTCTAAATATAGATATTCACCTTAAATAGAATTCTATTTATAACAATAAGCACCTTTTACGGATATATTTATTACAATTTTCACCTTTTCTATAATATGCTATGATTTAACAGAAAATAAAACCACCCTTATATGGATGTATACAGGTTGTGTGATTTAGTGATGGCAAAATGGACAAAAATAATAATTATTCATCTATGTTGTACACTAAAAATAGATTGAATAATAAACTTCTTAAAAATATTAATAAGATCCATATTATCCACTTAAAAAATAAAAATTTAATAGATAATTAATGGGTTTAAATAGGGGTGTTCATAAAAACCCGAAAAACCGAATCAAACCGACTAAAAAATCCGATACTTTTTCGATTTGGTTTTGAATTTTAAAAACCGACCAAATTTGATTTGGTTTTGGTTTTAATCAAAAAATAACCGAAAAAAACCGATCTATATCGAATATATATATATATATATATATATATATATATATATATATATATATATATATATATAATTTAATGTTACATTTTAATAGTTTGCTCTTTTAGTCTAGTTTTTTGCTATTATAATAATTTAATTCTTTACTTTTACATTATTGTTTGATTAGCAATTTTCTTTTGCTAAGTACAAAAATTTATTTCACATTTAAAAAAATTTATTTATAATTGAGTCATAAAATTATTCATCACTATTTGGTTCAATTACCGTCAAGATCTAGGTAAATGATAGATTTCTCAAAGAGCATTTAGTTTGATAGTGTTATGTTGAAAATATAGTCGTCGTAATATGTGCTTGGTAATATATGTCTCATATTTAAGAAAAAATCGATTAATAACCGCAAAAATAAGAAAACAAACAAAAACCAACATACACCTAATCTATAAAAAACTAGCTTAATTGGTTTGATTTGATTCCAATATTTGAAAAATCGACTTACTTGATTTGATTTCTTTTTAGAAAAAAATCAATCCAAACCGAACCATAAACACTCCTAGTCTTGACTATTACATTTGCATATACTCAAAAAAACTAAAAATTCTCCTAAAAGTGATCTCAACCCATTTTCTATCCGTATACCCATTTTCAATCCACCCATATCCAGCGTGACCCGCCTATTTGTCACCCCTACGTGCAAGTATTCTGCATCACGGTAGCTGAGCTGCTCCAACTGGATTGCATTAGAATTTTCTCGTCAATCTCAAATCTAGATTAGAGAACGACCTCTAACTAATAACATTTAGAATTTTTTTGGTTGATCTTAGATCTGGCTAGAGAACGATAAAACCTCGTAGCAATAAACACATCAAGCCTTGCAATGAAATGGCCGCAACAAAGCGACATTGCTATTTTAGGATATAGTTGATTGTTTTGACTAATAAATATCACTTCTGGCACATACGACCTACCTAGTAAGATTTTACGCTGCCCTCTTAAAAAGACATCTACCGCCTTAATATTTGCGACCAGGGGCAGCACGAAACACACGTATAGAGATTAGTCAAGCTACCAAAGCAAAAAGAGATAGAAGAAGGAAAAACTAAATTAAGAGAAATTAAGATGTCAAGTAGAACGGAAAGACGTCACCTGAAAAAAGTATATAACTCATTATACATGTCAACCCACCAAAGCCAGGTTTAGGACATAAAGCATGTAATGGAGTTTGAGCAAAGTCAAGATCACTGCATAGCTACCTCAAACAACTTAATTGTAACCCCCAGCACCATCTCATACACAACAAACTATTTGCTCGAATGATTTATTCTCTTTGGTCAAGGCTACTGGAGACGGGGGGTTATTTCTAGACTACAAACATTTTTGAACCCCGACTGTGGGCTCTGATTTCAAGAAATTTCTGGAAGCCTGAAGCACACAATGAATATTTCTAAGAAATCTAGAACGCTTTTGTAGCATTTTAAAGCTACGGATGGATTGGCATGGGAGCATCAGACTCCTTGGGAAGTGTACTCAAGACTGTAAATTCCTCTACCAAAAGATATTCACAAAGTAATGCTACATCTCACTTGAAATCAGGCTGCACAATACAACATTGTGGCATTTGCTTCCAGCTAAGTGCATCATTCAGACGCAAAATTCAAGCTCCTGAGAACAGATATTCATAAAAAAGGCGTTAGTAAAGCAGGAATAAGATTCTCAACTGTAAAATAAACAGAGGCATTTGCTTCCGCCAATGGAGCAAAACACGCATGCCACTAAGCAAGGCCTGGCCATTGCATATCCACATCCATTGTTAAAAAAAAAAAAAAAAAAAAAAAAACACTCTCGAGTAAACAAAACTTCTATCTCCAGCTCACAGCTGATGAATAAGCCCAACTTCTAGAATGTTATTTGCTCAAACACCAACCACAGCAAAACAAAAGGGTTGCAAGATGGTATCATTGGACTTTATTTTTTACCAACTCAATAAAATCTGTAATCGAAAGAAATGAAGAGACCTGCAGGCTTGTTTTTCCACATCCACTCCTGAGCAGCCGGAATCCCCTGTGAAGAGGTAAGAAGATGAGAGGATATGGCAATCAAATTCTACGAATGTTCGTCACCCATTACACTAACAGAATAATCCTCAATTCTATTCATTAGAGAACTACACACTGTAATCAGCACATTACGAAATAGTTGAGAACCCTTTAATCAAGTAACTCGTTCGTTACTGCAGATATGCGTTGCTCACGCCAAATAAATTTTTATATATATGTTGACGATAACAAACACCAGATACATGCTACATCATTGAAGATCTTTTGGCGAATATAAAAGCACATAAGTTTAAGATATAGCAGAAGTTGGATTATAGAGAACGTAAAGCAGGATATTGAAACAGACCTTCCGGCTCAATTGGAGCTTACAGGTTTCTGTGACCACAGTAGAACATTGGTTGCACCCAACAACTGTCTTTATGAAAAGCAGATTAGGGGTTCATGAGGAAACACACATCAGTGATTGCATTTTTGACAAAAAAAGCAGTGGATCTATGGGAAGATGAAAAGGGAATTCTATAGCTATAGCCAGCCACTATTTTGCTAATTCAACTGAAAGTTGTGTCCATAGTGTTAGTTGAATGTTAACTGAAGCATGGCACCAGACAAAAGAAAACATAGCCAAATTCAGAACGGAGTACTTAGACTCAGAAAAAACACATTCAAATAGGAAAAACTTATTATCTTCTCCTTCTCTGCAATTAGCTGTGGTGAGGGGAGAAATATGGTCACAGGTTTTGCCATGTACTGTGGTTAGGGACTGTAGAAAGCCATATCAGGGAGAAACCTCTCAGCTTCAGCAAAAAAAATAATGCATAAAGCAGGTATTAGCAGAACAACACAAGTACATAGATGATTTCATTAGCACACGCTACGTTCAAGATATTTCTACTTTTTCTAAACCTTCATTACGAGTCAAATTGAATAGCCTAGATGGTAAGATATGGCTTAGAAGTTGATACTGTACATCAACAACAAACCCGGTGTAGTCCCACAAAGTGGGATCTAGGGAGGGTAGTGCGTATGCAGACCTTGCCTCTACCTTGTGAAGGTGGAGAGGCTTTTTCCGATTGACCCTCAGCTCTGTAGTTGATATTGTACATCACAAGATACAAATTCTACTTCACCAGCCAGGCAAATATTTTACTGGGAATATAAAGGGCAATATTTCTACAGTTTAGTGAATGATTTACCAAGAATTAAAAAGATATGATCAGAGCAACAACAAAAGAGCATAATGGTACCTGAATCGGTTGTTGACCTGTCATTCCAACTGCGTACTGGAAAATCAAAACCAAATAATAAAAATCCACTGAAATTCAAGTCCTATGAAGAAGTATGGGTTAAATGCTAACCAGAGATCCTTGAGAAGCTTGTTGCAATTGTTGAGGCGGGCGGACCTGGGTTTGGACATATGTTGGGAGCTGACATTGAAGTTGTGCTTGCATTTGAGCTTGTTGGTAAGGCAACCCATGTGGTTGAGCCTGAATGCGAGGCTGTTGGGCAGACAATTTTTGCTGTTGCTGTTCATACGATATCAGCTCCTCCGGCTTTTCCCACTAAATTTCGAAAACAACGCACAATTAGGTGGCCTAAGAAATTAGAACTTCAACCAGAAGGCAGAATAGCAGATGTTTACCCTGCTTTCTCCTGTAACACTGTCATAATAGTACTTGAATCCATCAGGCGATGTGTGCTCTGTCCAATTACATTTCACCGGACCTGTAATCTGGTTCATTCCAGATGCAGTAGATGAAGCAGGAACTACATCTGCTTTTGATTGGACAGCTGTGGAACTAGGTGCCACTTGTTGAACAAGTCCAGGCCATGGAGACTGCAGGATAATATACATTGTGAGCAACTGACCTCAATTTGCACTGTAACATTTACACCCAATACTCGTATATTCTTGAAATAGTTATAGTTATGGTGAGGGAAAAACAAAAGTGAGACCCAACAAGAATTGGATGAAACGGAGCACATATTGGGCCTTAGAACATACAAGTTTAAAGAGAACAATGGTCAGTAAAGACCATGTATCATTCAAGTATCACAGAAACTATTTTCAACAAGAAAAAACTGAGAATTGTAAGATCTTGAGTTTCAAGAAATTCTATTACGAAAATTTTCTCAAGTGTACCTGTTGTTTAACATCTTGTGTGCCCTGCTGGACTGCTGAGCTTTCATTAGATGGTTGCATGAGCTGCAATTGTTGCTGTAGCTGAGTAAAGGTTTGCTGTGATGATTGAAAGCTCGCCTGCAGATTTTGCGTCTGTTGAGACAACATTTGTGCTAGTTGGGAAGGTGGCTGATGAAGATGTTGGACCAAATGCTGTGGCACAGGCTGCTGCTGGTTTGCGATTGCAGATGCAACATGTAGTTGCATGTTATTACTTAAAGGTGTATGTCCCATTGCAGACGACATATTGCGCTGCATCTGAGGCTGAGAAACAGTTGATTGCCAAGTCAAACCAAGCGACTGCTGCGAGGGCATTCCCTGACTGAAAGGACTTTGACTGGCAGACTGGGAAATTTGTACTTGATTCATCTGCCTGAATAAAGCATGAGAAGTTGGTCCCTGTGAAAAAGGTGTTGAGGCTGGAGGATGAAGTTGCCCAGAAGATGGTAAATGCTGGGGTGACTGAAGTGGCTTCTGTAGTTGAGAAATTTGTGGGCCACCAGTGGGGAGTGGTTTAGCAGGCTTGCCAACAAAAGAAACAACTTAGCACAAAATAACAGACAGAAATCAATCCTAAGATTGAAATAACATTAAGCAAGTTTCTATGAATACATACCAGTTGCGATGTAGGAGCAGAAGAAGCCGCAAGTCCTGTAAGAAACCCATTTCCAGTGCCACTAACACTCCCGAAGGAACCACCCTAAAAGTTTGTGTAGGCAGCATAATTACATTTTAATGAAGCAGCAAAGTGATACAACACATGTTTCAATACATATAAACAAATAAAAGTGCATAATGTATATACAGATTGAGAGAATAACCCACAGGCTACAGCATCTTATTGACATTCAATCAACTATTCCTAAACAAAAATTAGTTGGGTTCAATATCTTCTGGAAATTGCATCTAGAAAAAGTTGTAGTCACTCATACAGCAGTCCAATTAAGAATTTGTGATACCGCCAAAGGTCACAACCATATCAAAGCTCGTCTACTCGAATTATGCCTAGAATAAAGTATCACACTGATGCCACTTTAGCTCCCATGTCGATTAGAAGTTCAGAAAAATCATTCAGATTAAATCACAAAACCTGAATTATAAAGAGTGACTTTGTAAATTGGGTTCTAAAAGTAAAAGAACATTGATGAATCAAGCGACGCCAACAATTTGACAGTGAAGTCTAAGAACTGATAAGAGAGACAAGGAAATAATCACAGAGTCTTCCAAATGTCTCACAAAGCCATGATTACCACATGCCGATGTTCTATTAATCGGCTTCTACAGAAGACAGTATGATGTAAAGAAGCAATTAATGTTACAAGGACAGGTAATGAAATTCCCTCATAAAAGAAATCAGAAATCACCCAAAGAAATTTAACCCAGAATTGATGCTATTAAATGCAATGAATGATGAAATAAGAAAACATGTATCGGCAGATGAATCCACGCACTAACAACATTCAGGCATATATTACAGGTCTAAGAATTGGTTCTAGTAATATGACTATAGCACGAAATGGTAATGACATTAAATTCAGTTTCCCAGGAAGGAAACGGATGGTGTAAGCCAATTATAGTATTCCACAACATTTCCTTATACCTCATGTGTTTCTCCTAATTCCAACTTAACAAGACATTTTTGCAGGCTCAAATATAAGTCAAAGAACTGGCTTGCTTCTCTCTGCAACAATTGACCAACATACACAGAGGATGCACATTTACCAAATCATACCCGAGTCTATTATACAGCTTAAGACTTGATTTCAAATGAATGCTAGAGCACAGAAAAAGACAAGCAAATAATTAAATCAACATATTGCAACACTGCAAACTTTTAATAAAGATTGCAGTTTCCCCTCATAAACAGTTTATCTGGTGGCAACAGAGGATTCACCGCTGTATTTCTTACCAATGAAGAAGGCGTTGTGGTATCAGTTGTTCTAGGAGGAAACTGATTTCCAAAACCATGCATCCCTTGGTTGGAAATTGGCCTGAGACTTTCTGGACTCATGGGATGCCAGGCATTAGGGCCTGTTTGGTCTTGCAAAGGCTCTCCAATATTAGGTGGCGGTCTACACACCAGAGAAAATGAAGAGAGAGTCTCTGAGTTCTATTTTGGGAAAACCTCAGTTGCAAATGCAAAAACTTAACTAATACCTAATTCCAGGGGTTGGGAAGCGAGGTCCAAAACCAGGTCCACCAAAAGCTGGTCCACTACCTCTGAAAGGAGTGAAACAGAGTGATAAGGCAAACTATAAATAACCAACTAGAAGAAAACAACAAGAAATGCACTGGTTCAAGCAAGCCTGCTCCGGAACATCTTTTTTCTTAAGATAAAGCACATTGTTATCTCATAGAATACCTAGGTTCTCCAGGTTTAGGTCTCTTAGGGTCAGCAAACCGAACAGTTAAAGGTTGATCACAACCCTGCAATTATAAAATGCGATTAAAAATTGATAAAAGGGTTTAATAATGGTGTCAAATCACAAAGACAGACATTAACATTACAAGCTTACCCTCATTGTATATTTTCCACTCAAAGAGTTTATAGCTGCCATTGCCATCTGTTTATGAGAATATTTGACAAATCCACAACCTTCACAGTGGTATAAAGTTAAATTAGCGAGGGTCAATACAAACTACCAACAAAAAACCCCAAAACTTCATGCTTGAATTACTGCTGACAATGTTCAGTATCCTTCGATGCAAGTAATCCAGCACTTAACCAGAATTCATTAAAAGAACAAACCAGGAAGATGGGAAAGTTAAGATTATATTTTCCCCTCAGCAAGGTTATATCTAATTTTGTTTACACTATTATTCCCTCTGTTTCAATTTGTTTGAACCTTTTCGAAGTACGAGGATCAAATTGACTAATTTTCGGTGTAAATTCGGACATAGATTCTTTAAGTTTTTTGAAATAAAATTTACATATTTAGAAACTACATAAAAAGTACTATAAGTCAGAATAGTTAACAGTTCGAAGTATTTAAAAACCATTTGCAATAAATATGGTCAAAGAAAACCTTGTTTGACTCCCCCAAATAGTAATAGGTTCATTCTTTTTGAGACGGAGGGATTATATTAGAGAAAAACAAAGGACCATGTCTTTTGAGGCACGCATACACAAAGGAAATTCCTTTCTTGTTCAATACAAAATTTAAGATAAGAAAATACTTTTCTAGAAAAAGAAAAAAAAACTTATTTTTCTGGCTACAGATTTATGGAGCCTCACTTGCAAGTTTGAAGTTGAAAAATAGATTTCATGCAAATTGCAAACTAAGCTTTTGGTATAAGTGTCCTGGGGCTAATAATCTATGAAGAAAGGAGGGGGTAGTGCTATCTAACAGAATATTGAAAAATGAAGTGTCAAGACAGGTTAACATAATAATACGGCTGCACAAACCATTTAATCTATTGTTCAAGATAAATAAAATACTAAACATCTAAAAAAGGATGAGCCTATAGGCAAATCCTCATAGCTCCAAAGCAACCAAACGAGAAGATCAACAATAGCATAAAGTCATAAGTGTGGAGTTCAAAACCTTTACGCACTATCATGGAAAAGAAACTTGGTCTAATCATGCATAGCAAGCACAGGACAAGGTGAGCATTTCATATCATACAGATACAAAAAGGACTCGATAACACAAACCACGACTCTGCTTCATATCATCACGCATGAGATAGACGTCTTCAACACGACCATATGGCGAAAATATCTGAAAAGAATCCAAAACAACTATTTAATTATAGCTGCTTTTCAATAGATAATAAATACAATACACAACAGATGAAAAGCACACAATAAAAGCAAATCATTCAGAAAATCCTCAGCATTTCGCTATTCCAAGCCATATAGGTTAACAAGAACAAGCTGTGTATCTTGTGTCATGACATGTGCAGTTACATGTGCATCACCCAGATGAAAAGTTCTCCGGTGAAGACTGGTGGGCAATCACAACTATAATCAATCAACAAAGACATATTTATGTCTACTAGTTTTAGAGTACTTGTGTTGCACGTATATGTCGCGTCAATAATTAAAGAGTTGTATATAAGAAGAACGATTTACATACAACAACAATTGACCTTTGAAATAGATGCAACATTATTCATTTATTAACAGAAATGAGTATTAGTACATTAATGCATAGTTGAATTCAAAATAATTCAATATCTTTTGAACCTGCAAAGATGAATAATTTAGTTTAGTTAGTTACATATAGTATTTTTAGTTATAGACATGTAGCAATAAAAATCGTAATTTGTTCTCTATCTTTTGGGAGCTGTTGTTTTTTTTAAACTAAACGTAAGCTGATATTTTTCTTCACTTCTTGATAAGTTTTAACTTTATAAGAAAAAGGTTTCATCTTTTTTCATTATTTTTAATTCTAAGCTATGATTAAAGTCTTAAAAAGGGAATGGTGAAAAGGCATTCGTTGAATATGATATAAAAATTATATCAGTTGTTTTTTTTTCACGCCTAAAGGCTAGAAAAAAATTCTCAAATCAGAAGTCGCTCTTAGAGTTTTTTCCTGTCACAATATTATAAAGAATATGAAATAGTAATTTGAGCTTCTACAAAATGTCCAGCTCCTCCTTCTAATTGGTTTTAATTTTAAAATTCTAACTTGAATATGAAGTCTACCAATAAACAAATTAAGTAGATTAAACGCATTAATCAACCAAAAAAACTAAAAGAAAGTGTCCATGAATTAATGTCTTTATTTGTGCTTGATGTTTGTTGAAGTGTGTGACCATCTCATCTAAAAGTTTAAGTTGTTAGAAAGATCACACTTTTATTTACTTAATTATGTCTTTAGCACGCCCCCTCAAGTGAGGGCTTGATTCTTTTTTATGAACCAAACACGTGAAAATTCTTTTTGATATTGGGTAGCAGTGAGACTCAAACCAGGGACCTCTGCCTGCTCTAGTACCATGTTGAAGTACGTGACCATCTCATCTAAAAGTTTAAGATGTTAGAGAGAACACACTTTTTTTTACTTAATTATGTCTTTAACAATGTAAAAGTGAATTTCCTATTTACTGTCTTTTTCTTATTAACCTAGGACACTTCTTGTTCTTAAAAAAAAATTCTACTTCTAAACATACTTTATGTTTGTGCACCTCATCTCACAATTCTACTTAATTGTATACGAAACCTAAGCATTAAGCTCTACAATAATAGTTCAGAATATCCTACTTATTGTCTTCTTTTTCTTTTTTATCCAACTGCACTTTTATTAAAAATCACTTATAACTGATAGAATAAATACTTATAATTACATATAAACAGAAAAATGTTCGAAGTTATAGACTCATAACTACCTTAAATTTCTTATAAAAAGATATGAACGATTAGTTACTATTAATTTGATACATAAATTTCAGTATCTTATCTATGTTACACTTAATAGCTTGTTCAACTCTAATTCATACACTCCTCAACTTTATCTCGGTAAAATCCTTTCTCTAATAAAACTTTTCAGTCTAATGCATTATGTCCTCTATGTTTTCAACATTAAATGTGATATAATTATAATCAATTATATTATTGTTTGAGTATGTAAATTTTATCCCCATATATCAAAATATTGATATCTACATTACTAAAATAGCTTTATTCAGTTGATTTTAAAGTCCTATATATTCGGACTTCCTATATAGTTCAAATAAGAAAAGATTTAATCAATAAAATTTTAGTTGACTTCAGATTCCTAAATATTAAAAAAATTATTAAATGTCTATTTCTAAATATTAGAAAAATAATTAAATATTGAGCCGAGGGTCATCAGACTCTATATTATTAAAGATAAGGGTAAGATCTACGTACACACTAACCTCCCCAGACCCCACTTATGGGATTATAATGGGTATGTTGTTGTTTTTGTTGTTGTTGTTAGGAAAATAATTAAATATCTATTCCTACATATTAGAAATTAACTAAATGGCTTTTATCTAATGTGAAATCAAATTTTAAAGGATAAAAAAGGCAAACGATATTTCCCTAAGGGGCTTCGTGCTTTTAGTATAATATCGATGCATGTAATGAAAATTATTTGGGGATTTTAAGATACAAGACAAAAGGTTTCGACTTGTTGAGTCCTTATGAGCATTAATAGATAGTTATGCAAGAGTTGAATTACCAATCATAAAAAGAAACATGGAAAAGAAAGAATATCTAGGTAATGCATGGCCGTACTTCTTCAACTTCCTTCTCTGTAGCTTGTTTGTTCAGTGACCCAACAAATAACTTGTACTCAACTGCACCTACCAACAGATAAGAATCAAAATGAGTAACAAACTAATAAGGACAGATAAAGTCCCTTTTCAACCAACTCAACAAAATATGAATAAAAAGCTGAGGTAACTCAATAAAAAGAAAGAGAAAAAAGTTTACCAAGGCGTTCACGTTCACCATCCGCATATCTGACTTGAATAGGACCAATTCCCTGGTAAATACACAGATGAATTAAGAAATGAAAACCGAGTCAAGAATCTTAAAGTAACTCAATAGAAGAATTTACCCCAGGCAAAGTATATTGATTGTGTAATGCTCTTATAGCTCTATCAGCTTCAGCTGAAGTAGCATACTTAATAAAACAACATCCTGCAGAAGTCAAAAGTTTACATCCTGATTTTATCAAATTCCACAACCTTCACCAGCAAGTACACACCAGCAAAGAAGAGTACATCATTCGGCAGCATGATACACTAGAAGTGCACCTAATGGGGGCTTAAGGGATAGGAAAGGGGTAATAAGTGACTAATATAATCATGGGGAGAAAGTTCACCACATCAAGCCATCTTTTCTTGGTGATAAGCAAAAGTAATAGGCCAGTTATAAGCCCAGAAGGTGTCGGGCTTGAACACGCATATATGAGATTCATTCATCCCATCAACAGTGAGGCATACGTGCTGCTCTGTTAAGTCAGCAAAACACACCACCCAAATGAGTAGGAATCTCTTTCCGCAGATACGAGATCCAATCAAAGTCATTCACTTCCTAAACCCCCATATAAGACCATTTGAAGCCCTATGGCTTTACAATATTTGACTATTCCGAAGACAATCATGATAGTACCTCTTCCTCTCAACCTCTTGGCCACTGAACTGAGTTACTGAACTCAACCTTCCCAGAATCCCATTTCGGAAAATCAGGTCGAAGGAAAATGGAAACCTAGCTTGGCAATAAAAAACTCAACAATTCTCACCTCAAAAAAAAATTTATAGCTATGGCACACCCTGTATGGCCAGTCTAAGAGGAGCATCCAGACATTGAACGCTAGGTGGAGGTAATCCCTTTATTTTATTTAAACCGAAGACTTGAGGGAATAATATATCCTGCAATCGCAACAATGTTCGGGCATTCTTTTCTTTCAGTTCATCACACAAAGACTAAATTGTAGAAGAGAAGAAGTGAAAACGCGTTATTCTCCCAAAACATTTGAGAAGTTAAAATAACCAAATACACCCTGTAGATCGATAGAGCTATCGATTAACCACGGCACTGAAGCTTGTAATTTTCTTTATATCTCTGAACATCACTTCATAAAAACATCAAGATCGGAGTAAAATAAGGGTGACTAAGGTTTGCAACAAAAGAACAAGTGACATCTCAGAACTACGAAATTAATAACTAAGGTGGAGAAACAGAATAACTCTTGTAACCGAGGACATCATTTGATAATTAGAAAATTACATAGCACACAATTAGTATAAATAAAAATGCTCCAAGCGGGCGTTCTTCCACTTAATCAGACAACATGAATGAGGCTAACCATACAACACCTGTAAAATATGTAGTACAATCAAAGAATGCATATATCAGGACAAAGTATGCAATATATCGCCAAAACCATTCAACCAAATAACATTCATAGCCTGATGAAGAACAAACATCTATAAAGAAGTGAATAATAGCCAGAAATTTGGAACCACATCAAAGACCAAGAAGCAGACAATGAAAGTAACGTAAAGATGCAAAACACGAAGAGAAACCAAGGCGAGAACCCCATCACTGAAAATCAGTTCCCTAACTCAGATGTGAAGCAACTTGGCAACATATTCAAAAGGGAAATCACATTAACTCTTCAGCACCACGTTTAACTGTAAGATACCTTAAATTAAAAACTAGTACTTCCCTGATTTTAGTCAGATTGACAGGCATCAAACACCTTTCAAATCACTATTACTCTTTTCCTAATATAGTTTCTAAACAGTCCCTGGAGTCTTTAGTGGTGAAACTGTTCTTAAGCAATGCAGATTTGACCAACCACGTCATTCATGCAACTGCTCTGTCAAATTAACTCTAGTCACCTTTTGAGGCAGGCATAGTGATGATATATTGGCAGAATTAACATTTAACAACTCTCAGGGTCCAAATCATACACCTACTACCGATGTTTATACAACAGGATATGACCGTCCCATGCAGCCAGAATAATCTGTTGTTTGATAGAACTCAATGAAGCCATACTCTATGCAACCCCATGGGTTTTGGTAATGGAAAAGAATAATAGAGGCCTTTTCCCTTGGAGATCGCAATTAATATACATCCAATCACACTTGAGGACGAAGCAAACCACGGATAAACTAGTACAACACATGAGGAAATTGCTAAAGCAAGTTGTATTGATGATGAACTTCATCAAGAAAATTACGCATCCATATCCATAAAAAGGTACTTAAATCATATATCAACCATGCCACCACACAGCAAAAGCAGTTTTACAACCCTATTGTTCTATAAGGGTGTACAATCCTGTAATGGAAGAAAATCTAGAATTTACACGTGGCATACGACGCTCGCATGCATTTTATCATTGAACAACCACGGACCACCATCACTTCTGACAACTATTGTTGACCATGAGGCAAAATCTCAAAACCAACCACACCAAAAGGATTCTATTAAATAATAATCACTTCCAAGAAAATTAAAATGCCATCTAGTGAACCATTATCACAAGAACCTCATTCACGCGAGAACATCATCAAACAAACACTAAGAAGCATTCACTGAAGAGTTCACTCACAGCGGGGTAAGAATTGCATATAACTCACAATTCTCCAATAAGCAACATAATGAACTGAAGATGGAATATTAATACGCTAGACATCACATCCATCCTGGTAAATATTTGAAAAAACCTGGGGATACATTCAAATACACAACATTGCACCAGAAAATAAAAAATGGCAATGCCATGGCAGCCACACATCTATCACCAGGCATACATATCCAATATCAGTAGTCATTAACCACGAACCGCACGTTGCAAATGTTAAGCACACACATGTCGAGGAGTTGTTAACTAAAGCAAGGGTATGGATTTATAATCAACCATACACATTCTTGACCAGGATATGAATGAAGAAAAAAGAACACAAATCTAAATACACATTGCATATAGGACGATTTCACTATTATCTCAAATCAGCATCTAGAAGCCCTGTCAGCCAAAACACTCTAATGAAAGAGCCAATTTATTTACTCTGTTGTTTGCCGGCATACATCAACCATGGTGAAAAGATAAGCTTCAGATGAGATCGGAAAAGCTCCAATAAGTCAGTCACTCGCCGAAAGTGAAAAGTAGATGATATTGCACTGCTAATTAGTAGGGCAATTTACCAACAAATGGTTCGCAATCTCATCACATCACTTCTAAAGGAGATTTGGCAAATATCCAGTTGAACTCGTCAACTACCATCTCTATTTCATGATCCAACTTCACATCCACAAAACATTCCAAATTAAATTACTGTAGAGACAAGCAAGCACCACCATGACCAATTTCCACATCAACTACTGAAGAAATCATATTACTACTCCAATGCAATAGAAGTTGGTCACATCACTTGGAAATAATCCAAATGTCAGTCATTTCAAGTGCTGTACATCCAGAGATTCCACAAAGCTAAACACAGCAGACAGTTACACTCACATAACCTAATACAATAATCAAACTCTCTAATTTGTCCAACTGACACCTGTTGTACAAAATAAGAACCTCTCTTCACTATTGTCTACTGCCACAGAAAGGTTGATTCACAAGTTTTATTCTTGTCTTCTGCTTGGTTGATCAGGATGAACGCAAAAGACAGTTGCAATCAATGGGCATCCAGACAATTGTGGAAAACTAACTGACATCAAACATGAACTTATACTGCTCCTTCAGCCCTCAAAGGTCCTGAAAAGAGACGTGTGTAGATCCGAAAGAAAATTTGCAACAAATTCTAACAATACATACCTTGTTGTTGCCCCGTTCTCTTATCTCTGATGAAAGCAACCTCGAGTACTCGTCCTTGTTCCTCAAACAAAGGTCGAATCTGACATGAAACAAACATATAAACTGAATGGACTGAGAGTTGAGGAAGAATACCAAACACATGCTCAAATGATACAGGTTGAATAAAAGAAAAGATGGGAACGGCAGCAATATTGGCAAATAATATGCAACAATGTCTAGAAGTCAAAAGGAAAAATATCAAGAGCACACAGGTCATGGAAAGCAAAGCTACAGTAAGTGCCTTGACACAGGCGGGACAATTGCTCAGAAAATGCTCTGCTTAACTACTTTCTGATAAGAGAAACCGACATCAACCACAAGTATCCGTCGGTCTAAATACCACCTAATTGTGTACCCATCAAAACATTAGCCTATTCTTCCTTCTTTGACAGGGTATCAAGGTCAATTGTTTGCTGACACAAAACTGAGTCCCTTTCCATTTTAGATATAAGAGGCAAGCATAGAGAAAAATGGTAGAGATTGTGAGGTGCATGATCAGGAGAAGCATATAGAGTTTCAGGAACCAGAATCCTAAATGCTAGAGTCACTATGATTACTAACAGCTAAGAGGGAAAATAAAACAAATGCCAGATTTAAGCATTAACAAGGACTTACATCTTCTTCAGTTGCTGTTCTTGGGACAGATCCCACAAAAAGTTTGGCAAAACCACCTTCATCAACTCCATCTAAATATATGGATAACAATGAATACATTAAAAAAATATTTAACGGAAGTTGTGAAACACTCAAAAGAAAGTTGAAGTCAGCAAGCACAAAGCATAAACCAACACAACAAAGAGGGAAAAAAGACAATGAGAAGGAACAGTTAAAGAACCTATCAGGTGTTAGTTATATATTACTAAAAGTACAGCAAGCGTCAAAGAACTCCCCTAATGGAACACTGAATCCACATTACATTGACCAAGCAATATGCCTTTGCTCTTTACTCAACAAATTTCATTAATAAACACCAACTAATGTCAAAAATATACATATCAGATGCGTAAATGGTTCTAGTTGAGACACTGAGTCACCCACTGTTGACCAACAATATGCCTACATGCAACCTTGATAAACTATGCCTACATGCAACCTTGATAAACTATGCTTCCACGTAACTACCACAGTATACACAAAGGATTTCCTATTAAAAATATCAAGAGGCCTGAAATTTAGAACGTATAGAAGATACATTTGAATAATATAACGGTTCGAGAGCTATTTCTATGAAACATAGAATACCCTTCAGGCTCGAGGTGTTAGGGCACACTAAATAATGTTGGCTCACCATGCAAAGCACATTCTTGGCTTATATGACCATTCTAAAGCCCACTCACACAAGCCACATCTACTCTTATAACCGAGAAATCCACCAATCAATTGGCCCGCTCCTCTACCTTTCTCCACTTAAGTACCAGGCTTTAATCTGGATCCGAAAGTGTCATGTGTGCCTAACCTGCACATCACGCAATGCACTCTTATCACTAGACCAAGGCCCTAGGGGCTCTAATTTGGCTTTAACTTAGAGAAACAAGACATTTTCTGCGTTTAAGGAGTCGTAAGACGCCATAATGACAAACCGGTACAGGACCAGTAAGAAGGTTAGAGAATTAGTTAAATTAGTTAAACTTGGCTATTCATTCATCGTGAACAATGATCGTTCTATAGTTCCTATAAACTGGAGGCTACACCATATGAATTTAATATGTACAAAAACATTGACCGTAATCCAATAAAGTACAAGATAAAAGGTACACACCCTAACCTCAGCAATAATGCCCTAAAATACCAATATCATTTTTTTAAGGTTTTTGAAAGCCTTAAGGCCCTTAGCTAACAATATCATGAAGAACATATCAGTAATTTTCCCCTTCAAGCGTGCGCAATGAAATTCAATAAAATCGGACTTAACTTATCTTCTTTTAGCACAAAAGAAAAAAAATGAAAGTGCACCCACAGTAGCAAGATAATTGTTCATGAAACCCCAAAAAGTTAAAACTAATACTCCTAATAATTAATTGGAATTTCAGATGTACCCGTCCATCAATCAATCAACTACGCCTAAATAAGTTTGCCTCCACCACACAAAATCCTCTATATTACATTCCGCTCTACTCATGTCCATTTCATTCCAATACAAAATAATTCACGTTCAAATTACACTCGGGAATAAGGAAACCAAAAAAAATTACCTGGAGACCCACTTGTATCGGAAGAAAACGGGTAACCCCGCTTTTGGCCCGAAAGTGGAGGAGGCGGTGGCGGCATCTGGTAATTCGAATGGAACCTTTCAGAATCCACCCCACCACCACCAGTACCAACAGCAACCGCATCAGTAGGAGGGTAGCGAGGAGGGCTATCGAAGGCGGGCCAGTGGGGCCCACGATATGCATTAGGGCTTCGACGATGATGTTGAGGGTGAGGGTTCATGGAACCATCAGAGAAATTAGTTCTAGAAGATGGGGGACCCCCTCTTGAGTGCTGCTGCTTATAATGAAATGGGTCTGAATTGTTGTTGCTATTCACATACCTCTCTCCTCCTCTGTGCCTATCCATCAGATTATTGACTTCAGCTATTTCTTAAACCCTAAACTTTTTGAGGATTGGAGATAAAGGGGTTCGAGTATCGGAGTCCCTTAAACCCTAGAGGAGTTCCTTGTGCTGAACTTACAGAACTAGCTATGCTCTAGCCTGTAGGAAATGGAGAACTCTAGCTATTATAGTGTCGTCTCTACAGTCGATAACTGATACCAAGTACCAACTATGATTCGATAATCGTCAAGCAAAAGTGACGTCGTTCCGCTTGGAGACGAGGATGTGTCCTGCAAAATTCTATAAATTAAATAGAACAAATTATATGAATAATTATTGACATAAACTTAAATATTATAATCCTATATATACTCGGTGATACAAACAAATAAAAATACAATATGATTCAAAAATAAATACTCTTTTCCTTTCAATTTACATAAAATATTTTTCTTATTAGTTTGTTCCAAAAGAATAACATACTTCTGTATTTGGATATAATTTAGCTTTAAATTTTTTATTTTACCCATTTTACCTATAATGAGAAGTTCTTACACCCATACAAATACTATGGCCCCACAAAACTGTTAGAACCATAAATTTCAAAAATCTTCTTTTTCGTTATTAAACTCTGTACCAAGTCAAACTATCTCATCTATATTGAAACTGATTGAAGTCATACTATATAGAGTAATAACTAATAAAAAGACATTTAGTAATATCTTAGTTTAAATTATAAAAGTATATTATATTATTATCTCGATATAATAACTTCTCTCATCAACATCAACTTCTACCAACCTAAAATTACACAATGACAAATTAATATATACGTACATGATAATTTATTAACAACCATTATATTCTGACTTTTGGGAGTTACCAACTTATAAAATAGTTGGATCGTAATTTGCTCAATAATTTTGCTAGTTACCTCAATTTTTACCATACAATTAAAGTCACTTTATTTTTAACAATTTAAATGATACCTTTGGGATATAGTTAAGATTAATATATTATAATTAAATAAATATTAACCCACTTTAAATATTTTTCTTCTACCATGCACATGTACTAAAAAAAAGATGAGTTCCTACATGTAACTCTTAATTAAATGAATCTTATCTTATGATTTTTGTAATTCACTTTATTTTGTGTAAATATCAATACCAAATCTATATAAGAATTTAAATTATATTTAAAATTTTAGTTTTATCTATTATACCGTTTTTAAATAAGTGTATCTTATTTATATAGTATGATTAAGCTCATTAATATTTTAAAAATTCTCTCTTCTCAAAGATCAAATAAGTCTTATCATTATGTATACATTTACTACTTAAATTATTTAATTACATATTTTTTCTTCTTTTTCTGATTCCTTGTTCATGTTATTGCATTACCCATAACTTAGAGTTGTTCATATTATTGCCCACAACTCCCATTAATAGATGAATTTTTTTTTCTTGTAATAAAAATTATTGTAACGACCCGACTGGTCGTATTGAGCAATTGTGCCCGGCTCGTTAGTTTGAGGTTTCGAGTAGCTTCATATTATGTGTATCAACTTGCGGGCATGGTTGAATTTAGTTAACGGATAATTCGGAGTCAAATTGAAAGAAGGAGACTAGTTTTGGAAATTAAACGGTGAGAATTTGACCGGAATTGGACTTTTGAGTAAACGGCCTCGGAATAGGTCGTGGGTGATCTCAACAGCTTCGTATGGTGATTTTGGACTTAGGCGTGCGTCTAGATTCGCATTTGGAGGTCCGTAGGGTAATTTGAGGCGTTTCGGCGAAACGTGGAAAAGTTGAAGTTTGGAAAATGGAGAAATTTGACCCATAGTTGAATTTTGTGATATCGGGGTCGAAATGCGATTCCGAGAGTTGGAACAGCTCCGTTATATCATTTTGGACTTGTCTGCAAAATTTGGCATCATTCTAGGTTGATTTGATAGGTTTCGGCACGAGTTTTGGAAGTTGGAAGGTTTGAAAGTTCCTAAGTTTGATTCATGGTGTGATTCATCGTTTCAGCATTGTTTGATATGATTTGTGATCTCGAGCGAGTCCATATTAGGTTATATGACTTGTTTGTGTGTTTGGACGGGGTCCCGGGGGCCTCGAGTGTGTTCCGGATGGGCTACGGGTCATTTTTCCTTGTTTTTGAACTGTTGTTTCTGCTTCTGGTATCCTCTTTCGCGATCGTGAACCGCCTTCCGCGTTCGCGAAGCTTTGTTGCTAACAACCTGAAATCCTTCTTCGCGTTCGCGTTAAAAGGGTCGCGTTCGCGTTAAAAGGGTCGCGTTCGCGAAGCTCTGTCTCTTCCTTTATTGTGTTCGCGTAGTTATGCCATCCCACCCTTCGCGTTCGCGTACAAGTTCACGCGTTCGCGAAGAGCAGTCTTTGGGCCATCAAACTTCCCTTCTTTGCGTTCGCGGACGCACTGTCGCATTCGTGCTAAGTAACCTGGGCACCTTTATTTTTCTTCTTCGTGAACGTGATGCTTCCTCCGCGTTCGTGATGCTTTAAGACCTGGGCAGAATAAATAGTACTTTATTCCGATGGTTTGCCATTTTCACCATTTTTGGAGTTCTAGAGCTCGGTTTTGGGGGATTCTTTGTGGGTTTTTCAAGCAAAACTATTGGGTAAGTGTTCTTCACCTATAATTGATTATATTCCATGAATTTATCTTTATTTTTATCATTTAATTTGTGATTTGGGTTGAGTAAAATTTTGGTTTTTGATGAAAATTTCTAAAATGAAAATTTGTGATTTTAAGGGCCAAATGGTATCGGAATTTAATAAATTTGGTATGGTTGAACTCATATTGGAATGGGTATTCAGATTTTGTAAAATTTGTCGGGTTTTGAGGCGCGGGCCCCGGGGTCAACTTTTGGACCGATTTTTGGATTTTGTTAAAGATTGAGGCTTTATGATCCGGAATAGTTTCTTATGTGTTTTATTTGTGCTTTGAAGTTAATTTGGTTAGATTTGAGCCGTTCGAAGGTCTTTTCACCCGAGAAGTGCATCTTAGAGTATCGATTTGTCATCTTTGAGGTAAGTATCTTGCCTAACCTTGTGTGGAGGACTTCCCCTTAGGATTTGAGTCTTCTATGCTAATTGTAGTCCGTGAATGCGAGGTGACGAGTGTGTGCTCGGACTTATTTGTGGGAAATTTGCTCTAGGGTTCTTAGGTCCTTATGTTCATTATGTGAAAAGTATTCCATTATGATTGGGTTTTCTAATTGCTTAAATTGCCTTTATATGCTCCATATGATGTTATTAGTCTTCCTCTAATTCTATGTGTTATATTGACCCTTAATTGCCTTAATTGAAGTGGTTGCCTTCCTTATTGTTTTGATACTCCTAGATTGTAAGTTCCTCTATGACTTCATGCAAATTCGTTACATTTCCAATTTTTGTGGTTACAAGTGTAGTTATCGCGTACTTATTATGTCTTGTTGTTTTGTTGAGGTTATCGTGCTTCTTGGTTTTTCTGTGACCCTAATTATGTATTGTTGATTCCCTTGCCGGGATGTTATTGTTTCTATTGCTGACTCTCTTGCCGGGATGCTATCTATTGTTGATTCCCTTGTCGGGATGTTATTGTTTCTATTGATTGATTCCCTTGCCGGGATGTTATTGTTTCTATTGTTGACTCCCTTGCCAGGATGCTATTATTTCTATTGTTGATTCCCTTGCCGGGATGTTATTATTTCTATTGATTGATTCCCTTGCTGGGATGTTGTTGTTTCCATTGTTTGGGTAAGAAAGAGTGATAAAGCACGAAGGGTGATACCGTACACATTTACATTTATATTGATACATATGGTGAGGAAAGAGAGATAAAGCACGAAGGGTGAATGTAACGACCTGACCGGTCGTTTTGAGTTCTAGCGCGTCGTTCGGTAGTTTAAGGCCATGAGCAGCTTCACTTCAGGTATTATGACTTGTACGCTTGATCGGAATTGAATTTCGGGGAATTCGGAGTTGATTTGGAAAGAGAATTTCTATTTCGGGAGCTTTAAGTTGAAAGAATTGACTAAGATTGGGTTTTCGAGTAAAGGACCTCGGTATCAAGATTCGAAGGTTCTAGTAGGTTCGTATGATGATTTCGGACTTGGGCGTATGTCTGGATCGGGTTTTGGAAGACCCGAGAACGTTTCGGCACCTATTGTGGAAGTTAGCATTTTTGGAAGAATGTCATAAGTTTGGGTTGAGGTGCATTTCAGTGTTATCAATGTCCGTTTGGGATTTCGAGTCTCGGAATAGCTCCGTATGGTGATTCTGGTGTTGGGAGCGCGATCGGAAGTGATTTCAATGTCCGTTTGGGATTTCGAGTCTCGGAATAGCTCCTCGGTATCGGGATTCGAAGGTTCCAGTAGGTTCGTATGATGATTTCGGACTTGGGCATATGTCCGGATCGGGTTTTGGAAGACCCGGGAACGTTTCGGCACCTATTGTGGAAGTTAGCAGTTTTGGAAGAATGTCATAAGTTTGGGTTGAGGTGCATTTCATTGTTATCAATGTCCGTTTGGGATTTCGAGTCTCGGAATAGCTCCGTATGGTGATTCTGGTGTTGGGAGCGCGATCGGAAGTGAATTCAGAGGTCCGTGGGTCATTTTGGAGCCATTTGGCTAAAGATAGAAGTTGGAAGGGTTTTGAGAAGTTTGATCGGAAGTGGACTTTTTGATATCGGGGTCAGAATCCGATTTCGAAAGTTGGAGTAGGTCCGTAACGTCAAATATAACTTGTGTGCAAAATTTGAGGTTAATCGGATATGATTTGATAGGTTTCGACATTGAAAGTTGAAGTTTGAAATTCTAAAGTTTATTAAGCTTGGATTGGAGGTCGATTCATGATTTTAGCGTTGTTTGATGTGATTTGAGGCCTCGAGCAAGTCCGTAATGTGTTTTGGGACTGGTTGGTATAATTGGTTGGGGTCCCGAGGGCCTCGGGTGGATTCCGAATGGTTAATGGATTGAAATTTGGAATTTGAAGAGGATTGATGCAGCTGGCATCTGGTGTAACCGCACCTGCGAGGTTTTGGCTGCAAGTGCGGAGCCGCAGAAGCGGCCCTAAGTCATAGATGTGATTTGATGGGGGAGAGCTGGGACCGCAGATGCGGTCATTTCGTCGCAGAAGCGAGACCGCACCTGCGGAGGAGAGGACGCAGATGCGAGAATAGGCTGGGAGCCCTGGACCGCAGAAACGGTGTTTGGTCCGCACCTGTGGGACCGCAGAAGCGATCGAGAGACCGCAGGTGCGAAAAGGCTGGAGGCAGTGTGTTCTTTCAAAATCGGGGGTTCGCTCATTTTCACTCATTTTCTTTCATGGGAGCCGATTTTGGAGCAACTTAGGAGTGTCATTTTCATCACCAAGCATGAGGTATGTGGATTCTACTAGTTTTGAGTTAATACTTGGATTATATACGGATTTTAGCATGAAAATTTGGTAGAAATTGTGGGTTTTTGGTAGGAGACCTAGAAATTTATATTTTGGATTTTTACCATGATTTTGGGCATGAAATTAAGAGAAAATCATATATTTGAGTTCGTGAGTTTATGGGTAAACTTAATCTTCGAAAAATTTCAGAATCCGGGCGCCTGGGTCCGAGGGCAATCTTGTCAACTTTTTGATCTGGGTTAGGAATTTTTATAAATTGGATTATAATGAGTAATTGAACATATATTAATGGATTTACATAATTATTGGCTAGTTTTGAAGCATTTAGCATCGATTCGGGTCTTCGGAAGGGCGTGGAATGTCGGTTATGGATCTTCGGAGCGAGGTGAGTCTCCTTTCTAACCTTGTAAGAGGGAATTGTCCTCATAGGTGAAATAATTGGTTATGTGCTCCTATTTGTGGCACGAGGTGACGAGAGTCCGTGCGTAGCTACTAATATGTGTAAGTCCGGGTAGTCTAGGACCCAAAAACATGCTATACTTGGAATATCTGTAATCTTATTGACAGTTGAATTGCTTAAATCCTATCGAATTGGTAAATGAATTTCTAAAAGGATTAAATTTCATTTTCTTAAATCGTTAAAAGAGACTGGCTTTTATTTGGATAAATGTTCCCCGATAAATTCTTAATTGGCTGTTTGAGCATGTATTTCTATGTGTACCTGCGTCGCATGTATGATTCGCGAGCAGGGTGTTTGTTTATTTATGTTGACCGTGTCGCATGTATGATTCGCGAGCGGGGTAATAGATACATCTATGGTTCACGTCGTTCGACCCTCGGCAGTGCACATTTTACATTTATGTTGGATCGAGCCGTACGACCTCCGCATGATTTGCGCATGCTTGTATTGCTTGCCTCGAGATTTATTGATATTGATATTTGCTCTCCCCAACTTGAGATAATTGTTAACTAATGGATTATGAATCCGGAGACTTTTAATAAAAAGGAACCTTTACCTGTTTCGTGACTTATTTGAATTTACTGTTGTTCTTAATAAATCCGTGATTCATCGCATTAATAATATTACTATTGGACCACTAGCAAGTGTCGAAGTCAACCTCTCGTGTCTACTTCTTCGAGATTAGACGGGATACTCGTTGGGTACACGTTGTTTTCGTACTTATACTACACTTGTTGTGCATTTTTGTTGCACAGGTTTATGAGTGGCTAGTGGCTTAGTGGCATAACGACATGGTTGGTACGGAGACTTAGGTGAGTTGACTTTATCGAGACGACTCGCAGCCAACAGAGTCTCCTTCAGAGTATTGTACTATATTTTTTTCATTTATGTCCACTTTGTATTTCGGACAGTTACTGTATTTTATTTCATTCCCTAGTAAATGCTCATGCACTTATGACACAGGGTTCTGGGATGATTATGGGGTATCTTGTATTAACTGCTTAATATTCATATTTGATTTGAAATGATTATCTTTTACTAGTAAAATTGAAGGAAAATCATAGTTTTCAAAATTATTAAAACGAGAATTTAATTAAGTATTTTTGTTGGCTTGCCTCACAGTAGTGTCCGGCGCCATCACGACCCTTAGTGGTTTTTGGGTCATGACAACGTGGTATCAGAGCACTAGGTTCCTTAGATCTCACGAGTCATGAGCAAGTCTAGTAGAGTCTCGTGGATCGGTACGAAGACGTCTGTATTTATCTTCGGGAGGCTACAGGGTTGTTAGGAGTACTTCCCTTCTTGATTCCTCATCGTGTGATTTGATTCCTTTGAGGCTTATGCCTTTATTTCCTTCCTATTCAATCTTATGCGACGTGGAGAGCTTATTATAAATCAGGAATTGAGAAATTTTAAAGGTACTACAGAGGTGGTACGAGATGCTTCTCCTGGTGTAGTTGATTTGACTATTGTCATCGCCTTGTGGAAGGATATTCTGTCGTTTCAGCTTAGTAGTTGTACTTCTGAGAGCTCTGAGGCTAGGCACAAGTTTCCATGATACTTATGAACGATTGTCGCGCATTATTGATGTGATGGTAGGATGATTGCCTATGTGTTGGGGCAGTGAATGATTTGAAAGGAAGCCTACTCAGTGCATGATTTAGAGATCTGATATTTCATTTCCGGTAGAGGAAAAGCAATTGGCCTAGGGATGTCTAGATTTGGAGTGAGGGAGTAACAAGACTTGGTGATTTCAAGTGTGATGGGATTTTCTTCTGCGATGTGGTGTCGTCTTCCGCGATTGAATGTGTTAAGTTCGCCGGTGTTATGGTCTTCTGCAATTCGCCTTTGGGGTAAGATATTGTGAAATAATATTGGAGAAACGACTGTTAGATATCGCAAGGTGCGGTGGTTCAATATTGAATCAGCGTTTCTAATGCTGACGGCTCGAGAAAAAAAAAGGATCTTCGGAAAGGTTTAAAGTTAGTGGCGATTTGTTGGTCCAAGTGTTACAAAGATAGATTTTATTTAAGACAACAACTGAGCAGCAAAGGATGAGGAAGGACATGTGGGGAGTGTCAGGCGGTGGTTAAAAATTCTAGAAGGCCAGGTATAAGAAGCAAAGGTCGAGTAGTCGACTAAAGGGGAGAGTTCCGCTAAAGTGGGAGAGTGGCGGAATTGCATATGGGCTTTGTGGTAGGATGACCACGCACCTGGAGGAGAGTTTGGAATGATTTGGGAATTTTAGAGATTGGTGATTGGGGCCTACAAATTTAATTTGAAGCATGAGCTATTATGCGGCAGGAGATTTGATATAACGGAAAGGAGCTGCTTGAAATGAAGAAGGATACAACATAACTTTGAATTGGAAGGATGTTGCCACACATCTAATTAATGTCCACGAGGGGTGAATTGACTTGTGCAGCTAGAGAGTGAGCTCGAACTCAGGATGGGTTATTGATGTCATAGTGATTGCACCCCGTGCAGCAGCGTTGGAAGATGTCGTAAAGTGATTTCCACAGGTGGGTTATTCCTTGTGAGCAGGTTAGCAGTCGCGTGGTTGGTGAAGCTCCTGGGAGGATTTTACTGGCCATTCCGATAAGAGGTCGAATATGTGAATGTTGATGAAAATTCAGGGTATTCATGAAGTGCTAATGGAAGGATTTCAAGGAATCTGGCGGTTTAATTGCGCGAGGTCATGTTAATAAGAGATAAAGAACCTTGGTGAATTCCAGAGGGGTGTAATAGTGGCTTCAAGCTAAGTGGGAGAGTCCCACCGCATATGATTGGATTGCATGGTTAACTACTTGCGAGGTTTCTGGTTATTAGCATATTGATGGGTTATTTTAGCTACGGGAAAAGAACATAAGTGGTAATTTAAGCAAAGGGATTGTTAAAGGTGTGCTATAGTTGGCCTTATTGGCTTATGTTCATACTTGGGGAAGGATTCAGGATTTGTGCCTTATATAGATACGGGTTTCAAGGAAAGTGATTCTGCCAGGTGCTTCGTCGAGAGGGTATTCATGTACTGGAAGATTCATGGAGTATATTATATTCGGGGCCAAGTTAGAGCAGGTGGCTCTCAACAACGGTCCTGGTGGATTCAAAGGGGTAAAGTGTGGTGCCTAATGATTTCGAGCCTATAGGTACGATTAAGGATCAAGCTTTGTAGTAGCTTATGAGAAGAGACCTAGAATATTCTATGATGTTTTGACTTGCAGTGCAACATTTGGGAGGAAAATGAGAAAAGACTTCGGATTCGTAGAGAGATTATCAGAACGGGCATACCAGTTGAGGATGCGAATATGCGCACAAGGGAGGTATGAAATAGTTCGTGGGATTTGAGACAACATGGTCTCGTGATTCAAGGTCACTCGGGATGAGTACGAACGAAGTGAGTTATGTGTTGAATGGTGTTATTATTATTTCAAAGGCAATCAAAGATAAATTGGACGAAGATAGATTGGATAGTTGAATTGACATATTGGTGGTAGTGATTAGTTCCTTCAGCGTGATCAAGTTATGCAAGTGATTTGTGACGGTACGTGTGAGGCTTGTCGGCCGCCGTAATTGATGTATTCAGAAGTATTCTACTGTTATGGCCTGTTATGTGTAGGCGGATCCCGGAAGGGCTATGGTGGCTTAGACCACTACTTAGAGATTTGCATATTTTATGGTTATGAGAATTCACCTGTGTGTTGCTATGGTTCTCCTGAAGTGAGTTAAGTGAAAAGTTTTTATATGATGAACTGTTAATCTATTAGTGGTTACAGAGTTATGATGAAAATCGTGTTCTATCGTATATTGGCATGTTGGGTGTAGTGGGTGGTATGGAATTTGAAGTGAGGATCAAGGTTGCAGTTCGGTGTTGACAAGGATGTCACGAACTCGGATGAGCAGGAAAGGAGTTTCGATGTTTAAAGTAAGTTGGTATTATCTTCAGCATCACCTGAGATCGCTGTTTCGTGAAAAAGGCTTTGCATCCTGGTTAGGATTCTTGATCGCTTTTCAGCGTTAGCACGGCCGGTGGTTTGGATGTACAGACCTGTTATCTATTATGGAATGTTGTGTAGCGTGCCCCACTGGAAGGTTGTATAAGTGTGGCATGTAGACACTTGATTGATTGAAGAGTTAAACCAAGTATGAAGATTGTAGTGATGTTGTTAAATTGAGAATTGATTCTTGGAGGGTACTCGGTTTATTGGGTTGTGGACTGTGGAGGATTACTCCGGTTATGATGGTTATTGTTGTGTGTTATGAGAAAAAAGGGAGTCATTATGGACCTTTGAAAGGTTATTAGCCTAGTTCAGTGCGATTAGAATCAGCTTGAGGTCTGTGGATGGATTTAAATGTGAATATGGGCTCTATATCAGGCTAGTGGTGTTTATTTCAGCAATGCGCTCCTTATGGAAGAGTAGTCGGGGTGTTATTTCGTCGTCAGCTATTTCATGTAATGATAAACTGCGTTGTGTGAGTTGTGAGATGGCTTGGTGAATTTCTTATGTGTTGAGGTTCCGCGTAGTGATGATGTTATATGAGTGGAGTGGCTCTTGAGATCCAGATCGTATATCGCACCTCAGTTGCGCTTGAGTTTGTAGCTTGTAGTGCTATATGTCTCCCCAGGGATGGTATTATGCACTTAGCGTGCTTGTGACCGACATTCAGTATTTTGTTGTAATGAGCAATCTAGCTCGGTGTGTACCTCCTTATGTAAATTTTATGTGTGAATCGGGTGGCACGCCGCCATGGGTATGTTGTTTGGATCGGGTTGTGCGCCGCAATAGTGTGATGTTGAGTACAGTTCCCTATATATGTTTTTATGTGTTTTCTTTCCTATTTTTCTGAGGAAAATTCGTATTAGCTGTGTGAGTTGAGTAGCCCCTTCCAGAGTTCGTTTCCTTTTGTATCGCGTTCGAATTGGTAGCCTATTGGCATATTGTGGCATCATATGAGACTTTTGATTATGTCCGGGGTGGCTTATTACCTAAGCAGTTCGTATTGGATGAGACGAGATCATTGGATTTAGGATCAGTGCAATCTGATTATACGAAGTATATTAAGGAGCAAAGACCATTATTTGGTTCAGAATGAGGTGATGGTTCTTGTCAAGAGTATAGACCCAATGATTTGTTGATTCGGTAGTTGGTTATGAATTTCTACACATCTCTTCCGTCATGGCGGTATTGTAAGAGTTAGAGCAAGACCTATGTGTGTCATGAGGTGCAATAGGAGCATCAAATTCGTGGAATTTCGGCTATTATGCTCAGAGAATGTTATTGTGGTCCTGTGAGTAAAGTGTTGCAAGGTGTGAATTCAGCAAAGGTATGCAGTCATGTTTTGGTGTAGCATGTAGTGATTGATACAGTGAGCGTATGTTGGAAACAGGCCTGGCAGGGAATTCTGGATGTTGGAATTGGGCTCTAAGGCTTATTTGCTTAAGAGAAAAAGGACATGTTCAGATTGATCGGGCTAGGGTGCCCAGCTAAGTTGTGGTAGCACGGGTAAGTGCTCGAGGTGTTAAACAGTGATTTCGGACAACTCTATCACAATTCTTAGCACGTTCGAGGATGAACGTATGTTTAAGTGGGAGAGAATGTAACGACCCGACCGGTTGTTATGAGCTCTAGCACGTCGTTCGGCAGTTTGAGGCTATGAGCAGCTTCACTTCAGGTATTATGACTTGTACGTATGGTCAGAATTGAATTCCGGGGAATTCAGAGTTGATTTGGAAAGAGAATTTCCATTTCGGGAGCTATAAGTTGAAAGAATTGACTAAGATTGGGTTTTCGAGTAAACAACCTCGGAATCGGGATTCGAAGGTTTCAGCAGGTTCGTATCATGATTTTGGACTTGGGCGTATGTCTAGATCGGGTTTTGGAAGACCCGGAAATGTTTCGACACCTATTGTGGAAGTTATCATTTTTGGAAGAATTTCATAAGTTTGGATTGAGGTGCATTTTAGTGTTATCAATGTCCGTTTGGGATTCCGAGTCTGGGAATAGCTCCGTATGGTGATTCTGGTGTTGGGAGCACGATCGAAAGTGAATTCGGAGGTCCGTGGGTCATTTTGGAGCCATTTGGCTAAAGATAGAAGTTGGAAGGGTTTTGAGAAGTTTAACCGGAAGTGGACTTTTTGATATCAGGGTTGGAATCTGATTTCGGAAGTTGGAGTAGGTCTGTAACGTCAAATATGACTTGTGAGCAAAATTTGAGGTCAATCGGATGTGATTTGATAGGTTTTGGGATCGAATGTTGAAGTTTGAAATTCTAAAGTTCATTAAGCTTGGATTGGAGGTCGATTCATGATTTTAGCGTTGTTTGATGTGATTTGAGGCCTCAAGCAAGCACGTAATGTGTTTTGGGACTGGTTGGTATAATTGGTTGGGGTCCCGGGGGCCTTGGGTGGATTTTGTATGGTTAACGGATTGAAATTTGGAATTTGAAAAGGATTGATGCAGCTGGTATCTGGTGTAACCGCATCTGCGAGGGTTTGGCTGCAGGTGCGGAGCCGCAGAAGCGACCCTAAGGTCGCAGATGCGATTTGATAGGGGAGAACTAGGACCGCAGATGCGGTCATTTCGCCGCAGAAGTGAGACCGCACCGGCGGAGGAGAGGACGCAGATGCGGGAATGGGCTGGGAGCCTTGGATCGCATAAGCAGTGTTTGGTCCGCACCTGCGGGACCGCAGAAGCGATCGAGAGATTGCAGGTGCGAAAAGGCTGGAGGCAGTGTGTTCTTTAAAAATCGGGGGTTGGCTCATTTTCACTCATTTTCTTTCATGGGAGCCGATTTTGGAGCAACGTGGGGGTGTCATTTTCATCACCAAGCATGAGGTAAGTGGATTCTACTAGTTTTGAGTTAATACTTGGATTATATATGGATTTGAGCATGAAAATTTGGTAGAAATTGTGGGCTTTTGGTAGGAGACCTAGAATTTTATATTTTGGATTTTTACCACGATTTTGGGCATGGAATTAAGAGAAAATCATATATTTGAGTTCGTGAGTTCATGGGTAAACATAATCTTTGAAGAATTTCGGAATCCGGGCGCGTGGGCCCAAGGGCAATCTTGTCAACTTTTCAATCGGGGTTAGGAATTTTTATAAATTAGATTGTAATAAGTAATTGAACATATATTAATGGATTTGCATAATTATTGGCTAGTTTTGGAGCATTTAGCATCGATTCGTGTCTTCGGAAGGGCGTGGAATGTCGGTTATGGATCTTTGGAGCGAGGCGAGTCTCCTTTATAACCTTGTAAGAGGGAATTGTGCCCATAGGTGAAATAATTGGTTATGTGCTCCTATTTGTGGGGGCTACGTATGCACGAGGTAACGAGAGTCTGTGCGTAGCTACTAATATGTGTAAGTCCGGGTAGACTAGGACCCAAAAGCATGCTATACTTGGAATATCTGTAATCTTATTGACATTTGAATTGCTTAAATCCTATCGAATTGGTAAATGAATTTCTAAAAGGATTAAACTTTATTTTCTTAAATCGTTAAAAGAGAATTGACTTTTATTTGGATACTTTTTCCCCAATAAATTTTTAATTGACTGTTTGAGCATGTATTTCTATGTGTACTTGCGTCGCATGTATGATTCACGAGCAGGGTGTTTGTTTATTTATGTTGACCGCGTCGCATGTATGATTCACGAGCGGGTAATAGATGCATCTATGGTTCGCGTCGTTCGACCCTTGGCAGTGGCATTTTACATTTATGTTGGATCGGGTCGTACGACCTTGGCATGATTTGTGCATGCTTGTATTGCTTGCCTCGAAATTTATTGATATTTGCTCTCCCCGACTTGAGATAATTGTTAACTAATGGATTATGAATCCGGAGACTTTTAATAAAAAGGAACCTTTACATGTTTCATGACTTATTTGAATTTACTGTTGTTCTTAATAAATCCGTGATTCATAGCATTAATAATATTACTATTGGACTACTAGCAAGTGTCGAAGTCGACCTCTCGTCTCTACTTCTTCGAGATTAGACGGGATACTCATTGGGTACACGTTGTTTTCGTACTCATACTACACTTGCTGTGCATTTTTGTTGCATAGGTTTATGTGTGGCTAGTGGCTTAGTGGCATAGCGATATGGTTGGTATTGATACTTAGGTGAGTTGCCTTTATCGAGACGACCCGCAGCCAGTAGAGTCTTCTTCAGAGTATTGTACTGTATTTTTTTCATTTATGTCCACTTTGTATTCTGGACAGTTACTGTATTTTATTTCATTCCCTAGTAAATGCTCATGCACTTGTGACACAGGGTTCTGGGATGATTATGGGGTATCTTGTATTAACTGCTTAATATTCGTATTTGATTTGAAACGATTATCTTTTACTGGTAAAATTGAAGGAAAATCATAGTTTTCAAAATTATTAAAATGAGAATTTAATTAAGTATTTTGGTTAGCTTGCCTGACAGTGGTGTCCGGTGCCATCACGACCCTTAGTGAATTTTGGGTCGTGACAGTGATGCCGTGCACATTTACATTATTCATTTGGCGAGGAAGAGTGATAAATCATGAAGGGTGATGCCATGCAAATTCACATTTATATTGATGCATATGGTGAGGAAAGAGAGATAAAGCACGAAGGTTGATGCCATACACATTTACGTTATTCATTTGGTGAGGAAGAGTGATAAAGCACGAAGGGTGATGCCGTGCACATTTATATGATTCATATGGTGAGGAAGAGTGATACAGCACGAAGGGTGATGCCGTGCACATTTCTATTATTGATTGCATGGTGAGGATTGAGAGTTAGAGCACAAAGGGTGATGCCATGCACTTTCTGTTGTTGTGTTTATTTGTTGCTAATGTAACGACCTGACCGGTCGTTTTGAGCTCTAGCGCGTCGTTCAGCATTTTGAAGCCATGAGCAGCTTCACTTCAGGTATTATGATTTGTACGCATGGTCGGAATTGAATTCCGGGGAATTCGGAGTTGATTTGGAAAAGGAATTCTCATTTCGGAAGCTTTAAGTTGAAAGAATTGACTAAGATTGGATTTTAGAGTAAACGACCTCGGAATCAGGATCTAAAGGTTCTAGTAGGTTCGTATGATAATTTCGGACTTGGGCGTACATACGGGGTTTTGGATGACCCGGGAGTATTTTGGCGCCTATTGTGGAAGTTACCATTTTGGAAGAAATTTCATAAGTTTGGGTTGAAGTGCATTTCAGTGTTATCGATGTTCATTTGGGATTCCGAGTCTGGGAATAGCTCCGTATGGTGATTCTGGTGTTGGGAGCGTGATCGGAAGTGAATTCGGAGGTCCGTGGGTTATTTTAGAGTCATTTGGCTAAAGATAGAAATTTGAAGGTTTTTGAGAAAGTTTGGCCAGAAGTGAACTTTTTGATATCGGGGTCGGAATCCGATTCCGGAAGTTGGAGTAGGTCCGTAATGTCAAATATGACTTGTATGTAAAATTTGAGGTCAATCGGATGTGATTTGACGGGTTTCGGCATCGAATGTAGAATTTTGAAATTCTAAAGTTCATTAAGCTTGGATTGGAGGTCGATCCATGATTTTAGCATTGGTTGATATGATTTGAGGCCTCGAGAAAGTCCGTAATGTGTTTTGGGACTGGTTGGTATGATTGTTTGGGGTCCCGATGGCCTCGGGTGGATTCCGGGTGGTTAACGGATCGAAAATGGAATTTTGGAAATGGCTGAAGTTGCTGGTTGCTAGTGTAACCGCACTTGCGAGGCTTGGGCCGTAGGTGCGGAGTCGCAGAAGCGGCCTTTGTGCCGCAGAAACGGAAATAGACGGCTAGCCTAGGACCGTAGATGCGGTCATTTTATCACAGATAAAGGACCGCATCTGCGGAGGAGAGGACGCAGAGGCGGAATGGGCTAGGAGCCCTGGACCGTAGAAGAAGCGTTTGGTTCGCACATGTGAGACCGCAGAAGTGGTCAAGAGACCGCAAGTGCGGAAAGTGTTGGAGGCAGTGGGTTGTTTTAAAGTCGGGATTTGGCCATTTTCTTTCATCTTTCTCTTGGCTTGGGCGATTCTTGGAGGGTTTCAAGAGGGGTTTTCATCATCAACGACAAGGTAAGCTATCCCCACCTATCTTGAGTTAAATACATTGATTATGTACGGATTTGAACATAAAATTTGGTAGAAATTTCTGGATTTTGGTGGCAAGACCTAGAAATGGATATTTTGGATTTTGACCGCGATTTTGGGTATGAAATTAAGAGAAAATCATATATTTGAGTTCAAGGGTAAACTTTATCTTTAAAAATTTTTGAAATCCGGGTACGTGGGCCCAAGGACAATTTTGTCAACTTTTCGATCGGGGTTAGGAATTGTTATAAATTGGATTATAATGAGTAATTGAACATATATTAAAGAATTTTCATAATTATTGGCTAGTTTTGGGAGCATTGTGCATCGATTCGAGTCTTCGGAAGGGCGTGGAATGCTAGTTATGGATCTTCAGAGCGAGGTGAGTCTCTTTTCTAACCTTGTAAGAGGGAATTGTCCTCATAGGTGAAATAATTGATTATGTGCTCCTAATTGTGGGGGCTACGTACGCACGAGGTAACAAGAGTCCGTGCATAGCTACTATCATGTGAAAGTCCGGGTAATCTAGGATCCAAAAGCATGCTATACTTGGAATATTTGTAACCTTATTGACAGATGAATTGCTTAAATCCTATCGAATTGGTAAATGAATTTCTAAAAGGATTAAACTTCATTTTTATAAAATTGTTAAAAGAGAATTGACTTTTCTTTGGATAATTGTTCCATGTTGACTTCTTGATTGACTGTTTGTATGTGTTTAATTTCGGAACGGGCCGAACGCCTCGGTAGATTAAATAGATGCATCTATGGTTCGCGTCATTCAATCCTTTGGCAGTGCACAGTTTAAATATTGTTGGATCGGGCCGTACATCCTCGGTATGATTTGCGCATGCTTGTATTGCTTGCCTTGAGATTTATTGATATTGATATTCGCTCTCCCCGACTTGAGATAATTGTTAACTAATGAATTATGAATCCGGAGACTTTGAATAAAAAGGAACTTTTACCCGTTTCGTGACTTATTTGAATTTACTGTTGTTTTTAATGAATTCGTGATTCCTCGCATTAATAATATTACTATTGGACCACTAGCAAGTGTCGAAGTCAACCTCTCGTCTCTACTTTTTCGAGATTAGACGAGATACTCGCTGGGTACACGTTGTTTTCGTATGCATACTACACTTGTTGTGCATTTTTATTGCACAGGTTTATGTGGGGCTAGTGGCATAGTGGCATGGTTAGTACGGAGACTTAGGTGAGTTGTATTTTCGAGACGCCCTGCAGTCGGCAGAGTCTCCTTCAGAGTATTTTATTGTGTTTTTATTTCTGTCCACTTGTATTACGGATAATCACTGTATTTTATTTCATTCACTAGTAGATGTTCATGCACTTGTGACACCGGGTTCTGGGATGATCACGAGATTTTTCAGTAGTTAAATTTTGTAAAGACATCCTCATTTTTTCAGTGGAGTTTATTATTTATTATTCGTTTGTTTAAAGGAAATAATTTCAAAATAAATAAAATGAGAAATTGCTAGTAAATTGTTGTTGGCTTGCCTGACAGTGGTGTCCGGCGCCATCACAACCTTTATTGGATTTTGGATCGTGACAGCTATCAATTCAAGTGTTTTAACTGTTTAGATTCCTTTACTGCCTTGATCTTTTGTGTTGGAACTTATAGTATTTTCGATACCTCGCCGTATTTATATATATATATATATACCTTTCAATACTTCAAATTTCAAATAATTGTTACATCTTTAATTCAATTAGTTTCTCAATTATATTCCCTTAAACTGTCTAAGGTTGTATTTTACTTAAAAAGTAATTTCTACAAAGTTCTAAGTTATTAACTCCCATGTTAAAGATAATAATTCATTCGATGTTGTATTTTAATTGAAAGGGGTATTTTCTTTACTCAAATGATTTCTAAAAACAACTTCAACTTTTCTCGCTGGTTTTCCTAAATAAATTTAGAAATTGTAATTTTTTTCATATTATGTAAATGAGACTTCTTGAACATCTTGAGTGCATTTGAACGGACATTATGTATTGTATAATATGTGGATTTTATTGTTAAAAGTGTGATGAAAAAATATGTGTGCACAAGGTGCCATGTGTGCTGAAGGTTCGGAAGTTGAGATTTTAATATGAGAAATCGAGGGTTGAGATGGTCGGGATTGTGCACTAGACATGATGTGATTGGCTAAGTGGCATTGCCTTCTTTATTTGAACACATTCTTACTTGTCTCTATTCATGTTATGTCAGTGTTGATTTACTTGGTTATTTGATTTACTTGGTTATCGTTTGTTATTACTCGTGTTCTCCCTTTATTGTTCCTACTGTTTATATTTTGATTTCTCTCCGCTGTTGGTATTACCTCATTATCTTTATCTCGATATTTTATTATCATATCCTGTTCATTTCATTTGACCAGTAGGTGTCTTGACTGTTCCTCGTCACTACTCCACCGAAGTTAGTCTTGATAATTACTGGGCACCGCCGTGGTGTGCTCATACTACACTCCTGTACATTTTTGTGTATAGATCCAGGTATTGATCGATAGTAGTTGTGCGGGTTGTCGCGGTGGAGACTCGCGGTAACCTGTTGCTGCGTTCGCAGGCCTCGGAGTCACCTTCGTTTGTATTTACGTTCCATTGATTCCTTCTCGTTCTGGAACAGTGTTGTATTTATTTTGTATAACTACTCTTAGAAAGGCTTATGACTTGTACCACCGGTTTTGGGAATTGTGATTTATTTAGAGTTATTTTATTTGAAGTTAGTAAATGACAATGTTAATTCAGTAAATGTTTACCTAGTTTAGAGACTAGGTGCCATCACGACTCCTTCAGAGGGATTTTGGGTTGTGATAATTATATTCACTATTTTTTATTCTACTGCTCAAATTAATATTTAAATTTATCAATAATATTTTTGAGTAACATTTATTTATTATCTTTATTTGATATTTTGATGCATATGGTGAGGAAAGAGAGATAAAGCACGAAGGGTGATGTCGTGCACATTTACATTATTCATTTGGTGAGGAAGAGTGATAAAGCACAAAGGGTGATGCCGTGCACATTTATATGATTTATATGGTGAGGAAGAGTGATAAAGCACGAAGGGTGATGCCGTGCACATTTCTATTATTGATTGCATGATGAGGATTGAGAGTTAGAGCACGAAGGGTGATGCCGTGCACTTTCTGTTGTTGTATTTATTTGTTGCTAATGTAACGACCCGACCGGTCGTTTTGAGCTCTAGCGCGTCGTTCAGCAGTTTGAGGCTATGAGCAGCTTCACTTCAGGTATTATGATTTGTACGCATGGTCAGAATTGAATTCCGGGGAATTCGAAGTTGATTTGGAAAAGGAATTCTCATTTCGGAAGCTTTAAGTTGAAAGAATTGACTAAGATTGGATTTCAGAGTAAACGACCTCGGAATCAGGATCTGAAGGTTCTAGTAGGTTCATATGATAATTTCGGACTTGGGCGTACATACAGGGTTTTGGATGACCCGGGAGCATTTTGGCGCCTATTATGGAAGTTAGCATTTTGGAAGAAATTTCATAAGTTTGGGTTGAAGTGCATTTCAGTGTTATCGATGTCCGTTTGGGATTCCGAATATGGGAATAGCTCCGTATGGTGATTATGGTGTTGGGAGCGCGATCGGAAGTGAATTCGGAGGTCCGTGGGTTATTTTAAAGTCATTTGGCTAAAGATAGAAATTTGAAGGTTTTTGAGAAGTTTGATCGGAAGTGGACTTTTTGATATCGGGGTCGGAATTCGATTCCGAAAGTTGGAGTAGGTCTGTAATGTCAAGTATGACTTGTGTGTAAAATTTGAGGTCAATCGGATGTGATTTGACGGGTTTCGGCATCGAATGTAGAATTTTGAAATTCTAAAGTTCATTAAGCTTGGATTGGAGGTCGATCCATGATTTTAGCATTGGTTGATATGATTTGAGGCCTCGAGCAAGTCCATAATGTGTTTTGAGACTGGTTGGTATGATTGTTTGGGGTCCCAGTGGCCTCGGGTGGATTCCGCATGGTTAACGGATCGAAAATGGAATTTTGAAAAGGGCTGAAGTTGCTGGTTGCTAGTGTAACCGCACCTGCGAGACTTGGGCCGTAGGTGCGGAGCCGCAGAAGCGGCCTTTGTGCCGCAGAAGCGGAAATAGATGGCTAGCCTGGGACCATAGATGCGGTCATTTTACCGCAGATAAAGGACCGCATATGCGGAGGAGAGGACGCAGAAGCGGAATGGGTTGGGAGCCCTGGACTGTAGAAGCAGCGTTTGGTTCGCACCTGTGAGACCGTAGAAGTGGTTAAGAGACCGCAAGTGCGGAAAGTGTTGAAGGCAATGGGTTGTTTTAAAGTCGGGATTTGGCCATTTTCTTTCATCTTTCTCTTGGCTTGGGCGATTCTTGGAGGGTTTTAAGAGGGGGTTTTCATCATCAACGACAAGGTAAGCTATCCCCACCTATCTTGAGTTAAATACATTGATTATGTACGGATTTGAGCATGAAATTTGGTAGAAATTTGGGGGTTTTGGTGGGAAGACCTAGAAATGGGTATTTTGGATTTTGACCACGATTTTGGGTATGAAATTAAGAGAAAATCATATATTTGAGTTCACGGGTAAACTTTATCTTTGAAAAATTTCGAAATCCGGGCACGTGGGCCTGAGGACAATTTTGTCAACTTTTCGATCGGGGTTAGGAATTGTTATAAATTGGATTGTAATGAGTAATTGAACATATATTAATGGATTTGCATAATTATTGGCTAGTTTTGGGAGCATTGTGCATCGATTCGTGTCTTCGGAAGGGTGTGGAATGGTGGTTATGGATCTTCAGAGCGAGGTGAGTCTCCTTTCTAACCTTGTAAGAGAGAATTGTCCTCATAGGTGAAATAATTGGTTATGTGCTCCTAATTGTGGGGGCTACGTACGCACGAGGTAACGAGAGTCTGTGCGTAGCTACTATCATGTGAAAGTCTGGGTAGTCTAGGATCCAAAAGCATGCTATACTTGGAATATTTGTAACCTTATTGACAGATGAATTGCTTAAATCCTATCGAATTGGTAAATGAATTTCTAAAAGGATTAACCTTCATTTTTATAAAATTATTAAAAGAGAATTGGCTTTTCTTTGGATAATTGTTCCATGTTGACTTCTTGATTGACTGTCGGTATGTGTTTAATTTCGGAACGGGCCGAACGCCTCGCTAGATTAAATAGATGCATCTATAGTTCGCGCCATTCGATCCTTTGGCAGTGCACAGTTGAAATATTATTGGATCGGGCCGTACATCCTCGGTATGATTTGCGCATGCTTGTATTGCTTGCCTTGAGATTTATTGATATTGATATTCGCTCTCCCCGGCTTGAGATAATTTTTAACTAATGGATTATGAATCCGGAGTCTTTGAATAAAAAGGAACTTTTACCTGTTTCGTGACTTATTTGAATTTACAGTTGTTCTTAATGAATTCGTGATTCCTCGCATTAATAATATTACTATTGGACCACTAGCAAGTGTCGAAGTCGACCTCTCGTCTCTACTTCTTCGTGATTAGACGAGATACTCGCTGGGTACACGTTGTTTTCAAACAGATACTACACTTGTTGTGCATTTTTATTGCACAGGTTTACGTGGGGCTAGTGGCTCAGTGGCATAGTGGCATGGTTAGTACGGAGACTTAGGTGAGCTGTATTTTCGAGACGCCCCGCAGTCGGCAGAGTCTCCTTCAGAGTATTATATTGTGTTTTTATTTCTGTCCACTTGTATTCCGGATAATCACTATATTTTATTTCATTCACTAGTAGATGTTCATGCACTTGTGACACCGGGTTCTGGGATGATCACGGGATTTTTTTGTAGTTAAATTTTGTAAAGACATCCTCATTTTTTCAGTGGAGTTTATTATTTATTATTCGTTTGTTTAAAGGAAATAATTTCAAAATAAATAAAATGAGAAATTGCTAGTAAATTGTTGTTGGCTTGCCTGACAGTGGTGTCCGGCGCCATCACAACCCTTATTGGATTTTGGATCGCGACAGCTATCAATTCAAGTGTTTTAACTGTTTAGATTGCTTTACTGCCTTGATCCTTTGTGTTGGAACTTATAGTATTTTCGATACCTCGCCGTATTTATATATATATATATATATATATATATATATATATATATATATATATATATATATATATATATATATATATATATATATATATATATATACCTTTCAATACTTCAAACTTCAAACTTCAAATAATTGTTACATTTTTAATTCAATTAGTTTCTCAATTATATTCCCTTAAACTGTCTAAGGTTGTATTTTACTTAAAAAGAAATTTCTACTAAGTTCTAAGTTATTAACTCCCATGTTAAAGATAATAATTCATTCGATGTTGTATTTTAATTGAAAGGGGTATTTTTTTTTTACTCAAATGATTTCTAAAAACAACTTCAACTTTTCTCACTGGTGTTCCTAAATAAATTTAGAAATTGTAATTTTTTTCATATTATGTAAATGAGACTTCTTGAACATCTTGAGTGCATTTGTACGGACATTATGTATTGTATAACATGTGGATTTTATTGTTAAAAGTGTGATGAAAAAATATGTGTGCACAAGGTGCCATGTGTGCTGAAGGTTCGGAAGTTGAGATTTTGATATGAGAACGAGGGTTGAGATGGTCGGGATTGTGCACTAGACATGATGTGATTGGCTAAGTGGCATTGCCTTCTTTATTTGAACACATTCTTACTTGTCTCTATTCCTGTTATGTCAGTGTTGATTTACTTGGTTATTTGATTTACTTGGTTATCGTTTGTTGTTACCCGTGTTCTCCCTTTATTGTTCCTACTGTTTATATTTTGATTTCTCTCCGCTGTTGGTATTACCTCATTATCTTTATCTCGATATTTTATTATCATATCCTGTTCATTTCATTTGACCAGTAGGTGTCTTGACTGTTCCTCGTCACTACTCCACCGAAGTTAGTCTTGATAATTACTGGGCACCACCGTGGTGTGCTCATACGACACTCCTGTACATTTTTATGTACAAATCCAGGTATTGATCGATAGTAGCTGTGCGGGTTGTCGCGGTGGAGACTCACGGTAACCTGTTGATGCGTTCGCAGGCCTCGGAGTCACCTTCGTTTGTATTTACGTTCCATTGATTCCTTCTCTTTCTGGAACAGTGTTGTATTTATTTTGTATAACTACTCTTAGAAAGGCTTATGACTTGTACCACCGATTTTGGGAATTGTGATTTATTTAGAGTTATTTTATTTGAAGTTAGTAAATGGCAATGTTAATTCAGTAAATGTTTACCTAGTTTAGAGACTAGGTGCCATCACGACTCCTTCGGAGGGATTTTGGGTTGTGACAATTATATTCACTATTTTTTATTCTACTGCTCAAATTAATATTTAAATTTATCAATAATATTTTTGAGTAACATTTATTTATTATCTTTATTTGATATTTTAGCGGATTGGAGTACTACATACTCGTAGTATATAGTGATAATACCTTCATATTTATCTTTATAATGAGTTAAGATAAGGGTGCTATTTTTATCTTTCAATTCAATTTTTTTTGTGGTATGAACTTTATTAATTAAGATAGGGTAATTGGTTATATCATTATAAGACTATTATTCTTTCTTTCTATTCAGATTCAAAATAATCTTATTTACTATCTTTCCATTTAAATTAAAAAAATATGTTTTAATTTTAAATTAAATTAAATATTATTATAAATATTATCCTATGTTGTCAAATAACTTTATAGTAGCGTGCTACTCCCACTTAACTTAGCCACAATGCAAATTATTCCTTTAATATGTATAATATATATAAATATAAATATAGATTGATTTCAACATTGAGTTTACTGATTGGTGAAGAAAATGCTCTATCACCTAAGCAAATTTTTCTTTATTAATCATAATATAAGTTGATGCTTCAATTTATATTTTCTGTCTTCTATTATCACTATTAAATACTAATATAATATAAATCTTAATTTCATATTTGTTATACTTAAATTTATTGAATTAACGTCTTAGGCACACGGAGAAGTGAACACTATTGATCACCTAAGGTAGTTATGAAAGTTAAGTTTTGATCCAACAACTCGGTAGTTATGAATATGAGTTCGAATCTAGATTTTTTTAGTCTTATTTCTAGTAACAAACACATTTTTATTTTTATTTTGTTGTGAACTCAAAATTCAAAAAACTCTTTCTCATTGTTTAGAACAATTCGCCTCACTCGTTGAGCCTCTCGTTTGAATTGGAAAATTTATGTGTTGATTAGCTTTCCTAATTAATTAATCAATCAATTCAATTTTAACTTTCTTTCCATTCAGATTCAAAAGAATCTTATTTGCTATCTTTCTATTTAAATTAAAGAAATATTATCTTTCAATTTAAATTAAATACTATAATAAATATTGTCCTAAATTACCAAGTGGCTTTATATTAGCTTGCCACTTGGCTTAACCACAATGCAAACTTTCTTGCTTTAATATAATATATATATATATATATATATATATATATATATATATAAATTAAATTTATCAATAATATTTTTGAGTATCATTTATTTATTATCTTATTTGATATTTTAGCTGATTGGAGTACTATATACTCGTAGTATGTAGTGATAATACCTCCATATTTATCTTTATAATGATTTAAGATAGAGGTGTTATTTTTATCTTTCAATTCAATTTTTTTATGGTATGAACCTTATTAATTAAGATATGGTAGTTGGCTATATCATTATAAGACTATTATTCTTTCTTTCCATTCAGATTCAAAATAATCTTATTTACTATCTTTTCATTTAAATTTAAAAAAATTATATTTTAATTTTAAATTAAATTAAATATTATTATAAATATTATCCTAAGTTATCAAATAATTTTATAGTAGCATGCCACTGTCCACTTAACTTAGCCACAATGCAAATTATTCCTTTAATATGTATAATATATATATGTCACGACCCCAAATGCCAATCGTGATGGCGCCTATCACAATACTAGGCAAGCCAACCCAACCCAAACCATCAACCACAATAATTTCTTTTATAAAACCATTTTCTAATATTGATTTAAATCTCGAATTCTCATAAGAAATGTATAAAACAGCTAAAAAGTGCGGAAATCAGTAAAACATTAATCCAACACAGTCCAAACATCTGGAGTCACGAGTCTAGAGCATGTAAATATACAAATCTGACTGTCTAATATATAACAAGTCTAAAATGCGGAAAAAAATAAGGATAGGAAGGAAGAAAGCTATCACGACCCTAAAACTGACCTGGTTGTGATGTCGCCTATCGTGAAACTAGGCCAGCCGACACAACTCCCGAATTAACCATTAATCAATAAAAGTCATTTTTAAGTTTTTAATTAATCAAATATTTCATAATAAAATTCTAAATGAACAGTGTGGAATAAATACACAAGCTCGACATCGAGGTGTCACTGGTCATGAGCATCTACTACAACTATCTAACAACATAAAGACCAACATGGCCAGGAAAATCACAAGAAATACATTAAGGAAGAATAAGGAGGGAGAAAAGCAGGGCTGCGATCACCAGGAAGCAACCTTGCTAACTCCGATGAACCTGCCACCGAGCTTAGAAATACCTGAATCTGCACATAAGGTGCAGGGAGTAATGTGAGTATGCCAACTCAGTAAGTAATAAAAGTAAATGAAGACTAACCAGTAAGAAATCACGTAACCCACGTCATAGCACAACAATGGTTACATAATGTTCCCAAAACCGGATACCATTCAAATCATTTTGTTAAATTTCCAACTTCAGTAAAATCCTTTAAAAAATATCATTCTAACCTTTTCAATAGAGGTTTAATGAAATATATATAGTGAAAGTGATGAAAATCATAATCGGTCCCTCGGGTAAAACATATTTCCTATACAACCCCTTGGCAAACAAAAAATTCATAACCATTTCATAACTTAAAAATCTCGGAGGAAGTAACAAAGTCAAATCAGTGACTAAATTCCGAACACCTCGTAAAAACTTCAGTTTAAATGAAAGTCGTTTAAAGCATTTGTTCAACATTTTCAATAGAGGCTCGGTCTAAAGATGAGTGAAAGCAGTAATTTAATCAACATATTCAATAGAAACTCACTTTAAGGAGGAGTGAAAAAACAGTAAGTTCATAAACAGTCCCCTCAGGAAAAACATCACTCATATATGTGTATATATATAGCCCCTCGGGCAAGCCACTCAGTCACTCATGACTCAACTCTCAGCAATCAGCGCTCACACTTAGCACCCACGCTCAATAGGTACCTTATCATAATCGTTGCGGCGTGCAACCCGATCCATATATCGCTGCGGCGTGCAACCCGATCCATATATTGCTGCGGCGTGCTGCCCAATCCATATATATAGTCGATTGCGCTCATTGGGGGTGTGCAGACTCCGGAGGGGCTCCTACAGCCCAAACGCTATATCGTTGTGGCGTGCAGCCCGATCTAACATATCGCTGCGGCGTGCAACCCGATCTAACATATCGCTGCGGCGTGCAGCCCGATCCATACACACACACACACACACACACACACACACACACACACACACACACACACACACATATATATATATATATATATATATATATATATATATATATATATTGCTGCGGCGTGCAACCCGATCCATAAATATATAATCCTCACAACCAGGCCCTCGGCTTCTCTCAGTCATTAACCTCACCATCAGACCCTCAGTCTATCTCAGTCATCAACCTCACACTCAAGCCTTCAGCCTCTCTCAGCCATCAACCTCACAAACCACTCGGACTATCAATAAGACATGGCGTTCGGCTCAAATATCATTTATAGTATCAAAATTGAGTAAATAAGGCTGAGTTATGAAATTAGTAAAACACAACATGACTGAGTACAATTATTAAGTCAAAACAGTGAGAAAAAGTAATAAAAGCCTTATAAGGGTCCAAAACAGTTGGCACGAGGCCCAAACATTACATTCCGCCCAAAACATAACAATACTTTTCAAAACACAATGATATCAAACAGTTTTCAATCAAATACGCGGCTTAACAGTCGTACGGGACAAACCAAGTCACAATCCCCAATGGTGCACGACTCTACGCTCGTCATCTAACGTGTGCGTCACCTCACAGTAGCACAACGATGTGAAATTCGGGGTTTCATACCCTCAGGACAACATTTACAATCATTACTTATCTCAAACTGGATGAAATACTACTCAACGATGCCTTTGCCTCTCGCCTCGACCTCAACTCGCGTCGAATCTATCCAAAATCAGAATCATAACATTAGAATATGCTAAGGAAACAAAGCCCACTCGAAAATATCCAATTTATACCAAATAATCCCGAAATTGGCCAAACCCGGCCCCCGGGCCCATGTATTAGAATCTGATAAAAATCATAAAACTAGAAAACCCATTCGCTCACGAGTCTACCCATATTAAATTCACCAAAATCCGACATCAAATGGCCATCCAAATCCCCAAAATCAACTCTCCAAACCTTCTTCCATTTTTCCCAATTTTCACCCCGAATTCCCAAATTAAATGATGAGAATCAAGATATAATCATGATATTTAACCAAAATAGAGTGAAGAACCCTTACCCCAATCAATCCTCTAAAAATCCTTTCAAAAATCGCCTCAATCCGAGCTCCAAAGCTCCAAAAATGCAAAAATGCCCGAAATCCTCGAAATAGAGTACTTTATAATCTGCCCAGGCATTTACCCTATGCTATTGCAGACAAACTAATGTGATACCAAAGTACAAAATTTTCCAGCCCTTTTTTTACCCCTATGCGATCGCGGCCATAACCCCGCGATCACGTAGAACAAATTTTTCCAACATCCTTCTCCAACTCTTCCGGACAGGCTCTAGTATAATAGTCATAACCTTTTGTAAAAACTCCAAATTACAATTGGTTTAACTTTTTGAAAACTAGACATCAAGGGCTACAACTTTTATTTTTGGATCATCTTCAAATTTCTTATAGATTGTGAGATATAAGCTTCCAAAGTAGAGTCAGTGCAGCAAAGATTTTACTCTATGCGATCGGGGGAAGACTTACACGATCGCATAGCACAACTCCATTTTGTCAAATTTTCTCTATGCTAACGCGGTCAGATCTATGCTAACGCACTGTACACCCATGAAGCCAAAAACCAGCAACTAGAAATGGCCTAGAAATGGTCCAAAACCACCCCGAAACTCACCCGAGGCACTCGTGACCTCAACCAAACATGCCAACACATCCCATAACATCATTCAACTTGTTCCAACCTTCGGAATGCTCAAAACAACATCAAAACATTGAATCACCCTCGGATTCAAGCATAAGAATTCCAAAACTTCCGAATTCCGAATTCGATCAAAAATTCTATCAAACCTCGTTCGAATGACATGAAATTTTGCACACACGTCACAAATGATACAACGGACCTACTCCAATTTCCGGAATTTCATTCCGACCCCGATATCAAAATTTTCACTGCTGACCGGAAAATGCCAAATTTTTAATTTCGCCAATTCAAGCCTAAATCTACCACGGACCTCCAAAATACATTCTGGACTTGCTCCCAAGTCCAAAATCACCTAATGGAGCTAACCAAATCATACAAATCCAAATCCGAGATTGAATACTAAAAAGTCAAAACTTGGTCAAACCTTTCAAATTTAAAGCTTCAAACTAAGAATTGTTCTTCCAAATCTATTCCGATTATCTTGAAAACCAAAACCGACGATTTACATAAGTCATAATACAGCACACGGGGCTAGTCATGCCCGAGAACTGGCGAGCGAAATGCAAAAGCTCAAAACGACTGGTGGGGTCGTTACATCCTCCCCCACTTAAACATACGTTCGTCCTCGAACGTGCCCAAAGTTGTTGTGAAACCCATCAAATCGCTATGTAACCTTACTATGCATATACTCGGGGGTGATCCCACGTCACCCTATCTCATATAGGTCTGATACACAATGTAACTGAAATTTCACAATTCAACCTAGCCCATTAACCTTAGAATCACATTTCCACTTCTGAAATCATCCACAAGATTAGAATCTCACATCTATACTCTGAATAAGCCCGAACAAGCCGTGACAAGCCATACTTGGAACCTCAGATGCAATTACATGATATATCACATAGCTCAAACTCTCGTAGCGATAACTTCTGATCACAACCGTTGCTCAGACATTCGAATTTCGATAATAAGCTTCTTATCAAATAAAGTCTCATTACAACACTTCTGTATACTGCCAATGATAAAAGAAACACGCAGATTCGTAATCATTGCTCAGATCAACCATTCATGAAGCTCCCTCTCCTTTGGCAAGAACCATAGTAACTTTTTAAGCCGAACCTCGATATTATCCTTCCAACATGCTGAAACCGGATCCGTTTGTATTCATTCTTGATCCCAATGATCTCATCTAACCCAACATAGCTACTCTGGTGACATGACACATCAATACCATCTAAAGCCACAACTCGTGCAATCCGCACACTAATAAGCAACAATCCGAACGTACTCAAATCATGAAAAATGACTCAAATAAGAGAGTTGTACCGCAAGCTCACCAGTACCACCACAACACAATGCTGAGAACCCATCACATGTTGTAGAACCAAAACACACGAATCTAACTCGAAGGATCATACCTCGACATAACTTTGTTGCAATGCGCGACCCAATCCAAACACTGGTTCGCATGAGACGCCTCAAATCACCATGCTCAAAATCATCAACCAAGTGCAATTTGATTGCTAGAACCCAAAAGTGAATCACCATAACCATGGAGAAGCAAATGACGCAATGCCATATCAGTCCAAAAGAACATACCCAATGCGCAACAAATCGCGCAATGCCTAATTACCCATCTTGCTCAAATTCTGCTATAAAGCTCAAATGGAGTCGCACCATATGCGCATATAACCCACAAATTACAACTCCTCGTAACACAGAAGAGTAACTCATAGATCACTCCAGAACACGAATAAGCTCAACAACAATCGAATGGCACATCTCTCAACAATAATAGTGCGAAGTCAACAAATTCCGACCCGGTGTAGAACACACATCCATGTTGGGCCTACCAACGAACCACGCATCAACTCTAGTCACCCACAACAGATAAAATAACCCTCTGAAGGTTCACTATGACTGAATCATAACACATACTATCATCTGACTAGCTTACCCATATTTTACTGTCCACAACCGCGAAATAACCTGTTCATGAGATCTCCCAGTCTCCAAATCCATAAAGCACATGAATCACCATATTTGGTCCCAATTCCACCGCCCGAATATCTAACACATCCCTACTACTCGATCATCCCACGAGGGGTACTTCCAAAAATTCTTCTGTGCTACCAAGCAAACCTTAAATATCAGCAGTCGATCAGACAAGATAGTGCCGCAATACCAATAAAACATCCATACCTCAAACACATCGCTCTTTCTGAGATGTATACCCTCATCAAGCCACACCAATCAGTGATCTCATTTATCTAGTCATCTAAAGCTGTCCATGCTGCCTAAGAATTTATGACATTCCTTTCAAAACTGAACTATGACCTTACACATGCAAATCTCAACCCACACAACATACCACATATACCATACCATCCTATGATAAATATGAGAACTTCATAATCCACTCCGAGCAACAAGCAACTATGTACTCAACCAACCAAGAACTTTTTCATTTGATCCCATCTAGGAAAAAATCATTATGCATCCCATGCTCCTCATGCCAGTAGGAAATATACATCTCTAATCGTGGTAGAAACCATCAAGAACTCTCTGAATTCCATTTTCACAAGACCACACTGTCAGAACTAAATTCCTCTAACTCACCCAGCTACACAAGCCATCAAAACCTAAGAGCATTGCCACGAAACACCTGTAGAAACTTACTGCTTTATAAGCACCCAAGAACCAATCATATCCATTACCATGCCGATCCAGCCGACTACCAAGTTGTCCTAATTCTCTGAGTTTCCTTCCGAATTACCTTTAAATTGATACGTTTCCTTTCTAGTACACCGCTATCCTTAACTAAAACTTGACCCACGAACTTTAGCTAAAAAAAATTACATTGCCCTAAGGCTCATAAACCCTCGCATTCCTCTGAAGCACCCCCAAAAGTACCACAGCCAAGATACCCGCTCTGAGAAGACCTTCTGCGAATCTAAAGTCATTACCTTCACCTTCCTGATACTGATGTGTAGAATCCATAATAATATAGAAATACCACGAGTCTTGACACCCTCCATGTACATTACATCCTTCACCAATAACAACTCAAGTCATTCTGTGATTCTCATACACCAATAAGCATAGCATAACCTTTATTGAAATTTCCTTTACTCGAGCCATACTCGGTATCAACCTTTGTAAGCCATCACTGATTCACCAGTATGTCCCAAACTGGAACCATCATAGCACATAACTGTGCAATCAACTGATCAATCGCAGACTCCCCCACTTGACTAAAAGCCATAGATCAAAACACATCATAACTCATAATGCATATACTCTATTACTACCATAATACTATAGTGAGATTAAACTCAATCCTTCATAAGCTCGCGAAACACAAACCATTTAGTACTTTAAATCTTCTGCAAATCTCGCATTCACCCTCATAACAGACAAGCCCACTCTCTTAAGCAACCCAAATTCAAATTGTAACACATATTTTTCACTGGTAACAGAGATCTTCCAATAAACGACAAAAGGATCACGCAAACTTCAAAACAATCCATAGGAGATAACCCACCTGTTTCGCCTCAAACTAACATCTCTTTATATCCTTCCACCGGCATAAACATTACGCAGTCACTTAATCTTCCTGAGTCTGAACTCATATCACAACGTGAAATTTACTTCACTTCCCAACTAGGCAACATGAAAAGGTCCTTCAATCCTCCTACAACTCGGGCTATACATCAAATCACGATGGAAATCAAGAACCGGATAGTTCTTACTACCCCCAAGCAAACCTTTATTGTCTCGTTCAAATCATATGTACACATCTCGCAGTCACATCATACTCATTACATAACTATCCAATCATCACTCCCACTAACAGGGACACTATCGGACATACAAATCCAAAAGAACGTACTCACACAATCAACGCCTCAATGCTCAAGCTATAGGCAAAGCCCAGCCTCAAGTCCTCTAGACTGGCCCAACATCAACACACAGAGATTACATCTCGCCCCTCGATCAGGAAATCACAAGCAGTCAATGCACAGCCGATACCGAGCGCTCATGCATGCATACGAATGCGTGAAAGGAATTCAAAGAGTTAGATTTCAAGTTGAATCAAGGACGCACGATGGGAATTCAAGGATGTGAAATTTTTCCTAATGGTTCTGCAGCCTCCTGAGGATAAGTACAGACGTCTCCGTATCGATCCGCAAGATTCTACTAAACCTGCTCATTACTCGTGAGACCTATGTAACCTAGGCTCTGATACCAACTTGTCACGACCCTAAAATTGACCCAGTCATGATGGCACCTATCGTGAAACTAGGCCAGCCGACACAACTCCCGAATTAACCATTAAATAATAAAAGTCATTTTTAAGTCTTTAATTAATCAAATATTTCATAATGAAATTCTAAATGAATAGTGCGGAATAAATACACAAGCCCGACCTTAGGGTGTCACTAGTTATGAGCATATACTATAACTATCTAACAACATAAAGACCAACATGGCCGGGAAAATCACAAGAAATACATTAAGGAAGAATAAGGAGGGAGAAAAGCAAGGCTGCAATCACTAGGCAAATACCTTGCTAACTCCGATGAACCTGCCACCGAGCTTAGAAATACCTGAATCTGCACACAAGGTGCAGGGAGTAATGTAAGTACGCCAACTCAGTAAGTAATAAAAGTAAATGAAGACTGAGCAGTAAGAAATCACGTAACCCACGCCATAACACCACAGTGGTTACAGAATGTTCCCAAAATCGAATAACATTCAAATCATTTTGTTAAATTTCCAACATCAGTAAAATCCTTTAGAAAATATCTTTCTAACCTTTTCAATAGAGGTTTAATGAAATATATATAGTGAAAGTGATGAAAATCATAATTGGCCCCTCGGGCAAAACATATTTCCTACACAGCCCCTCAGCAAAAAAAAATTCATAACCATTTCATAACTAAAAAATCTCGGAAGAAGTAACAAAGCTAAATCAGTGACTAAATTTCGAACACCTCGTAAAAACTTTAGTTTAAATGAAAGTTGTTTAAAGCATTTGTTCAACATTTTTAATAGAGGCTCGGTCTAAAGATGAGTGAAAGCAGTAATTTAATCAACATATTCAACAGAAACTCACTCTAAAGAGGAGTGAAAAAATAGTAAGTTCATAAACAGTCCTCTCAGGCAAAGCATCACTCGTATATGTGTATATATATAGCCCCTCGGGCAAGCCACTCAGTCACTCATGACTCAACTCTCAGCAATCAACACTCACACTTAGCACTCACGCTCAATAGGTAAATTATCATAACCACTGCGGCGTGCAACCCGATCTATATATCGCTGCGGCGTGTAGCCCGATCCATATATATAGTCGACTGCGCTCACTGGGGGTGTGCAGACTCCGGAGGGGCTCTTACAGCCCAAGCGCTATATCGTTGCGGCGTGCAACCCGATCCAACATATCGCTGCGGCATGCAGCCCACACACACACACACACACACACACACACACACACACACACACACACACACACATATATATATATATATATATATATATATATATATATATATATATATATATATATATATATTGCCGCGGCGTGCAACCCGATCCATAAATATATAATCCTCACAACCAGACCCTTGGCCTCTCTCAGTCATTAACCTCACCATCAGACCCTCGGTCTATCTCAGTCATCAACCTCATAATCAAGCCTTCGGCCTCTCTCAGCCATCAACCTCACAAACCACTCGGACTATCAGTAAGACAGGGCGTTCAGCTCAAATATCATTTATAGTATCAACATTGAATAAATAAGGCTGAGTTATGAAATCCGTAAAATACAGCATGACTGAGTACAATTATTAAGTAAAAAAAAAAGAAAAAGTAATAAAAGCCCCATAAGGGTCCAAAATAGTTGGCACAAGGCCCAAACATGGCATTCCGCCCAAAACATAGCAATACTTTTCAAAACACAATGATATCAAATAGTTTTCAATCAAATACGCGGCTTAATAGTCGTACGGGGCGGACCAAGTCACAATCCCCAATGGTGCACGACTCCACGCTCGTCATCTAGCATGTGCGTCACCTCACAGTAGCACAACGATGTGAAATTCGGGGTTTCATACCCTCAGGACAACATTTACAATCATTACTTACCTTAAACTGGATGAAATACTACTCCGCGACGCCTTTGCCTCTCGCCTCAGCCTCAACTCATGTCGAATCTACCCAAAATCAGAATCATAACATTAGAATATGCTAAGGGAACAAAGCCCACTCGAAAATATCCAATTTATACCAAAAATCCGGAAATTGGCCAAACCCGCCCCCCGGCCCATGTCTCACAATCTGATAAAAATCACAAAACTGGAAAACCCATTCGCTCACGAGTCTACCCATATCAAATTCACCAAAATCCGACATCAAATGGCCATCCAAATCCGCAAAATCAACTCTCCAACCTTCTTTCATTTTCCCCAATTTTCACCCCAAATTTCCAAATTAAATGATGATAATCAAGACATAATTATGAGATTTAACCAAATTTGAGTGAAGAACACTTATCCCATTCAATCCTCTGAAAATCCCTTCAAAAATCGCCTCAATCCGAGCTCTATAGCTCCAAAAATGCAAAAATGACTGAAATCCTCAAAATTTAGTACTTTATAATTTGTCCAGGCATTTACCCTATGCTATCGCGGACAAATTAATGCGATAGCAAAGTACAAAATTTTCCAGCCCTTCTTTTACCCTATGCGATCGCGGCCATACCCACGCGATTGCATAGAACAAATTTTTCCAACAGCCTTCTCCAACTCTTCCGGACAGCCTCTAGTATAATAGTCATAACCTTTTGTACAAAACTCCAAATTACAATTGGTCTAACTTTCTGAAAACTAGACATCAAGGGCTACAACTTTTATTTTTGGATCATCTTCAAATTCCTTATAGTTTGTGAGATATAAGCTTCCAAAGTTGGGTCAGTGCATCAGAGATTTTACTCTATGCGATCACGGGAAGACTTACACGATCGCATAGCACAACTCCATTTTTCCAAATTTTTTCTATGCTAACGCGGTCAGATTTATGCTAACGCACTGTACACCCCTGAAGCCAAAAACCAACAACTAGAAATGGCCTAGAAATGGTCCGAAACCACCCCGAAACTCACCCGAGGCCCTCGAGACCTCAACCAAACATGCCAACACATCCCATAACATCATTCAAACTTGTTCCAACCTTCGGAACGCTCAAAACAACATCAAAAACATCGAATCACCCTCGGATTCAAGCATAAGAATTTCAAAACTTCCGAATTCCGAATTTGATCAAAAAGTCTATCAAACCTCGTCCGAATGACCTGAAATTTTGCACACATGTCACAAATTACACAACGGACCTACTCCAATTTCCATAATTTCATTCCGACCCCGATATCAAAATTTTCACTTCCGACCGAAAAATGCCAAATTTTTAATTTCGCCAATTCAAGCCTAAATCTACCACGGACCTCCAAAATACATTCCAGACGCGCTCCCAAGTCCAAAATCACCTAACGGAGCTAACCAAATCATAAAAATTCAAATTCGAGATTGAATATTAAAAAGTCAAAACTTGGTCAAACCTTTCAAATTTAAAGCTTCAAACTGAGAATTGTTCTTCGAAATCTATTTTGTTTATCTTGAAAATCAAAACTGACGATTTACAAAGTCATAATACAGCACACGGGGCTAGTCATGCCCGGGAACTAGCGAGCGAAATACAAAAGCTCAAAACGACCGGTGGGGTCGTTACAAAAGCAGGGCTGCAGACGCCATGCAGCTACCTTGCAGTCTCCGGCAAACTCTGAAAATGCTGAGGAGCCTCACTCTGCCGCTCGGGCACCTGGATCTGTACAGAAGGTGCAGGGAGTAACGTGAGTAGGCCAATTCGGTAAGTAACTAAAGTAAATAAGGTCTGAAAGCAGTGACGAGCAGTTAAAACTCATATATAAGAGTAAACGACAAAATATCAAATCAAACTCAACAATGTTAAACCTGTTTCTTAATGAAACTTCAGTTTCAATTGAAATACTTTGAAATCATTTACTTAATAGTTTTTCAGCAGAGGCTTATTTTAAAAGAAGAGTGAAATCAGCAAAAATATCATAAATGGGCCCCTCGGCAAAATATCACTCATAAATATAGCCTCTCGGGCAAGCCTCTCAGTCAATCGTGACTCAACTCTCGTCACTCAGTACTCACACTCAACACCCAGGCTCAAATACAACTCATAATAGTAAAAAATCATAATAACCGCTGCGGCATGCAGCCCGATCACCATAGTTTATAGTCGACTACGCTCACTAGGGGTGTACAGACTCCAGAGGGGCTCCTATAACCCAAGCATCATATCGCTGCGGCGCGCAGCCCGATCCAATATATATATATATATATATATATATATATATATATATATATATATAATATTGTTACGACATGCAACCCGATCCGTAATATTTATAATCCTCACCATCAGGTCCTCAACCTTTTTCAGTCATTAATCTCACAGTCACTCGGGTATAACAGTAGAAATCAGGGAAACTCAGTCCGAACAGTTCTCACATTTTAAGAAGTAGAATGATAAAACCAATTTTAAATAATAAACATGTATAACATGACTGAGGATATGCTTTTAAACAAATAGAGTAAGGAAAAACAGTAAAAATGCCCCTAAGGGTCTCAACAGGTCGGCATAAGGCCCCAAATATGGCATACAACCCATAGTGCAATATAAATGTCTAAAATATGAGATATCATAAGATTTCAAATCAAGTACACATCTTAATAGTCGCTACGGGATGGACCAAGTCACAATCCCTATCGGTGCACGCACACACGCTCGTCACCTAGCATGTGCATCACCTCATTTATCAAAACATTTCGAAATATCGGGTTTGTACCCTTAGTTTCAGATTTACAATGGTTACTTACCTCAAACTGGATGAATTACTACTCCACAATGACTTTTCTTCTTGTCTCGGCCTCAACTCGCGTCGAATCTATCCAAAATCAGAATCATAACATTAGAATATGCTAAGGGATCAAAGCCCAAGCAAAAATAATCAAATTATATTAAAAATCCCGAAATTGGCCAAACCCGACCCCCGGGCCCACATCTCCAAATTTGATAAAAATCACATTAGTGGGATCCTTATCCTCCCACGAGTTCATACATACCAAGAATACCAAAATCCGACCACAAATGGCCCCTCAAATCCCTAGATTAAAGTCTCAAGTTTCCAAGCCCTAACTCCCCAATTTAGGCTTCAAATTCCCCAAATTTCATGTTTAATTAGGTAGAAATCACAATAGGATCGAGTATTAAGTCCAAAATTCTTAACTCCAATAAGTTCTCGTTGATTCCCTCTTCAATCTCTCTCAAAAAGCTCCAAAACCGAGTAAAAAATGGTGGACTTAGGCCAAAACTCGCGAAAATGGCCTTTTAAATATTCTGCCCAGCGATCAGAAGTCCTTCTTCGCAAACGCGGTCAAATCCTCGCGTTTGCGAAGCAAAAAATGATATTGACCAAAATTTCCATTACGCGACCGCAACCATACCATCGCGAACGCGATGCCTCAGCATCTCAAACCATCTTGAACGCGTCCGACTTCTCGCGAACGTGATGCTTCCTATTCCAACCCTTCGCGAACACGGGACCTCCCTCGTAAATGCGAACGCCAAATCTCCAGCCTCCCTTCCTGACCCTTCACGAATGCGAGGGTCCACTCGCGAACGCGAAGCACAAATTGTCTGCAACAACTGAAGCCAAAATATGCAACTTCTCAACTATGCATTTGGTCTATTTAACTACCTGAAACACACCCGAGGCCCCCAAAACATCGACCAAACATGCCGACATATCCCATAACATCATTCAAACTTGTCCCAACCTTTGTAACACTCAAAACAATATCAAAACACCAAATTCGCATTAGATTCAAGCCTAAGAATTCCAAAACTTTTTAAATTCCGCTTTCGATCAAAAAGTCTATCAAACCACGCCCGAACGACCTGAAATTTTGCATACACATCCCAAATGACACAACGGACCTACTGCAACTCCCGAAGTTTCATTCCGACCCCTATATCAAAATCTCACCTATCAACCAGAAAACGCCAAAATTCCAATTTCGCCAATTCAAGCCTAAATCTACTCCGGACCTCCAAAACACATTCTGATCACTCTCCTAAGTCCCAAATCACCTACCGAAGCTATCCGAACCATCGAAACTCACATCCGATCCCTCTAACATACTATTCAACGTTAGGTTGACTTTTCCAACTTAAGCTTACTCAAAAGAGACTAAGTGTCTCAAACCTTACCAAAACCTCTCCGAACCCAAGCCAATCAACCCAATAACATATAATACCACTGAACAAAGCAATAAGAAGTAGAAATGGAAAAAACGGAGCGGTAATATGATGACCCAAAAGGTCATCACTTGTTTTAGAAATGAATTATGCATTTTGTGGTCTTAGAAACCTCTTTCAGCATCACCTCGATTTGCGTGCACATTTTGGGTGCGTAGCTGGATAGACATTATGTGAAAATTTGTGAAAAATAATAAATTTTGACTATAAAATCAATTAAGTTGAATTCAGTCAACATTTTGGGTAAACGGACCCGGACCCATGATTTGACGGTCCTGGAGGGTCCGTAGGAAAATATGAAACTTGGGCATATGCCCAGAATTGAATTCTGAGGTCCCAAGTCCGAGAAATGAATTTTTAGAGAAAAATTGTTTTCTGAAATTATTTATGAGATTTGGAAATGAATTGTGATTAAAACTTGATGGTATCGGTCCCGTATCTTGGTTACGACGCCCAGTACAGGTCTTATATGTGATTTAAGATAAGTTTGTGAAGTTTGGTAAGAAATGAACTTGAAATGACGTGAATCAGATCATTTTTTAGAAAACTGGAAATTTGAAGTTCTTAAGGAAATTTCATGATTTTGATGCTAAATTCCTAGTTGTTGATGTTATTTAAGTAAGTTGAATGCACGAGCGAGTCCGTATGATAGTTTTAGGTTGGTGTGCATGTTTGGTTTGGAGCCCCGAGGGCTCGGGTGAGTTTTGGATAGGCCACGTGGCGGATTTTGGACTTGATGAATTACAGGTTTTATAGCTGGCGTGTTCAGGCATGCAGACTTCGCATTTGCGAAGCCTGGCTCGCAAATGCGATATCGCAAATGCGATGGCCTTGTCGCAATTGCGAAAGCAGCCTAGGCCAGCTCCATCTCGCAAATGCAAGATTTCCTTCGCAAATGCGATGCACCCGTTTTGGGCCTACTATCGCAAATGCGATCCCTTGTTCGCATTTCCCAAATCGCAATTGCGAGAACCCCCTTCGCAAATGCGAACATAACAGGGGTTGGGGTTTGCAATTGCGAACCCTGTTCGCAATTCCCATACCTTCAACTTTTATACTTAGCCGAAAATCAACCATTTTTCACATCTTTTTAAAACATAAACTCCCTAGGGCGATTTTTCAAGAACAACTCTTCTTCCAAATCGATTGTAATTCAGTTTTAACTCGTTTTCTTCAATCATTAACATCCCTTCACATGATTTCAACTCAAAATCAATGATTTTCATGGGGGAAATTGGGTGTTTTGGGTAGAACATAGGTTTTTCAAAGATTGGGGATTTGGACCTCGATTTGAGGTCTGATTTCAAAACAAATTATATATTTGGGTTCATGGGGGAATGGGTAATCGGATTTTTGTTAAAACCTCGGGTTTTGACCATGTGGGCCCGGGGGCAATTTTTGACTTTTTGGGTAAAACTTTGGAAACTCATTTTCATGCATTGGAGTTGATTCATTTAGCGTTTATTGATGTAATTAAATAACTTGTGGCTAGATACGAGCGAATTGGTGGTGGAATCAAGTGGTAAAGCGATAGTAGAGGCTTGAATTGTGTTCGTGACATCGAGGTAAGTGTTTGGCCTAACCTTAGCTTAAGAGATTAGGAGTCGTGTCTTATTTGCTACGTGTTAATTATGGAGTACGACGTATAGGCATGGTGACGAGTATCTATACATTAGTGTCAAGCATGCCCGTGAGTCTTGTATTGTAATTGTTATGACTCTGTTGTGGTTTATTTCACTTCACATGCTATTATCATTATTGTTCCCTTGCCGGGATGTTATTATAATTACTGTTCCATTGCCGGGATATTATTATCATTATTGTTCCCTTGCCGGGATGTTTGTTTTGATATTATTGTTCCCTTGTCGGGACACTTTTGTGATTGGTGTTGATAAAAGATATGGGAGCGGGTTGCACGCCTGCAACGAGATATGTGAAATGGGAGCGGGTTGCACGCCTGCAATGAGATATGTGAAATGGGAGCGGGTTGCATGCCTGCAACGAGATATGTGAAATGGGATCGGGTTGCATGCCTGCAACGAGATATATGAAATAGGATCGGGTGCACGCATGCAACGAGCCACATGAAATGGAATCGGGTTGCACGCCTGCAACGAGACACATGAAATGGGATCGGGTTGCATGCCTGCAACGAGATGTGAAATAAAAGTGAACTCTATATTTGTTTTCCCTATCTGTGTTAGTAATTGGATTTTGGTTCCTTTATATTCTCTTGATATTCTATTGTTATCTGTTATTCCCCCAAAGCATGTTTCCCCTGCCCAATTTTAAATTGCAATTATCTGCTTCTATTTTCGCTATTTATGATATAACTGCATAGGTTTATTTGGTAGTCTGGTCCTAGCCTTGTCACCACTTCGCCGAGGTTAGGCTAGATACTTACCAACACATGGGGTCGGTTGTGCTGATACTATACTCTGCACTCTTTTGTGCAGATCCCAGTGTTGTAGACTTCGGACCATAGTGAGGTTGCTATCTTCAGTCCACGCGGAGATCCAAGGTAGACCTGCAGGCCTCCGCAGGCCCTGGCGCCTCCTCTATCCTTTATTTCCTATTTCATTTCTTTGATTTGGAAACAGTGTATCTTTATTTTCAGACTTTGTATTTAGCACTCTTAGATCGTCTGTGGTACTGTAACACCGGTTCTGGGTGATTAAGGCTTAAACAGTTGTATTAGATTCATATTTCAGATCTTTTACTACATTTCTTCTGCTTAATGAAATTTTCGCTATTTTTCACATTATTGCTTTATAAATGCTAAAAGGGTATAAAAATGGATAAAGGTAATCTGTTCAATAATTGGCTTGCGTAGCTTACATTAGTAGGCGCCATCACGACTCCCGAGGGTGGGAAGTCCGGGTCATGACAAGTTGGTATCAGAACTCTAGGTTACATGGGTCTCACAGTTCACAAACAAACTTAGTAGAGTCTGAGGGATCGGTATAAAGACGTCTGTATTTATCCCAGAGGCTACATAGTTAGGAAAAACTTCACATTTATTCCTTCCCATCATGCGGTTTGGTTTCTCAATGCTAATCGAATTTCTACTCTATTCTTTCATAGATGGCGAGAACACGTGCTTCCTCATCCACTAACCAGCAGCCCGAGCCCCCAGCAGAAGCTCCCACGAGGGGCAGAGGGCGAGGCCAAGGCCGTGCTAGAGGCCAAGGTAGGGGTAGAGCTCAGCCTAGAGCAACGACACCAGCAGCGGAGCCTCAGGTTAACTTTGATGATGAGGTTCCGGCCCAGACAGTTTTGGTGGGCCCAGCTCAGGTCCCAGAGGGGTTTATTACTACCCTATTACTCTAGGATGCTCTGATCCGTCTAGTGGGCCTTATGGAGAGTGTCACCCAGGCAAGTTTGCTTCCTATAGCACCAACCATTTCTCAGGTTGGAGGAGGAGCCTAGACTCCTGCTACTCGCACTCCGGAGTAGGTAGCTCCTCAGTTTTAGACTCCAGCAGTTCAACTAGTTGGAGCAGTTCAGTCGGGTGTGGTAGCTCAGACCGGTGATGAAGCAGCTATGTCTGCCGATGCTTTGTGGAGATTGGACGGGTTCACCAAGCTCTTTACTACTACTTTCAGCGGTGCATCTTCTGAGGACCCCCAGGATTATTTAGACAGCTGTCATGAGGTTCTCAAGAACATGGGGATAGTTGAGACCAATGGGGTCGATTTTGCTACTTTTCGCTTGTCTGGATCTGCCAAAACTTGGTGGAGAGATTATGCTTGGCTAGACCAGCCCGATCACCAACTTTGACTTGAGAGCAGTTTACTCAGCTATTTCTGGAGAAGTTTCTCCCCGTCACTCAGAGAGAGGCCTATCGGAGGCAGTTTGAGCGTGTCCAACAGGGTTCTATGACTGTTACCCAGTATAAGACCAGATTCATCGACTTGGCTCGTCATGCTCTTATCATACTTTCCACCGAGAGAGAGAGAGAGTGAGGAGGTTCATTGATGGACTTATTTAGCCGATTCGTCTTCAGATGGCTAGGGAGACTAGGAGTGAGATTTCTTTCCAAGAGGCGGCCAATGTGGCTAGGAGAGTTGAGATGGTTCTATCTTAGAGAGGTGTTCAGGGGTCTGACAAGAGGCCTCTTCATTCAGGCCGATTCAGTGGTACCTCGTCTAGAGGCAGAGATTCATATGGTAGAGGCCATCCTCCTAAGCCTTTTCAGTTAGCACTTCAGGTTTCTCACAGTGCTTCAGGTGGCCGTGGTTCTCATATACAGTATTCTGATCAGCAGATCTACAGTGCACCACCAGCTCCTATCAGTGCACTGCCACTTTGGAGTTTCCAGGGTTGTCAGCCCTAGCAGCCGAGGGCTTGTTTTACTTGTGGTGACACGAAGCACATTGCTAGATATTGCCCTCAAGCACCGAGCAGTTCTTAGCAGCAGGGTTCCCATGCCATGGTTTAGGCATCGAGTGTTACACAGCCCGCCCAACCAACTATAGGTAGGGTAGAGGTGTTAGAGGTGGAGGTAGAGGTATTAGAGGTGGAGCTCAGGCCGCTAGAGGTGGTGTCCAGCTAGCAGCAGGCCATCCTAGAGATGTAGTTCAGGGTGGTGGGCCCTAACCCCGATGTTATGCTCTTCCAGCCAAGCCCAAGGCTGAGGCTTCCGATGCAGTTATCACAGGTACTGTTCTGGTTTGTAGCAGAGATGCTTCAGTTTTATTTGATCCCGGATCTACGTACTCCTATGTGTCATCTTATTTTGCACCGTATCTGGTTATGCCTAGTAATTCTTTGAGTCCTCCTATTTATGTGTCTACATCGGTGGGTGATTCTATTGTGGTAGTTCGAGTCCATCGTTCTTGTATAGTTGTGATTGGGGGTCTTGAGACTCGTGTAGATTTGCTTCTTCTGGACATGGTTGATTTTGATGTCATATTAGGGATGGACTGGTTATCACCTTATCACGCTATCTTGGACTGTCATGCCAAGACCCTGACCTTAGCCTTGCCGGGTTTACCTCATTTAGAGTGGAGAGGGACTCTTGGTCATTCTACCCGTAGTGTTATCTCTTATATGAAGGCTTGTCGTATGGTCGAGAAGGGGTGTTTGGCCTATTTGGCCTATGTTCGTAATTCTAGTACTGAGGTCCCTTCTATTGATTATGTGCCCATTATTCGTGAGTTTCCTGAGGTATTCCCTTCGGACCTGCCGGGTATGCCACCCGATAGGGATATTGACTTTTGCATTGATTAGGATCCGGGCACTCAACCCATTTCTATCCTGCCGTATCGTATGGCCCCCCTGAGTTGAAAGAGTTGAAGAAGTAGTTGCAAGACTTGCTTGAGAAAGGTTTCATTAGACCTAGTGTTCGCCTTGGGGTGTGCCGGTGTTGTTTGTTAAGAATAAGGACAGATCGATGAGAATGTGTATTGATTACCGGCAGTTGAACAAGGTTACAATCAAGAATAAGTATCCATTGCCGAGGATTAATGATTTGTTTGATCAGCTTCAGGGTGCCAAGGTATTCTTGAAGATTGACTTGAGATCGGGCTACCATCAGTTGAGGATTAGGGCATTCGATGTCCCTAAGACAGCTTTCCGCACTCGATACGGACATTATGAGTTCTTGGTGATGTCGTTCGGTTGACAAATGCCCCAGCAGCTTTTATAGAGTTGATGAACTGAGTGTTCAGGCCTTACTTGGATTTGTTCGTGATAGTCTTCATTGATGATAGTTTGATCTATTCCCGTAGTCGGGAGGAGCATGAGCAGCATCTTAGAGTGGTTCTTCAGACTTTGAGGGATAGTCAGTTGTATGCCAAGTTTTTGAAATGTGAGTTTTGGGTGAGTTCAGTTGCATTCCTGGGTCATGTTGTATTCGCAGAGGGTATTCAGGTTGATCCAAAGAAGATTGAGGCAGTCAAGAACTGACCCAGACCAACATCAACTACAGAGATTCGGAGTTTCTTGGGATTGGCAGGCTATTATCATCGGTTTGTGGAGGGATTTTCATCTATCGTAGCCCCAATGACCAGGTTGACCCAGAAGGGTGTCCAGTTCAGATGGTCGGATGAGTGTGAGGTGAGCTTTCAGAAGTTCAAGATAGCTCTAACTACGGCATCGATATTGGTTTTGCCCACAGGTTCAGGGCCTTACACAGTTTATTGTGATGCATCTCGTATTGGACATGGTGCGGTGTTGATGCAGGATGGCAATGTCACTGCCTGTACTTTGCAGCAGTTGAATATTCATGAGAAGAACTATCCAGTTCATGATTTGGAGTTGTCAGCCATTGTTCATGCGTTGAAGATTTGGAGGCATTATCTGTGTGGCGTGGCATGTGAGGTGTTCACGGATCACAAAAGTCTGTAGTATTTGTTCAAGCAAAAAGAGCTGAATTTGAGGCAGAGAAGGTGGTTGGAGCTATTAAAGGACTATGATGTCACCATCTTATATCACCCGGGAAAGGCCAATGTGGTGACCGATGCTTTGAGTAGAAAGTCAACCAGTATAGGCAGTCTTGCTTATATTCCGTTGGATGAGAGACCGCTTGCTTTGGATGTCAGGCTTTGACCAATCAGTTCGTGAAGTTGGATGTTTCTGAGCCCAGTCGTATGTTAGCTTGCACGTTCGCTCGTTCTTCCTTGTTAAAGTGTATCCGTGATCGACAATATGATGATCTCCATTTGTGTGTCCTTAGAGACACGGTGCAGCATGGAGGTGCCAAGCAGTTACTTTAGGTGATGATGGAGTTTTGAGATTGCAGGGTCGAGTTTGTGTGCCTAATGTGAATGGACTCCGAGAGTTGATTTTAGAGGAGGCCCATAGTTCCCGGTACTTTACTCATCCGGGCGCCGCTAAGATGTATCAGAATTTGCGGCAGCATTATTGGTGGAGGAGAATGAAGAAGGATATCGTTGCGTATGTGGCTCGGTGTTTGAATTTTTAGTAGGTTAAGTACGAGCACCAGAGTCCTGGTGGTTTGTTTCAGAGGATTGAGCTTCCCGAGTGGAAGTGGGAGCGGATCACTATGGACTTCATTGTTAGACTCCCACGGACTCAGAGGAAGTTCGATGCAATGTGGGTTATTGTTGATAGGCTGACCAAGTCAGCACATTTCATTCCTATGACAGTCTCCTATTCTTCTGAGAGGTTAGCTGAGATCTATACCTGGGAGATTGTTCGCCTTCATGGTGTGCCTGTGTCTATCATTTTGGACCGAGGTACGTAGTTTACCTCCCATTTCTGGAGAGTAGTTCAGCGAGAGTTGGGCACACGAGTTGAGTTGAGCACAGTGTTTCATCCTCAGACGGACGGGCAGTCCGAGCGGACCATTCAGAATTTGGAGGATATGCTCCGAGCTTGTGTCATTGACTTTAGATTCTCGTGGGATCAGTTTTTGCCTTTAGCAGAGTTTGCCTACAACAACAGCTACCAGTTGAGTATCCAGATGGCTCTGTATGAGGCTTTGTATGGTAGGTGGTGCCGGTCACCGGTTGGATGATTTGAGCCGGGGGAGGCTCGGTTGTTGGGTACAGATCTGGTTCAGGATGCCTTGGACAAGGTCAGGATCATTCAGGATAGGCTTCGTACAGCTCAATCCAGGCAAAAGAGTTATGCCGACGACAAGGTTCGTGATTTGGCATTCATGGTCATTGAGCAAGTATTGCTTCGAGTGTAGCCTATGAAGGGCGTTGTCACGACCCAAAATCTACTAAGGGTCGTGATGGCGCCGGACACCACTGTCAGGCAAGCCAACCAAAATACTTAATTAAATTTTCATTTAAACAATTGTGAAAAACTCTGATTTTTCTTCAATTTGGCTAGTAAAAGATAATCTATACAAAATAAATAAAAGAATGTCTAGAAGTTAATACAAAACACCCCATAACTATCCCAGAACCCAGTGTCACAAGTACATGAGCTATTTCTAGGAAGCAATACAATACAACAACCGTCCGGAATACAAATTGGACAGAAAATAAATACAATAATCTGGGAGAGACTCTACTGGCTGCGGGTCGTCTCGAAAAGTGCATCTCACCTAAGTCTCCGCATCAACCATGCCTCTATGCCACTAGCCACACATAAACCTGTGCAACAAAAATGCACAACAAGTGTAGTATGAGTATGAAAACAACATGTACCCAATGAGTATCCCGTCTAATATCGAAGAAGTAGAGACGAGAGGTCGACTTCGACACTTACTAGTGGTCCAATAATGATACGTCCGTAATATAATGAATCGAGGATTTACATAAACAGGATTTGTAATTCAATAGGATGAAACATGTAAACAATTCTTTCCTTTATGTGAAATTTCCAAAATTTCCTTTTTCATCATTTATACACATATTCTCAAGCCGGGAAGAGGCAATAACAACTTCAATAAGTTTCAAGGCAAGAAATACAAGCATGCGCAAATCATGCCGAGGTCGTACGGACCGATCCAACATAAATGTAAAATGTGCACTACCGAGGGGCGAACGACATGAACCATAGATGCATCTATTACCCCGCTCACGAATCATACATGCGATGCAGGCACACATAGATACACACAGTCAAACAACCAATTAAGAATTTATCGGGGAATGTTTATCCAAATAAAAAACCAATTCTCTTTTAATGATTTAAGAAAATGAAGTTTAATCCTTTCAGAAATTCATTTACCAATTTGATAAGATTTAAGCAATTCAAATGTCAATAAGATTACAAATATTCAAGTATAGCATGCTTTTTGATCCTAGACTACCCGGACTTACACATAATAGTAGCTACGCACGGACTTCGTCACCTCGTGCGTACGTAGCCCCCACAAATAGGAGCACATAACCAATTATATCACCTATGAGGACAATTCCCTCTTACAAGGTTAGAAAGGATACTCACCTCGCACCGAAGATCCACAACCGGCATTCCACGCCCTTCCGGAGACTCGAATAGATGCTAAATGCTCCAAAACTAGCCAATAATTATGCAAATACATTAGTATATGTTCAATTACTCATTACAATCCAATTTATAAAAATTCCTAATCCCGATCGAAAAGTTAACAAAATTGCCCTCGGGCCCACGTGCCCGGATTCCGAAAATTTTCGAAGATAAACTTTACCCATAACCTCACGAACTCAAATATGTAATTTACTCTTAATTTCATGCTCAAAATCGTGGTCAAAATCCAAGAATACCAATTTTCTAGGTTTTCCCTCAAACCCCAAGTTTTCCACAAATTTTCATGCTCAAATCCATATACAATCATGTATTTAATTCAAAACTAGCATAAACCACTTACCTCATGCTTGGTGGTGAAAATGGCACCTCAAAGTTGCTCCAAAATCGGATCCAATGGAAGAAATGGGGTTGAAATGAACCCAACCCCCGATTTAAAAGAACCTTACTGCCTCCAGCAATTTCGCACCTACGGTCACACAATCGCTTCTGTGGTTCCGCAGGTGCGGCCCCTCTACCGCTCCTGCGGTTTCTCTCCGGGCTCCCCTTTCCGCTTCTGCGCCTCAATTCCCGTAGGTGCGATCCCGCTTCTGCGGCGAGATGGCCGCATCTGTGGTCCTTACACTTCCAGCCGAAAAATGCATCTGCGACTCTCAAATACATGATAACACTTCTGATCGCGCTCCCAATACCAGAATCACCATACGGAGCTATTCCTAGACTCGGAATCTCAAACGGACGTCGATAACACTGAAATGCACTTCAATCCAAACTTATGAGATTCTTCCAAAAATGCTAACTTCCACAATAGGTGCCGAAACGTTCCCGGGTCTTCCAAAACCCAATCCGGACATACGCCCAAGTCCGAAATCATCCTACAAACCTGCTGGAACCTTCGAATCCCTATTCCGAGGTCGTTTACTAAAAAATCCAACCTTAGTCAGTTCTTTCAACTTAAAGCTTCCGAAATGAGAATTCTCTTTCCAAATCAACTCCGAACTTCCCGGAATTCAATTCCGACCGTGCACACAAGTCATAATACCTGAAGTGAAGCTGCTCATGGCCTCAAACTATGGAACGACACACTTGAGCTTAAAACGACCGGTTGGGTCGTTACATTCTCTCCCACTTAAACATATGTTTGTCCTCGAACGTGCTGAGAACTACACTAAAGTAGTCTGAAATCACTATTTAACACCTCGTGCACCTACCCATGCTACCACAACTCAGTTGAGCACACTAGCTTGAACAATTCTGAAGATATTCCCTTTTATTCAATCAAATAAGCCTTAGAGCCCGATTCCAATATCCAGAATTCTATGCCAGGCCTGTTTCCAACATACGCTCACCGTATCAATAACTACACGCAGCACCAAAACATGACTGCATACCTTAGTCGAATTCGCACCTTGCACCACTTTACTCACAGGACTACAATAACATTCTCTGATCAAATTAGTCGAAATTCCACGAATCTGATGCTCCCAATGCACCTCATGATATATATAAGTCTTGCTCTAACTCTTACAATACCGCCACGATAGAGGAGATGTGTAGAAATTCATAACCAACTGCCGAATCAACAATTCATTGGGTCTATACACCTGGCAGGAACCATCACCTCATTCTGAACCAAATAATGGTTTTAGCTCCTTAATATACTTCATATAATCAGATTACACTGATCTTAAATACAATGATCTCGTCTCACCCAGTATGAACTGCTTAGGCAATAAGCCACCCAGACATGACCAAAAGTCTTATATGATGCCACAATGCGCCAATAGGCTACCAATTCGAACGCGATACAAAAGGAAAACAAACTCTGAAAAGGAAATCCAATTATCCCGCTCACGAATCATGCATCCGACGTGGTCAACATAACTAAACAGACACCCTGCTCGCGAATCATACATGCGACGCGAGTATACAACTAATATGAGTTTTCCTCAGAAAAATAGGAAATAAAACACATAAAAATAGATACGGGGAACTGTACTCAACATCACACTGTTGCGGCGCGCAACCCGATCCCAACAACATACCCATGGCAGCGTGCCACCCGTTCCACACATAAAATTCACAAAGGAGTTACACCGAGCCAGATTGCTCATTACAACAAAATATCGAATATCGGTCACAAGCACACTAAGTGCATAATACCATCCCTGGGGAGACATATAGCGCCATAGGCTACAAAACTCAAGCACAACTGAGGTGCGATATATGATCTAAGTCTCGGGAGCCATCTTGCTCATATAACATCATCTCTTTGAGGAACCTCAACACATAAGAAATTCACCAAGCTGTCTCATAACTCATACGGCGCAATATATCATTAGATGAAATAGCTGACGATGAAATAGTACCCCGACTACTCTTCCATAAGGAGCGTATTGCTGAAATGAACACATCTAGCCTGATATAGAGCCCGCATTCACATTTAGATCCATCCACAGACCTCAAGCTGATTCTGATCATACTGAACTAGTCTAATAACCTTTCAAAGGTCCATAATGACTCCCCTTTTTCTCATAACACACAAGAACAACCATCATAACCGGAGTAATCCTCCACAGTCCACAACCCAATAAACCGAGTGCCTTCCAGGCATCAATTCTCAATTTAACAACATCAGTACAATCTTCATACTTGGTTTAACTCTTCAATCAATCAAGTGGCTACATGCCACACTTATACAGCCTTCCCATAGGGCATGCTCCCACAACCTTCCGTAACAGATAATAGGTCTGTACATCTAAACCATTGGCCGCGCTAACGCTGAAAAGCGATCAAGAATCCTTAACCAGGATGTAAAGCCTTTTTTTTCACAAAGCACCAGTCTCAGGTGACGCTGAGGACAATACCAACTTACTTTAAACATCGAAACTCCCTTCCTGCTCATCCGAGCCCGTGACATCCTTGCCAACACTGAATTGCAACCTTGATCCTTACTTTAATTTCCATACCACCTACTGCACCCATCATGCCAATATGCGATAGAACACAATTTTCATCATAACTCCGGAACCACTAATAAGTTAACGCTTCATCATATAAAAACTTTTCACCTAACTCACTTCAGGAGAACCATAGTAACACACATGTGAATTTCTCATAACCGTAGAATATGCAAATCTCTAAGTAGTAGTCTAAGCCACCATATCCCTTTCGGGATCTGCCTCCACATAATAGGCTATAACAGTAGAATGCTTCTGAATAACATCAATTACGGCGGCCGACAAACGTCACACGTTCCGTCATAATCACTTGCATAACTTGATCACGCTGAAGGAACTGATCACTACCACTAGCATGCCAACTCAACTATGGCTAACCAATCTATTTTCTTCCAATTTATCATTGATTTCCTTAGAAATAATAATAACTCCATTCAACACATAACACACTCCATCCGCACTCATCCCGATTGACCTTGAATCACAAAACCATGCTGTCTCAAATCCCACGAACCATTTCTTACCCCCATAAATGCTACACTGAAAGTCAAAACATCATAGGACATTCTGTTATTCTTCTCATAAGCTGCTACAAAGCTTGCTTCTTAATCGTACCTATATGCTTGAAATCATTAGGTACCACACTTTACCCCTTTGAATCCGCTAGGGCCGTTGTTGAGAGCCACCCGCTCCGACTTGGCCCCGAATATAATCAACTCCATGAATCTTCTAGCACATGAATACCCTCTCAACAAAGCACCCGGCAGAACCACTTCCCTTGAAATCTGCACCTATACAAGGCATAAATCCCGAATCCTTCCCCAAGTTTGAACATGAGCCAATAAGGCCAACCATAGCACACCTTTAACAATTCTTTTGCTCAAATTACCACTTATATTCTTTTCCCGTAGCTGAAATAACCCATCAATAAGCTAATAACCAGAAACCTCGCAAGTAGTTAACCATGCAACCCAATCATAGGCGGTGGGACTCTCCCACTTAGCTCGAAGCCACTATTACACAACTCTAGAGTTCACCAGGATTCTTTATCTCTTATTGACATAACCTTGCACAATCAACCTCCAAAATTCTCGGAATCTTCCTGTAAAACCCCTTTATACTCTGAATCATCATCCACATTCGCACGACCGATCTCTTTTCTGTACCATCAATAGAATTCTTCACAGAAACCTCGCCAACCACACGACCGCTAACCTGCTCACAAGGAATAATACATCTATGGAAATCACTTCCTGACATCTTCCAACGCTGCTGCACGGGGTACAATCACTACGACATCAATAACCCATCTTGAGTACAGGCTCACTCTCTAGCTGCACAAGTCCATTCACCCCTCATGGACATCAATTAAATGTGCGGAAACATCCTTCCAGTTCAAAGTTATGTCGTATCCTTCTTCATTTCAAGTAGCTCCTTCCTGTTATATCAAATCTCCTACCGTATAATAGCCCATACTTCAAATTAAATCCTTAGACCCCAATCACCAATCACTAAAATTCCCAAATCATTCCAAACTCTCCTTAAGGCGCATAGTCATCCTACCACAAAGCCCATATATAACTCCGCCACTCTCCCACTTTGGCAGAACTCACTCCTTTAATCGACTACTCGACCTTTGCTTCTTATACCTGACCTTCTAGAAATTTTAACCACCGCCTGACACTACCCACATGTCCTTCCTCATCCTTTACTGCTCAGTTGTTGCCTTAAATAAAATCTATCTTCGTAGCACTTGAACCCACAAATTGCTACTAACTTTAAACCTTTCCGGAGATCATATTTCTCGAGCCGTCGATATTAGAAACACCGATTCAATCCTGAACCACCGCAACCCGCGATATACAACCATCATTTCTCCTATATTATTTCACAATATCCTACCTCAAGGGCGAATTGCAGAAGACCATAACACCGACGAACTTAACATATACAATTGAGGACGGCGACACTACATTGCAAATGAAAATTCTACCACGCTTGAAAATACGAAGTCTCGTTACTCCATCACACCAAATCTGGACATTCATAGGCTAATTGCTTTTCCTCCGTCGGAAATAAGATATCCGATCTCTGAATCGTGCACTGAGTAGACTTACTTTCAAATCATTCACCGCCCCAACACATAGGCAAGTATCCTACTATCAAGTCAATACTATGCAATAACTAATCATGAGCATCATAGCAATCTGTGCATAGCCTCAAAGCTTTCAGGAATACTGTTACTGAGCCGAAATGACAAGATATCCTTCTGCAAGGTAAAAACAATAACCCAAACAACTATTCAGGGCGAAACATCCCGCACCGCATCGGTAGTACCATTACAATTCTTCAATTCTCGATTTATAGCAATCGGTTCGCATCGCATAAGATCGAATAGGAAGGAAATAAAGGCATAAGCCTCAAAGGAATCAAACCGTACAATGAGGAATCAAGAAGGGAGGTGCTCCTAATAGTCCCATAGCCTCTCGAAGATAAGTACACACGTTTCCGTACCGATCCGCAAGACTCTACTAGACTTGCTCATGACTCGTGAGATCTAAGGGAACCTAGTGCTCTGATACCATGTTTTCATGACCCAAAATCCACTAAGGGTCATGATGGCGCCGGGCACCACTGTCAGGCAAGCCAACCAAAATACTTAATTAAATTCTCATTTAAACAATTGTGAAAAACTCTATTTTTTCTTCAATTTGGCTAGTAAAAGATAATCTTTACAAAATAAATAAAAGAATGTCTAGAAGTTAATACAAAATACCCCATAACTATCCCCATACCCCATATGAACCTGTTGGAACCTTTGAATCCCGATTCCGAGGTCGTTTACTCAAAAATCCAACCTTAGTCAGTTCTTTCAACTTAAAGCTTCCGAAATGAGAATTCTCTTTCCAAATCAACTCCGAACTTCCCGGAATTCAATTCCGACCATGCACACAAGTGATAATACCTAAAGTAAAGCTTCTCATAGCCTCAAACTGCGGAACGACACACTAGAGCTCAAAATGACTGGTCGGGTCGTTACAGGTGTGATGAGATTTGGTAAGAAGGGAAAGCTTAGCCCTAGGTTCATTGGCCCATTTGAGATTCTTGATCAAGTGAGAGAGGTAGTTTACAGACTTGCGTTGCCGTCGAGTTTATCAGCCGTGCATCCACTGTTTCATGTGTCCATGCTTCGAAAATATCACAGCGATCCATCCCACGTGTTAGATTTTAGCACTGTCCAGTTGGATAAGGACTTGTCTTATGAGAAGGAGCCGGTAGCTATTCTAGATCGGCAGGTTCATCAGTTGAGATCTAAGAGTTTTCCTTCTGTTCGTGTTCAATGGAGAGATCAGCCCGCCGAGGCATCGACCTAGGAGTCCGAGTTTGATATGCGGAGCCGTTATCCCTATCTTTTCCCCGACTCAGGTACTTCCTTCTTATGTCCGTTCGAGGACGAATGGTTGTTTTAGAGGTGGAGAATGTGATGACCCAAAAGGTCATCACTTGTTTTAGAAATAAATTATGCATTTCGAGGTCTTAGAAACCTCTTTCAGCATTACCTCGATTTGCGTGTATAGTCCGGGCGCGTAGCTGGATAGACATTATGTGAAAATATGTGAAAAATGATAAATTTTGACTATAAAATAAATTAAGTTAACTTCGGTCAACATTTTGGGTAAACGGACTCGTACCCGTAATTTGACCGTCCCGGAGGATCCATAGGAAAATATAGGACTTGGGCGTATGCTAGGAATCTAATTCCGAGGTCCCAAGCCCGAGAAATGAATTTTTAGAGAAAAATTATTTTTCGAAATTATTTATGAGATTTGGAAATGAATTGTGATTAAAACTTGATGGTATCGGGCCCGTATTTTGGTTTCGGAACCCGGTACAGATCTTATATGTGATTTAAGATAAGTCTGTGAAGTTTGGTAAGAAACGGACTTGAAACGACGTGAATCGGATCATTTTTAAGAAAATTGGAAATTTGAAGTTCTTAAGGAAATTTCATGATTTTGATGCTAAATTCCTAGTTGTTGATGTTATTTTAGTGAGTTGAATGCACGGGCAAGTTCATATGATATTTTTAGGTTGGTGTGCATGTTTGGTTTGGAGCCCCGAGGGCTCGAGTGAGTTTTGGATAGGCCACGGGGTGGATTTTGGACTTGATGAATTGCAGGTTTTATAGCTGGTGTGTTTAGGCCTGCAGGCTTCGCATTTGCAAAGTTTGGCTCGCAAATGCGATATCGCAAATGTGAGGGCCTTGTCGCAATTTCGAAAGTAGCCCAGGCCAGCTCCATCTCGCAAATGCGAGATTTCCTTCGCAAATGTGATGCACCCCTTTTGGGCCTGCTATCGCAAATGCGATCCCTTGTTTGCATTTCCCAAATCGCCATTGCGAGAACCCCCTTCGCAAATGCGAACATAACAGGGGCCGAGGTTCGCAATTGTGAACCCTGTTTGCAATACCCATACCTGCAACCTGCAACTTTTATACTTACCCAAAAATCAAATATTTTTCACATCTTTTCAAAACATAAACTCCCTAGGGCAATTTTTCAAGAACAACTCTTCTTCTAAATTGATTGTAAGTCAATTTTAACTCGTTTTCTTCAATCGTTAACTTCCTTTCACATGATTTCAACTCAAAATCAATGATTTTCATGGTGGAAATTGGGTGTTTTGGGTAGAACCTAGGTTTTTCAAAGATTGGGAATTTGGATCTCGATTTGAGGTCCGATTTCAAAACAAATTATATATTTGGGTTTATGGGGGAATGGGTAATCAGGTTTTGGTTCGAACCTCCGGTTTTGAACATGTGGGGCTGGGGGCGATTTTTGAATTTTTGGGTAAAACTTTGGAAAACTCAATTTCATGCATTGGAGTTGATTCATTTAGCGATTATTGATGTAATTAAATAACTTGTGGCTAGATACGAGCGAATTGGTGGTAGAATCAAGAGGTAAAGAGATAGTAGAGGCTTGAATTGTGTTCGTGACATCGAGGTAAGTGTTTTCCCTAACCTTAGATTGAGAGATTATGAGTCGTATCTTATTTGCTACGTGTTAATTGTGGAGTACGACGTATAGGAATGATGACGAGTATCTATACGTTGGTGTCAAGCATGCCTGTGAGTCTTGTATTGTAATTGTATGACTCCGTTGTGGTTTATTGCGCTTCACATGCTATTATCATTATTGTTCCCTTGCCGGGATATTATTATCATTACTGTTCCCTTGCCGGGATATTATTATCATTATTATTCCCTTGCTGGATGTTATTGTCATATTATTGTTCCCTTGCCGGGATGTTTGTTTTGATATTATTGTTCCCTTGTGGGGACCCTTTTGTGATTGGTGTTAATAAAAGAAATGGGAGCGGGTTGCACGCCTGCAACGAGTGTCGCACCCCCTTTTCTCCTCTTTACATCGGAAAATCGGGTTTATGACATTTTGGGTATGGGACAACTCATTCCTTTTGGGAACTGGGTTTGCATTTGAAGAGTCGTCACCTAATGATAAGGTGCATTAGGACACATATAGGGTTAATTTCTAAGTTTGTTTTGATAACTAGAGATAGGGTAAGAGCTTGAAATTATCCTAAGGGGAAGGTGTTAGGCACCCTTTAGGATCCACTAGTGTGGTTCCCGACCAGACAGTTTTATAAATTTCGTACAATTAGCAAATAGACAAGTATAGGCTCAAATAGTAGGAGATTTAGGTTTAAACACATAAGGGTTTGAAAAATAATTATTAAAAGACGAATTTTGCAAAGGAGTTACAGTTTACACATACTTGAGAATGTAAAAGGGAGGGGGGGGGGGTCCTAGGTTTGTTTATAATATGGATCACATAAATGTAATACCCGGTATGACACTCCTTATAAGAGGGTATACACGCGGTATTAGCGCACCGGTCATCATATCCATATCTACCCTTCCTACCCCGTTAAGGTATTAAAGCGCGGATTGGTCTCGACCTCTATTGCATGCTATTACCTGTCCTATTCCTATCAGTCCCAGAGGGATTTAGGACTACTATTCCTATAAGAGGGAGGATTTTAGGCTGACTCTTAGGTTTAAAGGTAAAAGGCTAGAGCGACATACAAAAAACATGTAGGACTGCATTTTTAGGGGAAACATATAAACAATTTATAGGCTCATGTACACCTCCGCAAATAGAGCATATAAATAGCATGACTTAAACATAGTTAGGGTCAGAATTTAAAGTACTAAAGCATGGTGTTTAAATTATTAAAGCAGACCAAATTTATTACATAACTCAGATAAGAAGTCCGAATCAGGCCTGCATGCTGGTTATAGCAGTTGCTAATTAACAAAGGCAGATTCAGTTTATCATTATTACTTAAGGCTTGCCTAGGTGTGTAATGGTGATGCCTTATAAGAATGATATCTATCGGTGATTAAGAGTACAGTAAGACAGTGATCAATTTTTAAACGAGCGATTTGGATCCTATAGGCATGCTTTCTAATTGAACACGAAGTGAAGTAGGCAGGATTTATTTGATCAAAGCGAAATTCCTACACGCATGATTTCTATTAAAAGTGACTTTTAATCCTATAGGCTTGATCTCTATTTGTGTGAAAGTAAAGCATGCATAATTTCATTAAACCAACCCCAATAGCTAAAACATGCATAATCACTTGATGATCCTAATAGCTAAAACATGCATAATCACCCCATCCCTTTCCACTAGTCAACCCCAATATTTGATACAAATTATTATAGACCAAATGATTTAATTACATCCGAAAAGGTGCAAAATAAGAAGTTACAACCATAGGAAGCCTGATTCTGACTTCCTCTTTGAGTTATGGAATAAACCACCTCAAATTCCAATGATGTTTCAAAGCCTTTCTAGTACTTGGGTGTGTCAAAGTTCCCTAAGGACCTCATGGGATCCCGGGCGGTGCTCACACCCAGATTTGCATAACCAGACAGAAATGGGTGCAGTGTGGAAGGGCCAACCCTTGTGTGTCCAAGTTTAGAGGGAGCTCAAGGGTCCCAAGATAAGGCTCACACAAGAGGGGCAGAACCTAAATTCTAGGAATATAGTGAAAGTGCAGAACATAGTTGACAAAGAGTTCGTTTAAAACTGGACTGGCAAGTCCATTTTGAAAGTAATCAGTAGCAGAATTGTTTGAAATCAGTTGGGGTAATGAACAAAACTCAAACACACGGAATCAATAGTCACACAAAGGGGTCAAAGGGTTTTAGGAATACATTGTATGAAGCATATGGCCCAAGTAGGGGTCAGGTTTGGTCATGCACAACAATAGCTGATGCTGGCATGCCCACAAACCTGCCAGAGAACACAAACACAAAGAGGGGCTATGGGGGTTTGGGATTCATAAGTCATCAAATACATAACAAGTGACTGACAAAGTACACACATAAGGAATCATTAATTTGAAGGGGAAGGGAACATATTACATCATGCTAGTAATATAACTTAACCGCAGAAACATAAGCAGGAGTAGACAAGAATGAAAGAAATTGGAACAATCAAAGAAACATATTGTTGTTGAGGCTTTAAAAAATTAACTAAGACATACCAGTAGAGAAGCAAAGTGCAGAAAGGAAAAGTAAGAAAGATTCCACAGTCTAGCCTTGGCTTTCAGCCGGCTAGACAAAACAGTAGCACAAGTAGTAGTAAAGAAAGAGAGAGTTTTTGAGTGTAAGTGTGTGTTCTAAACTCAAATTGTCCGTGTGTTTGAAAGAAGAGAAGGTGAGTATTTATTGTTTTGAAAACGAGTGAAGAATAAGGTAATAAGTAAAGTCTTAACACAAACATGAAAATAATCACAATCAGAATCAATTAACACAAGTGATTCCCTTTAATTAAGGGATCACTACTTAACGGATACTAACAAGTTTAATTAAGGAAAGAAATCAGTTTGAAACAAATTGATTCTTGTCATATAAGGGGGCAGTAAAAGTATGAAGTAAATGATTGAGACTAAGTTCAAAGTATACTTAGTTTTGGGAAAAGATTCAGTAAGGTAAAACATCACAATAATTAAAGGAGGGGAATCAATTAATTCAAACAAACGAGTAAGATTAGGGTTCATAAGAAAACTTTTACAATCAGTCGCAACATTGAGGGAGTCAGAATCAATCAATGATTCTGCACCTCAACATATAAATAGCAAGGAATGAACAGGCATGCAGGGTCAAACATGTTGACAAAAAGAAACAACACAAACGTACAATAGCAGTAGGGGTAAGCTAGGATTCAAGAGTAAGAACATGTTCGAAGTGCAGTAGTCAAGTAGGTCAAGTAGCCACATAGAATCAACAGTGAAGAACATAGTAACATGTAAGAGAGTCAGAAGCAAGTAAAGGTCTCACAGTAACAAGTGAGGAAAACGCTTTTAATAAATTAGGGCTTCGACAATAGTCGAGTTTAAGAGACGATAAGAACTCAAATTAGATAAGTCAAACAAGGAAAAGAGAGTCAAAAACAAAGAACTTAATAGAACAAGTACACATTTAAACTAACAATTTCAGAACTCGAATGAGACCAAAAAAGAACTAGGGTTTTTAACATGCTGACTCAAGTAGAAGGAAAGTATAACAAGTTGTTTGAACATGGTAGAATCATGAAACAATACCAAAAAAAAACCAGAGAAGAGATCTTTAAAAAGAAGTTAAGAGAAAATCCCTAATCATTGAAAAACTGAAGAGTCATTTTGAAAGAAAAAATTGAAGAACCTTCAAGAAAACACTTAAGAAGTTCATAGTAAGTACAAATCTAAGATAGATATGAAAGAAAATCAAAAGATCTTAAGGCTAGGGTTTCAGAGAACCCAGAAAAGGTGAAAAAGGCTTTGAAAGTTACCGATTTAACAAGAAAAGTCAAGGATCTAACTTGAACGGCCATGACTGGCCGGAGAAAGACTGGAGACAGAGGTTGAGCAAGGACTGGACCAGATCTCTTTGAGATCTGGCCATGAAATCACGGAAACAAACACCCAGGAGCCATAGGAGGCCAATACACATCTCAAATGGTCATGAAAGGCCATGGATTAGGCAGGGGTTGAGGTAAATTTAGGGCGGAATTAGATGATGGAGGCTAGGGTTCATATGAGGCTGCAGAGAGAATTGAGAGAAGAGGGATTCAAGGGCGGTGTTTGGTGGAAAGGGAATTAGGGTAAGGGGTCATTTAGGTTTATTTTAGGAATGGTGAACGGTGGCCGTTGATCTGATTGATCAACGACCTGGATTAAACGGGCAGGTGGGGAATCCGGATTTGGGTTGGTTGAAATTGGGTTGGGATCGGGTTTAATTGGAATTGGGCCGGGGAAATTAGGTCTGATTTGGGGTTCAATTTAGGCTAAAAAGTAAATACAAATGGGATGTTATTTAAATAGTCAATTTTTCCCTTTTTAAATTATAAACAAATAGTAAATAAATTTCTGGAAATAATTTGAAAGCACTAAAATGATTTACAGCATGTAAATAACAATTTAAAAATATAGGGCTTAATTTTATGAATATAAAACACAATTAAATCTTAACAAGGCTAATATTGCAATTATGTGCAATTAGCTTTAAAAAATACTAAATAAAATTATTAAAATATGTGAAAATTACCTTAGCCATACTTTGGCATAAAGATAAAATTCTAATAGATGAATTACCAAATAATAATTTTGAAAATAATTATTGGGTTTTTATGGATAAAAGAGGGAAATAAATTGATTTGAAAACCTTTAGAAATCATGGAAAAATAATAAAATATTTGGATATATATATATATATATATATATATATATATATATGCCATTTTGAAGTTATTTTGCATATTAAAAATATATAGGAAAACATTGGGTATTAACAACTGTCCCTCTTTACCCGGGAAGGATGAAAGAGTTGTCGGGTAAAGATATGATGGCCAATTTTGATCGAGCAAAACAGTTTGAAGAGATTTAGGTCACACCCTGGATTCTGAGCTGCCTACATATCCCTGGTTTTTCAGGAATCAGGCCATATGTAGTTCAGGATCCATCGGCGGAGTATGCCGATGGAGACTTTTCAAGAACGAATGTAATATCTAGGGCGGGGTGAGCAGACAGCTTGCAGGAATGTTAAAGCTTGATATGGCTGTGGGAACTGGAGCGGGATCACTCCTGCTGGGATGGCCGTTGCTCGCTGGTTTACCTGCAATGAAACAATACAAGCGTATTCTGTGCATAAATTTAAACATAATGCAAATTCCTGTTGGACCATGAGCGTTGTCTTTGGATGGTTAGGATGACGTCCTTAGACAATGACGTCCTAGGCCATGAAGCGTATGATGAAGGATTCGCAGGCCATGAAATGATGCTCTCGGGCTGTGAGGATGGTGCCTCCAAACCATGACACCTTTGAATAATGATATGCAAAAGATTGAAAGAGATCCTTAGGCCATGACATGGTGTTCTCGGGCTATGAGGATGGTGCCTCCGAACGATGGCGCCTTATGATGAGTTGGCGATATTTCAGCCCATGAAAGGTGCGGTAGCATGATGCGAACAAGACATAGCTTAGTCTTGCAAATTGAAGGGCATAACTTAGCCCGTAAGAAAAGCTAAATAAATAGAGCTTGAGATAACACTTAGTTTTGAAGAAAATTGGAGGCATAACTTAGCCTCGGAAGGCAGAATGATAGCCTTATGCAAAGATGCAAATGCAGAGAGAGGTAGAGTTTAACCTCGAAAGGCAGAATGGTAGCCTTATGAAGGAATGCAGATGGAGACAGCGTTTAGTCTCGGAAGGCAGAATGGTAGCCTTATGCAGGAATGCAGATGGAGACAGCGTTTAGTCTCGGAAGGTAGAATAGTAGCCTTATGCAGGAATGCAGATGGAGACAGTGTTTAATCTCAGAAGGCAGAATAGTAGCATTATGCAAGAAAATGCAGATGGAGACAACGTTTAATCTCGGAAGGTAGAATAGTAGCCTTATGCAAGAAAATGAAATGACAATTGGTAGTAGAGCTTTCTTAGCTGATAGCAGATTGCGGTGTTGTGATTACTGAGAGCATTGTGATATACATGACATCATTAGTGGACAGCAAATGCTGGCGAGTGAAATGGTTTGGAGAGTCATATTCTTGAACAACGTTCGTTCTGTGAGCGTACAATATGTTTAATGACTTTGCTATCCTAGTGCCTGCATCCAAAAAAAAATCGTGAGTTTTGTAAAGGGGAGGTTAGTTCGTATCCCCATTGCTTGACCTACTCGGCTTTTGATCTGGTGATACTGTATGTATCATTGGGGTAGTGTTGCTAAACAAAGCAGTTTCAGTAATAAACATGCATGATTTCGTAAAAATATGATATATAATTAAAATAGCTTTTCGGATAAACCGATGACTGCGATATATCTCGGAACATTGCAACTTCTCCAGCTATGGAATTTTGAGGGTCACCCTCAAAATTCTACCCCAGTTTGATGGGTTGACGTTTCTGGCTGCTACTCGTGGCGATTAGCTGAAATTACCTCCTCAAAATTCTGCCCTATTTTCCAATTGCGGGGGAAATGGAATTTTTATTGCATTGTGATTGAACCTATAAGGCTGCCTATGTATCCCCTCTTAAATGGGAATCAGGTCGGGCGTAGTTCAATTTATATCATATAAGGAAAGCATAAAGATTACACATAGCAACGCTTGACTGCATCTGAATTAATCGGCTTCGGCCAGACTTCTCCGTCCATTTCTGCAAGTATGGGGGCTCCTCCTGTCAGAACCCGGTGAACCATGTATGGACCCTGCTAGTTGGGAGAAAACTTCCCTTTGACTTCGTCTTGATGGGGAAAAATTTTCTTTAGCACCAGCTGCCCTGGTGTGAACTGTCTTGGCTTGACTCTCTTGTTGAAGGCTCTAGACATTCTGTTCTGATAGAGTTGACCATGGCAAACTGTATTCATTCTCTTTCCGTCTATAAGGGCTAATTGCTCATAATAACTTTTTACCCACTCTGCGTCGTGGAGCTCAGCTTCTTGTATGATGCTTAGGGAAGGAATTTCTACCTCAGCGGGAATGACAGCCTCTGTACCGTAAACCAACATATAGGGGGTTTCCCCAGTTGATGTGCAGACTGTGGTGCGATACCCTAATAGAGCAAATGATAACTTCTCGTGCCACTGTTTATGCTTCTCTATCATTTTCCTCAATATCTTCTTGATATTCTTGTTAGCGGCCTCCACAGATCCATTTATCTGAGGCCTATAGGCTGTGAAATTCTTATGTCTGATCTTGAAAGTTTCACACATAGCTCTCATCAAGTCGTTGTTGAGGTTGGAGCCATTATCAGTAATGATCGACTCTGGAATCCCGAATCGACAAACAATGCGGTCGCAGACAAAGTCTGCAACGACTTTCTTAGTTACTGCTCTGTAAGATGCTGCTTCGACTCATTTGGTGAAATAGTCGATTGCTACTAGGATAAACCTGTGCCCGTTGGAAGCGGCAGGCTCGATTGGTCCAATAACATCCATTCCCCAAGCGGCGAACGACCATGGTGAGCTCGTTGTATTAAGCTTATTTGGAGGTACCTTTATCATGTCTGCATGTATCTAACAGCGGTGGCATTTCCGGACATACTAGATGCAGCCCGTTTCCATAGTCATCCAAAAGTAACTAGCCTGGAGTATCTTCTTCGCTAAGACAAAATCGTTCATATGTGGACCGCAAGACCCAACATAAATTTCCTCTAGTAGCCTGGATGCTTCCTTTGCATCGACACACCTTAATAATCCTAAATCAGGAGTCCTCCTATACAGGATTCCTCCGCTATGAAAGAAGTTATTAGACAATCTCCAAAGTATGCATTTCTGAGTAAGATTTGCAAGCTCTGGGTACCGTCCTTTTGCCAAATTCCTTGATATCATGAAACCAAGGCTTTCCATCTGCTTCTTCTTCAACATGGGCACAATAAGCTGGCTGATCATGGATCTTTACTAGAATGGGATCAATGAAATTTTTGTCTAGATGCTGTATCATAGATGACAGGTTAGCCAATGCATCGGCGAACTCATTCTGGACTCTGGGAATATGTTGGAACTCCGTCTTCGTGAACCTCTTTCTTAATTACTATACATGATACAGATAAGAGAGTATCTTGGATTTCTTGGTTGCCTATTCTTCTCGCACCTGATATATAAGTAGGTTCGAATCTCCAATCACTAGCAACTCTTGAATGTTCATGTCAATGTCCATTTTGAGCCCTAAGATGCAGGCTTCATATTCGGCCATATTGTTGGTGTAGGGGAACCTGAGTTTGGCAGACACCGGATAATGTTGACCGGTTTCTGATACTAGGACTGCTCCTATGCCAACTCCTTTGAAATTTGCTGCTCAATCGAAAAACATTCTTCAACCGTCATAGGATTCTACGATGTCTTCTCCTATGAATGACACCTCTTCATCAGGAAAATACGTTTTCAGGGGTTCTATTCTCCATCCATGGGATTTTCAGCAAGGTGATCTGCTAGTGCCTGTCCCTTGATTGCTTTCTGAGTCAAGTAAACAATGTCAAACTCACTCAACATGATTTGTCACTTGGCTAGCTTGCCAGTGGGCATGGGCTTCTGAAAGATGTACTTCAAAGGATCCATCCTTGATATGAGATATGTAGTATAAGTGCAGAAGTAATGTCTCAGATTCTAGGCTACCCAAGTCAAAGCACAACATGTGCGCTCTAATAGAGAATATCGGGCCTCGTACGGGGTGAACTTCTTACTGAGGTAATAAATGGCCTGCTCCTTCCTCCCCGTTTCATCATGCTACCCCAAAATACAACCGAAAGCTCCATCCAATACTTCAAGGTGGAGTAATAAGGGTCTACCTAGCTCGGGCGGGACCAAGGCTAGTGGTGTTAACAGGTACTCTTTGATTCTCTCGAAGGCATTTTGGCAGTCATCGGTTCATTTGGTAGCGGCGTCCTTCTTCAACATCTTAAAGATTGGCTCATAGATAACTGTAGTCTATGTTATGAACCGACTGATGTAGTTAAGTCTCCCCAAGAAACTCATCACATCCTTCTTGTTCTTTGGCGGTGGCAGTTTTTTAATGGCTTTGACTTTTGATGGATCCAGTTCTATTCCTCGGCGACTCACAATAAACCCAAGCAATTTCCCAGCAGAAACCCCAAATGCGCACTTCGCGGGGTTCAATTTCAGGTTGTACCTTCGTAGTCTATTGAAGAACTTTCTCAGATCTTCCATATGATCAGTGGCCTTCTTGGATTTGATGATAACATCGTCCACATATACCTCGATCTCCTTATGTATCATATCATGGAAAATGGTAGTCATGGTCCTCATGTAGGTGGCCTCTGCATTCTTCAGGCCGAACGACATCATGTTGTAATAGTACATTCCCTATGGCATAATGAAAGCCGTTTTCTCAACATCTTCTTCATCCATCAAGATCTGATGATAACCAGCGAAGCAATCTACAAATGACTACAGCTCATGCTTGGCACAATTGTCAATCAGGATGTGTATGTTCGGCAAAGGGAAGTCGTCTTTCAGACTGGCCCGATTGAGATCCCGGTAGTCGACACAGACTCTGACCTTCCCATCCTTCTTTGGTACTGGCACAATGTTGGCTAACCATGTAGGGTATTCTACTACCCTGAGAACCTTAGCTTTGACCTGCTTGGTGACTTCTTCTTTGATTTTCAGACTCATATCAGGTTTGAACTTTCTGAGCTTTTGCTTTACTGGGGGGCATGTCAGATCGGTTGGCAGTTTGTGAGCTACGATGGACGTGCTCAAACCAGTCATGTCATCATACGCCCAGGCGAATATGTCCTCATATTCCTTTAGAAATTCTGTGTATTTTTTCTTTTCTGACGGCAATAGGTGAACACTGATTCGTGTTTCCTTAACGTTTTCCGCATCTCCCAGGTTGACAATTTCGATCTCGTCCAGGTTGGAATTAGGTCTATTTCCAAAATTCTCAACTTCTTTAACAATCTCGTCAGGTATGTTGTCTTCCTCCAAATCTATGTCCATTTGTTGCGTTGTCTCATTGCATGTCACAGTCATTGGTTCATCAAGATAAGTAATAGTAATGCTGTATAAGTAAAGTAATGGGAGAAAACGATAATGAGTGTTGATTATTAAGAAAAGTCAAAATGCTTTGATAAATTGCATAACTATTTTGAACATTGAAGATCTTATTGCGGGAATTGAAAAATGCGAAAAGAAAATCATTTATTAAAAACAATGGATAATGCTTGTTTTAGCCTTGCTACCCCGAGGTTCGTCGGGCTCTGATTGTCCTGATGGTCCAGTTACTGAGGCGTGCCCCTCTGCTTACAACCTGTATGGAAGGGCCTTCCTGCCCCTCCTCCTTGAGAACAACACAATAGTCTATATCATTGTCTTCTAGGAACAAGTTCTTCACCGTTGCTAGTGCTTCTTCTTCGTCTGACCCATAAACAATGTCGGCCTGCTGGAAAGTCTGCTCCAAATGCGGTATTGGCTGCTCCAGTGGATAGTAAGGATCGCGCCATGGTGGCGACCAATTGTTGAATTCCTCCCAAGTGTATTCATATTCTAAACTGAAAGTAGTGCCATGTTTCTTGAGTTTTATGGGCTTAGAGATTCCTTGGAGGTTCTTGCCGAGCCCCTTTCCAGGTTCGTACCCACTCCAATTTAGTATACTCTCAATTTTCTTATCCCACCATTTGTCTTGGTCGGCAGCATTAACCAGTTCGATGTGGTGGTAAGTTTCTCCACCCAGCTTCCTTCTTCCTTCGATTGCCGGAATGGTCTGGCAACTGTATATAGGGTTGCTGCCATCGCCATAAATGATCACTTCCTAGTGATTCCATTTGAACTTTACCGCCTGATGAAACTTTGATGCTACGACCCCAGCAGTATGAATCCATGATCGTCCCAGTAGCAAGTTGTAAGGCGCTGGTACATCTATCATCTGGAAGTCGACCTCGAACCGGGTCAGTCTCATCTGCAAGCATAGAATAATCTCACCAATGGTGGACCTTTGAGAACCATAAAAGGCTTTCACATTGATTGCTCCATCCTATATCTCATGCAGCCTTGTACCCAACTGCTTGAGCGTTACCAGCGGACAAATGTTAAGACTGGAACCTCCATCGATCAGGATTCTGGTGATGAAATGAGGTGCGGGACGATTTTGCTGTTTTAGGATATTTTGAGGAGGTGTAGGGTTCTGAGTGTTGGGGAAGTTGATATCTGGGGTGCTGAGGGAAAATGACAGGTTTGCTAGATTCCGAACCTGATCGAGCTCTTCTTGGAATTTTAGCATCTTTTGTTCAAGTTGGGGTACATTCTCCTGAGGAACCTGAGTACCATGGCCATTAGTAGCCTCTGTCCGTTCAGTTGGATTCTCCATCCTGATGTTGTTCAGATCTTCCATTTTACTTTTGTTCTTTGTTTCTGACAGGACTAAGAGGAGGAGTGGGTGGAGGGCCCCTGGATCTCGTGGAATAAGATGATGATGCCAGAGTGCACGAACTAACCTTTGGGGAGGGGAATAATAAAACAGAAAATAAAACAAAAGGTAATCAAGTTAGTGCAGATTATAAAAAGCATTGCGGTATTTAAACACATAGTGCGGAATGTAAAACGTGTCCTAATCTGGGAACCTCTTTGTGCCCGAGGTAGGCCTAGCGACAAATTGTTTTGGAGAACTTAGAATGCTAAATGCCTCATTTTATTGATAGAAAATAAGACGAATCCCAAATTGACACTAAATAAACAGGAAAATAAAAGTCACTAATGGCCATTGGCCTTATTACATTTCATAAAGCGAAAAGGTAAACTCCTATCTACTTGGTCCCTGAAGGACCTTCCCCAGATTCGGCATCCTTGGCTCCGTCGAACAACTTTCCTAACTCACGAAGTCCCAGCAACAGGTATGCTCTGGCTAGATGTCCGCCTTCATTTCCTTCAGCCTTTTGAAAATCTTCAATCCTTTTGAGAAATTTTCTCTCTAATTCTACTATACCTCACTCCAAGTATCCCAGCCTTTTGTTGGCACTGACAACCATATCCTTCCATTCCTCAATCAGCTTCTGGTTGGACTCTTGTATCTCGCGGTGTTTGCTCTCGCATTTACAAACCCTTTTGTGCAACTGGTTGTATTTGACTTGTGCCTCAGCTTTTTCATCTATGATCATGTGACCTCGCACAAACCCAGGCTGGCCTAGACCATCACGATTGTCTTCCAACTAGCCTGAATAGTAGGGAACACAACCAGCATGATATCTGTCTTGCTCGATGGTGTCTTTCCCCATTACGATTTTGCAATGCCACATATGCTGAGCTTGACACTTGTAGGGACTATCATTATTTTGGAAGGCAGCTCTGAAATGGCTCATCTTGTTGACCCTGGGTATGATTTACTTCCTACCAGCTTGCCTCATAACTCGAAGAGGAACGTAGGGATATGTTTCTCTTAGACCAGTCAGTATCAGGAAAGGTGCATCTCTAGATCAGGCGATGAATTCCTCGGTCGGAAACCACTCGAACATCCATTGAACTTGTTCTTCAGTCAGATTTTCAAAAAGCTCGACCCATTCTTTAGTATTCTCCGGCTGGGCAAACATGTCGGGGATGTAATTCATTCGCTTTGGATGGTGAAAAGTGATGTGATCATCCCATTCCCTTCGTTGAATCTCTTATCGGTATTCGCCCCTTTGGAGGCGTTCCATAAGCCAGAGCTGAAGTAATAAATTGCAACCTTTGAAGTGTTTTGCTCCTTGTTGACACTTTTCCAAGACTCGGTATATGTCTGATATGATCATGGGCACGATGCTGAATGGCTGCCCACCAATCCCTTCCATTAGGATCTTAGTTACCATAGCCAGCCTAGTATGGATTCTCCCTTTCTTCATTGGAAACACGATCAACCCCAGAAAACAAAACATAAAGACGAAAACCCTACGATGGATGTGTCCCAAGGACGTGATGGCAAACTTGTCAGGGTAGGTACAGTAGGATTTACTATGACCGTACCTTTCATATAAGTAGTCGAAAGGGATGTATGATTCCTTCTGGCATGTCAGTTTTGTATTCTTCTTCAAACCCATAATTTTGAGGAAACCCCTGCCTTTGCGGTTCTCAGGCATTAGCAAACCGAGAGTTTCCCACACTAAACTGGCCAATCCTCCTATCTCCTCCAGCAAAGGCGTCATTTCAATGTCCCCGAAGCGGAACACGGCCCTTTCACAATCCTAGAACAAAGTAGCAACTTCTATGATCATGTTGTTAGGTTGGACCTCCAGGAGTATGGTAGGTTTCCCAAGTATTTTCGGACGAGAGTTGATCACTAGAGTGTAGATCTCTCCACCAGCTTAGCAATCTTGGGTGGATGTTGGTGACCATGCCGAATCTGGGGACTTCGTGCTTCATATTTCTGCAAGATAAATATGGTTAGGCCCTTACCCCTACCAGACTCGACTATTTAGCATCAATAATTAACATGAAACATTTAGTTCTCCAAATAAATGCACAAAACATGACGACGTCCGTTTGGGTTTAGGGAAACCCGATGGACTTTTGGACAAGACTATCTTAAAGGATCATTATGCGGACAACATAACTGACCCGACTAGGTTTGATTATGATACATGCACAACTTAAACAGAGTAAGGTTTCTATGGGGTTTTAGACTGGTACCCTTGAGAGGACAACTCAAGGGGGAAGGCACAAAACTGTCGACTGCACCGCTGATCGACTAGTTTTACCGCAAATATGCCTTTCCAAATTTAGGGTGTAATGATATAGGAAGAGCGCAACCACTTATTAAAAGCGTTGCTATAGTATTTGTTTGGCACGAGTGAAGTATGGTGTTGAGCATGGTTATGCAATAATTAAAAGCATGTTGGAATATATTTGCACATTAAGAAAGCGATAAATACAACAGTTTCATTATTTAAAGCGGCAATAAAGGAAAGAAACAAAGAAGACATGTCAGTTTCGTAATTGAAGAAGGAATTAAATGCTTAAAGAAATTTAAACAAGTAATTGCACATAAGGGGGGTACAAATTCACAAAATAATCTGAAATCATAAAAGCCTAAAATCCCTAGTGGAGTCGCCGCCATGCTGTCGCGCCCCCTTTTCTCCTCTTCATATCGGAAAATTGGGTTTATGACATTTTGGGTACGAGACAACTTATTCCTTTTGGGAACTGGGTTTGCATTTGAAGAGTCGCCACCTAATGATTTAAGGTGCATTAGGACACCTATAGGGTTCATTTCTAAGTTTGTTTTGATAACCAGAGATAGGGTAAGGGCTTGAAATTATCCTAAGGGGAAGGTGTTAGGCACCCCTCAGGATCCACTAGTGTGGTTCCCGGCCAGACAGTTTTGTGAATTTTGTACAATTAGCAAATAGACAAGTATAGGCTCAAATAGTAGGAGATTTAGGTTTAAACACATAAGGGTTTGAAAAACAATTATTAAAAGACGAATTTTGAAAAGGAATTACAGTTTACACATACTTGAGAATGCAAAAGGGAGGGGGGGGTCCTAGGTTTGTTTATAATATGGATCACATAAATGTAATACCCGGTATGACACTCCTTAGAAGAGGGGATACACGCGGTATTAGCGCACCGGTCATCATATCCATATCTACCATTCCCACCCCGTTAAGGTATTAAAGCGCGGATTGGTCTCTACCTCTATTGCATGCTATTACCCATCCCATTGCTATCAGTCCTGGAGGGATTTAGGACTACTATTCCTATAAGAGGGAAGATTTTAGGCTGACTCTTAGGTTTAAAGGTAAAAGGCTAGAGTGACATACAAAACATGTAGGACTGCCTTTTTAGGGGAAACATTTAAAGGCTCATGTACACCTTCGCAAATAGAGCATATAAATAGCATGACTTAAACACAGTTAGGGTCAGAATTTAAAGTACTAAAGCAGGGTGTTTAAATAGTTGAAGCAAACCAAATTTATTACATAACTCAGATAAGAAGTCCGAATCAGGCCTGCCTGCTGGTTGTAGCAGTTGCTAATTAACAAAGGCAGATTCAGTTTTATCATTATTACCTAAGGCTTGTCTAGGTGTGTAATGGTGATGTCTTATAAACATGATATCTATCGCTGATTAAGAGTACAATAAGTTAGTGATCAATTTTTAAACGAGCGATTTGGATCCTGTAGGCATACTTTCTAATTGAACACGAAGTAAAGTAGGTAGGATTTATTTTATCAAAGCGAAATTCCTATAGGCATGATTTCTATTAAAAGTGACTTTTAATCCTATAGACATGATCTCTATTTGTGTGAAAGTAAAGCATGAAGAATTTCATTAAACCAAAGCAGATCCTATAGGCATGTTCTCTAACAAATCATATCGAGATACACCCTATAAACATGTTATCTACCCTTCTAATAGCTAAAGCATGCATAATCACCCCATCCCTTTCCACTAGCCAACCCCAATATTTGATACAAATTATTACAGACCAAATGATTGAATTACATCCGAAAAGGTGCAAAATAAGAAGTTACAACCATAGGAAGCCTGATTCTGACTTCCTCTTTGAGTTATGGAATAAACCACCTCAAATTCCAATGATGTTTCAAAGCCTTTCTAGTACTTGGGTGTGTCAAAGTTCCCTAAGGACCTCATGGGATCCCGGGCGGTGCTCACACCCAGATTTGCATAACCAGACAGAAATGGGTGCAGTGTGGAAGGGCCAACCCTTGTGTGTCCAAGTTTAGAGGGAGCTCAAGGGTCCCAAGATAAGGCTCACACAAACAAGAGGGGCAGAACCTAAATTCTAGGAATATAGTGAAAGTGCAGAACATAGTTGACAAAGAGTTCGTTTAAAACTGGACTGGCAAGTCCATTTTGAAAGTAATCAGTAGCAGAAGTGTTTGAAACCAGTTAGGTAATGAACAAAACTCAAACACATAGAATCAGTAGTCACACAAAGGGGTCAAGGGGATTTGGGAATACATTGTATGAAGCATATGACCCTAGTAGGGGTCAGGTTTGGTCATGCACAGCAATAGCTGATGCTGGCATGCCCACAAACCAGCCAGAGAACACAAACACATAGAGGGGATATGGGGGTTTGGGATTCATACGTCAACAAACACATAATAAGTGACTTACAGAGTACACACATAGGGAAGCATTAATTTGAAGGGGAAGGGAACATATTACAGCATGTTAGTAATATAACTTAACTGCAGAAACATAAGCAGGAGTAGACAAGAATGAAAGAAATTGGAACAATAAAAAAAACATGTTGTTGTTGGGGCTTTAAAAAATTAACTAGGACGTACTAGTAGAGAAGCAAAGTGCAGAAAGGAAAAGTAAGCAAGATTCCACAGTCTAGCCTTGGCTCTCAGCCGGCTAGACAAAGCAGTAGTAAAGAAAAAGAGAGTTTTTGAGTGTAAGTGTGTGTTCTGAACTCAAATTATTCGTGTGTTTGAAAGAAGAGAGGGTGGGTATTTATAGTTTTGAAAATGAGTGAAGAATAAGGTAATAAGTAAATTCTTAACACAAACATAGAAATAATCACAATCAGAATCAATTAACACAAGTGATTCCCTTTAATTAAGGGATCACTGCTTAACAAATACTAACAGGTTTAATTAAGGAAAGAAATCAGTTTGAAACAGATTGATTCTTGCCATATAAGGGGTCTGTAAAAGTATGAAGCAAATGATTGAGACTAAGTTCAAAGTATACTTAGTTTTGGGAAAAGATTCAGTAAGATAAAACATCACAATAATTAAAGGAGGGGAATCAATTAATTCAAACAAACGCGTAAGATTAGGGTTCATAAGAAAACTTTTGCAATCAGTCGCAACATTTAGGGAGTCAGAATCAATCAATGATTCTGCACCTCAACATATAAATAGAAAGGAATGAACATGCATGTAGGGTCAAACATGTTGACAGAAAGAAACAACACAAACATACAATAACAGTAGGGGTAAGCTAGGATTCAGCAGTAAGAAAATATTCAAAGCATAGTAGTCAAGTAGGTCAAGTAATCACATAGAATCAACAGTGAAGAACATAGCAACATGTAAGAGAGTCAGAAGAAAGTAAAGGTCTCACAGTAACAAATGAGGAAAACTCTTTTAATAAATTAGGGCTTCGACAGTAGTCGAGTTTAAGAGATGATAAGAACTCAAATCAGATAAGTCAAACAAGGAAAAGAGAGTCAAAAACAAAGAGCTTAATCGAACAAGTACACATTTAAACAGACAGTTTCAGAACTCGGATGAGACCAAAAAGGAACTAGGGTTTTTAACATGGTGACTCAAGTAGAAGGAAAGCATAACAAGTTGTTTGAACATGGTAAAATCATGAAACAACACCAAAAAAATCAGAGAAGAGATCTTTAAAAACAAGTTAAGAGAAAAACCCTATTCATTGAAAAACTGAAGAGTCATTTTGAAAGAAAAAATTGAAGAACCTTCGAGAAAACATTTAAGAAGTTCATAGCAAGCACAAATCTTAGATAGATCTGAAAGAAAATCAAAAGATCTTAAGGCTAGGGTTTCAGAGAAGCCAGAAAAGGTGAAAAAGGCTTTGAAAGTTACCGATCTAACCAGAAAAGTCAAGGATCAGACTTAAACGTCCATGGCTGGCCGGAGAAAGACCAAAGACAGAGGTTGACCAAGGCCTGGACCAGATCTCTTGAGATCTAGCCATGAAATCACGGAAACAAACACCAAGGAGCCATATGAGGCTGATACACATCTCAAATGGCCATGAGAGGCCATGGATTAGGCAGGGGTTGAGGTGGATTAGGGCGGAATAAGATGGAGGCAGCTAGGGTTCATGTGAGGTTGCAGAGAGAACTAAGAGAAGAGGGATTCAAGGGCGACGTTTGGTGGAAAGCGAATTAGGGTATGGGGTCGTTTAGGTTTATTTTAGGAATGGTTTACGGTGGCCGTTGATCTGAATGATCAACGGCCTGGATTAATCGGGTAGGTGGGGAATCTGGGTTTGGTTTGGTTGAAATTGGGTTGGGGTCGGGTTTAATTGGAATTGGGTCGGGGAAATTGGGTCTGATTTGGGGTTCAATTTAGGCTAAAAATTAAATACAAATGGGCTGTTATTTAAATAGCAAATTTTCTCCTTTTTAAATTATAAAACAATAGTAAATAAATTTCTGGAAATAAATTGAAAGCATTAAAATGATTCACAGCATGTAAATAATAATTTAAAAATATAGGGCTTAATTTTATGAATATAAAACACAATTAAATCTTAACAAGGCTAATATTGCAATTATGTGCAATTAGCTTTAAACAATATTAAATAAAATTGTAAAAATATGTAAAAACTACCTTAGTCATACTTTGGAATAAAGATGAAAATCCAATAGATGAATTATCAAAATAATAATTTTGGAAATAATTATTGGGGTTTTATGGATAAAAAAGGGAAATAAATTGATTTAAAAACCTTTAGAAATCATGGAAAAATAATTAAACATTTGGATATGCTTATATATGCATATATATGTCATTTTGAAGTTATTTTGCATATTGAAAATATATAGGAAAAAATTGGGTATCAACAACGAGATATGTGAAATGGGAGCGGGTTGCACGCCTGCAATGAGATATATGAAATGGGAGCGGGTTGCACGCCTGCAACGAAATATGTGAAATGGGAGCGGGTTGCACGCCTGAAACGAGATATATAAAATGGGATCAGGTTGCATGCCTGCAACGAGATATATAAAATGGGATCGGGTTGCACGCCTGCAACGAGATATATGAAATGGGATCGGGTTGCACGCCTGCAACGAGACACATGAAATAAGATCAGGTTGCACGCCTACAACGAGATGTGAAATGAAAGTGAACTCTGCATTTGTTTTTCCTATCCGTGTTAGTAATTGGATTTTGGTTCCTTTATATTCTCTTGATATTCTGTTGTTATCTGTTATTACCCCAAAACATGTTTCCCCTGCCCAATTTTAAATTGCAATTATCTGCTTCTATTTCCATTGTTTATGATATAACTGCACATGTTTATTTGGTAGTCTAGTCCTAGCCTCGTCACCACTTCGCCGAGGTTAGGCTAGACACTTATTAATACATGGGGTCGGTTGTGCTGATACTACACTCTGTGCTCTTTGTGCAGATCCCAGTATTGTAGACTTCAGACCGCAGTGAGGTTGCTACCTTCAGTCCACGCGGAGATCCAAGGTAGAGCTGCAGGCGTCCGCAGGCCCTGGCGCCTCCTCTATCTTTTATTTCCTGTTTCATTTCTTTGATTCGGAAACAATGTATCTTTATTTTCAGACTTTGTATTTATCACTCTTAGATCATCTGTGGTAATGTGACACCAGTTTTGGGTGAGTAAGGCTTAAACAGTTGTATTAGATTCATATTTCAGATATTTTACTACATTTCTTCCGCTTAATGAAATTTCCACTGTTTTTCACATTATTGCTTTATAAATGTTAAAAGGGTATAAAAATGGATAAAGGTAATCTGTTCAATAGCCAGGCTGGCCTAACTCACATTAGTAGGCGCCATCACGACTCCCGAGGGTGGAAAGTCCGGGTCGTAACAGGTAATTCATGAAGCGACTGGCCGGGTCGTTACAATATAAATATAGATTAATTTCAATGTTGAGTTTACTAATTGGTGAAGAAAATGCTCTATTACCTAAGCAAATTTTCCTTTATTAATCACCATATAAGTTGATGCTTCAATTTATATTTTCTGTCTTCTGTTATCACTACTAATATAATATAAATCTTAATTTCGTATTTGGTATACTTAAATTTATTGAATTAACGTCTTAGGCACACAGAGAAGTGAGCACTATTGATCACCTAAGGTAGTTACGAAAGTTAAGTTTTGATCCAACAACTCGGTAATTATGAATATGGGTTCGAACCTAAATTTTTTAGTCTTATTTCTAGTAACAAACAGGTTTTTGTTTTTTCTGTTGTTTCTGTTGTGAACTCAAATTTCAAAAACCTCTTTCTCATTATTTAGAATAATTCACCTCACTCGTTGTGCTTCTCATTTGAATTAGAACATTTATGTGTTGATTAGCTTTCCTAATTAATTAATCAATCAATTCAAATTCAGATTCAAAAGAATCTTATTTACTATCTTTCTATTTAAATTAAAGAAATATTATCTTTCAATTTAAATTAAATACTATAATAAATATTATCCTAAATTGCCAAGTGGCTTTATATTAGCTTGTCACTTGACTTAAACACAATGCAAACTTTCTTGGTTTTATATATATATATATATATATAGATTGGTGAAGAAAATACTCTGTCACCTAAGCAAATTTTCCTTTATTAATCACCATATAAGTTGATGCTTCAATTTATATTTTCTGTCTTCTGTTATCACTACTATTATAATATAAATCTTAATTTTATATTTGTTATACTTATATTTATTCAATTAACGTCTTAGGCATACAGAGAAGTGAACACTATTGATCACCTAAGGTAGTTACGAAAGTTAATCTTTATTAAACAACTCGGTAATTATGAATACGGGTTCGAACCTAGATTTTTTTAGTCTTATTTCTAGTAACAAACACGTTTTTGTTTTTTCTGTTGTTTCTGTTGTGAACTCAAATTTCAAAAATCTCTTTCTCATTATTTAGAACAATTCGCCTTACTCGTTGTGCCTCTCGTTTGAATTGGAACATTTATGTGTTGATTAGCTTTCCTAATTAATTAATCAATCAATTCAAATTTAACTTTCTTTCCATTCAGATTCAAAAGAATCTTATTTACTATCTTTCTATTTAAATTAAAGAAATATTATCTTTCAATTTAAATTAAATACTATAATAAATATTGTCCAAAATTGCTAAGTGGCTTTATATTAGCTTGCCACTTGGCTTAACCACAATGCAAACTTTTTTGCTTTAATATATATATATATATATATATATCTAGAATATAGATGTACCTCATTTTACATCATAAATTTGAATTTTTTTTCTTTTTTCTTAAACTCCAAACCCAATCAAATATGTTCACGTAAATTATAACGGAAAGAATATTGATTTAACTTTTTGCATAGTATAAGAGTATAAAAAAAATTACCTTTCATGTCACTACTATATAAAATCACCTGTACAGTCAATCCTTTTGTTTAAAACGAGAAACTCTTTTTTTCTTTTTCTTTACATATTCGATATTTATTGTTTATTGGTCTGATTAACCTAAATATAAACTTGAGGAGATTCTGATCAAGGTAGGACTAGGTGCATTCGATATTTGCATCAAATTACTATTAACTTATGATAGTTAAGCGATATAAGAGAGAAAATCTTCTATATCTATATTATATTAAAAGGAGAGTAGTTTGCAATGTGGTTAAGCCAAGTGACAAGCGAAAATGAAGCCACTTGGCAATTTTAAGACAACATAAAAAATTTGGATTATAAATGAAAAAATATTTAATGAAAGTAGTAGTCCAAGATTTTATGTAAATTGAATTTCATTCTTTAATTAATCAAAGCTAATTATTTTAACATTTAAACTAAAAATGTTCTCTTTTTGAGAATCTGTTGGACGTACACAAAGAGGGATGCAACTTTCATTAAGCAAACAAATAAATTTGTGTATAATTCAGTTATGGTAGGTATTCTTTTTTGAGAAAGAATCAATTAAAATTTCATTTTGTATCTTACACATTAATTTTAAGTTGAAATAATAATTTTATATTTAGTACAAGCTTTGTATCTGACCTTATTTGCAAACAATATACATTAATATAGATATCATATATATTATTATAAGTATTTTTAATTAAATTTTGTGTATAATTTATTCTTTTTTAAACTAAAAGTGTTCTCCTTTTGAGAATATGTTGGACGTACACAAAGAGGGATGCAATTTTCATTAAGCAAACAAATATGTTATAGCTATAGGTATCTTTAGTTAAATTTGTGTATAATTCAGTTATGGTCGGTATCCTTTTTTGAGAAAGAATCAATTAAAATTTCTTTTTTGTATCTTACACATTAATTATAAGTTGAAATAATAATTCTATATTTAGTACAAGCTTTGTATCTGACCTTATTTGTGAACAATATACACTAATATAGGTATCAGATACATTATTATAGGTATCTTTAATTAAATTTTGTGTATAATTCAATTATGGTAGGTATCCTTTTTTGAGAAAGAATCAATTAAAATTTCGTTTTGTATCTTACACATTAATTAGTTTTAAGTTAAAATAATAATTCTATATTTAGTACAAGCTTTGTATCTGACCTTATTTGCGAACAATATACATTATTATAGGTATCTTTAATTAAATTTTGTGTATAATTCAGTTATGGTAGGTATTCTTTTTTAAGAAAGAAATAATTGAATAAACATTTTGTATCTTACATTTATATTATATTAAAGGAAATAGTATTAAAAAATGAACAAGATGAAAAAGGAAAAAGATAAGAAAAATTAAGGTTTGGTGGTTAACAAATTTTAATTAAACACAAAAAAACGTTGAAAATTATACACATGCCAAAAGCTAAAAAACGAAAGATTCGTATCATTTCTTCACAACTCACACATACAAATTGATTTACACATGCCTTTTTTAAATATTAGGATTTCATATACATAAAAATTGATTTACTATGATAGTCTTTCCTTAGAAATCTTTATTTAAGCAACTTTTTTTTAGGATTGACTTCTCTACATTGCTTAGGGTGTAACTTCCACACAAACTTCTGCAAAGTATGGCTCCAAACTATAACTACGACCCTAAACCCAGACCCGATCGTGATGGCGCCTCTCGTGAAGACAAGGCCAGCCGACACTTCCCATTTCCCAAATTATTAACAATTAATTTAAGAAACAGTCGAAACATGATAAATAGTTCAAAGTAGCAGATAATATCATAAATACGTGGAAGAACAACCCAACACAGCCCGATACCGAGGTGTCACTAGTCATGAGCATCTATAAAACCTAATACAAGTCTAAAGAGTCAACAAACTATTACAAATGTCTGATAAGAGATAGAAATGATAAAGAGGGAGAAACACGGGATTGCAGACGTCAAGCAGCTACCTCGTGGACTCCGATATCTGCCTGGAGCTCTCAACTCGCACTGACAGAATCCGCAACGCCTGAATCTGTACACAGGGTGCAGGAAGTAAAGTGAGTACTCCAACTCAGTGAGTAACAAATGTAAATAAAAACTGAAAGCAAGAAATCACGTAAGGCACAAAGCATTCTATAATGAAGCAGTAAAACCATTTAAAATCAGTAAATCAGTGAAAGATAGGTAAAATCCTTTAACTCATATGTAGTTTCATGAAAAGCCTTTTTCAATAATTAAGCATGTAATTGACAGTCAATTATGAAAAGTAAACACTAAAGGCTCGCCCCTCGGGCACAGTATCACAAATCCGCCCCTCGGGCAACATCTCAGAATAGTACCAGCTCCTCGGACAATAACATAGAACAATACTAGTCCCTCAGGCTCAATCTCACATCACAATAGGTACCTCACGCTCACTGGGGGTGTGCAGATCCTAAAGGGGCCCCTTACGGCCAAAGCACAATATCAAGCCACCTCGTGGCATCATCACTAGGCTCTCAGCCTCACATCAATCGAGCCACCTCGTGGCGTACATACCGCAGGCCCTCGGCCTCATAATCAGTATCAAATATTTCCTCACAACATAGGCCATCGGTCTCACTCAGTCAAAAATCCTCACAAGCCACTCGGGCAGTAGTAAAACATATTTCTCAACTCAAAATATCATTTAAAAGATCATATAAGTGTTAAAATAGAGTAAACCTGGCTGAGTATGAAAAACAGTGAAATATAACATGACTGAGTTCAAGTATAAAGTCAAAACAGTGAGGAAATACCAGTAAAAATCTTCGAAGGATTCAAATAGTTGGCACAAGGCCCAAATATGGCATTCAGCCCAAATAATGATGATAACAAATAGATTTCAGTCAAATACGCGGTAAAATCATCGATCGGGACAGACCAAGCCACAATCACCAAAAGTGTACGACCCCACGCTCGTCATCAATCGTGTGCCTCACCTCAATATAGCACTACGATGTGCAATCCGGGGTTTTAAACCCTAAGAACATAATTTACAATCATTACTCACCTCGAACCGGTCAAATCTCTAGCTCGCGATGACTTTGCCCCTCGAATCGGCCTCCACTCGCGTCGAATCTATCCAAAATCAAAACGAGGACGTCAAAATATGCTAAGGGAACGAAGCCCAAGCGAAAACAACCAATAAATGGCACAAATCCTGAAATTACCAAAACCCGACCCCCGATCCCGCATCTCAAAATTCAATAATTTTTACATCAATAGGTTCCTTATCTCTCCACGAGTTCATACATATCAAAAGTTCTGAAATCTGACCTCAAATGGCCCCTCAAATCCTTAATTAAAGGCCTAAATTCCCAAGACCTAGTTTCCCCAATTTTCGCCCTTAATTTCCATGATTTCTAGCCTTAATCCATGAAATAATAACATAGGAATGAGCTTTAGGTCCAAATTCCTTACCTCAATGAAGTTCCCTTGAAATCCTTCTTTCAAATCGCCCAAAAAGCTCCCAAGCCGAGATAAAAATGGTGAAATAGCTCAAAATTCGCGAAGGCTACAATTTATACCTTCTGCCCAGTCATTTTCGCATCTACGGCATAATACCCTCTTCAGCCGTATCGCATGTGCGATCCTTCCTCCGCTTCCGCAGAAATCACTTAACTGACCAACAATTGAGTCTGCTATCACATTTCCACATCTGCGACATCGCAGATGCGGTCGCCCTAGCCGCTTCTGCGGTCGCTGGTCATCAGGCCATTTCGCTTCTGCGATACTTTTCCCGCATCTGCGACTTCGCAGGTGCAGTCCCCACCTGCATCTGCGGTTCCTGACAACTCCTCAAAATCCGGTTCTGCGACTCGTCTCTCGCATATGCGGCGTCGCACCTGCGGTCCCCAATCCGCAGGTGCATAAATACCAGAAGCAGTTGAGATTCTGCAACTTCACAAGTCTCAAACCTTTCCGTCAACCATCCGAAATCATCCCGAGGCCCCCGGGACCTCAACCAAAAGCACAAACATATCCTAATACCTTATTCAAACTTGTTCCAATCATCAAAACACCTCAAACAACATCAAATCAACCAAAACACATCGGATTCAAGCCAAACTTTCTAAAATCTTCCGAATTTTGCCTTTGATCAAAAACCCAACCAAACCACGTCCGAATGACCTGAAATTTTGCACACACATCCTAAATGACACAACAGAACTATTGCAACCCTCGGAATTCCATTCCAACCCCTATATCAAAATCTCACCTACCAACCGGAAATTGCCAAAATATCAACTTCGCCAATTCAAGCCTAAATCTACTCCAAACATCCAAAACTCATTCGATCACGCTCCTAAGTCACAAATCACCTCCCGAAGCTAACCGAACCATTGGAACTCACATCCGAGCCCTCTATCACACAAGTCAACATCCGATTGACTTTTTTTAACTTAAGATTCCTTAAAAGAGACTAAGTGTCTCAAACCTTACCAAAATCATTCCGGATTTAATCCGACCAACCCGATACCACAAAACACGGATAATAAAGCATAAAGAAGCAGAAATGGGGGAAAACGGAGCGGTAACTCATGAGACGACTGGCCGGGTCGTCACACTATATCAGTGAAATATCAATATCCAAAATGAGTTGGAATTTGAAGGTTCGTGTTGTTAGATTATGGCACATTCTAGACCGTGAGAAACCAGAAAATTCTAATTTAGTTGAATTAATTATTCAAGATGAAAAGGTGCATACTCTTTTACATGTTGTTATTTGTTTCGAGTTGTGATGTATTTTCTTCAACTTATGCGCCTTACTAACTTAAATTCTTTCCACATTTTTTATTTTAGGGAGATCGAATTCATGCAACTATTGGAAGAGCTGTAATGTGTATTTTCAAAACAAAAATACATGAAATGGGTGTAACGACCTGACCGGTCGTTTTGAGCTTTTGCACTTCGCTCGCCAGTTCTCAGGCATGATTTGCCCCGTGTGATGATTATGACTTATGTAAATCGTTGGTTTTGGTTTTTAGTGTCACGACCCAAAATCCACTAAGGGTCGTGATGGCGCCCAACACCATTGTCAGGAAAGCCAACGCAGAAGTATTAGTAAATTCTTATTTTACTTACCCAAATCGGTTACAACATTTCTTAATTTGCAATTAAAACAGGTGATGATAAGCAATATTTAACAATAATTACCCAAAAGAACTGTCTACTAATGTGTGTGCCAAGACCTGGTGTCACAAGTAGTGGGCAACTAGTAGAATGTACGAAAGAATAATACTATCCTACTATCCGAGATAGAATAGACAACAAAAGTAAAGAAAGACCCCATCAAGATGCTGAACGACACCGGAAGGGAGCAGCTCACCGTGGAAGTCTCAGTCTATGAATCAGGGGCACGCACCAGTCTGATAGCCAGATATACCTGCCTCAGATTTTGTACAATTAAGTACAAAAGTGTAGTATGAGTACATAGACAATATGTATCCTGTAAATATCCTGTCTAATCTCGAAGAAGTAGAGACGAGAGGTCGACTTGATATTTATTAAGGTTAAATAATACAATAAAGTGTTACACTAAGCATGGAAATCACAAATAATCAATAGTTTGTATCAAGAGGTAATATGTCATGTTCTTAACAATTTTACAATTAGCCATTTACATTTCGAATATTTAGCCGGTCAAGTCATGAATACGATTTCACATAGATATCATACGCACACTATGCCGATGTAGACGACCCGATCCAACAGAAAATAAACTGTGCACTGCCAGAGGGTCGAATGGCGCGAACCATAGATGCATCTATTTCTACCGAGGCGATCGGCCTGATCCACAAATATCAATTAATATCAAGAAAACACATGAATGCGCATTTAATTCCAAGTAAATTCATACAAGTGTCCAACAAGTGTATATATTTGCTTATATTCCTTTCCAAGTCTCTAGTATGCCTTAAGTGGTCACATTAGCAAGAAAATATAGAGACATTCACAAATATAACATGTTACGGGTTCTAGACTACCCAAACAATTAACATAATAGTAGCTACGCACGGACTCTCGTCACCTAATGCATACGTAGCCCACGCATTTAGCAGCAAATTACTCAATTATTGCACCTATGGTGACAATTCCCTCTTACAAGGTTAGAAAGGAGACTCACCTCGCTCCAAAGTGCACTTCCAGTACCACGAACGAGCCCAAACCCTCAATTCGGAGCCGAACGATCCAAAACTAGTTAAATGAGGTAGGAACTAGTCAATATAAGGTCACAAGATCGAATTCTAGCTATTTAAGCCATTTCCCAACCATTAATACAAGTTTCCTAAAATCTGACCCTGGGCCCACTTGCCTGGATCCCGAAATTTCTCAAAGGAAGTTGTTATCTATAACTTAAGGATCAATAATATATGATTTCTAATTCATTCCATAACAAATTACGTGGTTAAATCTAACTTTTATTAAAAACCCTAGGTTTTGCTCTAACCCCTTGATTTTACCTAAATTCTAGTGTTTAATCTACCTAAAACACAAGTATTAAACTAAGAATTAGTGGGATAGACTTACCTCAAGATGCCAGGTGGAATTCTTCTCTCAAAAGCTCCCAAAATCGCCAATGGAGAAGTGAAAAGTGGTAAGAATTGACTTAGAACTGTATTAAATGAAGCTCACTACTTCAGCGATTTCCGCATCTGCGGTCAGGGGACCGCATCTGCGAGAAAGGACCGCATCTACGAAAAGGGGCTAATAGGGCTGGGACCGCTTCTGCGGTCTTGAGGCCGCTTCTGCGGTTCGAGAGCCGCTTCTGCGGTTTGGCCTGGCCTTCCCTGGGCTGCATCTGCGATAGATGGACCGCATCTGCGGTCTCGCACTTGTGGTCCACCAACCGCAGGTGCGGTTATGACAGAAGCAACAGCTTCAGCACTTCTCAAAAATTTCAACTTCACTCGATCCTCGTCTGATTGACGCTCGGGGCTCCCGGGTCCCGCCCGAACATACCGACAAGTCTGAAATCACGAAACAGACTTACTCGAATCTTTGGAATGCCTGAAACAACGTTAAATCTAAGAATCACCCCCTAAAACCAATTGAATCAAATTTATGAACTTCAAGTTCTTAATTTTCCTCTAACGAGCCGAACACCCTTAAACTACTCGGATTGATGCCAAATTTTGCGAGCAAGTCTTAAATGATATATCGGAACTGTACCGAGCTCCGGAACCAACATACGAGCCCGATACCCGTGGAATCAATCATTAATTAGTTTCTTTAAATCTTTAAAACTTCAGATTTACAATTTTTAATAAAAATTCATTACTTGGGCTTGGGACCTCGGAATTCGATTCTAGGCATACGCCCAGGTCGCATATTTTCCTACGAACCCTCTAGGATCGTCAAATCACGAATCTGGGTCCGTTTGCTCAAAATGTTGACTAAAGGCAATCTTAGCCTTTTAAGAAAATCCTAAGTAATCAAATGGGCATATTTCACTTCAAACGCTTCCAATTCCCGAACCAACCATCCCCGCAAGTCGTAAATTGGCTAAAGCAAGCACGTGAAGTTTTATTTAAGGGAATGAGGTTCTAAAAGGCAAAATGACCAGTCGGGTCGTTACATTCTCCACCTCTTAAACTAACGTTTGTCCTCGAACGGACATAGAAAAGTACCTAAGCTACCGAATAAATGTGGATATATGCTCCGCATGTGATCCTCGGACTCCCAAGTCGCCTCCTCGACTGGTTGGCCCCTCTCCGCAGAAATCCTCTTGGACCTCAACTAGCGATCCTGTCTATCAATAATGGCAACTGGCTCCTCCTCATAACCCAAACTCTCATCCAGCTGAATAGTACTGAAGTCTAACACATGGGATAGGTCGGCATGATACTTCCGAAGCATCGATACATGAAAAATAGGATGAACTCCCGATAAGCTGGGGGTAAAGCTAGCTCGTAAGCAACCTACCCAACTCGCCTCAACACCTCAAATGGGCCAATAAACATTGGGCTCAACTTGCCTTTCTTCCCGAATCTCATAACACCCTTCATTGGCGAGACTTTCAAGAGGAAACTTCTCGCCACTCATGAATGATACATCACGCACCTTCTAATCCACGTAGATATTCTGTCTGGACTAAGCTGTGCGAAGCCTTTCCTGAATCAACTTTACCTCGTCCAAGGCATCCTGTACCAAATCTGTACCGTATAACTTAGCCTCACTAGGTTCAAACCACCCGATAGAAGAACGACAACGTCGACCATATAAAGCCTCGTATGGAGCCATCTCTATGCTGGACTGATAGCTGTTGTTGTACGCAAACTCCCCCAAGGGCAAAAACTGATCCCACTGCCCTCCAAAGTCAATCACACATGCTTTAAGCATGTCCTTCAAAATCTAAACTGTCCGTTCTGACTAACCGTCGGTCTGTGGATAAAATGCCGTGCTAAGCTCCACGCGGGTCCCCAACTTACCCTAAAAAGCTCTCTAGAAATGCGAAGTGAACTGATGGCCTCTATCTGATATGATGGAAACATGCACACTGTGCAATCGGACTATCTCCCGAATGTAGATCTGAGCATACCTCTCTGCTGTATAAGTAGTCACTACTGGAATAAAGTGGGCCAACTTGGTCAATCTGTAAACAATGACCCACATTGAATCGAACTTCTGCAAAGTCCGCGGCAACCCAACTACAAAATCCATGGTAATGCGCTCCTACTTCCACTCTGGTATAGGCATCTGCTGAAGTAGGCCACCTGGCCTCTGGTGTTCATACTTGATCTGCTGACAATTCAAACACCTAGCCACATACTCCACTATATCCTTTTTCATCCTCCGCCACCAATAATGCTGTCTCAAGTCACGATACATCTTCGTAGCTCCCGGATGAATGGAATACCGCGAACTGTGTGCCTCTTCTAGAATCCTCTCCCTCAGACCATCAACATTAGGAACACATAGACGACCCTGGAGTCGCAAAACACCATCCTCGTCCATAGAAACATCCTTGGCACCTCTTTGAAGCACCGTCTCTCTGAGAACCGCCAAATGTGGATCATCAAACTGCCGGGCCTTGATCTGCCCCAATAATGAAGACTGAGCAACAACACACGCAAGGACTCAGCTGGGCTCCGAAATGTCCAACATCACAAGTCTGTTAGCCAAGGACTTAATGTCCAAAGCTAGTGGTCTCTCCTCTACTGGAATGAATGCCAAGCTACCCATACTCTCTACCTTTCTGCTTAAGGCATCCGCGACCACATTTGCCTTGCTCGGATGATAAAGAATGGTGATGTCATAATCCTTCAGTAACTCAAGCCACCTGCGCTGCCTCAAATTAAGATCCCTCTATTTGAACAAATGCTATAAGCTGCGATGATCCGTATAAACCTCACATGACACCCCATACAGATAATGCCTCCATATCTTAAGAGCATGAACGATCGTGGCCAACTCTAGATCGTGCATATGATTATTTTTCTCATGAACCTTCAACTAGCGCGAAGCATATGCAATAACTCGCCCCTCCTGCATCAATACACATCCCAATCCAACACACAAAGCATCGCAATATACCGTATGCATCCCTGAACCGGAAGGCAACACAAGAACTGGTGCTGTAGTCAAGGCTGTCTTGAGCTTCTGAAAGCTCGCCTCACAATCATCGGACCAATGGAAAGGAGCACCCTTCTGGGTCAATCTAATCAGATGTGATGCAATAGATGAAAAGCCCTGCACGAATCGTCCGTAATAACCTGCTAACCCCAGGAAACTTCTAATCTCGGTCATCGAAGTAGGACGTGGCCAACTCTGAACTGTCTCAATCTTCTTAGGGTCTACCTTAATACCCTCTTCTGACATAATATGCCCCAAGAATGCCACTAACTCTAGACAGAACTCACACTTGGAGAACTTAGCATATAGCTTCTGCTCTCGAAAGGTCTGAAGCACTACCCTCAAATGCTGCTCGTGCTCCCCCCGGCTACGAGAGTATATCAAGATGTCATCAATGACGACGACGACAAATGAATCAATGTAAGGCCTGAATACCATGTTCATCAAATCCATGAATGCTGCTAGGGTGTTAGTCAAGCCAAAGGACATCATCAGGAACTCATAGTGCCATATCTAGTCCGAAATGCAGTCTTTGGAACATCCGAGTCCCGAATCTTCAGCCGATGATACCCTGACCTCAAGTCAATCTTGGAGAACACCCTAGCACCCTGCAACTGGTCGAACAAATCATCGATACAAGGCAACATATTTTTGTTTTTGATGGTGACTTTGTTCAACTGGTGGTAATCAATGCATATCCGCATAGTTCCATCCTTCTTCTTTACAAATAACACTGGTGCACCCCAAGGCGATACATTAGGTCTAACAAATCCCTTTGCTGACAAGTTCTCAAGCTGCTTCTTCAACTCCTTCAACTCTTTCGAAGCCATACAGTACGGTGGGATAGATACAGGTTGGGTGCCTGGAGCCAAATCAATGCAGAAATCAATATCACAATCCGATGGCATGCCAGGAAGATCAGAAAGAAACACATCGGCGAACTCTCGAACTACTGGAACTGAATCAATCAGAAAGAAACACATCGGCGAACTCTCGAACTACTGGAACTGAATCAATCATTGGAGACTCTGTGGTAGTGTATCGAACATAATCCAAATAAGCCAAACACCCCTTCTCGACCATTTGCCGAGCCTTCAAGAAAGAGATAACCCGACTAGATGTATCAACTGTGGAACCCTTCCACTCCAACCTTGGCAACCCTGACATCGCTAAATTAACAGTCTTGGCATGGCAATCTAGGATGGTGTGATATGGGGATAACCAATCCATGCCCAGGATGATCTCAAAGTCGATCATATCAAGCAACAAGAGATCCGCACTGGTCTCAAAACCATAGAATGTGACCACACAGGACCGGTAGATCCGATCCACAACCACAAAATCGCCCATAGGGGTGGACACATGAACTAGAATGCCCAAAGGCTTAGGAGAAAAAACCAGGAAACGAGCAAAAAGAGATGATACATATGAATAAGTAGACCCTGGATCAAATAATATCGAAGCATCCCTACCACCAGTGGAAATAATACTTATGATGACGGCATCTGAGGCCAATGCATCTGACCTAGCCGGAAAGGCATAGAATCTAGCTAGAGCACCGGCTGGCTGGCCTCCACGAGACTAAGCAGTAGCTGGTTGACCTCTCCCTGCCTGGCCTCCACCTCTAGGATGGCCCCTACCCGTCTGCCCTCCACCTCTAGGTGGTGGGGCAGCCGGTGCTGAAATCATAGGCTATTGACCCTGCTGTTCTGCCTTGCCCCGAAGCTTGAGGCAGTACCTCCTCATATGGCTAAGATCTCTGCACTCGAAACAACCCCGCGGTGCGACAGCCTGATTTCCTGATGGCTGACCCTGATGGCCTGTAGACCCACTAGAAGAAGCCTGAATAGCCGGTGGATGGTATGAACTCTTCGGCATAGCACTAAAATAAGGATCAGAAAAGCATTGAGGACCTGAATCTCCCCGGAGGAACCCTGAATAGCTGGCGGGCGATACGATCTCTCTGGCATGGCGCTAAAATAAAGACGCAATGGAACACCCTGAGCAGGCAGTGGTGCTGAATATGGGGGCCTGCTGGGCTGACCCCTCCTAAACTGACCTCTACCCCTAGCCGGGGCACCTCTGAACTCTCCGGAGAATCTACCCCTCTTATCCTGCTGCATTTGCTCTCTACCCCTCTAGATATATCCCTCAATCCTACGAGCAATCTTTACCACTACCTGATACTCTGTACCTATCTCCACCTCTCGGGCCATGCCAGATCGAATACCGGGGTGTAACCCTACAACAAATCTTCGCACTCTCTCTGCATTTGTGGGAAGTATCATGAGTGCATGGCGAGACAACTCAGAAAACCTTGCCTCATAATCGGTCACAAACATCTGCCCATGCCCAAGATACTCAAACTATATCGTAGCTCTTCCCTCTCAGAGAGTGGAATGTACTTATCCAAGAACAACTATGCGAACTAGCCCCAGGTGATGGGAGGAGAACCTGCTGGCTTGCCTAGAACATAGGACTGCCACTATTTACGGGCCGTGCCCTCAAGCTGAAAAGTAGCGAAGTCAACTCCATGCGACTCCAATAACCTCATATTGTGCAGTCTGTCCCTGCATCTATCTATGAAGTCCTGGGCATCCTCATGACGCTCATTCCTGAAGACCGGAGGGTGAAGCCTAGTCCATCTATCCAATAACTTCTGCGGATCGCCATCCGGAGCTGGTCTGGGCTGGGGTTCCACTGCAGAAACTGGCAGAGCCCCATCTACGGGTAGTGCATCCGGAGTCTGATACACTGCAGCTGCATGTCAAAGAGCCTGAGCAGTAGGGGTCTGTGCTCCCCCTCTTGCCTGTGATGTAGCTGGATCTATTGGAAATAAACTAGCCTGAGTCATAGAATCCATGAACCGCAGTATACGGCCCATGACCTCTTAGAATCCCAATGCTGTCATAAAGTCCGCCGGGGTAGGCTCAGCTGCGGGCACCTCACCCTACTCCTCGATGATAGGATCTCCCGTAGGATCTGCTGGTGGTACTACTAGGATAACTCTGGGATGCCCTCGTCCCCTACCTCGGGCCGGTGCCCTCCCCTGGCCTCTACCTCGGCCTCTAGCAACGAGGGGAGAAGCTCCGCCCAGGTCTGAAACATCAGCCGTGCGTGTCCTCACCATCTGTGAGAGAATAGAAGTGGGAAATTTAGCATAAAAATCACTGCACGATAGGAAATGAATAAAGAGTAGTTTTTCCTAACACCCTATAGCCTCTCGAAGATAAATACAAACATCTCCATACCGACCTGCAAGACTCTATTAGGTTTGCCCATGACTTGTGAGACCTACGTAAACCTAGTGCTTTGATACCATGTTGTCACGACCCAAAATCCACTAAGAGTCATGATGGCACCCAACACCAATATCAGTCAAGACAACGCGGAAGTATTAGTAAATTCTTATTTTACTTACCCAAATCGATTACAACATTTCTTAATTTGCAATTAAAATAGGTGATGATAAGCAATATTTAGTAATAATTATACAATCCAAAAGAACTGTCTACTAATATGTGTGCCAAGACCTGGTGTCACAAGTAGTGGGCAACTAGTAGAATGTACGAAAAAACAATACTATCCTACCTTCCGGGATAGAATAGAAAGCAAAAGTAAAGAAAGACCCCTTCAAGCTGCTGAACGACACCGGAAGGGAGAAGCAGACTGTGGAAGTCTCGGTCTATGAATCAAGGGCGCGCTCTAGTCTGATAGCCAGATATACCTGCCTCAGATCCTGTACAATTAAGTACAGAAGTGTAGTATGAGTACATAAACAATATGTACCCCGAAGGTATCCCGTCTAATCTCGAAGAAGTAGAGACAGGAGGTCGACTTGACACTTACTAAGGTCAAATAATACAATGAAGTGTTACACTAAGCATGGAAATCACAAATAATAAACAGTTTGTAGCAAGAGGTAATATGTTATGCTCTTAACAATTTTACAATTAGCCATTTACATTTCGAATATTTAGCCGGTCAAGTCATGGATATGATTTCACATAGATATCATGCGTACACTATGTCGAGGTCGACGACCCGATCCAACAGAAAATAAACTATGCACTGCCAGAGGGTCAAATGGCGCGAACGATAGATACATCTACTTCTACCGAGGTGATCGGCCTGATCCACAAATATCAATTAATATAAAAAAATACATGAATGCACATTTAATTCCAAGTAAATTCATACAAGTGTCCAACAAGTGTATACATTTGCTTATATTCCTTTCCAAGTTTCTAGCATGCCTTAAGTGGTCACATTAGCAAGAAATATAGAGACATTCACAAATATAACATGTTACGGGTCCTAGACTACCCAGACAATTAACATAATAGTAGCTACGTACGGACTCTCGTCACCTAGTGCGTACGTAGCCCCCGCATTTAGCAGCAAATTACTCAATTATTGCACCTATGGGGACAATTCCCTCTTACAAGGTTAGAAAGGAGACTCACCTCGCTCCAAAGTGCACTTACAGTACCACGAACGAGCCCAAACCCTCAATTCGGAGCCGAATGATCCAAAACTAGTTAAATGAGGTAGGAAATAGTCAATGTAAGGTCACAAGATTGAATTCTAGCTATTTAAACCATTTCCCAACCATTAACACACGTTTCCTAAAATCCGACCCCGGGCCCATGTGCCCGGATGCCGAAATTTCTCGAATGAAGTTGTTCTCTATAAGCTAAGGATCAATAATATATGATTTCTAATTCATTCCATAACAAATTTTCGTGGTTAAATCTAACTATAATTAAAAACCCTAGGTTTTGCTCTAACCCCTTGATTTTACCTAAATTCTAGTGTTTAATCTACCTAAAACACAAGTATTAAGCTAAGAATTAGTGGGATAGACTTACCTCAAGATGCTAGGTGGAAGTCTTCACTCAAAAGCTCCCAAAATCGTCAATGGAGGAGTGAAAACTGGTAAAATTTGACTTAGAACCGTATTAAATGAAGCTCACTGCTTCAGTGATTTCCACATCTGTGGTCAGGGGACCGCATCTACGAGAAAGGACTGCATCTACGAAAAGGTGCTGGGACCGCTTCTGTGGTATGGCCTGGCCTTCCCTGGGCCGCATCTCCAATAGATGGACCACATCTGTGGTCTCGCACCTGTGGTCCACCAACCGCAGGTGTGGTTATGACAGAAGCAGTAGCTTTAGCACTTCTCAAAAATTTCAACTTTACTCGAGCCTCATCCGATTGAAGCTCGGGGCTCCTGGGCCCTGCCCGAACATACCGACAAGTCTGAAATCACGAAACGGACCTACTCGAACCTTCAGAATGACCGAAACAATGTTAAAACTAAGAATTACCCCCTAAAACCAATTGAATCAAACTTATGAACTTCAAGTTCATAATTTTCCTCTAACGAGCCGAAAACGCTCGGATTGACGCTAAATTTTGCGGGTAAGTTTTAAATGATATATCGGACCTGTACCGGGCTCCGGAACCAACATACGGGCCTGATACCCATGGAATCAATCATTAATTAGTTTCTTTAAATCTTTAAGACTTCAGATTAACAATTTCTAAAAAAAATTCATTACTAAGGCTAGGGACCTCGGAATTCGATTCCGGGCATACGCCCAAGTTCCATATTTTTCTACGGACCCTCCGGGACCGTCAAATTATGAATCCGGGTCCGTTTACTTAAAATGTTGACCAAAGTCAATCTTAGCCTTTTAATAAAATCCTAAGGAATCAAATAAGCATATTTCACTTCAAACTCTTCCAATTCCTGAACCAACCATCCCCGCAAGTCGTAAATTGGCTAAAGCAAGCGCGGGAAGTTTTATTTAAGGGAACAAGGTTCTAAAAGGCAAAACGACCAGTCGGTCGTTACATTCAGGGTAATCAGAATGAATTTGGAAGAATCGTTCTTAGTTTAAAGCTTGAAATTTGAAAGGTTTGACCAAGATTTGACTTATTTGTATATGATCTCGGATCAGAATTCTTATGACTAGGTTAGCTCCGTTAGGTGATTTGGGACTTAGGAGCGTGTTCGGATTGTGTTTTGGAGGTCCGTAACTTATTTAGGCATGAAATGCCCAAAGTTGAATTTTTGAATTTTCCGGTCCGATAGTGAGATTTTGATCTTAGGGTCAGAATGGAATTTTGAAAGTTGGAGTGGCTCCGTAGCGTTGAATGTGACGTGCTTGCATAATTTTAGGTCATTCGGACGAGGTTTGATAGACTTTTTGATCGAAAGCATAATTTAAGAGTTTTTGGAGTTCTTAGGCTTGAATCCTATGTTAAATTAGTGTTTTGATGTTGTTGTGAGCATTCCGAAGATTTGAACAAGTTTGGATGATGTCATGGGATATGTTGGTATGGTTTGAAGTCCCGGGGGCTCGGGTGAGTTTCGGGTAGGTTCCGGGATGTTTTAGGCCTAAAAACATAGCCGTTGCAGGTTCAAAGAGGTTACAGACACTAGTGCGATCCGCAAAGGATTTTGTGCGGCCATGGTGGGGGCTTTGCGGCCACACTCGATTTTGTGCGGTCCGCGGTGAGGAAGGTTTCACTGGTCTGACTTCGGAAGCTTATACATTTTGATCTACAAGGAATTTTGGGATGATTCAGAAACGAAAGTTGTAGATCTTTGAATCTAGTTTTGAGAAACATATTATAATAGCATTTGGATATCTATAGCAAACGTTATGGCCAAAATACCAAAGCCTGTCACTGCAGTCAAATCCACCGCGATCAGCACTAGTTTTGTGCGGTCAGCGGTGCTCCATCGCGGTCGGCACTCGATTTTGTGCGGTTAGCAGTGGAGGAAATCCGGTAGGTGCTCTATAAATATGAGGCTTAGGGTTTTATTTCATATTTTGACCTAGTGAGCTCGGAATTTGGCAATTTTTCGAAGAATTTTTAAGAAATTCATCGGGGTAAGTGATTCTAACTCGGATTTGGCTAGAGTACATGAATCTATCATTGAATTCATCATTTGATTCATGATTTAGGATGAAATTTGGAAAGAAAATTTGTGAATCCTTTCAAAAATGTAAAATGATGATTTGAAGGACCAAATGGTATCGAAATTGGATAATTTTGGTATGGTTAGACTTGTGAGAGTATGAGGATTCTAGTTTTATAAATTTTGTAGAATTTCGAGACGTGGGCCAGGGAGTCGGGTTTGAGCAATTTCAGGATTTGATGATGTAAATTGGATATTTTCGAGTGGGCTTTGTTCCCTTAGCATATTTTAATAGTTATGTACTGATTGTGGCTAGATTTGGAGCATTTGGAGGTCGATTCGTGAGGGCAAAAGCATCGCGGGCTAGAGTTTGGACCAGATCGAGGTAAGTAATGATTGTAAATGCTGTCCTGAGGGTTTGAAACCCCAGATTTCACATCATTGTGCTACTTTGAGGTGACACATACGCTAGATGACGAGCGTGGAGTGGTGCACCATTGGGGATTGATACTTGGTCCATCTCGTACGACTGTTAAGTCGTGTATTTGATTTGAACTCTTATGATATTCCATATGTTAGAAATTGATATTATATTTTGGGCTGTTTGCCATGTTTGGGGCCTTCTGCCGACCTGTTTAGACCCCTAGGGGCACTTTCACTATTTTTTCTCACTCTATTTGTTTTGAAAGCATATCCTCAGTCATATTTTACCTGTTTATTGTTTAAATCTGGTTTTATCACTTTACTTCTTAAAATTTGAAAACCATTTGGGCTGATTTCCCTGTTTTACTGATGGTCCGAATGTCGCGAGGGTGATGACTGAGATAGACCGAGGGGAGGTTGATGACTGAGATAGACCGAGGGTCTTATTGAGAGGTTAATGACTGAGAGAGGCCGAGGGTCAGGTTGTGAGGATTATATATCTATGGATTGGGCTGCACGCTGCAACAAAATATATATATTTACACACACACACACACACACACACACACACACACACATATATATATATATATATATATATATATATATATATATATATATATATATATATATATATATATATATAAATTAGGCTGCACGCCGTAGCGATATGTATATTGATCGGGCTGCACGCCACAACGATATGTTGGATCAGGCTGCACGCTGCAGCGATATAGCGCTTGGGCTGTAGGAGCCCCTCCGGAGTCTGCACAGCCCCAATGAGCGCAGTCGACTATATATATAGATCGGGCTGCACGCCGCAGCGGTTACTATATGGTACTTATTGAGTGTGAGTGCTGAGTGTGAGCACTGATTGATGAGAGTTGAGTCTCGAGTGACCGAGAGGCTTGCCCGAGGGGCTATAGATATACATGTACATGAGTGATGCTTTGCCTGATGGGCCTGTTTAAGAACTTACTTTTTTTCACTCCTCCTTAAAGTGAGTTTCTATTGAATATGTTGATTTAATACTACTTTCACTCATCTTTAGACCGAGCCTTTATTGAAAATGTTGAACAAATGTTTTAAATAATCCTTCATTTAAACTGTAGTTTTTAAGTTATGAAAAAGGGTTGTGAATTTTTGTTTTTGCCCGTGGGGCTGTATACAAACTATGTTTTGCCCAAGGGGCCTATTATGGTTTTCATATCTTTTATTATAAATGATATTGAATCCCTACTGAAACTGTTGGAAAGCATTTTCAAATGATTTTTACCAGAAGCTGGATTTTAAATGAGACGATTGACTCGTATTCTGATTTGAAAGCCTGTTGTGCTTATTGAGTTTATCATAAATGTAGATTCATTGTTTCCTACTGCTCAGTCTTTATTTACTCTTATTACTTACTGGGTTGGAGTACTCATATTACTCCCTGCACCTCGTGTGCAGATTCAGGTATTTTGGAACTCGGTAGTGGGTGTTGATTGCTCAGACGCGGAGTCATCAGAGTTAGCAAGGTGGCTGCACGACGTTCGCAACACCGCTTCCTTCCTCTCATTTTCATTATTGTACTTAGTACATTTTTGACTGTTTTTATTGTATGCAGACCTTGGTAGAGGCTCATGACTAGTGATACCCCGATGTCAGGCTTGTGTAATTATTCTGCTCTTTTCTTTTAAATTTCATTATGAGATTATTGGTTTATAAATGGTATAAAAACAACTTTTATTGGAAAATGGTTGATTTGGGAATTGTGTCGGCTGGACTTGTCTTCATGAGAGGCTCCATCACGTCCGGGTCTAGTTTAGGGTCGTGATAAGTTGGTATCAGAGCCTAGGTTATATAGGTCTCACGAGTCATAAGCAGGTTTAGTAGAGTCTCACGGATCCGTACGGAGAAGTTTCTACTTATCCTCGGGAGGCTGTAAAACCTTTAGAAAAAACTTCACATTCTTGAATTCTTACCATGCGTCTTTGATTCAGCTTGAAAAGTAACTCTTTGAATTCCTTCCACGCGTTCGTATACGCGCATGAGCGCTCACTATCTGATATGCATCGATGGCTTGTTATTCCTCGATCAAGGGGCGAGATGTGATCTCTGTGTGTTGATGTCGGGCTAGTCGGGAAGACTTGAGGCTGAATTTTTGCCTATATCTCGAGCCCTGCGCTGTTGATTTTGTGAGCACGTGCTTCTGGATCTATATGTTCTGTTGTGTCCATATTAAGGGGAGTGATGACTGTATAGCTATGTGATGAGTATGTTATGATTGCGAGGTGTATTCATATGATTTAGAAACGACGAGAAGGGTCTGCTGGAGGATATAAGAACTATTAGGTACTTGATTTTCATCTCGATTTGAGGTATAGCCCCGAGTTATGGGTGTGTGAAGAATCTTTTCATGTTTCCTAGTTGTGAGTGACGTAAATTTCATGTTGCGGTATGAGTTCAGACTCAAGAAGACTAAGTGACTGTGTAATGTTTATGACAGTGGAAGGTATACAGAAATGTTAGTTGGAGGCAAAACAGGTGGGTTATCTCCTGCGGAGTGTTCTGAGGTTGTGTGATCCTTATGTTGTCTGTTAGGAGGTCTCATTTACAAGTGTAATATATGTGTTGCAAAGAGAGTGGGGATTAACTGTTATGAGAGTGAATGCAAGATTTGCATAAGATTTAAAGTACCAGGTGGTCTGTGTTTTACGAGTGTATGAAGGGTTGAATTTAATCTCACTATGGTATTATGGCAGCAATAGAGTATATGCGTTATGAGTTATTCAGTGTGTTTTGATCTATGGCTTCGAGCCAAGTGGGGGAGTCTGCTATAAATTAGTTGATTGCATGGTTATATGCTATGTTGGCTCCAGTTTGAGGTGTACTGGTGAATCAGTTATGGCCTACGGAGATTGGGACCGAGGATGGCACGAGTAAAGGCAAATTTTGACAAAGGTTATGTCATGCTTCATAGGTGTATGAGAATCACGAAATGTCTTGAGTTGTTGTTGGTAATGGATGCTCGGTGCATAGAGCAGGAAGTTGCTTGGTTGTTCTAGGATGAGGTTACACTTTGCGGTGTCGGAGTGCTATTGAGGTACGGGTGGTTCTATTCGTTTGATCAGGCTAACTGCAATTTGAGTAGAGTGAATGAATCTCGAGAATGGTTCTAATGTGTTCAAGATTTTACATGTAACAATTGGGTATTTTCAAGGTGTATATGTGGCTAGAAACTGAGTTTTTGTTGGAAGATGTCAAGACTTATGGTATTTTCTATATTAATTATGGGATTCTATGTATCAGTATCAAGAAGGTAAAGGTAACGAATTTAGATTCGCATTAAGTCTCTTCAGAGCAAAGTATTTTGAATGTGGTGCTTTTGGGAATATTTAAGAGAGTATTCAGCGGCTTATGAGTCTTAGATGGTGTGGTTTTATGCTTGGGTCTCATGTGGTGAGTCTAGGTTGAGGAATTGTGGTGTTGTAGCAAGAAGAAGTGTCAAGCTGATGGTAGACCAGAAGGAAACTCGGATAGATGTGATAGCTTGGTAGTAGGCCGGATCGGTATGGTAAGGATATGATTAGTTCCTTGGATGCTTATGAGGTAATGAGTTTATACAGGTGTTTTGCGACAATGCTCTTGGGTTTTTGTAGCCTGCGTATCTTGGTTGAGTTGGAAGGATTCAGTCTTGACGGTTTAGTTTTGTGCAAATGAAATTGGGAGAGTTCTTGATGGCTTTCTGCCACGGTTTGGAGGTGTACATTTTCTACTAGCATGAGGAGCATAGGAGGTGTTGTGATGTTCTTCTAGATGGGTTCAATGGAAAGTTCTTGGCTAATTGAGTACATAGCTTCTTGTGGCCCGGAAGGGATATGAAGTTCTCGTGGTTATCCTAGGATGGCACAGTTTATGCGGTATGTTGTGTAGGATTGAGATTTGCATGTGTAAGGAACACGGTTCAGATTTGAAAAGAAGGTCACAAATTCTTTGATATCTTGGGCAGCTTCAGGTGACTAGATAAATGAGACAACTGATTGGTGTGGCTTGATGAGGGTATAACATTTCAGAAAGGGCGATGTGTTCGAGTTACGGATGCTTTATTGGTATTGCAGCACTATCTTGTCTGATCGACAGATGATATTCGAGTTTGCTCGGTGGCTCAAAAGAATTATAGGTGTACCTCTCATGAGATGATTGAGTACTAGAGGTGTGTTATATATGCGAACGGCGAAATTGGAGTCAGATATGGTAATTCATTTGCTTTATGGACTTGGAGACTAGGAGTTCTCATATACAGGTTAGCTCGTGGTTGTGGACGACAAAGATGTGGGTAAGTTAGTCAGATGATAGTGTGTGCTATGATTTGATCATTGTGAACCTTCAGAGGGTCATTATCTGTTGTGGGTGACTATAATTGATGTGTGGTTCATTGGTAGACCTATATGGATGTGTGTTCTGTATCGCGACGACGTTGTCGACTTCGAGTTGCTATTGGTGAGGGATGTGTAGATTTGGTTGTTATCGAGCTCTTAGTAATCAGGGGGGGATCTATGAGTTATCTTTCCATATTGCGAGATGTTAGGTTTTGTTGGTTATAGGCACATATGGTGCGGTGTTATTGGGGCCTCTCAGTGGAATTCGAGTGGGTAGAGTATCGGGTATTGCTCGGCGGGTAGCATATCGGTGTGTCCCTTTGGGTATGTGTAATGTTATATCAATTGCTTCGCGGTGGTTATGATGATTGCTTCGCTTTTAGACATCATATCGCGCACGGTTGTCGATTTTGAGCATAGTGAATTAAGGTGTTTTCACGTGGACCAGTGTTTGGATGAGGTCGCGCATTGGAGCGAAGCTATGTAGAGGTATGATCCTGCGGGTTAGATTCGTGTGTTCTGTTTGTATGATATGAGACGGGTTTTCAGCATTGTGTTGTGGATGATTTCGATGGTGGAAACATGGTTCTAAGGTTTATGGGGTAGGATGGATTGTGAAATTTCAGTTATATTGTGTTATTGGACCTATATGAGATAGGGTGACGTGGGATCACCCCCGAGTATGTGCATAGTAGGGTTATTCAGCGATTGATTGGCTTGTGAAACAACTCTGGGCATGTTCGAGGACGAACATATGTTTAAGTGGGGGAGGATATAACGACCTGACCGGTCGTTTTGAGCTTTTGCACTTCGCTCGCCAGTTCTCGGGCATGACTTACCCCGTGTGATATATTATGACTTATGTAAATCGTTGGTTTTGGTTTTTAGGGTAATCGAAATGAATGTAGAAGAACAGTTCATAGTTTGAAGCTTGAAATTTGAAATGTTTGACCAAGATTTGACTTGTTTGTATATGATCTTGGATCAGAATTCTTATGATTTGGTTAGATCCGTTAGGTGATTTGGGACTTATGAGCGTGTTCGGATTGTGTTTTGGAGGTCCGTAGCTTATTTAGGATTGAAATGCCGAAAGTTGAATTTTTGAAGTTTCCGATTCGATAGTGAGATTTTGATCTAAGGGTCGGAATGGAATTCCGAAAGTTGGAGTGGCTCCGTAGCATTGAATGTGACGTGCTTGCATAATTTCAGGTCGTTTGGACGAGGTTTGATAGACGTTTTGATCGAAAGCATAATTTAAGAGTTTTTTGAGTTCTTAGGCTTGAATCCTATGTTAAATTGGTGTTTTGATGTTATTGTGAGTGTTCCGAAGATTTGAACAATTTTGAATGATGTCATGGGATATATTGGTACATTTGGTTTGAAGTCCCGGGGGCTCGGGTGAGTTTTGGTAGGTTCCAGGATTTTTTAGGCCTAAAAACATAGTTGTTGCTAGTTCAGAGAGGTTGCAGACACCAGTGCGGTCCGCAAAGGATTTTGTGCAGCCGCGGTGAGGAAGATTTCACTGGTCTGACTTCGGAAGCTTATATCTTTTGATCGACAAGGAATTTTGGGATGATTCAAAAACAAAAGTTGTAGTCTTTGAATCTAGTTTTCAGAAACATATTATAATAGGCATTTGGATATCTGTAGCAAAAGTTATGACCAAAATACCAAAGCCTGTCACTGCAGCCAGCACTAGTTTTTGTGCAGTCAGCGGTGCTCCACCGCAGTCCGCACTCGATTTTGTACGGTCAGCAGTGGTGGAAATCCAGGAGGTGCTCTATAAATATGAGACTTAGGGTTTTATTTCATATTTTGACCTAGAGAGCTCGAATTTTGGCGATGTTTCGAAGGTTTTTCAAAAAATTCATCAGAGTAAGTGATTCTAACTCGGATTTGGATAGAGTACATGAATCTATCATTGAATTCATCATTTGATTCATGATTTGGGAAGAAAATTTGTGAAACCTTTCAAAAATGTAAAATGATGATTTGAAAGACGAAATAGTATCGGAATTGGATAATTTTGGTATGGTTAGACTCGTGAGAGTATGCAGACTCTAGTTTTGTAAAGTTTGTCTAATTTGGAGACGTTGACCCTGGGGTCGGGTTTGAGCAATTTCGGGATTTGTTGATGTAAATTGGATATTTTCGAGTGAGCTTTGTTCCCTTAGCATATTTTAATAGTTATGTACTGTTTGTGGCTAGATTTGGAGCATCCGGAGATCGATTCGTGAGCACAAAGGCATTGCGAGCTAGAGTTTAGACAGGATCGATGTAAGTAATGATTGTAAATGCTATCCTGAGGGTTTGAAACCCCAAATTTCACATCGCTGTGCTACTTTGAGGTGACACACACGCTAGATGGCGAGTGTGAAGTCGTGCACCGTTGGGGATTGAGACTTGGTCCATCCCGTACGACTGTTAAGTCGCGTATTTGATTTGAAATCTTATGATATTCCATATGTTAGAGATTGATATTATATTTTGGGCTGTATGCCATGTTTGGGACCTTGTGCCGACCTTTTTAGACCCATAGGGGGCACTTTCACTATTTTTCCTCACTCTATTTGTTTTGAAAGCATATCCTCAGTCACGTTTTACCGGTTTATTGTTTTAATCTGATTTTATCACTTTACTTCTTAAAATGTGAAAACCGTTTAGGCTGAGTTCCCTGTTTTACTGATGGTTCGAGTGATCGTGAGGTTCATTACTGAGATAGACCGAGGGTCTGATTGTGAGGTTGATGACTGAGATAGACCGAGGGTCTGATTGTGAGGTTAATGACTGAGAGAGGCCGAGGGTCTGCTTGCAAGGATTATATATCTATGGATCGGGCTGCACGCCGCAACAATATGTATATGGATCGGGCTGCACGCCGCATCGATATGTTGGATCGAGCTGCACGCCACATCGATATAGCGCTTGGGCTGTAGGAGCCCCTCCAAAGTCTGCACACCCCCAGCGAGCGCAGTCGACTATATATATGGATCGGGTTGCATGACACAACGGTTACTATATGATACTTATTGTGTGTGAGTGCTGAGTGTGAGCGCTGATTGATGAAAGTTGAGTCTCGAGTGACTGAGAGGCTTGCCCGAGGGGCTATAGATATACATGTACATGAGTGATGCTTTGCATGAGGGGACTGTTTAAGAACTTACTGTTTTCACTCCTCCTTAAAGTGAGTTTCTATTGAATATGTTGATTAATCACTGCTTTCACTCATCTTTAGACCGAGCATCTATTGAAAATGTTGAACAAATATTTTAAATAATCCTTCATTTAAACTGAAGTTTTTAAGTTATGAAAATGGTTGTGAATTTCTGTTTTTGCCCGAGGGGCCTATTATGGTTTTCATCTCTTTTATTATAAATGGTATTGAACCCCTACTGAAACTATTGGAAAAGCATTTTCAAATGATTTTTACCAAAAGTTGGATTTTAAATGAGACGATTGACTCGTATTCTGATTTGAAAGCCTGTTGTGCTTATTGAGTTTATCATAAATGTGGATTCATTGTTTCCTACTACTCAGTCTTTATTTACTCTTATTACTTACTGGGTTGGAGTACTCATATTACTCCCTGCACCTCGTATGCAGATTCAGGTATTTTGGAACCCGGTAGCGGGTGTTGATTGCTCAGACGCAGCGTCATCAGAGTTAGCAAGGTGGCTGCACGACGTTCACAACACCGCTTCCTTCCTCTCATTTTCATTACTGTACTTATTACATGTTTTGACTGTTTTTGTTGTATTCAGACCTTGGTAGATGCTCATGACTAGGGACACCCCGATGTCGGGCTTGTTTAATTATTCTACACTTTTCTTTTAAATTTTCATTATGAGATTATTGGTTTATAAATGGTATAAAAACAACTTTTATTGGAAAATGATTGATTTGGGAATTGTGTCGGCTAGCCTTGTCTTCACGAGAGGCGCCATCACGATCGGGTCCAGTTTGGGATTGTACGTTATGAAAAACTTTATGGTTGGACCAAATAATCTAAAAATTAAGACCAGCAAGCATAAATTGAAACTGACATTTTCTCATAAGACGAGTGTGGATGAAATTAGTGATACACAGTTTAGTTTGAATATCTTCAACTTTAAGCCTTATGAGCATCTCACAAATCAACTTGAGGTTGATGAGAATGAACTATTCGGTAATTGTTTTACCTTTTGCTATGTTTTGTTGAATGTTTTATTACATTATTTATAACTATTTATTTAAATGTTGCAGATGTCATAGGATAAGTTATTGATCATGGTAGCGTAGAATCGTACAATCAAGGTGGTAAAACAAGTACCTTTATGAACTTGGAGCTTGAGGATCATGAGTACGCTTGCAACCATGAATTGAATTAGTTATAGATTCAATTACTATTATTTTCTCATTATTAATTTGTGTATTTTACATATAGGAGGAACAATATTTCAGCAACTTTTGGGGAGAATTTGTAGATGAAATCTTGCCCCACTTGGATGGATCAGCCAATCAACATGTCATAGTAGTTGTATAGCATCTATTGCTTCATATCAAGCAAATTGTTAGCATCATTATTTTTCGTGAAACATTTATATCACGAAAATTGTATAACATCATTATTTTTTATGGAACACTTATTAGGAGATGGAATGAAAGTTTTATGGAGTCTTAATATGTTTTTAATGTTTGGTTGTAAAGATGGAATTAACACTAACATATTAAACTTTACGGTGTAGATCATTCTTTTTAATTATCCGCGCATCGCGCGGGTACTAATACTAGTTATATTAAAAGGAGGGTAGTATGCATTGTGGTTAAGCCAAGTGGTAAGCTAAAATGAAGCCATTTGGCAATTTTAGGATAATATTAATAATTAAAAATTATAAATGGAAACATAATTAATGGAAGTAGTTTAATGAATCTTATAAATAATCTAGATAGATATTAGATAAATCTAATCTATATATCTATATTTATATGTATACTTGTATCTATATCTATATCTATTTCTATATATTGATCTACTCCATTTCTTCTATATTAGCTAGAAATATGGAGGTAAGAAATTAATTATGTGACGACCTGGTCAGTTGTCTCATGAGTTACCATTCAGTTTCCCCTATTTCTTCTTCTTATTGCTTTGTTTATCGGTTCTATACATGATCGGGTTGGCTGGCTCGGGTTCGGAAGGGTTTTGAGAAGATTTGAGACACTTAGTCTTTTTTGAGGAAGCTTAAGTTGGAAAAGTCAACATGATGTTGACTTATGTGTTAGAGGGATCGGATGTGAGTTCCGATGGTTTGGATAGCTTCGGTAGGTGATTTGGGACTTAAGAGCGTGATCGGAATGTGTTTTGGAGGTCCGGAGTAGATTTAGGCTTGAATTGACAAAATTGGAATTTTGGCGTTTTCCGGTTGATAGGTGAGGTTTGTATATAGGGGTCGAAATGAAATTCCAGGAGTTGTAATAGTTCTGTTGTGTCATTTGGGATGTGTGCACAAAACTACAGGTCATTCGGACATGGTTTGGTAGACTTTTTGATCAAAAGCGTAATTTAGAAGATTTTAGAATTCTTAGGCTTGAATCCGATGCGTATTTGGTGTTTTGATGTTGTTTTGAGCGTTCCGAAGATTGGAACTATCACGACCCAAAAACCGACCCGCTAGTGATGACGCCTAACATGAAACTAGGCCAGCCGACATAACTCCCGAATCAACCATTTTCCAATAAAAGTTATTTTTATACCATTTATAAACCAATAATGTCATATTGAAATTTAAAAAGAAAAGTGCGAAATAATTACACAAGCCCGACATCGGGGTGTCATCAGTCATGAGCATCTACGAAGGTCTGAATACAATAAGGGTCTAAAAATGTACTAATATACAGTAATGAAAATGAGAGGGAGGAAAGCAGTGCTGCGAACATCGTGCAGCCACCTTGCTAACTCCGCTGACTCTGCCTTTGAGCAATCAACACCCGCTACCGGGTTCCGAGGTATAAGGCGTAATATGAGTACTCTAATCCAGTAAGTAATAAGAGTAAATGAAGACTGAGTAGTAAGAAAACACGTCAACCACGTCATAGCACCACAGTGATTACAACATGTTCCCAATCAGGGTACTATTTAATTCATTTCGTTAAACTCCCAACTTCAGTAAAATCCTTTAAAAATTATCTTTCTAACCTTTTCAATATAGGTTTAATGAAATATATACACAGTGAAAGTGATGAAAATCATAATCGGCCCCACGGGCAAAATATAGTTTGTATATAGCCCCTCGGCAAAACAGAAATTCATACCTGTTTCATAACTTAAAAACTTCAGTTTAAATGAAGGTTATTTAAAGCACTTGTTCAACATTTTCAATAGAGGCTTGGTCTAAAGATGAGTGAAATCAGTAATTAAATCAACATATTCGATAGAGACTTACTTTAAGGAGGAGTGAAAAACAGTAAGTTCATAAGCAGGCTCCTTAAGCAAGGTATCACTCATGTACATGTATATATATATATATATATAGCCATTCGGGTAAGCCTCTCAGTCACTCATGACTCAACTCTTACCAATCACGCTCACGCTCAATAGGTACCATATAGTAACCACTATGGTGTGTAGCGTGATCCATATATCGCTGCGGCGTGCAGCCCGATCTATATACATATACATATACATATATATATATATATATATACATATATATATATATACATATACATATATATACACATATTTATATATATATGTATATATATATTGCTGCGGTGTGCAGCCCGATCCATAAATATGTAATCCTCACAACCAGGCCCTCGGCCTCTCTCAGTCATTAACCTCACAATCAGACCCTCGGTCTATCTCAGTCATCAACCTCACAATCAGACCCTCGGTCCATCTCAGTCATCAACCTCACAATCACTCGGACCATCAGTGAAACAGGGAACTTAGCCCAATCAGTTTTCACGTTTTAAGAAATAAAGTGATAAAATCAGATTTATAACAATAGACAGGTAAAACGTGACTGAGGATATGCTTTCAAAACAAATAGAGTGAGGAAAAAAAATAGTAAAAATGCCCCTAAGGGTATCAATAGGTCGGCACAAGGCCCCAAACATGACATACGACCTATTATAAAGTAAATCTCTAAAATATGGAATATCATAAGATTTCAAATCAAATACGTGACTTAACAGTCGTACGGGACTGACCAAGTCACAATCCCCAACGGTGCATGACTCCACGCTCGTCATCTAGCGTGTGCGCCACCTCAAAGTAGCACAACGATGTGAAATCCGGGGTTTCAAACCCTCAGGACAATATTTTACAATCATTACTTTCCTCGATCCGGTCCAAACTCTAGCCCGCGATGCCTTTGCTCTCACGAATCGACCTCCGGATGCTCCAAATCTAGCCACAATGAGTACATAACTATTACAATATGCTAAGGGAACAAAGCCCACTTGAAAATATCCAATTTACATTAAAAATCCCAAAATTGCTCAAACTCGGCCCCCAGGCCCATGCCTCGGAATCCGATAAAAGTCACATCAATAGAATCCTCATCCTCTCTCGAGTCTATACATACAAAGAACATCAAAATCGGACCTCAATTGCCCCTTCAAATTCCCAATTTACACTTTCCAAATTACTAGCCCTAGTTCTTCAATACTAGGCTTAAATTCCACGATTAATTAGGTAGAATTCACACAAGAATCGAATGTTGAGTTCAAAAATATTACCTTCAGGTGTTAATCCCTCTTCAAATCCTCTCAAAAAGCTTCAAAACCGAGTCAAAAATGGTGAACTTAGGCCAAAACTCGCGAAAATGACCTTTTAAACATCCTGCCCAGCGATCAGAAGTCCTTCTTCGCGAACGTGGTTAAAGCCTCGTGTTCGCGAAGTACAAAAATTCCATTGACCAAAATTCTCCTATGCGAACGCGACCGCATCATCACGAATGCGATGCCTCAGCCTCACCAACCATCGCGAACGCGGTCAGGTATCTCGCGAATCGATGTTTCCCATCGGGACCCCCTCGCGAACGCGAAGGCCAAATTTGATGCCTCCCTTCCTGTCCCTTCACGAAAGCGAGGGTCCACTCGCGAACGCGAAGAACAAAATGTCTACAATAGCGAAACCAAAATCTGCAACTTCCTTAAACTTGAAATGGCCCGTTCAACCAACCAAAACTCACCCGGGGCCCTCGAGACCTCAACCAAATATGCCAACATACCCCATAACATCATTCAAACTTGCTCCAACCTTCGGAACACTCAAAACAACATCAAAATACCAAATTTACATCGTATTCAAGCTTAAGAATTCTAAAATATTCTAAATTACGTTTTTGATAAAAAAACCCAAACAAACCACGCCCGAATTACCTGAAATTTTGCACACACAACCCAGATGACACAACAAAACTACTGCAACTCCCGAAATTCCATTCCGACCCTATATAAAAATCTCACCTATCAACCGGAAAATGGCAAAGTCTCAATTTCACCAATTCAAGCCTAAACCTTCCACAAACCTCCAAAATGCATTCCGATTCTGCTCCTAAGTCCTAAATTACCTAACGGAGCTAACCAAATCATTAAAATTCCAATCCGAGATAGTATACAAACAAGTCAAAACTTGGTCAAACTTTTCAAACTTTAAGCTTCAAACTGAGAACTGTTCTTCTAAATTCATTCTGATTACCCTGAAAACCAAAAGGGGCGATTTACATAAGTCATAATACCTCACACGAGGCTAGTCATGACCGAGAACTGGCGAGCAAAGTGCAAAAGCTCAAAATGACCGGTTGGGTCGTTACATCCTCCCCCACTTAAACATATGTTCGTCCTCAAATGTGCCTAGAGTTGTTCTAAAAGCCAACCAATCGTTGAATAACCTTACCATGCACATACCCGGGGGTGATCCCATGTCACCCTATCTCATATAGATCCAATAACACAATGCAATTGAAATTTTACAATCCAACCTAACCCATAAACCTTAGAACCACATTTCCACTTCTAAAATCATCCACAAGATCAAAATTTCACATCTATACTCCGAATAAGCCCGAACAACTGTAATAACCCATACCTACAACCTCAGGTGCAATTACATGATATACCACATAACTCAAACACATGTAGCGATAACTTCTAATCACAGTAGCTGCACATAACAACAGAATGTCGATAGAAAATCTCTTATCAACTAAAGTCTCATTCCAACATTTTCATATACTGCCAATGATAAATGAAACACGCAGTAAGCCATAACCATTTCTCAGATCAACCATTCATGAAGCCGCTTCTCCTTTGGCAAAGATCATAGCAAATTTCTGAGCCGAACCTCGATATTATTCTTCCAACATGCTAAAACCGAATCCATCTGTATTCATTCTAGATTCCAACGATCTTATCTAATCCAACACAACTACTCTTGTGACATGACACATTAATACAATCTAAAGCCACAACTCGTGCAATCCGCGCACCGATAAGTAACAATCCCAATATACTCAAACCATAGGAAGTGAATCAAATGAGAGAGCTGTACCACAAGCTCGACAGTACCACCACAACACAATGCTGAGAACCTATCACACGTCGTAGAAACATAACACATGAATCCAACCTGAAGGATAATAGCTCGACATAACTTCACCGCAAAGCGCGACCCTATCCAAACATTGGTTCCCATGAGACACCTCAAATCACCATGCTCAAAATCATCAACTAAGCACACTTTGATACCTAGCACCCAAAGGTGAATCATCATAACCATGGAGAAGCAAATGACGCTATGCCATATCAATCCGAAAGAACATACCCAATGCGCAACAACTCATGTAACGCCCAATTACCCATCTCGCTCAAATTCTGCTATAACGCTCAAATGGAATCGCACCATATGCGCATATAACCAACCAACCACAACCCCTCGTAACACAGAAGATTAACTCATAGTTCATTCTAGAACACGAATAAGCTCAACAATAGTCAAATGTCACATCTCTCAACAATAACCGTTCAGAGTCAACAATTCCGACCTGGTGCAGAACACACATCCACGTTGGGCCTACCAATGAACCACACATCAACTCTGGTCACCCACAACAGATAAATAATCTCTCCGAGGGTTCACAATGACTGACTCATAGCACATACTATCATTTGACTAGCTTACCCACATCTTTATAGTCCACAACCGCGAAATAACCTTGTTTATGAGAACTCCCAGTCTCCAAATCCATAAAGCACACGAATCGCCATATCTGATCCCAACTCCACAACCCGAATATCTAACACATCCCCACTACTCGATCATTCCACGAGGGGTACTTCCAAAAATTCTTCTGTGCCACCAAGCAAACCTTAAATATCAGCAGTCGATCAGACAATATAGTGCCGCAATACTAATAAAGCATCCATAACTCAAACACACCGCCCCTTTATGAACTGTATACCCTCATCAAGTCAGACCAATCAATGATCTCATTTATCTGGTCATCTGAAGCTGTCCATGCTGCCTAAGAAATTATGACCTTCCTGTCAAAACTGAATTGTGACCTTACACATGCAAATCACGACCCCACACAACATACCGCATATACCATGGCATCCTATGATAAATACGAGAACTTCATAATCCACTCCGAGCTATAAGAAACTACGTACTCAGCCAGCCAAGAACTTTTCCATTTGATCTCATCTAGGAGAAATTCATTATACATCCCATGCTCCTCATGCAAGTAGAAAATACACATCTCTAAGCGTGATAGAAACCATCAAAAACTCTCGAAGTCGAGTTGCAAAATACTAAACCGTCAGGACTGAATTCTTCTAACTCAACTAAGATATGCAGGCCACTAAAACCCAATAGCATTACTGCAAAACACCTGTAGAAACTCATTACCTCGTAAGCACCCAAATAACTAATCATACCCTTACCAAGCCCATCCGACCTATTACCAAGCTATCCTATCTATCCAAGTTGTTACGCCCCATAATATTACGTTGATATTACGTCCCACAGTATTATACTACGATGATGCTATGCTTCGCAGTATCAAATTATAACGATGTTGCACCCTGTAGTATTGTACGTTGAATTTATCGTAAGGTAATTGATATTAGTCCAAGGAAAAAAATATTATTTGTAGATTATAAGGATTATGCTATTTTTAAACAAATGATGAGTAAATTCATGATGGTTAGAGGGGAATCAAGTCAAAGAAAATGAAATTTTCATCCAAGTTTGGCATATTAGGATAAAATACGAGCCGAGCATTAAATACCCGATATTTATGGACTAGTGTCATACAAGGTACTACATGACCATGATAGTAAGGTGTATAAAGTATATTAAAATGAGCAGTATTTTAAGTAGTTGAGATAATTCTTCATTATGTGGGTAATTGATTAATTATTGGATAATTAATTAAAGAGTGGGATAAGATTTTACCCCTCACCCAACGTAGCAATCATCCAATTGCAATTAATGACTAAGTGATCAAGGTTGCAAGGGTATGTCGTGCACCATACTTATAAGTAGGATGCTATAGGGCATTTAGGATTGTCACTCTTTCTTCTTACTCTAGATCGTGTGGTAGAGCTCAGTTATAAGAATTCAAATTTTGAATTTTTTTTATTCGTAATAAGACGATACCTACATCTGGAAGGAAGGTTGGAAAGAGAGATAGTTGTGGACGAGCTGAGTTAGAGGAATTGGATTTTTGTATGATGCCTACGATAAGTAAATATGAGGTCTTTAGCAGATTATGGTGTACTGAAAGGTGTAAGCTTCCTGATAAGAAGCCTTAAGGCAGGAATGCCTATCCATCTTTATGGTAAAGGACAATGAGATATTAAGAAGATAAGTACAAGTGTCAGAAAGTAAAAGGAGCAAGGTGAAAAAGGGTACGAGGTACCCAGTTAATGAAGGTTAACAATGTTTATAATTGAGGCAGAGGAACCTAAGCCTTTTGAGTTATATTCAATAGTAACAGAGGTATATACAATTGGTCGCACCCCTTCTAGATATGCCCTATGGGTGTTAATAAAAGTAGTATAAGAAGATATGATGGATGAATTGATTGCGTCAGTTGACATTTCCGAAGGATATTGCAAATGTGCTAATAGATCTCTTTATGAGACACCTAGATGATGCACTCTAAAATAGTGCAGCCAGATATGAGTACTACAAAGACACGCACTACAAGACTTGAAGGGATAAATATTACCTTAGTGTGGCTCGAGTTCCTAGTAAAGTGAGAATGTTAAGCAACTTGAAGAGCCATTGGATGGAGCAAAGGGAAGCTAAAAGCGAAAGAATGTCGTATTGAAGTTTTTACAAGAAAAGGGATATGTAGAAATAATAGCAGAGTAATGAGAAGAGAGATAAAGAAGCATTATGAATAAGGTGTGATACGTGGATGATAACGATAGAGTGTTACAGAACTTATAGTCAAATGAAGAAAGAGACGAAAGGTGATAGGCCTTAAGTCAACAAAAGAATACATGCCATAAAGTCATATCCTCATTTTGAGAAATAAGTTCGCAACTCTAGTGCGATTACCAAGAGGAAAAGTTAGACCCCTGAGTAATAGAAATTAATATGGACTGGTGAACAAAATAAGCTAAATATGAATTTGGGACTGAGTGATTTGATAATAGTCAGCATCGTGAGAATTTCAAATCGCGTTCCGGCAATAATAGGACGGACAACAGAAGAAGAATCATGAGAAATTCAAAGAATGGTCATTCAGAAAGACGCTTCCCTAAAGCAAGCAATGTTAGCAAAAGCTTAAGAGACTGTATGTACCAATTACATTAGTGTCACCCTCGCGAGTAAGGGAATTTGTCATCCTTGGTACATAAGGATTACTGCAAGGTGAGTAACGGTCATCGATGATGTGAAAGGATGCCAAAGATGAAGAGTTAAAATATCTATAGGTAGGTCATTGTAGCCCCAACTCTTAAGTACTCCCCTAAAGGGGGGAATATGGAATGATAAAAGGAAGAATGCGACAAAAATGAGAAAGGGATGAGATTGCACTTATCCAAATGCTACAGATATGCTACAATTCCAGAACGTTATGCAAACACACGTTAAAGAGAAGAACTAAGGGTTCCCACCCAAGATGTTATTGATAATTAAGGATCTAGTGCGCGATATAAGTTAAGCCCAAGGAAATAACCTAAGAAAGATTACGAGGAATATTGATATGAGAATGGGCCAATGAGTAGTTAGTGGTCGAGAAGATCCGAGTTATGGCTAAATAGGAGGTTACAGACGAGTCATCAGATCGTGTAAGATAAACATAATAGAACCCAACATGAAGAATTCAGTCTCAAAGAATATCATTATAATACTTGAGATATATTCAAACAAGAGTCGGGGTAGTTAAAGGTATAATATGAGTGTTACGGGGATAAAAGAAAGTACCACTAGAAAGGCAGTCAAAATATCAGTTCAGAAGTAACCATACAAGCACAAGGACATGGAAGTAAGCAACTACGGATGGCTATAGGCAAGTAAGGACATCAAAAAGGTCAGTAATAAGCTCACAACTTTACAAGAGTCAAGGGTTCTCCCTAAGTACTACAACGAAATACTAGCTGAGGAGATAAGAAAGAAGGATTCAACCTAAGCACAACGATCTAAAGAGGAAATGGCCGTGTAACAACAATATTGCAACAACATTGTTAACTCTCCAAAGGAAAGTGGTCCCTACCGTGAATAATGAACGGGAAGTAAAATTAAAAGTAATATTAGAAGGTCATATGAGTTGCACGAAAACTCTAGCATGCATGGGAACTAAGATAAGCTAAGTATGCACGCAACAAGAGGACAGAAAGACCAGGAAAGGTAATAGCTTACATTGAAGAAAGCTAAGAAGGAACGAAAGAAATTATTCGATCAATGATCCAGAGTTGGTGACTTTATGAACGCACTTAAGAGTTTGGAGTTTTATACCTGCATCGTATACATCCATAGAAGATTTTGGTATACGTTAAAAGGAAGAATTGAGCCCAAGTCATAGATGAAGGATTGAATTGTTAAAGGATTTTATCATAAATATCCCTCAGCGCCTACGAAAGGCTAAAGTAATAACTAATACCAGGAGCCGCAGGTCGGAAGATATCTTAGGCCTACATAGAGGTTGATCAGAAAGAAGAGGAGACTAAAGAGTTACATTGACTAAGCATAACAGGAGGAACCAAGAGAATTATAGTCCTCAAGATCACTCTTAAGTAGCAGAGGTATAAGAAAGATTGTACAGTAGCCATATTTTATAATAGCTCTATGATGAGGCCAACTAAAGAGTACCAACCTCATAAGAAGTCAGTACGAAGCTCCCACCGGATTGTGTATGCATCAAAGGTGCAAGTATTTTAATAGAGCTTCAGGTTGCGGAGATAAATTATACCTATGTGGAAGGGAGGTTATGAAAGAGATGAAGAATGTGAAGCAATATTTTAAGGTAAGTAAGGAAAAAGTGAACAACATACAAGATACTCAAATACAGAATGTTATGAATAGTCCATATTGCGGAAAAGGGGCTAGAAGCGCGGGGATTCAGTATCCAGGAATGATAGCAGCGTCGTTAGGGGCATACCTTCTAGCCTATGGTTTCTAAGTACCAAAAGGTCTAATTAGAGAGTGAAAGAAGAGTTAGAGACAATGTAATATCTCGATGTTCTAGAAAAAAACATAAGGAAATTTATGATTCAAGCGAGTTGAAGGAAGGTTGCGAGTAGTATAAATAGATATATGTAGGACGCAAGCTAAAGTATGGTAAAGCAACATGGTTTTAGGAAGACAGGAATAAGGACAAGAAAGGGCGAATGAGATGGTGACAAGAAATGGATAAGTTTTCGGGATTAAGCCCATGAAAATAAGAGATCTGTTGTTTTTTTAAAGTTATAGAAAGCTCAATATAGCCTGAATGAACTCAAAGGAGCTACTCATCATAAGTAACATTTGAAAAGAGATGAAATGTTGACCTAATAGTAGAATAGGGGTGTGATTGTAGTAGATAAAGGATGACGTTTGGGCCTTCGATCGAGTAATGATTTGAAGAAGGGATTCATGAATTACATAGGATTAATTTACCCAACGTAAGGTGAATCACATTGAGATGCTATGAAATACGATTATGGAGTATAATATCGTATCACCCAGGTGGATCAGAAAAATCACTTCAAATATTCCACGATGCAAGTAATATAAGCCCCAGTAGCAATATATTACGTAAGAAATTTCATGTTATCAATGGATGATTGTAGATCAACATTGAGGTGAATCAACAATGGATGGGTAAAAAAATTGCAAAATACGAGATGAGATTGGGCTATCAGTGTTAAGATGAATAGTAATAAAGAAGCGTAAAAGGATTTAGCTTTATGCATATAGGATAAGCAATGATAGTAACCTAGAGTTCAGTAGCAGACCTTGGTAGCGATAAATCGAAGTAAGAATTTTGGTATAATATGGCCTACTTAGATATAGTAAAGCTAATGACGCCCAAAGGAACAACTTGACATAACTTTGTATATGTTCACAATGTGAAGCCTAGAGATTGGCTAAAAGCTGCAAGAGAAGAGAAGAATCAGGCGCACATACAAAGTTAGAGTCATAAAGACTGCATGATAGAAGGTAGCAACAGTTACGAGATTAGAAGAATTTCGGCTACAAGTTGTGGTGTGAGAAAGAGGCTTAAAGGGGGGAATGCCTTGGCCTTTGGGATACATTCACAGAACAGTCGCCTAGATTGCAAGACAAGTACTAAAGTATTCGCAAGACCTATGGGTTATGAGAATCATAAGAGCATCAGTCAACATTTAAGGATGAATGTTCCAAAGGGGGGAATGATGTTACACCCCGCAATATTACGTCGATATTACATCCCACAGTATTATACTACGATGATGCTACGCTTCGTAGTATCAAATTATGACGATGTTGCACCCTGTAGTATTGTACGTTGAATTTGTCGTAAGGTAATTGGCATTAGTCCAAGGAAAAAAAGATTATTTGGAGATTATAAGGATTATGCTATTTTTAAACAAATGATGAGTAAATTCGTGATGGTGAGAGGGGAAGCAAGTCAAAGAAAATGATTTTTTCGTCCAAGTTTGGCATATTGGGATAAAATATGGGCCGAGCATTAAATACCCGATATTTATGGACTAGTGTCATACAAGGTACTACATGACCATGATGGTAAGGTGTATAAAGTATATTAAAAATGAGTAGTATTTTAAGTACTTGAGATAATTCTTAATTATGTGGGTAATTGATTAATTATTGGATAATTAATTAAAGACTGGGAAAAGATTTTACCCCTCACCCAACGTTGCAATCATCCAATAGCAATTAATGACTAAGTGCTCAAGGTTGCAAGGTGTCACACTTTGATAAAGAAGTGTGACACCAAAGCTAGACATGTGGAGGCACCTAATAACTAAAGATATCTTTTCAAATTCAAAGTTATCTCCAAAATCTATTAAAGAAAGCACCTAGTAACGTTTGTTCTAACAAAAATTCAGCCAAGATTCCTTACCCTCCTTATAATATTATCTCTAAAAAAGGATGTTCTTTTTAAATATCATTTCTTACCTCTTAAAGAAATGATCTAGTAAGCTTTCAACGAAAGCTTTCAATCCTGTAAGCTATAAAAAATTTGTAGCTCCTTTCAACAAAAGCTTTCAATCCAATAGGCTTTCAACAAAAGTGTTATATTACTCAATCCAGTAAGATTTCAACAAATTAATTACGAAAATTTATAGCTCCTTAGCAACGAAAGTTTTTGCGGTTCTAAAGGAATACAGTGTAATCCTTCTCAAGAATATCACACGAATTTTCCCCTACTCCAGGTATGTTAAGGCTATCCCTTCTTTCTTTTGGCATGGTCCAAATTATACTGAAGAAATGAGCAAATATACAGTTTCTATAAGTTACTCTATTCATAGAAATAGTAGGGGTGTCTATATTCTTGATTCCCCATGAGAATTATTATTATCTTCTGTTCATGGGTCTCAGAATAATACGCAATTGGAAAAGTTTATCCGAAAGGAATATCGAAATTATTATGTATTTTTCATGCATTTCACTCATTTATACATATGCTTTGACCCATGACCAGATGACGTTATATATGCGTATATATATATATATATATATATATATATATATATATATATATAAATATATTTATATGGGATATGGCAAAAGGTTACGGTGTTATATATGCACCGCCACCTGATCAGCTGGTATATGTTGATGATGTAGCCCACAATGGCTGAAATATGATTCAAACGGCGTTATATACACGTATATATGTATGGATATATGTATATGGGATATGGGAAAGGTTATATCATTATATACGCACCACCACCTGATTAGCTGGTATACGATGATGGTTTTGCCCATAGTGGCCAATATGATATGATGGGATGCCTTCAGAGGCTGATGATGTTATGAAACATGTACCTATGCACGACATGACATTCCTACGCATATTCATGACGCTAAAAGTAATTTATGATTTACAAAGTTATTCAAACTTATAGGTTGAGTCATGTAATTTATATTTCTTCCATGTCTCTTATGTACTTATTTATGTTCCTTACATACTTGGTATATTATTCGTACTGACGTCCCTTTTGCCTGGGGACGCTGCATTTCATGTCCATAGGTCCCGATAGACAGGTCGAGAGCCCTCCAATTAGGCTATCAGCACAGCGGAAGATGTTGGTGCGCTTCATTTGCTTTGGAGTTGCTTGTTTGGTTAGTATGATTTAGACGTGTATTATTTGGTATGGCGGGACTCTATCCCGACCTTTATGACATTTATGTACTCTTAGAGGCTTGTAGACATATGTCGTATACGTGAAAGATTGTACTGCTTTGTCGGCCTATGTTTTGAGTTTATAAATGATTATGTTGGCCTATTAGGCCGGTATGTCATGTGTATATGATGATGTAATAAGAAAGATACGTTACATTGGTACTCGGTCGAGTAAGGTACCGGATGCCCGTCGCGGCCCATCGGTTTCGATCGTGACACAAGTTCCTTCTGATTTACACCCAACTTGATACCTCTTCCCGCTATAAAACCACAATCCTCGATCCAGACTCACCATACGAGACCCAAGCATGAAGCCACACCGTCCTACGGTCCATAAGTCGCTGAGTACTCTCTCAAATATCCCCAAAAGCACCACATTTGAAATACTTCCATGAAGAGACTTCCTACGAATCTAAGGCCATTACCTTCACCTTCCTGATACGGATGTGTATAATCCATAACGATGTAGAAATACCATGAGTCTTGACACCCTTCAATGAAAACCTCAGTTTCTAGCCAAATATACAACATGAAAATCTCCAATTATTACAAGTAAAATCTTGAACCCATTAGAACCATTCTCGAAAGTCATCCACTCTACTCAACCCGCAATTAGACTGATCAAACAGACTAGACAACCTGTGCTCTATTAGCACTCCGACACCGCAGAATGTAACCTCACCTTAATGCAACCCAGCAGCTTCCTGCTCTATGCACCATACATCTTTTACCAATTAACAACTCAAGACATTCCGTGATTCTCATACACCTATGAAGCATAACATAACCTTTGTCAAAATTTTCCTTTCCTCGAGCCATCCTCAGTCTAAATATCCGTAAGCTATAACTGATTCACCCAGATGCCTCAAGATGGAACCATTATAGCACATAATCGTGCAATAAGCTAAGCAGTAGCAGACTCCCCCACTTGGCCCGAAACCATAGATCAAAGCACATACAATAACTCATAATGCATATACTCTATTACTGCCATTATACCATAGTGAGATTCAACTCAATCCTTCATAAGCTCGTGAAACACAGACCATCTAGTACTTTAAATCTTCTGCAAATCTCGCATTCACCCTCATAACAGTCAAGCCCACTCTCTTAGGCAACCTAAATTCAAATTGCAACACATACATTTCACTAGTAACTGAGATCTTCCAATAAACGACATAAAGGATCACACAATCTTCAGAACAATCCACATGAGATAGCCCACCTGCTTTGCCTCAAACTAGAATTTTTGTATACCTTCCACCGTCTTAAACATTACACAGTCACTTAATCTTCCTGAGTCTGAACTCATCTCACAATGCGAAATCCACTTCACTTCCCAACTAGGCAACATGAGAAGGTCCTTCAACACACCCATGATTCGGGCTAAACATCAAATCACGATGGAAACCAAGCACCGGATGGTTCTTACTACCCCCAAGCAGACCCTTCTTGTCTCGTTCAAATTATATGCACACATCTCACAGTCACATCATGCTCATCACGTAGCTATCCAGTCATCACTTTCACTAACAGGGACACTATTAGACATACCAATCCAAAAGCACGTGCTCACATAATCAATGCCTCAATGCTCAAAATGTTGGCAAAACCCGACCTTAAGTCCTCCAGACTGTCCCAACATCAACACACAAAGATCACATCTCGCCCTCAATTAGGAAATCACAAGCCATCGATGCATATCTGACACTGAGCGCTCATGCGCGCATACGAACGTGTGGAAGAAATTCAAAGAGTTACATTCCAAGCAGAATCAAGACCACGATAAGAATTCAAGAATGTGAAGCTTTTCCTAAAGGATTTGTAGCCTCCCGACGATAAGTACAGACGTCTTCGTACCGATCCGCGAGACTCTACTAAACTTGCTCATGACTCGTGAGACCTATGTAACCTAGGCTCTAATACCAACTTGTCATGACCCAAAAACTGACCCGGTCATGATGGCGCCTATCGTGAAACTAGGCCAGCCGACACAACTCCTGAATCAACCATTTTTCAATAAAAGTTGTTTTTATACCATTTATAAACGAATAACCTCATAATGAAATTGAAAAAGAAAAGTGCAAAATAATTACACAAGACCGACATCGGGGTGTCACTAGTCATGAGCATCTACCAAGGTTTGAATACAACAAGGGTCTAAAAATTTACTAATATACAATAATGAAAATGAGAGGGAGGAAAGCAGTGCTACGAACGTCGTGCAACCACCTTACTAACTCCGCTGACTCCGCCTTTGAGCAATCAACACCCGCTATCGGGTTCTGAGATACCTACATCTACACACGAGGTGCAGGGAGTAATGTGAGTACTCCAACCCAGTAATTAATAAGAGTAAATAAAGACTGAGCAGTAAGAAAAAACGTCAACAATGTCATAGCACCACAGTGATTACAACATGTTCCCAATCAGGGTACTATTTAAATCATTTCGTTAAACTCCCAACTTCAGTAAAATCCTTTAAAAATTATGTTTCTAGCCTTTCTAATATAGGTTTAATGAAATATATATATATATATATATATATATATATATATATATATATATATATATATATATATATATATATATATAGTGAAAGTGATGAAAATCATAATTGGCCCCTCAGGCAAAGCATAGTTCATATACAGTCCCTCGGCAAAACAGAAATTCGTACCTGTTTCATAACTTAAAAACTCCAGTTTAAATGAAAGTTATTTAAAGCACTTGTTCAACATTTTCAATAGAGGCTTGGTCTAAAGATGAGTGAAAGAAGTAATTAAATCAACATATTCGATAGAGACTCACTTTAAGGAGGAGTGAAAAATAGTAAGTTTATAAGCAGGCCCCTCAGGCAAAACATCACTCATGTACATGTATATATATATAGCCCTTCGGGCAAGCCTCTCAGTCACTCACCAATCAGCTCTCACACTCAGCACTCACGCTCAATAGGTACCAAATAGTAACTGCTGCGCTGTGCAGCCTGATCCATGTATATAGTCGACTGTGCTCACTGGGGGTGTGCAGACTCCGGAGGGGCTCCTACAGCTAGGGCTATGCACGGATCGGATTGGATCGGATTTAGCCTATTTCGGATTCGAATTTCGGATTTCGGATTCTGAAAAGGGCAATCCGAATCCGATCTGAATTAACATTGGATTGGATCGGATTTTAAACTTTGGATCGGATAATTTTTCGGATTGTCGGATCGGATTGTCACAAATTTTTTCAACAATTTAAAGTTCATTCGGTGTCTCTATCTCATCTTCCATCTACCAAAACAAACAAAAAAATCAAAATAAAATCAAAAGTTGAAGAATAGAACATGAAATAGACATAAAAGAAAGAAGAGAAGAGAAGAGAGGCGGAAGAAAGAGACATAAAATCAAAGTAAAATCGGAAGTTTGAGTCATTGAGACTCTTTTAGTCTTCACTGAAGAGAAGAGAGGTGCAAGAGAGGCGGAAAAATCTAAGTGAGTGAGGGGGTGTGTGAAAAATTAATAAGCATAACCCTAAAATTTTAGTGTGTATTTATATAGGTACATATAATTTCGGATATCGGATCGGATCGGATCGGATTAAAATCATACTAATCCGAATCCAATCCGAAAATCTGAAATTTCATAAAACACAATCCGTATCCAATCCGAAAATCCGAAATTTAAAATCCGAAAATCCGAAATAGAGTGGATCGGATCGGATTTCAGATATCCGATCCAAATGCATAGCCCTACCTACAGCCCAAGCGCTATATCGCTGCGGCGTGCAGCCCGATCCAACATATCACTGCGGCGTGCATCTCGATCCATATACATATATATATATATATATATATATATATATATATATATATTACTGCGACATGCAGCCCTATCCATAAATATGTAATCCTCACAACCAGGTCCTCGGCCTCTCTTAGTCACTAACCTCACAATCAGACCCTCGGTCTATCTCAGTCATCAACCTCACATTCAGACCCTCGGTCCATCTCAGAGATCAACCTCACATTCACTCAGACCATTAGTGAAACAGGGAACTTAGCCCAAGCATTTTTCACATTTTAAGAAATAAAGTGATAAAACCAGATTTTTAACAATAGACAGGTAAAACATGACTAAGGATATGCTTTCAAAACAAATAGAGTGAGGAAAAAAATAGTAAAAATTCCCCTAAGGGTCTCAACAGGTCGGCACAAGGCCCCCAACATGGCATACGACCCAAATTATAATATATATCTCTAAAATGTGGAATATCATAAGATTTCAAATCAAATACACGACTTAACAGTCGTACAGGACAGACCAAGTCACGATTCCCAATGGTGCACGACTCCACGCTCGTCATCTAGCATGTGCGTCACCTCAAAGTAGCACAACGATGCGAAATCTGGGGTTTAAAACCCTCAGGACAGTATTTATAATCATTACTTACCTCGATCCGGTCCAAACTCTAGCCCGCAATGCCTTTTCGCTCACGAATCGACCTCCGAATGCTCCAAATCTAGCCACAATGAGTACATAACTATTACAATATGCTAAAGGAACAAAGCCCACTTGAAAATATCCAATTTACGTTAAAAATCCCGAAATTGCTCAAACCCGGCCCCCAGGCCCACATCTCGGAATCCGATAAAAGTTACATCAATAGAATCCTCATCCTTTCACGAGTCTATACATACCAAGAACATCAAAATCGGATCTCAATTGCCCCTTCAAATTCCCAATTTACACTCTCCAAATTACAAGCCCTAGTTCTTCAATACTAGGCTTATTTTCCATGATTAATTAGGTAGAATTCAAACAAGAATCAAGTATTGAGTTAAAAAATATTACCTCCAGGTGTTATCTCTTGAATCCCTCTTCAAATTCGCTCAAAAAGCTTCAAAATCGCGTCAATATGGTGAACTTAGGCCAAAACTCGCGAAAATGGCCTTTTAAACATTCTGCCTAGCAATCAGAAGTTCTTCTTCGCGAATGTGGTCAAAGCCTCGCGTTGGCAAAGCACAAAAAATCCATTGACCAATATGCTCCTACGCGAACGCGACCGCATCATCACGAACGCGATGCCTCAGCCTCACCAACCATCGCGAACGCGGTCAGGCATCTCACGAATGCGACATGGGCTCGGAGGTCGGGTTTGGCCAATTTCGGGACTTGTGTTGTAATATTATATCTTTCGAGTGGGCTTTGTTCCCTTAGCATATTTTGATGGTTTTTGTACTAATTTCGGTTATATTTGGAGCATCCGGAGGCCGATTCGAGGGGCAAAGGCATCGCGAGCTAGAGATTTGGACTAGAAAGAGGTGAGTAATGATTGTAAATGTTGTCCTGAGGGTATGAAACCCCGGATTTCACATCGTTGTGCTATATTGAGGTGACACACATGCTAGATGACGAGCGTGAGGTCGTGCACCATTGGGGATTGTGACTTAGTCCATCCTGAATGACTATTTTACCGCGTATTTGACTGAAAAATGTTTGTTATCATCATGTTTTGGACTGAAAGCCATATTTGGGCCTTGTGCCAACTATTTGGACCCTTAGGGGATTTTTACTGATATTTCCTCACTATTTTGACTTTATGCTTGTACCCAATCATGCTATATTCTATTATTTTCATAATTCAGCCATGTTTACTCTGTTTTAACATATGAAATGATATTCTAAATGATAATTTGATCTGAGCATCATGTTTTACTGTTGCCCGAGTGGCTTGTGAGATTCTGACTGAGTAAGGCCGAGGGCCTGTGTTTTGAGGATATACTGATTCATGATTTTGAGGCCGAGGGCCTGAGATTGTACGCCACGAGGTGGCTTGTTGATATGAGGCCGAGAGCCTATTGATTATACCACGAGATGACTTGATATTGCGCTTGGGACGTAAGGGGCCCATCCCGGAGTCTGCACACCCCCAGTGAGTGCGTGTATCCATTGTGATATGAGATATAGCCCGAGGGGTTGGTGTTGTTCCATGATGTTGCCCGAGGGGCGGATTCTGTTGACATTGTGCCCGAGGGGCTGATTCTTACGTGTTTATCTGATCTAGCTGCTTCTCATTTAATTGTTTGATTGTTAAAAAGGTGTTTTAAAGAAACTTATTTTGAACTAAGTGTTTTTACATCTTTTCACTGTCTCATTGCTTTTACTGGTTTTATACTGCTTCTTTATAACATGTTTGTTGATACCCAATTTTTCCTTATATATTTTTAATATGCAAAATAACTTCAAAATAGCATATAAATGCATATATAAGCATATCCAAGTGTTCTATTATTTTTTCATAATTTTAAAAGGTTTTTAAATCGATTTATTTCCCTCTTTTTATCCGTAAAATCTCAATAATTATTTCCAAAATTATTATTTTTGATGATTCATTTATTGAATTTTTATATTTATGCCAAAATATGGCTAAGGTAATTTTTACAATTTTATTTAGTATTTTTTTTAAAAACTAAATTGCATATAATTGCAATATTAGCTCTTTTAAGGTTTAATCAGGTTTCACATTTATAAAATAGGATACTGTATTTTTAAATTGTTAATTATATATTATAAATCATTTTAGTGCCTTCAATTTGTTTTCATCAATTTATTTACTATTGTTTTATAAATAAAAAAGGAAAAGCGGTTATTTAAATTTTAGCCCAAATTGGTCTTCAATTTGACCCCAAATCAAACCCAATATCCCCAGCCCAATTTAAATTTAAACATGACCCACCCCTAAGCAAATTAAACCATCCAAACCCAGATTCCCCACCTAACAATTTTAATCCATGACGTTGATCATTCAGGTCAACGGCCACCATTACCCCTTGCCATAATTAATCCCAAACGACCCTCTACCATAACTCACTTTACACCAAACGCCGCCCTTGAATCCCTTTCCTCTCAATTCTCTCTACATCCTCATATGAATCCTAGCTGCCGCCACCCAATTTCACCCTAATCCACCTTAATCCCCACCTAATCCATGGCCGATTGAGATATATACCGGCCTCCTACATATTCTGGTGGCCCGTTTGTGCGATTTCATGGCCAGACCTCGAGGAAATCTGGTCCAGTCCTTACTCAACTTCCATTCATGGCCTTTCTCCGGGCATCCCTGGTCTTTCTCCGGCCAGCCATGGCCGTTCAAGTCAGATCCTTGACTTTTCTAGTTAGATAGGTAACTTTCAAGGTCTTTCTCACATTTTCTAGGTTCTCTGAAACCCTATCTTTAAGGACTTTTGATTTACTTTCAGATCTATTCTAGATCTGTGCTTATTACGAACTTCCTAAGTGTTTTCTTGAAGGTTCTTCGATTTTCTTTCAAAATGTCTCTTCATTTTTTTCAACAATTAGGGTTTCTCTTAACTTCTTTTAAAGATCTCTTCTCTGATTTTTAATGTTGTTTATGGTTTTACTATGTTCAAACGACTTGATTATGCTTTCCTTTTACTTGATTCAGCATGTTGAAAACCCTAGATCCTTTTTGGTCTTATCTGAGTTCTGAAACTGTTCTTGTTTGTTTGAATGTCTACTTGTTCGATTAAGCTCTTTGTTTCTAACTCTCTCTTTCCTTGTTTAACTTATCTTATTCTGAGTTCTTATCATTTCTTAAACTCGACTATTGTCGAAGCCCTAATTTCTTAAAAGAGTTTTCCTCACTTATTACTATAAGTCTGAAGGTCTTTACTTGTTTCTGACTCTCTTACCTGTTACTATGTTCTTCTTCACTATTGATTCTATATGACTACTTGACCTACTTGACTACTGTTCTTCGAATAGGTCTCTTCTACTACTGAATCGTATTTTGCCCCTACTGCTACTGTATGTTTGTGTTGCTTCTTTTTGTCAACATGTTTGACCCTGCATGCCTATTCATTCCTTGCTATTTATATGTTGAGGTGCAGAATCATGAGCCTTTCTAGATTGATTCTGACTCCCTCAATGTTGCAACTGATTGCAAAGGGTTCCCTTATAAACCCTAATTTTTTACTCATTTGTTTAAATTAATCGATTCCTTTCCTTTACTGTGATGTTTGATCTTACTGAATATTTTCCCAAAATTAAGCATATTTTTTGTACTTAGACTCAGTCATTTACTTCATTCTTTTACTGCCCCCCTTATATGGAAAGAATCAATCTGTCTCAATCTGATTTCTTTCCTTAATTAACCATGTTAGTATCCGTTAAGCTGTGATTCCTTAATTAAAGGGGATCACTTGTGCTGATTGATTCTGATTATGATTATTTCCATGTTTGTGTTAAGACTTTACTTATTACCTTATTCTCCACTCGTTTTCAAAACTATAAATACCCTACCCTCTCTTCTTTCAAAGACACGAACAATTTGAGTTTAGAACACACACTTACACTCAAAAACTCTCTCTTTCTTTACTGCTACTTGTTTTGCAGTTTTGTCTAGCTGAATGAAGGCCAAGGCTAGACTATGGAATATTTTTTTCTTTACCTTTTTGCACTTTGTTTCTCTATTGGTATGTACTAGTTAATTTTCAAGCCTCAACAACAACATGATTTCTTTAGTTGCCTCAGTTTCTTATTCTTGTCTACTTCTGTTCATGTTTTTTGCATTCAAGTTACATTATTAGCATGCTGTAATGTGTTCCCTTCCCCTTTTAGATTAATGCTTCCCTATGTGTGTACTCTATCAGTCACTTGTTGTATACTTGCTACCTTATGAACCCCAAACTCTCATATCCCCTCTATGTGTTTGTGTTCCTTTAGCTGGTTTGTGGCCATGCCAGCATTAGCTATTGCTTTGCATGACCAAACCAGGCCCCTACTGGGGTCATACAATGTATCCCCAAAATCCCTTGCCCCTTTTGTATGACTACTGATTCTGTTAGTTGCTTTCAAAAGTGACTGTCAGTCCAGCTTTCAAACAAATAAACCTCTTTTTTCAAACTATGTTCTGCACTTCCACTATATTCCTAGAATCTAGGTTCTACCCCTCTTGTGTGAGCCTTGCCTTAGGACCCTTGAGCTCCCTCTGAACTTAGACACATAAGGGCTGGCCCTTCCACACTGCACTCATCTCTGTCTGGCTATGCAAACCTGGGTGTAAGCACTGCCCGGGATCCCATGAGGTCCTTAGGGAACTTTGATACACCCAGGTATGAAGAAGGCTTTGAAAATCTGGCACTAAAGTAGTTCATTACATAACTTAGAGAGGAAGTCAAGATCAGGCTTTCCTTTGGTTGTAATTTCCTATTTCTGCACTTCTTTTGTAATTGAATCATTTGGGCTGTAATAATTTGTAAACAATTATGGGGTGATTAGTGAAAGGGTAGGTAGTTGCATGTGGGGTAAATTGGGTAGATATCATGCCCATAAGGTCTTCTCTAGTTTAAAATAAATTTTGCATGTTTTACTTCCACACTTAGATACCATGCCTATAGGATCTGAATGACTATAATTAGATATCATGTTTATAAAGTTAAAAATCAGCTTTGTAATTAGTTATCATGTCTATAGGGTTAAAACCAATTAAAGTTCATTACAGCATGTATCTAGATTCGCTTCCCTTAGAAATCATGCTTATAAGTCCAAAGTCAGCTTTTAATAATTAGATGCCATGCCTATGTCACGACCCAAACCGAAGGGCCGCAACAGGCACCCGGTACCTTACTCAACCGAGTACCAACGCAACATATCTTTCTTATCATATTATCATGAGTAAATGAGCTAGAAAACCCGTCATGAGATAACAAGAATAAAACATAAGGGAATACTCAACATATGAAGACCCAACATGATATACAAACTTATATATGTGACATACGGGCCTATAAGGCCGACATGACCATTAGTAAACTCGAAACATAGGCCGACAAGGCCATACAAGTATCCATACACCTGATATTTGTCTACAAGCCTCTATGAGTACATAAAATCATAAAGGTCGGGACAGGGCCCCGCCATACCAATCAATACATATCCAAAGCATACTGACCAAATAGGCAACTCCGGAGCAAGTGGAGTGCACCAACACCTTCGCTGAGCTGATAGCCTACTAGGAGGACTGTCAACCTATCAATCGGGACCTGCGGGCATGAAATGCAGCGTCCCCAGGCAAAAGGGACGTCAGTACGAATAAAGTACCGAGTATGTTAGGCAGGAAAGCATAAACAAGAACAGTAATGTAAAGAGAGAGATAGAGGAGATACAACCTGTAACATCTGAGTGCCTCTGGGGGTTACTGATATGAAATGCATAATACATATATATACATAAACTTTTTAAAACATTCGCCTCTGTGGGCATCATCATCATCATCATATCGTACCCGGCCTCAAAGAGGACTCGGTAAAAGCGTACCCGACCATCATAAGGTTCGGTAGAATCATACCCGGCCACGTGGAGCTCGGTAAACCAACTGATCAGTGGTTGCACAATAGGTGCCGTACCCGGCCGACTATAGCGCGGCTCGGTAGAGTAAAATAGATACATATATATAATGCATGCTCAACTCATGGAATCACCTTCTAAACCTTTTGGAGTGACTTAAGAGCACTATGGACATCCATACCCTCAATATGAACCTTAGTAGGATTCAAGGATCATACACACTTGCTTAGAATAATTTTATAAGGAAAGAACAACATGGACAACCTTAGTTGCTAGGAGTAGATCCGTTATGAAGTAGCGTATTCATTTCACTTTAGATCATGCCAAAAGAAAGAAGAAAGTGCCTTAACATACCTTAAACCCGTTGAGTCCCTAATCCCTTCCAATCAACTCTTCAAACAAGTCAACTCAATCTATCATAGTATAAGGAGATTCAAAATCAGTGCTGAGCAAAGGCTAAGTCTATAACTTAAGCTAGTAGCTCGTTTACGTAAATTTGGGCAGCATCTCCCTTGTAACAAGGGCCTCCTCCAATACCATATACCAACAACAATTACCAGAGCAATCCATCAATACATAATTATCAATATCAAGACACCATATAACAACAACAAGTCACAACTACATTACGACGAGCGGCAAGCTCCGATTGGAATCCGTATACCCCTTATCAATCCTTATAGACTTCTTACTTCAACATAAAAGTATCATTAACATGATAATGAAGTCATTAATCAATGATTCCAGCCTTAAACCATATATTTATAACAACGAAAATAATCCACAACTTCAACTATCCTCAATTAGCAACTTTATTCACTAGTTCATGTCTAGCCCATCCATTTAACTTAATCAACATCAAGATAACCTTAGGCACAAGCAAGATCACAATATACATACCTTATACAGTAACTTCAAGTCAAAATCCAAGTTATATTCAGTTTACAACAACCCTTAATAGCAATACAACACCATAGAAGTGACTTAAGCTAATCCAAGTATTATCTTGTAGTTTATCATCCTAACAACTTAACCAACATACAAGCAAGATTAAGCACAATTAGTAGGCTGTTATACTCACCTTAGACAGCAGCAACAACTTGGAATTTCATCCAAATACAGCCCACAACAATCCTCAATGACAACACAACCTCAAAGAGGTGTTGTTCTTCACTAGAACTAAGTTTTGATGTTGAAATATGGTGTAATCACTTTGGAATCACTTCAAACCCTTGTGGTATATGTTTAGGAGGGTTAGGAGAAGTTTGGAGACGAATTGTAGTTGAAAAATGAGCAAAAATAGGCGTCCAAATCATTTATAAATTGAAGTAGGTCAACCACCGCCTAAGTGGGTCCCACAGGGAGCTGCTTGCGCGGTCTCGCGAAAACGTGAATATCTCTCTACTCCGATGTCGTATTGACAAACGGTTTAATGAGTTAGAAACTAGACTCGTAGACCTTAAATTTGGTAGCTATAACACCCCATGATTCCAAGTATATTTGGAGAAATTCTCAGATACATTTGACCTAAATTTCAGCAAATTTATGAATGTAACTTGTGATGACCTTTGCCAACTCTTGTTCCACAACTTGCTTGCCTTCAAAATGTAGAAAATGAATATCATACGACTAAAATAACTCATAGAATAACCTCCTTATCATGTTAATAACCCTAGTCTCACCCCAAAGTACATGTTATAACATTCGAAACTTGTCGACTTTCGACGAAACTTATTTTCTTCAATTGGTTTAGCTTCTAAGATTTCCAACCCTCTTGGTACTCGTTATTCATGATCTTAAATATTTGTAACCTCCAAGGTAACATGATTAACTTACTTTATTTTCTTCCAAATATAATCTTATTTCCGAGCTTACTTCAATGACTTACGACGTACTCTCATGTATGAAAACTTGGGGTGTAACATCATTCCCCCCTTTGGAACATTCGTCCTCGAATGTTGACTGATGTGCTTATCAGTTTCATAAAATATGGCTCTTACGAATACTTTAGTGCTCATATTTCCATCTAAGCAACTGTTTTGTGAATAAATCCAAACGCTTGGGCATTCCCCCTTTTAGGCCTCTTTGTCACAGCATGACATGTGGTTGGAATTCTTCCAACATCGTAACATTTGATACCTTATGTCATGCAGTATGTACGACTGTGTCCTTGTATGAGCGCCTAGCAACTCGTCTTCTCTTTTTCCTCCATCTTTTAGCTAATCTCTAAGCCTAACTTTATGAACATATACAGAATTATGACAAGCTGTCCCTCTAGGCATCTATAGGTGTACTGATGTCTTTCGCTTGGTACTTTATCGAACTTAAAACTATTTCTATCTCTTGTTTCATAGCCTTGTATATCTATCCTTATGGATTTACTACATCTAGGTTGGTTATACTATACCATAAAACTTACTTCGGTTTATTATTATCGAGGTTTGCTACCTAACTCCAGGTTACTCTCTCGCTGCTTATCCTATATGTATAAATCTAAGTCCTTTAGTGCTTCCTCATTATTATTCATCTAAGAATAACAAACAAATCTCATCTCGTACTTTGGAACTTGTACCCATCTATTGTTTATTCACCTTAATGTTGATCTATAATCTATCACTGATAACTTGCAACCTCTTACGTAATACACTGTCACTAGGGCTCACATCTTATCGGGGAACATATGAAGTGATTTTCCTGATCCACCTAGGGATAATACTATACTTCAATAACCGTATTTCATTGCATCCCAACGTGATTCATCTTATGGGGGTATTCTAATCCCGTGCAATTAATGAAATCCCTTTCTCGTTAAATCGTTACTCAATCAAAGGCCTAAGTATCATCCTCTTATCTATCACAATTAGACCCTTATTCTACTGCCAGGGCAGCATTCCATCTCTTCTAAAGGCACCTAGTCTCAGACTCCTCTGTGTTCATTCAGGCTGTACCGAGCTTTTTATTACATATGGAAATCATCAGCTCCCTTGTTTTGATGGGTTTAATCCCGAGGACATACATATTCTCGTCACCTTCTCACTCACCTTTTCATATCCTTACTCCTATCTACCTAAAACCTTGTTGCTCTACAATACTTTACCTTAGGACCTACACCGATCTATTTATACTACTCGCAACCTTCCTTTAACTTGCTAGCACCATAAATTTCCTTTCGTGCCTTCTCAGTTGTCCTTAAATGTAAGCAATTACTTTTGCTGGTCGTTCTATCACTTGTTGCATGAATACTTGGCTTGTCATTTTGCCCACGAATACTATAATTTCCTGTACCTCATATGATCTCAAACATCACCTTTGATGGCTTTTTTACCATTCATTAGCCATGATAGGTGCCACTTTCTTATGGAGTGTATACAATATTGTAGTGAGACTGTTGTTACAGGATCATTTACTCTTTAGCTCACTATGCTTAGGTGGAAACCTTCTTCCTTATTTCCTCAGCTAGTCTTTCATTGTAGTACTTAGGGAGACCTTCTGGCTCTTGTAAAGTTGCGAGCTTGATATATCGTACACCCGAAGGTAATTTTCGTTATTCTTACTCGCCTATAATAATCCTTAGTTACATAAATTTATGCCTTTGTGCTCGTAGGGTTACTTCTAAGCTCAAATTTTTATTGTCTCCTTAGTGGCACTCTCTCTTATTTTTATAAACCTTAAAAATGGTACCTTTAACTGCCTCAACTCCTATCTGAATTTTTTTCAAATGATTGTGATCTCGTATCTGCTAGATTGAATTCACTATGCTGAGATTCACTACATTTATCTTGCATGATCTATTGATTTATCTATGACCTCTTGTCTAGCCATAACTGGGCTCTTCCTGAATCAACTACTAATTACTCGTTGGTCCATTCTCATATATATATATATATTCTGCATAATCCCTCTTGGGATATATCCTTTGTCTTAACTTATCTCTCGCCACTAGCTCCTGATGTATCAAGTGTCCATTCACACTTATTTATTAATAATATCCTGGCCGGAAACTTTTACTGCCTCTCTCCGGTGTCGTGCTTGTATAAGGTTCTAGAGTCGCAACATATCTGCAGGAACTGAATAAATGCAACATCATCCCTTTCTCCTTTTTACCACATTCTTTCTTTACCATTCCATAGTTAACTGAACCGCTTAACTCCGACTTAATATCATATCACACCATATTCCCCCCTTTAGGGGAGTACTAAGATTTAGTACTACGACGATCTACCTATAGTTGTTTTACCTTTTCATATTTGGCGTCTTTTCACATTATCAATGAACCTTAATCACCTTATGGTAACCTTCTGTACCAGAGATAACTAAATTTCTTACGCACGAAAGTGACACCTACGGTAACTGGCACACTTAGTCCCTTAAGATTAACTCTGCTCAGAGTGCTTGCTTTAGGTAAGCGACTTCCTAAATGGCCTTTAAAGGTTATTCGTCTGTTGTCTATTCTATTATTGTTGGAGCACGATCTTTGAAATTCTCACGATGTCGACCATTATCAAATCCTCCGGTCCCTAATTCATGTTCGGTTTTATCTTGTTCACCAGCCCATACTGATTTTTATTACTCTGGGGTCTAACCTTTCCTCCTGGTAATCACGTTGAAGTCACCAACTCATTTCTCGAAATAAGAATATGACTTTATGGCTTATACTCTTTTATTGCCTTAAGGCTTGTCACCTCTTGTATTTTCCTTCACTTGACTATAGACTCTGTCATCGTGTCATATTTTGATTTACTGTTATTACCCATATATCACATCTTACTCATGATGCTTCATTTATTTTCTTCTTATTCTCCGGATAATATTTCTTTTGTCTATCACTTTATTCTGAAAACTTCAACAAAAAGTTCTTTCCCTATAAGCTCCCCTAGCTTCATCTCACTGGCTCTTGGGAATGCCTAACATTCTTTTTTTACTCGGGGCTAGAGTCATACTAAGGTAAATATTTGTCCCTTCTAGGATCCCACTGCCTATCTTCTGAAATTTCTGAATATTCCAGTATTCGTATCTGATTGTACTACTCTAGAGTTCACCATCTGGGTGTCTTAGAAGGAGATCTATTACCACATTTGCACCATCTTTCGGAAACGTTAGTTAATGATAACAACCTATCCACAATTTTTGGGTTACTCTAACTCCAACTGGATCCTGATATCCCATCTTTCTCTTAAATAATATCTGTTAGCTCCCATAGAACATAACTGAGATGGGTGTGGCCAATTGTACTTACCTCTGTCATTGATGAAGGTACCAAAATGCTTATATTTCTCTGCCTGATTTGAAAATATTGATAATCTTCATTATCTGGGTGCCTTGTACCCCTCTTCACCTTACTTCTTTTACTTGTTGAAACTTGTATCTAGCTTCTGAATCCCTCATAGATTTTCACCATATTCGTGAATAGATATCCTTGCCTTAAGGCTCCTTATTAAGAAGCATACACATCTTAGTACACACACGATCTGTTGAAGACCTCATATTTACTCATCATAAGTATGATGTGAAATCGAGTTCCTCTGACTCAACTCTTTCACATCCACATGTAATCTCTTACCAACTATCTTTGTGGAAGTAGGTATCGTTGTATTATGACTAAAGTCGAATTTAGGAGTTTGAATTCTTACAACTGAGCTCTACTGCACGATCTAGAGTAAGAAGAAAGAGTGACAGACCTAAATGCCCTGTAGCCTCCTGCTTATAAGTGTGGTGCACAACACACCCATAAACAAGACTCTACTAGACACGGCTTGTAGACTCCCTAGGACAGAACTGCTCTGATACCACTTCTGTCACGACCCAAACCGAAGGGCCGCGACGGGCACCCGGTGCCTTACTCAACCGAGTACCAACGTAACATATCTTTCTTATCATGTTATCATGAGTAAATGAGCTAGAAAACTCGTCCTGAGATAACAAGAATAAAACATAAGGGAATAGTCAACATATGAAGACCCAACATGATATACAAACTAATATATGTGACATACGGGCCTATAAGGCCGACATGACCATTAGTAAACTCGAAACATAGGCCGACAAGGCCATACAAGTATCCATACACCTGATATTTGCCTACAAGCCTCTAAGAGTACATAAAATCATAAAGGTCGGGACAGGGCCCCGCCATACCAATCAATATATATCCAAAGCATACTGACCAAATAGGCAACTCCAAAGCAAGTGGAGTGCACCAACACCTTCGCTGAGCTGATAGCCTACTAGGAGGACTATCAAGCTATCAATCGGGACCTGTGGGCATGAAACGCAGCGTCCCCAGGCAAAAGGGACGTCAGTACGAATAAAGTACCGAGTATGTTAGGCAGAAAAGCATAAACAAGAACAATAATGTAAAGAGAGAGATAGAGGAGATACAACCTGTAACATCTGAGTGCCTTTGGGGGTTACTGATATGAATGCATAATACATATATATGCATAAACTTTTTAAAACATTCGCCTCTGTGGGCATCATCATCATCATATCGTACCCGGCCTCAAAGAGGACTCGGTAAAAGCATACCCGACCATCATAAGGTTCGGTAGAATTGTACCCGGCCACGTGGAGCTCGGTAAACCAACTAATCAGTGGTTGCACAATAGGTGCCGTACCCGGCCGACTATAGCGCGGCTCGGTAGAGTAAAATAGATACATATATATAATGCATGCTCAACTCATGGAATCACCTTCTAAACCTTTTGGAGTGACTTAAGAGCACTATGGACATCCATACCCTCAATATGAACCTTAGTAGGATTCAAGGATCATACACACTTGCTTAGAATAATTTTATAAGGAAAGAACAACATGGACAACCTTAGTTGCTAGGAGTAGATCCGTTATGAAGTAGCGTATTCATTTCACTTTAGATCATGCCAAAAGAAAGAAGAAAGTGCCTTAACATACCTTAAACCCGTTGAGTCCCTAATCCCTTCCAATCAACTCTTCAAACAAGTCAACTCAATCTATCATAGTATAAGGAGATTCAAAATCAGTGCTGAGCAAAGGCTAAGTCTATAACTTAAGCTAGTAGCTTGTTTACGTAAATTTGGGCAGCATCTCCCTTGTAACAAGGGCCTCCTCCAATACCATATACCAACAACAATTACCAGAGCAATCCATCAATACATAATTATCAATATCAAGACACCATATAACAACAACAAGTCACAACTACATTACGACGAGCGGCAAGCTCCGATTGGAATCCGTATACCCCTTATCAATCCTTATAGACTTCTTACTTCAACATAAAAGTATCATTAACATGATAATGAAGTCATTAATCAATGATTCCAGCCTTAAACCATATATTTATAACAACAAAAATAATCCACAACTTCAACTATCCTCAATTAGCAACTTTATTCACTAGTTCATGTCTAGCCCATCCATTTAACTTAATCAACATCAAGATAACCTTAGGCACAAGCAAGATCACAATATACATACCTTATACAGTAACTTCAAGTCAAAATCCAAGTTATATTCAGTTTACAACAACCCTTAATAGCAATACAACACCATAGAAGTGACTTAAGCTAATCCAAGTATTATCTTGTAGTTTATCATCCTAACAACTTAACCAACATACAAGAAAGATTAAGCACAATTAGTAGGCTGTTATACTCACCTTAGAAAATAGCAACAACTTGGAATTTCATCCAAATACAGCCCACAACAATCCTCAATGACAACACAACCTCAAAGAAGTGTTGTTCTTCACTAGAACTAAGTTTTGATGTTGAAATATGGTGTAATCACTTTGGAATCACTTCAAACCCTTGTGGTATATGTTTAGGAGGGTTAGGAGAAGTTTGGAGACGAACTGTAGTTGAAAAATGAGCAAAAATAGGCGTCCAAATCGTTTATAAATTGAAGTAGGTCAACCACCGCCTAAGTGGGTCCCACTGGGAGCTGCTTGCGCGGTCTCGCGAAAATGTGAATATTTCTATACTCCGATGTCGTATTGACGAACGGTTTAATGAGTTAGAAACTAGACTCGTAGAACTTCAATTTGGTAGGTATAACACCCCATGATTCCAAGTATATTTGGAGAAATGCTCAGATACATTTGACCTAAATTTCAGCAAATTTATGAATATAACTTGTGATGACCTTTGCCAACTCTTGTTCCACAACTTGCTTGCCTTCAAAATGTAGAAAATGAATATCATACGACTAAAATAACTCATAGAATAACCTACTTATCATGTTAATAACCCTGGTCTCACCCCAAAGTACATGTTATAACATTCGAAACTTGTCGACTTTCGACGAAACTTATTTTCTTCAATTGGTTTAGCTTCTAAGATTTCCAACCCTCTTGGTACTCGTTATTCATGATCTTAAATATTTGTAACCTCCAAGGTAACATGATTAACATACTTTATTTTCTTCCAAATATAATCTCATTTCCGAGCTTACATCAATAACTTACGACGTACTCTCACGTATGAAAACTTGGGGTGTAACAACCTATAGGATTTAAAATCATCTGTAATAGAGATCATGCCTATGAGGTCTAAAACTAGTTTAGTTAAAAATCAATTTGACTCATGCGTGTCTGAATCAGATTAAATAACTTACTCTTTTTGTGTTAATCCATATCATTAGAAAACATGCCTATAGGATCCAAATCACTTGTCTAAAATTAATCACTACTTTACTGCATCAATATAGATATCATGCTCATAGGACATCACTGTTACGCCTAGGCAAGCCTTAGGTAACTACTTAAATAAAATTGGAACTGCCTTTGTTAATTACCAACTGCTACAACTAGCAGGCAAGCCTGATTCAGACCACTTTTCTGAGTTATATGATGAATCTTGTTCTGACTCAAACTCTGCTTTAGGATTTTATAATTAAGACCTTAAGTGTGTTTAAGTCATGCTATTTATGTGCTTTATTTGCAAAGGTATACATGAGCCTTATAACTACTTACATGTTTCCCTATAAATGTAGTCCTGCGTGTTTTTTTTGTATGTCGCCTAGCCTTTTGCCTTTAAACCTAAGAGTCAGCCTAAAATCCTCCCTTTTAGAAATAGTAGTCCTAAAAATTCCTCCGGGACTGATAGGAAAGGGACGAGTAATAGCATGCAATAGAGGTCGAGACCAATTCGTGCTTTAATACCTTAATGGGGTGGGAAGGGTAGATATGGATATGATGGCCGGTGCGCTAATACCACGTGTATCCCTTCTTCTGAGGAGTGTCATACCGGGTATTGCATTGAGGTGATCCATATTATAAACAAACCTAGGACCCCCTTTATTCTTTTTACAAACATGTTTAGCTTATAACTCTTTCAAACCTTGCCTTTCAATAATTGTTTTCAAATGCTTGTGTGTGTTTAACTTAAATCCCCTCTTACTTGAGCCTTACTTGATTACTTGCTAATTTGCACAAATTCACAAAAGAACTATCTGGCTGGGAACCACACTAGTGGATCCTGAGGGGTGCCTAACACCTTCCCCTTGGGATAATTTCAAGCCCTTACCCAATCTATGGTTATCGAACATAGTTGTAAATGAACTCTGTAGGTGTCCTAATGTGCCTCTAACCATTAGGTGGTGACTCTTCAAAATACCCAATTCCCAAAGAGTAAAATAAATCATTACAACCCATAAATGTCGAAACCCAGAAACTCCTCTCCGTTTGGAAGGGGGAAAAAAGGGGGCGCGATAGCATGACGACTTTGCTGGGGATACCTAGGTTCTTACCATAACAGATTTAGCTTATGTGGGATTTATAATTTATTAAGTTGCTTTACATGACCGCTTCCAGGTACCTTCCTTTCCTGTTCCTTTATTTGCTCAAAATTGCTATATCATGAGCCTCCCTTCCCAGTCTCCTTCATTAGCTTCATTTAATTATGTTTTGAATTTTTGTGAACTGTGCTAACCTATTTCCTTTGTATTTATTTTTCTTATCCTTTCTCTTTTGCTTATTTTATCGCATTATTTAATACTGCCTTTATATGCTTTCACCATGTAAATTACTTGACCATATGTTGTCACTTTTGCATAAGCATGTTTTCAACTCATGTTCCACTCATGCCAAATATCAACATAGCAATGCTTGATGAGTGGTTGCGCTCTTCCTATTTATTACCCTTTAAATTCGGTACGGCTTATTTGCGGTAAAACTAGTCGATCAGCGATGCAGACCAAACTCTCATCCGCAAATATCTGGGAAATCTACCATCCCTCCTGGAGATCCAACCCAACAACATGATCATAGAAGCTGCCACACTGTTCTGGGATTGTGAAAGGGCCGGTTCCACTTTGGGGACATTGAGATGATGCCCTTTCTAGAGAAGATAGGAGGACTGGCCGGTCTAGTATGGGAAACTCCGAGCTTGTTAATTCCTGAGAATCGCAAAGGCAGGGGTTTCCTCAAAATGATGGGTCTGAAGAAGAACACAGAATTGACATGCCTGAAGGAATCATACATCCCTTTTGACTATTTATATGAAAGGTACGGTCACAACAAATCCTACCATACCTACCCTAACGAGTTTGCCATCACATCCTTGGGGCACATCCATCGAATGGTTTACGTCTTCATGTTTTATTTCTTGGGGATGATCGTGTTTCCGATGAAGAAAGGGAGAATCCATACTAGACTGGCTATGGTAACTAAGACCTTAATGGAAGGGATCAGTGGGCAGCCATTTAGCATCATGCCCATGATCATTGCAGAAATATACCGAGCCTTGGAGAAGTGTCAACGAGGAGCAAAACACTTTGAATGTTGCAATTTATTACTTCAACTCTGGCTCATGGAACATCTCCAAAAGGGCAAATACCGACAAGAGATTCAGCGAAGGGACTGGGATGACCACATCGCTTTCCACCATCCAAAGCGAATGAATTACATCCCCGACATGTTCGCTCAGCCAGAGAATGCCAAAGGATGGGTTGAGCTATTTGATAATCTGACTGAAGAACGGGTTCAATGGATGTTCAAGTGGTTTTCGACCGAGGAGTTCATCGCCCGATCCAGGGATGCACCTTTCCTAATACTAATTGGTCTAAGAGGAACCTACCCTTACGTCCCTCTCTGAGTTATGAGGAAAGCTGGTAGGACGCAAATTATACCCAGGGTCGACAAGATGAGTCATTTCCGAGCCAACTTCCAAAATGATGATAGTCCCTACAAGTTCCAAGCTCAGCATATATGGCACTACAAGATCATAATGGGGAGAGATACCATCGAACCAGACAAGTATCATGCTGGTTGTGCTCCTTTCTATTCAGGATGGCTGGAAGACAATCATGAAAGCCTGGGTCAGCTAGGGTTTGTTCGAGGACACATGATTATAGATGAAAAAACCGAGGCACATGTCAAGTACAACCAGCTGCGCAAAAGGATCCGTGAGTACGAAAGTGAACATCACAAAATACAAGAGTCTAGAATTAGGCCAAAAGGGTTGGAGAGAAGGGTTGGCCAAAATAGTAGAAACGGCAAATGCCCAAGGGCAAGAAACCAGCTGACATAGTGGAATTGGAGAGAAAATTTCTCAAAAGGGTTGAAGATTGTCAAGAGGCTGAAAGGACCGAAGGCGGACACCTAGCTAGAGCATACCTGTTGCTGGGACATCGCGAGTTGGGGAAGCTGTTCGATGGAGCCAAGGATGCTGAATCTGGGGAAGGTCCTTGTGCGACCAAGTAGATAGAGGTTTATCTTTTCACTTTATAAATGTAATAAGGCCAATGGCTGTTAGTGACTTTTATTTCCTATTTATTTAGTGCCAAATTGGGATTCGTCTTATTTTCTATCAATAAAATGAGGCATTTAGCATTCTAAGTTCTCCAAATCAACTTGTCGCTAGGCCTACCTCGGGCACAAAGAGATTCCCAAGTTAGGACACGATTTACATTCCCGCGCTATGTGTTTAAACATTGCAATACTTTTTATGATCCTCACTAACTTGGTTACCTTTATTTTTTTACTTTTTGTTTTATTATTCCCCTCCCCAAAGGTTAGTTCGTGCACTCTAGCGTCATCATCCTATTCCACGAGATCCAGGGGCCATCCACCCACTCCTCCTCTTAGTCCTGTTAAAAACAAGAACAAAATCAAGATGGAAGATTTGAATAATGTCAGGAAGGAGAATCCAACTGAACAGGTAGAGGCCACTAATGGCCATGGTACTTAGGTTCCTAAGGAGAATGTATCCCAACTTGAATAGAAGCTGCTGAAATTCCAAGAAGAGTTCGATCAGGTTCGGAATCTAGCAAGTCTATCATTTTCCCTTAGCACCCCAGATATCAATTTCCCCAACACTCAAAACCCTACATCTCCTCAAAACATCCCAAAGCAACAGAATCATCCTACTCCTCACCATCACACTGTTCCACCAAAAACCTAATGCAACACTTGACATATCCCAAACAACATTCCACTACTCATCCCAGAACCTCAAAATTCCACAAATGATCATTTCCACACCCATACACCAGGACACCATAACACTCCTATCTACGTGGAGACCATGACACACTCCACCCAACCTATCTCAAGCACACCCGAGTCTGATGAAAAGGATCTGCTTATCAGGAACCTGGCTGAGGAACTTAAGAAATTGACTAGCCGGATTCAGGGCGTTTAAGGAAGTAAAGGAATCGTGGGGCTAAACTGTGAGGATCTTTGCATACAGCCTGATGTCGAACTGCCCGACAGGTACAAACCTCATAAGTTCGAAATGTTTGATGGTATGGGTGATCTAAGGGTCCATCTAAGGACATACTGCGACAAACTGGTTGGAGTAGGGAAAAACGAGAGAATCCGCATGAAGCTATTCATGAGAAGTTTGAAAGGAGATGCGTTGTCCTGGTACATCATCCAAGATCCAAAGAAGTGGTCAAGCTGAGTAGGCCTGACATCCGATTTTATGGACAGGTTTAGGTTTAACATAGAGAATGCGCCAGATGTGTTCTATATACAAAATCTTAAGAAGAAGCTCACAAAGACGTTTCGCGAGTATGCCACTCGCTGGAGGTCCAAAGCTGGTATGGTCAGACCTGCCTTAGATGAGGAACAGATGAACAAGTTCTTTGACCGGGCTTAGGACTCGTAGTATTATGAACGGCTGATGATGGTTGAGAACCACAAATTCTCTGACATTATTGTTTACCGTGAAAATGGTAACAACAATTAAATTTGTAAATAGGATTCTAAAAATACGTGATCTATTCCCGAGCTAGTTGTTAGGGCAGTTGATGCTAATAATTTTAAGTAATGATTAAATGCAGGCTAAAACGAGGTGGTAGTCAAACCGAGGGGCTTGTTGTTTGGATGTAGGGTTGATCGATGAGGACCTCGGGATCCAGGTTCGGGTCGAGCTCGAGCTATTAGGGTCAGTCGGGAATGGGATAACAATTGAGGATAATATTAAGCAAGGCTCTTTACGACCAATATTGAGAAATATAGTGAAGAACAAGTAAGATGACGATAGATATTAATGCGGTCTCGGGCCAGTGAGAACGAGCAAGCTAGAATGAAAAGAGAGAGAGATATATTATCGCACTTGTGGAGAAAATGGAGCAACATCCATCCCTTACAAGGTAGGGTGAGTCCCCTTTATATAGGAGGGGGGACTCGGCTACAAGTATATGGAGATTAATTTACAAAGTATGGAGATGGGATGGCTTGACGTGATGCCTCAGCATAGGCTCTGGATAGGCAGGCCCTATCAGGCTTAGCTGTGTACCTTGGGAGCTCCCCCTTTGTCCTGGCTTCGATCTCCATTTTTTCTGAGACGAGCTTCAACAAGCCCTGATGTTGGGAACTTGGTCTTGGCCTACCATCCTTGGGGTCCCGAGGCAGGCTTCTGAAATGACTTAACAACGAGAAATCAAGTCTTCTAATTTTTTCGCATACAGAGAGTCTCGGTGTTTCCCATAACGAAGTGATGGGAAATGATTCTGACACTTGACTCCTCGAGCTTTTTTCGGCGATGCAATGTCGATGATGCGACTCCTGGCATGAGATTTATGGTAATCGAACATCCACGGGCTCATGCTTTTCGACCTCATTCATTGCATTTCTGATTCTCGCTTCCCAAGGTAAAGGTACTGTCGTCGGTTCGATTTTTCATGGATGCATTGACTGCACCCGTCGGTCAATCTTCCAAAGCCTAGATGACCGCGTCGTAACCCCCTATAAATGGGGGGTTCCTTTGCTTTGCTTTTCCTATCCTAGTGCCTCCGTTGGCTTGCTTGCCTATTTCTTCTTATCATCTTCTTTCACCCTTGAACATCATGCTAGGGGCTTATGACCTTAAGGCCGTTTGGAGTAGTTTCCCTAGACTGTGTCATAGCCTTCTTCTAGGGTTTCCCTTCATCGAGCATAACTATGCTGTCCCGCTACTATTGTGGCCGTTAACATGTTCACTGTGGCTGCCGTTGTTGGCCCTAGGTGATGATGGACGGGGAGTCAGTTTCTCTCTCATGCAGACAACTGTTCAGATTATGCACCGCTGCTCACTCTCCTACTCGAACCTGGTGTGGCACTTCATCCCTAGGGTTTTTTCATTCCCAAGGGATAAAGTGGAACTACCGGCCGTTGAGGCTGGGGACCGCCGAATCTTCAACTTTTGGCTTCAGCAGGCCATGTCTCTTTTCTCTGCCTCCTCTGCGTCCCCTCCTTTTCCTATTCTTCATCTTCTCCGGTGGGAATCCCTCGAGGGATTGAGTTGGGAATCTATGGGGGTGGAGGTTGAAGGAATCACCCTCGAGGAAACGTGCTCGAGGGAGCGATGCTCGAGGATGATGATATAGGAGATGGATCTTTGAGGGTGGACCGGGCGCCCTGGTTTCATCACATGTACATCCTTCCGCTCCTCCGCTTTAGGTGTAGACTCCTGTAGGCTTTTGTAATTGTATGAATGTCCCCTCGAGGGCTGTTTTACATGGATCTTTTATGAATATGAATACACTCCATTGACTTCAACTTTTGATCTTTTCTTTGTTTCTGTATGATCGCATATATGTGGGGTGGCTTCGGCTTCTTCGCAAGACCTCTCTATTATTAGATAGTCGCTTTTCTGCTTTGCACAGGGTACTTCATCTCTTCAAGTGCAAAAAGTGTTGGTGCATGCCCTTGCTCTGACCTTTTAGTTTTACCATAGTCATGGAAACCACTTCGGGGCTGGTCCGGTAGGGAACGGGGGGTGTTGCTCCTGGCGCTCAAGAATCAAGGGAGTTTTCTCTGAAGACGGCATCATTGATAAGAGAGGAACACCTGGAGATTGTGAGGAGATACTACGGGTAGAGCGAGGGGGTAATAATGCAGGTGCTTTTCCCAGATGAGGGTATTATAGACTCCACTGATGGATTCTTGAGCGTATACCTATATCCTTTTGCATTTGGCCCCCCTGATAGGGTTGTGCTTGATTTTTTCTTGAAGTATCGGGTTACTCTGGCATAGATTCATCCATCGTTTTGACGAATGGTGTTGATGATGAGGTTCTTCGGGGAGAAGGCTTGGCTCGAATTCATGCTTAATCACCTCATTAGGCTATACCGACCCTTTCATCATCGAGGCTTGCTAACTCTAAGGTGTCGTTCATCCACGCCCTTTATTGTCGATGACAAAGAAGACGGGGACCAAGAGTGGGCCAGTTGGTTTATCCGGGTCCGAACGGCTGACATTATCCAGCGGGGCTTTTGCTATTTCCCGAAGGGTGGAACCATGCACGTGAGTGGGGCATCTGGCGCTTTTTTAAATTTTGCCTATAGCGAAAATTAGTTGAGTAATAATGTTGTCTCCTTTGTTGCAGCAACTTCGTGGATGTCGGACGAAGTCCTTGACCTGCCCGACTGGGTTTGGAAGTTGGTGACCCATTCAACTTGCGACGAGCGCAGGTGGCGAACTATATTTTGTACCAGATGGGGAGTGAAATACCAAGGTATGTGCATATGTTGCCTTTGCCTTGGCCTTCATATATTCGAGGTAATATTTTCCTCTTTCATTTGTACTGGATTCACCGTTTTCAGATATCGGGTGGTTCCTTGGGATGAGGCAGTGCACTCTCGAAGAGAGGAAGGAGTCATCGGCCTACGAGCCGAGGGACGATGGCGATAAGGGGGATCGGCACCCGCAGTGTGATGGAGCTTTTAGTGGCATTGGGCGGGCTCGTATTTTTTAGGAGAAGGCATCCTCCAAGCCTGATGTTCCTGGAGTATCAGATACCTCCGAGTGAATATGACCTGCCCGAGGTTGGTTCTCTTGGGGCCGGAGAGGCAGGATCAACGGGAGTGTGTTCTGACTTAGAAAAAGTCTGTCGGCTTCTCTTTGAGGTGAGTTTAGGCACGTTTTTCCTGTATGTCGCGCCCTCCTCCCTTTATTGAGTTTTCCTTATGTAGGCCTCTGATATGATTATGTCTGAGCTGCTTTATCAAGGGGCCAGGTTCCAGAAAATCCTGAACGAGGGCGAGTCCCTTAGGCTCCTTAGCGAGGAGAAGGAGGCTGAGTTGGTGCGTTGGCGATATGACGCGTATCGGAGCTCAAACTATGAGAGCTATTTGATGGAGAAAGTAACTTCCTATAGTACGCGCTTCGCTCCTCTCTATCCTTAAGGCTAACCCCTTTTGTTATATCAGCTACAGAAAAAGGTGGAGGCCTTGGAGTACCTCAAAGGCGACGTCAACCGCGTCAGAGTTGCTTGGGGGGAGCTAAGGGCTCAAGTGCAAGCTCGAGCTTTGGAGGAGATAAGTGCCACGACCAAGGTCCCTACCTTCAAGGCCCAGCTCCTCTTGACTCGTGATAATGCCAAAGTTCAAGCGGACATGATTGGGAAACTCGAATCCGATCTCTCAAAGGCCAGAGCTGAGATAATTGATGCCCGGGCTAAAGCGATGCTAAGCCGGACCAAGGCTAATCGGGATATGGCAATTCGTATGAAGGATTCTACTGATGCCCAAGCTGACCTGAAGCAAGCCCTCGACCGGAAGAAGAGGATCAAGGAATATGTTTGTTGTAGATCTCGAAGAGAGGTACTCGAGGAGGTCGGTGCGAGGGGCTTCGTTCTCTCGGAGGAGTTGGCTCGGGCAAGGGAGGACAAGCGTGAAGCTTGGTCACTTCTCGCTGATGTCGTGCAGAGAGAATTTGACAAGCTGTAGCCCTTTAGTGCGCAGTGCAGATTTCGCCGTTTTGTCGCTTTGTTTTTGATATATGTAGAGCATGCCTGTAGATAGAGGATGCGCCCTTTTCGCGCGTGTAATATATATGAAGATATTTGAAGTTTTATTTCTTCTGTACCTCTTTTCTGTTATTGCTTTCGACCAGGCAGGCTGGTGTTTGGCGGGATCCCCGTAGGCTCAGAACTGATCGGACAGACCCGGGGGCTCTTAAATGCGATCCTTGGCATGAGTAGGTGCCGGTGCCTCCGCGCTTGGCCCGACTGTTTAGGTTTAGTCTCCGAGTCGGGTTTCGACTCGAGCCTTCTTGCCCTTGAATCTTTTATGCCCATGCGGGCAGGTAGTAATTATTCTTATTTCTTGCCCTTGGGCATTTGCCGTTTCTACTATTTTGGGTCCAATCTCCGAGTCACATTGCGACTCGAGCTTCAATTGTCCCTCAAGCTCTTTCCTGCCTGCATGGGCGGATGATGATGGCTTTTTGTGCTTTAGGTCAAAGTGACCTTACAGGCACGCGGCCCGGAGACTCGCTCGGCTGGCGATGGTGGCATTTACATCGTGCCCTTAGGCATACTGCAATTTAGCTATTTTGAGCCCAGTATCCAAACCGCGTTGCGACTTGAGCTTTAATTGACCCTTAAGTACCTTTGGTTTTTAGATTGGCCATAGTGCCTCTTATGCTGCTTTGGTCATTGAGACCTTTCAATATGTGGCCCGGAGGCTTGCATAGTTAACTATTTTGGATACGGTTTCCGAATTGGGTTACGATTCGAGCTCATTTTAATCCTCAAGTTGTCAATTTTTTAGTTGGCGACAATGGCTCTTACGCTGTTTGGTCATAGAGACCTTTTAATATGTGGCCTGGAGGCTTGCTTAGCTGGCGACAATGGCTCTTACACTGTTTTTGCCCATTGTCTTTTTTGTAGGCTTTGTTTTCCGCTTGTTAAGGTCTTTTGAAATATTTTTACCTGACCCGTCGTCAATTCTGGAAGAACCTCGATTTTAAGTCATTGTCGGTGATGTTTTAAGCACCTCGGAAGGTTAATATCTCGTAGGTCGAGTAGATCATCGCTTTTGTGATTTGGAGCCAACATGGTCAGAGCTCATTTTTGCCTGTTGAGGGAAGCTTGTTTTAACCGGTTCTTTCCGAAGTATATTCAAAGTAGTGGCTTGTGATTTTAGCGATAGTCGGGCATCCATGAGTTGCGTTTATTTTGGCTGTATCAGCCATTTTGACCGTAGTCATGTGTATTTGGCCGTAGCCATTTTTGATCCCGAGTGATAGTTTAGGCGTCTACACCGAGGGTATGCCCTTTAGGGATTCTTACAAATGCGACATATAGCCTAAACTTCGTGATTTTCATGCTTGTTAAGGTCTTACAGTTTCATGCCTGTTGAGGTCTTACAGTTTGTCATGCCTGTTGAGGTCTTACAATTTGTGTAATGTAGAATAGATCTGGTTACGCCGAGGCTCCCCGCTAGGGGTCTTACAGTTTTGCATTTTCCAGTGTATGGAGATTAATGGCAGTCTCCGAGTCATTGAGTTTGTTTAAGCTTTAAGACCATTTCTCGTGAGCTCAAAGTTTCCCTATGGGGGCTTCATGAGCCTGGATTTTCGACCCTGGGGTCATGCGGGTGTTGAATTGCTGATGCTAAGTCTCCGAGTATCTCGGGACGCATTCGGTGGAGAGGCTTTTGCCGCGAGTATGCTGAAATTGCCTTTTCCGAAGTATGAAATGCCGAAAAAGTACTCTTTATTGCCTGGCGTAAATATATGCTGTAAATATATGTTGTCTCATTGTTGTGAGCTCGGCTCGCGGGGGTGCGACTCCTCCGATCATTTGATCCGTTTACACGATTCCCTGTTGAAACTCAGCCTGTCGTTTCTTGGCCCTTCCGAGGGGATGGTGTCCCTAAGAGAAGGTCATCGCACGTTGTCTGATTGTAGAAGAAAGGCCTGCGATCCCGTCGGATCCTCCTCTGGGTGTATGCCGCTCTACTAATAATCTTACTGGCGGGACCCTCTTTGGGTTGGAAGCCCGATCCAGGGATGAGAGCACAACGGGCCCCGCTAAGGCCTTGGATCTCCGAGTGGAGTTAGAACTTCCGAATTCTCCGGCTGATTGCCTGTATATAGGTTAGTGAAAAAATAACGAAGGAGTGAAGTAGTTCTTCCTCATCGCGGGATGTGTAAGTAACATCTCGAGGTTCGGTATATTTCTGCTGTTTCGAGGTGTGAGCCCTAATACAGCCTTCTACTGTATTCAATCAGGCTTGGCTGAAGATGTGGTTCTGCTTACCCTTTGATGCCTTTGAGGGTAGAGGCATTGATGCTGGCGATGCGTTATATGGTGAGGAATTTTCTCTCGTCGCGTGTTGCCCTTTGCCGCCTTATTTTAATCCCGCCCTTTGCATGGGATTTTATCTTTTCGGTGAAGCGGGGTTGATTCCATCTCCGGGCGGTGTGTCGGTGGCCATTTGAATAGGACACCTACGCCTTCCCTGATGGTGTGGAGCTCGGCGTCTCAGCCCGAGCTCGTGGAGATCGTCATTTGGAATCTGTCGAGGAATCTGTTGGGGATTCGAGATGCGAAAGTGATTCGATCTGTTGGTCCGGACCGCTCAATTGACTTTGGTCCGACATTGTTGGTGTGCTTGATCGAATCTCCTGAACCCATGAACATACATTTTATTGAAAATGGATTAAACGAGGGGGAGGGTTACCAATGTGTCAGTATAAGACCGCGGCGAGGTCTCGGTGACCTTTTCTCTGGATGTAAGGGTGCCCTCTAGAATATTTCCCTGGACTCATTTTTCCTTGGCGACAGAGATTTTCACTTTCCATTTCATGAGTTCTTGGGGGGTGTCGCCGCTCCTTCATTGTCGTGATAATACGTTGCGGCTTGTTTGCTTTATTCTTCCCGGTTGCTTTCCTCCCTTAGGACTGGGTTCGAGTATGATTGCTCGATGATATTTGGTGGTGATTTTTATTGAGTAGCACGGTTGTCGTCCTTCTGAGATGGTGGTCGTCTTTGACCCCATGGTCGCGCGCGTTCTGCAGCTCCCGCATCGGGTTGTGGTTCTTTTGAAGGGGTCTTGGTCGAATAGGCTTGAGTCATTTGGCATTCCTGGTTTCCCTTATGGTGATCACGATATTTGTTATAGCAATGCTAAAATCGTATTCTGCTGGGCGGGGTTCCCCTGCCGGCCGTGCCTTGTAGAATCTGGTTCCACTGGAGATTCCTCGAGGATGTTGTCTTCGGGCTATTTCCCTATTGTTGCAAGGTAGGTTGCATCTTGTGCCGTTCCTCCCATACATGGCGCATGGATGGTACCTCCACCTGTTTGGCATTAGTTTCTTTGTCGGGAGTCTGCTTGGATATACCCAGCCCGAGGAGGTTCCCAGGCAGTTGTCCACGGCCCTGCTCCGTGGCTGGTGTCGGGTGTGGGTATCTGACCAGATATCGGCTGGGTATCTGATCAAGCTTTGTTTGAAATGTCCTGGAGTCGTCGGGCATGTTTCGTTTAACCTTCGGGCGAAGGCCCGGGTTGTCCAGTCGTCCGAAATCGGGAGCGATCCAAGGTCCTATCGCACCTAGGGAGTTTCGACGTTCCGAATTTCCGTGAAGCGAGTTCCGGGATCGCTTCCTCGGGAGACGATTGCTGTATGAACTTCCACGAACCTGACTCGATCCTTTCGAAGAGATCCCCAAGCATCCTTACTGCGGTGAGGTCTGTTACCGATCTGTTGTGGCTTGATCTCTCGGGTACTCGCTCGGCGTAGGGAGATGTTTCCGATGCTACTGCGTCGGGAGTCTCCGGGTGACTTTGCAACTGAGCAATAGCCAACTGTTGTGCCTGCAACATTTCAAAAATAACATGAAGACTAACTTCCTATTCTTCCCAGGCCAGGGTGTTTTGAGCTTCCTGTTGGTCGATATGCAGTATGCTACCATCGGTGCATGAGGCTTCGTCGACCTATTGCACGCCTTGCAAGACTGAGTCCGCTTGATTCGATCTAGATGCATTATCAGGGTCTTACGGCGTCGCGCCAACTGCTGGAATAGCCACACAATTTTTGTCATGATTTTCGGGGCAGTCGTTCTCGACTTTGCTTACCGAGTTGGACATTTTAACCTAAAATCAAAGGATCTTGGACAAGAAAAAGTGTGAAAGATAATGTGTATTTGTGCAATGAAACCATCAAGAAAATAATCACTATTATTTTTAGCCCAACGGTGGGTACCAAACTGTTTGTCGTGAAAATGGTAACAACAATTTAATTTGTAAATGGGATTCTAAAAATATGTGATCTATTCCCGAGCTAGTTGTTAGGGCAGTTGATGCTAATAATTTTAAGTTTAACGATGAAATGCAAGCGAAAACGAGGTGGTAGTCAAACCGAGGGGCCTGTTTCCCGAATGCAGGGCTGATCGATGGGGACCTCGGGGTCCAGGTTTGGGGTTGAGCTCGAGCTATTGGGGTTTGCCAGGAATGGGATAACAATTGAGGATACGATTAAGAAAGGGTATTTATGACCAATATTGAGCAATATAGTGAAGAACAAGTAAGATGACGATAGATATTAAAGTGGCATCGGGCCAGTGAGAACGAGCAAGCTAGAAAGAAAAGAGAGAGAGAGATATTATTGTACTTGTGGAGAAAATGGAGCAACATACGTCCCTTACAAGGTAGGGTGAGTCCCCTTTATATAGGAAGGGGGACTTAGCTCTGGATCGGCCGGCCCTGTCAGGCTTAGCCATGTACCTTGGGAGCTCTCCCCTTTGTCCTGGCTTCAATCTTTGTTTTTCTGAGTCGGGCTTCGACAAGCTCCGAGGTTGGGAACTTGGTCTTTGCCTCCCGTCCTCGGGGTCCCGAGGCATGCTTCCGAAATGAGTTGACAGCGAGAAATAAAGTCTTCTGATTTTGCCGTGTACAATTATCAAACTAGGTGAAGGAATTGAAGAGGGTATCAAAAGCGGTATGGTTACAAATTTTGAGGCCTTAGAAGCTACAAATAAGGCCTTACAATCCGGGGGTGTGTCCAAGAAGAGGGACGTAGGGGCCGTGATGGTTGCACAAAGGACCAAATCTCCCCTCAAATACCAAACTTACCCCACACCTCCACTCATATATCAGCCAACCCCAAATTACCAAGCACCTTCACCCTCATACCAAGCTCCACCACCAACTTATCAATCACCTCCACCTCCTACATATCAACCTACCTCACCCAGATACTCCCAACCCGCACATGTCTACCAAACCTATAATGCTCGACCCTCCCACTATCAATCACCTCCTGCACGCTAAAACTTCCCTAGACCCCGACCTAATTTTGATCGCAGACCTCCAAAACAATATACAACCATTGTTGAACCTATTGACCAGTTGTATGAGAGACTCAAAGCCACTGGTTATGTCACCCCCATCCCTGCTGCAACCTCTGAGAACCCTTCTCAGTGGGTTAACCCAAACAAATCATGTGCATACCACTCCGGCATGAAAGGGAACACCATCGATGAATGCCGCTCCTTGAAGGACAAGATACAGTCCTTAACTGATAACAAGATTGTCGTGGCAAAGGAACTCGCTCCAAATGTCCGCAACAACCCTCTACCAGACCACAAGGGTGGGGGTATCCACATGATTGAAATAGAAGATGATTGCATCCCGAGGGATCAATCGGGTTGATCACAGAAGGTGATGACCCAAAGAAGCCAATAATTACCCTCAATCCAATCATAGTCCAGATTCAACCGTCTAAGGGCGCTGAGGTGAATCTATCTGTGCCACTTGAGTTTGAAGCAATATCATCCACAAAGACACCAGCATCGATTGAGGATGAATTCATGTCTCCAGCAAATGCACCCGCACCATTCGATGTTGTAGTTTTCCCACCCAAAGCACATGCTCCGTTTGGGGTGAGGATATCCATACCGATCCCAGTGGCAATGTAGACCATGACACTATTCCATACAAAGGCTGTACCCTGGGACTATATGGCCGAAGCGAGAAGGAAAGGGAAGGTCATGTTTGAAGAAACTATTGCAGCACAGGGTATAACAAGAACTGGTAGAGTCTATACCCCTGAACATCTAGTTGAGTCAAGCAAGCAGGCTTCCAACTGGCCAACCATCATTGAGACAAGTCTAGACGACCTTTGGAGGAAAATATAGGCCAAGGAGTATTCGGTCATCGACCAGTTAAACAAAACGCCAGCACAAATCTCCATCCTCTTATTGCTGCAAAACTCTGAGGCACATAAGAATGCTCTGTTAAAGGTGCTAAGTGAAGCATATGTACGAAGCAACATCACTGGCGGGGAAAAGGTTAACATGGTAGGACAAATGCTGGAAAGCCATAAAATCACCTTTCATGAGGACGAGCTGCCACCTGAAGGGTTAGGGCACAACAAGGCACTGCACATCACCGTGCAATGCGAAGACTATTTCATCACCAGAATCCTGACGATGGAGGTTCCAGTCTCAACATTTGTACGCCGATAACACTGAAGAAGTTGGTAAAGGACTACACGAGATAAAAGATGGAGCTATCAATGTGAAAGCCTTCGATGGTTCTTAGAGGTCCACCATTAGTGAGATTGTTCTATGTTTGCAAATGGGACCAACATGGTTTGATGTCGATTTCCAGGTAATAGACGTGCCAGTATCTTACAACCTGCTGTTGGGACGGCCATGGATTCATGCCGCTGGGGCCGTAGCATCAACGCTACATCAGGCAGCAAAATTCGAATGGAATCACCAGAAAGTGATCATTCACGGTGACGGTAGCAACCCTATATACAGTCGCCAGACCATTCCGGCAATCGAGGGAAGAAGGAAGATGGGTGAAGAGACATACCAACACATTTAACGGGCCAATGCTATCAATAAAGACAAGTGGTGGGATAACAAAATCGAGAGCATACTGAATTGGAGTGGGTATGAACCCGACAAAGGGCTCGGCAAGAACCTCCAGGGAATCTCTAAGCCCATAAAACTCAAAAAGCATGGCACTACTTTCGGTCTGGGATATGATTACACCTGGGAAGAATTCAACAATTGGTCACCACCATGGAGTGGTCCTTACTATCCACTGGAGAAGCCAATACCGCATCTGGAGCAGACTTTCCAATAGGCTGACATTATTTATGGATAAGACGAAGAAGCACTTGCAGCGGTGAAGAACCTGTTCCTAGAAGACAATGACATGGATTGTTGTGTTATTTTCAAGGAGGAGGGGGAGGAAGGCCCTTCCATAAAGGCTATGAGTAGAGGGTCACACCTCAACAATTGTACCATCAGGACAACCAGAGCCTGACGAGCCTCGGGGTAGCAAGGCTAAAACAAGCGTTATCCATTGTTTTTACTAAGTGATTTTCTTTTCACATTTTAATTCCCGCAATAAGATATTCAATGTTCAAAATAGTTATGCAATTTATTAGAGCATTTTGACTTTCTTATAAATCAATACTCATTATCGTTTTCTCTCATTACTTTACTTATACAGCATTACTATTAGTTATCTTGATGAACCAATGACTGTGATATACAATGAGACAACACAACAAATGGACATTGATTCAGAGGAAAATGACATACCAAATGAGATTGTCAAAGAAGTTGAGAACTTTGAGAACATACCTAAGTCCAACCTGGATGAGACCTAAATTGTCAACCTGGGAGATTCAGAAAACATCAAGGAAACACGAATTAGCATTCACCTATAGCCATCAGAGAAGAAATAATACATAGAATTTCTAAAGGAGTATGAGGACATATTTCCCTGATCGTATGATGACATGATTGGTCTGAGTACGTCTATTATGGCTCACAAACTGCCAACTAATCTAATGTGTCCACCGGTAAAGTAAAACCTCAGAAATTTCAAGCCTGATATGAGCTTGAAAATCAAGGAAGAAGTCACCAAGCAGATCAACGCTAAGGTCCTTAGGGTAGTAGAACACCTAACATGGTTCACCGAGTTTTGATAGAAGAAGCCGTCATACTTGCAGAGATGGACGGGGAAGTCTGGCCAAAGACGATCAATTCAGATGCAGTCAAGCATTACAATGTGTAATCTTTATGCTTTCCTTATATGATGTAAATTGAACTACGCCTGACTTGATTCCCGTTTAAGAGGGGATACGTAGGCAACCTTATGTGTTCAAATTTTTATTTCCCCCCGCAATTGGAAACTAGGGCATAATTTTGAGGAGGACCCTCAAAATTTCGAAGTAATTTCAGTCAATCGTCGCAAGCAACAGTCAGAAGCGTCAACCCACTAAACTAGGGTAGAATTTTGAGGAGCACCCCCAAAATTCCATAGTAAGAGAGGTCGCAATGTCCCGAACCACGTCACAGTCGTCGGTTCATCTAAAAACCCTTTTAATTATACACTTATGTCATACTTTTACAAAAATCATTGCATGTTTATTATCGAAACTGCTTTGTTTAGCAACGCTACCCCAATGATACATACAATATCATCAGATCAAAGCCGAGCAGGCCAAGTAAAGCCAGCGGGGATATGGACTAACCTTCCCCCTTACAAAACTCACAATTTTTCTTTGGATGCAAGTACTAGGATTGCAAAATCATTAAAACATACTGTATGCCCATGAGTATGACTCTCCGAATCATTGCAATTGCCAATATTTTCTATCAGCTCACACAAGTAATGCTTCGTAGTCACAATGTTCCCAGTAATCACAACGCCGCAATCTGCTATCAGCTAAGAAAACTCTATTGACATTTGTTATTTTATTTCTGCATAAGGCTACCTTTCTGCCTTCCAAGACTAAACACTGTCTCCATCTGCATTTCTACATAAGGCTACCTTTCTGCCTTCCGAGACTAAACGCTGTCTCCATCTGCATTTCTGCATAAGGCTACCTTTCTGCATTTCGAGACTAAACGCTGTCTCTATCTACATTTTTGCATAAGGCTACCTTTCTGCCTTCCAAGACTAAACGCTGTCTCTATCTGCATTTCTGCATAAGGCTACCTTTCTGCCTTCCAAGACTAAACGTTGTCTCCATCTGTATCCTACATAAGGCTACCATTCTGCCTTTCGAGGTTAAGCTCTACCTTTCTCTGCATTTGTATCTTGCATAAGGCCATCATTTTGCCCTCCGAGGCTAAGCTCTGCCTCCCGTCTTCTTAGAAACTAAGCACTACCCCAAGCACTATTTATTTTGCTTTTCTTACGGACTAAGCATTGCCCTTCAAACCGCAAGACTAAGCTCTGTCTTGTCCGCATCATGCTACTGCATCCTTCATGGGCTGAAATATCGCCAACTCATCTGAAAGCGTCATCGTTCGGAGGCACCATCTTCATAGCCCGAGTAAACCATGTCATGGCATGAGGATCCTTTTCAATCTTTTTCATATCATTATTTGAAGTCAACGTCTTCATAGCCCGAGAACACCATGTCATGGCCTGAGGATCCCTTTCAATCTTTTGCATATTATTATTCCAAGGCATCATGGTTCAGAGGCACCATCCTCATAGCCCGAGAGCATCATTTCATGGCATGCGAATCCTTTATCATACGCTTCATGGCCCAGGACGTCATCCCAACCGTCCAAAGACAACATTCATGGTCCGACGAGAATTTGCATCATGTTTAAATTTATGCACAGAATACGCTTGTATTGTTTCATTGCAGGTGAACTGGCGAGAAACGACCATCCCAGTAGGAGCAATCCCGCCCTAGTTCCTGCAACAATATCAAACCTTAACCATTCCCACAAGCCGTCCACTCACCTAGCCCTGGATCTTGCGTTCGTTCTTGAAAAAGTCTCCATCGGCATAACCCGCCAACGGATCCTGAACTACTTATGGCCTGATTCCTATAAAACCAAGGATATGTAGGCAGCTCAGAATCCATGGTAAGGCCTAAACCACTTCAAACCATTTCGCTAGGTCAAAATTGGCCATCACATCTTTACCCGATAACTCTTTCATCCTTCCCGGGTAAAGAGGGACAACTGTTGATACCCAATTTTTTCCTATATATTTTTAATATGAAAAATAACTTCAAAATAGCATATAAATGCATATCCAAATGTTCTATTATTTTTCCATAATTTTTAAAGATTTTTAAATCGATTTATTTCCCTTTTTTTATTCGTAAAATCTCAACAATTATTTCCATTATTATTTTTGATGATTCATTTATTGGATTTTTATATTTTTGCCAAAATATAGCTAAGGTATTTTTTACATATTTTACAATTTTATTTAGTATTTTTTTTAAAATAATTGCATATAATTGCAATATTAGCCATTTTAAGGTTTAATCAAGTTTCACATTTATAAAATGGGATCCTGTATTTTTAAATCATTAATTATATGTTATAAATTATTTTAGTGCCTTCAATTTGTTTTCAGAAATTTATTTACTATTTTTTTATAAATTAAAAAGGGAAAAGTGGCTATTTAAATTTTAGCCCAAATTGGTCTTCAATTTGACCCCAAATCAAACCCAATTTCCCCAGCCCAATCTCAATTTAAACCCGACCCCTAACCCAATTAAACCAACCCAACCCGGATTCCCCACCTAACCATTTTAATCCAGGCCGTTTATCATTCAGATCAACAACCACCATTACCCCTTACCATAATTAATCCCAAACGACCCTCTACCCTAAATTACTTTTAATAAGCACATAGATCTGTGCTTATTACGAACTTCTTAAGTGTTTTCTTGAAGGTTCTTTGATTTTCTTTCAAAATGACTCTTCATTTTTTTTTCAACAATTAGGGTTTCTCTCAAATTCTTTTAAAAATCTCTTCTCTAATTTTTAATGTTGTTTATGGTTTTACTATGTTCAAACGACTTGCTTATGCTTTCCTTTTACTTGATTCAGCATGTTGAAAACCCTAGATCCTTTTTGGTCTTATTCAAGTTTTGAAACTATTCTTGTTTGTTTGAATGTCTACTTGTTCGATTAAGCTCTTTGTTTCTGACTCTCTTTTCCTTGTTTGACTTATTAGATTCTGAGTTCTTATCATCTTTTAAACTCGAATACTGTCGAAGCCCTAATTTCTTAAAAGAGTTTTCCTCGCTTATTACTATAAGTTTGAAGGTCTTTACTTGTTTCTGACTCTCTTACCTGTTACTATGTTCTTCTTCACTTTTGATTCTATGTGACTACTTGACCTGCTTGACTACTGTAATTCGAATAAGTCTCTTCTACTACTGAATCCTAGCTTACTCCTACTGCTACTGTATGTTTGTGTTGCTTCTTTTTGTCAACATGTTTGACCCTGCATGCTTGTTCATTCCTTGCTATTTATATGTTGAGGTGTAGAATCATGGGCCTTTCTAGATTGATTTTGACTCCCTCAATGTTGTGACTGATTGCAAACGGCTCCCTTATAAACCCTAATTTTTTACTCATTTGTTTAAATTAATCGATTCCTTTCCTTTACTGTGATGTTTGATCTTACTGAATACTTTTCCAAAATTAAGCAGATTTTTTGTACATAGACTCAGTCATTTACTTCATTCTTTTGCTGCCCCCTTATATGACAAGAATCAATCTGTCTCAAACTGATTTCTTTCCTTAATTAACCATGTTAGTATCTATTAAGCTGTGATTCCTTAATTAAAGGTAATCACTTGTGCTGATTGATTCTGATTATGATTATTTCCATGTTTGTGTTAAGGCTTTACTTATTACCTTATTCTCCACTCGTTTTCAAAACTATAAATACCCTAACCTATCTTCTTTCAAAGACACGAACAATTTGAGTTCAAAACACACACTTACACTTAAAAACTCTCTCTTTCTTTACTGCTGCTTGTTCTGCTGCTTTGTCTAGCCAGCTAAAAGCCAAGGCTAGATTGTGGAATCTTGCTTGCTTTACCTTTTTGCACTTTGTTTCTCTACTGGTATGTCCTATTTTATTTTCAAGCCTCAACAACAACATGCTTTACTTAGTTGCCTCAGTTTATTATTCTTGTCTACTTCTGCTCATATTTTTTGCATTTAAGTCACATTATTAGCATGCTGTAATGTGTTCCCTGCTCCTTTTATATTAATGCTGCCCTATGTGTGTACTCTGTCAGTCGTTTGTTGTATACTTGCTACGTTATGAACCCCAAACTCCTATATCCCCTCTATGTGTTTGTTTTCCTTTGGCTGGTTTGTGGCCATGCCAGCATCAGCTATTGCTCTGCATGACCAAACCAGGCCCTTGCTGGGGTCATACAATGTATCCCCTAAATCCCTTTCCCCTTTTGTATGACTACTGATTCTTTTAGTTGCTTTCAAAAATGACTGTCAATCCAGCTTTCAAAAAAATAAACCTCTTTTTTCAAACTATATTCTACACTTCCACTATATTCCTAGAATCTAGGTTCTGCCCCTCTTGTGTGAGCCTTGCCTTGGGACCCTTGATCTCCCTATGAACTTGGACACATAAGGGCTGGCCCTTACACACTGCACTTATCTCTGTCTGGCTATGCAAATCTGGGTGTAATCACTGCTCGGGATCCCATGAGGTCCTTAGGGAACTTTGATACACCTAGGTATGAGGAAGGCTTTGAAATTCTGGCACTGAAGTGATTCATTACATAACTTAGAGAGGAAGTCACATTCAGGCTTTCCTTTGGTTTTAATTTCCTATTTCTGCACTTCTTTTGTAATTCAATCATTTGGGCTGTAATAATTTGTAAACAATTATGGGGTGATTAGTGAAAAAGGGTGGGTAGTTGCATGTGGGGTAAATTAGGTAGATATCATGCCTATAGGGTCTGCTATAAATTATGCATGTTTTACTTCCACAAGTAGATATCATGCCTATAGGATCTAAATGGCTATAAATAGATATCATGCCTATAGGGTTAAAAATCAACTTTGTAATTAAATATAATGTCTATAGGGTTAAAACCAATTGAAGTTGATTACAACATGTATCCAGATTTCGCTTCCCTTAGAAATCATGCCTATAAGTCCAAAGTCAGATTTTAATAATTTCATGTCATGCCTATAGGATTTAAAATCATCTGTAATGAGATCATGCCTATAAGGTATAAAACCATTTTAGTTAAAAATCATCTTGACCCGTGCCTGTCTGAATCAGATTTAATAACCTATTCTTTTCGTGTTAATCCATATCATTAGAAAGCATGCCTATAGGATCCAAATCGCCTGTTTAAAATTAATCACTGCTTTACTGCATCAATATAGATTTCATGCTCATAGGACATCGTTGTTACGCCTAGGCAAGCCGTAGGTAACTACTTAAATAAAACTGGAACTGCCTTTGTTAATTACCAACTGCTACAACCAGTAGGCAGGCCTGATTCAGACCTCTTCTCTAAGTTATATGATGAATCTGGTTCTGACTCAAACTCTGCTTTAGGATTTTATAATTCAGACCTTAAGTGTGTTTAAGTCGTGCTATTTATGTGCTTTTTTTGCGGAGGTATACATGAGCCTTATAACTTCTTACATGTTTCCCTCTAAATGCAGTCCTACGTGTTTTTTTTATATGTCGCCAAGCCTTTTACCTTTAAACCTAAGAGTCAGCCTAAAATCCTCCCACTTAGAAATAGTAGTCCTAAAAATTCCTTCGGAACTGATAGGAAAGAGACGGGTAATATCATGAAATAGAGGTCGAGACCAATCCACGCTTTAATACCTTAACGGGGTGGGAAAGGTAGATATGGATATGATGACCGGTGCGCTAATACCACGTGTATCCCCTCTTCTGAGGAGTGTCATATCGGATATTGCATTGAGGTGATCCATATTATAAACAAACCTATGACCCCCTTTATTCTTTTTATTAACATATTTAGCTTATAACTCTTTCAAACCTTGACTTTCAATAATTGTTTCAAATGCTTGTGTGTGTTTAACTTAAATCCCCTCTTACTTGAGCCTTACTTGATTACTTGCTAATTTTCACAAATTCACAAAAGAACTATCTGACCGGGAACCATACTAATGGATCTTGAGGGGTGCCTAACACCTTCCCATTGGGATAATTTCAAGCCCTTACCCAATATATGGTTATCAAACATAGTTGTAAATGAACTCTGTAGGTGTCCTAATGCGCATCAAACCATTAGGTGGCAACTCTTCAAAATACCCAATTCCCAAAGAGGAAAATGAGTCATTACACTCCATGAATGTCGAAACCCAGAAACTCCTCTCCGTTTGGAAGGGAAAAAAAGGGGAGCGCGACAATGTTGATGTGCTTTTACATGGTTTTCTTAACGCTCAGTCTTCACTTATTATTATTACTCACTGAGTTGGAGTACTCACTTTACTCCCTGCACCCCATGTGCAGATTCAGGTGCTTCAGGTCCTGCTTGTAAGGGTTGAGGGCTTCCAGCAGACTTTAGAGATTCACTAGGTAGCTGCTCGGCGTTCGCAACCCAGTGCTTCTCCCTCTATCTTATCTTTTCCTGTTTTAGTTATGTAATAGTTGTGTAGACTCTTTCAGACTTGTAGTTTTTATGATAGATGCTCATGACTGGTGACACCCCGATGTTGGGCTATGTTTATTCAGCAACTGTAGTATTCACCATATTTTGGGATTATTATTATGTTAAGGACTTAATTTGTATTATTTTAACTGCTTAAAATAATTTGGGAGTGTGTCGGCTGGCCTTGTCTTCACGAGATGTGCCACCACGACCGAGTCTGGGTTTAGGGTCGTGACAAGTTAAAAACTATAATAGAAAAAAATAAAAAATATAGAAAGACGTAAATTGAGATAACCTATTACTATTTACACTTTGGAGTAAGTTAAAATATAAAATAAAACTATAATTTGCTTAAGATATTAAAGATTTATTGAGTTAAAAATTAAATAAACTCAAGCAGCAAAATAAGATCTTACATAAAGTATACAAATTATTTATAAGGTAAGAAAAAAATTAAATAATCAGTAAAAAAAATTTTAATAACAAGAATGATAAAGTCATATTAATATTGATAAATCGGGCAAACAAATATTTTATACATAAATATTACTACAATATTTAGATATAATATGTTCAAACAATTAAAAAAATAATTTCTATGATTAATATTTGAATTGAGAGTAATTAATTTAAGTTTGAAAGCATAATTTAATTTTTAAATGCGCTACAATTTAGAAAATAGAATGATAAATATTATTTCAATTTGAGAAGAGATTTGTTTTTAATTTTTATCTATATTATATTAGAATTAGTGTGGTAGAGTAGATATTAAATTCAAATAATGTAATAATATTAGGTAGTGAATAATATAATATAATAAATTGAGGAAAAATAAAAATCAGATTTTTTATCATAGAGAAAAGGGTAAAACTTATTTAAATTTGAGATGAGAATTTTTTTTATATTATGATAAGAAAATCATAATAGGGACAAGTTCACGTAACTCAAGTTTAATAGATAAAATCAAAAATTAAAAATATTTAATAATAAAAATAAATTAGAGATAAAGTGAGGATATTTATAAATCATAAAATAGAAAATAAAATAACGAAAATATACAATACTTAAAAATATTATTACAATATAAATAATTTAAATTTCTAATAAATATTTTAAAAACAAAATAAATATTTATTTATGATCAAAAAATTATATATTTATCTATATTATATTAAATAATAGTGGTTGATAATAATATTAAATAAAGTTACAAGTTAATGAAAAGTCAAGACTATATATTAGATTAAAAAATGACAAAATTATGTTAAATTATTAAAAATATACTATTAGAAATGAAGGGAAAGTCTATTTGAATTTGAGATTAGGAAGTTCTTAAAACTATGATGAGAATGCTCAGACTATGGATAATATAACGAAACTGAAGTACTATTTATGAAAAATAGAAAATAAAATTTTAAAAATACAAAATAAATTTCTAATATAGGTAATTTTACTAATGAAAATTAAAAATTAAATTTGTATCTTAAAGCTGAAAAAGAAAGAAATTTTACGTAGAGAAATAAAATGATAGTGAAAATATTTCTACAATAGTTAATTATAATGTGTTCAAACAATTAAGAATGTTTACCTTGAAAATGGTAATTACAATTAGATTTAATTTTGTGCTTCTAAAAATACGTGATATATTTTTATGCTAGTTGTTAAGCAGTAGATGCTAAGTGTGCGACTAGAAAATAAGACAAGAACTCGAAAGCAGTATGTTTGAGCAAACCGAGTGGCTGAGAATCGGGGCCTCAAGCTAGGTCATACGGGGCCTTGAGGTCAAGCTAGGTACTGAGCTGCGGACAGCCGATGAAGGACTAACAGTTTTGAGAGCTTTGATGAAACTCTTTATGATCAATAATGAGCAATATATGAAGAACAATTAATAGAACATAATAAATGTAAGCAATAAATGTAAATAATACAATCAAGAGAGAATGTGTTAGAGAGCAAAGAATGTTCTTGTATTGAATGTTGTAAGTGATATATTATATGCAAAAAATAAAAAGAGTCCTCATAATATAGGAGGGAGAGTCCCAATATAGTACATATATATTTATTACAAAGAAATGTAGCTGGTACAACTACTTAGCAGTTTGGTACAGACTAGTACTATTCTTGTAGGTGTTGTCAGCCTTGACCACGTGCCTAGGGGAATTCTCGTTTACCTATGATTATCATTGATTTAAGCTTCCTCGAGGCCGAACATAAAGAACCCCCAAGGTCGAAACCTCGAACTGTGCCCCCGACGCCTTCGAGGTGAAGCTACGGAAAGACGCAACGATCGTAAAATTGGGCTTTCTGATTTTACCCATATACAGATAGTCCCTGCGTTTCTTAGAGTGAAACGATAAGAAACGATCTCTAATTCTCGCCCCTTCGATAGTTCCATCACGACGGTAGTCACGCCTTATCAAGCGATTGACATGACAAAATAAGGTGTCTAAAGGTTGCGTCCACACAACCCTTAAAGCCTTTGAATTAATTATAGCGGTTGGCTGTCCTTTGGTCCGCTCCAACGTGCACGTTAGATATAAATACTTCTTCTTTAGATCCTTATTTTCTACTGCACCACCAAGCCTTCAAAAGAGTCTTTCTCACTTCTCTCTTGTGCTCTCTTCTGAAATGCAATTTTCATTTCTCCTCTGAAATCTTTTAAGGATGGCGAAAACTTCTACCGCTGTCCCTCAGGAAGATGTGGCTTCCTCTTCCTCATGCTAATCTAAAGGCAAAGGAACAATGCCCCCTCGCGTTGGGGAATACATTCCAGGGGCCTTTGAAACGACCTCCTATTTCAAGACTGAAAAACCTTCCTCGAAGCCGGGACGATGTGATCCTACGTCCCAATATATTAGCTCAATAACAGACATCGAAAGGGTTAAAACTGACTGCCGTTGGGGGGACGCGGTGCTTGTGGAGATTCCTTCTCGGGGGGAGGATATAACGACATACAAGGCCGACTTTCTCAGTGTGTACACTTATCTATTTACCCTTGGCCCGGTGGATCCATCCTCGCCTCCGATAGACCCCATGATCCTCGACTTCTGCAAACGATATCGAGTAACCCTCGGCCAAATTCATTCTTCATTCTGGCACATTATTTACATGACCAGATATTACGTGAACATGATTAAGGGGATGCCCTTCACCCTCGATCACCTGGTCAGAATGTATAGTCCCCGACTCTTCCGTGGGGGCCTGATTAAGCTCCACTGTCGGGCTTCGAGAGCCCTTTTTGCTTGTACCGACGAAGTTAGGAATGGAAGGTGGATGAGCCGTTTTGTCCGAGTTAGGACTTCAGACCTGATTCCAGTGGAGAGGATGTCGTTCCCTGAAAGGTGGAACATGAAACGTAAGCAGTTATGTTAATTAAATGTTCCCTTATTTCGTTTTGGGTACATCCCCCTACAAACTGACTTTCTCCGCTGATGCACTGTCGCAGTTTACCCTAGTGTGGTTAAGGACCTCTCGGTCTAGGTCAACCAGCTGGATTCGATTTTCCCATACACCAAGCGCGCATGGAGCGATCTATCCCAAGCTCGATGGGAAGCCAAAGACCACGGTGAGCCTCAACTTCTGTTGTAATTGCATTTCACAAAAGAACTATTACTAATAGCGTCCTCATTCCCTGCGCATATATTTTGCATCTGTGCAGGTCTGGGGGAGGTCCCCTTGATAAGTAAAGCACTTCTTGGTGAAGCAGATACCTCGAAACCCGATGAAGAGAGGAAAAGGTGAAGGGGGTCACCGACTCATTCTCCGAAACCCAAGAAAGCCAAAGTGGTAGAACCTAAGGCTGACTCAACAACCTTAATTCTAGAAGTTTCGTGGAGTCCCCGAGGTTAAGGCGAGAAGGAAAATGATTCCTCGGAAGCACCCGTGGGGGGAGAAATTCTGACCACCCCACATACTACAGAGTCGATGTCTCCTAAATTGGAACTTGATTCTGTTGTTGTCCTACCTCAGATTGAAGAGGCCTTTGAGGGTGCGTCAGGTGATATCCCCAAGTTACTTGTTGGCAAAAACTCTCCTCGAGCTGAGGTGCATTCGTTAGGCGGTCCGGGGGAGCTTAATTCTGAAGCTCTCCTGAAATGAAAGACGACCCCGATTGATTCAATCGTGATTATTGAAGTAAGCGATTCCCCTTCGGGAGCGGCCTTTCCCCAGAGGGAGATGCAGGATGCCAAAAATAAAGAGTCTTCCGATGCGGGGGCGCCTGTCGGAGATAAGAATGTGCTTGAAAGGCTTTTTGTTGTGCCCGAAGAAAAGCTGAGCTTGACGTCTCGCTTATTTTCAATGAGATCGACATGCTCTGTGAGCAGGTAATCTTTTCGTAAAATTCTGCTTGGTGCCCTGATTTTTGTCTTGCTAGCCTCGTTTCCTTTATGGTTTCAGGCCAAGGTGGTTTACAATCAAACCTTCGCCAGGTTTCAAACCGAACTGACTCATTACAAGGGTGAGTACAAGAATCTTACCTTGGAAGCTGATGAGATCAGAGCTCTTTCTACTAAGAGGAAGGAGGAACTCCGTGGCCTTCGGGATTGTTTGGAGGGGCGTCCCGAGACAGGACTTATCTCATTGAGTAGGTTATATAGTTCTTGCTTGTTTTTTTGTTTACATGTTTATCCGACTTTAGTGCTTTAACATCTTCTAGTCGATCTTTGCAGTTTGAGAAGAAATATGTCCTAATGAAGGAGGAACTCCTATCCAGGGACTCTGAAATTCTTGAACTCAAACGGCACGTGAGTGAGATAGTCTTTGAGAGAGATACCTTTCAGGGGCAGGTGGCATCAGTCGGGCATCAACTTGATAATGCAAGGGCGGAGAGTGACAAGTACATGGATCTTCATACTAGGTTGGTTGTTGTGTTATCCAAGGTTAGGGCTGAAGCTGAGGAGTTCGTATCCTCGTACAAAGATGATGCTGCTACTGCAAATGCTCAGGCCAGGAAAGTGTCCGAGGAGGCCGAGCTGCGATTGACCCGAGCTGTGGGCATGCCCCCATTTAGAATCTTGGAGATGGGGTCTTGAGGATATATATGCGGGGGGCATCGATTTGTCCGCCGAGGTCGAGAGGGTGAAGATCCTAGAAGAGGAGGTCGCGACCCCGGTTTCCTCTGAAGACGAGTCGAGCAGTGACTCGGGAGAAGATGAAGATAGAGGAAAGATCCCCAGAGCAGAAGATGCCATTGAAAACCCGGAAGTTATGGTCGGTGTTTTTGAGAGCATAATTTCCGAGGGAGCCGTCAAAGTAATAGCCCCGATGGTAGATTAGGGTTTTATTTGCCTTTTTTGCCCTTATAAGGGTTTCAGACATATGCCTTGTAGATGCACATTCGTGAACCTTCCAACATATATGTAAAGGCTTTTTCATCCTTTTTCATTTTCCTTTGCCTAACATTTTGACGTTCGTCAATGATTAGCCAGATGAATTGGGCATTGAGGTAAAATCCTTAGGTTTACAAATTGGCACAAAGGCTTGTTGGTTAACTTTTTCGGGCTCAGTCTTCGAGTCGGATTTCGACTCGAGCTTATTGACCCTTAATTTTTCAAAATTTAAGCTGGCTCTTAGGCTCTTACGCATTAGGTCGGTACGACCTTTAGCTAGCAATAGTGGCTCTTATGCATTGGGTTGGTACGACCTTTAATTTTAAGCTGGCGACAGTGGCTCTTACACATTTGCCCTTAGGCATTTTTTAGTTAACTGTTTCGGGCTCAGTCTTCGAGTCGGATTCTGAATCGAGCTTATTGACCCTTAAGTTTTCAAAATTTAAGCTGGCTCTTGTGCTCTTACGCATTAGGTCGGTACGACCTTTGGTTTTAAGCTGGTGACAGTGGCTTTTACGCATTGGATCAGTACGACCTCTTAATATAGTCTGGCGACAGTGGCTCTTACGCGTTGGGTCGGTACGACCTCTTAATATAGACTTTATTTTTCCCTTTCTAAAGACTTTTTGAAGTTTTATGTTCGCTCGGCTCTTCGATGGCACGATAAGAACCTCGATTGTGAGTCGTTATGTAGTGGTGAATGAGCACCTCGGGAGGTTTTGCTCGATGGCTAAATTTTTTCGAAGCTTGTTGTTTGGAGCTGATATGATCGAAGCTCTTTTGCTTATGCCGAGGGTAGCCTGATTAACCAGTTCTTTTTGAAGTTTTTTCAAAGTAATTGAAGGCCTGTGATTTTATAACGACGGTCGGGCATCCCCAAGTCGCGTGAGTTTGGCTGGAGCCTTGTGACCGGAGTCATTGTGTTTGGCCGTAGCCTTTTAGTCCCCGAGTGAAGTAGTTTCGACGTCTATATCGAGGATATGCCTTTTTAGGGTCTTATAAGTTCGGATATATAGCTTAACTTTAAGATCAGTATTTTGCCTTTTGTAAGGTCTTACAATTTTTAACATGCCTTACTTGAGGTCTTGTAGATGAGTTACTTGGTACAAGTATGGTTCATACCTTGCTTGAGGTCTTACAGATAGGTTACTTAGTACAAGTATAGTTCATGTCTTGCCTGAGGTCTTACAGTTTTGGTGTTGCCTTATAGAGATCTTATATCGTTTATAATGCCTCATGGAGGTCTTAAATTTTCTAATATTGCCACATGGAGGGCTTTCGGGCTTGAGGTTTCCCGCTTGGGGTCTTACGGCCTTGAGTTTCTGATAACTCGATGGGATGATAGTCGATGACAGTCCTCGAGACGTCGAAAGTTTTTTTGGCTATAGATCCATTCTTTGTAAACTTTGTATTGCCTCATTGAGGGCTTACGAGTTCAAAGTTCCCGACCCGAAGGTCATGTGGCCTAGAGTTTTTGGTGTCAGTCCCCGAGTGTTCAGGAAGTTTCTGGCTCTGGAGCCGTTTCTTGTAAAAGTAGCATACTTCTTTTGAAGCGCAAAGCGTTTGATGGAGGGGAAATAGTCTTTGATTAATTGGTACAAATACACATATTTTCACTATCAAGGGCTCAATTATTCTATGGGTACACGGTTCACTCGATCATTTGGCCCGATACATCATTTTCCTATTGAGACCCTTTTTGGCTCATCTTGACTTCTTCGAGAAGGTGATCTTCCAGGGGGATGCCCCCCGGTGTTCGAGGTTGATTAAAGAGAAGCCTTGAATACTTTCTATGTTCTCCTTAGGTAGCATATAGATGTTGCCTCGTTAAAAACCTTGCTAGTAAAACCCTTCTTAGGATAAAATCCGGTCGAAGGAAAAGAGTACAACACACGCTTTAAACCCAATGTCTTCGAGACGGGGTGAGGGTGTCTTGGCATCTTCCATCAGATACCTTAGCAATAGTAGAATTTGAGCATTGATTTGTTCCAATTGCTTGGAAGCTGTTCGCCTTCCATGGTACCGAGATTATAGGACCCTTTGTCGATCACTCCGAGGCCGCGGTACGGTCCTTTCTAGTTTTGGCCTAGCTTTTCTTCATTAGGGTTTCGAGTTTTTAGGGTGACTTTTCTCAGGACTAAGTCCTCGACTCCGAAATGTCAGAGATTGGTTCTCTTGTTATAGTACCTTTCGATCCTTTGTTTTTGGACGGCCATTCGGACCAACTAAGCTTCTCGCTTTTCATCCAATAGTTCGTGGGCCGCAATCATAGCTTCATTATTTGAGGTTTTAGTGGTGTGTCAAAATCTGGGGCTTGGCTCTCTGACCTCGACTGGTATCAAAGCCTCGACACCATAAACCATAGAGAAAGTCATTTCTCCTATGCTTGATTTTGGAGTTGTTCGATATGCCCATAACACTTCGGGTAATATTTCTCTCCATTTCCCCTTAGCACTTTCCAACTTCTTTTTTAAGTTTTGAATGATGGTTTTGTTCGTAGATTCGGCCCGGCCGTTTGCATACGGGTGGTAGGGTGTCAACAAGATTCTTTTGATTTTGTGATCTTCGAGGAACTGTGTTACTTTGCTCCCGATGAACTGCTTCTCGTTATCACACGTTATCTCGGAAGGAATCCCGAATCGACACATGATGTGGTCATAGATGAAGTTAATGACTTCTTTTTCTCTTATCTTTTCGAAGTCTTGCACTTCCACCCATTTTGAGAAGTAGTCAGTCATATATAAAATAAATCTAGCTTTACCTGGTGCCGTTGGTAGAGGTCCGACGATGTCCATATCCTATTTCATAAACGGCCATGGCGAAAAGACCAAATGTAGCTATTCACCGGGTTGGTGAATCATTGGGGCAAATCTCTGGCATTTGTCGCACTTGTGGACGAATTCTTTGGTGTCTTTTTCCATGCTATCCCATTAGTAGCTTGCTCTGATCACCTTTCGGACTAAGGAATCGGTGCCAGAATGATTTTCGCAGGTGCCCTCATGGATTTCTCGGAGCATATAATCTGTATCCCCCGGCCCCAGGCATAATTCTAGGGGGCCATCAAAGGTTCTTCTGCACAGGGTTCTATTTTCATCGAGCGAGAATCGGGCTACTTTGGTTCGCAGGGCCCTCAACTCTTTTGGATTCGCCGGTAGTTTCCCACTTTCCAAATAATCGATTTATTTATTTCTCCAATCCCATGTCAGGCTAGTGGAGTTGATCTCAATATGACCTTCATCGATCACAGATTTGGATAGCTAAACAACAGCCCTGGGGAGTAGGTCATCTTCTTCGACAGATGATCCCAGGTTTGCGAGGGCATCGACCTCGCTATTCTGCTCTCGAGGTTTGTGGACCAGAGTCCATTATTTGAAGTGGTGCAATGTGACTTGAATTTTGTCCAAGTATCTTTGCATCCTGTCTTCTCGAACCTCGAAGCTAAGGTTTCAATTTTCATGATGCGCTTATTAATGCAAGAGCTAAATTTTCTAGGTACGGATACCTGGTTTCGGTATCTCCCAGGTTCCGACTTACATAATAAACAGGGAACTGCGTACCTTGTTCTTCTCGAACTAGCACACCACTTATCGCAATCTCGGATATGGCCATGTATAAATATAGTGTCTCATCCTCCTTTGGAGTATAGAGTAAAGGTGGGCTAGTTAGATATCGCTTTAACTCCTCCAAGGCACGTTGGCACTCCGGAGTCCATTCAAAGTTGTTCTGAGTAAGGAGAAGAAATGATGACTCATGTCTGATGATCTCGATATGAATCGGCCCAAGGCTGCTATCTGCCCGGTCAGCCATTGCACGATCTTCACATTGTTTACCATTGTGATTTCTTCGATGGCCTTGATTTTGTTGGGGTTGATCTCGATTCCCCTATTTGACACCATGAAGCTTAAGAATTTTCCTAAACCCACTCCGAAGGCACATTTCTCGGGATTAAGTTTCATGTTGTAGTATCTGAGGATGTCGAATGTCTCCTGCAAATGAGTCAAATGGTCCTCTACGCACAGGGACTTAACTAGCAAGTCATCAATATAAACTTCCATGGATTTTCGTATTTGATGTTCGAACATTTTATTAACTAGACGCTGGTACATGGCTCCTGCATTTTTCAACCCGAAGGGCATTACATTATAACATTACGTACTGTACTTCGTGATGAACAAAGTCTTCTCCCTATCCCCGGGGTTCATCTAAATTTGATTATACCCCGAGTAGGCGTCGAGAAATGTGAGGGCCTCATGATCGGCCATGACATCGATCAAGCGATAAATATTAGGAAATAAGAATGAATCCTTGGGGCATGATTTATTTAGGTTTTTGTAATCTATGCACATTCTTAACTTATTTTCCTTTTTGGTAACTACCACCACACTGGCCAGCCATTTGAGATATTTTACCTCCCTAATAGACCCTATTTTGAGGAGTTTTGTTACCTTGTCCTTGGTGAATGCGTGTTTTAGTTCGGTCTGGGATCTCCTCTTTTGTTTCACCGGTTTGAATCTAGGGTCGACACTTAGCCGGTGGGCGGTTATTTCCGGTGAGATTCCTATCATATCTAAATGGGACCAAGCAAAACAGTCGATGTTATTAATAAGAAATTGAATGAGTTTTTTCCTGAGTTCGAGGGTTAGTCCCATTCCCAAGTATACCTTCCGATCCAGGAGATGTTCGATTAAAACATCTTGCTCTATTTCACCAATAGTCGATTTCGTGGCATCCGACTCTTCGAGGGCAACGACAATTTGGGGAGCGAGGAAATCTTCCTCGGAGGTCTGTTTGCCTCCCGACTCTTGTGAGATAGAGTGTATAGTATTTGATGCCTCCCAGTGGACCGCGAACATTTCCTTTGCCGAGTGTTGTTCTCCATATACTGTCTTTATGCCGTCCTTTGTCGGAAACTTAATCATCTGATGCAAAGTGGACGGTACTGCCCTCATGTTGTGTATCCACAACCTGCCAAGCACTGCGTTGTACCTTATGTCACCTCCGATGACATGGAATTTGGTGCCTTGGACAGCACCGTACATGTTGACCGGGAGGTGATCTCCCCCTCTACTGCTTCGCCGACCATGTTGAAACCGTTGAGGACTCGGGAGGTAGATATGATCTGATCGAGCAATCCTAGCTGTTTTACCACCTTTGACCTAATTACATTGGTCGAGCTACCTCGATCCACAAGTACACATTTAATCTAAATTTTATTCAAAAGAAATGAAATTACCAGTGCATCGTTGTGGGGTCGAGTCAAGGTCTCAAAATCTTCCTCGCTGAATGCAAGGATGTCTTCGGACATGCGGCCCCGAATTAACTCTTCCGTTGTAGCAGACACTACTTGGTTGCTTTATCTTAATTACTTGTCAATTACATGTTTACTTGTTGAAAGAGGATTTTACTTGACTTTCCACTATTTTACTGCTTTTAAATGGTTTTACTGCTTCATTATAGAATGCCTTGTGCCTTACGTGTTTTCTTACTTTCAGTCATTATTTACATTTGTTACTCACTGAGTTGGTGTACTCACTTTACTCCCTGCACCCCTCTGTGCAGATTCAGGCGTAGCTAGTACCGCTCCCGAGTGTTGATCCCTCTAGTTTCAGGCGAGCGCTCGGAGACTACGAGGTAGCTATTGATGTCCACTGCCCCGTGTCTCTACTCTTTTATCACTTCTATTTCCCTTCAATCATTCGTACTAATTTATGGATTTAGCTGACTTGTGACACCCCGGTTAGGGCTGTGTCGGGTGTATTTCTGCATTTTATCGACATTTTCTGCTATTTAGTACATTTAAATCATGGTTAGACTATTTTTAGGTTTATTAACTGTTTTAAAAAGTGAATTGGATTTAACTGGCTGGACTTGTCTTCACGAGAGGTGCCATCACGACCGGATTCGGGGTTAGGGTCGTGACAAGTTGGTATTAGAGCCTAGGTTACATAGGTCTCACGAGTCATGAACAGGTTTAGTAGAGTCTCACGGATAGGTATGGAGACGTCTGTATTTATCCTCGAGAGGCTACAGAACCTTTAGGAAAAACTTCATATTCTTGAAATTCTTGTCATGCGAACTTGTTGATCTGAGTATTAAACTTCTTTCGTTCTACTCTTTCACAGATGGTGAGGGCACGTGCTACTGGTCGGGGTTGACGACCCCCAGTACCACCAGCTGTGGCCACCAGAGGCCGAGGACGCGGCCGTGATCATGGTAGGGGCAGAGCAGCTACTTCTCAGGCCGGGGGAGCCAAACAGACTCTCGCCACTCGCACACCTGAGCAGGTCGTGCAGGGACTTCAGATGCCGGGGGCACATCCAGCCTAGCCGATTGCAGCTTCTCAAGACTATGTGGTTCCTGTCATGCCGGAGGATGAGCAACATAGGTTGGAGAGGTTTGGTAGATTGCAGCCTCCGACCTTCAGCGGTGCAGAGGGCGAGGATGCCCAAGGCTTTTTGGACAAGTGTCAGAGGATGCTTCGTACAACGGGTATTTTGGAGACCAGCGGGGTCCCTTTTACCACCTATCAATTTTCAGGAGCTGCTTTCACTTGGTGGGAGGATTTTGAGAAGCGTAGGCCTATTGGTGCAGCACCCCTTACCTGGCAGCTGTTCTCCGTTCTCTTTCTGGAGAAGTATGTGCTGCAATCTCGTAGAGAGAAACTGCGTAGGCAGTTTGAGTGGTTGTATCACGGGGAGATGACCGTGTCGAAGTATGAGTTGAGGTTCTCTGAGTTGGCTCATCATGCCATCTGGTTGGTCCGAACAGATAGAGCGATGATTAGGAGGTTTGTTGATGGTCTTACTTATCAGCTCCGTATTCTCATGACCAGGGAGAGGGTGACTGGTGCTACCTTCGAGGACGTTATGGATATCGCCTGTGAGATTTAGTTGATTCGCCATTAGGAGCGAGAGGAGAGGGAGGCCAAGAGGCCTCGAGGATCTGGTAGCTATAGTGGTGCTCCTTCGAGGGGCCAGTTTCAGCACGGCAGAGGCCGTTCATTCAGGTCTGCTCAGCCATCTCGCCCAGGTTATCGTGGGGCATCTTCGGGTCATGGTTATCACGGATCTCGGCAGGGCCGTTCATCACTCAGCGCCCTTCCAACTTAGAGTTCGACCCGTGCTCCATCAGCTTAGGGCTCTTTAATGTCGAGTGCATCTGCTAGTCACTCTGGTGCGAGGGGTTCCCTTCAGTCCCCTTCTCCAGCACCTGAGAGTTGTTGAGTGTGGCGAGATGGGCCATATATGGAGGCAGTGTTCTCATTGTGTTGCTAGTTTGTCCCAGTAGAGGGGTCAGTTATCGTCTCCAGCGCCAGTTTCTTCACCACCACCCGCTCAACCAGCTAAGGGTGGAGGTCAGTCAGCCAGGGGTTGACCTAAAGGTGGAGGTCGATCAGGGGGCAGTCAGGCCCGTTTCTATGCAATCCCAAGCAGACTCGATGCTATTGCTTCAGATGCTGTTATTACAGGTATTGTTTCAGTCTGCCACAAAGATGCCTCTGTATTATTTATTCCCGGTTCCACCTTTTCTTTTGTGTCATCATACTTTGCTCGTTATTTGGGTACGCCCCGTGAGTTTCTTGCTTTACTTGTTCATGTATCTACCCCGGTGGGCGATAGTGTTGTTGTAGACCGTGTGTATCGGTCGTGTGTGATGACTATTGGGGGTCTGGAGACCCGATTGGATATATTGCTATTGAGCATGGTGGATTTTGATGTCATTTTGGGCATGGATTGGTTATCTCCGTGTCGTGCTATTCTAGACTGTCATGCTAAGACAGTCATATTAGCTATGCCAGGTGTGCCACAGATCGAGTTGCGAGGTGTAATTGATTATGTTCCTGGTAGAGTAATCTCTTTCTTAAAGGCCCAGCATATGGTTGGGAAGGGTTGTGTTTCATATCTAGAATTTGTGAGGGATGTCGGAGCTGAGACTCCCAATATGGATTCTATTCCAGTTGTGAGGGATTTTCCCGATGTGTTTCCTGCAGACCTGCCGGGCATGCCGCCTGACAGGGATATTGATTTTGGTATTGACCTAGTGCCGGGCACTCAGCCTATTTCTATTTGGCCGTATCGTATAGCACCAGCGGAGTTGAAGGAATTAAAAGAACAACTTCAGTCACTCATTGATAAAGGGTTCGTTTGGCCTAGTGTGTCACCTTGGGGTGCGCCAGTTCTGTTTGTGAAGAAGAAGGATGACACTATGAGGATGTGTATTGATTATAGGCAATTTAACAAAGTTACAATTAAGAACATGTATCCTTTGCCTCGCATTGATGATTTATTCAACCAGCTTCAGGGAGCAAGGGTGTTCTCTAACATTGATCTCCGTTCAGGTTATCACCAACTGAAGATCAGGGACTCGCATATTCTCAAGACCGTTTTCAGGACCAGATATGGCCATTATGAGTTCTTGGTGATGTCTTTTGGGATGACCAATTCCCCAGCAGCATTCATGCATTTGATGAACAATATGTTTCGGCCTTATCTTGACTCATTTTTCATAGTCTTCATTGATGATATTCTGGCATATTCACGTAGTCAGGAGGAGCACGCGGAACATTTGAGAGTTGTGTTGCAGAGATTGAGAGAGGAGAAACTCTATGCAAAATTCTCGAAGTGTGAGTTTTGGCTTAGTTCAGTGGCTTTCTTAGGGAACGTGGTGTCCAGCGAGGGTATTCAGGAGGATCCAAAGAAGATAGAGGCGGTTCAGAGTTGGCCCAGACCGTCCTCAGCCACAGAGATTCACAGCTTTCTTGGTTTGGCAGGCTATTATCACCGATTTGTTCAGGGATTCTCATCAATCGCATCGCCCTTGACCAAGTTGACTCAAAAAAGGTGCTTCATTTGTATGGTCAGACGAGTGTGAGGAGGGCTTTCAGAAGCTCAAGACAACTTTGACCATAGCTCCAATGTTGGTTTTACCATCAGCTTCAGGTTCATATATCGTGTATTGTGATGCTTCGAGAGTTGGGATTGGTTATGTGTTGATGTAGAAGGGTAGAGTTATTGCTTATGCTTCTCGTCAGTTGAAGCCCCATGAGAAGAACTACCCCATTCATAATTTGGAGTTAGCTGCCATAGTTCACGCGTTAAAGATTTGGAGACATTACTTGTATGGTGTGTCTTGTGAGGTATTTACTGATCATCATAGCCTCCGACACTTGTTCAAATAGAAGAATCTCAATTTGAGGCAGCAGAGGTGGTTGGAGTTGCTTAAGGATTATAATATCACTATATTGTACCATCCGGGAAAGGCCAATATGGTGGTCGATGTTTTGAGTTGAAAGGCAGTGAGTATGGGGAGTTTGGCATATATTCCAGTTGGGGAGAGACCTCTTGTAGTTGATGTTCAGGCCTTGGCCAATCAGTTCATGAGGTTGGATATTTCGGAGCCTAGTTGGGTATTGGCTTGTGTGGGTTCTCGATCTTCCTTATATGATCGCATTAGAGAGCACCAGTATGATGATCCGCATTTGCTTATCCTTAGGGATAGAGTTCAGCATGATGATGCCAGAGATGTGACCATCAGTGATGATGGGGTGTTGAGGATGCATGGGCGGATTTGCATGCCCAATGTGGATGGGCTTCGGGAGTTAATTCTGGAGGAGGCCCATAGCTCGTGGTATTCCATTCATCCGGGTGCTGCGAAGATGTATCAATATTTGAGGCAGCACTATTAGTGGAGAAGAATGAAGAAAGATATTGTGGGATTTGTAGCTCGGTATCTTAATTGTCAGCAGGTGAAATATGAGCATCAGAGACCGGGTGGTTTGCTTCAGCAAATGGATATTCCTGAGTAAAAGTGGGAGAGGATCACTATGGACTTTTTTGTTGGACTTCCACAGACTTTGAAGAAGTTCGATGCTATTTGAGTGATTGTGGATCGGCTAACCAAGTCCGCGCACTTCATTCCTGTGTGTACTACCTATTCTTTAGAGCGGTTGGCAGGGATCTATATCCGGGAGATTGTTCATTTGCATGGTGTTCTGGTTTCCATCATTTCAGACAGAGGTACTCAGTTTACTTCGCAGTTTTGGAGGGTCGTGCAGAGAGAGTTGGGTACTCAGGTGGAGTTGAACATATCTTTTCATCCTCAGACGGACGGGCAGTCCGAGCGCACTATTCAGATATTGGAGGACATGTTGCGTGCTTGTGTCATTGATTTCAGAGGATCGTGGGATGAGTTTCTACCGCTTGTAGAGTTTGCTTATAACAACAGCGACTAGTCGAGTATTCAGATGGCTCCATATGAGGCCTTGTATGGGAGACAATGTAGATCTCTAGTTGGTTGGTTCAAGCCCGGTGAGGCTAGGCTATTGGGGACTGAGTTGGTGCAGGATGCTTTGGAAAAGGTGAAGGTGATTCAGCAGAGGCTTCATACAGCGCAGTCGAGGCAAAAGAGTTATGCTGATAGGAAGGTTCGAGATATGTCCTACATGGTTGGTGAGAAGGTTCTGTTGAAGCTTTCACCCATGAAGGGTATTATGAGGTTTTGGAAGAAAGGGAAATTGAGTCCTCGGTTCATTGGGCCTTTTGAGGTGCTTCGAAGGATTGGGGAGGTGGCTCATGAACTTGCTTTGCCACCCAGCTTGTCGAGTGTGCATCCGGTATTTCATGTTTCTATGCTCCAGAAGTATATTGGGGATCCGTCTCATGTTCTGGATTTCAGCACGGTTCAGTTAGATGATGATTTGACCTATGATGTGGAGCCAGTAGTTATTTTGGGTCGTTAGGTTCGTAAGTTGAGATCAAAGGATATAGCTTCAGTAAAAGTGCAGTGGAGAGGTTGGCCCGTGGAGGAGGCTACTTGGGAGACCGAGTGGGAGATGCAGAGCAGATATCCTCACCTGTTTGAAGCTTCAGGTATGTTTCTTGATTCGTTTGTGGACAAACGTTTGCTTAAGTTGGGGAGGATGTGACGACTCGGCCAGTCGTCTCATGAGTTACCTCTCTATTTCCCCCATTTATGCTTCTTTATGCTTCGTTATTCATGTTTTGTGGTATCGGGTTGGTCGGATCGATTTCGGAATGAGTTTGGCGAAGTTTGAGACACTTAGTCTCTTCTATGGGAGTTTAAGTTGGAAAAGTCAACTGGTGTTGACTTATGTGTTAGAGGGCTCAGATGTGGTTCCGATGGTTTGGTTAGCTTCGGGGCGATTTAGGATAGTTGACGGAGAAGTTGAGATTTTGGTGATTTCCAGTTGATAGGAAAGATTTTGATATAGGGGTCGAAATGGAATTCCAAGAGTTGAAGTAGCTTCATTGTATCATTCGGGATGTGTGTGTAAAATTTCAGGTCATTCAGACGTGGTTTAGTTGGGTTTTTGATCAAAAGCGTATTTCGGAAAATTTTAGGAATTTAGGCTTGAATCCGATGTGTTTTGGGCGATTTGATGTTGTTTGAGGTGTTTTGATGATTGTAACAAGTTTGAATAAGGTTTTAGGATGTGTTGGTTCCTTTGGTTGAGGTCTCGGGGGCCTCGGGTGAGTTTCGGGTGGTCAATCGGATCATTTTGGAGTTTAGAAAATTACAGAAAAATCTGTTCAGCTGTTGCAGGGATTTTACCCTTCGCGTTCGCGAGTGAAGCCTTGCGTTCGCGAAGAGGTAGTTGAGGAAGGCAAGGATTAAGCCTTTACGCTTGCGAGAAAAGCTTCACATTCGCGGAGGGCTGGGAAGTGGTGCATCACGTTCAGGAGAAGGTCTTCGCGATCGCGTAGAGGAATTTAGGTAAGATGGGTTCGAGGTCAAGTGTTCATCACGTTCGCGGAAGAGTGAGCAGTTCGCGATGGGTAAGGTAGAGGAAGCACTGCGTTCGCGATGGTCGTGTCGCGTTCGCATAGAGGAAAAGTTTGTCAAAGTGAGTTTGTGTTTCGCGAACGCGAGGGTTTGACCGCGTTCGCGAAGAAGGAAATTAAGGCCTGGGCAGAATGTTTTTAACTCATCTTGTCCGCGAGTTTGGGGCTCATTTCCTCCATAGTTGGCCATTTTTGGAGATTTTTGAAGGAGATTGAAGAGGGATTCAAGGGGAATCATTGAGAGGTAAGATTTTCGGACTTGAAACTCGATTATTATGTGAATTCTACTTAGACACTCATGGAAACTTAAGCTAAAAATGGAAGAACTAGGGCTTGGAATTTTGGACTTATGATTGGAGATTTGGAGGACCATTTGGGGTCGGATAGAGAACTTTTGATATGTATGAACTCGTGGGGAGATAAGGAATCTATTGATGTGAAAATTTTCGAATTTCGAGACGTGGGGGTCGGGTTTTGGTAATTTTGGGATTTGTACCCTTTATTGATTGTTTTTGCTTGGGCTATGTTCCCTTAGCATATTTTGACGTTCTCGTTCTGATTTTTGGATAGATTTGACGCGCGTGGAGGCCAATTTGAGGGGCAAAGGCATCGCGAGCTAGAGATTTAGCCGGTTCGAGGTGAGTAATGATTCTAAATGATGTCCTGAGGGTTTGAAACCCTGGATTGCACATCGTAGTGCTATATTGAGGTGAGACACACACTTGATGACGAGCGTGGGGTCGTGTACTATTGGGGATTGTGACTTGGTTCGTCCCGGTTGATGATTTTCTGCGTATTTGGTTGAATCTTATTTGCTATCATCATGATTTGGGCTGAATGCCATATTTGGGCTTCGTGCCAACTATTTGAACCCTTCGGGGATTTTTATTACAAGTTCCTCACTGTTTTGATTCATTACTTGAACTCAATCATGTTATTTTCCACCGTTTTACTACTCAGCCATGTTTACTCAGGTTTAAGACTTAAATGATATTTTAAATGATGTTTGGGCTGAGAAATACTATTTTACTATTGCCCGAGGGGCTTGTGAGTATTTTTGATTGAGTAAGGCCGAGGGCCTAGTTGTGAGGAAACATTGATACTGATTTGAGGCCAAGGGCCTGAGATATATACGCCACGAGGTGGCTTGATTGATATGAGGCCGAGGGCCTAGATTTGACGCCACAGGATGGTTTGTTATTGTGCTTGGGCCGTAAAGGGCCCCTCCAGGAGTCTGCACACCCCCAGTGAGCGTGGGTACCCATTGTGATGTGAGATTGAGCCCGAGGGGCTGTTATTTTTCTAAGATGTTGCCCGAGGGGCGGATGTGGTGATACTGCGCCCAAGGGGCGAACTTCTATTTGGTTGTTTTATCTTAATTACTTGTTTACTTGTTGAAAGAGGATTTTACTTGACTTTCCACTATTTTACTGCTTTTAAATGGTTTTACTGCTTCATTATAGAATGCCTTGTGCCTTATATGTTTTCTTACTTTCAGTCATTATTTACATTTGTTACTCACAGAGTTGGAGTACTCACTTTACTCCCTGCACCCCTGTGTGCAGATTTAGTCGTAGCTGGTACCGCTCTCGAGTGCTGATCCCTCCAGTTTCAGGCGAGCGTTCGGAGACTACAAGGTAGTTGTTGACGTCCGCAGCCCCGTGTCTCTACTCTTTTATCACTTCTATTTCCCTTCAAACAATTGTACTAGTTTATGGATTTAGCAGACTTGTATTATGGCCTATAGACGCTCATGACTTGTAACACCCTGGTTAGGGCTGTGTCGGGTGTATTTCCGCATTTTATCGACATTTTCCTCTATTTAGTACATTTAAATCATGGTTAGACTATTTTTATGTTGATTAACTGTTTTAAAAAGTGAATTGGATTTAACTGGTTGGCCTTGTCTTCACGAGAGGCGCCATCACGACCGGGTTCGAGGTTAGGGTCGTGACAAATAGTCATCTTGTTCGCGATTTTGGTGTTAACTTCCACCATTTTTGAGAGATTTTGGAGCTTTTTGAAGAGGATTAAAGAGGGATTCAAGGGGAAACACTTGGAGGTAAGATTTATGGACTTAATACTCGATTCTAATGTGCATTCCACCTAATTAATCATGGAAATTAAGCCTAATATTGAAGAACTATGGCTTGTAATTGGAGACCTAGAATTTGGGATTTGAGGGGTCGTTTGTGGTTGGATTTTGATGCTTTTGGTATGAATAAACACGGGGAGTGATAAAGAGTCTATTGATGTAAATTTTATCGGAATCTGAGACGTGGGCTCGGGGGGTCGGGTTTGGCCAATTTTGGGATTTGTGTTGTAATTTGATTTCTTTTGAGTGAGCTTTGTTCCCTTAGCATATTTTGATGGTTTTGCACTGATTTTGGTCAGACTTGGAGCATCCGTAGGTCGATTCGAGAGATAAAGGCATCGCGGGCTAGAGATTTGGACAGGGTAGAGGTGAGTAATGATTGTAAATGTTGTCCTGAGGGTATGAAACCCAGGATTGCAAATTGTTGTGCGATACTGAGGTGACACACTCGCTAGATGACGAGCGTGGGGTCGTGCACTGTTGGGGATTGTGACTTAGTCTATCCCGAATGATGGTTTTACCGCGTATTTGACTGAAAACTATTTGCTATCATCATGTTTTGGGCTGAATGCCATTCTTGGGCCTCGTGGCAGCTATTTGAACCTTTAGGAGATTTTTACTGATATTTTCTCACTATTTTAACTTTATACTTGAACTCTGTCATGTTATATTATACTGTTTTCATAACTCAGCCATGTTTACTCTACTTTAACACTTAAAATAATATTTTGGGCTAAGCATCATGTTTTATTGTTGCCCAAGTGGCTTATGAGATTCTGACTGAGTAAGGCCGAGGGCCTATGTTGTGAGGAAACACCTGATTATGATTCTGAGGCCGAGGGCTTGAGATTTGTACGCCACGAGGTGGCTTGTTGATATGAGGCCGAGAGCCTATGTGATTATGCCACGAGATGACTTGATATTGCACTTAGGCCGTAAGGGGCCTCTCCAGGAGTCTGCACACCCCCAGTGAGCGCGGGTACCCATTGTGATATGAGATATAGTCTGAGGGGCTGATTCTGTTGGTATTGTGCCCGAGGGACGGTTCTTTATGTGTTTATCTTTCCTAGTTTCCTGTCATTTACTTGCTTAGCTGTTAAAGATGCATTCCAAAGAAGTTTTAACTGAACTAAAGTGACTTTACATATTTTCCACTATTTCATTATTTTTTACTGGCTTTTACTGCTTCTTTATAGTTTATTGATGTGACTTTACGTGGTTTCTTATTACTCAGTCTGCATTTATTATTATTACTCACTGAGTTGGAGTACTCACTTTAGTCCCTGCACCCCGTGTGCAAATTCAGGCGCATCAGGTCCTGCTTGCGAGGGTTGAGAGCTGTCTAGCAGATTCCGGAGATTCACTAGGTAGCTGCCCAGCGATTCGTAGCCCAGTGCTTCTCCCTCTTTCTTATTTTCTTCGGTTTTAGTTATGTAATAGCTGTGTAGACTCTTTCAGACTTGTAGTTGTTATGATAGATGCTCATGACTAGTAACACCCCGATCTCGGGCTATGTCTTTTTTCGCAAACTGTATTATCTACCTTATTTTTGGGATTTATTATTATGATTAAGGCTTAGTTCTGTTTTTTAACTACTTTAAAATGAATTGGGAGTGTGTCGGCTGGCCTTGTCTTCACGAGAGGCGCCATCACGACCGGATCCGGGTTTAAGGTCGTGGCATATATTATATTTAAAAAATATTACTGATAAATTTAAGTGATTAAAAAATTCCGAATAAGAGGATACAAGCATAAAATTATACCAAATTTCAAGAATAAAATATTTATATTTATTAAAGACTATTGAAAGGATAATAAGCTAAACATTAATATAATTATTAAGCTAATAAAAAATTATATGATAGTATAATAATATTACACAATAAATAATAAAATAGCTATAAAGAACAAAAAGAAAAAAGAATTTGCGTAAAAATGATGTGATGAATAAGACATATTTGACTTTTAGATGAAAACAAAGTGATAGTAAAATTTTTGTTAAAACAATATGATATAGTGTGCTCCAAAAGACAGATTAGAACATGTCATGTTTAGTATTCTTTAATATTGACAGCGAAACGAAATGCAAGTACTAAAATCAAGTGGTTAGGTTGCTGCATATATAAAAAAAAATAGATTGTCCACTACGGGATTTGAACAATAATTTCATATACTGCTTCATAATTAATATCTAATGTTATATAATTTTTATCTGAGAGGTTTATATTTTAAGATTATTTGTACATGATTCAAACAACCTACATTATAATTTGTGTCCACACAATGAGCGGGTACTAATACTAGTATATACTAATGGTTTAATAGATATTATTCCCCTCCATCTCATATACAAATTCCTTTGACACGCCTTTATTTAACTGTCAAATCCTTCACTTACCAAATATTTCTCTAGGTGTGTCTAAGTCACGTCACTCTTCTAACATGCACGTATTTAACCCATAAAAAAAAGAGCATGGGGAGGGTAAAGATTTGGTCCAAAATCTTATTTGAGTTGCCATATGACAAAGAATAAACCCAAAAAATAATTAAAAAGACTGATCAAACTTCTTGAATAAGCTTGATGTCACGACCCGGATTTCTCATTCCCAAGAGTCGTGATGGTGCTTCCTAATGTGAGCTAGGCAAGCCGATTATTGAACAAATAACATTTTACGCTTTTTATTCTCTTTAACAATGATAAAGCAATAACGTGTAAATAGCGGAAATTTAAAATAAGCGGAAGAAAACGCAATAAACTATCTGAACATGAATCCAATATAATTATTTGAACCTCTACTACTCAGAATTGGTGTCACAGTGTCACAGACGTTCTAAGATTTACTACATACAAAGTCCGAAAAATAAACGATACACTGTTTCTGAATTAAGGGAATGAAATAGGGATAAAGGGATAGAGGGAGACGCCATGGCCTGCGGACGCCTGCAGGTCTACCTTGGATTTCCGCGTGGACTGAAGGTAGCCACCCAATCTATGGTCTAAAAGCTGCTCCGGGATCTGCACAAAGTGCAGAGTGTAGTATTAGCACAACCGACCCCATGTGCTGGTAAATGCCTAGCCTAACCTCGGCGAAGTAGTGACGAGGCTAGGACCAGACTACCACATAAACTTGTGCAATTCAAGTATATACAGCGGAGAAGAAGAATAGAAATAAACAGTCAAATATGGTAGGGGTAGCATGTTGCGGGGAAGATATCAATTCAGAATAAAAAGACAATAGGTAATTGAAGGAAACAGTAAATCTCGGATATCAACAAAGAACCAGAAATCAATAAGTGCACGACATCACCCTTCGTGCTTTTACTCTCGTCCTCACCAAAGCAATCAAATAATGAAAATGTGCACGGCATCACCCTTCGTGCTTTTACTCTCATCCTCACCATATAATCAATATAATAGGCACAGAATGGTACACCGTGTGGCATGACATCACCCTTCGTGCTTTACACTATTTCCTCACAAATCATACACGGCATCACCCTTCGTTCTTTATCACTCTCTCACCAAACAATACACGACATCACCCTTCGTACTTTAACTCTCTTCCTCACCCAAACAACAATCACAAATAATAGGGCAAGGAAATAAGTGAAATTACAATAAGAATCCTGTCAAGGGATCAATAATTCAACAACAAGTCCCGGCATGGGATAACATCAAAAGAACAACAATATCCCGGCAAGGGAGATATTCTTTTCTCTTTTTCACTTTTACTTCACAACTCACTTTACAACTTGAGTAAATGCTCTAATAGGGTTCAATTTACCTCTTACACTTTCACATTTTATTATACGACTTGAGCCAACACTCCTCAATATTCAAATGCCACAATTACTTCTACAAACTTTGCCAACAATAGAAGTCATCACCAAAGCATGAACGATATAACGAAGTCATAAAAATCACAATATAAGACTCACGGGCATGCTTGACACCAACGTATAGATACTCGTCACCATGCCTATACGTCGTGCTCGACAAACACCACGTAGCAAATAAGACTCGACTCCTAATCCCTCAAGCTAAAGTTAGACCAAACACTTACCTCGATGCCACGAATACAATTTACGTCTCAACTATCACTTTACCTCTTGATTCCACCACCAATTCGCTCCTGTCTAGCCACAAGTTACTTAATTATATCAATAAATGCTAAATGAATCGACTCCAATGCATGAAAATGAGTTTTCCAAAGTTTTACCCATAAAGTCAAAATTACCCCCGGGCCCACATGGTCAAAACCCGAGGTTCGAACCAAAAAACCGAAATATATAATTTGTTTTGAAATTGGACCTCAAATCAAGGTCCAAATCCCTAATTTTTGAAAAACCTAGGTTCTACCAAAAACACCCAATATTTCCCATGAAAATCATTGATTTTGAGTTGAATTCATGTGAAAAGATGTTAATGATTGAAGAAAAGGAGTTAAAATTGACTTACAGTCGATTTGGACGAAGAGTTGTCTTTGAAAAATCGCCCAAGAGTGTTTTGGTTTTGAAAGAGTGAAAAATGGGAGATTTTCGGCTAAGTATAAAAATTGCAGGTTACAGATATGGGAATTGCGACTAGGGTTCAAATTGCGAACCCCGATCTCTGCTATGTTTGCATTTGCGAAGTGGTTGTCACATTTGCAAGGTGGGAAATGCGAAGGATGAGTCGCATTTGCGACGACTCGCTAAAAGGGGGAGTATCGCATTTGCGATAGAATCCTCGCAATTGTGAGGTAGGATGGCTTGGGATTCTTTCACATTTGCGAGCCAGGTTTCGCAAATGCGAAGCTTGCAGGCCTGCAATGCAACAGCTGAATGTCTGCAATTCACCAAGTCCAAAATCCATCCCGTGGCCTATCCAAAACTCACCCGAGCCCTCGAGTCTCAAAACCAAACATGCACACCAACCTAAAAATATCATACGGGCTCGCTCGTTTATTCAAATCACTAAAGTAACATAAACAACTATGAATTTAGCATCAAAATCATGAAATTTTCTTAAGTACTTCAAATTTCCAATTTTCTCAAAAACGATCCGATTCACGTCGTTTCAAGTCCGTTTCTTACTAAATTTCACAAACTTACCTTAAATAACATATGAGACCTGTACCGGGCGCCGGAACCAAAATACGGGCCCGATACCATCAACTTTTAATCACAATTCATTTGCAATACTCATAACCAATTTCAGAAAATAATTTTCTTTAAAAATTCATTTCTCAGGCTTGGGACCTCGAAATTCGATTTCGGGCATACGCCCAAGTCCCATATTTTTCTACGGACCCTCCAGGACTATCAAATCATGGGTCCGGGTCCGTTTACCCAAAATATTGACCGAAGTCAACTTAAATCCATCTTAAAGGCAAAATTTATCATGTTTCATAGATTTTCCAATAATAGCTTTCTGGCTACGCGACCGGACTGCACACGTAAATCGAGGTGATGCCAAAATAGGTTTTTAAGGCCTCGGATTGCAGAATTTACTTTTAACACAAGTGATGACCTTTTGGATCATCACAGTTGACCTTACTTATTATTCCATTTTAGTTTAGCAAAAAACTTGCACCCTTTTGCTCCCTAATTCTATAGGGATTAAGGAAGGGTAAAATCGAAAATTTCACATAGTATTTTTATCAATTTGAGTTATTTCGTACCTTTCGTTCAATGAGAAAACCAGTCAAATTCTACAGGATCAAACCTAGGTCACAGCCCTATCCATTTATTCATTCGAGAGTCTCTACACCTATTCTTTTTTATTGAATCAATAAATTGATGAAACAATAGTCGGGCCTTCACTTTTCCTGACCAGGATCGCTCCCACATCTGTAGGGTTCGTGATCGGCCTTCTCAACTGTGTTTCATTCGGGACCACTATTCAAAATCTTAGTAAAACACTGAATTTTTTATCTCTTGTGTGCTTGTCATGAAAAATACAACAACAACAACAACAACAACAACCCAGTAGAATCCTACTAGTGGGGTCTGTGAAGGGTAAAATATATACAGACCTTACCCCTACCCCGAAGGGATAGAGAGGTTGTTCTGGGAGACCCTCAGCTTAGAGACAATATATCTGTAACCATACAAAAACCAGAAAAATAGTATCAGCATCGTAAAATACAACAAATAAATGGAAATGTCAAAATGTGAAAGACAACAACAACAACAACAACAATAAAAAATAAAAAATAATAAAATTTTTAAAACACAACAAAAACCGCTAGCAGTCCTAGACAAAATATTATCAGACTTGCCGGTACAGCAAGTAAAAATGCTCGACTACCCTCTAACCTACAACACTAATGCTCAACCTCCACACCTTCCTATCAAAGGCCATGTCCTCGGAAATTTTACCTAAGAAGTACTGGGGTGAGGTGATCAGGCAGGACATGACACAACTTTAAATTTCCGAGGACACATTTGTGAGTTAGATCATTCCCCGTGCTTCTAGAGTGCGTTCACATATTTGGGAACACTTTGAGGAGGTAGAATAAAATGAAGAAGTTCTCAAATTAGAGTACAAGAACCGTGGTCAAGTCTTTAATGTTCATCGAAAGGGGGAAGGCACACCTGGTTTAAGGAAGCATATCAAGGGTTGTCTTGTGCGTCTTCTAGAAATTCATATTTAAGATGATTTGAGATAATTTGGGTTATTTTAAATTTGTTAGACTTATTTAAGTTTAATGTGTTAGTTTATAGGACAACTTAATTAGAAGTATTATTATGCAATAAAAATATGAAATGAAAGGCTTTGAAGTTTGATCCTTACATATTGGTCTTATTAAATAATTTTATGTCGCCACTTAATTTCAATTTTCAGATTTTAAAATTAAATTTCAATTTAAAACTTTAAACTTTAAAAGTTTAATTTTATGCCTTGAAATAATTATTTTATTATTTAAGAGTGTGCAAACATTTAAGTAACAATTACATTGAACAAGGAAACATAATACACTAAAAATAAATTAACCCGGGCCCTGTCTGGACCGATAAACCTGACCCCGAATGGGCCCACCAAAACCCGAAATATCCCAGCCCACTAGCAGCCTAGAATCCCAGCTTGGCCCACTAACCGGATGAGCTATTTTTTCCCATGTTCAGTCGGTCCAACCCCACCGGTAAACATCCTTAGTTATGATAGGTTCATATGATTCTTTGGGACTTGTACGTATATTTGACTTACCACCAGAGAGGATCGAGAATGATTCGAATATATCTTGTGAAAGTTGGAACTTGAAGAACTTAAAAAGTTCATATTTTATTTGGATTTTGAGTTTTAGTTGTGATACTTTTATATGTGTTTTAAGCCCTTGGACAAGTTTGTATAGGATATATGGACTAGTTGGAAGGATTAGACGGGGTCCTGGGAGATTTGGGTGAGTTTCGGGGTGTTCGGGGGTAGTTTTGGGATGCCAAAATCACAAATATTGCAGTCACGTCTTGAAGTTGGGTAGACTGTAAGGCCACATAAAATTTTACCTAGAACCAGGGATTTTGTGGTGCCGAGGTAGGCTAATGTATTTGAGGGTTGTAGAAAATCTTTGCGATGAGATTGCGAGTCAGGGTTTGGGAAGAAAGGGAAATTGAGTCCAAGGTATATCGGGCCGTACAAAATCATTCAGCGGGTTGGTCAGATGGCTTACAGGCTTGAGCTACCACCAGAGATGTCCTTAGTGCACCCGGTGTTTCATGCATCTATGTTGAAGAAGGTAGTCGGAAACCCGATACTCATTGTCCCGGTTGAGACTATTGAGGTTAATGAAGAATTGACTTACGAGAATATTTCGATTGCCATTCTTGATAGGAAAGTTCGAAAGCTGAGAAATAAGGAGATTGCCTCCATGAAAGTATTAGGGCGAAACCAACAGGTTGAGGAGGCCACTTGGGAGGCCGAGGAGGAGATGAAGAAGAAATATCCTCATTTGTTTGAATAATCATGTAGTTGTGTTCTATGAAAATTTTAAGAACCTACTCTCTATGCATTATGTTTCCCTTATACATCTTATGTCTAGGATACTCCTTTTTGGTAATATAATGTTTATGATATTATGGTCGATGTTGTTTCCATGTTGTGTTATATTATTGTGTTATGGTTATGCTGTTAGGACTGATTTCTGGGATTCTCTGATAGGTGGATATGCCCAATTATAGGGGAGACTCTGGCGAAAGATTTGAGAATTTAGGGAGTTAGTCAAATTTGGAACTGCTGGTGTGTGAAATAGGAGTTGAATCTAAGCTTCCCAAACTCTCTGCCCTGCGACGCAAGGCATTGGCCACCACATTGGCCTTCCCCGGATGGTATAGAATAGTGATATTATAATCCTTAAGCAGCTCTAACCACCTCCACTAATGCAAGTTAAGATTCTTCTGCTTGAACAGATGGTGCAAACTCCGGTGATCAGTGTTGATCTCACAAGGGACACCGTACAATGAGTATCGCCAAATCTTCAAGGCATGAACAACAGCTGCTAACTCAAGGTCGTGGACATGATAGTTCTTTTCATGCACCTTCAGTAGTTTGGACATATAGGCAATTACCCTACGGTCCTGCATTACCATCGCGCCGAGACCAACCCGCGACGCATTACAATAAATAGTATAACATTCGAACCTGTAGGCAATACTAATACTGGGGCTGTAGTCAAAGCTGTCTTGAGCTTTTGAAAGCTCTCCTCACACTCTTCTATCCACCTGAACGGAGCACCCTTCTGGGTCAGCCTGGTCATAGGGGCTGTAATAGATGACAAACCCTCTACAAATCGATGGTAATATCCTGCCAAACCAAAGAAAACTTCGGATCTCCGTAGCTGAGGACACTCTTGGCCAACTTTGCACTGCTTCCACCTTCTTTGGATCCACCTTGATCCCCTCACTCGAAACTATGTGACCCAAAAATGCCACTGAATCTAGCCAGAACTCACACTTTGAGAATTTTGCATATAACTTCTTTTCTCTTAAGGTCTGAAGCACAATCCTTGGGTGCTGCTTATGATACTCCCGACTCCAGCAGTACACCAGAATGTCGTTAATAAATACAAAGACGAATGAGTCAAGTTAGGGCCGAAATACACTGTGCATCAAATGCATAAATGTTATTGGGGCATTTGTTAGCCTAAATGACATCACAAGAAACTCGTAATGACCAAACCGAGTCCTGAAAGCAGTCTTTGGGATGTCTGGCTCCCGAATCTTCAATTGATGATAAAATGAACGTAATTCAATCTTGGAAAATAGTATGACACCCTGTAACTGATCAAATAAGTCATTAATACGAGGCAAAGGATACCTGTTCTTCACTATAACTTTGTTCAACTAGTGATAATCAATGCACATACGCATAGAACCATCTTTCTTCTTCACAAACAAGACTGGGGCACCCCAAGGTGACACACTAGGTCGAATGAATCCCTTAGCGAGCAATTCCTGTAATTGTTCCTTCAACTCCTTCAACTTAGGAGGAGCTATATGATACGGAGGAATAGAGATGGGCTGAGTTCCCGACAACAAATCAATACGAAAGTCGATATCTCTGTCGGGCGGCATACCCAAAAGATCAGCTGGAAATACATTAGGAAAATCCCTCACTACCAGGACTGACTCAACTATAGAGGTATCAATACTTACATCTATAAGATACCCCTCAACTCTAACCGCGATAAGCCTAGCATAGCCAGCGTCACGGTCTTGGCGTGACCATCAAGAATAGCATAAGGGGGCGACAACCAGTCTGTCATGCCCCAAACCCAAAAAGGCGTGGCCGGCACCTGGTGCCATACTTGGCCCGAGCATACCACTCTACAACTGTGAAATCTGGAGGGGTAACCCTCAATTTAGGCCGATGAGGCCATATTCTAAATTGTCTGAAAATAACTCCTCTCTCATATATGGGGTAAACATACCTAAAAGCTAATAAACATGATTGTGCAGGCCAATGAAGCCGCCATGAACATCTACTGATAAACAAAATATACAGGACTTATCTACAAGCCTCTAGAGATAACTGAATTGTACCATGGTCGGGACAGGGCCTCGACCTACCTATCAAACCTATATATATAAAATGGTCTCGAGGGTCTAGACCTGGTAACTCCGAGGAAGTGGAGCTTACCAACCAAGTTGATATTTGACTCTGTCTGCTGGGATGGTCGTCCAACTGTCAATGAGGACCTGCAGGAATGAAATACAGCGTCCCCGGTAGAAGGGACGTTACTACGAAATAATATACCAAGTATGTAAGGCAACAAAATAACTGAAAGCTGAAACTGAGCTAATAATATAATAACTTAAGTAACTGGGAATCAAAGATAATCTAAAGATATGCTTCCCTGCTGATACTGACTCAACTCTCTCAATATAGTAAGTAAAATAGTTGTCTGGACTTATAAGGCTCGGTATGTATAACTGCTCTGCCATAGTAGGTGTGAGCACGTGATTTTGGCTCTATATGTATTACTCCAACAAATTCAAAACAAAATAATTTCTGTCAGTGTTTGCAATTTTGTCGAATTTTGTGGCATTTTCTGTTAATTGTTTGCATTTTATTTGTGCATTTTAATTGATGAGAAAATACAAAAAATATGTTGCATTTGCATTTAGGATTTAATTTTATATTTTATAATTAATAGACAAATTAATTATTTTATAAAAAATGGGAAAAATCACAGAAATAGTTTATTTTGCACTTTTAATTTTAATGTCGAATTTTGTTATTTTTTCTTCCCTTTAATTTGATTTTTTATTATTGGTAGTAACAATTATTAGGGTTAATTAATTTAATGTGGTAGGATAATTTGGTTTAGGATTCAATTTAAGTTTTAATTTCAATTTTGGAAAAGAAAAAGATTTTTGTTAAAAATGAAAAATGAATTGGAAAAAAGGAAATAATGAAAGGAAAAATCTGGGCTAAAACCCATTTATTTGTCCCCATCCCAAATGAATCGCCCCAATACCCAGCCCAAACCCCCTATACCCGTTCCATCCCCCCAACTAAGTGAAACGACGTCGTTTCATGGGCATCAGATCAGGACCGTCGAGGTCTCTTAATCGAATGGACGAGAAGCCTGGGTTATTTAATATATATATATGTCCTAACGCCCTACCCCCCCTCCCTTATTTCATCGACCCAAACACCCCTATCTATCAGAAGACCCAAACCTAACCCTAGCTGAGCTGCCCCTAAATACACCACCGTCTGGGGCGGCGCCACCTCCAAACGCCACCAAAACAACACCCCATGACCCCCTCACGCCCCTCTTTCTAAATCCCGGACCAATTTCCTTTGAATCTGCCCAGAGCTCCGCGAATCTTAACTCTGGGGTCAACCCCAAAAGTTCAAAATCAGTTTTCTGTCAATCCTGGTAGCATGCATGTTCGGGAGGTGCTGTTCTATCAAGCTTTGAGGTTCGGACTAGGGGAAACAGATGTCGCTCAGTTGTTCTTGACAAAGAACAAAGGATCAACATAAGTTTGGCCTAGTTCTTTATGTCTGCCCAATTTCGAGTCCGATTGGTGAGTTTCTATTCCTCAGCATGACCTATTGTGTTTTATTTCACCTTTCTGTCCCTCTTCTTTTCTTATCCTTTCCTCTGTTTAAAGACTTGACTTATCTTCCGATGTTTTGAGTTGTCTTCTGTTCCCTCTATTTTTCTTTCAAGTCCCTTTAAAAATATGTGTGTTCTTGATTTGTTGGGTTATAGTCAAGCCTCTGATTTTCTCCCGTTTATGTTGGCCTCATTAGTTTAATTTAATTAGTTTATTCTCGTCTATTTATTGGGTTAGTTAATTCCTTGTTGGTTTGTACGGGTTAATCAATCAACCAGTTCAGTTTTAAGAAGTCGTTTGTGTGATTATTTTTGTTGTTACCAATTTAGTTGGGTTCATTTAGCTATTTGGGCTTTGGGTCTGACCCATCTATAAAGGAAGGGCAGCCCGTTCTCTTCATTCAGTCGTGGGTTAATTTGACCCATGTCTCATTTGGGGTTTAAGGTAAATAGCAGGGGTACGAGGGTTAATTTAGGTAGTCTTAGTGAGGGAATCTACTTGTAACTGTCTAGGAAGCTTCTAGAAAGTTGGGGGGGACTATTTGGCAAAATCTGAATTTGAACTAGGGGTGTTAAGCTAAAATGAAAATTAATAAGGGACCAAAAGGCAAAAAATAAACTCATGACGCTTGCCCTAATGCCTTGCCTATAAAGGCATCTCTATCTTGCCTTTCAAGGCAGGGATTCAGGAGCTAAAATACAGACCCAAGAGACTTGAAAGAGAATAAATATTCTGGAAAACAAAAACAGCTGAAACTTCTGCAGAAAATACTATTTTATTGGGTTTGAGCTTCATAATCTGAAATCCTCTTCTTCCTGAATCGATTTTCCTCATTGTTTGAGCTTAGAAATGGTTTGAAACTTAGTCATTAAGGTTGGTTCTGAGGTCAGCTGATTTAATTGGGTATTTGAGACTGGTTTCTGGGCTGCAGTACTTCATTTCTGGGTTTCGAACATGCTTTGTTGGTTTGTTTCTATTACTGGAACTTGCTGCTGATCCCTGCTGTCTACTGCTGATCCCTGTCGTCTACTGCTGATTCTCCCTTTTTCTTATTTCGTTTAATTCCAGGTATTCCCTGATTCTATAGGAGATGAAATGCAACTATGAGAGCTATAATTACGTGAAGATCCTCGTGAATGAATACTGTTTTCCTTTTAATCATCAATATTAGTTGTTTACTTGCAATTTCTGGAGTTTAGTGGTATATTGTAATGGCATTTAGTCTGATCTGTCCATTTTAATATAACAGTAGTATGTTATTCCTTAGAAAACTCATGTTGCCTTTCGTTTGTGATGAAGCACATGGTCTGATGGTTTGATTGCATGTAAGTAGTTCAGGACATTTGGATCTTGTATATAGGGATTGTGATTTGAGTTATTCACTGTTTGTTATGCATATGTTCCAGTATGTGGTTAGACTCTATTGAGTTTTAGTTTATCATCTATTTTTGTCTAAAATCAGAGTGCATTCGATTAAAGGGGGTGACTGCCTGCTTTGTGGGAATAAAACTTTATGATTACTGGTATGATTGGCATAAGTCTCTAGGTACTCAAGGAAATTAGGCGCATGCATTGGGTTGAGAAGGAATTTTTGATTTGTTTAGATATGTAAAATTTTTCTATAGTAGGATAAGGTCAAAATGCATTACTCATATTGATACAAGTTTAAAACTAAATCGAATATGTTGTCCGTTGATGAGAATTCCATTGTCATTGCTTGCTAAGAAAAACTAGATCAAACATGTTGTTGAATATCGCTGGGTTTTGGCCTGCAAGGATTCGATGCTGAGTTCTCCACTCAGACCTGTTGGGGTTTCGAAATTGGGCTCAGTCTTGGGCCCAAGCTTAATAGCTTCTTCGAGTATGATTTGGGTCGTTTTTTAAAAATAAGAATTTTAGGCAATTAAGTTTGAGGCGTGCCATTTAGCGAATTTTCCATGGACCTCTTCTAATTTCTTATGATTTAGATACAACAAATAACCAATTATCAAAGTTTGCTTTAGGCACGTTTAATAGATTATCGTGGTTGGGGACACGTTCGCGTGACATGATTACGATCTTAAAAATAACACGAGGGATGCATCCACGCAACCTTAACAAATTTATCTTAAATAAATAAACAAGGCATTATTAATTATGGACACGTTCGCATGACATAACTTTTGACTCGTCAAAGGAAAAGAGTATACGTACGCGTAACTCAATCCTTTACGAATAATCAAGTGATTTAAAAGCGGTTAATAGAAAAATGCACATAGGATCTAAAATTAGTAATTAAATAATTTTAATAAGCCAAGTATGATCAAAGCGACCGTGCTAGAACCACGGAACTCGGGAATGCCTAACACCTTCTCTTGGGTTAACAGAATTCCTTATTCGGATTTCTGGTTTGCGAATTGCATTACAGAGTCATATTTTCCTCGATTCGGGATTCAACCGGTGACTTGGGACACCATAAATCTTCCAAGTGGCGACTCTGATTTTTCTTAATAAATCCCGTTGTGATTGTCCTTTAATTGGAAAAACTCCCTTGTATTTATACCCTTTACAGGGTGTAGGTAAAAAGGAGGTGTAACAGTTCTGGCGACTCTGCTAGAGATCGAACCCAGAATCTCTGGTTCAGGGTTCAAGAATTTGAGCATGTTAATGATTTTTACTTGGCTTCATTTATTGTTAATATTACTGTATTCTATGAATCTTTTGTGCTAAATGTTATCTGTTTACTGCTTTATTATTGTTTGAATGGTATATAAATGTTTTCTTACGCCACCTCTCTGAGTCTTCCGAAAATGGTGTACACGTTCGTGTGGCCCGCTTTTTCTATAGAAATTATACCAAATAGAACGAGGTTGGGCAAGCGACAAGGCCGGGTAGACTTCAGTGCTCCCGGTACGTCGTTCCCTCCTCGGCCCTAGTCGTCCGCTCGGGTACCCCAAGTCAAGACCAAAACCCCAGGATTTAAACCTAGAAAAACACATCCTCATGCTGGATCCCTAGTAGGACCTTTGTCTGCTTCATATGCATTTTGACTTTGGAGACTCAACACAGGGGTTGGGTCTGTCTAGGACAGTTGCGCCCGAAACAAAAAGACCATCCTGATGCATCTTACTTGCTACTTGCTTTTTATTTGCTTCGGACTTGCATGCTGACCGGTTTACGAATATTGGGAAAGATGAGGAAAGAGGAATAGCAGTATGAGGGTAAAAGAGAGTTAATCGCCTATTCTGAAAAAACCCAATGTCCAGATAGTGTCGAAACTCTGCCGAATTTTCGAGAAAATAAAAAGAGGGAAGAAAGAAAGAAAAAAAAAGTTTTTTTCTCAAATAGTATGTTTCATTTTACAAACGAGATGAAAAAGAAAAAAAAAGAAGAGGAGAGACTCTTGTTTTCAAAATAATTTATTTTATTTTACCGAACTACGCAAGTCTGATTCTCACGAGATGTGGAATACGTAGACAACCTACATAAGGTTCGGCCTTATTTTTTTGAAAAGAGAGAAAGGAAAACAAGAAAAGAGAGTCGGTGGTTGAGTGAATGCAATCTTGATGTTTGGTCGAAATAAGCCGATCCAGCTTCGACAATGTCTTAAACTGTTCTTGCCGAGATAGCCTCAGAGTATTCTTCAGTTGTCGAAATGCTATTTTCGTAAAAAAATGGAAAAGTTTGTGAAGGGTCATAAAATTATTCCCCCGGACCTCAAAATTCGCGTGAAATTGGGAAGGGACCGCATTTGCAAAAACAGTCACTTGGCTAAAGTTGGCATATAGGGGAAGAAATTATGGTTCTTTTCTTCTTTTCTTTTCCCTTTATTCTTCTTTTCTTCTTCAAAAGTTGTCCACTCGAGTCAGCCCTAACCCTAATCTTCCACACGAATAAATGAATACCATCCATGAACCGCCAGAAGTGGTCAGGGAACAAGCTCAGCTACACTTGCGTATGTGGTGGAATGATCTAGACGAAGATGGTCAAAAATGGGTGAAAAAGCACTTGGGTGCTCTTATAGACATCTTTGATATCAAACCACGGGAAGATCTGATCAAAGCTTTGGTAACGCTCTGGGATCCCGTCCACAATGTCTTTCGTTTCTCAGATTTTGAGATCACCCCTACTTTGGAGGAGATAGCCGGGTACATTGAATTCGGACGGGATTTGAGGAAGCAAAAACTTATATTTCCAAGGTCTCCCTCGGTGCACAAGTTCTTTGACCTCCTGAATATTAGTAAACAGATGAATAAAGAACGTGTGAGCAACAAACAAAATAAGGGCCTTTGGCAAATTCATCGTTGGTTCACATTTATTGTGGCATTCTTGGGGATCATGGTTTTTCCAAATGAGAAAGGAACGGTGGATATTCGTATGGCTAGAATCGTACAAATCCTCACTACCAAGAAAGATCATACACTTGCCCCGTTGGTGCTAGCAGATATCTATCGCGCATCGACTGTATGCAAAGTAGGGGCTCAATTTTTTGAGGGCTGCAGTATCATTCTGCAAATGTGGTTGATCGAGCATCTTCGCCATCACCCCAGATTCATGAGTTACAGTTCGAGCCCAAACAACTTCATCATTAATTATGAGGAGAGGACAAAAGATTACAACGCACCAGAAGGATTTGAAGCATGGGTTTCTCACTTGAAAGCTTTTGACGCATGTCAGGTTGAGTGGACTATAGGATGGCTCCCGAGGACAGAAGCCATCTATATGACTGCTACCAAAGGATACCTGAGGATAATGGGCGTAAGGAGTATTCAGCCATATACACCGCAAAGTGTCTTAAGGAAATTGGGAAGGTATCAGGTCGTGCCTGAAGATGAAGATCTAAGCACCCAGGTCATAGAGTTGCATCCAGAAGCTGCATTGCCTAAGGCTGTAGTTCAGTAGGATTGGAATGGTTGTTGGTATCTAAAAAATGGTACCCAGGTACCAGATATCGCTAAGAGGGAATTAGATTCAAATTATGCTGCTTGGTTTGAGAAAATGTCTTATGTAAACAACGAGCCAGAGCCCGAGAGGCCCGCCAAAAGGTCTCATGTTCAACCCTTGGATGATAAAATTCAGGAGAGGTTAGCTTGGGGGAGAAGGAAAAGGAATATAAGGCCATCATCCATGGTCTGCGAGAAGAATTGAGAAATGTCACCTTCAACAATGATTTGCAGGCACAAGAGGCCGAAGGTGAAAGGAGACGATTGGTGCGAGAAAATGAGACCCTCAGAACTCAGGTTCGACATTTGAAAATTGAAGCCGAGAAACCAGGCCGAAGCAGGAAATACGAGAGGCTCATTTACAACCTCACTCAAAAAGTACGTGACTATGAAGATGACCTGCAGAAAGCTGAGTCTGAACTAGCAAAAGCACAGACAAGGTTGGATAAAAACACTGAAAGGCGTGCATCTTTCGTTCAATAGATGAAAGAAAGATATGAAAGAGGGGTCACAGGTTGGGAAAAGGCAATTGGCAACCTCGAGGGTGAATGGCTAAACAAGCCAAAAATTTTAAAGCTGAAAGAGAACATTGTTACGCCTTAATGGCACGGCTAGAAAGGGACTTGCAACAACTCCAGGAATAGAACTAGGTAGCCGAACAAACTCTGGAAGCCAGAACCGAACAAATTGGGCGTTTGTTGCAATAGAAGGCATCATGAGCGAGTCAAAAGGTTCGCTAACTATATCGCAATGAAGTGCAGTAGCTGTGAGGATATGACGAGATCTATGTTCTTCGCTACTGTGATGATTTTCGTTTGTCGGGTAATGGAAGATCTCTACCACCTTCATGGGGATTTAGCAAGTCGGCCCGCAGCAAGGCCGAATGATGCCCCGCGGGTCCCAGGGACAATTGAGGCATTGATGTATTCATGATTTCTTGAGTCTGTGCTTTCTTTCTGCTAAAGTGTGCCAGTTGTTTTGGAGTCTGTATTTCTGTTATCAGAGTATGTGGGCTGTTTGTTTTTAAGTCTGTATTTTGAGTCTGTTACTTTCTTGCGAGTCTGTTAGTTTCAGTCTTTGTAATAGCATTTTTTATGAAAATTGAAAATCCCAAAATGCTTTTACTTTATTTCACACTTATCCCCAAGAACTACGCTTGGTCTGATTCATGTGGGGTCATGATACGTAGGCAATCTCCATAGGATTCGACCGTAACCAAATAAAAGAGAGAGCGAAAAAACAAGAAAGGAAAGAGAGAAAATAAAAATCAAAGGAGAATAAAAACAAAGAGAGAATGAAAGGATGGAAAAGGAAAAGAAAGAAAAGGGGAAGTTTGCAAGCGAAGGTAAGAAAGGCCGGAATGATGCATACAACTGATCAAATACATAGTAGAGACGGTTAACTGTTTAGGTACATTCATGCCCAATGTGCTATTACCAATCTATTAAAGCCTAATCGCTAACAAGGTTGTTGTTTGATGTATCAGTTCAGGCAGGTGGTTAGTTGACTGGCATTTTAGCAACTCATTCCTAAAACACCCGATCGAAAGACAGGCTAAATATGGTCGACCAGGAACCGTAGATCGAAAGTATTGTCGACCCATCAAAAGAGGTGGAAGAAATGGACGTTAATGAAATGAGGGAAGAAATGTATAAGCTGAAACAGCAGATGGCTGAAATGTACCAAGCTTGGGCGAAGGGGCATCCACCACCGGTTTATCCCGCCAATCCTGCTTATATCCCACCATCAGCCCAACCTCCAGAGCCTCCTACTGTGAACTCATCTCCAACCTTTCCCTTCTACCAATAATTCCATGGCACCACTTCCCATACTTCCTAAGATCCACCACCCAAACAAGTCCCGTACCCTCCCCCACCAATTACACCTGTTTTTGTGGCACCTCTGCCTGCTACATTACACAGATCTTCTAGTGAACCCTTGTTTCAAACTCACGATAACCAGTACTATCCCCCTAAACCCACCTTCAAAGTTCCAGAACCATATCCTTACACTTCTCATCTTGATATCCCGGCAGAGAGCAAGAAACCACCCAAATATCCCGAGCACAAAGAGATGATCAGAAAGGTCAAAAGCTTAGAGCAATCATTCCGAGATATGAAGGGGTTGGGAGGCCTAGTAAGTGTGGCCTATAAGGATTTATGTCTGTTCCCAGATGTTCAGTTGCCAGCAGGGTTCGAAATGCCCAAGTTTGATCTGTACGATGGGCATGGCGACCCGGTAGCACACTTAAGAGGATTTTGTAGCAAAATGAGAGGAGCAGGTGGAAGAGACGAATTGCTGATGGCATATTTCATCCAAAGTTTGAGTGGTTCGGCACTAGAATGGTACACCAGACAAGATCATAGTAGGTGGTACACATGGGATGATTTGGCCCAAGCCTTCGCCTGTCATTTTTAGTATAATCTTGAAATCATCTTAGACCGTCTGTCATTGACAAAGATCGAGAAGAAGCCCGGTGAAAGTTTCCGAGAATATGGGTTCCATTGGAGAGAGCAAGCTGCGAAGGTTGACCCTCCGATGAAAGAAAGCGAGATGGTTGATTATTTCTTGCAGGCTTTGGAGCCCACTTATTTTGGTCACTTGGTGTCAGCAGTGGGCAAGTCCTTTAATGATGTTGCGAAAATGGGAGGCATGGTTGAGTAAGGACTCAAGTCCAATAAGATCATGAGTTACTCAAAGAGGAGATTATTAAAGCACTGTTCGAATATTAAGAAGTTTTTGCATGGTCCTATAATGACATGCTGGGTTTAAGCACTGATTTAGTGGTTCACAAGTTGCCCACGGACCGGGCATTCCCTCCTGTCAAGCAGAAGCTGAGAAAATTCAAGACGGATATGAGTGTAAAAATCAAGGAAGATATCACCAAGCAGTTCGATGCCAAAGTCACTCGGGTCACCCGGTATCCCACCTGGTTAGCCAATGTTGTGCCTGTACCGAAGAAGGATGGCAAGACCAGGGTGTATGTTGACTATCGGGATCTTAACAAGGCAAGTCCAAAAGATAATTTCCCCTTGTCGAACATCCATATCTTGATTGACAATTGCACCAAACATGAGATTGGTTCTTTTGTAGATTGTTACACGGGTTATCATCAGATCTTAATGGACAAGGAAGATGTAGAAAAGAAGGCATTCATCACGCCGTGTGGAACGTACTGCTATTGGGTCATGCCATTCGGTTTGAAAAATGCTGGGGCAACCTACATGAGGGCAATGACAACAATATTCTATGCTATGATAAACCAGGAAATCGAGGTGTACGTGGATGATGTGATCGTGAAATCTAGAAAGTAGTCTAACCATGTCAGGTATCGGAAAAAGTTCTTCTGAAGGCTTCGCAGGTACAATCTCAAGCTTAATCCTGCAAAGTGTGATTTTGGGGTGCCGTCTGGAAAGTTGTTGGGGTTCGTAGTCAGCCACCGGGGTATTGAATTAGACCCATCAAAAATCAAGGCCATCCAGGAATTTCCACCTCCGAAGAACAAGACCGAGGTGATGAGTTTGTTGGGGAGATTGAATTATATCAGCAGGTTCATCGCTCAGCTCACGACAACTTGTGAGCCTATCTTCAAGCTGTTAATGAAAGACGCTGCGGTCAAGTGGACAGATGAATGTCAGGAGGCGTTTGATAAGATAAAGGGGTATTTGTCAAATCCACCCGTGTTGGTCCCACCACAACCAGGGCGACCTTTGATTCTATATTTGACGGTATTGGACAATTCATTCGGCTGTGTACTAGGTCAACATGATATCACTGGCAGGAAGGAGCAGGTCATATATTATCTCAGCAAGAAATTCACATCGTACGAGGTTAAGTACACTCAGCTTGAGAGGACATATTGCGCCCTATCCTGGGTGGCACAGAAGTTGAAACATTATTTGTCATCTTACACTACCTATCTCATATCTCGTTTGGATCCATTGAAGTATATATTTCAGAAGCCTATGCCCACTGGGAGGCTTGCAAAGTGGTAGATCTTGCTCACAGAGTTTGACATTGTCTATGTGACTCGAACTGCAATGAAAGCACAGGCCTTGGCAGACCATTTGGCCGAGAACCCGGTTGATGAAGATTATGAACCTTTAAAAACTTATTTTCCTGATGAAGAGGTGATTCACATTGATGAGTTGGAACAGGGCAAGAAGCCTGGATGGAAGATTTTCTTTGACGGAGCCGCAAACATGAAAGGCGTGGGGATAGGAGCATTACTTATTTCTGAAATAGGGCAGCACTATCATGTTACGGTTCAGCTTCGTTTTTACTGTACCAACAACATGGCTGAGTACGAGACATGTATTCTGGGGTTTGAGGTTAGCTGTGGATATGGGTGTCCAGGAAGTCTTGGTCTTGGGTGACTCGGACCTCCTGGTGCACCAGATTCAAGGGGAATGGGAAACACGGGATTTGAAACTCATACCGTACAGACAATGTTTGCATGATCTTTGCCAGCGGTTTCAGTCAATAGAATTCAGGCATATCTCGAGGATCCATAATGAAGTCGCCGATGCTTTAGCCACTCTGGCGTCAATGTTACATCATCCAGATAGGGCTTATGTGGACCCTTTGCAGATTCAGGTCCGTGATTAGCATGCTTATTGTAATATGGTGGAAGAAGAACTGGATGGGGAGCCATGGTTCCATGATATCAAAGAATACATTAGGATGGGGGTATATCCGGTACAGGCCACTGGTGATCAGAAAAGAACAATTCGACGATTGGCAAGTGGATTTTTCTTTAGTGGAGGGGTATTATACAAAAGAACTCCAGATCTTGGATTGCGAAGATGCATAGATGCCAGACAAGCCACAGTCATCATGACTGAGGTACACTCCGGAGTTTGTGGACCACATATGAGTGGGTACATTCTAGCAAAGAAGATTCTCCGAGAAGGTTACTACTGGCTCACTATGGAGCGGGATTGCATCAGTTTTGTGTGTAAATGCCATCAGTGCCAAGTGCATGGAGATTTGATTCATTCTCCACCATCTGAATTACATACAATGGTTGCACCATGGCCTTTTGTTGCTTGGGGCATGGATGTCATTTGGCCAATCGAGCCGGTAGCATCGAACAGACACAAGTTTATCCTGGTAGCCATTGATTATTTCACTAAGTGGGTCGAAGCGAAAAAGTTAAAATCTGTGACCAAGAAAGCAGTGGTTGACTTTGTGCATTCAAATATCATCTATCGGTTTGGGATTCTGAAGGTAATCATCACGGACAATGGCGCTAACCTCAACAGTCATCTAATGATAGAGACATGTCAGCAGTTTAAGATTATACATCGCAATTCCACCCCATATCGCCCTAAGGCAAATGGAGCAGTCGAGGCAGCCTACAAGAATATAAGAAGATACTTCGAAAAATGGTGGAAGGTTCTAGATAGTGGCATGAAAAGCTGCCATTTGCTTTGTTGGGATATCGCACTACTGTTCGCACTTCAGTAGGGTCTACTCCTTGTTTGTTGGTGTATGGCACGGAGGCAGTCATACCCGCAAAAATTGAAATCCCATCCCTTCGGATTGTTGCTGAGGCAGAAATTGATGACGTTGAATGGGTCAAAACCCGCTTAAAGCAGTTAAGTCTGATTGATGAAAAGAGATTAGCGGCAGTATGTCATGGCCAATTGTACCAACAGAGAATGGCAAGAGCATATAACAAGAAGGTACGTCCACGGAAGTTCGAAGTGGGTCAACTAGTGTTGAGACGTATCTTGCCTCATCAGGCTTAAGCAAAAGGAAAGTTCGCCCCAAACAGGCAGGGGCCATTTGTTGTAACTAGAGTGTTGTCCAATGGCGCATTATATTTGACAGATGTAGAAGGGAAATGTGTAGAAATGGCTATCAATTCCGATGCAGTCAAGAGATACTATGTATGATTTCTTTCTTTGATTGTACTTGCTTGTATTTGGCATATTTTGAAGATTGAAATGACGAATGCGTTTTGTTCTGCTATCTCAACACTTTATCCCTTGTCACCCCTTTTGAGCCTTATTTATTTTCTTTCATACCCCTCTTTTGGGATCAACGTCACAATTCAGAAATGCAAGTGCGGAGGATAAGTAAGTAAAAAGAAAAAGAAAGAATGAACAAGAAATGAAAAAGAGAAGAAAAATGAAAAGAGAGAAGAAAGAGAAAGAAAAGAAAAGAAAAGAGAAAAGCAAAAAGAGAAAAAAGAGAGAAAAATAAAAAAGACAGAAAAGAGAGAAAAGAAGAATAACAGAAGAAAAAAGAGAGAAAGAAAAGAAAGAGAGAAAAGAAAAATCGCAACAACAAAATAATTTCTATGACATGAACTACGTTCGACCTGATTCCTTTTAAGGATACGTAGGCAGCCTCACGGTGCGGTCTCATCAAAATAAAAGTCCAAAAGTCCCCAAGCAAGGAACTGGGCCAGAAGTTGTGGATGTTGTGAGAAACCTGATTCCGAAAGTTGTAAGTATAACCCATTTGAATTGTTTTGAGCATTTTATACCCTTTTGTTTTTAACCCTGTCCAAAAGCCCACATTACGGTCCAAAGAAATACCTTCTGATCAATCTTTGAGAAATGCCAAGTCGAGTATGCAAAGGTAATTCATGTCAGGGGCAACACTCTGGTTCAAGCAGAAAAAATAAAAATGAGAGTCTTATTGGTGAAAACCTTCACAGGCACCGTAAGGCGACGGGAGTTGAGAAAAATCAAAATGAGAGAGTCTTATCAGTGAAAACCCTCACGGGCACCGTAAGGAGAAAGTGAGTCGAGAGATGAACGAATGAAAGAGGTCTGCTGGTGAAAACATTTCAAGGCACCGCAGGATGAACAAGGCCGAGGTTTGGGTAAAGTAATCAAGTCATGAAAATTTTGGGGAAACAAAGTACAGCAACTGAAAGTTGATTGGTTGGACAGATTGGGCGGACTAATCCAAAATGCATGTCATGATCATTGGTACCAGCTGTTCCACCCAGATAAGTTTCTTTTCTTTCTCCTTTGGTAGCAGTCATCTGGTTTTGGATTCTTCTTATCCTTAACCCGCAAAGTTATTGCATTTCATTTTCTTTTGGGTATTTATCTAAAGATGTTTCAATGTCAGTCTTGTTCAAATCGAGTGAAAAGGATTTCAAAGCTCACTACCAACTTCCAAAATTGCAAAGCACGGAGTGGTCAAAGCATACTAAGGAAAACACGACGAAAGAGGGGAATACAAGGAATCACCGGAAGCTTCATCGGTGGAATGGTTTGGTAATGTCATGGGAGACGCAAAATTTCAGATAAAGGGGTCAGAGGTAAGACAACAGCGGGGGTATAGAACACTCGGCTTGTCAAAATTCATGGGGTTTGAAAGTCAGTCAGAAAGTCAAAGCGGTTCAGGGCCAGTTCGGAGAAGCCAGTCAGAACAAACATTGCAGCAGATAGATCTTCAGCAAGAATTCCATCAGCTAACAACCACTTTAAACTGACAAAATTTTCTTTGATTGAAACAGGGGCAGAAAATTCGTTGGATTTGGAGAAACTCTCCGTGGAGAAAGGCAGTCACCAAACAGGTTTGTTTTGATTTTCAGGACCCTCCTGGAAAATGGGACCTAGTTTAAAGAGCAGAAATAACATAATCTAGCATAAACGCATCCCAAAGGAATATAAGTTGGCTTAGAAGTTTGCATGTTCGAGATAGGATTCAATTAGGAGTTTTCAGGACCCTCCTGAATAATGGGACTTAGCTTAAGATTTCGATTAGATACCAACATTTAGCATAAACTCTGTTGTAAGGTAGTATAATTCAGACATGAAAGTTGTCACCTTTAAGATAAAATTTGACCTTTGAGTTTCAGGACCCTCCTGGATAATGGGAAGTAGTTTAAAGATCCTCTTAGATAGCAAGATTTAGCAGAAGTCACACTTGTAGAAGATATACCTTAGATTTTAAATTGTCGTTTAGTTAAGAGTTGTCAGGACCCCCTAAATAATGGGACCTAGCTTTCAAATCCTTAGTAATACTTGGTAATATGATTTAGTTTTACAATCACATCTGTCCCCAGCCACCAAACTGGGGCACAAAATTTTATTTGTTTTTGTCTATTTTTTTGAAGTTAGGAGTCTGCTTGGAGAGCAGGGAATATATTTCAAGTTGAAGTTAGGAGCCCGCCTGGAGAGCAGGGAATACTTTCAAGCGCAGTAGTCAGGAGCCCGCCTGGAGAACAAGGGAGTATCATTTAAGTTTAGCTTTCAAACTCTTTGTTTTGTTTATTTTGAAGTCAGGAGCCCGCCTGGAGAGCAGGGATACATTTCAAATTAAAGTCAGGAGCCCGCCTGAAGAGCAGGGAATACTTTCAAATGCAGCAGTCAGGAACCCGCCTGGAGAACAAGGGAGTAACATTTAAGTTTAGCTTTCAAATTCTTCGCTTTGTTTATGTTGAAGTCAGGAGCCCGCTTGAATAGCAGGGAATACATATCAAGTGCAGCAGTCAGACGCCCACCTGAAGAAAGGGAAAACATCTCAGTTTACAATTCAAGGTGGCAACAAACGGACATCTCCGAAAGAATGGAGAACAACAAGGCAACAAGAAGCACAAGATCAAGTTTAAAGATATAGATAGGACTTTTTGTAATCCATAGATCATAGTCTAGTATAGCTTCTTGTTTTATTTTGACATGGTGTAATAAGGAGGTTCAGCAAGCAGTAGTAGCAGCAACAACAACAGTAAAATCACAGCTTCGTGGTAGTCCCAGCTACCAAAATTTCCCGAACTACACTGACCTGATTCCTTTTTAGCTAAGGATATGTAGGCAACCTCGGAAGCAGGGTGCGGTCAAATCTTTCCAAAAATGCTTCCCACGGAGTATTCAAGCGGGCAAAAATCGCTCGTATCCGCTCACTTATATTTGCACGAAAACTCTTCGTGTTTCCGGGCAAAGAGGGGCAGCTGTGAGCACGTGATTTTTGCCCTATATGTATTACTCCAACAAATTCAAAACAAAATAATTTTTGTCAGTGTTTGCAATTTTGTCGGATTTTGTGGCATTTTCTGTTAATTGTTTGCATTTTGTTTGTGCATTTTAATTGATGAGAAAATACAAAAAATATGTTGCATTTGCATTTAGGATTTAATTTTACATTTCAGGATTAATAGACAAATTAATTATTTTATAAAAAATGGGAAAAATCACAAAAATTATTTTGCACTTTTAATTTTAATGTTGAATTTTGGTAGTTTTTTTTACTTTAATTTGATTTTTAATTATTGGTAGTAACAATTATTAGGGTTAATTAATTTAATGTGGTAGGATAATTTGGTTTAGGATTCAATTTAAGTTTTAATTTCAATTTTGGAAAAGAAAAAAAAATTGTTAAAAAAGAAAAATGAATTGGAAAAAAGGAAATAATGAAAGGAAAATTTGGGCTAAAACCCATTTATTTGTCCCCAGCCCAAATGAATCGCCCCAATACCCGGTCCAAACCTGCCTATACCCGGTCCATCCCCCCAACTAAGTGAAACGACGTCGTTTCATGGGCATCAAATCAGGACCGTCGAGGTCTCTTAATCGAACGGACGAGAAGCCTGGGTCATTTAATATATATATGTCCTAACGCCCTTCCCCCCCCCCCTCATTTCATCGTCCCAAACACCCCCGTCTATCAGAAGGCCCAGACCTAACCCTAGCTGAGCCGCCCCTAAATCCACCACCGTCCGGTGGCGGCGCCACCTCTAAACGCCACCAAAACAACACCCCATGACCCCCTCATGCCCCTCTTTCTAAATCCCGGACAAATTTCCTTCAAATATGCCCGGAGCTCCGCGAATCTTAAATCTGAGGTCAACCCCAAAAGTTCAAAATTAGCTTTTTGTCAATCTTGGTAGCATGCATGTTCGGGAGGTGCTGTTCTATCAAGCTTTGAGGTTCGGACTAGGCAAAACAGATGTCGCTCAGTTGTTCTTGACAAAGAACAAAGGATCGACATAAGTTTGGCCTAGTTCTTTGTGCCTGCCCAATTTCGAGTCCGATTGGTGAGTTTGTATCCCTCAGCATGACCTATTATGTTTTATTTCACCTTTCCGTCCCTCTTATTTTCTTCTCCTTTCCTCTATTTAAAGGCTTGACTTATCTTCCGATGTTTTGAGTTGTCTTCTGTTCCCTCTATTTTTCTTTCAAGTCCCTTTAAAAATATGTGTGTTCTTAATTTGTTGGGTTATAGTCAAGCCTCTGATTTTCTCCCGTTTATGTTAGCCTCATTAGTCTAGTTTAATTAGTTTATTCTGGTCTATTCATTGGGTTAGTTAATTTCTTGTTGGTTTGTACGGGTTAATCAATCAACCAGTTTAGTTTTAAGAAGTCGTTTGTGTGATTATTTTTGTTGTTCCCAATTTAGTTGGGTTTATTTAGCTATTTGGGCTTTGGGTCTGACCCATCTATAAAGGAAGGGTAGTCCGTTCACTTCATTTAGCCGTGGGTTAATTTGACCCATGTCTCATTTGGGGTTTAAGGTAAATAGCACGGGTACGGGGATTAATTTGGGTAGTCTTAGTAAGGGAATATACTTGTAACTGTCTGGGAAGCTTCTAGGAAGTTGGGGGGGGACTACTTGGCAAAATCTGAATTTGAACTGGGAGTGTTAAGCTAAAATGAAAATTAAAAAGGGACTAAAGGGCAAAAAATAAACTCTTGAGGCTTGCCCTAATGCCTTGCCTATAAAGGCATCTCTATCTTGCCTTTCAAGGCAGGGATTCAGGAGCTAAAATACAGACCCAAGAGACTTGAAAGAGAATAAAAATTCTGGAAAACAAAAACAGCTAAAACTTCTGCAGAAAATACTGTTTTATTGGGTTTGAGCTTCATAATCTGAAATCATCATCTTCCTGAATCGATTTTCCTGATTGTTTGAGCTTAGAAATGGTTTGAAACTTAGTCATTAAGGTTGGTTCTGAGGTCAGCTAATTTAATTGGGTGTTTGAGACTGGTTTCTAGGCTGCAGTACTTCATTTTTGGGTTTCGAACATGTTTTGTTGGTTTGTTTCTGTTACTGGAACCTGCTGCTGATCCTTGTTGTCTACTGCTGATTCTCCCTTTTTCTTATTTCATTTAATTCCAAGTATTCCCTTATTCTATAGGAGATGAAATGCAAGTATGAGAGCTATAATTACATGAAGATCCTCATGAATGAATACTGTTTTCTTTTTAATCATCAATATTAGCTGTTTACTTGCAATTTCTGGAGTTTAGTGGTATATTGTAATGGCATTTAGTCTGATCTGTCCATTTTAATATAACAGTAGTATGTTATTCCTTAGAAAACTCATGTTGCCTTTCGTTTGTGATAAAGCACATGGTCTGATGGTTTGATTGCATGTAAGTAGTTCAGGACATTTGGATCTTGTATATAGGGATTGTGATTTAAGTTATTCACTATTTGTTATGCATATGTTCCAGCATGTGATTAGACTCTGTTGAGTTTTAGTTTATCATTTATTTTTGTCTAAAATCAAAGTGCATTCGATTAAAGGGGGTGACTGTCTGCTTTGTGGGAATAAAACTTTATGATTACTGGTCTGATTGGCATAAGTCTCTGGGTACTCAAGGTAATTAGGTGCATGCATTGGGTTGAGAATGAATTTTTGATTTGTTTAGATTTGTAAAAAATTTCTATAGTAGGATAAGGTCAAAATGCATTACTCATATTGATACAAGTTTAAAACTAAATCGAATATGTTGTCCGTTGATGAGAATTCCATTGTCATTGCTTGCTAAGAAAAACTAGATCAAACATGTTGTTGAATATCGCTGGGTTTTGGCCTGCAAGGACTCGATGCTGAGTTCTCCACTCAGACTTGTTGGGGTTTAGAAATTGGGCTCAGTCTTGGGCCCAAGCTTAACAACTTCTTCGAGTATGATTTGGGTCATTTTTTAAAAATAAGAATTTTAGGCAATTAAGTTTGAGGCGTGCCATTTAGCGAATTTTCCATGGACCTCTTCTAATTTCTTATGATTTAGATACAACAAATAACCAATTATCGTAGTTTGCTTTAGGTACGTTTAATAGATTATTGTGGTTGTGGACACGTTCGCGTGACATGATTACGATCTTAAAAACAACACGAGAGATGCATCCGCGCAACCTTAACAAATTTTTCTTAAATAAATAAACAAGGCGTTATTAATTATGGACACGTTCGCGTGACATGATTTTTGACGCATCAAAGGAAAAGAGTATACGTACGCGTAACTCAATCCTTTACGAATAATCAAGTGATTTAAAAGCGGTTAATAGACAAATGCACATAGGATCTAAAATTAGTAATTAAATAATTTTAATAAGCCAAGTATGATCAAAGCGGCTGTGCTAGAACCACGGAACTCGGGAATGCCTAACACCTTCTCCTGGGTTAACAAAATTCCTTACTCGGATTTCTAGTTCGCGGACTGCATTACAGAGTCATATTTTCCTCGATTCGGGATTCAACCGGTGACATGGAACACCATAAATCTTCCAAGTGGCAACTCTGATTTTTCTTAATAAATTCCGTTTCGATTGTCCTTTAATTGGAAAAACTCCCTTGTATTTATACCCTTTACGGGGTGTAGATAAAAAGGAGGTGTGATAGTAGGCTCGCTCATAGGCGCTCAGCCATAATAGGCTCTGCATCTCAACCATTCCGGGCTGGCTCATAAGCGCTCCACCATAGTAGGCTCGATATATAACTCACCATATGATTAGAGGTTGCCCAATAGGGGTCTGCCCATCGATTATAGCTTGATGATGGTGAAAATACTGTAATATTGATATATATATATATATATATAGACTCTCCACTCTCTTGGATGATAGAAGACAAAACTAAACTGAATATGAAGTCCCGATAAGGGAGAATGTTGTAACTTATAAGACTAGGAAAATGTACACAAATTCAGGAATATGAGCTTCTCTTTATGTCTCGTTATCAAGCACATGTAGTTATTGGATCATGCCAAAATGAAGAAAGGTTTATCCTTAGCATACCTTAACTCCGTTGAGTCCTTAATACCTTTCAATAAATTCTTCAAACAACTCAACTCAATGTACCACAGCATAAGGAGATTCAAAATCAGTGCTAAGTAAATGCTAAGTCCGCAACTTAAATTGGTAGGTCGTTTACGTAAATTTGGGCAGCATCTCCCCTGTAACAAGGCCCTCCTCCAATATCATATGCCAACAACAATAGGAACACAACAATAACAACATGTATGCATCATGTTTTAACCTTATCTCCATCACAATATACCACAAAACATCCCACACACCCTAATCACTTCATACATAAAACGACAATCAAAGTAATGTCAAACAACCTAAAAAATGTAACGACGAAAGACCATCCAACCACACTGACATTATGTGGTATTTCTCCAAACCCTTTATCCTCCCAAACTCCATAAAAATAGTAGCAAAATAGGCAACCTAAAAGCAACACGAGACAACCCACAAAACAGTCAAATACAAGTTGAATAACTCGGACTTACGGTTTTCGATCACCTTCCCGTGAGTTCTAACTATCAGGAAACGAATTTATCAACCTTCTTTGATATTTAAAGCTTAAATACAGAAAGTTGAAGTTTTCTTAACTATGAAGTACCTTCCAAAACTCAAACTACAAAGAAAAAAAGAGGCGATATAGTGATACTTACGTCATAGGGATCGTTCTAGTGTTATCGCTTCTTAATTTCGTACCTGGGATGTTAATATTCTTGGAAACCCTTGTCGTGGCATGTGTAAAAGTGAAGAAAGAGACAACATATGGCCTATATATATATATATATATATATATATATATATATATATATATATATATATATCCATTTTTGAAAAGTCAAAGAGGTGTTAGCTTGGCACCCTATTATTGGCTCTTCTTTATATGCTTATATATTTTTATCCGAATGTCGTATGAATGAATGATTAAGAGCATTAGAAACTACATTACAAGACCTTCAATTTGGTATATAACTGTCCCAAAAAGATTTCATATAACACACAAAATGTTTTGCTCAAAAAGCTTTAGTGACACACCTACTTGTCACCTATGTAGTCTTGCGAAACTGCAAATATCTCTCTACTCCTGTGTTGTATCGATGAATGGTTTAATGAGTTAGAAATAGACATGTAATCTTCAATATGGTAGGTATATTATCTCCTAATTCCAAGTATATTGGGAGAAAATCTTAGCTACATTTGACCTAAATTGCAACATATTTATTAATATAACTTGTGATGATCTTTGCCAACTTTTGTTCCACAACTCACTTGACTTCAAAACATAACAAACGACTATCAAAAGACAAAAATAACTCATAACATAACCTCTTTATAATCTTGAGCACCCTAGTCTCACCCCGAAAGTACATGTTATAACATTCCCAACTTGTTGACTTCCGACGAACTTATTTTCTTCAATTGGTTTAGCTTCTATGCCTTCCAACCCTCTTAGTACTTGCAGTCCATGATCTTAAGTATTTGTAACCTTCAAGTTAACATGATTAACTTACTTTATATACTTTCAAATATGATCTCATTTTAGAGATTACATCAATTGACTTACGACGTACTCTCACATACAAAATTATGGGGTGTAACAGAGTCCATGCCCAAGATAATATCAAAATCTACCATACTGAGAAATAATAAATTGGCTCTGGTCTCAAAACTACTAAGAACAACCAAACACGACCGATACACATGGCCAACAACAATAAAATCTCTCACAGGTTTAAACACAGAAACATGAGAACTCATAGAATCACGAGATACGCCCAAATATAGAGCAAAATAAGATGACACATAGGAATAAGTAGAGCCTAGATCAAATAAAACTGACGCATCTCTATGACAGACTGAAACAATACCTGTAATGATAAAATCGGAAGCAACTGCCTTTGTATGAGTAGGAAGAGCATAATATTTAGCCCGACCTCCCTCTATAGGGCAACCTCTACCTCCCCGACCTCCACCTTAAGCTGGCTGAGTAGGTGGAGTGGCAACTGGTGCTGTAATCATAGACCGAGGACCTGGTGGAGCACGCGGTGCTTGAGAAGTTTGTGGAGATGCACCCCTCCTAAGTATGGAGCAATCCCTCATCATATGGCAAGTGTCGCCACAATCAAAACAATCTCTCGTAGGGCGTGGATGCTGTGGATGGCTCGAGCCAAGTCTGCTAGATTGACCGCTGAAAGCACTTCGTGTAGGAGGTACACTAGATACTGGTAATGCATAATAAGGCTCTTGAGGCCAAGGAGTAGATAGAATACCACTGGCGGTTGGAAGTGCTGAATGAACATGGCGACTCACATAACCCCTACCATATCGAACTACAGTTAGGGCACGAGTATGAGTATAAGTGCCAGACTCTCGAGACCTTTTGGCCTCCCTCACTTCTCTCTCCCGAGCAAGCATGCCCTCCACTCTCCTAGCAATACTCACAACCTGCTAGTATGAAATATCCATGTCCAACTCCCGGGCCATGCTAATCGTGATGCTGGGATGGAGCCCCTCGATAAACCGAAGTACCCTCTCTCGAATTGTAGCAACCAAGGCTGGTGCATATCTAGTCAAATCATTGGAACGAACTGCATACTCTAGACACAATCATATCACCCTGGCGCAACTGCTCAAACTCGGCGTGCCATGTATCTCTGAGGCTCTGGGGAACATACTCCCTCAAAAACATATACGATAACTGAGCACAAGTAAGTGATGCTTCCTCAGCCAGACTGTCCAACTCATAAGCACGCCACTACTGATAGGTTGCTCCTCTAAGCTAGAACGCAGTAAAAGAAACCCCACTCGACTCTGCTACGCCTATAGTATGAAGGATACGGTGGCACTCCTCAAGAAAACCACAGGCATCCTCTGCCACCAAACTACTGAAAGTAGGAGGGTGGTACTTCTTGTACCTCTCGAGCCTATGCTGCTCCTCCTCAAAAGCTGATTCTCTACCCTCGAGCTGAACTAGGCCTACTAGCGGCACGGGTATAACCTCTGGAATCTAATCGACCTGAACCTGCTGCTCTAGGGTACGGGTGGCGGGAGTCTGTGCTCTTCCCCCTGCCTGAGATGTGGCAGGAGCAAGAGGAATCAACCCTACCTGAGCTAGAGTACTGAATATGCTTAGGAACTGTGCAAGGGTCTCCTGAAGAGCTGGTGCAGTAACAGGCATCTCAGGTGCCTGGGCTTCGATTGGAGCTACTGGTGGCTCCTCTATAGTTGCTCGTATGGATGCTTTGGCTGCACCACGCCAACGTTCTCAGCCTCTACCCCGGCCCCGGCCTCTGGTGGGTCTAGTAGGGGGTGTAGGTGCATAGTCATCTTATCCAGCTGTACGTGTCCTCACCATCTATAAGATAATAGAAGACAGAAGTTTAGAATTTTGAAGTCAACAATTTTGCACGGCAAGGAAATCAAAGAAAAGAAATTATCCTAACAAGTCCATAGCCTCCCAAAGATAAGTACAGACGTCTCCGTATCGATCCGCGATACTCTACTAAACCTACTTATGACTCACAACACCTATGAACATAGAGCTCTGATACCAACTTGTCATGAGCCCGAAACATCATATGCCACAAGCTTCTAAGAATTTGTCTAAATATTTCTATACATCAGTAACTGGAAGAAGTAAAGGAGGAACAACACAAAAAGGATAGAGGGGGACTCTAAGGTCTGCGGACGCGGGCAGATGTACCTTGAACTCTCTGGAGCAGCAACAAGTATGCAACTAATAACGAGGCTAGTAGGAGGTACCTAGATCTACATAGGAAACATGTGTAGAAGAGTAGTATGAGTACATCACCACCGTACCCAGTAAGTGCCAAGCCTAACCTCGGTTGAGTAATGACGAGTTTAGGTTAGGGCCCTACTGGTATATATATAATAAATAAGGCAGAGTATAAATATCGCAGTGTAATAAGAGACGGGAATTTAACAAAAAGGAAATCACAGAAGAATAACAGTACAGTGCACATGAATAATACAGTAGGGGATCTCCCAAGATACCGTCTCTTAGTCGCAAAAGTAAATATGCAGGGGGATCTTCCGGGATATCAGCCCGTAGTCCCAAAGTAAATATGTTGGGGGATCTCACGGGATATCGTCCTATAGTCCCAAAGTAAATATGCAGGGCGATCTCCCGGGATACCATCCTGTAGTCCCAAAGTAAATATTCAGGGGGATCTCCCTGGATACCGTCCCGTAGTCCCAAAGCAAATACACAGCTCAAAACACGTAGACATAGGATACTAGGCTAAACATGATAATTACACATGCTAGTATAACTCAGTTAAAATGAAACATGTGTTTATTCAGTAAAAATTGGATTTTACAGCAAATAGCATGTGGACGCACTCGTCACCTCATGTACATGGTGCTCATATGTCATAACAGTACCAAATCCTAAGGGGAGTTCCCCCATACAAGGTTAGGAAAGTCACTTACCTCGAACCAAGCCCAATTAATCAGTAACAATGTCTTTTCCACGATTATCAGACTCTGAATGGCCTAAATCTATCCAAAAACAATTACATACCATAAATATAACTATAAGAAACTAATATAATTAAGGATATCAAAGCTTAAGCAAGAAATTGGAAAATCGCCCAAAAAGTCAACCCGGGCCCACATCTCGGAATCGGGTAAAAGTCACAAAATATGAATACCCATTCACTCATGAGTTCACTCGTACCAAAATTATCCAAATCCGATGTCAAAATCCAAATCAAAACTCAAAACTTAATTAAAGAACTTCTCTAATTCTCCCTAAATTTTCAACCTAAATCCGAAATTAAAGGATGGAATTAATGATAGATTAGTGGGATATAACCAAAAACAAGTGTAAAATCATTACCCAATCAACGTCTCTAAAATCTCTCAAAATCTCATCCAAATTCGAGCTCTCTATCTCAAGTTTTGATAAAAATGGCTAAACCCTCGATTTTGAAATGTTTAATACTGCTCAGGCATTCCTTCTTTGCGAATATGGAAGAACCCTCACGTTCGCGAAGAGCAAATGACTCTAGCCCATAAATCCTTCATCACGAACGCGATGTACTTACCATGAATTCAAAGGTCAGTCAACTCGACTCTACGCGAACGCGCGACCAACATCGCGAACGCATAGGCTAAAGGGCCTGGGGACCCAGTTGGCCAATTCCTCTACGCGAACGCGGGACCTCTATCACGAACGTGTAGACCAACTACCTCAGTGCTTCACGAATGCGGGACCTCCATTGTAAATACGAAGCATAAAATCCCACCTGCCTCCAGTTCCTCTTAGCGAATGTGGGGCTCCCCTCGCGAATGCGAAGAAGGAAACAAGAACTGGAGAACACGAGAAAATCTGCAATCTTTCCTAAGTCCAAAATGATTCGTTAACCACTCGAAATCAACCCGAGGCCCTCGGGACCATAATTAAAAATAGCTACTAGTCCTAAAATACCATATGAACATAGTCGATCCCTCAAAACACATCAAACAACAACAAAAATACGAATCACCCTCTAATCCAAACTTAATGAACTTTGAAACTACAAACTTCTACAACCGATGCCGAAACCTATCAAACTACGTCCGATTGACCTCAAATTTTTCATACAAGTCATATTCGACATTACAGACCTATTATACCTTCCGTAATCAAAATCAGACCCCGATATCAAAAAGTCCACTTCCGATTAAACTTCCCAAAAATTCGGCTTTCATCATTTCAAGCCTAATTCAGCTAGAGACCTCCAAAACACAATCCGGATACGCCCCTAAGTCCAAAATCATCCAATGGAGCTAATAGAACTGACAAAATTCCATTCTAAAGTCGCCTTTATACAATTCCGATGACAGTCAAAATCTTAAAACTTAAGCTTCAGTTTTAGGGACTAAGTGTCCCAAAATACTCTGAAACCAAATATAGAACCTCCCGGCAAGCCACATAAGCAGAAAAGGATACAGGGAAAGTAGTAAATAGGGGATCGAGGCTAATACACTCAAAACAACCGTCCAGGTCGTTACATCTGATCGGTCTGATATCGGACTCCATTCTAAAAATACGAAGGTGTATCGGTACTAAAGATCTCCCAACTTAAAAATACTGAAATTTACTTGAAACTTACCTTTTTCTTAACTTGACACTTTAATATTGTTTGAGGTTCTTATCGATTCAACGTTTCGTTCTCATTGTATTGTTACTCGTTCTATTGAGAGGGTGCTAGTCTTACATACTAGTACTATTTCATATGTACTAACGCCCTTTTTGTCGGGGGCGCTGCATTTTTAATGGATGTAGGTGGTTTCATAGCAGGCGGCGCCGATCGGTGATGGCAACACACCCTCTTCTAAGCTGATTTGGTGAGCCCCACTTCATTTTGGGTCTTGTATCTCTTGCCCTCTATGTATAGTGTTTTGGAGGTATCGACGGAACCTTGTTGTCGGCACCATCATCCTACTCTTTGTATTCATTAGAGGCTCCGCAGACATAGTGTGGGTTGTATCTTATTTTGGGAAAGTTAAGCTAAAAGGTGTTATATTTGTATCACACGTTTCCTCTCCTAAACTATGAATGTGTAATGTAATATTTTGGGAACTCTTGATGAAGTTCTAATGGAAATAAAATTGGTGTTGTTCATGTAATCTTCTCATTGTTTAATTAATGGAATACTTCTTCACTTTATTGTGGGTAAGGTCGGGTATATAGCATCTAGTAGGCTTGCTTGACCAGGGCATCTCGGTTGAGTGCCGGTCACGCTCCCCGTGGTTGGGGCGTGACATGGATGCGAAGTGACCACTCTTGGTTGCAGACGCTGAGGGGGATACCAAGGAGGAGGTGACACGCTAACTGTAGCGCTAGTGCTTGGGCAGATTACTGAAAATTTTAGCTTTCTTATTTGTAGCCCATTTCGGACCTAGACTTTATTTTATCATTTAAAGAGCTACATAACACATTTTTGGGAGATGTTTGTCATGATCCAAAATTTCAACAAAGTTGTGATGACACCTAGTACCGCTTGCTAGGCAAGCCAACAACCAATGTGCATAAATAAACTTAAATAACAATATTAAATAATTTCAAATGCGCAACAATATAATATAACTGAAGTCAAATCATGATACAACTGAAAACCATCCTAAAATCTGGTGTCATTGAGTACATGAGCTCTATAGAATAAGTAAATATAAGGTCTGAGTAAGATATAATATTCTCCAAAAGAATAAATAGTAAGAACATGAAATAAGAAAAAGAACTTCAAGGTCTGCTAATGGAACAATAGTGTTACCTCGAAATTTCTAAATAGTCTGGATCCGGCTCACTAGCAGCTAGCACGATCAACAATATCTAGATCTGCACATAAAGTGTAGAGTGTAGTATGAGTATCACCGATCTCATATACTCAATAAGTAGCAAGCCTAACCTCGAGCTGAAATAGTGACGATCTTGGCAAGGTCCAATACTCATCTCCAACAACAATACAACATAGTAATAACAAAGGAAGAGCAACTTAATAATATCAAGTTCAACTCTATCACATTAAGAGGAAAATAAGCATGCTTTCCAAATGTAGCAGTCAAGACATCAACTTTAAATGCATCAGATATCAAATAGCATGAGAAAATACAACTCTATGCCTACATGACAAATATTCATGTCAAAATTAACAATATTACACTGTAATCATTAAGTAAACATAAGTCTCAGCACATACATAGTGTTTGGCACAATTACCCCTCAATTGTACTCTCAGCATGCTCACGATGCCTGACTCAAAACCTCTTAATCATCATATACACTCACACTTACTACAACAAAAAGGATCTTTAGCGGCAATAGTAGCGATAGAAATTGCCGCTAAATCATTTACCGGCCATTAATCTTTGGCCGTTGTACGTGGGATCTTTTAGCGACTATTCACAAAAGTGCTGGTAAAGATAGATTTTATTGCCACTAAAAGTCACAAAATTTAACGGCAATTGTTTAGTGGCAATTATAATAGCCCCTAAATCCATTTACAGCTTGTTTGGATGGTTGTTACACATTGTATTGTATCGTAATGTTACGTTAAATACGATGTTTGTTTTGATTGTTATTTAAATTTTATTGTATCGTATCGTTAAATCCTCCATTACATAACGACAAAATGTGGCACTTTATGTAACGATCGATTGGTGCGGTCGCGTCGTTACCTTGTCTTTTTTTTCTCAATCTCACCCTTCATTATTATTAAATAATTTTATTTTATCAATTACCTTACCTTTTTATATAATAATTTTAATCATAATTTTTCTTTATAATGTTAATATTTTATTCTTCATATTGCTATTGTATGATATCATGAAATGATGGCAAATGACACAATCATCCATTGTATTAAAATTTTCCACATTCTACATTTTCAAGCATAATACGACCTGAAATAATAAAATAAGTGTGTCAAAAGATGAAATCTAATATAAAGGGAATGCTCATTTAACAAAATTCACAATTGCTAAACTTTTTATTCATCATATCCAGATCAATTAAGAGAATAAAAGAGAATTATCATTTGACAAAGTTTACTAATCCTCACTTTGTACACTCAGGCCAAAAATGATGTGATTCCTCAAGTTAGTCTAGAAATTGCTCTAGAAGCTTCATCTTTTAAATTCTCTTTTTCAATGACACACATATAGAACCATAGATGTACCGGACAACTCAATTTTCAGCACACTACAATTATAGATCAGCAATGCTCAAATTTAAACATGAAATTAGTGACTACTAGAAGCATTTAGAAAAAGTTAGCACAACAATAGCAAACAAGCACATCTTAAAAGAAACAAAGAAACCTAATTTGGCTAACACAAATTTAAATGCAAAACAAACACCATGGTAAGATAACGTTTGACACTTCATGCTATAACAAATCTAATTATACTAGGCAATAATCAAGATATCCAGCATTGCCCTCAATCAATTTCAAATAGTTTGAGCAATATCCAACAGAACAAGAGTTACAAATTAGCTGGTTATTCGTATGTTGAGCATGGTGGTGGTAACTAATAATATTTGTACCTCAACTTGGTGATTTGAATAGCTTCAACTACCCTAGAAATATTTTCCTATAGAAAATTCTTTACCTACAGGGAGAATAATCCGGTTACCAAACTGATAACATCCTTTTATCACATAATACATATATAAAAGCTATTCAAAACATTTCCATAGGATGGAACCTATAACACACAAAGAATCATGAGTCAAATAGATATTCAATCTCAGTTAAGAAGCATCTAATGAATAGTACCTATTTTAGCAGCTCTTGGCTTTTTAAATCCGCTAAACTGCTTGGCTTCTTATCTGATCTGCATTTCTTTAGGGGCAAAAAGAATAATAAAAATGTCTTACATCATTTGACGAAAGGAAAACTTTTAAGAACAAGGGGAGGAAAAATATTCAACTTCCTAGGGAAGGTTGCTTTAGTGGTAGAGTCCCACGAATTACAAGGTTGGTGATTTGAGTCATAAGTAATAAGGAAACACCAATGTTGTTCTTGGTAGGAGCTTAGCGTAAAAAAATGTTACCCAAGAAAAAAAAGAATTTCTACTAATCAAAAAGAAATTCCTTTTTCCTAAAGTCCAAAAATTGGTGAAGAAAAAAAAAATCAGGAAAACACAACAACAAACTGAATTCCAAATTTTTAAAAAGCTATATCGTGGCATAACTAAGCCAAGATAATAAACTATTATCACGACCCGGATTTCACATCCTCGGGAGTAGTGATGGCGCCTAGTAGTGAAAGCTAGGGAAGCCAATCATTACAATTATTTACCCCTTTTCATTTTTAATCCCTTAACAATTGTGAGTTAACATTTTATATACAGTGGAAATAATAAAGCGGAAGAATGAAATATAACAATTTATAATAATACCGATACAAATTCATAAATCAAAAGCTGCCCAAAACTGGTGTCACAATCTTACAGACTATATAGGAATACTACAAATAGGGGTCTGAAAGATAAATATAAAGATGTCTCTGAAATACATAAAAGAAACAATATGGAAAGATAGAAGGAGATGCCAAGGCCTGCGGGCGCCTGCAGGACTACCTCGGGTCGCCTGATGGACTCAGGCAGTAACCTCACTGTGGTCCAAAAGCTGCAGCACCGGGATATACACACAGTGTAGAGTGTAGTACCAGCACAGCCGACCCCATGTGCTGGTAAGTGCCTAGCCTAACCTCGGCGAAGTAGTGACGAGTCTAGGACAAGATTACCAAATAAACCGGTGTAGTTATATCATATACACCAAGTAATAATGACAGAAACTAGCAGTTAAAGATGAGAAGGGGAAACGTGCTGCGGGGAACATCATGTACAAATAAATCTCAGTAAAGAAGTGAAAGGAATACTAAAATTCAACTATAAGCAAGAATAAGAAAATCAAAGACAAGTGCACGGCATCACCCTTCGTGCTTTTACTCTCGTCCTCACCATAAGAATCAATATAATCGATGCGGCATCAACCTTCATGCTTTTACCTCACATAATCATGGCACCAAATTATCCTTAGTGCATTATCACTCATATCATGGCACATAATTATACATCGTGCGGCACGGCATCACCCTTCGTGCTTTTACCTCACAATATCGGCACGACATCACCCTTCATGCATTAACACTCTCAAAATCAACCACGGCATCACCCTCTAAGCTTTACACTCTTCCTCACCCAAGCAACAATCACAAAGCAATATGGGCAAGGGAGTCAATAATATTACAGTAAAATTCCAGCAAGGGACCAATAGCATAACAACAATATCCTGGCAAGGGAAACAATATCACGAATAATAACATCCCGGCAAGGGAGACAATATCATAAACCTCTTCTATTTTCCAGAATTACTTCATAACTCAATTCTAAACTTGATCCAACACTCTACAATGTTCAATTACCAATACACAAACCTTGTTCAACAATAGAAATCATCATATAAAGCATGAACAATATGAAACGGAGTCACATTAATCATAGTATAAGACTCACGGGCATGCTTGACACCGACATATAGATACTCGTCACCACACATATACGTCGTACTCAACACTTAACACATAACAAATAAGACACGACTCCTAATCCCTCAAGCTAAGGTTAGACCAAACACTTACCTCAATGCCACGAACACGGTTCAAGCCTCAACTATCGCTTTACCTCTTGTTTCCACCACCAATTTGCTTGTATCTAGCCACAATTTACTGACAATAGCAATAAATGCTAAATGAATAAATTCTAATGCATGAAAGTAGTTTTTTTTAAAGATTTCCTAGAAAGTCAAAAATCGACCCCGGGCCCACATGGTCAAAATCCGAGGTTCGAACTAAAACCCGATTACCCATTCACCCAAGAAGTTGAATATATAATTTTTTTGAAATCGTACCTCAAATCGAGGACCAAATACCTATAATTTGAAAATCCTAAGTTCTACCAAAAATACCAAATTTTCCCCATGAAAACTCTTGATTTTGAATTGAAATTATGTGAAAAGATGTTATAGATTAAAGAAAATGAGTTAGAAATGACTTTCAATTGATTTAGAGAAGAACTTTTCTTTAGAAAATCGCCAAAGAGAGCTTAGGGTTTGAGAGAGTTTGGAAAATGAATAAAAATGTGCCTAAGTCCAAATTAACTGGTCGCAGATGTCGCAATTGCGACCAGGGTTCGCAATTGCGAACCCCTTCAGGACCTGTTGTCTTCGCAAATGTGAAGAATCTGTCGTATTGGCGACCATGGGAAAATCCTGTCACCTTCTCAATTGCGAAGGAAACATCATATTTGCGATTGGGCGGGCTTCGCAATTCCCACCCAGTGTTCGTATTTGCGAAAAGGGCCTGCCCAGGATTGGTTCTCATTTTCGACACTGGGGTCGCATTTACAAAGCTTGTCCACTTCGCAATTGCGAAGCCTGTTCTTGCAATTGCGAGATCAGAGGCCTGGGCAAAAATACTTGATACCAACACTTGCTCCTAAGTCCAATTTCACTCTGTGGCCTATCCAAAATTCACCCGCGCCCTCGGGGCTCCAAACCAAACATGCATGCAAGTCCAAAAATATCATACGGACTTGCTCGTGAAATCAAATCATCAAAATAACATCAACAACTATGAATTAAATCTCAAATTCATGAATCACTCAAGAACATCAAAATTACTATTTTCTCAACTATAGGTCCATTTTATACCAAACAAATTCTGATCTTTACCAAATTTTACAGATTCGTCTTAATTATTATTTCAAACTTGTACCGGGCTTCAAAACCAAGATACAGACCCGATTCCATCAAAAAAATGCATCAATTCACTTCTAAAAACCTTTATATTTTCCAGAAAATTATTTTCTTTACAAACTCATTTCTCGGGCTTGGGACCTCGGAATTCGATTCCGGCCATACGCCCATGTCCCATATTTTACTATGGACCCAACGACCGTCGGATCATGGGTCCAAGTCCGTTTACCAAGAATGTTGACCAAAGTCAACTTTATTCAATTTTAAAAACCAATTTCCTTATTTCACTTAGTTTTCACATAAAAGTTTTCCGGAAACGGGAATGCAAATCGAGGTGAGACAAAAAGAGGTTTTTACGGCCTCGGAACACAAAATTTACTTTCAAAATGAGTGATGACCTTTTGGATCATCACATTCTCCACCTCTAAAACAATCATTCGTCCTCGAACGGACATAAGAAAAGTACCTGAGTCGGAGAAAAGATGGGGATATCGGCTCCGCATATCGGGCTCGGACTCCCAGGTAGCTGCCTTGGCAGGCTGACCTCTCCACTGAACATGAACAGAAAGGAAACTCTTCGATCTTAACTGACAAACCTATCGGTCTAGAATAGCTATCGGCTCCTCCTCATAGGACAAGTCCTTGTCCAACTAGACAGTGCTGATATCTAACACGTGGGATGGATCGCCGTAATACTTCTGAATCATGGACACATGAAACACTAGATGCACGATAGATAAACTCGGCGGCAACTCAAGTCTGTAAGCCACCTCTCCCACTCAATCAAGAATCTCAAACGGGCCAATGAATCTAGGACTAAGCTTGCCCCTCTTCCCAAATCTCATCACGCCCTTCATAGGCGACACCCGAAGCAACACCCGCTCGCCGACCATGAATGCCACATCATGAACAATATGGTCGGCATAACTCTTTTGCCTGGACTGAGCTGTATGAAGCCTATCCTAAATGATCCTGACCTTGTCCAAGGCATCCTGTACTAGATCCATACCCAATAACAGAGGCTCTCCCGACTCAAACCATCCAACCGGCGACCGACACCGCCTACCATATAAAGCCTCATTAGGAGACATCTAGATGCTCGACTAGTAGCTGTTGTTGTAGGCAAACTCCGCTAAAGGAAAGAACTGATCCCACGAGCCTCCAAAGTCAATGATACAAGCTCAAAGCATATCCTCCAAAATCTAAATAGTACGCTCGGACTGCCCGTCCGTCTGAGGATGAAATGTTCTGATCTACTTGACCCGTGTGCCCATCTCACACTGAACTACCCTCCAAAAATGTGAGGTAAACCGCGTACCTCAGTCCGAAATGATAGACACAGGCACACCATGAAGACGAACAATCTCTCGGATATAGATCTCGGCTAACCTCTCAGAAGAATATGAAATTGCCACATGAATGAAATGTGCTGACTTGGTCAGCCTATCAACAATAACCCACACTGCATCAAACTTCCTCAAAGTCCGTGGGAGTCCAACAAAAAAGTCCATAGTGATACGCTCCCACTTCCACTCAGGAATCTCAATCTTTTGGAACAAACCACCAGGTCTCTGATACTCGTACTTTACTTGCTGACAATTCAAACACTGAGCCACATATGCAATAATATCCTTCTTCATCCTCCTTCACCAATAATGCTTCCGCAAATCCTGATACATCTTAGCGGCGCCCGGATGAATAGAGTACCGGAAACTATGGGCCTTTTCTAAAATCAACTCTCGAAACCCATCAATCACACAAACTTGACTCTGCAGCCTTAAAACTCTATCATCTCCTAATCTAACCTGTTTGGCACCACCGTGCCGCACTGTGTCCCTCAGAATACGCAAATGAGGATCATCATACTGCCGATCTTGGATACGCTCAAATAATGAAGAACGAGCGACTGTGCAAGCTAACACACGGCTAGGCTCAGAAACATCCAACCTCATGAACTGATTGGCAAAAGCCTGAACATCCAAAGCAAGAGGTCTCTCACCGACCAGAATATACGCAAGACTGCCCATACTGGCTGACTTTATACTTAAAGCATCGGCCACCACATTGGCCTATCCCAGATGATGTAAGATGGGGATATCATAGTCTTTCAATAGCTCCAACCACCTTCTCTGCCGCAAATTTAGTTCCTTCTACTTGAACAAATACTGTAAACTCTTGTGATCCGTGAACACCTCACATGACACGCCATACAAATAATGCCTCCAAATCTTCAACGCGTGAACAATGACTGCTAACTCCAAATCATGAACTGGGTAATTCTTCTCATGAATCTTCAACTATTGCGAAGCATACGCATTCATCTTGCTATCCTGCATCAACACCGCACCAAGTCCAATACGAGATACATCACAATAAATTGTATATGGCCCTGAACTTGTAGGCAATACCAACACCAGCGCCATAGCCAAAGCTGTCTTGAGCTTCTAAAAGCTCGCCTCACACTCGTCCGACCACTTGAACTGGGCACCCTTCAGGGTTAACCTGGTCATCGGGGTTACAATAGATGAAAACCCCTCCACAAACTGACGGTAATAGCCTGCCAAACCCAAGAAACTCTGGATCTCTGTAGCTGATGAGGGTCTAGGCCAGTTCTTGACTGCCTCTATCTTCTTCGGATCCACCTGAATACCCTCTGCTGAAACAACGTGACCCAAGAATGCAACTGAACTCAACCAGAACTCACACTTCGAAAACTTAGCATACAACTGACTATCTCTCAAATTCTGAAGAAAAACTCTCAGATGCTGCTCATGCTCCTCCCGGCTATGGGAATTGATCAAAATATCATCAATGAAGACTATCACGAACGAATCCAAGTAAGGCTTGAACACTCGGTTCATCAAATCCATAAAAGTTGTTGGCCATTTGTCCACCCAAATGACATCACCAAGAACTCATAATGCCCGTACCGAGTGCGAAAAGCTGTCTTAGGGACATCGTATGCCCTAGTCCTCAACTGATGGTAGCCCGATCTCAAATCAATCTTCGAAAACACTTTGGCACCCTGAAGTTGCTCAAACAAATCATCAATCCTCGGCAATGGGTACTTATTCTTTATTGTAACCTTGTTCAACTGCCGGTAATCTATACACATCCTTATCGATCCGTCCTTCTTCTTAACAAACAACACTGGCTCACCCCAAGGCGAGACACTATGTCTAATAAAGCCTTTATCAAGCAAATCTTGCAACTGCTCCTTCAATTCTTTCAACTCCGGTGGGGTCATACGATACGGCAGGATAGAAATAGGCTGAGTGCGTGGGGCCAAATCAATGCAGATGTCAATATCCCTGTCGGGTGGCATACCCGGCAGGTCTGAAGGAAATAACTCAGGAAACTCATGAACAATAGGCACAGAATCCATAAAAGGAATCCCAGTGCTAGGATCACAAACATTGCCAAATAGGCCAAACACCCTTTCTCGACCATATTCCGAGCCTTCATATATGAGATAACTCTACAAGTAGAATGACCAGGAGTCCCTTTCCACTCTAAATGATGTAAACCCGGCAAGGGTAAGGTCACAGTATTGGCATGACAGTCCAAGATAGCGTGGTTAGGTAATAACCAGTCCATCCCCAATATGACATCAAAATCAACCATGTCCAAAAGTAACAAATCTACTCGAGTCTCAAGACCACCAATCACAACTATACATGAATGATGGACACGATTTATCATAATAGAATCACCCACTGGTATAGACACATATATAGGAGTACTCAAAGAATCACTAGGCATGACCAGATACGGTGCAACAAGATGACATATAGGAGTATGTAGATCCTGGATCAAATAGAACTGAAACATCTCTACTACAAACCAGAATAGTACCTATGATAACTACATCGGAAGCCTTAGCCTCAAGCCTGGCTGGAAGAGCATAACATCGGGGATGGGCCCCACCACTCTGAACTACATCTCTGGGATGGCCTCCTGCTGGCTGGCCTGACCTCCGCCTCTAATACCTCTACCTCCACCTTTAGCACCTCTACCTCCACCTCTAGCTGGCTGAGCGGGCGATGGAACACTCGGTGCCTGAACTATGGCATGTGAACCCTGATGCTGAGAGTTGATCAGTGCTCGAGGGCAAAATCTAGCAATATGCCTCGTATCTCCACAAGTATAACAAGCCCTCAGCTACTGAGACTGCTGGCCCTGACGGCCTGAAGATAGGAGTTGGCAGTGTAGTATAGGGCAGTTGATCAGAATACTGCGTATGAGAACCACGACCACCTGGAGCACCGTAAGAAGCCTGAAGTGCTGAATGAAACGACCTGGAAGAATATCCCTTACCAAAAAAATCCCTGCCTCCAAATAAGGCACCACTGAACCTGCCCGAATGACGAGGCCTCTTGTAAGATCCATGACCACTCCCCTGCGATAGAACCATCTCAACTCTCCTGGCCACATTGGCCGCATCCTGAAAAGAAATCTCGCTCCCTGTTTCCTTAGCCATCTACAATGGAATAGGCTGAACGAGTCCCTCAATGAACCTCCTCACTCTCTCTCTCTTTCAGTGTGAAGTATAAGAAGAGCATGACGAGCCAAGTCAATAAATCTGGTCTTGTACTGAATAACAGTCATAGAACCCTACTGGAGACTCTCAAACTGCCTCCGATAGTTCTCCCTCTGAGTGATAGGAAGAAACTTTTCCAAAAATAGCTGAGAGAAATGATCCCAAGTCAAAGCTGGTGACCCAGCTAGTCTAGCCAAACAATAATCTCTCCACCAAGTCTTGGCGGATCCAGACAAACGAAAAACAGCAAAGCCGACCCCATTTGTCTCCACTATCCCCATGTTTTGAAGAACCTCATGACAGCTATCCAAATAATCCTAGGTATCCTCAGAAGATGTACTACCAAAAGTAGTAGTAAAAAGCTCGGTGAACCTGTCCAATCTCCACAAGGCATCAACAGACATCGCTGGCCCTCACCGGTCTGTGCCATAATACTAGGCTGAATTACCCAACTGGCTGAGCTGCTAGAGTCTGAAACTATGGAGTCATCTGCTCCGGAGTGCGAGTAGTAGGAGTCTGGTCTCCTCCTCTAGCCTAAGAGATGGTTGGTGCTACAGGAAGAAAGCCTGCCTAGGCGACACTCTCCATAAGGCCCACTAGACGGACCAAAGCATCCTGAAGTACTAGGGTGGCGATGAACCCCTCTGGGACCTGAGATGGTACTGCCTAGGCTGGAACCTCATCGTCAAACTTAACCTGAGGTTCCGCCGCTGGTGTTGCTACTCGAGCTCTAGGCTGAGCCCTGCCTCTGCCTCGGGCCCTAGAATGGCCTCAACCCCTTCCCCTCGTAGGAGCTGCTACTTGGGGCTCAGGCTGTTGTCAGCTGAAGAAGAGGTACGTGTTCTTACCATCTTGAAAGAATAGAGTTAAAGTTCAATAAGCATTGAGAAATCAAGTCGCACGACCGGAATGAATAGATGTGAAGTTTTTCCTAACTCTGTAACCTCTTGGGGATAAATATAGATGTCTCTGTACCGATACCTCAGACTCTACTAAGCCTGTCCGGGAATTGTGAGACTTAAGAAACCTAGAGTTCTGATACCAACTTTTCATGACCCGAATTTCTCACCCTCGGGGGTCGTGATGGCGCCTACTAGTGAAAGCTAGGCAAGCCAATCATTACAATTATTTACCCCTTTTCTTTTTTAATCCTTTAACAATTGTGATTTAACATTTTATAAACAGCGGAAATAATAAAATGGAAGAACAAAATGTAACAATTTAAAATAATACCGATACAAATCCATAAACCAAAAGCTATCCAGAATTGGTGTCACAGTCTCATAGACTGTCTAGGAATACTACAAATAGGGGTCTGAAAGATAAATACAAACTGTCTCTGAAATACATAAAAGAAATATTATGGAAAGATAGAAGGAGATGCCAAGGCCTGCGGGCCCCTGCAGGACTACCTCTGGTTGCCTGATGGACTCAGGCAGTCACCTCATTGTGGTCCAAAAGATGCAACACCGAGATATGCACACAGTGCAAAGTGTAGTACTAGCACAGCCGACCCCATGTGCTAGTAAGTGCCTAGCCTAACCTCGGCAAAGTAGTGACGAGGCCAGTACAAGACTACCAAATAAACCTGTGCAGTTAAATCATATACATCAAGTAATAATGACAGAAACTAGCAGTTAAAGATGGGAAGGGGAAATATGCTGCAGGGAACATCATGTACAAACAAATCTCAGTAAAGAAGTGAAAGGAATACTAAAATTCAACTGTAAGCAAGAATAAGGAAATCAAAGACAAGTGCATGGCATCAGCCTTCGTGCTTTTACTCTCGTCCTTACCATAAGAATCAATATAATCAGCACGGCATCACCCTTCGTGCTTTTACCTCACATAATCATGGCACGGAATTATCCTTCGTGCATTATCACTCATATCATGGCACGACATTGTACATCATGCGGCATGGCATCACCTTCCGTGTTTTAACCTCACAATATAGGCACGACATCACCCTTCATGCATTAACACTCTCAAAATCATGCACGGCTTCACCCTTCGTGCTTTACACACTTCCTCACCCAAGCAACAATCACAAAGCAATTTGGGCAAGGGAATCAATAATATTACAATAAAATTCCAGCAAGGAAACAATAGCATAACAACAATATCCCAGCAAGGGAAACAATATCACGAATAATAACACTCCGGCAAGGGAGACAATATCATAAACCTCTTCTTTTTTCCACAATTACTTCACAACTCAATTCTCAACTTGAGCCAACAATCTACAATGTTCAATTACCAATACTACTTTCACAAGCCTTGTTCAACAATAGAAATCATCATATAAAGCATGAACAATACGAAACAGAGTCACATTATTCATAGTATAAGACTCACGGGCATGCTTGACACCGACGTATAGATACTTGTCACCACATATATACGTCGTACTCAACACTTAACACATAGAAAATAAGTCACGACTCCTAATCCCTCAAGCTAAGGTTAGACCAAACACTTACCTCAATGCCACTAACACAATTCAAGCCTCAACTATCGCTTTACCTCTTGTTTCCACCACCAATTCGCTTGTATCTAGCCACAATTTACTTAACGATATCAATAAATACTAAATGAATCAATTTTAATGCATGAAAGTAGTTTTTTAAAAGAATCCCCAAAAAGTAAAAAATTGACCCCGGGCCCACATGGTAAAACTTGAGGTTTGAACCAAAATCCAATTACCCATTCACCCACGAACTCGAATATATAATTTATTTTGAAATTGGACCTCAAATCGAGGTCCAAATCCCCAAATTTTAAAAATCCCAAGTTATACACAAAACACCCAATTTTCCCCATGAAAACCCTTGATTTTGAATTGAAATCATGTGAAAATATATTATAGATTAAAGAAAATGAGCTAGAAATGACTTACAATTGATTTGGAGAAGAACTTTTCTTTAGAAAATTGCCCAAGAGAGCTTAGGGTTTGAGAGAGTTTGGAAAATGAATAAAAATGTGTCTAAGTCCAAATTAACTGGTCGCAGATGTCGCAATTGCGATCAGGGTTCGCAGTTGCGAACCCCTTCAGGACCTGTTGCCTTCGCAAATGCGAAGAATCTGTCGCATTTGCGGCAATGAGAAAATCATGTCACCTACGCAATTGCGAAGGGAACATCGCATTTGGGATTGGGAGGGCTTCGCAATTCCCACTGTAGACATGTGATTTTTGACCCTCCCCAAGATTTTTCATAATTTGGCACGTAAATATTTAATTTAGGCCTAATATAGCTATTTTAATTAATTTTGAATCTTTTACTTTATTTTATTACAAAAAAATAAAAATTACAAAAAAAATAGTTTCATTAATATTTTTGTAGTCATTTTTAATCTTGAAAAATACCAAAAATAGTTAACGGTCAGTCTTAATTTAATAGTTATTTTACTTAAGTAGGATTAATTAATAAATGAGATCGCATTTTTAATCTCGTTCGCAGGGAAAGAATAAAACATGGGCACGAGCAACCCATTTTTAGGCCTAATTTTTGGACCTAGTCCATAATTAACAAACCCATAATTCCTAGGCCCATACTCCTAACCTAATTCCTACCCCTATATAATAGTACCTAACACCTAAATATAGACCAAGACCTAGACCCCTAAAGATCAGACTCTAGATCCGCCGCACAAACGATGGGTCTGCTAAGAAAAAAGAGAGAATCAGCCATTTCCATGGCTTCCTCTTAAAGTAGGCAACCCCCATTTCCATTAGAAAAGGAACCAAATTCCTAATACCTGGAGAAAAACCAACGAAATCTTCTAAAAACAAATGACCCCAAAATCAGCCATAAACATCCCATTATAGCTCAAACCTTAACCCCAAAATCCACCTTCAATCAGTCCATAAATCACTACCTTTAGCTATCAAACTTCGGCCTCAAAACAAAGCTAAAAAACTGCTCCAAAATAGCTCAAAAAGCGCAGCAGAACAACACCATAACAACAATGATTTTGTTCGAGGTCATTGAGTCGAGGTTTCCACAAGTGGAGGGGTCTGTTGGAAGTTGTCTGATCATGGAATCTGCTGTAATTTAAAGTTCAAAATCAGCTATATGCAAAGGTTCCTTTTTTTTCTATTCTGTTTTTCTCTTTAATAATTTGGACCATTTCATGTTGTTTTAATTTCAAGTTTCGCACGAATGAGTGTTGTTTGGTGAGTATCTTATGTTCGGACCATCATTTTACTCGGTGTTTGTTGAAAATCTTGAATGAATATTCAATGTTTACTTGAATTGTTGAATTCTCAAAATAGAGAGGATATATGACTATGTGAAACCATGAGATATGTTGGTCTTATGGGTGTGAGTGTGCCGTCAATTTCATATTGTTCTTGAGCTTGGAATGCAAGGTATGTTGATATTTTGCATCTGCTTATGGGCATTGTGCTACTCGTATCTGGGATGTCCGTGAACCAGGTTTGCTGTCTCCAAATAATTTTCCTTGATCGATATTTTTGTTCATACAGTTTTTTTTAAGGATGTATTTGGTTGATCTTTTCTTTGAATGAGTACTTGAAAAAAAAAAGAAACTGTTAATTTGAGCTGATTTGATTTGGTTGATAATTCAAATGATTGATTTGTTATTTGTTTAAAGGCGCATAAATTAGGCACCATATTCGTGGCTGGTTTGAATTTCAACCATAGCTGCAAATGGAATTAAAGGGTCTAAGTATTGAAATGTTTAGAATGTGAATGAGTTGAAGCAAGTTTATGGCTTGTTTTTATTTGCTGTAGATGAATAGTTAATGGGACTAAGCATTTTAATCATTCAAGAAAAAAAAAGTCAGCCAGCATTAATTGCTGGTTTCGGAGGAATGTTGAGATTTTTTTTAATGAATTCTATCTCAATTAGTTTTTAATTGAATATTATGTACCCAAGAAGTCAACAAATAACTTTCTTGGAAATCTTTTTTAAAAAAAAAAATGATTCGAGGTGTGCCATTCACATTTGAGTCCATAACATATGGCACTCAAAAGATTAGTTCAAACCTCCCTTAAAATTAAATTTGAGGTGTGCCATAAGCAAAATTAGATTAGCCATGGCCCTCGGATAATTATTACTAACTCTTTAGAATTGAGGTGTGCTATCAATTGAACTTTCCATAGCCCTTGCAAAGTTAAAAATGCGTAGTTGCTTTAGGCGCGTAATTTATAATTTACCTTCCTAAACTCGGGTACGCATTTATGTGATCCAAATTCAAATATCAACAATGTTAGATAGAATATGTCGAGAGCCACGAGTGCATTTATGTGATGCAGTTCAAGACGTGTTTTAAATGACGTTGTAATTTTTTCTTAAAATTAGATAAAAGCGGTTATAAAGTTTAAAATTACACTATAGGCTAAAACATGTGTTAAAATCCGATAATAGGCCAATTATAACAGTTGAGCGACCATGCTTGAACCACGGAATCCGGGAATGCCTAACACCTTCTCCCGTATTAACATAATTCCTTACTCGAATTTCTGTGTTCGCAGACTGTAAAACAGAGTCAATCTTTTCCCCGATTCGGGATTTGAACCGGTGACTTGGGACACCATAAATTATCCCAAGTGGCGACTCTGAATTTTGAATAAAATAATCTCGTTTCAATTGTCACTTTAAGTTGGAAAAAACTCACTTACACCCTTTTCGGGTGGTAAAAAGGAGGTGTGACAGCTCTGGCAACTCTGCTGGGGATAAGAACCCAGAACTTCTGGTTCAGGATTCAAGAATTCGAGCTTAGAATAATTGTTATATTTGGTTATATTTATCTGATTTTATTACATATTTGGGCCTAATGTGCTAAATGTTGCTTTTTACCGCTTTGATATTATTTGAACTGTATATAAACTGCTATGAAACCCCTCTCTTCTCTCTTTTGAGGAGTGCACGCTGGCGTGACTTCTTTCTGTTAGTGTCATATCCCAAATTAGAACGAGGTTCGGACAATTTGCAAAGCCAGATGATCTTTTGGTTACCGGTATGCTGCCCCCCTCAGCTCGAGTTGTTCGCTCGGGTAAGCCAGGTCTAGAACAATACACCCAGGTTTTAAACCTAGAATAACTCAGCCTCATACCGGATCCCTAGTAGGAACGCTTGTTTGCATCATGTGCATTTGACTTTGGGGACTCAACACATGGGTTGGGTCCGTCTAGGACAGGTGTACCCAAAAATCAAAAGACCATCTTGATGTATCTTACGTGCTACTTGCGTATCTGTCTGTTTTGGATTGCATGTTGACTGACTTCTAGAATAGGGAAAGAAAATCAAAAAAAAAAAGAAAAAAGAAAATCCAAAAAAAGGAGAAAGAAGAACAAAGAAACAAAAAGTGAGAGGTAGGTATTTAGAAAATTCTGAAAATCTGCCAAAATTCTGAAAAAAAAGTCATTTCAAAATGAGCCAAAATTTTCAAGTGTCATTTTTTCCTGTTCCGTTAAAATTGGGCGAACTACGTGGGTCTGATTTTCACCGGATGTGAGATATGTAGGCAAATCTTATCAGTTCCGGCCCATAATTTTTAAAAAATCCAAAAATATTTTCCCTTACTTCCTCTCTAGGAAAGTCTTTTTTTTTTAGACCCCAATTTTCAAAAAAATCCAAAAATATTTTCTATTGCTTGCTTCTTTAGAAAGCCTTTCTTTTAGACCCTAATTGTTTTTTAAAAAAATATATAAAAATATTTTCTTTCAATTTCTTCCAAAAATCAAAAAAATATTTTCATTCTTCTTTTAAAATTGAAAAGAAAATTCAAAATTCAAAAATACTTTCTTTTTTTTAGAAGTATTTCTTTCATAAATTCAAAATAAAATTTCAAAAATATTTCCTTTCTTCTTTAGAAGTTTTTCTTTCAAAATTTCAGAAGAAAAAATTAAAAAAAAAAATCTTTCTTCTTTAGAAGTCTTTCTTTGCAAAAATGTTGAAAAAAAATCAAAATCCAAAAATGTTTCCATTCTTCTTTATAAGTCTTTCTTTCGGAAAAATAAAATAAAAATTCAAAAAAAAAGTTAGTTTATTTACTTTATTCATGATCTTCCCGAACTACGCAAGATCTGATTCATATTCCCACATGATACGTAGGCAACCCACATCAGGTTCGATCAACATTAAAAAGAAATGGAAAAAAATGAAGAAATAAAAAATATTGATAATAATAAGGACCGACTGAGTCCATTATAACATGTTTTGTTTTTAATTGTGAAGAAAGTTGAGGTGGTCGGTTTGTGGTAAGCTGGAAACACAAGATCCAAGGAAAAATGATAACTGACATCGAAGCTGTTACAAGTGCTCAAGAGACTCAGGGTAAGAGGGTTCAACAAGAGTCTACTGTGTTTGAGAAAAATAGAATACTGAAACAGCAAATGACTGAAATGTGTCAAGCATGGGTCAGTGGTCAAGGACAGCCTCGTCATGAGTCACAATTTGCCACATAGCAAGAGTAGTACCACTCGTACTCGTTTGATCATTCTGGAAACATTGAGAAGCCTGCCCAAAAGATGGTACAAGAAGAAATGACCCAAAGAGTGAAAAGCTTAGAACAACGGTTGAAAAACATGCAAGGGTTGGCAGGTCAAAAGAGTGTTGCCTTCAAAGATCTATGTATGTTCCCCGATGTTCACTTGATGCCTGGTTTCAAGACTCCCAAATTTGAAAAGTATGATGGACATGGAGATCCCATAGCCCACCTGAAAAGGTATTGCAATCAACTGAGAGGTGCGGGAAGAAATGAAGAATTGTTGATGGCTTATTTTGGGGAAAGCCTTATGGGAGTAGCCTCCGAATGGTTTATGGATCAAGACACGTCTCGCTGGTATGTCTGGGATGACATGGCACAGGTCTTTGTCAAACAGTTCCAATAAAATATTGACAGTGCCCCAGACCACAATTCCCTTTCAAACTTGAAGAAGAAACCAACTGAAAGTTTCAGGGAATATGCCATTAAATGGAGAGAGCAAGCGGCCAGAGTTAAGCCACCCATGGATGAGCACGAGTTAATCACTGTCTTCCTTCAGGCTCAAGAGCCAGATTATTTTCAAAACATGATGTCCGCAGTGGGTAAGTCCTTCTCGGAAGCAATCAAAATGGGGAAAATGATTGAGAATGGTCTCAAGACAGGCAAAATTATAAGTCAAGCAATTCTCAAAGCCGCAACTCAGGTTGTCCCGATTGAATCCGATAATTTTAGTGACATGAATGAGAAGCATGAAGAAATCATGATGACATCAGGGTCGAGAAGAGGTCCTAGGAGAGCATCTCGAAGGTATGAGCAACCTCATCAGGTTTCCCATGATTCCCCTAAATACTATTATCCACTTCAGAACCCTCAATACTCTGTTGCTGCACCTCAGTATATTGCCCGGCCACCAAGACACCCCACAAGACGAGCACCAGCACTGCAAAATCTCCACCAGCCTCCATAAAAATTTTAAATGCCCTATAACCCACATCCAAGGCAGGGGTATAGAAGGGAACAAAGGCTGAAAGATAATTTTACGCCAATAGGAGAGTCCTATGCAAGCTTATTTGAGAAGTTAAAGCATCATGACATGATTGCACCCATTCCTCTAAATCATGTGGACCCACGTGCAAGAATCTTTGACCGTTCTAAAAGGTGTGAATACCATTCTAATGCCCATGGGCACAATGTTGAAAGCTATCGGGATTTGAAAAGAGAAATAGAAAGGATGATCCGGGAAAACCTGATTATGATCCAAGACAGTGACACCCAGAATATCGCGCAGAGTCCTTTACCTGCACATCATGATGCACACTTTATGGGGATGATGCCTGGTGACATGGAGTATGAGAATCCTCTCGGGAACATGCTAACTGAAGTTAATGATGTTGAAATTGGAGAAGGCTCTGTTGATTCTGATGAGCAAATTTGTGGCTAAATGTCAAGCCTAGCAATTGAAAAGTCATTCCATCCTAACTAGGAAGGAATCTTGGTAGCTTGTTTTGATGTTTTTCTATTATCTGGGTTATTTCAGGGTTGTGATCCAGATTTTATTTGTTTTATTGAGTCAAACCCTTCTATCCCTCCATTCTGTTTGTGTGAGTCTTGTCTGTCTGTTCTGTTGCTATATTCATTATTCGGGTTATTTTAGGGTTGTAACTCGTATTTTGGGTTGCTTGTTTAGTTGTAAAACCCTTTCATCCTTTACTCAATAAAATATAGTTTGTCCTTTTGTGTCATTCTGTTCCTAGTTATTTTGTCGCTAGTTCTAATGACATGACATGCATGCGAAAATTTTGGCCAGATCTTAGGAACTGATTTAATTTGGAATTGGATAACTAAAAAAAACAAAAAAAATACATTTGAGGATGAATAGAGAGTTGGGATACTTTGGAACTAAGGTCGACTAAAATTCACCTTCAAATCATTGTGAAGATCAGGCTTGAGGATGTTTAATCAATTGAAGTTTGTGGGAAAGGTTTTCACTAAGGGATGAAAAAATGTCTTGTGACCACGGCACACCAAGAAGACAGACATGTTCATCAATGTTGTGATCGCGAAAAGATACCATGTTTGACGTTCTCGAGGTTGGGAGGCCCTCTTTCTGCTATCCAAACACTTTATATCCTTCACTACCCCTTTTGAGCCTGTGTTATTTTCTTTGACTACGCTCTTTTGTAATCAAGTTTAGAATCAAGATTAAAAAAAATATATACAAAAAAGAAGAAAAAGAAAAAGAAAAAAAAAAAGAAAGAGAGAGAGTCTATGTCCCAAGAGTACAAACTGGGCAATTCTTAGGAAGTTCAAGAAAAAAAATGAAGAAGAAAAGAACTGGCAAAGGTCCATGCCCCTAAAAAATAGAAGCTGGGGCAACTTGTTTTGAAAACAAAAAAAAAAGAGAAAACAAAACAGAAAGAATGAAAAAAATTAGTTAGGTCAGATGTTTGAACTACGTTCGACCTGATTCCTTTAAAAATAAGGATACGTAGGCAGCCTCATGGTTCGGTCCAACCAAATAAGAATTTAGAAGAAAAAGAAAAAGAAAAAAAATAGAAAAATCCAAAAATCCCCAGTAGGTGAAACTAGGGCAGAGATTTTATTTCACTTTTGAAAGAGTCGATTCAAAGAGTTGTAAGTCCACAACACCTCATTTTGAGTCTACTTTGAGCCTTCATGGCGTCCTTTCTTTCCAATCCTATCCAAAAACCTTCTGAATAAAGACCTCTTGATTAGCCTTCAAGAATGCTAAGAGAATCATGCAATGAGCAACGGTTGTGATGCAACATAGAACACTGTCAAGTTACTCACAAAAAGTAAGAAAAAGAAAAAGAAAAAGAAAAAGAAAAAGAAAAAGAAAAAGAAAAATAAGAGAGTCTTACTAGTGAAAACCCTCACGGGCACAGTAAGGCGATGGTAAGTAGAGATGAATAAATGAGAGAGACTTGTTGGTGAAAATTCCTCGGGGCACCATTAGTCGAAAGTGAGTCGTGAAGCTGATGCAAAGGGTTGGCATGGATAGGCCCGACTTCAAAGATCATAATAATGGTAAAAGGGAAGATTAGATTAGTTTGATAGGTCAGGAGAGTCCAAAATGCATGTCATAATTATTAAGGATAGTTATTGAAGAAAAAAAAGAAAAAAATTCTTCTTTCTGTCCTTATGACAGGGGCATTTCTTGTTAATACTTGTTTCTTTGCACCATTGTGTCCTCCACTCTGAGTGAGTCCTTGTCAAAACAAGCAAGAAAAGATTTCAAAACTGCTACCAGCTTTTCAGTTGCACAAAGTGAATTTGGCCAGCACACTCAGTTGTTACTGTCAACATGCCTTGAGGATTCATGCAAAGGCTCCCCTAAAGACTTTTGTCAGCCTACTTGGCGCAAGAAAAGATAACTAGTGATTCTCTCTGACAGACAAATTGCTCAAAATCAGGAAGTTATTCAAGATATTGGAAAAGGTCACCTAAGAAAAGATCTCCAATTGGGATAAGGCTGTTTGAGCTGCAAATACAAATGGTACTGGTGTGAAACAATCAGAGTTGGTGCAAAACAAAAATCTTTTGAGACCGACTCAAGCTGATTGAGCAGAAGCCAAGCTGCCCAAGACTCAAGGCCACAAACCGACCACCATTTTCAAAACTGGCCAATTTTTATTTGTGTGAAACAGGAACAAAGCAGTGCAAGGAAAGTGGTTCAAAAAAAAGAATAAAAAAGAAGAAAAAGAAAAGAAAAAAAAAACAAAAAAAAAGAGAAGGAAAAGAAAAGAAGAGAAGAGACTACAAAGGGAAGTTTCTCAAATCTTTGCCTTTGTTTGTCTTGCTATTGTGCATAACATCTTGCCATTGATCTTTACATTTTTCCTCCTAGGATAAAAAGTCCTAGTCTTATGAATTTTCTCCTAGGATAAATGTCTTAGTCTGATGAATCTTTCTCCTAAGATAAGAAAACGTAGTCTGATAAATCTTTCTCCTAAGATACCAAAAAAAAGACCTAGTCTGATGAATCTTTCTCCTAAGATAACAAAAAAGGGAACCTAGTCTGACGAATCTTCTCCTAGGATCGCAATCTTAGTCTGATGAATTTTTCTCCTAAGATAGAAGACCTAGTCCGATGAACTTTCTCCTAGGATAAAAATATTAGTCTGATGAATATTTCTCCTAAGATAACAAAAAGAAAAGAGACCTTGTCTGATGAACTTTCTCCTAGGATCAAAATCTTAGTCTGATGAATCTTTCTTCTAAGATGCCAAAAACAAAATCTTAGTCTGATGAATCTTTCTCCTTAGATACAAAAAAAGACCTAGTCTGATGAATTTTCTCCTAGGATAAACGTCTTAGTCTGATGAATCTTTCTCCTAAGATAGAAAACCTAGTCTGACGAATTTTCTCCTAAGATAATTTGAAAAAAAGGAAGTCTGGATTTGAAAAAAAACGGGATTTAATTTTAATATTTTTCAGGACCCTCCTAGATAATGGGATGTAGTTTTACGTTTTCAGGACCCGCATAGAATTTAGCTTTCAAATTTTCACTCTTAAGATGAGATTTAATTTAAGTTTTCAGGACCCTCCTAGATAATGAGATTTAGCTTTTGAATTCATAGAACTTTTTTAGATAACAGGATTCGATTAACACTCACAGATGTTCCCGATACCAAACTGGGGCAGAAAAGTTTGTTTTGTTTTATCTATTTTGTTGTAGCAGTCAGGCGCCCACCTGAAGAACAAGAAAAAAAAATTCAAGTTTCAGAGGAAAGGAAAATGGTTCAAGTTTCGAAGGAAGACAGTTCAAGTTTCAAGGAAAAACAATTCGAGTTTTAAGGGAAAGTAGTTCAAGTTTCAAAGGAAATCAGTTCAGGTTTTAGCAATTAAGTGCCCACCTGGAGAACAAGGGAAGTCATTTCAGAAGTCAAGTGCAGAATAAAAGAAAAAAAGTGAATCCAAAGTGCAGAAGCGGAGAAAAGATGTTGACTACTCAAGACATAATTGAAGTCACAAGCTTTACATGTCTCATCTTGATCTGAAAAGTTGAAGAAGATTGAACCAACACCTGTAGCTAACAAGCACCAAGATTCAGATCAGAGTCCGCATGAAGAACCAACCAAGACTCAAGATCAAGCTTTAGAAGACTCGTTTGTAACTCGTAGCTGATAGGCTTAGTTAGTCTTTTTCATTTTTTGATTTTGATGTAATAACGGGACCGCGGACCGGAACCTCGACGACACCTCAATCGGCTGTCCACCTCGGTATACTCCATCATCTCACTCACTTCTGAACTACACGTGGCCTGATTCCTTTATAGTCAAGGATATGTAGGCAGCTCAGATACCAAGGCTCAGTCATATTTCCCCTCTCTCTTAGTTTTCGTCTCTCCAAATAAGGGTCGGGTCAAATAACCTGTCTAGTTTTTCATATTTTAGCATGTAAATATTTAATTTAGGCCTAATATAGCTATTTTAATTAATTTTGAATCTTTTACTTTATTTTATTACAAGAAAAATAAAAATTACAAAAAAAATAGTTTCATTAATATTTTTGTAGTCATTGCTAATCTTGAAAAATACCAAAAATAGTTTATTTTAACGGTCAGTCTTAATTTAATAGTTATTTTACTTAAGTAGGATTAATTAATAAATGAGATCACAGTTTTAATCTCGTTCGCAGGGAAAGAATAAAACTTGGGCTCGAGCAACCCATTTTTAGGCCTAATTTTTGGACCTAGTCCATAATTAATAGGCCCATAATTCCTAGGCCCATACCCCTAACCTAATTTCTACCCCTATATAATAGTACCTAACACCTAAATATAGACCAAGACCTAGACCCCTAAAGATCAGACTTTAGATCCGCCGCACAAATGATGGGTCTGCTAAGAAAAAAAAGAGAATCAGCTATTTCCATGGCTTCCTCTTAAAAAAGGCAACCCCCATTTCCATTAGAAAAGGAACCAAATTCCTAATACCTGGAGAAAAACCAGCGAAAACTTTCAAAAAAAATCACCCCAGAATCAACCATAAACATCCCATTATATCTCAAACCTTAACCCCAAAATCCACCTTCAATCAGTCCATAAATCACTACCTTTAACTATCAAAATTCGGCCTCAAAACAAAGCTAAAAAACTGCTCCAAAATAGCTCAAAAAACGCAGCAGAACCACACCATAACAACAACGATTTTGTTCGAGGTCATTGAGTCGAGGTTTCCGCAAGTCGAGGGGTCTGTTGGAAGTTGTCCGATCGTGGAATCTGCTGTAATTTAAAGTTTAAAATCAGCTATATGCAAAGGTTCCTTTTTCTTTCTATTATGTTTTTCTCTTTAATAATTTGGACCATTTCATGTTGTTTTAATTTCAAGTTTCGCACGAATGAGTGTTGTTTGGTGAGTATCTTATGTTCGGACCATCATTTTACTCGGTGTTTGTTGAAACTCTTGAATGAATATTCAGTGTTTGCTTGAATTGTTGAATTTTGAAAGTAAAAAGGATATATGACTATGTGAAACCATGAGATATGATGGTCTTATGGGTGTGAGTTTGCCGTCAATTTCATATTGTTCTTGAACTTGGAATCCAAGGTATGTTGATATTTTGCATCTGCTTGTGGGGATTGTGCTACTCGTATCTGGGATGTCCGTGAACCAGGTTTGTTGTCTCCAAACAATTTTCCTTGATCGATATTTTGGTCCCTAGAGTTTTTTTACGGATGTATTTGGTTGATCTTTGCTTTGAATGAGTACTTGAAAAAAAAGAAACTGTTAATTTGAGCTGATTTGATTTGGTTGATAATTCAAATGATTGATTTGTTATTTGTTTAAAGGCGCATAAATTAGGCACCATATTCGTGGTTGGTTTGATTTTCAACCATAGCTACAAATGGAATTAAAGGGTCTAATTATTAAAATGTTTAGAATGTGGATGAGTTGAAGCAACTTTATGGCTTGTTTTTATGTGCTGTAGATGCATAGTTAATAGGACTAAGCATTTTAATCATTCAAGAAAAAAAAAGTCAGTCAGCATTAATTGTTGGTTTCGGAGGAATGTTGAGATTTTTTTTTAATGAATTCTATCTCAATTAGTTGAAAAGTTCTCTAATTTTAATTGAATATTATGTACCCAAGAAGTCAACAAATCACTTTCTTGGAATTTTTTTTAAATGATTTGAGGTGTGCCATTCACATTTGAGTCCATAACATATGGCCCTCAAAAGATTAGTTCAAACCTCCCTTAAAATTAAATTTGAGGTGTGCCATAAGCAAAATTCGATAACCCATGGCCCACGGATAATTATTACTAACTCTTTAGAATCGAGGTGTGCTATCAGTTGAACTTTTCATGGCCCTCGCAAAATTAAAAATGCGTAGTTGCTTTAGGCGCGTAATTTATAATTTACCTTCCTAAACTCTAGTACACCTTTATGTGACCCAAATCCAAATCTCAACAATGTTAGATAGAATATGTAGAGAGCCGCGGGTGCATTTATGTGACGCAGTTCAAGACGTATTTTAAATGACATTGCAATTTTTTCTTAAAATCAGATAAAAGCGGTTATAAAGTTTAAAATTGCACTATAGGCTAAATCATGTATTAAAATCAAATAATAGACCAATTATAACAGTTGAGCGACCGTGCTAGAACCACGGAATCCGGAAATGCCAAATACCTTCTCCCGGATTAACAGAATTCCTTACCCGGATTTCTATGTTCGCGGACTGTAAAACAAAGTCAATCTTTTCCTCGATTCGGGATTTGAACCGGTGACTTGGGACACCATAAATCATCCTAAGTTGCGAATCTGAATTTTGAATAAAATAATTCTGTTACGATTGTCACTTTAAGTTGGAAAAAAATTCCCTTATATCCCTTGCGGGGTAGTAAAAAGGAGGTGTGACACCCACCCAGTGTTCGCATTTGCGAAAAGGTCCTGCCCAAGCTTGGTTTGCATTTGCGACACTGGGGTCGCATTTACCAAGCCTGTCCACTTCACAATTGCGAAGCCTGATCTCGCAGTTGCGAGATCAGAGGCCTGGGCAAAAATACCAGATACCAGCATTTGCTCCTAAGTCCAATTTCACTCTGTGGCCTATCTAAAACTCACCCGAGCCCTCAGGGCTCCAAACCAAACATGCACGCAAGTCCAAAAATATCATACGGATTTGCTCGTACAATCAAATCATCAAAATAACATCAACAACTATGAATTAAACCTCAAATTTATGAAATCACTCAAGAACATCAAAATTACTATTTTGTCAACTATAGGTCTGTTTTATAGTTTATACCAAACCAATTTCGATCTTTACCAAATTTTACAGATTCCACTTAATTATTATTTTAAACTTGTATCGGGCTCCGGAACCAAGATACGGGCCCGATACCATCAAGGAAATACATCAATTCACTTCTAAAGACCTTTATATTTCCCAGAAAATAATTTTCTTTAAAAATTTATTTCTCCGGCTTGGGATCTCAGAATTTGATTCCGGGCATACGCCCAAGTCCCATATTTTACTACGGACCTACGAGACCGTCGGATCAGGGGTCCGGGTCAGTTTACCAAGAATGTTGACCAAAGTCAGTTTTAATCAATTTTAAAACCCAATTTTTTTTTATTTTACTTAGTTTCACATAAAAGCTTTCCGGAAACGCGCCCGGATTGTACACGCAAATCAAGATAAGACAAAAAGAGGTTTTAAGGCCTCAGAATACAGAATTTACTTTCAAAACAAGTGATGACCTTTTGGGTCATCACAACTATTTAAGAAAAATTTAGGAACACTTACAATTGTGCTAATAGGTCTTTACAAAACTCAATAAGGCACTTAAGAAAAATGGCTATAGATAGTCTCGTATCAAGGAGAGGGTAGAGTCTTATTCCATCAAAAGGTATCCAGTAAACTATGATGGGAGAGGAAGAGATGAATAAGATGATGATGGCTGTAATTATAGTATTGCACAGTGGTGAAACTATGAAAATTATTTCTAACCTATATGAGTATATTCACATAGACATCATGATTAACTCTCCTATAATTCTCTGAATCTCTTAAGTTAACGGTTGTGACAAAATTAGTCTTTTTCTTGGCAGACAATTCAAGATAACACTCAACATGGTCTCATGCATTGTTATGTATATATATCACAAGGATAAAGTTAATGCATGTTACGGTAAATTATAGTTGAGTATTACCAGCCGTAAGAAATTGCCATGCTTTTAGTTCTCAACTTCAATAGCTTTGTCTCATATGCCCTCTAGTGTGGCGCTGCACAACAAGTCTTTAACTATTTAGGTGGCACGTTAAAAGTCTATGATGTCTAAATATCTAACTCAAGAGTGATAGAGTTATAAACTCATCATGTTCGCTTGAAAACTTCAATAGCCAAACTTTTCCAACCACATCATGTCTCTAAAATATATTGTTCCTTGCTATCTTTTGCCTAAATGGATTATGTAGAAAAATGAGGGATTATTTACTGTGCCGATGACTTACATTTTCAGTAAAAAGAAAAATCTTTCTTAGCTATGCAACTTGAAAGTCTTCCTCTTCACTTTAGAAAAATTATTAAAGAAAAATAGACCACCATAAGAATGAGATTAAGGAACAAAGCATGTAATTCTCGTAAGATAAAAAGTCAAAGCGGAAAATATTTAAAATTTAAGTGCTTACTTTAAAATTACACATGAATATATTCATGTATCATTGAGGAAGAGTGAGGCGAATTGCTTTGAAAAAGAAAAAAATGAACCACAAAATTACTTATCACTCTATATAACGAAAGCCAAAGACCTTCTAAGATGAGAAAATTACAAAAAAAAAACAGGAAGTGATTAATATACTATAATCGGACACCACCCGTGATTAAAAAATAAGTAATGTATGCAACTTGAAAGTCCTCCTCTTCACTTTTGAAAAATTATTAAAGAAAAATAGACCACCATAAGAATGAAAATAAGGAACAAAGTATGTAATTCTCGTAAGATAAAAAGCCAAAGCGAAAAATATTTGAAATTTGAGTGCTTACTTTAAAATTGCACATGAATATATCCATGTATCATTGAGGAAGAGCGAGACGAATTGCTTTGACAAAAGAAAAAAATGAGCCACAAAATTACTTGTCACTCTATATAACGGAAGCCAAAGGCCTTCTAAGATGAGAAAATTACAAAAAAAAAATAGCAGGAAGTGATTAAATACTATAATCGGACACCACCCGTAATTAAAAAATAAGTAATGTATCTGGAAATAATCCACATGCATTTCGGATTTAAATTTCATTAGAGATGTTGACACTACTACATGATTTGAAGTGATATAGTATACAAGTTATTTACCAGGTCATAGTGACGCGAGATGTTCAAACGAGCCTCAATCATGGCGTTTTGATTTGAAAACGTCAAATAAAGTTTTTTCAAATGACACTGCAGCTATAAAAAGCAGTGGTCTCTACCAGCCCATGCAAACCAAAAGACAAGAAAAAACTTTAACAATATGAACAAAAGTTACAATGTCTTGATTTCAGCTTCTATAAACTAATGCCTTTTCATACATCTTGCGACTAAAGCTTTCAAATCTCTGCTTATTATGAAATCTGTAAAATAATTCACGTTCCCTTGAAATTCAAAATTAATCTTAACTTACGGTAGAATCTTACAATTTAGGAAACCCATTATTTAAAAAGAATCATTACTAAATTATCTTTTAGTTTGATTCCTTCTTTCTACTTAACTAAAAAAAATATTTGAAATATCCTTCATGACTCCAACTTTATTACCATATTCTAAAGAATTCAGAATCCATCCAGCCACAATAATTAGACCTTTTAAAAGCTAAACTTTTCGGAAAAATAAAATGTCACATTAGCACCATGCAAAGACCCACTTTTACATATACTCAACTAGGTCACTGCCTCCTTCCTCCACTATACTAAGATTAGGTCTCAGAACCCATAACATTTTCCATATCTCATCAACCCAGAATTCCTTTAAATTGTATTTCGATTCCATTTAATCTTATCTCATCAACCCCCCCAACCCCCCCCCCCACACACATATATATATATATATATATATATATATATATATATATATATATATATATATATGTCGTGCCCCCTTTTTTCTCGCGAAATGAGGTTCATGACATTTGGAGAGACAACTCATTCCTTTTGGGAATTGGGTTTGCGTTTGAAGAGTCGCCACCTAATTATTAGGGTGCGTTAGGACACCAAGAGAGTTTGATTTTGAATAACCAGAGATTAGGGTAAGAGCTTGAAATTATTCAAAGAGGAAGGTGTTAGGCATCCCTCATAATCTACTAGTGTGGTTCTCGGCCAGACAATTATTGTGAATTTGGGGTGCAATTAACATGTAGACAAATAGGGATCAAATAAGAGGGTGTTTCATATAATGGTTTGCAAATAAACAAAATTTGGAAGAGCAAAGAAAGCTGATTTTTTTTAAAGGAGTTGAAAGAAATAAAGAAATAAGGGAAAGGGGTCCTAGGTTTATTAACAATATGGATAACCCCACACAATGTCCGGTAATCACTCATCAATGAGGGGCTACACGTGACATTATCGTGTGGTCATTATATACATATCTACCCTTCCCACCCCGTTAAGGTATTTAAAGCGCGGATTGGTCTCATTTACTTATTGCATGCTATTACACGTCCCAATCCTATCAGTCCTGAAGGCATTTAGGAATACTAATCCTAAAAGGGAGGGATATTAGGCTTATTTGTAGTTTCAAAGGAAAAAACTCTAAGGCGACATACAAAACACGTATTGCAAATTGGAGAAAGCATATAACAAGCAGAGGATCAAATATACCTCCTTAAACAAAGAAGCACGTAATTAGCATGGCTTACATATACTGTTTAGGTCTGATTTAAAAGGTATTAAAGACGAGTGAGAAGAAATTGTTGAGACAGTTTTAGCTTATCACATAACTCAGATAAGAAGTCCGAATCAGGCCTGCCTGCTGGTTGTAATTATTAACAGAAGCAGATTCAGTTTATATTTATTACCCTAGGGCTTGCCTAAGTATTGGACAAGGATCCTATAAGTATGGTATCTACTGGATTCAGAAAGCAATGAAACAGTAAGGCTAGAAATAAACTATTTGAATGTATACTCGTTAAACTTGCTAAGTGAGGGACTCAGATTATTGAAAGAGAGAGGAATAATTTAAATGAATTGATTACAAGTTCTGCAAACAATAGCAGTCATTACTACTAGTTTTATATCTAACACTGAGTGAGGCGAATCAGATTTTTTATTAGAAACTCCTATAGGCATGCTTTCTAGGCGTTACTGATTTTAAGACCTTGTAGATGTAGCATCGAAATGGAGAAGCCTTATAGACATGATTTCTAAATGAAGTTTGAATATGCAGAATCATGTAGACATGGTTTCTATATGAGTTTGAATATGCAGGAATATAGTAGTCCTATAGTCATGATTTCTACCCTTTGCATACATAGTTACCCACCCTTTTTCACTGACCAGCCCCAAATGTTTATTACAAATTATTACAAACTAGAATAAATAAAATTGCATCAGGAAAAGTAAAAAAAAGTACAACTAGAGGAAGCCTGATTCTGACTTCCTCTCTGAGTTACATGATAGACCCAACTCAAAGACCATTGATCTAAAGCCTTTCTCCAATCTGAGTATGTCAAAGTTCCCTAAGAGCCTTAATGGGACTCCGGCCAATTCTCACACCCGAATTGCATTATCAGAATGGGGATAAGTGCAGTGTGGAAGGGCCGGCCCTCAAGTGTCCAAGTTTAGAGAGAGCTCAAGGGGTCCCAAGGCAAGGCTCACAAGAGGAGGGGGCAGAACTTAAAGTCTAAGAGAGAGTGCAAGTGAGGAATAGAGTTCTAAAGGGGTGAAGGAGAGGAAACAGCTACAAACAAGTACACAAAAGGTGTTCAGGGGTATAAGGAACTTGCAAAGAGTCCATGTGCTTAGACATTTAGCTAATTCTGGGCATGCACAGCAGTAGAGAGTGTTGTTATGCTTAGAAATCAACAAGAATACACAACATATGATAGTGACATGGAGCTTATAATTCCAGGGGAATCAAGTTTGAGCCATAGACAATAATACTTAATACTGTCATGCCTCAAACAAACCATTAGTATCAAACACATTAGGGTAGGGGGTTTGGGATTCATAATAGGAAGGAAATAACAGCATGCTAAAGTAAATTCCGAACTAAACATAAGCAATAGGCAGACATGCAAGTGAAGGTATTAAATAAACACATTGTTGTGGTTGCTGAAAATCTTAATCAGGACATACCAGTTTCAAAGGAGCAAAATACAGCAGTAGCAGTACTTGAAAGAAAACAGGCCACAATACAAGTAACAAGAGAGAGAGTGCTTTTTGAATGTGAGTGTGAATTCAAAAAACTAAGAGTGTTCGTGTGTTTGTGTCAATGAAAGAGCATGGTATTTATAGTTTGAAAACAAGAAGAGAATAAGGCAAGAATATAACCATGTACCAATTAAAATCAATCAGTAGAAGAAGTTCCTTTAATTAAGGAGTTCAAACTTAAACAGTAATGAACAGAAATCATTTAAGGAAAGAGATCAAATAAGCATCTTGTGCAAAGTAGACAATTAGGGGTAAATACATAGGATTTTAATTAAGGGAAGGATCTTTGAATTAAATACACGGTTAAACAAATAAGGTAAGAATCAATAAGTACATAGTAAATCAAGGATTCAGAGATTCGAAATTACTGGTTCATGAATAAACCAAGTCAGAAAGGCTAAGGAAAGTTTTCAACTCAAACCAAGAAATAGGGAAATTAGTAAAACAAGGAAAGAATCAATCAGACTTACACAAGGTGGTCTGAAATCAGTCATTTTAGAGAAGAAGCTCAGCATATATAAAGAGCACACAAGTATTAGGCATGCGAGGTTGAATGTATGACAAAGAAAAGTGTCATGCAATTGCAAAATCAGTAAGTAGTGGACTATAGGAACATGGTAGTCACATAAGTCAGTTTCAGTAACTCAGCAATGGAGAAGGGAGAGAGTATCAAATATCATGCAAAGGGTCCAGTAGAAAGACCTTAGAAGAGTTTAGAAGGGATTTAGAATCATATAAAAAACAAAAGATTTTGAAATTCAGTCGAGCAACAGATGAAACAACTTCAGAAACTCAAATAGGTCCAAAGAAATTAGGATTTTGAAACCAAACAAGTTCGGAGATGAGGAACAAACAAATGACATAGCAAATAATATCAACAAAGAAAATAAAATCAGGAACCCTAAGATAGAACTTAAGACTTTAACATAAAGAAACATAGTAGAAGAATCAACATAAGAAACATAGTAGAAGAAGAACATAAGAAACACAGTAGAACATGCTAAAGATCAGAGAGACTTCTAAATATATTGCCAAAACCCTAAATCGGAAAAGATAAAGGTTTTGAAAGCAGAGTTTTGAAAGAAACTTTGAGAAAGCATTTGAAAGTTTAGGAAAAACACGGATCTAGAACAAATCTAAAGAAATCAGAAGAACCTCAAAAGTTTGGATTTCAGAAGAACCTAGATGGTGAGAAAGGCTTGGAAAGTCATTGATCTAAGCAGGAGAAGTCAAGATCAGGCTAGAATAGCCATGGCTGGCCGGAGCAAGGTCGGAGACGGCCGTAGAACTCGAATCGAAAAAAGTCTGGGCCAAGCTTCTTCAGGGTCAGGCCTTGAAACTATAGTAACCAGGCGTGTAGGAGTTATAGGAGGCCGGTATAGGATTTTAGTGGCCTTGGAAGCCATGGATTCGGGTGATTATAGGGTGGAAGCGGAGGGAGGCGGCTAGGGTTTGAGGGGAGCTTGAGAGAGAACTGGGAGAAAGGGGGGATTCAAGGGCGGCTACAGAAGGGAAATGATTAGGTTTAGGGGTTAGGTCGGGTTAAAAAAGGAAGGGGTTAAGGGTGGCCGTTGATCATTTTAATCAACGACCTGGATTGAAGGGGAATCCCGGCGGGTTATTTTAAAGGGTCGTGGGTCGGGTAGATTTAGGATTTGGGCTAGGTAATTGGATTTGAAATTGGGCTTAATTGGGGTGTCAAATCTGGCTAAAATTGAAATGCAAATGGGCTAACATTTAAATAGCCATTTGTTCCTTATTTATTTTATAAAATATAGTAAAATAATTTTTCAAAATAAATTAAAGGTACTAAAATGATTAATAATACATAATTATCAATTTAAAAATACTAGAGTCGATTTTATAAATATAATTACAATTAAATCTTGAAAGATGTTAATATTGTAATTATATGCAATTTAGCTTTATAAATATTAAATAAATTTGTAAAAATATGCAAAAATTATGCTAGCTATAGTTTAATATAAATATGTAAATCCAATAAGTGAATCACCTAAAATGATAATTTTGGGGATAATTACTGGATTTTTCTTGATAAAATAGGGCAATAAATTAATTTATAAATCTTTAAAAATTAAGAGAAAAATAATAAAACCTTGGGACATACTTATATAAGCACATACATGCTATTTTGAGAGTATTTTGCATATTAAAAATATACAGAGAAAAATTGGGTATCAACAGCTGCCCCTCTTTACCCGGGAAGGATGAAAGAGTTGTTAGGTAAAGATATGATGGCCAATTTTGACCGAACGAAATGGTTCGAGGAGACTTAGGCCGTAATCTGATTTTTGATCTGCCTACATATCCCTAGTTTTACAGGAATCAGGCCGTATATAGTTCGAGATCCGTCGGCGGAATATGCCGATGTAGACTTTTCAAGAACGGACACAATATTTAGGTTGTGGTGAATGGTTTAAAACCTGACAAGGCTGCGGGAACTGGAGTGGGATAACTTCTAACGAGACGGCCGTCGCTCACTGGTTTACCTGCAAGTAAGCAATACAAGCATATATTGTGCGTAAATTTAAACATGATGCAAATTCTCGTTGGACCATGAAAGTTGTCTTTGGACGGTTAGGATGACATCCTTAAACCATGACGTCCTGGGCCATGAAGCGTATAATAAAGGATTCGCAAGCAATAAAATGATTCTCTCGGGCTATGAGAATGATGCCTCCGAACTATGATGCCTTTGAATAATGATATGCAAAAGATAAAAAGGGTCCTCAGGCTATGGAATGGTGTTCTTGGGCTATGAGAATGGTGCCTCCGAACAATGACACCTTCTGATAATTTGGTGATCTTTCAGCCCATGGGATGCAGTGTCTGGCGATCTTTCAGCCTATGCAATGTAGTAGGTGGCGATCTTTCAGCCAATGCAAATGTAAATAAGGTGGCGATCTTTCAGCGGTGCACATGTAAATAAGGTGGCAATCCTTCAGCCGATGCAAACGTAAATAAGGTGGCGATCTTTCAGCCAATGCAAATGTAAATAAGGTGGTGATCTTTTAGCCGATACAAATGTAAATAAGGTGGCGATCTTTCATCCAATGCGAATGTAAATAAGGTGGCGATCTTTCAGCCAATGCAAATGGAGGTAGAGTTTAACCTCGGAAGGCAGAATGGTAGCCTTATGCAATGCAGAAATGCAGATGGAGGTAGAGCTTAACCTCAAAAGGCAGAATGGTAGCCTTATGCAATGCAAAAAATGCAGATGTAAGTAGAGCTCAATCTCGAAAGGCAGAATGGTAGCCTTATGCAATGCAAGAATGCAGATGGAGACAAAGCTTAGTCTCGTAAGGCAGAATGGTAGCCTTATGCAATGCAAGAATGCAAATGTAGATAGAGCTTAGTCTTGGAAGGCAGAATGGTAGCCTTATGCAATGCAAAAATGCAGATGGAGGTGGAGCTTAACCTCGGAAGGCAGAATGCTAGCCTTATGCAAGAAGTAAGAGGTGAAATGATAATAGAATTTTCTTAGAGAATTGCGATATTGCAACTGCTAGGGATACTGTGTCTGCTGGGGACACTGCGTGCGGATAGCAGCTGTGAGTAAGTGCAACGGTTCTGAGAGTTGTATTTCTGAGCAATGTGAGTCTCATGAGTGTATAGTATGTTTGATGATTTTGCAACTCAAGTGCCTGCATCCAGAGAAAAATCGTGAGTTTTGTAAAGGGGGGAGGTTAGTTCGTATCCCCACTGGCTCTGCTTGACCTGCTCGGCTTTGATCTGGTGATACTATACGTATCATTAGGGTAGCATTGCTAAACAAGGCAATTTTGGCAATAAACATGCATGATTTATTAAAGGCATACATAAATACATAATTAAGAATAGTTTTCTTTAGATGAACCAATGACTGCGACGTGGTTCAAGACATTGCAACCCTTCTTGAAATGGAACTTTGAGGGTCCTCCTCAAAATTCTGCCTCAGTTTAATGGATTGATGTTTTCAAATGCTGCTAGTGATGATTGGCTGAAATTAACTTCGGAATTTTTAGGGTCCTCCTCAAAATTCTACCCCAGTTTCTAGTTGCGGGGGAAATAAAAGATTTATTGAAATGTGACCGAACCCATAGGGCTGCTTATGTATCCCCTCTTAAACGGGAACTAGGTCAGGCATAGTTCAAATTACATCATATGAGGAAATCATAAAGATTACACATAGTAACGCTTGACTACATCTGAATTGATCGGCTTCGGCTAGACTTCTCCGTCCATTTCTGCGAGTATGAGGGCTCCTCCTATCAGAACCCGGTGAACCATGTATGGACCCTGCCAGTTGGGAGAGAATATCCCCTTGGATTCATCTTGATGCAACAAAATTTTCTTTAACACTAGCTGCCCCGGTGTGAACTATCTTGTCTTGACTCTTTTGTTGAATGCTATGGACATTCTGTTCTGATTAAGTTGACCATGGAAAACTGCATTCATTCTCTTTCCATCGATAAGAGCTAGCTGCTCGTAACGACTCTTCACCCACTCTGCATCGTCGAGCTCAGCTTCTTGTATGATCCTTAGGGAGGGAATTTCCACTTCGGCGGGAATGACTGCCTCTGTACCGTAAACTAGCATATAGGGGGTTGCCCTGATTGATGTGCGGACTGTGGTGCGATATCCCAGTAAAGCAAACGATAACTTCTCGTGCCACTGTTTATGCTTCTCTATCATTTTCTTCAATATCTTCTTGATATTCTTATTGGCAGCTTCTACTGCTCCGTTCATCTGAGGTCTGTAGGTTGTAGAATTCTTGTGTCTGATCTTGAAGGTTTCACACATGGCTTTCATCAAGTCACTATTGAGGTTGGAACCATTATCAGTGATGATTGACTCCAGAATTCCGAATCGACAAACGATGTGGTCGCGAACAAAGTCTGTCATGACTTTCTTATTTACTGTTATGTAAGATGCTGCTTCGACCCATTTGGTGAAATAGTCAATTGCTACTAGGATAAACTTGTGCCCGTTGGAAGAGGCAGGTTCGATTGGTTCGATAACATCCATTCCCCAAGCGGCAAAGGGCCATGTTGAGCTTGTTGCATTAAACTCATTTGGAGGTACCTTTATCATGTCTGCATGTATTTGGCAGCGGTGGCATTTCCGAACATACTGGATGCAATCCGTTTCCATATTCATCCAAAAGTAACCAGCTCGGAGTATCTTCTTTGCTAAGATGAAACCATTCATATGCGGACCGCAGGTCCCCACGTGAATTTCCTCCAGTAGCCTGGATGCTTCATTTGTGTTGACACACCTTAGTAACCCCAAATCAGGAGTCCTCCCATATAGGATCCCTCCGCTGTGAAAGAAATTGTTGGACAACATCCGAAGGGTGCGTTTCTGAGTAGGATTTGCAAGTTCTGGGTATTCTCTTTTCGTCAAATATTCCTTGATATCATGAAACCAAGGTTTTCCGTCTGCTTTTTCTAACATGAGGACAATAAGCTGGCTGATCATGGATCTTTACCGGAATGGGATCAATGATGTTCTTGTCTGGATGTTGTATCATGGATTATAGGGTAGCCAATGCATCGAAAAATTCATTCTGGACCTTGGGAACATGTTGGAATTTTGTCTTTATGAATCTCCTTCTCAATTCCTGTACATAATGCAGATACGGGAGTATCTTGGATTTCTTGGTTGCCCATTCTTCTCGGACCTGATGTATAAGTAGGTTCGAATCTCCGATCACTAGCAACTCTTGAATGTTTATGTCAATAGCCATTTTGAGCCCTAAGATGCAGGCTTCGTACTCGGCCATATTGTTGGTGCACGGGAACCTGAGTTTGGCAAACACCAAATAATGCTGAACGCTTTCTGATACCAGGACTGCTCCTATGCCAACTCCTTTGAAATTTGCTGCTCCATCAAAAAATAATCTCCAACCATCATAGGACTCCGCAATGTCTTATCCTATGAATGACACCTCTTCGTTAGGAAAATACGTTTTCAGGATTCTCCCTCTACGGGATTTTCAGCAAGGTGATCTGCCAATGCCTGACCCTTGATTGCTTTCTAAGTCACGTAGACAATGTCAAATTCACTCAACAGGATTTGCCACTTGGCTAGCTTGCCAGTGGGCATGGGCTTCTAGAAGATGTACTTTAAAGGATCCATCCTTGATATGAGATATGTAGTATAGGCATAGAAGTAGTGCCTCAACTTCTGAGCTACCCAAGTCATAGTACAGCAGGTGCGCTCTAACAGAGAATATCGGGCCTCGTACGGGGTAAACTTCTTACTGAGGTAATAAATGGCCTACTCCTTCCTCCAATTTTATCATGCTGCCTTAGAACACAACCAAATGCTCCATCAAATACTACAAGGTAGAGTAATAAGGGTCTACCTGGCTCAGGCAGAACTAAGACTGGTGGTGTTGACAGGTATTCCTTGATTCTGTCGAAAGCTTTTTGGCAATCATCAGTCCATTTGGTAGTGGCATCCTTCTTCAACATCTTAAAGATCGGCTCACAAATAACTGTAGATTGTGCTATGAACCAGCTGATGTAGTTAAGTCTCCCCAAGAAACTCATCACTTCCTTCTTGTTCTGTGGCGGTGGCAATTCCTGAATAGCTTTGACCTTTGATGGATCCAGTTCTATTACTCGGCAACTCACAATAAACCCAAGTCGTTTTCTGGCAGGAACCCCAAATGCACACTTTGCGGGATTCAGTTTTAGGTTGTACCTCTGTAATCTATTGAAGAACTTCCTCAAATCTTCCATATGGTCAGTGGCTTTCATGGACTTGATATTAACATCATCTACGTACACCTCTATCTCCTTGTGTATCATATCATGGAAGATGGTAGTCATGACCCTCATGTAGGTGGCCCTTGTATTCTTCAGGGCGAACAGCATTATCTTGTAACAGTACATTCCCCATGGCGTAATGAAAGCCATTTTCTCAGCATCTTCTTCATCCATCTAGATCTGATGATACCCAGCGAAACAATCCACAAATGACTGCAATTCATGCTTGGTGCGATTGTTAATCGGGATGTGTATGTTTGGCAAGGGGAAGTCATCTTTCGGACTGGCCCGGTTAAGATCCTGGTAGTCGACACAGACTCTGAACTTTCCGTCCTTCTTTGGTACTGGCACAATATTGGCTAACCATGTTGGGTATTCTACTACCCTGAGAACCTTGGCTTTGACTTGCTTAGTGACTTCTTCCTTGATTTTCAGACTCATATCAGGCTTAAACTTTCTGAACTTTTTCTTTACTGGCGGACATGTTGGATCTGTTGACAGTTTGTGAGCCACAATAGATGTACTCAGACCAGTCATGTCATCATACGACCAAGCGAATATGTCTTCATATTCCCTTAGAAATTCTGTGTATTCCTTCTTTTCTGGTGGCGATGAGTGGACACTGATTCTTGTTTCTTTGACGTTCTCTGCATCTCCTAGGTTAACAATCTCGGTCTCGTCCAGGTTGGACTTAGGTCTGTTCTCAAAATTCTCAACTTCCTTAACAACCTCTTATGGTATTTCATCTTCCTCTAAATCTGTGTCCGTTTGTTGCGTTGTCTCGTTGCATGTCACAGTCATTGGTTCATCAAGATAAGTAGTAGTAATGCTGTATAATTAAAGTAATGAGAGAAAACAATAGTAATAAGTGTTGATTCATAATAAAAGTCAGAATGCTTTGATAAATTGCATAATTGTTTTGAACATTGAAGATCCTATTGCGAGAATTGAAAACATGTGAGAGAGAAAAAAAAATAACAATCTTTTAGTAAATCAAAACAGTACTTGTTTTAGCCTTGCTACCCAGAGGCTCGTCGGGCTTTAGTTGTCCTAATGGTCCAGTTATTGAGGCGGGCCCCTCTGCTTACGGCTTGTATGGAAGGGCCTTCCTCCCCCTCCTCCTCGAGTATGACACAGTAGTCCATATCACTGTCTTCTAAGAACAAATTCTTCACCGCTGCCAATGCTTCCTCTTCTTCTGGCCCATAAATAATATCGGTCGGTTGGAAAGTCTGCTCCAAATGTGGTATAGGGTGCTCTAGCGGATAGTAAGGACCACGCCATGGTGGAGACCAGCTGTTTAATTCCTCCCAGGTGTACTTATATCACAGACCGAAAGTGGTTCCATGTTTCTTGAGTTTTATAGGCTTAGCAATTCCTTGGAGATTCTTGCCGAGCCCTTTGCCAGGTTCGTACCCACACCAATTCAGTATACTCTCAATCTTGTTGTCCCACTATTTGTCTTTGTCAATAGCATTCACTCGTTCAATGTGATGGTAAGTCTCTCCACCTGGCGACTGTATATGGGGTTGCTACCGTCGTCGTGAATGATCACTTCCTGGTAGTTCCATTCAAACTTTACTGCCTGATGTAGTGTTGATGATACAGCCCCAGCGGCATGGATCCATGGTCGTCCCAACAGTAGATTGTAAGATGTCGACACGTCTATCACTTGGAAATCGACATCGAACCAAGTTGCCCCCATTTGCAAACACAGACAAATTTCACCAATAGTGGACCTCTGGGAACCGTCGAAGGCTTTCACGTTGATGGCTCCATCTTTATCTAGTGCAGTCCCTTACCCAACTTCTTAAGCGTTACCAGCGGACAAATGTTGAGGCTGGAACCCCCATCAATCAGGATCCTAGTGATTAAGTAATCATCGCATTGCATAGTGATGTGTAGTGCTTTGTTGTGCCCCAACTCTTTAGGCGGTAGCTCATCCTCATGAAAAGTAATTTTGTGAATCTCCAATACCTGTCCGACCATGTTAGCCATTTCTCCGCCAGTAATGTTGCTTGACATGTATGCTTCACTTAGCACCCTCAACAAAGTATTCTTGTGTGCCTTAGAATTTTGTAGCAAAGCAAGTATGGAGATTTGCGCTGGTGTTTTGTTCAACTAGTCGATGACCGAGTATTCTTTGGCCTGTATCTTTCTCCAAAGATCGTCTAGACTTGTCTAAATGATGGGCAACCGATTGGAGGCCTGCTTACTTGACTCAGCTAGGTGTTCCGGGGTATAGACCTTGCCGATCCTCATCATACCCTGTGCGGCAACAGTTTTCTCGAACCTAATCTTGCCCTTCCTCCTTGCCTCAGCTGTATAGTCCCATGGTATAGCCTTGGTATGGAATGGTGTTACGGCCGACATCTCCACTGGGATCGACGTAGACATCTTCACTCCAAATGGAGCATGTGCTTTAGGAGGTAAAACTGCAACTTCAAATGGTGGAGGTGCATTTGCTGGAGTCACAAATTTGACCTCAATTGGTGTTGGTGTCTTTGCAGTTGCTTCGAACTCAAGTGGCACAGACATGTTTACCTCAACGTGCCCAGATGGATGAATCTAGACTATGATTGGATCAAGAGTAACTATTGGTTTCTTTGGATCATTACCTACTGTGATCAACCCAATCGACCCCTCGGGATCCCAATCATCCTATATTTCGATCATGTGAATGCCTCTACCCTTATGGTCTGGCAGAGGGTTATTGCGGACATTTGGAGCATGTTCCTTTGCCATAATAATTTTGTTGTCAATCAGAACCTGGATCTTTTCTTTCAGAGAACGACATTCGTCGATGGTGTGTCCCTTCATGTTGGAATGGTATGCACATAATTTGTTTGGATTGACCCATTGAGAAGGGTTTTCAGGGGTTATGGCAGGGATAGGGGTGATATAACCAACGACTTTGAGTCTCTCATATAACTGGTCAATGGGTTCGGCAATGGCTGTATACTGTTTAGGAGGTCTGCGGTCAAAATTTGGTCGAGGTCTAGGAAAGTTTTGGCGTGTAGGGGGTAATTGATAGTGGGATAGTTGAGCATTTTAGGCTTGGTAAATAGGTGCGGGTTGGGAGTATTTGGGTGAAGTAGGCTGATATGTGGGAGCTAGAGGTGATTGATCAGTGGGTGGTGGAGTTTTGTAAGAGGGTGAGGGTGCTTGGTAATTTGGTGTAGGCTGATATGTGAGTGGAGACATCGGATAGGTTTGATATTTGATGGGAGATTTGGTTATCTGTTCAACCATTACGGCCCCCACGTCCCTTTTCTTGGATGCACCACTAGACTGTAGGGCCTTGTTTGTAGCTTGCAAGGCCTCAAAGTTCGTGACCATATCGATCCTCTAACCCAGCTTGATGATGTCAGAAAATTTATGGCTTTCAATCAACATTAGCCGCTCGTAATACTGCGGGTCCTGAGCCTGGATGAAGAATTTGTTCATCTGTTCTTCTTCTAAGGCAGGTCTGACTTTAGTAGCTTCGGATCTCCAGCTAGTAGCATACTCGCGGAATGTTTCTGTGGGCTTCTTCTTTAGGTTCTGAATGTAGAACACATATGGGCACATTTTCTGTGTTGAACCTGAACCTATCTATGAAATCGGATGCCATACTCACCCAGTTTGACCATTTCTTCGGGTCTTGGCTAATGTACCAAGATAGAGCATCTCCTTTTAGACTACTCATGAAAATCTTCATGTGGATCCTTTCGTCTTTCCCTACTTCGACTAGCTTGTCACAGTATGTTCTTAAATGGACCCTCGGATCACCTGCACCGTCAAACATCTCGAACTTCGGAGGTTTGTACCCCTCCGACAGCTCAACATCTGGTTGTATGTAGAGATCTTCATAGTTTAAACCCTCAATTCCCTTGCTTCCTTCGACGCCTTGAATTCGGCTAGTCAGTTTCTTAAGTTCTTCAGCTAGGTTCCTGATGAGCGAGTGTTTATCATCAGACTCGGGTGTGCTTGAGATGGGTTGGGTGGAGTGTGGCATGGTCTTCACATAGATGGGGGTGTTGTGATGGGTGTGAAAGTGGTCATTTGTGGAGTTCAAGGGTTCTGGGACGAGCAACGGAGTATTGTTGGAAGTATGGCAGGTGTTGCAGTGGTGGTGAGGAGCGGGATGGTTTTGTGGCTTTGGGATATTTTGTGGAGGTGTGGGGTTCTGAGCATTTGGGAAGTTGACATTGGGAGTGGTGAGGGAAGATGACAGATTCGCCAAATTCCGAACCTGATCAAGTTCTTTTTGGAATTTCAGCAGCTTTTGTTCAAGCTGGGATGCACTTTCCTTAGGAACCAGAGTACCATGGCCATGAGCGACCTCTATCCGTTCAGTTGAGTTTTCTTTTCTGGAGTTGTTCACATCTTCCATCTTTCCTTTGTTCTTGTTTTTGACATAACTAAGAGAAGGAGTGGGTGGAGGTCCCCTAGATCTCGTGGAATAAGATGATGTTGCTAGAGTGCACGAACTAACCTTTGGGAAAGGGGAATAAATAAACAAAAAGTAAAAATAAAAAGGTAACAAGTTAGTGAGGATTATAAGAAAATGTTGCAATATTTAAACACATAGTGCAAGAATGTAATCGTGTCCTATTTAGGAACCTTTTTGTGCCTGAGGTAGGCCTAGCAACATGTTGATTTGGAGAACTTAGAATACTAAATGCCTCATTTTATTTATAAAAAGTAGATGAATCCCAAATCGACATTAAATAATAGGAAATAAAATATCACTAGTGGCTGTTGGTCGAACAACTTTGGCTCCGTCGAACAACTTTCCCAACTCGCGAAGTCCCAGCAATAGGTAGGCTCTGGCTAGATGTCCCCCCTCATTTCCCTCAGCATTCTGGAAATCCTCGATTCTTTTGAGAAATTTCCTTTCCAGCTCTACTATGCCCCGCTCTAAGTACCCCAGTTGCTTGTTGGCACTGACATCCATGTCTTTCCACTCCTCGATCAGCTTTTGGTTGGCTTCTTGTATCTCACGGTGCTCGCTTTCACATTCCTGGATCCTCTTGCACAGTTGATTGTATTTGACCTGCGCTTCAGCCCTTTCATATATGATCCTATGGCCCCTAGCAAGTCCTGGCTGGCCTAGACCATTGTGATTAGATTCTAACTAGCCTGAATAGTAGGGATCGCAACCAGCGTTGTATCTGTCTGGCTCGATAGTCTCTCTTCCCATGATGATCTTGCAATGTCACATATGCTGAGCTTGGCACTTATAAGGATTGTCATCAACTTGGAAGTCATCCCAGAAATGACTCATCTTGTCGAACCTTGGTATAACCTGCTTCCTACCAACCTGTCTCATAACTTGGAGAGGGACATAAGGGTAGGTTCCTCTCAGACCGATTAATATCAGAAACTGCACATCCCTGGATCAGGCGATGAACTCCTCAGTAGGGAACCATTTGAACATCCATTGTACCCGGTCCTCGGTAAGGTTATCAAATAACTCTACCCATCCTCTGGAATCTTCTGGCTGGGCGAACATGTTGGGAATATATTTCATTCTCTTAGGATGATGGAAAGCGATATGATCATCCCAGTCTCTTCGCTGAATTTCCTGTCGGTATTTACCCCTTTAGATATGCTCCATGAGCCAGAGCTGAAGTAGCAAATTGCAGCTCTCGAAGTGTTTGGCTCCTCGTTGACACTTCTCCAAGGCTCGGTATATCTCCGCAATAATCATGGGCACAATAATGAAAGGTTGCCCACCAATGCCCTCCATCAGAGTTTTAGTTACCATAGCCAGCCTAGTATGGATCCTTGCTTTCTTCATTGGAAACACTATCAACCCCAAGAAACAAAACATAAATACAAAGACCCTTCGGTGAATATGCCCTAATGATGTGATGGAAAATTCGTCAGGATAGGTACGGTAGGACTTGCTGTGACTGTACCTCTCATACAAATAGTCGAAGGGGATATAAGATTCCTTTAGACATGTCAGTTCTGGATTCTTCTTCAGACCCATCATTTTGAGAAAACCCCTGCCCTTGCGGTTCTTAGGCATTAACAATCCCGGTGTTTCCTATGGTATACCAGCCAATCCTCCTATTTTTTCTAGTAAGGGTGTCATTTCAATGTCCCCGAAGTGAAACACGGACCTCTCACAATCCTAGTATAAAGTGGCAGCTTCTATGAACTTGTTGTCGGGTTGGATTTCCAGGAAAGAAGGTAGGTTGCACAGATATTTACGAACAAGGGTTTGATCACTAGAGCGAAGATCCTCCCACCAGCTTAGCAATTTTGGGTGGATGTTGGTGACCATGCCAAATCTGGGGACTTCGTGCCTCATATTTCTGCAAGACAAAATGGTTAGGCCCTTACCCCCACCAGACTTGAATATTTAATATCAACAATTAGCATAAACGCATCTAGTTCTCCAAATAAATGCACAAAACGTGATGATGTCCAGTTGGATTTTAGGGAAAACCAATGGACTTTGGACAAGGCTATCTTAAAGAGTCATTATGCGGATAACATAACTGACTTGGCTAGGTTTGACCATGATGCATGCATAGTTAAATAGAGCAAGGTTTCTATAGGGTTTTAGACTGGTACCCTCGAGCGGACAACTTAAGTGGGAAAGGGCATGAAACCGTCGATTACACCGTTGATCGACTGGTTTTACCGCAAATAAGCCTTTTCGAATTTAGGAGGTGATAATATCGGAAGAGTGCAACCACTCATTATAAGCGTTTATATGGTATTTTGTTTGGCACAAGTGGAATATGATGTTGAGCATGATTATGCAACAATTAAAGCAGGTTGTCACGTATTTGCACGTTAGGAAAGCAGTAAATACAATAGTTTTTTCATAATTTAAAGCGGTAGTAAAGGAAAGCAGTAAAGGAAAGTAATAAAGAAACAAAAAGACAAGTCAGTTTTGCAATCAAAAAGAAAATTGAATGCTTGAAAGAAATAAACAGATAATTGCGCATAAAGAAGCATAAATTAACAATAATAGTCTAAAATGGTAAAATCCTAAAAATCCCCAACAGAGTCGCCATGCTTTCGCGCCCCCTTTTTCTTGAAGAATCGGGTTCATGACATTTGGAGGGACAACTCATTCCTTTTGGAAATTGGGTTTGCGTTTGAAGAGTCGCCACCTAATAATTAGGGTGCATTAGGACACCAAAAGAGTTTGATTTTGAAAAACTAGACATTAGGGTAAGGGCTTGAATTTATTACAAGGGGAAGGTGTTAGGCACCCCTCAGAATCCACTAGTGTGGTTCCCGGCCAGACAATTATTGTGAATTTGGGGTGCAACATGTAGACAAATAGGGCGCAAATAAGAGGGGATTTCATATAATGGTTTGCAAATAAACAAAGTTTGTAAAAGCAAAGAAAGCTGATTTTTTTTTAAAGAAGGAGTTGAAAGAAATAAAGAAATAAGGGAAAGGGGTCCTAGGTTTATTAATAATATGGATCACCCCACACAATGTCCGGTAATCCATCCTCAATGAGGGGCTACACGTGACATTATCGCGTGGTCATCATATCAATATCTACCCTTCCCACCCTGTTATGGTATTTAAAGCGTGGATTGGTCTCATTTACTTATTGCATGCTATTACTCGTCCCAATCCTATCAGTCCCGGAGGTATTTAGGACTACTAATCCTAAAAAGGAGGGATATTAGACTTATTTGTAGTTTCAAAGGAAAGAACTCTAAGGCAACATACAAAACAAGTATTGCAAATTGGGGAAAGCATATAACAAGCAGAGGCTCATATATACCTCCTTAAACAAAGAAGCACGTAATTAGCATGACTTACACATACTGTTTAGGTCTGATTTAAAAGGTATTAAAGATGAGTGAGAGGAAATTGTTGAGACAGTTTTATCTTATCACATAACTCGGATAAGAAGTCCAAATCAGGTCTGCCTGCTGGTTGTAATTATTAACAGAAGCAGATTCAGTTTATATTTATTACCCTAGGGGTTGCCTAAGTGTTGGACAAGGATCCTATAAGCATGGTATCTACTGGATTCAGAAAACAATGAAACAGTAAGGCTCGAAATGAACTGTTTGAATGCATACTCATTAAACTTGCTAAGTGAGGGATTCAGATTATTGAAAGAGAGAGACAGAATTTAAACGAATTGATTACAAGTTCTCCAAACGATAGCAGCCATTACTAATGGTTTTATATCTAACACTAAGTGAGGCGAATCAGATTTTTTATTAGAAACTCATATAGGCATGCTTTCTAGGCGTTATTAATAGACCCAACTCAAAGACCATTGATCCAAAGCCTTTCTCCAATTTGAGTGTGTCAAAGTTCCCTAAGAGCCTCAATGGGACTCCGGGCAATGCTCACACCCAAATTGCATTATCGGAATGGGGATAAGTGCAGTGTGGAAGGGCCAGCCCTCAAGTATCCAAGTTCAGAGGGAGCTCAAGGGGTCCCAAGGCAAGGCTCACAAGAGGGGGTGGAGGGGCAAAACCTAAAGTCTAAAAGAGAGTGCAAGTGAGGAACAAAGTTCTAAAGGGGTGAAGGTGAGGGAAACAACTACAAACAAGTACACAAAAGGGGTTCAAGGGAATAGGGAAGTTGCAAAGAGTCCATGTGCTTAGACATTTAGCTAATTCTGGGCATGCACAACAATAGAGAGTGTTGTTATGCTTACAAATCAACAAGAATACACAACATATGATAGTGACATGGAGGTTATGATTCCAGGGGAATCAAGTTTGAGCCATAGACAATAATACTTAATATTGTCATTCCTCAAACAAACCATTAGCATCAAACACATTAGGGTAGGGGGTTTGGGATTCAAAATAGGAAGGAAATTGCAACATGCTAAAGTAAATTCCGAACTAAACATAAGCAATAGGCAGACATGCAAGTGAAGGTATTAAATAAACACATTGTTGTGGTTGCTGAAAACCTTAATCAGGATATACTAGTTTCAAAGGAGTAAAATACAGTAGTAGCAGTACTTGAAAGAAAACAGGCCACAATACAAGTAACAAGAGAGAGAGTGCTTTTTGAATGTGAGTGTGAGTTCAGAAAACTAAGAGTGTTCGTGTGTTTGTGTCAATGAAAGAGCATGGTATTTATATTTTGAAAACAAGAAGAGAATAAGGCAAGAAAATAACCATGTACCAATTAAAATCAATCAGTAGAAGAACTTCCTTTAATTAAGGAGTTCAAACTTAAACGGTAATGAACAGAAATCATTTAAGGAAAGAGATCAAATAAGCATCTTGTGCAAAGTAGACAATTAGGGGTAAATACATAGGAGTTTAATTAAGGGAAGGATCTTTGAAATGCACGGTTAAACAAATAAGGTAAGAATCAATCAGTACATAGTAAATCGAGGATTCAGAGATTCGAAATTACTGGTTCATGAATAAACCAAGTCAGAAAGGCTAAGGAAAGTTTTCAAATCAAACCTAGAAACAGGGAAATTAGTAAAACAAGGAAAAAATCAATCAGCCTTACAAAGGAGGTCTGAAATCAGTCAAAAATTGAAATTCATTTTAGAGGAGAAGCTCGGCATATATAAAGAACACACAAGTATTAGGCATGCGAGGTTGAATTTAGGACAAAGAAAAGAGTCATGCAATTGCAAAATAAGTATGTAGTGGACTATAGGAACATGGTAGTCACATAGGTCAGTTTCAGTAACTCAGCAATGGAGAAGGGAGAGAGTATCAAATAGCATGCAAAGGGTCCAGTAGAAAGACCTTAGAAGAGTTTAGCAGGGATTTAAAATCATATAAAGAAACAAAAGATTTTGAAATTCAGTCGAGCAACAGATGAAACAACTTCAGAAATTCAAATAGGTCCAAAGAAATTAGGGTTTTGAAACCAAACAAGTTCGGAGACGAGGAACAAACAAATCACATAGCAAATAATATCAGAACTCGAATGAACCCCAAATATTAGGGTTTTTGCCATCAATCGAGTTTATAGGTGAAAGACAAGAGAATCAGGCAAAAAATATCAACAAAGAAAATAAAATCAGAAACCCTAAGAAAGAACTTAAGACTTTAACATAGAGAAACACAGTAGAAGAATCAACATAAGAAACATAGTAGAAGAACAACATAAGAAACACAGTAGAACATGCTAAAGATCAGAGAGTCTTCTAAATATCTTGCCAAAACCCTAATTCGGAAAAGATAAAGGTTTTGAAAGCAGAGTTTTGAAAGAAACTTTGAGAAAGTGTTTGAAAGTTTAGGGAAAACACGGATCTAGAACAGATCTAATGAAATTAGAGTAACCTCAAAAGTAAGGGTTTCAGAAGAACCCATATGGTGAGAAAGGCTTGGAAAGTCATTGATCTAAGCAGAAGAAGTCGAGATCAGGCTCGAATAGCCATGGATGGCCGGAGCAAGGTCGGAGACGGCCATAGAACTCGAATCGAACAAAGTCTGGTCCAAGCTTCTTTAGGGTCAGGCCTTGAAACTACAGTAACCAGGTGTGTAGGAGTTATAGGAGGCCGGCATAGGACTTCAGTGGCCTTGGAAGCCATGTATTCCGGTGATTTTAGGGTGGAAGCGGAGGGGGGTGGCTAAGGTTTGAGGGGAGCTTGAGAGAGAATTGGGAGAAAGGGGGGATTCAAAGGCGACTACTGAAGGGAAATGATTAGGTTTAGGGGTTAGGTCGGGTTAAAAAAGGAAGGGGTTAAGGGTGGCCGTTGATCATTTTGATCAACGGCCGGGATTGAAGGGGAATCCGGGAGGTTTATTTTAAAGGCTCGTGGGTCGGCTAGATTTAGGATTTGGACTGGGTAATTGGATTTGAAATTGGGTTTAATTGGGGTGTGAAATCTGGCTAAAATTGAAATGCAAATGGGCTAACATTTAAATAGCCATTTTTCCTTTTTTATTTTATAAAAATAGTAAAATAATTTTTGGAAATAAATTAAAGGTACTAAAATGATTAATAATACATAATTATCAAAATAAAAATACTGGAGTCGATTTTATAAATATAATTACAATTAAATCTTGAAAGAGGCCAATATTGCAATTATATGCAATTTATCTTTAAAAATACTAAATAAATTTTTATAAATATGCAAAAATGATGCGAGCTATATTTTAATATAAATATAATAATCCAATAAATGAATCACCCAAAATGATAATTCTGGGGATAATTACTGGGTTTTTCTTGATAAAATAGGGCAATAAATTGATTTAAAAGTCTTTAAAAATTAAGAGAAAAATAATAAAACCTTGGGACATACTTATATATGCACATACATGATATTTTGAGAGTATTTTGTATATTAAAAATATACAAGGAAAAATCGGGTATCAACAATATATATATATATTAAGGAGTTTTGTGAATGGCAAGAGTTTGTGTGGAACAAGTTGGATATATTAAGTGGAAAGGATGTTTCAATTAGCATCGGACCCGATTTCAAACAAATGCCACTCCCAAAATGTAAAGACTTTGGTGGTGATGTACCTATCAAATTAAAGGCCTTGAGTCTAGTTTCTAACGCATCAAACCGTTTGTCATTTGGATATGTATACAGAAAGTTATGGCCATTTTACCAAACCAATGCCATATGCGTGCCCAGATGCGGGACCGCGCATATAAAGAGGTTTATGCCTCGTGTGCACGGCCAGGTGTGCGGTCACTTTCCCAGGTGTGCGGCCTCATACATAGGAGCCTTATAAATACCCCCAAGGTCGGGTAAGAGAGGGGCTAAGTCATTTCTTTGAGCTAGGGCTTGCGTATCAAGGGGAATCCGTCCAACACTTCCCTCCCATGAACCAAGGTAATGTTTTTTGCGTAATTTTGAGTTGATTAATACTCCTAAACACTTATATTAACTCGGATTAATCTTGAACATCCATAGATTTCCAACCCAAATTCGCCAAAAATACTACAAGTTGGGATTTTCAAGAGTCTCACTACAAAAGGTATGTCTACCATCTTTAACTAATTCATGGTGATTATTTATGTATAAAATATGTGTTAGGACTTATGGAATGGTGATTGGAAGCCACAAATGCCTAACTTAAGTTGTGTTGGTATTGTAGAGATTGTAAAATGGTTTAATTGATGAGATTGATGGTTTGTGAGTGAATTGTTGGGCATGCATGCGCTAATGGAAGTTGTGGATGGCCTAGAGGCGATTATGAAGTGAATCAATGGTGTGGAAGGTGGTTATTAGGTGAAGAAATTCCATTGAAGGAGGTTGTAGAAAGATATGCACATTAGATGTTTGATAAAAAGTCTAAATGACTTAAAGTATAGAAATCTTGCTAAAATTGGTGCAATTATGTTGCATTGTTGTAGGTTGAAGTTGTTTAGTGTGGTGGAACATCGTAGTAGTATTAAGGGGTGAATTTCAGGTATGTTGGCTAAACTACTCTCATATAATTGAATTCCATGATATTCCCGCAAGTTTTAAGTATGGTTGGCTCAAGTTCCTAATTCTCATGTTTCGAGTTGTTCATAATAAATTCGACTCTTCTAAATGTACCTTGGGTCGAAAGATATGTATGTATGTATGTATGTGTGTGTATATATATATATATATATATATATGGACTAGAACTACTTGATTCCATTAATTCTTTTAGACTTATTAGAGATTATGTTTCTATTTCTTCATAACTCTCTTGCATTTCTTCAAAAATTTGATCAAATTTATCTGATTTTTTCTGTGAAAATTTTCCTTTCTATATCCCCAATTATCTGTTCTTAATTCGCATTTCTTAAAATGTTCTTCTGTTTTGCTTGAAGTTAATCTTCCAAGTTTACATCCTTTACATTGGAAAGTCTTATTTTTATTTTCTTTAACTAGTCTCCTTGTTTTTTATAATGCTATGTCTACTTCAAATTCGTCTTGTATTATTTCAATATTCATAAATTCAGTATCATTATCTACTACCGTACTTTCAGATCCATCATCTGTTTCTTTATGGGTAGAATAGTTATAATCAGTAAACCTAACTTAATGCATGTTCTCTCTATTCTAGTACCTTCACTTGCTCCATAAGTTTTGTTTTTTCCTATACCAGGATTTCATTATTCTGGGTTATTCGTTTGAAGGCTTCTGTCATTGATGAGCAATGATCACAGAATATTATCTTGTCGTTGTCTTGTTATATTAGGGGGGGGGGTTTCTGGGTTTTGTCTGAGTGCTGGGGAGATATAGTATAATAGAAAAAATTATTATCTTAGAAAATCATCAGCTAGAAAACCATACCTAGATAAAGATAGACATGTTAGAAAGTATAGAACAAATAGAAACTATAAAAATAAACTAGACTGTTTTACTTGTGGTAGTGTAGAACACTTAGCAAATACGTGCCCCAAAATAATTAATAATAAAACAAGATATTCACAGTTAATAGAGGATTTTCAAGAAACTTTAATAAATGTAGACGAATATATATCAGATAATGAAAGTATATACTCTATAGTAAGTAAAGTACTAGAGTGTTTATACATATATATTCAAAATATGTTCTGGATGCTCTTATAATATTATGTTATCCTTTAAGAATGTGTTCAAAGTATTAAAATGTTAAGACTTTGAGTCATGTTTCAAATACAAGTCCACTATGCTTAACTTGGAAAGAATATTCCATTCGTCTAATACTTCAATTGCTCGTATATATACTTAAGACCTTGATTTCAATTACTCATATTGTTGATAATATATAAAGATCCTTGAAAGTAATGAAATGAAAGTGTGGAATATGAAATCCGGCCATTGTGCCATAAAAGAAGAATCATATGTATGGCCAAGAGAGACAATGAAATAATAATGTTGTAAGCTGTTGAAAGTACCATTGAATCTATACATGGTGTGAAAGGTTGTGAGGTGAATGTATTTGTGATGAACTACTTGTTTTAGAAATGAATTCTGCATTCTGAGGCCATAAAAACCTCTTTCAGCATCACCTCGATTTGTGTATGCAGTCCGGGCGCATAGCTGGAAAGCCAATATATGAAAATTTGTGAAAAATGATGAATTTTGACTTTAAAATTAATTTAACTTGACTTCGGTCAATATTTTAGGTAAACGGACCCGGACCCATGATTTAACGATCCCGGAGGGTCCGTGAGAAAAAATGGGACTTGAGCATATGCCTGGAATCGAATTCCGAGGTCATAAACCCGAGAAATAAATTTTTGAAAGAAATTATTTTACTGAATTAATTATGAAGTAAAGAAGAGAATTTATGTATGAAACCATTGGTATCGGGCCCGTATTTTGGTTTCGGTGCCCGGTATAGGTCTTATATATTATTTGAGTCGAACCTGTGAAATTTGGTAAGAAACGGACTTGAAATGTTATGAATCAGACCTTATTTGAAAAAATTGAAAATTTTGATGTTCTTAAGAAAATTTCATGATTTTGATGCTAAATTCATAGTTATTGATGTTATTTAAGTGATTTGAATGCACGAACAAGTCCGTATGATGTTTTTAGGTTGGTTGGCTTGTTTGGTTTGGAGCCCCGAGGGCTCGGGTGAGTTTTGGATAGGCCACGGAGTAGAATTGGACTTGGAAAAATTGCAGGTTTCATCTATTCTATTGCAGGCCTGCAGGCTTCGCATTTGTGAAGCCTGGCTTGCAAATGCGAGTTCGCAAATGCGAGGTCTGGGTTGCAAATGCGAACTAGCCCAGGTCAGCTTTCCCTCCCAAATGCGAGTTTTCCATCGCAAATGCGATGCCCCCCAGTTACTACCTTAGTTGCAAATGCGACTCCTGTATCGCAAATGCGACTTCGCATTTGCGAGAGGTCTATCGCAAATGTGAAGAAGACCAGAAAATAGACTGGGTCGCAAATGCGAAGGTCTCAGAATTCTGAAGGGTTCGCAATTGCGAACCCTGGTCGCAATTGCGACATCAGAGACCTGTAAATTCACACTTAGACGCATTTTCAACCATTTTTCACATCTTCTCAAAATATAAACTCTCTTGGGCGATTTTCCAAAGAAAACTTCTTCTCCAAATCAATTGTAAGTCATTTCTAACTAGTTTTCTTCAATCTTTAACATCTTTTCACATGATTTCAACTCAAAATCAATGATTTTCATGGGGGAAATTGGGTGTTTTGGGTAGAACCTAGATTTTTCAAAAATTGGGGATTTGGACCTCGACTTGAGGTTCAATTTCAAAACAAATTATATGTTTGGGTTCGTGGGGGAATGGGTAATCGGGTTTTGGTTCGAACTTCGGGTTTTGACCATTTAGGCCCGAGGGCGATTTTTGACTTTTTGGGTAAAACTTTGGAAAACTTATTTTCATGCATTAGAATTGATTCATTAAGTATTTATTGACGTAATTAAGTAACTTGTGGTTAGATACGAGCGAATTGGTGGTAGAATCAAGAAGTAAAGTGATAATTGAGACTTGAATTGTGTTTATGACATCGAGGTAAGTATTTGGTCTAACCTTAGCTTGAGGGATTAGGAGTCGTGTCTTATTTGCTACGTGTTAATTGTGGAGTACGACGTATAGGCATGGTGACGAGTATCTATACGTCGGTGCCAAGCATGCCAGTGAGTCTTGTATTGTAATTGTTACGACTCCATTGTGGTTTATTGCGCTTCACATATTATTATCATTATTGCTTCCTTGCCGGGATGTTATTGCCATATTATTGTTTCCTTGCCGGGATGTTTGTTTTGATATTATTGTTCCCTTGCCGGGATGTTTGTTTTGATATTATTGTTCCCTTGCCGGGATGTTGTTGAAATATTATTGTTCCCTTGCCGGGATGTTGTTGAAATATTATTGTTCCCTTGTCGGGATGTTGTTATATTGCTCTTGTTCCCTTGTCGGGATTATTTTGTGCTTGTTGTTGATTTGTAACTAGGATCGGGTGGCACACCGCCACGAAAATATATGAAATGGGAGCGGGTTGCACGCCTGCAACAAGATATATGAAATGGGAGCGAGTTGTATTCTTGCAACAAGATATATGAAATGGGAGCGGGTTGCACGCCTGCAACAAGATATATGAAATGGGAGCGGGTTGCACGCCTGTAACGTGATATATGAAATGGGAGAGGGTTGTACGCCTGCAACAAGATATATAAAATGGGAGTGGGTTGCACGTCTGCAACGTGATATATGAAATAGGAGCGGGTTGCATGCCTGTAACGAGATATATGAAATAGGAGCGGGTTGCATGTCTGCAACGAGATATATGAAATGGGAGTGGGTTGCACGCCTGCAATGAGATATATGAAATGGGATCGGGTTGCACGCCTGCAACAAGATACATGAAATGGGATCGGGTTGCACGCTTGTAACAAGATGTGAAATGAAAGTGAATTCTGCATTTGTTTTCCTTATCCTTTTTAGTAATTGGATTTTGGTTTCTTTATATTACTCTTGATATTATGTGTTATCTGTTATTCTCGGAAGCATATTTTTCCCCTCCCATATTTAACTATAATTATCTGCTTTTATTTTTCCGCTGTATATGATTTAGCTGCACAGGTTTATTTGGTAGTCTGGTCCTAACCTCATCACTACTTCGCGAGGTTAGGATAGGAACTTACCAGCACATGGGGTCTATTGTGCTGATATTACACTCTGCACTGTGTGCAGATACTAGTACCGGAGCGTTTGGACCTCAGTGAGGTTGCTGCCTTCAGTCCAACAGGCAACCCGAGGTAGTCCTGCAGGCGTCCGCGGGCTTTGGCGTCACCTCCTATCTTTCCTTTATCCTGTTTCCTCTACTTATTTCAAAAATAGTGTAACTTTTCTCTTTCAGACTTTTTATGTAGTATTCTTAGACAGTCCGTGAACTTGTGACACCAAATGCTGGGTAGAGTTGTATTTAGACTATCACAACTTGTATTAAGATAAATTATCAGATTTTGTCTTCCGTCTAATTATTTCCGCTATTTGTATGATATCTACTCATCACTGATAATGGTTTAAAACTGGAAAAGGTTAAGTAATTAGAATAATTTGGCTTGCCTAGCTTTCACCAGTAGGTGTCATCACGACTCTCGAAGGTAGAAAATTCGGGTCGTGACAGTATTTGTACTTCTATTTCCTTTGTGTGCAAAATAAAATATTTTTGGGAACATCATTAGCGAACCGAGGAAGGGTGGGTTGTAACAACCCACACCTGAAACTATAAGTGCCGGTGTAGGAGCGGATTATGATTATTTCCCTTATTTGGTATGAGAAATGTGATGAGATTATTCCCCTTAATTGGGACGAGATTGATATTAGTTGTGAATTGGAAATTCAACCCACATGGCATATGTGGGAAGACGGCCTAGGCGATTGGGTGGAGATCGGATGCCATGTTGCGCACATAGTGGTTTTTACTCTTGGTAACACCTTTTTTTCGCACCACATGTGAAACTACATTATTCGTAGGGAGATGGCCTAGCCGATCGAGCGTGATCAGACTCTGTGCTAAAAATACGATGGTATATCGGTGCTAATGATCTCCCAACCAAAAATATATTATTTTTGTATTTTGAAAAATGTTATGGTTTAATTGGGCCTTTGGATATCATTGATTGTTGCTTGTTGTTTCCATGGTTTTCCCTTTCTTATATTGGCATTCTATTTTGAAAGAGGACATTTAGATTTATATACTAGTACTATTCCATATGTACTAACGTCCCTTTTGCTGGAGGCGCTAAATCTTCAATGGATGCGGGTGGTTCATCAGCGGACATCTTTGGTCCTCGTTAGCAGTTACTCCTTATTCAACAGGTTTTGGTGAGCCCTACTCTATTCCGGGCCTGATGTCACATGATGTTGTACTTTGTGTTTTGAGGTATAGTCAGGGCCTTGTTGCCGACACTTCCATACTACTCTTTTGTTGTACTGAGAGGCTCCGTAGACAGGCTGTGGGTGGCGTTTGATGTTGGAAATTGAACCAAAAGTGTTGGTAGTTGGCAAGTATATTTTTCATCATATCTATAAACTTGTAATATTTTGGAAATCGTAAATGAATCTCTTTTGAATAATGGGAAAAGAATGTAGAACACTTGACCCTTTTCATGTCTATCACTTGTACTGATTCTATCGTTAATGGGATAGGTTGGGTAGAAGGCATCTCTTAGGCTTGCTTAACCGGGGTATCTCGGTTGAGCATCGGTAACGCTCCTCGAGGTTGGGGGATTATATATATATATGAGAGAGATGAGAAATGAGAGATGAGTTGGGTTACCAGGGGAAGGTGGTCGGCGACGGTCGGAGGAAGATGAGTTTGGCAGCAACAGCGATAATGAGAGAGATGAAAGCTTTTTTTGCTTATTTATGTCGTCTATAATTTTTCTTTAATTGAATCTATTCAACTTACATGAAAAATATTTGAAGGGAATGAGTGATTATTGTTGAAAAAAATGGGAGGTATAGATAAAACATTAAAAATTGCTTTCAATTGCTGAAATGTAGTGATCATTCCTCTAAATTGCCACGAAAAAAGTTTCCCGGCAAATGTCGAGCTACGACAAACATTTCAATTTTAGAAATAAGAGATAATTTCGTAGACCTCCGTCTAGCTCCAGGTTTGACTTGATAACACTCACCTCCCTTGTGGATTGCAATATTATACTTACCTCCCTTATTTTGATTTTTTTGCAATATTTGTTTTAACCTATTTATTATTAATGTAAAAGAATTACTAAATGACTAATTTATCCTTTTAAATTTTTGATTGATTGATTAACTTACTGAATGTCTTCTTTAAGCAATTTCTTTATAATAACCTAATTCTTTTTCCACAAACTGCCGCCATTAGAGCTTATTATATTTTATAATCCCAAAATTTTGCCAGATCCGGCCAGTTCGGCACCTCCAATCATTTTTCTTTCTCATGGGTATATTTAATCTCTCATTGTTTTTAATTTATTCATTTATTTTCTTGGAAAGTAATTTATAAAATTAAGTCATCAAAAGCATACGCTATTAGAAAGGGGATTTTGCAAAGAGTAATATAAAAAATTCTAATAAACCATGTCTCATGTCGAGAGGGATGAGGTAAAATTCAATCATTTTATATGGAGATTTAAGATTGTCTCTGATTTCGTTTGGCCCATCATCAACTTCAATGGCGTATTTTTGGCAATAATCGTTAGGGATCTTATTCGATAGACACATACAGTGAAATTGCATATAGGTTTCTGCATTTATTATATTTCAAGCGTGTTCATATGCCCTGTTCATCTTAAAACTTAAATAAAATTGACATGGAAAAATATACATTTGAAGGGTAAATTGGTCAGATTATAAGGAAGGTAAGTGTAATATTGCAATCCACAAGGGAGATAAATGTTATCAAGCCAAACCTAGAGGGAGATCTCTGAAATTATCTCTAGGAGTAACATACTGGCAATAAGTCTATTGTCGTTAATTAATAGCCGGTAAAAGTTATTTTTGTTGTTGTCACGACCCAAAAATCTCTGGTCATGATAACACCTAACTCAACCCATTAGGTAAGCCAACTAATAGACAATATAACTCAACAGAGATTATAAAAAAATAAAGAATAGATAACTGAACTATTACAATTTATCCAAGACCTGGTAGTACGACTCATGAGCTTCTAAAACTTAGAATCTACAAAGCTGGTACGGATAAATATACATTCTTTTTGAATGATACATAAACAGAATAGCAAAACCTACACTACCAAGGACAAGAGGCAGCTATATCCGAAATGCGCAAACATCTTCAGAATCAGAACCCGACATTACTAGCAGCTCAACTTCAGAAATCTGTACATATCGTACAGAAGTGTAGTATCAGTACAACCGACCCCATTTACTGGTAAGTATTTGGTCTAGCCTCGTCAAGCAGTTCAAAGCATAACAGATAAAAGTACCGCATACAACTCTACGAGATAGTCAACAATTACTAAAAGGAATCACAGTAGTAGATTTACAATCCTTTCTGGTATAAGAAGTATATCCAAGATATCACGTCAAACGGCACGGTAACACCCTTCGTGCTTATATCTCTGCCTCAATATATATATATATATATATATATATATATATATTGACAAATCAATTAGCACGACAACACCCTTCGTGCTTTCAACTCATCTTCCCAAATGTACGGGTAACAGAACCAACCAGATGATAGAATATCAATAATAGGAATTACAAAGTAGGATATATGCAAGTACAACAATGGACAAGGACACACATGTGGGCAACAGTAAAAGACTAAGTGGAAAGCACGTGAGTAATAACAACTATTGAAAAATAAAGAATATCAACTTCAATTAACTACCGTATTAGAAGCCTAAGTACAAATATAACAAATAAGACGGAAATACATGATCTTTACAAGTTGATATAAGGGCATGATGGCTAGCATGGTGGAAGGCTTATACTAAAGTGCAACAGAATAGATACAACATGAGTATAATTATAAAAATAGGAAATAGGTATGGTATTTGCAAGTTAATCAAGTAAAAGACATGGACAGTGCAACAACAATTGAGATAGAGGTCAGGTACATGACAATAAAAACAAGTCACACAAAAAATATAAATACAACAATAACAGCTCAAGGTAAAGGGCATAAACGTGTTCACGGGAAACAGATATCATATCATAATGCATGTCCCTCATCCTCACCTGCACGGAAACACCATTCGTGCCATGACATCACGATATTAAAAGCATAACAATATGAATGAAATAGAACAGCATCACCCTTCGTGCTTTATACTCTTCCTCACATGATAATGAATATAAAATGGCACGGCATCACCCTTCGTGCTTTACACTCTTCTTCACGTGATAATGAATATAAAATGGCACGGCATCACCATTCGTGCATTACACTCTTCCTCACATGATAATGCATATAAAATGGTACGACATCACCTTTCGTGTTTTACACTCTTCCTCACCAAGCATATGAATATCAATAAAATGGCAAGGCAGGAAGTATAAATAACATCGAGGAAAGTGTCCAACAAATATTCCAAACAAATTCTCAATGACTGCTTTACAAGCCAACCATGATTCAATGGACCCTCAAGGGCCATATAATTCAAGTACTTCCACAAATCCAACAATTTATCAAAATCACAAGTATGGAATCTAGCATCTCAAAATATCGGTCGTAGTAATATATTAATGATTATGCATAGAGATGACCGAACTAGACACATCAATATAATCTCAGAATTCTGTCAAATATGATCAAGCTATATTAGGCTAAGTCTGGATTCTAACATTTAATACTATGTTCTCAATATCTAAAAGTTAAGCGAGGCATAAAGCAAGAAGGTCACGAAATTCTACAAACACAAATGTAACATAATCCACACTCGAGCATGATTAACCCTAGAATATACATCTACGCTCGTCACCTCATATATGTTGTGGGTAGAAAACAATGATAAACAGGAGAAAAAATTCCCTCAACAAAGTTAGGCAAAACACTTATCTCGAACAAGCCAATAACAATACCGAGCAAGCCAAGCGATGCTCCAAAAATGTCATCACGCGCGTAGTGACCTCCAAATGGCTCAAAACCCAATTCATATGGTGAAAATCGCCTAAACAATTTCTCAATTATGAGTTTCCCAACTCAAAATATGTTAAATGAATAAAACCCTCGTTTTAACACTGTTCTGCCTCGTTTCTTGTGCCAGATGATCTCAAAACTCATTTTTGATGCTTTCAATGGATTCCTTGTGAAATTCTAGTCAAGTTAGGTTCTTGAATCACTCCATTTGACCTTATATTGAAGGAGATATGTTGGTTTCAATATTTGAAAATAGTGCAGATTTTTAAACACGAAATTAGTGGCAATTTCATAATTAATCTGACAAATCTAGCAACCCAATTCTTAGTAAAATGACCATAAACTCCTCATACGATGCCCAAATTAGACGATTCTTTTTGCTATGGATCCGTAATTACGATACGAATCTAATGCTTCAATAAAAACAGAAATTGGAGCTCATTTGCTTAATGTAGTACCATTTATGTTTGAAGAAGCAACATCGAAACATAAAAAAAACAAGCACAACATAACCCAAACCTATCCGAAACTCACCCGAGCCCCTCAGGACCATGTCCAAACAAACCAACAAGTCTCATAATATAACACGGACACTCGAGGTTTCAAAACACACATAACAACATCGAAATGACGAATCACACCTCAATCCAAAAATGAATGAACTTGAAACTTCAAACGTCTACAACTGATACCGAAACCCATCAAATCACGTACGATTGACCTCAAATTTTGCACACAAGTCACATTTGATATTACGAGCTTGCTCCAACTTCCAGAATAGAAATCCGACCCCGATATCAAAGAGTCCACTCCCAGTCAAACTTCTCAAAAATCCAACTTTCGCCATTTCAAGACTAATTCAACTACGGACCTCTAAATTACAATCTGGGAGCACTCCTCATTCCAAAATCATCGAACGGAGCTAATGGAACTGACGAAACTCCATTTCGAGATCAAATGCTAAAAAGTCAAACTCGGTCAATTCTTCCAACTTAGAACTTAAATCTTGAAGTTTATTCTTCCAAATTGATTCTGCATAACTTGAAAACCAATACTGACGATTTACGCAAGTCATATTACATCATGTGGAGATACTCGAGCCCTCAAGATACCGAGCGAAGTGCATATTCCCAAAACGACCAGTCGGGTCGTTACATCCTCCACCACTTAAACACACGTTCGTCCTCGAACGTGCTAGGAGTTATTCCAAATCTATCAAATCATGGTGTAATCATACTAAGCATAAACCCGGGGGTGATCCCATGTAACCCTGATCCATATAAGCCCGCCAAACCAACATAATTAGAGATCCTTATTTCAACTTTGTTTCTTAAACCTTGGAACTCAATCTCTATCATCTAGAACTCATTACAAGACCTGAATCCCACAGCCACACACTGTATAAGTCTAAACAAGCTGTATCAAGTCACAACCATAACACAAGATGTAATCACATGATATACCCCATCACTTTGATACTCACAGTAGGAACTGCTGACCACCATTACTGCCCAAACCAAATCCAAAACAAATCCGGTGCTAGTAGCAAACCTCGTATCGATTAGCACCTCATTCAAAACCTTCATACCCTACCGATTATTAAAGAAACACACATACCCGCTTAACCACTCATCTGACAATAAGCCAAGAAACTCACTCGCCCGACCAGAGACATTGTCTAAATCCTCAACAAACTATAGTGTTATTTTTTCAAACCTTCCTCATCCCAATACAATAGCACAAATCTCAGGTCTAGAAACCTCATCTCAGCCAACATAAGCAGCCACACTAACAAGAATCAACAATAATCATATGGAGCCACACACAACCCGGTTCCATATACAAACAAGTAATAGTTAAGACATGACAGATAACAATAAAAAACTAAATAAGAAAACTACTAAGCAAGTTAAGCAGGCAGGGAAATTTTAGCATTTTACTATGAACTATTTTCAACAAGGTGAAAGCAATATACACGAAATAGAAATAAGTAGTTGTAACGACCCGACCTGTCATTTTGAGCTTTTGCACTTTGCTCGCCAGTTCTCGGGCATGACTTGCCCCGTGTGATGTATTATGACTTATGTAAATCGTTGGTTTTGGTTTTCAGGGTAATCATAATGAATTTGGAAGAATAGTTCTCAGTTTGAAGCTTGAAAATTAAAAGGTTTGACCAAGATTTGACTTGTTGGTATATGACCTTGGATCGGAATATTTATGTTTTGGTTAGATCCATTAAGAGATTTGAGACTTAGAAGTATGATCGGTATGAATTTTTGGAAGTCCGTGGAAGGTTAAGGCTTGAATTGGCGAAAATGAGATTTCGACATTTTCCGGTTGATAAGTGAGATTTTGATATGGAGGCCGGAATGGAATCCCGGAAGTTGCACTAGTTTTGCTGTGTCATTTGGGATGTGTGTGCAAAATTTTAGGTCATTCGGACATAGTTTGATTGGGTTTTTTATCAAAAGAGAAATTTGGAAGATTTTGGAATTTTAGGCTTGAATTTGATGTGATTTTGGTGCTTTAATGTTTTTTTGAGTGTTATGAAGGTTGGGGAGAGTTTGAATAAGGTTATGTGACTTTTTTGTATTTTTGGTCGAGGTCTTGGGGGCCTCAGAATGATTTCGGATAGTTTTCAGGAAGGTTGAACTTGAGAAATACAGCTGATGTTGCTGCTTCTGTCATATCCGCACCTGCGGATTGGGGACCGCAGGTGCGAGCTCCACAGGAGAAGAAGAAAGGCGCAGATGCGAGGAAGACCGTATGTGCAGCTTCGTAACCGCATCTGCGATACCGTAGGAGTGGTAAGGCGACCGTAGATGCGAGGCCTGATGACATAAGTGAAATCCGCAGAAGCGAATGTTTTTCCGCAGAAGCGGAAGCACAGATGCGCTTATGGGATCGTAGGTGCAAAAGTACTGGGCAGAATGTATAATAAGGCCCCTTCGCGATTTTTCAGTCATTTGTTCATTATTATTGTTCGATTTTGGAACTCCAAGCTGTGATTTTAAGAGGGAATCAAGTGTTAATAAAGAGGTAAGCTACTTGGGCTTTGTATCCTTTGTTTATGGTGATTATTTCATTTTTTAATCAAGAAATTTGTAGGAAAAATTAGAGAAAGAGTTGGGGAAATTAGGTCTTGAAATTGGAGAGTTAAATTGGGGATTTTAGGAGCCATTTGAGGTCCGATTTTGATTATCTAGATATGTATGGACTCGTGGGAGGATGAGGATTCTATTGATGTTAATTTTGTTGGATTCCGAGACGTGGGCTCGGGGGCCGGGTTTGAGCAATTTCTGGATTTTTGATATAAATTAGATATATTCGAGTCTGCTTTATTCCCTTAGCATATTTTAATAGTAATGTACTGATTGTGTCTAGATTTTGGAGTATCCAGAGGTCGATTTGTGAAGGCAAAGGTATCGCGGGCTAGAGTTTAGACCGGATCGAGGTGAGTAATGATTGTAAATGATGTTTTGAGGGTATGAAACCCTAGATGGCACATCGTTGTGCTATATTGAGGTGACGCACATGCTTGATGACGAGCGTGGGGTCATGCACTATTGGGGATTGTGACTTAGTCCGTCCCGAATGACTATTCTACCGCATATTTTACTGAAATCTATTTGTGAACATCATGTTTTGAGCCTTGTGCCAACTATTTGAACCATTAGGGGATTTTTATTGGTATTTCCTCACTATTTTTCACTTTATACTTGTACTTAGTCATGCTATATTTCATTGTTTTCTTAACTCAGCCATGTTTACTGTATTTAATTATATCAAATGATATTTCAAATAATATTTTGGGCTGAGCATCATGTTTTACTATTGCCCGAGTGACTTATGTGATTTTAACTGAGTAAGACTGAGGGCCTGTGTTGTGAGGATAATTTTGGGTCGAGTTGCACGCCGCAGTGGTGATACACTGATTTTTATTATGAGGCCGAGGGTCTGAGATATGTACGCCACGAGGTGGTTTGTTGATATGAGGCCAAGAGCCTACTGATAATGCCACGAGATGACTTGATATTGCGCTTGGGTGGAAAGGGGCCCCTCCAGGAGTCTGCACACCCCTAGTGAGCGCGGGTACCCATTGTGATGTGAGATATAGCCCGAGGGGATGGTATTGTTGACACTGTGCCCGAGGGGCAATCCTTTATGTGCTTATCTATCTTATTTGTTTGTCACTTACCGGTTTAGTTGTGTATTTGTGCCGGAGGGGCAGATTTTCTGTGCTTATCTGTTTTAATTGCTTTGCATTTAATTGCTTAATTGTTAAAAAGTCAATTAAAGTAGTTTAAACTGAGCTATGATGCTTTAAGAGATTTCACAGCTTCATTGCTTTCTTACTCGGTTTGTACTACTTCTATACAACATGTTGATGTACTTTTCATGATTTCCTATCACTCAGTCTTTAGTTATGATTATTACTCACTGATTTGGAGTACTCACTTTATTCCCTGCACCTTGTGTGCAGATTCACGTATTTTTGCACTCGGTAGCGGGTATTGGTTGATCAGAGGTAGAGTCTTTGGAGTTTAGCAAGGTAGCTGCCTGATGTCTGCAACACTGCTTTTCTCCCTTCAATGTCATTAGACTGTATTTAGTACATTCACAGAAATTCCGTTGTATTTTAGACCTTAGTAGATGCTCATGACTTGTGACACCCTGGTATCAGGCTGTGTTGGGTTTATTTTCCGTAAACTATGCTGTTAACTTCTTATTATTTGGGATTTTATTGAGTTTAAAACTTAATTCTTATTTTTAATTGCTAAAACTGAAATGGGTAATTGTCGGTTGGCCTTGTCTTCATGAGAGGCACCATCACAACCGGGTCCGAGTTTAGGGTCGTGACAAGTTGGTATCAAAGCCTAGGTTACATAGGTCTCACGAGTCATGAGCAAATTTAGTAGAGTCTCGTGGATCGGTACAGAGACGTCTGTATTTATCCTCAAGAGGTTGCAGAACCTTTAGGAAAAGCTTCAACTTCTTGAAATTCTTATCGTGCGTCCTTAATTCAGCTTGAAATGTAACTCTTTGAATTCCTTCCACGCATTCGTATGCGCACATGAGCACTCAGTATCAGATATATATTGATGGCTTGTGGTTCCCTGATCGAGGGGCGAGATGTGGTCTCTATGTGTTGATGTTGGGCCAGTCTTGAAGACTCAAGGCCAGATTTTTGCCTATAGCTTGAGCACCGAGGTGCTGATTGTGAGAGCACATGTTTTTGAATTGATATGTTTGGAAGTGTCCCAATTAGCAGAAGTGATTGCTGGATGGATATGCGATGAGTATGTTACGACTGCGAGATGTATTCATATGATTTGGAAGCGACGAGAAGTGTCTGCTGGAGGATAGAGGAACTACTAGGTGCTTGATTTCCATCTTGATTTGAGGTATAACCCCGAGTTATGGGTGTGTGCACAATCTTTTCATGTTTCCTGGTTGAGAGTGAAGTAAATTTCATGTTGCGATATGAGTTCAGACTTAGGATGACTAAGTGACTGTGTAATGTTTATGGCGGCGGAAGGTATACAGAAATATTAATTGCAGGCAAAGCAGGAGGGTTATCTCCTGCGGAGTGTTCGGAAGTTTGTGCGATCCTTATGTTGTCTGTTAGAAGATCTCATTTACAAGTGAAATATATGCATTGCAATTTAAATTTGGGTTGCTTAAGAGAGTGGATTTAACTGTTATGAGAGAGAATGCGAGATTTGCATAAGAGTTAAAGTACCAGATGGTCTGTGTTTCACGAGCTTATGAAGGATTGAGTTTAATCTCACTATGGTATTATGGCAGCAGTAGAGTATATGCGTTATGAGTTATTGTGTGTGTTCTGGTCTATGGCTTCGAGCCAAGTAGGGGAGTCTGCTATTTATTAGGTAATTGCACGGTTAGGTGCTATGCTGGTTCTAGTTTGAGGCATACGGGAGAATCAGTTATGGCCTACGGAGATTGAGATCGAAGATGGCTCGAGTAAAGGAAAATTCGTGACAAAGTTTATAGTATGATTCATAGGTGTATGAGAATCACAAAATATCTTGTGTTATTATGGGTAAAGGGTGCTTAGAACATGGAGTTGCTTGGTTGCATTAAGGTAATGTTACATTCTGCGGTGTCAGAGTGCTAATGAGGCACAGGTTGTTCAGTTCATCTGATTAGTCTAATTGTGGTTTGAGTAGAGTGGGTGACTCCCGAGAATGGTTCTAATGGGCTCAAGATTTTACATGTAATAATTGGAGAATTTCAAGTTGTATATTTGGCTAGAAACTGAGGTTTGCATTGGAGGGTGTCAAGACTCGTGATATTTATATATCATTATGGATTCTACCCATCAGTATCAGGAAGGTAAAGGTAATGGCTTTAGATTCGTAGGAAGTCTCTTCAGGGAAAGTATTTTGAATGTGGTGCTTTAGGAGATATTTGAGAGAGTAGTTAACGACTTCTGAACCGTAGGATGGTGTAGCATTATTCTTGGGTCTCGTGTGGCAAGTCTGGGTCGAGGATTGTGGTGTTATAGCAAAAAAAAAATGAAGTATCAAGTTGAAGGTAAATTAGAAGGAACTTGGATAGATGGGATAGCTTGATAGTAGTCCAGATCGGCATGGTAAGGATATGATTAGTTCTTTGGATGCTTGCAAGGTAATGATATTCTACAGGTGTTTCACGACAATGCTCTTGGGTTTTTAGTGGCTTGCGTTGCTTGGTTGAGTTAGAAGGATTTAGTCCTGACAGTTTAGTTTTGTGCAATGGAATGCAGAGAGTTCTTGATGGTTCCTACCACTGTTAGAGGTGTGTATTTTCCACGGGCATGGGGAGCATGGGATGTAAAATGATTTTCTCCCTGATGAGGTCCAATGGAAAAGTTCTTAGCTAGTTGAGTACGTAGTTGCATGTGGCTCGGAATGGATATGAAGTTCTCATGTTTACCTTAGGGTGGTATAGTATATGCGGTATGTTGTGCAAGACATAAATTTGCGTGTGTAAGGTCACGGATCGGTTCTGAAAAGAAGGTCACAATTCTTAAGCAGCACGGGCAGTTTCAGATAATTAGAGAAATGAGCTCCAGATAATTAGGGAAATGAGCTTCAAATGATTTGGGAAATGATCTTCAGATGATTAAGGAAATGGTATTGGTAATTGGGGTGATTTGACGAGGGTATATGTTTCAGAAAAAGTCAATGTGATTAAGTTGATGGTACTTCGGTAGTATTGCGGCACTCTCTTGTTAGATTGACTGCTGATATTCGAGTTTGCTTGGTGGCACAGAAAATTTTTAGAGTATCTCCCGTGGAATGATTGGGTATTAGAGGTGTGGTATGTATTTGGACGGCGGAACTAGGATCAGGTATGGTGATTCATGTGCTATATAGAGTTGGAGACTAGGAGTTCTCATATTCAGGCTATGTTGTAGTTGTGGGTCGTGTGTATCGGCACTGTTTAGTGACTATCGGGGTTTGGAGACCCGAGTGGATCTTTTGCTGCTTGGTATGTTAGATTCTACGGTAATATTGGGTATAGACTGGTTGTCTTCGTGTCGTGTTATTCTGGACTATTGCGCTAAGGCGGCAACGTTGGTTGTGCCTGGAATGCCACGGATTGAGTGGCGAAGTTCGGTGGACTATGTTCCTAATAGGGTGGTGTCATTTTTGAAGACCCAACGAATGGATAGGAAGGGTTGTCTTTCTTATTTGGCCTTCGTGATGGATGTCGGCGCAGAGACTCCTACCATTGATTCAGTTCTAGACATGGGGGACTTTTCCAGATGTGTTTCCTGCTGCCGGGCATGTCGCCAGATAGGGTTGTTGATTTCGGTATTGATTTGGTGCTGGGCACCGTATCATATGGCACCAGAAGAGTAAGAGGAGTTGAAGGAGTAGCTTCCAGAACTCCTTGATAATGGGTTCGTTGGTAGACCTATATGGATGTGTGTTCTGCATCTAGACAACTTTGTTGACTTCGAGTCGCTATTGGTGAGGGATGTGTTGATTCGGTTGTTATTGAGCTATCAGTGTTCTGAGGTGATCTATGAATTACTTTTCTGTGTTACGAGACGTTATGATTTGTTGGTTATAGGCATAGATGGTGCGGTTCCATTGGGGTTTCATAGTGGAAGCGAGCGGGAAAGAGTACTGGGTATTGCTCGGTGGATGGTGTATCGGTTATGTACTTTTAGGTTTATGTAATGTATGTCAATTGCTTCGCGGTGGTTATGATGATTTCTTTGGTTTTAGACATCATATTGCGCATGGTTGCCGATTTTGAGCATAGTGACTTGATGTGTTTTGTGTGGACTATTGTTTGGATGAGTCGCGCATTGGAGCGAAGCTATGTGGAGGTATGATCCTACAGGTTAGATTCTTGTGTTCTGTTTCTATGATGTGTGACGTGTTCTCAGCATTGTGTGTGGTGGTACTGGTGAGCTTGCAATACCGCTCTTTCAGTTGAGTCATTTTCATGATTTGAGTATGTTCGGATTGTTGCTTATTGGTGCGCGGATTGCACAAGTTGTGGCTTTAGTCTGTATTGATGTGTCATTTCACCAGAGTAGTTGTGTTGGATTAGATGAGATCATTAGGATCTTTAATAAATACGAATGGATTCGATTTTAGCATGATTGGAAGGATAATATCGAGGTTCGGCTCAGAAATTTGCTATGGTCTTTGCCAAGGGAGAAGTGGCTTTATGAATGGTTGATCTGAGAGATGGTTATGGTTTACTGCGTGTTTCATTTATAATTGGCAGTATATGGAAATGTTGGAATGAGACTTTAGTTGATAAGAGTTTTCTATCGGTATTCAGGTGTTGTGCACAGATGCTGTGATTAGATGTTATCACTACAAGTGTTTGAGTTATGTAGTATATCATGTGATTTCACCTGAGGTTGCAGGTATGGGTTATTACAACTTGTTCGAGCTTATTCGGAGTATAGATGTGAGATTCTGATATGGACGATGATTTCGGAAGTGAAAATGTGGTTCTAAGGTTTATGGACTAGGTTGGATTGTGAAATTTTAGTTACATTATGTTATTGGACCTATATGAGATAGGATGACGTGGGATCACCCCTGGGTATATGCATGGTAAAGTTATTCAGCGATTGGTTGGCTTTTGGAACAACTCTGAACACGTTCGAGGACGAAGTATGTTTAAGTGGGGGAGGATGTAACGACCCGACCGGTCGTTTTGAGCTTTTGCACTTTGCTCAACAGTTCTCAGGCATGACTTGCCCCGTGTGATGTATTATGACTTATGTAAATCATTGGTTTTGGTTTTCAGGGTAATCAGAATGAATTTGGAAGAACAGTTCTCAATTTGAAGCTTGAAAATTGAAAGGTTTGACCAAGATTTGACTTGTTGGTATATGATCTCGGATCGGAATTTTAAGTTTTGGTTAGCTCCGTTAAGAGATTTGGGACTTAGGATCGTGATCGATATGCATTTTGGAAGTCTGTGGAGGGTTTAGGCTTGAATTGGCGAAAATGAGATTTCGACGTTTCTCGGTTGATAGGTGAGATTTTGATATGGAGTTCGGAATGGAATTCCGAAAGTTGCAATAGTTCCATTGTGTCATTTGGGATGTGTCTGCAAAATTTCAGGTCATTCGGACGTGGTTTGGTTGGGTTTTTGATCAAAAGCGGAATTCAGAAGATTTTGGAATCCTAGGCTTGAATTTGATGTGATTTTAGTGTTTTAATGTTGTTTTGAGCATTCCGAAGGTTGGGACAAATTTGAATAAGGTTATGTGACTTGTTTGTATTTTTGGTTGAGGTCCCGGGGGCCTCAGAATGATTTTGGATAGTTTTCGGGAAGGTTGAACTTGAGAAAATACAGTTGATGTTGCTGCTTCTTTCATATCCGCACCTGCGGAGTAGGGACTGCAGGTGCGGCTTGGTAACTGCATCTGCGATACCACAGGAGCGGTGAGGCGACCACAGATGTGAGGTCTGGTGACATAATTGAAATCCGCATAAGTGGATGTTTTTCTGCACAAACAGAAGTGTAGATGTGCTTATGGGATCGCAGGTGCGAAAGTGCTGGGCAGAATGTATAAAAAGGCCCCTTCGCTATTTTTCAGTCATTTGTTCATCATTTTTGTGCAATTTTGGAACTCAAAGCTATGATTTCAAGAGGGAATCAAGTATTTATAGAGAGGTAAGCTACTTGGGCTTTGTATCTTTTAGTTATGGTGATTATTTCTTTGTTTAATCATGAAATTTGTGGGAAAAATTAGAGAAAGAGTTGGGGAAATTAGGGCTTGAAATTGAAGAGTTAAATTGGGGATTTGAGGGGCCATTTGAGGTTCGATTTTGATGATCTTGATATGTATGGACTCGTGGGAGGATGATGATTCTATTAATGTTAATTTGTTGGATTCCAAGACATGGGCCCGGGGGGCCGGGTTTGAGCAATTTCGGGATTTTTGATGTAAAATGGATATTTGCGAGTGGGCTTTTTTCCCTTAGCATATTTTAATAGTTATGTACTGATTGTGGCTAGATTTGGAGCATCCGGAGGTCGATTTGTGAAGGCAAATGTATCGCGGGCTAGAGTTTGGACCGGATCGAGGTGAGTAATGATTGTAAATGATGTTCTGAGAGTATGAAACCCCGGATGGCACATCGTTGTGGTATATTGAGGTGACACACACGCTTGATGACGAGTGTGGAGTCGTGCACTATTGGGGATTGTGACTTAGTCCATCCCAAATGACTATTCTACCGCGTATTTGACTGAAATCTATTTGTGAACATCGTATTTTTGGCTAAATACCATATTTGGGCCTTGTGCCAACTATTTGAACCCTTAAGGGATTGTTATTGGTATTTCCTCACTGTTTTTGACTTTATACTTGTACTCAGTCATGCTAATTTCATTGTTTTTTTAACTCAGCCATATTTACTTTGTTTTAATATATCAAATGATAGTTCAAATAATATTTTGGGCTGAGCGTCATGTTTTACTGTTGCCCTAGTGGCTTATGTGATTTTGACTGAGTAAGGCCGAGTGCCTGTGTTGTGAGGATAGTTTTTGGGCGGGCTGCACATCGCAGCGGTGATACACTGATTATGATTATGAGGCCGAGGGCCTGAGATATGTACGCTACGAGGTGGCTTGTTGATATGAGGCCGAAATCATAATGATGATGCCACGAGAGTTGATATTGTGCTTGGGTCGAAAGGGGCCCCTACAGGAGTCTGCACACCCCCAGTGAGCGCGGGTACCCATTGTGATGTGAGATATAGCCCGAGGGGCTGGTATTATTGACACTGTTCTTGAGGGGCAATCCTTGATGTGCTTATCTGTCTTATTTGTCTGTCACTTACCGGTATAATTGTGTATTTGTGCCCGAGGGGCGGATTTTCTGTGCTTAGCTGTTCTAATTGCTTTTCATTCAATTGCTTAACTGTTAAAAAGTCATTTTTAAATGAGTTTAAACTGAGCTAAGATGCTTTAAGACATTTCACAACTTCATTGCTTTCTTACGGTTTTGTACTACTTCTATACAGCAAGTTGGAGTACTCATTTTACTCCCTGCACCTTATATGCAGATTCAGGTATTTCTGCACCCGGTAGCGGGTATTGGTTAATCAGAGGCAAAGTCTTTGGAGTTTAGCAAGGTAGCTGCCCGACGTCCGCGACACTGCTTTTCTCCCTTCGATGTCATTAGACTGTATTTAGTACATTTACAGAAATTCCATTGTATTTTAGACCTTAGTAGATGCTCGTGACTTGTGACACCCCGGTATCGGGCTGTGTTGGGTTTATTTTCCGTAAACTGTGCTGTTAACTTCTTATTATATGGGATTTTATTGAGTTTAAGATTTAGTTCTTACTGTTTAATTGCTTAAAAACTAAAATGGGTAATTGTCAGTTGGCCTTGTCTTTATGAGAGGGGCCATCACGACCGGGTCCGGGTTTAGGGTTGTGACAGTAGCCACATTTCATCACTGTACCGTTGTGGCGTGCAACCCGATCCCATCATATCAATCCATATAGGTTACTCGTCGAGCCATAATACTTGGGCTCACTAATCATATGTGCATCAACATCAAGCACAACAGAGCGCACAAAATATAATTGTAAGGAAAATTATTAGGAACAAACAATGCTGAGAAAGACAAGCACAACTATGGCGAAATAAGCAAATCAACATCATAAAGGCTATCTCGCCCATAATGCCATGAGGCCTAAACTGAATCAAAATATGCATACAAAGAATCATGTAACCCACACAACTCGCCTAGTATAAGAGAGAAACATATAACATAAACCAAGGCGCGAATGACATCCATTCCACCCGATGATATACATATGGTAACAACAGCGCAAGAACAAACAGGTCCGATCTGATAAAGAATACACATTCTCATTGGGCTCAAAATAGTCCCCAAACCAATTTTAAGTCATCCCCCAAACATGAAATAAACCTTCCAAAAATCCATAGCAACCTTTCCATAACACCTACTATCCATCATCCAATCCTCGACATTTCTTCACAACTCGCAATCAAGGAATAGTCTACCAACGAGAACACCCAGTCTCTGAGCCTCGCGAATACCATAATATCCATATCCAATATCAACACCGCTACTCAAATGGATAACATGTAACTCATACCCCCTCACCTTGCGAAAAAATACTCATAAGCAAAAATAGAATGTACCTGGCAACAGGTGAACTCTACTTCGACGGGAACACATAGTGCCAGCTAAACCTTAAACACCCAAAATTGTTTGTGACATCAAGAACTCATATCCTTCCCTCCGAAACCATCTGCAACCTTGCACACGCAACTTTCCAACCCTACACGGTGCATGGCCTCTAACATGCTAACTCGCAGCACTTACGAAATCTCAGAGTCAACTTTGAACCTTACGCAAATTGAACACTTCATCAACCAAGAATCTTTCATTTATCTCAATCCAGGAGAACACCAGCACATGCAATATAGTTTCTATACCTATAGAAAACATCAACTCTGACCGTGGTCAAAACCATGATAAATTCTTCAAAACTCAGTAACACATAATCGAGCAATCAGAACCAGTCTCCTCCAACTCAATCGGGTCATGCAAACTACCAACCCGAAAGAGACTCAATCCGATGTGGTCACCTTAATGGAACTTCCTGGGAACCCGAAGCCATTTCTTGCACCATCCCAACATTGACTTGTAGACCTTTATTGACAAGGAAATACCACGGATCCGATTACCATTCACTACCGTTTTCAAGCCCACCCGTGCTTCACCAGCATATGCCATTCAAAGAAATAACCAAGAAATCTCTCAATTCAAAAACTGATATGGCCCATAATCCCGCCATCCAATCGTCATTAGCAGACTCACCACTTAGCTCGAAGCCACAGAACACCTCATCGGTAACCCAAAGTACCATATCTTCACAGTATGCCCCAACAATGCACAACTATTTAGCTAAATACTTCAAAACTCATACAATGCTGATCATAGAACACCCCGAATATTCTAACAAGCGCTTAACCATCATTGCAATAGTAAAAAAAAAACTTCCCCAAATGCGCTGAAATGATAACATGTGCACTCCACCAAATAGAAATCTCATACGAGATACACGATCCAAACTCATCATGTAGGAGATGGCCCACCGGTTATACTCAAATCGATACTTTGCCATGGACTCACTTTAATCAAAATATCCTGGCCACAAGCCAATCTTCCCCAAAATCTGTTCTTACAAACCAGACATATGAACCCGCCTCATACCACAAATGAACAACTAGGAGATTCAACACTATATCTGCTTCTGAGGCTAGACAACACATCGCAATGATAATCAAGCATCCATAGCCCGTCACAATCTATTTGTAGCATCACTGATCGCTAGCACATAACGAATAGTGAGTGCACCACATCACACATGAGCGATCGGGAAGAGTCAAAGTCACAGGTTTCAAGCTGAAATAAGGCCGCATGATAAGGAAAGAAGGAAGGGAAATTTTTCCTAAATGCCATGTTGCCTCCCGAAGATAGGTATGGATGTTATCATACCGATCTGCAGGATTCTACTAGATACTTGCTCACGACTCGTAAAACCTACGAACCTAGTGCTCTGATACCACCTTGTCACGACCTAAAAATCCCTAGTCGTGATGGAACCTAACTCAACCCGCTATAAGCCAACTAATAGACAATATAACTCAACAAAGATTATAAAAAAAAATAAAGAATAGATAACTGAACATTTACAATTTACCCAAGACCTGGTAGTACGACTCATGAGCTCCTAAGACTTGGAATCTGCAAAGCTTGTACGAATAAATATACGTTCTGTTTGAATGATACATATACAGAATAGCAAAACCTAAGCTACCAAGGACAAGAGGCAACTATATCCGGAATGCACTAACATCTTCAGAATTAGCGCCCGACATCACCAGCAGCTCAACTTCAGAAATCTATACATATCGTATAGAAGTGTAGTATTAGTACAACCGACCCCATGTACTAGTAAGTATTTTGCTTAACCTCGTCGAAGTAGTGACAAGGCTTTTAGTTAAAAGATATTTATTGTTATAACATGTACGTTAGATTAACAGTAAAAGCAGTTCAAATCATAACAAATAAAAGTACCGTAGAGACAGTCAACAATTACTAAAAGGAATCACAGTAGTAGATTTATAATCTTTTCATGTATAAGAAGTAATCCAAGATATCACGTCAAACGGCATGGTAACACCCTTTATGCTTTTATCTCTGCCTCACCATATATAAATAAATAAATATATATATATATATATATATATATAATTTTTGTGGCAAATCAATTAGCACGACAATACCCTTCGTGCGTTCAACTCATCCTCCCAAATGTACGAGTAACAGAACCAACCAGATGATAGAAATATCGATAACAGGAATTACAAAGTAGGAAATATGCAAGTACAACAATGGACAAGGACACACATGTGGGCAACAGTAAAAGACTAAGCGGAAAACACGTGAGTAATAACAACTATTGGAAATCAAATAATATAAACTTCAATTAACTATCGTATTGAAAGCCTAAGAACAAATATAACAAATAAGACGAAAATACATGATCTTTACAAGTTTACAAATAAGGGCATGGCTAGCATGGTTGAAGGCTTATACTAAAGTGCAACAGAATGGATACAACGTGAGTATAATTATAAAAGTAGGAAATAAGTATGGTATTTGCAAGTTAAGCAAGTAAAAGACATGGATAGTGCAATAACAATTTAGATAGAGGTCATGTATAGGACAATAACAACAAGTCACACAAAATATGTAAATACAACAATAACAGCTCAAGGTAAATGGCATAAACGTATACACGGGAAACATATATCACATCATAATGCATGTACCTCATCCTCACTTGCACGGAAACACCCTTCGTGCTATGACATCATGATATTAAAAGCATAACAATGTGAATGAAATGGCACGACATCACCCTTCGTGCTTTACACTCTTCCTCACATGATAATGAATATAAAATGACACGGCATCTCCCTTCGTGCTTTACACTCTTCCTCACATGATAATGAATATAAAATTGCACGTTATCACCCTTCTTGCATTACACTTTTCCTCACATGATAATGGATATAAAATGGCATGACATCACTCTTCATGCTTTACCCTCTTCCTCACCAAGCATATGAATATCAATAAATGTGATGACCCGACCAGTAATCTCATGAGTTACTGCTCCGTTTTCCCTATTTCTACTTCTTTATGCTTTGTTTATGTGGTATCGGGTTGGTCAGATCGAATCCAGAATGATTTTGGTAAGGTTTGCGACACTTAGTCTCTTTTGAGGAAGCTTAAGTTGGAAAAGTCAACCAGATATTGACTTATGTGTTAGAGAGCTCGGATGTGAGTTTTGATGGTTTAGATAGCTTCAGGAGGTGATTTGGGACTTAGGAGTGCGATCATAATGAGTTTTAGAGGTTCGGAGTAGATTTAGGCTTGAATTGGCGAAGTTGATATTTTGGCTATTTCCGGTTGGTAGGTGAGATTTTGATATAGGGGTCGGAATGGAATTCCGAGAGTTGCAATATTTTTGTTGTGTCATTTGGGATGTGTGTGCAAAATTTCAGGTCATTCGGAGGTGGTTTGGTTGGGTTTTTGATCAAAAGCGTATATTAGAATATTTTTGAATTCTTAGGCTTGAATCCGATGCGAATTTGGTGTTTTGATGTTGTTTTGAGCATTTTTAAGGTTGGAACAAGTTTAAATGAGGTTATGGGATATGTTGGCATGTTTGGTTGAGGTCCCGGGTGTGAGGCCTGTGAGATATTTTTACTCTAAACCCGAAAGCTCGTAGTGCCAAATTAGGAATATGTGCTAGAGAATGTGGTCGCATATCAGCTATGCGGACCGCATAGTAGCCGCAAAGTGAGTCAGTATGTTGGTCAAATTTGATGTCGACTATGCGGTCAATTATGCGATCGCATAACCGACATGCAGACCACATAGTCATCGCATTATTCCCTTCGGATTTTGTAAGGGGCAGTTCTGCGGTGCAATATGCGACTGCAGAACGGGTATGCGGACCGCATTTCTGCCGCATACCCAGGCAGTGTGTTCAGATTTTGGGAGCATTTTTGCGGTCTATTATGCGCGCCACGTGTCATCTTTGCGATCGCAGGTCTAGGTCAGGGCTTCAGTTTTCTAAATTTTAAACCCGAACCCCTGTCGTTATATCCTGGGCAATAGCTTATTTTGAGCCCATTTCCTGACATTTTTAGAGAAAGAGAGAGAGGGGTCTAAGAGAGAGGAAGTGCTTCCCTTAAAAATTACTCCATGAATCCTTGTTAAATCATTGAAGATAATCAAGTGAGGGACCCAAACCCTCATCCCAAGAGGTAAGGCTTCATCACCTCAGGTCTCATTTTTACACATAGCTACAAAGGGTCATTAGTGAGGTAATTCATGGGGGTAAGGGGGTTTGCATTGCATGCATGTGTTCTTGAAGAGTATGAGGAATTATAAAAGAGGATGCATGGTTAATGGGCTAGTGTAATCTTGCATAAAAGAATCATAAGGCCTTAATGAACACTAATTGCTCGGTAAAATGCTCAAGAGAGCTTAGATTATGATCTTTTCTTGATTATGAGTTAAATTGTGCTATATTGCTTAAATAAATTGAAGTGCGAACATTCCTGAACGTTATAGGATTAAGGAAAACTCGGTTGAGGTATGTATGGCTAAAACCCTGTCTTTTAGAAATTGAGCTTCATCGGTGTTTGTGTGAATATGGTAAGGTTAAACTTGAATTGTTGCATTAAGTGTTATTTTACATAAATTGGTGTTGTAACATTATATGCGTGAAAGATGTGTCTCAACAAGATCAACATGCTATCTTGATAACTTGAAAGGGGTAAAAGATATGAAGTATGTAGTGAAATGCTTAGACCTTAAATTTAGATTGAAGTTGCATTGTTGTGCCATCTACGTGAAGTCATATCTATGCTTACAATTTAGTTTGTTCTTGTGTGCACCTACTGTCCTAAATGGCAAAGCTAATATTGAAATTGGGAACGATGTAAAATGCGGCCTAGTGCCAAGAATGATATGATAAGTTGTGGCCCCAAGTGCCTATGAGATGATATATGTGAAACAAAATTGATTAATGAGAAGGGAACAATACCTTGGTAAGGCGACCTAGCCGATCGGGCCGAGATCGGACTCCGCTCAAGATAGCGGTGGCATTATGAATGAATTCCAGAAAGGAAAATGAGATTGTGATTGAAATATATGCCTCAAATTAGGTGACCTAGCCGATCGGGTCGAGATCGGACTCCGCTCAAGATAGCGGTGGTATTTTGAGCAATGATGAATAGTGTGAAATGCCCCAAACTAAAAGCTAAGTAAAAATGATGTGGAAGTTGCATGATTCTTTTATTTGATAATGTGGTGATCGTTTAAAGCTTGAGTTATACTTGTGATTTCTTATTCTTGTATGAAAGTTCTTTCTAACTAGATGGTGTTTAGTTATACATACTAGTACTATTCCATGGTACTAATGTCCCTTTTGCGGGGGGGGGGGGCTACATTTTTAAATGAATGTAGGCAGCTCCATTGCAGATAGTGCGGGTCATGCGTAGCGGAGTACCTTCTTCTTGAAGTCTTGGTGAGCCCCTTTCTCCTTCAAGGGGTTATATTGCACATCTTTTGTTGTAAACTTCTACTTTTGAGGTATAGCCAGGGCCTTGTTGCCGGCATTGTCATAACTTGTCTTTTTATCCTTAGAGGCTCCGTAGACATATGTGTGGGTTATGTACTGGCGTTGGATGGGTCCACGAACTATGATGTAATTCTAATTCTCGCTTTTCTAAAAGTGTACTTGTATGGAATCTTGGAACTTATCGACGGTCTAATGTTGTGATTTAAAATGAACTAACGATGTAGAATGCACTATCTTCCCTCGTCTAAATAAATTAATGAAAGCATGGTTTCCTTATTCGTATCGAATGGGGTAGGAAATGTTTGATAAGGCTTGCTCAGTTGGGTTTTCTCGATTGAGCGCCGGTCGCACCTCCCGAGGTTGGGGCATGAAAAACTTGGTATTAGAGCCTAAGGTTTTAAAGTGTCCTACGATGTCTCAGAGCCGTGTCTAGTAGAGTCCTTCTTATCGGTGTGTAGTCGACCACATCTATAAGTTGGAGGCTACTTGGGCATTTAGGAATAACACCCTTCTTTGATATTCTGGATCGTACGGTGAAACTGTTCCCTCTCTAATTAGTGCATTGTTCTATCTTTCAGTAAATGGCACCTAAGAAGAAAGCGAGAATTGGCTAAGAAGCCAATGCCACCACAAGAGTGGCTGATGAATCACTACTTGATACTGCGGGTGAGGTTAGTCACCTTGCTATCACTCTGCCTGATTCTTCTATTCCATAGTAGACTACCCCAATTCCTACACCTGTGTAGGGTACCACTATCCCTCCCGTTGATACCTCTGTCCTACCTCCAGCCCCAGTTTCCGGTTCTGGCATTTCTGATGGAGATCCTAGGAGATCTATTCAGATGTTGACCCAGCTAGTGGCCTCTCAGGCCCAGAGGTCAAATGTTGCACCTAGTTCATCCAGCCAGCAAGGGGATTCAACTAATTCTAGGGTGAACAGATTTCTTCAGTTAGACCCTCCAGTGTTTTCGGGTGCCAATCCAGAAAAAGACCCTCAAGATTTCATTAATGAGATGCACAAAACCCTCAAGGTTATGCGTGTAACTGAGGCAGAGGGAGTAGAGTTGGGTGCCTACCGTCTGAAAGGGGTGGCCTATTCGTGGTTTGAGTTGTGGGAAGATTCCCGAGAGGAGGGGAGCCCTCCTGCGAGGTGGAGCAAGTTTGACGATGCTTTTATAGATCATTTCCTGCCCGCTAAGACAAGGGCAGCCCGTACAGCAGAGTTTGAAAATTTGAAGCAAGGTAACAAAAGTGTGTGGGAGTACCACATGGAGATTGCTCGCTTGTCCAAGTATGCCATTCATATGTTGCCCACAATGGAGGCCAGGGTGCGCTGGTTTGTTCAGGGTCTTAATTCTTTGACTATTAATGAGGCTTCTACAGCTGCATTGAATTCTGACATGAACTATGGGAAGATGGTGGCATTTGCTCAGGCCATAGAGAACCGTAAATTGAAAAACAGAATGGAGAGAGAGGGTAACAACAAGGCCTGGTCTACGGGCAACATGGAAGAGTCACTAGGTGGGGAAAGATCAGCTTTCAGGGGAGGATCATCAGGGCCTTCCCAGTCTGTTGCATAGTCTTCAACCAGTGCACCGCTATCAGGGCCCAGCCAGTAGCAATGGAGTCATTTTAGGCCCAATAAAGGCAACAAGGGGTCCCATCAGTAGGGTCGGTCAGGAGAGAGGTTCCAGCAGCAACAAAGGTCCCCATGCCCCGGGTGCGGGAAGATGCACTCGGAGATTTGCTACATGGAGTTGCCCGTATGTTATGGATGTGGGATGAGGGGTCATATTTAGAGGCATTGTCGTGTGTCCCTCCAAGGACCAGGTAGGGGCACAACATAGCTAGCCAGCCCAGCAGCTGCTAAATCTTTAGCCCTCTCTCCAGCTTGGGGTACCCCAGCACCCGCAGGGCATGGTACAACTAGGGGTGGTGTGTAGAGTTCATGAGGACCCAGCTGGTTCTATGCTATAAGTGGATTCCAGACTGCAGAGGCTTCCCCAGATGTTGTTACAGGTATTTTGACTATTCAATCTCATGATGTGTATGCACTTATTAACCCCGGTTCCACCCTGTCCTATGTTACACCTTTTGTTGCTATGGAATTCAGGAAAGAACCAGAACAGCTTCATGAACCATTCTTGGTGTCTACTCCGGTTGGTGAGTCAATTTTAGCTACTCGAGTTTATAGAAGTTGTGTTGTCACGGTGTGTGGTAGGGATACCAGGGCCGATCTTATTGAATTGGGAATGGTAGATTTTGATGTAATAATGGTAATGGATTGGCTTTATTCATGTTTTGCCAAGCTTGATTGTCGGACTAGAACTATGAGGCTTGAATTTCCTAATGAGTCCGCTATTGAATGTGAGGGAGATAATGCAGTACCTAGAGGCCGGTTTATTTCCTACCTTAAGGTCGCGAAGATGATCAAGAAGGGGTGTATCTATCATTTAGTTCGGGTTACGGACACCAATGCCGAGGCTCTTAGCCTTGAGTCTATACCAGTTGTGAATGAATTTTCGAACGTCTTTCCAGATGAGCTCCCTAGGATTCCACCAGACAGGGAGATTGATTTTGGGACCGATGTGATGCCAGACACGTAGCCTATATCAATTCCACCATACAGAATGGCACCGGCAGAACTGCAAGAGCTAAAGGAACAATTGAAGGATTTGCTAGAAAAGGGTTTCATTCGGCTGAGCGTATCACCATGGGGCACACCGGTCTTGTTTGTAAGGAAGAAAGATGGGTCGTTGCAGATGTGTATTGACTACCGACAGCTCAACAAAGTCACAATCAAAAATGAATACCCTCTACAAAGAATAGATGAACTGTTTGATCAACTGCAAAGTGCTACGTGTTTCTCAAAGATTGACTTGCAGTCCGGGTATCATTAATTGAAGACAAGGGAGCAGGATATTCCAAAGACGATTTTCAGAACTCGGTATGGGCACTTCGAATTTACGGTGATGTCCTTTGGGCTAACAAATGCCCTAGAAGCTTTCATGGATCTTATGAATCAAGTCTTCAAGCCTTTTCTAGACTCCTTTGTGATAGTATTCATTGACGATATTCTTGTGTATTCCCGAAGTCGAGAGGACCATGCTGACCATCTCAGGGCAGTTTTGCAGACTCTTCAACAACATCAATTGTATGCAAAATTTTCAAAATGTGAATTTTGGCTTAAATATATCGTGTTCTTGGGTCATGTTGTTTCCGGGGAAGGAATTATGGTTGATCCTCAAAAGATTGTAGCAGTAAAGAATTGGCCTAGGCCTACCACTCCAACGGAGATTCGCAGTTTCTTAGGTTTGGCTGGGTACTATAGGAGATTTGGGGAGGGGTTTTCTACTCTTGCCTTTTCCATTTACTAAATTGACCCAAAAAGCAGTTAAGTTCTAGTGGTCAGACACTTGTGAGAAGAGCTTCCAAGAATTGAAATCAAGATTGACTACAACACCGGTACTAACCCTGCCGAAGGGTAAAAAGGGATTTGTGGTGTATTGCGATGCTTCCAGGATCGGGCTTGGGTGCGTGTTAATGCAGCACGACAAAGTAATAGCCTATGCTTCTAGGCAACTCAAGAATCATGAAAAGAACTATCCAACTCATGACTTAGAGCTTGCGGTAGTGGTGTTTGTGCTAAAGATTTGGCGACATTATCTATATGGGGCCCATGTGGATATATTCACGGACCACAAGAGCCTTCAATATATTTTCAAGCAGAAGGAGTTGAATCTGAGGCAAAGAAGATGGCTAGAGTTACTCAAGGGTTATGACATTGATATTCTCTATCACCCGGGAAAGGCTAATGTTGTGGCAGACGCTCTTAGAGACTGTTAGCCAGGGAGGTTTACCAGTTGGCTAGTTTGGGAGTTCGTCGTGCAGACTCTAATGAAGGAGGGGTAATTGTGCAGAATAGGGCTGAATCATCGCTTGTGGCGGAGGTGAAAGAAAAGCAATTCAATGATCCATTATTAGCACAACCGAAAGAGGGGATTTACAAACACAAGACCACAACTTTTTCCCTTGTCATGGGTGATGGTACCCTACGGTACCAAGGCCGCCTATGTGTTCCGTATATCAACGATCTTCAGGAAGGAATCATGGCAGAAGCTCACACTTCTAGGTATTCAGTGCACCCAGGTTCTACAAAAATGTATCATGATCTTAAGGCAGCTTATTGGTGGAACAACATGAAAAGGGATGTGGCAGACTTTGTGGCTAGATGTCCGAACTGTCAGCAAGTGAAGGCCAAACATCAAAGACCCGTAGGACTGGCTCAAAGCATAGAAATTCCAATGTGGAAATGGGAGATGATCAATATGGATTTTGTGGTAGGGTTGTTGCGCACTCCGCGCAAGTTTGACTCAATTTGGGTGATTGTCGATAGACTCACAAAATCCGCGCACTTCTGCCAGTCAAATCTACCAACACAGTGGAACAGTATGCCTAATTATATATCAAGGAAATAGTCAGGTTGCATGGTACTCTAGTCTCAATCATTTCTGATCGAGGGGCTCAGTTCACAGCCAACTTTTGGAAGAAATTTCAGCAAGGTTTAGGCACGCAAGTAAATCTTAGCATAGCTTTTCACCCCCAGACTGATGGGCAAGCAAAGCGAACTATTCAGACGCCTGAGGATATGTTGCGTGCTTGTACTCTCAATTTCAAAGGTAGCTGGGACTATCATTTGCAACTTATAGAGTTTGCTTATAACAACAACTTTTACGCTAGTATTCAGATGGCACCATTTGAGGCACTGTATAGTAGAAGATGTAGGTCTCCCTTTAGGTGGTTTGAGGTTGGAGAAGCTGAATTGATAGGGCCAAACCTTGTGCATCAGGCCATGAAGAAGGTCAAAATTATTAATGAAACGTTAAAAACTGCTCATAGTCGCCAAAAGTCTTATTCAGATGTTCGTCGTAGGGACTTGGAGTTCAAAGAAGATGATTGGGTATTCTTGAAGGTTTCCCCCATGAAGGGTATCATGCGATTTGCGAAGAAAGGAAAATTGAGCCCAAGATATGTTGGACCGTACAGGATCATCAAGCGTATTGGTCAGGTGGTATACAAGCTTGAGTTGCCACCCGAGATGTCATTGGTACACCCAGTCTTTCATGTGCCTATGTTGAAGAAGGTAGTGGGAGATCCATCCCTTATCGTGCCAGTTGAAACTATTGAGGTCAATGTAGAACTGTCCTATGAAGAAGTTCCAGATACCATTCTTGACAGGCAGGTCCGGAAATTGAGGAATAGGGAGATTGCTTCCGTAAAGGTGTTATGGTGAAACCCGCAGGTTGAGGAAGCCACTTGGGAAGCCAAGTAGAGATGAGGAGGGAGTACCCACACTTGTTTGTATAGACATGTAATGGCTTTCATCTATTTGGTCCCTATGAACTCTGTATCCTTGATTTGATCTATGTAAAACTGTTCTGTTTCGTCTTGGTTATATGGTTGCTTATGTGGCCATGGTGAAAATTGCACAGGTTATGTTGTGTCTATGGATTATGTATATGCTATTAGGACATGTTTTCTGGGGCTCTCTGACAGGTGGATAGGCCTAGATACAAAGGAAACTATGGCGAAATTTTTAGAAATTAAGGGAGTTAGCCAAATTCGGGGCTATCGAGGTGTTCCATGATTGAGAGAAACTGAGATTGCATAAAAATTGCACATGAATGAACCTTAATCCTCATTCGGGGACGAATGATCCTAAGTGGGGGAGAATGTAAGGCCCGTGAGAGATTTTTACTCAAAAGCTCGTAGTGCCAAATTAGGAATATGTGTTAGAGATGCATAAAATTCTCGTCGCGGTTCTGACCCTTTTGGACTGATCTATGCACTAAAAAGTCAATAAATAATGTTTTGTAGAAAAGTGGGATTTTCTGGTCGAGAATGCGGTCACATATCAGGTATACGGACCGCATAGACGCCGCAAAGTGAGTCAGTGTGTTGGTCAAATTTGAGGTCGACTATGCGGTCAATTATGCGATTGCATAACCGATATGCGGACCACATAATCGTCGCATTATTAATTTTGTAAAGGGCAATTTTACAGTGCATTATACGACTGCAGAACGGGTATACGGACCACATTTTTGCCTATACCTAGGCAGTGTGTTCACGTTTTGGGGAGCATTTTTGCGGTCCATTATGCAGGCCACATGTCATCTTTGCGATCACAGATCCGAGTCGGGGCTCCAGTTTTCTAAATTTTAAACCCCACCCCCTGTCATTATATCCTGTGCAATAGCTCATTTTGAGCCCATTTCCTGACATTTTTAGAGAGAGAGGGGTTTAAGAGAGGGGAAGTGCTTCCCATCAAAATTACTCCATGAATCCTTGTAAATCATTGAAGATAATCAAGTGAGGGACCTAAACCCTCATCCCAAGAGGTAAGGTTTCATCACCTCAGCTCTCATTTACACATAGCTACAAAGGGTCATTAGTGAGGTAATTCATGGGGGTAAGGGGGTTTGCATTGCATGCATGTGTTCTTGAAGAGTATGAGGAATTATAAAAGAGGAGGCATGGGTAATGGGCTAGTGTAATCTTGCATAAAAGAACCATAAGGCCTTAATGAACACTAATTGCTCGGTAAAATGCTCAAGAGAGCTTAAATTATGATCTTTTCTTGATTATGAGTTAAATTGTTCTACATTGCTTAAATAGATTGAACTACGAACATTCCGGAACGTTATAAGATTAAGGAAAGCTCGGTTGAGGTATGTATGGCTAAAACCCCGTCTTTTAGAAATTGAGCTTCATCGGTGTTTGTGTGAATATGGTAAGGTTAAACTTGAATTGTTGCATTGAGTGTTATTTAACATAAATTGGTGTTGTAACCTTATATGTGTGAAAGATGTGTCTCAAACTGATCAACGTGCTATCTTGATAACTTGAAAGGGGCAAAAGATATGAAGTATGTAGTGAAATGCTTAGACCTTAAATTTAGATCGAAGTTGCATTGTCGTGCCATCTACATGAAGTCTTATCTATGCTTACAATTTAAATTGTTCTTGTGTGCACCTACTATCCTAAATGGAAAAGCTAATATTGAAATTGGGAAACGATGTAAAATGCGGCCTAGTGCCAAGAATGATATGATAAGTTGTGGCCCCAAGTGCCTATGAGATGATATATGTGAAACGAATTGATTATTGAGAAGGGAACAATGCCTTGGTAAGGCGGCCTAGCCGATCGGGCCGAGATCGGACTCCGCTCAAGATAGCGGTTGTATTGTGAATGAATTCCGGAAAGGTAAATGAGATTGTGATTGCAATATATGCCTCAAATGATGCGACCTAGCCGATCGGGTCGAGATCGGACTCCGCTCAAGATAGCGGTGGTATTGTGAACAATGATGAATTGTGTGAAATGCCCCAAACTAAAAGCTAAGTAAAAATGATGTGATTTCTTATTCTTGTATGAAAGTTCTTTCTAACTTGATGGTGTTTAGTTATACATACTAGTACTATTCCTTGGTACTAACGTCCCTTTTGTCGGGGGCGCTACATTTTTAAATGAATGTAGGCGGCTCCATTGCAGATAGTGCGGGTCGCGCGTAGCGGAGTACCTTCTTCTTGAAGTGTTGGTGAGCCCCTTTCTCCTTCAAGGGGTTATATTGCACATCTTTTGTTGTAGACTTCTACTTTTGAGGTATAGTCGGGGCCTTGTTGTCGGCAATGTCATAACTTGTCTTTTCATCCTTAGAGGCTCTGTAGACATATGTGTGGGTTATGTACGGGCGTTGGATGGGTCCACGAACTATGATGTAATTCTAATTCTCGCTTTTCTAAAAGTGTACTTGTATGGAATCTTGGAACTTATCGACGGTCTAATGTTGTGATATAAAATGAACTAACGATGTAGAATGCACTATCTTTCCTCGTTTAAATAAATGAATGAAAGCATGGTTTCCTTATTCGTATCGAATTGGGTAGGAAGTGTTTGATAAGGTTTGCTCAATTGGGTTTTCCCGATTGAGCGCCGGTCGCGCCTCCCGAGGTTGGGGCGTGACACCGGGGGCCTCGAGTGAGTTTCGGGTGGTCAATCGGACCATTTCCAAATTGTTTGGAGTTGCAGATTTTGAGGTTCAGCTGTTGTAGAGATTTCCTCTTCGCTATCACGTAGGGGGTCTTGCGATTGCGTAGAAGCTTTTGAGGGGTAGTCTAGTGTCACGCCCCAACTTCGGGAGGCGCGACCGACGCTCAATCAAGTGAACCCAACTGAGCAAGCCTTATCAACCACTATCTACCCAACTCGATAGGAATAAGGAAGCCATGCTTACCTTTATTTAAACTATAAAAGATAGTACATTCAACATCTTAGTTCATTTTATATCACAACATTTAAAACGTGGTTAAACTTCCAAGGTTCCATACAAGTTATAGCGTAGAAGAAAGCAAGAGTACAAGGTTACAACATGGTCCATTGACCTATCCAATACCCATACAAAACCCACACAAACGTCTACGGAGCCTCTAGGGATACAAAAGAGTGATACAATACTTGCCGGTAATAAGGCTCCGGCTATACCTTACACCAAAAACCAAAACAAGACTCCGAAATAAAAAGTGGCATGAGTCACGCAAGGCCCCGGGAGGAAAAGTGATCACCAATGCTTCTGGCGGAAAGTGAAGGGGAGCTACGGTCGGTGGACTGGAGTACCTGCTATGGATCCACCTACAATCATAACACGAATGTAGCACCCCCGGCAAAAGGGACGTCAGCACATTTTAATTGCACTGGTATGTATGAACAAATTTTCCCTAAGTAAACTCAAACCATACACAAGTAACAAGTAGTCATGGAACCAACAATCAAATACACATGAAAGAAAACCATCAAGCCAAAAAAGTTACAATCTCTCCATTTCCCCTTCAACATTTTCACATCAATGATTTCACAACTTTCTCATATTTTCATTTCAATAGTGATTTCGATCACTTTTCCACCCTTATTACCTCGCCCACCCTTATTACCTCGGCCACCCTTATCACCACAACCCACACCATATTACTTCATGTTGCGGTGGGCAACCCGATCCCACCGAACAATCACAATTCACAAACAACACAACAACAACAACAACAACAACAACAATTCACAAAGAACAACAACAACAATTCTCAAAGAATTTCTATACCATCAATACTATTTCCATCATATTCAACAACTCATATGCATTTTATGTCACCGCGATAATTGGCAATACAAGCCATATATGTTCTTACCACAGTTGTTCCAACTGCATCATTTACGATTTCCTTCCATCATTTATTTCTCAACTCTTACCACATAACACATTCACAATCACACATTTGGTTTATTGCCAATTACGTACACCATTATATCGGGAGACTTAACCACGATCAATCAAATCATACCAATCACAAGAATTCCACAAATAATCCACGTAGATATCACATACCAAATATTCGAACACTAAACAAAGTGACTTTACAAAGGTCAAAGTTAGCCATACATACCTTTCTTGATCTTTCCTTTAATTACTACGGTATTCCGGAAATTCTAGCAACTTCAATCTATTTTGATACATAACAAAATTTGAACACAAATTAGGAAGATATTCATAATTCTATCTCACTTGAGAATTTTATCAATTACTGGTTTTGCATCTTGATTTCAAATCTCTTTTACAAGATTCCCTTCATTTCCCAACTCAATCTTTACTTGTTTATATTCAACAATCTTCCCACAAACCTAATTTGCACATGCATGAATAATGAATACTCTCACATCCAAGAATCATCTTACTAATTACCCATTTCTAGTTAGATTTCAAAGTTGAAGAATTGGGGAAAAGAAATTCTTACCTTTTTGAAGCCTTGGCAACCCTTTGATGAGATTTCAAGGTGTGATTCAAGGAAGAGTAGTGAAATATTTAGTTTTCCCCTTTACTCTCTCTAGAATCGCTCTCCCTTCTCTCTAGAATACCAAAAATAAACCTCAATCGAGTTAAATGAAATGGGGTTCGGGTCTTAAAAACCCGTTATTTGTACTGCCGCGCCGCGTGGGGTGCCGCGGGGCACGGGGTGTTTGTGCAAAATATGTCTGGAAATGAAATTTCGGACCATACTGGAATTACTATTGGCGCAGCGTGCCGGGCGCCGCATGGGGAGCCGCGGTAGTGTAAATTTCTGCGCTGCTTTGGTAATTTGGTCATAACTTTGTGTAGGAATGTCCGAATGACGAACGGTTTGAAGCGTTGGAAACTAGACTCAAAGAAATTTTATTTTATATGCTGCAAATTACACAAATCCTTATATAAATGGAGATATAATTGTCCAAAGTGAGGTCTTGTGCGCACTCATTTGCAACTTTCGTCTATTATGAAATTTTCCAACTTGGCTTAGACTTAGGCCTCTCCTTAGACCCTAATTCACTTCTAATATGACTTATACACTTATTAATATATCCAATTGATATCCATAATATCCTTAATCCTCATTTGTATGCAAGATAAAATATTAAGCCTACCTTGGCACCACGAAGTCTTAAATTACTAAGCAAAATTTTCTGGGGCTTTACATTCTCCCCCGCTTAAGATCATTCGTCCTCGAATGAGGATCAAGTTTCATTCATTAGTCATCCTTATGTAACTTATGCTTTTCACATTATGAAATATATCATCAGCCCCGAATTTGGCTAACTCCTTAAATTTCCGAAAATTTTGCCAGAGTTTCCTTTGTAACTAGGACTATCCACCTGTCAGAGGGCCCCAGATACATATCCTAACAGAATATACATGTTCCATAGACATAACATAACTTGTTCAACACCAACCATGGCCGCATAGGCAACATACATAATCAAAATGGAATAGTTTAACATAGATCAAATCAAAAGATAAGAGTTTATAGGAACCAAATGCATGAAAGCTATTATATAACTATTCAAACAAATGTGGGTACTTCTTTCTCATTTCTTCCTCAGCTTCCCAAGTGGCTTCCTCAACTTGCTGGTTCCGCCATAATACTTTCACGGATGCAATTTTCTTATTCCTCAGTTTTCGAACTTGCCTATCAAGAATGGCAACTGGGACTTCTTCATATGATAGCTCTTCATTCACCTCAATAGTTTCGACTGGCACGATGGTGGACGGATCCCCTACTACCTTCCTTAACATAGACACATGAAAGATCGGGTGTACCAATGACATCTCGGGTGGTAGCTCAAGCTTGTATGCCACCTGACCAATCCTCTGAATGATTCTGTACGGTCCGACATACCTCGGACTTAATTTCCCTTTCTTCCCGAATCGCATGATGCCCTTCATGGGGGGGAAACCTTCAAAAATATCCAATCATCTTCTTTGAACTCCAAATCTCTACGACGAATGTCCGAATAAGACTATTGGAGACTCTGAGCAGTTTTCAACCTCTCCTTAATAATCTTGACTTTCTCCATGGCCTGATACACGAGGTCTGGCCCTATCAATTCTGCTTCTCCAACCTCGAACCACCTAATAGGAGACCCGCATCTCCTACCATACAGTGCCTCGAATGGTGCCATCTGGATACTAGCATGGAAGCTGTTGTTGTAAACAAATTCTATGAGTGGCAAATGGTCATCCCAACTACCCTTAAAATCAATAGTACAAGCACGTAACATGTCTTCAAGCGTCTGAATAGTCCGCTCTGCTTGCCCATCGGTTTGTGGATGAAAAGTTGTGCTAAGGTTTACCTGCGTACCCAAACCTTGCTGAAACTTCTTCCAAAAGTGGGCTGTAAACTGAGCCCCGCGATCTGAAATGATTGAGACTGGAGTGCCATGCAACCTGACTATTTCTTTGACATACAGCTGAGCATACTATTCCGCTGTGTCGGTAGATTTAACTGGCAAGAAATGCGCAGATTTCATGAGTCGATCCACGATCACCCAAATTGAGTCGAATTTGCGCGGAGTGAGTGGCAACCCTACCACAAAATCCATTTTAATCATCTCCCATTTCCACGTTGTAATTTCTATGCATTGAGCCAATCCACCGGGCCTTTGATGTTCGGCCTTCACTTGTTGACAATTCGGACATTTCACCGCAAAATCCGCCACATCCCTCTTCATGTTGTTCCACCAATAAATTTCCTTGAGATCATGATACATTTTTGTAGAACCTAGGTACACGGAATACCTGGAAGTGTGAGCCTCTGCCATGATCCTTTCCCGAAGACCGTCGATATCAGGAACACACAGGCGGTCTTGGTATTGTAGGGTACCATCATTCATGCCAACGGAAAAAGCTGTGGTCTTGTATTTATGAATCCTCTCCTTTAGTTATGCTAACAACGGATCGTTAAATTGCTTCTCTTTCACCTCTGCCACGAGCGATGATTCAGCCCCATTCTGTACAATTACTCCTCCTTCATTAGAGTCTGCAAGGTGAACTCCCAAACTGGACAATTGGTAAACCTCCTTGGCTAACGGCCTCTGATATGCCCCCAAATGAGCCAAACTCCCCATAGATTTTTGACTAAGTGCATCTGCCACGACATTAGCCTTTCTCGGGTGATAGAGAATCTCAATATCATAGTCCTTGTGTAACCCGAGCCATCCTCTCTGTCTTAGATTCAACTCTTTTTGTTTAAAAAATATATATTGAAGGCTCTTGTAGTTCATAAATACATCAACGTGGACCCCATATACATAATGTCGCCGAATCTTTATACAAAACTACCGCCGCAAGTTCTAATTCATGTGTCGAATAGTTCCTTTCATGATTCTTGGGTTGCCTTGAAGCATAAGCGATCACCAGGCCATGTTGCATCAATACTGGACCATCTATGTCACATTTCTCTTACATATGACCTCCTAGGATTTGAGTTCTTCAATAATTTTCTTGATATGGTTACAATCTTATGTGAGTACTTGCAACTTGCTCTTCCAAATTCTCAACAAAGACATTACTGGATGAGTTTTCTTATAGAACCCTCTATTTCAAAGGAATACATCTTCTAGCCTGCGCACACACCTTAATATCATCAACATGCACAACATTACATCAAATGTAATGTAACATTGTGCTCAGACCTTTCCTAGTCAACCTCTTTCCTCCTTGTGTGCCTTATAGGATTTAAGAAACCACTCCACTTTCTTTGTGAACATTCTCATGATCCCTCCATACTGTTAAACACTTCCCAAAATGCATATCAACAACCTTAGTACACATTCAACTCAGAAAGAGCACTGGCCCGAATAATAACTTGAAATCTTCCTAAATTCTTCAACAAAAACTTCTTGTTTTCCTTCTAAGTGTAAGAATTACTCCATCCTCAATAAGTAATTCACCTTATTCCAAATATTGTAGCTACCAATATTGTTTGTTGGTATTGTGGCTTAAGAGCTATCATGTTAAACATGTTTGATTCGTAACAAGTGTTCATCCTCTCTCACTACATTTCAAACATTTCCCTTTGTTCTTTGGGTAGATTGTGTTGTTTTGCCTTTTTTATTCTCCCTTTCAGTCTAGCCAATACATTAGTACTATCTTTTCTTTGTGATTGGGACATTTATTCCCATTCCATTTTGCTATAATACATAATAGATAGCCTTATTGTGCCACGCACTTGTCTGCACCCCATGGACTCATGGTATCATTGTGTCTGGTTTGTTGAGTTTATCACTCCACTATTTCACCACTAGTAGTCTCACTTTCCATTGTAATATGTAGACATGAACTCCCTCTAAATATTTTAGTTGATATTTAGTGTTACCCAAGTCGGTAACATTACGGTTAGTCCTTTATACCTTCTATTAACACTTGTGCTCCAGGCGAGTCCACCATTCTGATACGAACTATTTTGCGATAACCATGGACATCTCAATTTATAGATTTTCTTCTTATTTCTTCTCGCCTCATTATTCCTAGCTAGTGAATAGCCACACACTCTTACACATGTTACGTGGTCTTTTTCCTTAATTTTTTTAACCCACTCACCTCTTAACTCTTGTTAGGATATTCGTGGGAAAGTGTGTTCATCGTCATATCACTTAACACTTCTTTGCTTGTAAGATTCTTTAGAGGCTCTCCATCAAGCCCAAATACCCTCTTGGGTTATTATAGCATCACATTTATTTCTCCCACTCGTTTCGCCTTTCTTAATGCCTTGGTACTTTGGTTAAATCACAGATCTATGATTAACCCATTCTAAAAACTCGCAACCTTCCATATTTGGCCTATAGTAATTCCTTAGGTTCCATTGTTCCTAACCCTCTAACAAGTATAAAATCCCTTTACAAACATACTCTAAATTTCTAGGATCGTTGACCCTATCATTCACATTGCCATGTATGAAGAATTTACCTTCCATTTTTTTTGGGGTACTAGTGGTCTATCATTACCATATCCTTTCAGATAATCACATTATCCATTATCACGTTTCTAGACTACGCATGTCTTCAACAAAATATTCAAACATCATAGCTACATGGTCTTACTCTTGTTTCATTGTATTTAAGTGGCCTTACTATGGCCCTCCCTCCCCCACTTAGGGCGAATGCCCCGGATTTTGACACAAGTCTTGAATTTAGCAACTTCATGGACATATGTTTCATATCTCTATCCCTCACATATATGTTTGACTATTAGGGAGATTGAAGTCAGAATTGTATTAACCTCATAAGTTCTCTACTCTTATTCAGCCACACGGACTTGGGATTCCAATTCCTCATGTAATATCCTTTAGGAGTGTAACACAACTTCATACACTTATGGGATTCTTATAACATTCATAGCATAAGGGTCTTCTCATTATGTGTTTAATTGTCTCTCATTTCATGACATCTTGTCTCCCATGAGAGACCTACATGTTTGTCATTACTCTCTTGGTCATGCCTTACATATATGACATGCTTATATAACAAATTTTTCTTTTACACCTTAGGATCATATACATGCTTCCCACACTATCAACATGTGCCATATAAGCTCGCGTCTCATTTATCAAGTCAATGTCTCTTTGGAGGTGGGTGATCAATTTAAACACTTTTCTCTTATAAAGTATACTTCTAGTACTATGTACGTATCTCATATATCCGTACAATTTGTTCAACATGATACACGTGCCATCTCATTAATATTCAGGCCTTTCCTATTGGTCATTCCATATGACAACATTACTTGAAATAGACGAAAGAGTGTTTAAACTTATCTCAAATCTCTACGCACGAGTTAGAAGACAATCTTATAGTCAAGCTTTATCGCACGATCTGGAGTGTTGAAGAATGGTAACATTCCTAAATGTCCATGTAGCCTCCAAATTATAGATGTGGTCGACAATACACCGATAAGAAGGACTCTACTAGACACGGCTCCGAGACATCCTAGGACACTTTAAAACCTTAGGCTATGATACCAAGTTTGTCACGCCCCAACTTCGGGAGGCTCGACCGGCGTTCAATCGAGTGAACCCAACTGAGCAAGCCTTATCAACCACTATCTACCCAACTCGATGGGAATAAGGAAGCCATGCTTACCTTTATTTAAACTAGAAAAGATAGTACATTCAACATCTTAGTTCATTTTATATCACAACATTTAAAACGTGGTTAAACTTCCAAGGTTCCATACAAGTTATAGTGTAGAAGAAAGCAAGAGTACAAGGTTACAACATGGTCCATTGACCTATCCAATACCCATACATAACCCACACAAATGTCTATAGAGCCTCTAGGGATACAAAAGAGTGATATAATATTTGCCGGTAACAAGGCTCCGGCTATACCTTACACCAAAAACTAAAACAAGACTTCGAAATAAAAAGCGGCAAGCGCCACGCAAGGCTCCGGGAGGAAAAGGGATCACCAATGCTTCTGGCAGAAAATGAAGGGGAGCTACGGTCGGTGGACTAGAGTACCTGCTATGGATCCACCTACAATCATAACACGAATGTAGCGCCCCCGGCAAAAGGGACGTCAACACATTTGAATTGTACTGGTATGTATGAACAAACTTGCCCTAAGTAAACTCAAACCATACACAAGTAACAAGTAGTCATGGAACCAACAATCAAATACACATGAAAGAAAACCATCAAGCCAAACAAGTTACAATCTCTCCATTTCCCCTTCAACATTTTCACATCAATGATTTCACAACTTTCTCATATTTTCATTTCAATAGTGATTTTGATCACTTTTCCACCCTTATTACCTATGCCACCCTTATTACCTCGGCCATCCTTATCACCACAACCTACACCTTATTACTTCGTGTTGCGGCGTGCAACCCGATCCCACCGAACAATCACAATTCACAAAAAACACAACAACAACAACAATTCACAAAGAACAACAACAACAATTCTCAAAGAATTTCTATAGCCATCAATACTATTTCCATCATATTCAACAACTCATATGCATTTTATGTCACCGCGATAATTGCCAATACAAGCCATATATGTTCTTACCACAGTTGTTCCAACTGCATCATTTACGATTTCCTTCCATCATTTGTTTCTCAACTCTTACCACATAACACATTCACAATCACACATTTGGTTTATTGCCAATTACGTACACCATTATATCGGGAGACTTAACCACGAACAATCAAATCATACCAATCACAAGAATTCCACAAATAATCCACGTAGATATCACATACCAAATATTCGTACACCAAACAAAGTGACTTTACAAAGGTCAAAGTTAGCCATACATACCTTTCTTGATCTTTCCTTTAATTACTACGATATTCCGGAAATTCTAGCAACTTCAATCTATTTTGAGACATAACAAAATTTGAACACAAATTAGGAAGATATTCATAATTCTAGCTCATTTGAGAATTTTATCAATTACTAGTTGTGCATCTTGATTTCAAATCTCTTTTACAAGATTCCCTTCATTTTCCAACCCAATCTTTACTTGTTTATATTCAACAATCTTCCCACAAACCTAATTTGTACATGCATGAATAATGAATACTCTCACATCCAAGAATCATCTTACTAATTACCCATTTCTAGTTAGATTTCAAAAGTTGAAGAATTGGGGAAAAGAAATTCTTACCTCTTTGAAGCCTTAGCAACCCTTTGATGCGATTTCAAGGTGTGATTCAAGGAAGAGTAGTGAAATCTTTAGTTTTCCCCTTTCCTCTCTCTAGAATTGCTCTCCCTTCTCTCTAGAATACCAGAAATTTCCCCAAACATAAACCTCAATCGAGTTAAATGAAATGGGGTTCGGGTCTTAAAAACCCATTTTTTTGTACTGTCGCGCCGCGGGGCACGGGGCATCTGTGCAAAATGAGTCTGAAAATGAAATTTCGGACCATAATGGAATTGCTACTGGCGCGGCGTGCCGGGCGTTGCATGGGGCGCCGCGATAGTGCAAATTTCTACGCTGCTTTGGTAATTTTGTCATAATGTTGTGTAGGAATGTCCGAATGACGAACGGTTTGAAGCGTTGGAAACTAGACTCAAAGACCTTTCATTTGATAGGCTGTGAATCACACAAATACTTATATAACTGGAGATATAATTGTCCAAAGTGAGGTCTTGTGCGCACTCATTTGCAACTTTCGTCTATTATGAAATTTTCCAACTTGGCTTAGACTTTGGCCTCTCCTTAGACCCCAATTCACTTCTAATATGACTTATACACTTATTAATATATCCAATTGATATCCATAATATCCTTAATCCTCATTTGTATGCAAGATAAAATATTTAGCCTACCTTGGCACCACGAAGTCTTAAATTACTAAGCAAAATTTTCTGGGGCTTTACATCCAGTTTGTTCTTCGCGCTCGCGAAGGATGAGTTATGATCGCATAAGGTGGAGAAGTTGTTGATCGCGAACGCGTAGTGAAGGTCGTGTTCGCATAGGGTTAAGTGGACCAGGGGTTTGATTGGGAGTTTGTTCTTTGCGAACGCGGTCACCTATCCGCGATCACATAGTATGGGAAGCTTGAGCGTCGCGTTCGAGTGAGTGTCTATGCGTTCGCATAGGGTTAATTTTGGGTGCTGAGAATTTGTGATTCGCGATCGCGAAAGATGTCCCGTGATCGCGATGAAGGAATTTAGCTCTGTGCAGAAGGTTTAAAAGGTCGTCTTGTCCGCGAATGTGGGGTTTCTTTCTTCCATTGTTGGTCATTTTTGGAGCTTTTTGAAGGGAATTGAAGAGGGATTCAAGGGTAATCACTTGGAGGTAAGATTCTTGGACTTAAAACTTGATTCTAATGTGAATCCCACCTAAATAATCATGGAAATTAAGCCAAAAATTGAAGAACTAGGGCTTGGAAACTTAGACATTTGATTGAGGATTTAAAGGACCATTTGAGGTCAAATTTCAGAACTTTTGATATGTATGAACTCGTGGGGAGAAAATGAATCTATTGATGTAAAAATTATCGAATTCCGAGACGTGGGTCCGGGGGTCGGGTTTTGGTAATTTCGGGAGTTATGTTGTAAATTAATTATTTTTGCTTGGGCTTCGTTCCCTTAGCATTTTTGATGTCATCATTCTGATTTTGGATAGATTCGACGAGAGTGGAGGCCGATTCGAGGGGAAAAGGCATCACGAGCTAGAGATTTGACCGGTTCAAGGTGAGAAATGATTGTAAATGATGTTCTGAGGGTTTGAAACCTTGGATTGCACATCGTAGTGCTATATTAAGGTGACACACACACTTGATGACGAGCGTGGGGTCGTGCACTATTGGGGATTGTGACTTAGTCTGTCCCGAATGACTATTTTACTGCGTATTTGACTGAAATCTATTTGCTATAATCATGATTTTGGATGAATGCCATATTTGGGCCTTGTGCCAACTATTTGAACCCTTCGGGGATTTTTACTGGTATTTCCTCACTATTTTGACTTCATACTTGAACTCACTCATATTATATTTCACTGTTTTTGTACTCAGTCATGTTTACTCTGTTTTAGCACTTACATAATCTTTTAAATGATATTTTTTGGGCTGAGAATCATGTTTTACTATTGCCCGAGTGGCTTGTGGAGATTTTGAATGAGTAAGGCCGAGGCCTATGTTGTGAGGAAATATTTGATACTGATTATGAGGCCGAGGGCCTGAGATATGTACGACACGAGGTGTCTTGATTGATATGAGGCCAAGGGCCTAGTGATGATGCCACGAGGTGGCTTGATATTGCGCTTGGGCCATAAGGAGCCCCTCCAGGAGTCTGTACACCCCCAGTGAGCGCGGGTACCCATTGTGATGTGAGATTGAGCCACAGGGGTTGATATTGATCTATGTGATTGCCCGGAGGGCAGGTATTGTTCTGAGATATTGCCCGAGGGGGAAATTTATTGATACTGTACCGGAGGGGCGAACCTTTATGTGTTTGTTTTCATAATTAATTGTCAATTACATGCTTAATTGTTGAAAAAGGTTTTCATGAAGTTAAATTGAGTTAAAGGATTTTTACCTATCTCTTCATTGGTTTACTGTTTTAATGGTTTTACTGCTTCATCATAGCATGCTTTTGTGCATTACATGATTTCCTGCTTTCAGTCTTTATTTATGATTATTACTCACTGAGTTGGATTACTCACTTTAATCTATGCACCTTGTGTACAGATTCAGGCGTATCTGGTCCCGCTCCCGAGTACTAATCATTTTTGGCCCAGGCAGATCCGAGGAGTCTCTAGGTAGCTGTTGGTGTTCGCAGCCTGGAGCTCTTCCCTATCTTAGTCCTTTATTGTCTTAGTTTTTTGTATTAAACTCTGTAGTTATATTTGGAGTATTCCGTTTGCTAGATGCTCATGACTAGTGACACCCCGGTATCGGGCTGTGTTGGGTTATTTTTCGTGAATTATGCTATTATTTGTTAACTTTGGATTATCTTATCATGCTTTAGATTTATTTCTTATGGTTTAACTGTTAATAATTGGATAGGGGAAGTGTCGGCTGGCCTTGTCTTCACGAGAGGCGCCATCACGATTGGGTCCGGGTTTAAGGTCGTGACAATAAAATGGCAAGGCAGAAAGTATAAATAACATCGAGGAGAGTGTTCAACAAATTTTCCAAACAAATTCTCAATCACTGCTTTACAAGTCAACCATGATTCAATGAACCCTCAAGACCCATATAATTCAAGTACTTCCACAAATCCCACAATTTATCAACAACACAAATATGGAATCTAGCATCTCAAAATATCGGTCGTAGTAATATATTAATGATTATGCATAGAGATGACCGAATTACATGCATCAATGTAATCTCATAATTCTATCAAATTTGATCAAGCTATATTAGGCTAAGTCTCGATTCTAAAATTTAATACTATGTTCTCAATATCTAAAATTTAAGCGAGGCATAAAGCAAGAAGGTCACGAAATTCTACAAATACAAATGTAACATAATCCACCCCCCCCGAGCATGATTAACCCTAGCACATACATATACGCTCGTCACCTCATATAAGTATCACCCCCGCATGTAGCAAACAATGACAAATAGGAGAAAAAATTCCCTCAACAAAGTTAGGCAAAACACTTACCTTGAACAAGCCAATAACAATACCGAGTAAGGGTGGCAAGTGGGCCGGTTAAGGCCTGGTCCTGGCCTAGGCCCGCGAGCCCATATAGGTAGTGGGCCTAAACGGGCCTACCCGTTTAAGCCCGGGACTAAGGGGGTTGAGGCCCATGTGGGTCGGTTCAAAGAAAGTGCCTATTAGGACCAGGACCATTTGGGCCCAGGACCGGCTCCTAAGTGGGCCGGTTCAACCGGTCCTAACCAGTCCCAAACGGTCCTAAACGGGCCCAACAGCTATAATTTAATTTTTTTCTCTATTAAAATTATGACCATTGGCTATTGAAAAAATAGCCATTATGGCTGTCGAAATAGCCGTTGGCTATTTATAAAATAGCCATTTAACCCCCCCCCCCCAACTTTGTTTTAATTCCAAACTTTTTATGATTACACTTTTTCCCTATTTTTAACTATAAATACCCCCTCATTATTTCATTTTTCTTCACCAAATCATCAATATCTCTCTAATTTTCTTCTAAAATTGGTTACTTTGTAGTTGCAACTTGTGTGAAAAATTGTGAAGTTGGTGAGTTGAAGTATTTAAGTCTTCAACGATAATTAATTTCAATAAGTTGTTCATCAATTCGGTAAACGCGTTTCAACTCTTTAGTTTTAATATTATATTTTTGTTTGTTTTATTTAATTACTTTGTATAATTATAATTAAGATGGCATATTCCTTAAAAATATATTTAGTAAAAATAAGGAAAAATCCAAGGGTGGTGAATCTAGTGGCCAATCTATTCCTCCTCTAATTCCCCGGCTTCCCCTATTCAAATCCCATACCCGCCATCCACCTGCTCCTATTCTTGAGAGTGATAATATTTTATTACAATTTACGGAGAGTCAATGTGTGCATAATGTTGGTTGTGGTGAACTCTTAGATGATGAATATATGAACAACCTTTATGGTAATCCAACTATTGATGAAGAAGATGATCAGGAAACAGATTTAGATGAAATGTAACCGAATGATGATGCACCCATTAGTCCTGTTACTCAAGTTAAGCCAACTAATCCAAATGATGCCCCGGTTGACCCCCCTGTTACTACCCCTACTTTTTCTAGGCAACCTTCTAACCGGGCCGAAAGATCTCTTGTTTGGCCATTTGTTATTCAAATAAGAGATAAAAATAAAGCTAAGTGTAAAACTTGTGGCAAAGAGTTAGCCTTTAACTATGTTGAGCGAGGGAGGCGGGGGGACGGGAAGTTTGAGAAGACACATAATGTTCCACCCTCAAGATAAAGTTAAATATAATCAAATGAAAGTTGCGGCCGAGGGGACAAGTCTACCAAGTCAGCCTGACCCTAGTACATGGTCAAATCAATTTCAACCGGGAATTAACACTATTACCGGTGGTATTTTATATTATGACCCAAGAAAAGATAGGGAAGAATTAGCAAAAATGGTTACTGTTATGTGATTACCCTATAGTTTTCCTTCTAACCCTCACTTTGTGCATTATATTAAAAGAATTTTTAATCCTACTTATAAAGGATGGCCTCGCACAATCGTAAAGAGCGATATTTATAAATATAAACATGAATATGAACAATATTTACGCTATTTAATTATTCATATTAATTTACGTGTTGTTATTACTACTGATATTGGTAGAAGTGGTAATGACTGTGATTATCTTACTGTTACATGTCATTGGATTGATGAGTAGTGGATAATACAAAAGCGCATTATTGCTTATAGAATAATTAATTCACGTCACATAGGGCAGTTTATTTCTAGCACGGTTACAGATATTTGTAGATATTTTTACATTAGTGATAAAATAATGTCAATTTTAATGGATAATGCTACTAGTAACACTAATGATGTAGTCTTGCTTACCACTACACTAAATCCTGCATTTAGTAACATTTTTCATGTTAGATATATTTGTCATATTTACCATTTAATTGTGGATGATGGTATGAAAATATTAAATGTTGAAATTGAAAAGGTAAAAATGGCTCTTAATTGACTTATTTATTCAAACCGTAGAAGTAGACTTAGATAATATTTTAAAAGATGCGATGAATTTTGCCTAAGAGAAAGAAAGGTTCCTAAACCTTGTCCAACTATATGGAATTACATGTATGACAGTTTAGTTGTTGCGTATGAATATAGAAACCCCATAAACTCAACATTTAATGCTCATGGAAGTGATGATGATGAGCACCTTTGTTTACCGTGAAAATGGTAACAACAATTAAATTTGTAAATGGGATTCTAAAAATACGTGATATATTCCCGAGCTAGTTGTTAGAGCAGTTGATGCTAATAATGTGGAGTTTAATGATGAAATGCAAGCTAAAATGATATAGTAAACGAACAGAAGGTCCTGCTGCCCAGACGTAGGTCTGGTCGATAGGGGACCTCGGGGTCGGCGTCAGGGTAGAGTTCGAGCTATTGGGGATAGTCGGGGATAGGATAACAGATAAAGATATAATTAAACAAGGCTTCTTACGGCCACTACTAAGCTATGTGATGAAGAACAAGTAAGGGAGCGATGGATATTGAGCTGACCTCGGGCCAGTGAAAACGAGCAAGTTAGAAAGAAGAGAGAGAGAGAGAGAGAGAGAGAGAGAGAGAGAGAGAGATTATTATACTTGTGGAGAAATGGAGCAACATCAGCCCCTTACAAGGTAGTGTGAGTCCCCTTTATATAGGAGGGGAACTCGGCTACAAGTACATGGGCATTAATTACAAAGTATGGAGATGGGATGACTTGATGTGACGCCTCAGCATAGGCTCTGGGTAGGCCGACCCTATCAGACTTAGCCGCGTGCCTTGGGAGCTTTCCCCTTTGTCCTAGCTTTGATTTCCATCTTCTCTAAGTCAGGCCTCGACGAGCCCCGAGGTCGGGAACTCGGTCGTGGCTTCCCATCCTCGGGGTTTCGAGGGGTTCTTTCTAAATAACTTGACAGCGAGAAATCAAGTCCTCTGATTTTGCCGCATATAGATAGTCTCCGTGTTTCCCATAATGAAGTGATGGGAAATGATCTTGACATTTGATTCCTCGAGCTTCTTACGGCGAGTCATACCGATGATGTGACTCCTGGAGTGAGCTTGGTTGTAACCGGGTTTCCACGGGCTTGAGTATTTCGACCTCATTCAATGCACTCCCAATTCCTGCTCTCCAAGGTAAAGGTACCGCCATCGGTTCGGTTTTCCATGGATGCATTAGCTTTGCCCGTCGGTCAATCTTCCAAAGCCTCGATGACCGTGTTGTAACCCCATATAAATTGGGGTGTTTTGGTGTTGTTTTTTCCTATCCCAGTGCCTTCGTTGGCTCGCTTGACTATTCCTTTTTATCATCTTCTTCTATCCTTGAACATCATGTTTGGGGGTCATGGCCTCAAGGCCATTTGGTGGAGCTTCCTTAGATCGTGTTGCGGCCTATTCCCAGCACTTCCCTTTGTCAAGCATAATTGAGATATCTCGTTACTGTTGTGGTCACTGATATGCTAGTTTTTGTTGCTGTTGTTGGCCCGAGATGATGATGGGTGGGGAATCGGTTTCCCCCTTATGTAGACAGTCGTTCGGACTATGTACCGCTACTCAAGAGGGGGCTCGAATTTTATACCACTGCTCACCTGCATACCCCAGCTTGACGTGGTGCTCTGCTCTGAGTTGGGGGCTTGCATGGCAAGACGTTCCAAGAAATGGATTCTAATTAGCCGTGCAAGCAGGATCGAGGGTTTTTCGGTCCATTGTCTCTCTGGGGTTTCCTTGGCCAACGAGGGTCCTCGATCTTTGGAGAGCTACGACATTTTTTCATCCCTCCCTACCACTTGCCTTACCCCTTAGGGATATCATTGCGGAAGGTTGGGATGAAACTTTCGAGGATGTGCGTCCGGAGGCACCTGTTGCGGACCTACGAAGGTGGACCAGTCTTCGGGCTTTTACTTTGCATGTGCATCCCTTCGTTTCTTCCTTTATGTGTAGAGATCCTTCGCAGGCTTTTGTAATTGTATGTAAAGACCCCTCGAGGGTTGTTTGTACACTGATCTTTATAAATATGAATATACTCCATTGACTTCTGCTTTCGATTCTTGCTTTGTAATTGCAGGCTCCCATGCCCTTCGAGGCATTTAGAATGTCTTCCTTTATTGTTGACCGCTGACATTTAACTTGGGCGCGAGCATTCTTTTCGATCCTCTGTCGATCGACATAGCTCCCTTCCAAACCCATCGTCTTGCCTCGGACCAATACTGAATTGATCTGATAGGCCCGGGTTGTCGTGTCCCTCCGAGTTGTATGGAGATAATACGCCGACTTTCGGGGCCTTCGAGGATTTATCTTGAATGAAGGTCACCTTTGGGTACCTGAGGGTCCCTTTGGATCTTGATGCAGATAGCCTTTTTAAAACGTATAGGATAAATTTCTACTGAGGAGTTGTATGTACTCGGGCGCTGCCTTGGACCTTCGTGGAGCTTTCATGATTGGAGCTTCCTGTGCTTATTCCTCTTTTTAGAAAGGGAACCATCAGATCAGGGACTGCCTCGCATCGAGTGATGGCGTTCAAAGCTTCCCAAAGTCTGACTTCATTTTGGCGGGGATCCACGGGGTAGAGTGGTACCTCGAGATTGGAGATAATACGGACAATTTCTCGAGTCTTGGCTTCTCGTCGAAGGATGCTTTCGGGATCAGGTATCACCCCGTCGGTTTGCATCGAGGCTGTAGGTTTCTCGAGGCTCACTCCGTGTAGGCGAGTCGTCGATTCTTCTCACATATATGTGGGGCGACTTCTGCTTCTTCGCAAGACCTCACTATTTTTAGATAGCTGCCCTTCCGCTTTAGCATAGGGTTCTTCATTTCTTCATGCGCAAAAAGTGTTGGCGCACACCCTTGCTCTGATTTGTTAGTTTTACCGTAGTTATGGCAACCACTTGGGGGTCGGTCCGGCAGGGAGTGGGGAGTGCTGCTCCCGATGCTCCGGAACCGTGGGAGTTCGCTCTGAAGACGACACTTTGATAAGATGGGAACATCTTGAGATGGTGAGAAAATACTGTGGATGGAGCGAAGGGATAGTGCTGTAGGTGCTTCCCCCAGATGAGAGTATTAAGGACTCTACTGACGGATTCTTGAGCGTATACCTATATCCTTTCGCATTTGGTCCCCTTGATAGGGTTTGTGCCTATTTTTTCTTGAAGTATCGGGTTACTTTGGCATATATACATTTGTAGTTTTGGCGGGTGGTGCTGATGTTGAGGTTTTTTGTGGAGAAGGCTAGGCATGAATTCACGCTTAACCATCTCGTCAGGCTATACCGGCCCTTTCATCACTAGGGCTTGTTAACCATAAGGTGTCGTTCGTCCCCGCCATTTGTAGTTGATGACGAAAAGGACGGGGATCGAGAGTGGGCCGGTTGGTTTATCCGGGTCCGGACGGTCGACAATATCCTCGTAGTGCTTTTTCCATTTCCCGAAGGGTGGAATTATTCACGTGAGCGGAGCGTCTGGTGCTTTTTCAGATTTTTTCCTATAGCAAATATTAGTTGAATAATAGTGTTTTATCCCTTGTTGCAGCAACTTCATGGATGCCGGGCAAAGTCCTTGACCTGCCCGATTCGGTCTGGAGGTTGGTGACCTATTCGACCTGCGATAAGCGTTGGTGGAGAGCTGTATTTTGTGCCATATGGGAAGCGAAATACCAAGGTATATGCGCATGCTGCTTTACCTTGGCCTTCGTATATTTAAGGTAACATTTCCCTCCTTTCTTTTGAACTGGCTTTGATGTTCGCAGGTATCGGGCGGCACTTCAGGATGATGCAGTGCTCTTCGGAAAGGGAGGAAGAGGCGTCGGCCTCCGAGCTGAGGGGTGATGGTGATAGACGGGATTGGTACCCACAGTGTGGTGGAGCTTTTAGTGGTGTCAAACGGGCCCGTGTCTTCGAGAAGAGGGCATCGTTCGAGTCTGCTGCTCCCAAAGTATCTGATTCCCGGGCGGCGGTTCCTCCAAGTGAATATGCTTTGCCCGAGGTCGGTTGTTCTGGGGCCAAAGAGGCAGGATCAATAGGAATGTGTTCTGACTTCGAGGAAGTCCGTCGGCTTCACTTCGTGGTGAGTTTAGGCGCAGTTTTCCTGTATTCCACATCCTCATCTCCCTATTGAACTTTCCTTGTGCAGGCCTGTGATAGGCTTATGTTTGAGCTACTCCATCAAGGGGCTAGGCTTCAGAAAATTCTAGACGAGGATGACTCCCTTAGGCTCTTTAGCAAGACGAATGAGGTTGAGTTGCTGCATTGGCGATATGAGGTGTACCGGAGCTCGAATTACGAGAGCTATTTGATGGAGCATGTAACTTTTTGCATCTGGTGCTTTGCTCCCTTGGGACCTTAAGGTTACCCCAATTTTTGTTATATTAGCTGCAGGAAAAGATGGAGGCCTTGGAGTACCTCAAGGGCGACATCGGCCGCGTCAGAACTGTTTATGGCGAGCTAAGGGCTCAGGTGCAAGCTCAATCATTCGAGGAGATAGGCACCTCGGCCAAGGTTCCTGCCTTCGAAGCCCAACTCTGCTTGGCTTGTGACAATGCCAAAGTTAAGCGGATATGATTGAAAACTTGAATCCGTTATCTCGAAAATTAGGGCTGAGATAATGGATGCTCGGGCTGAAGCGGCACTAAGTCAAACCAAGGCCGATCAGGAGATGGTGATTCGTGAGAAAGACGTTGTAGATGCTCAAGTCGAGCTGAAGCGAGCCCTCGATCTGGAGAAGAGGATCGAGGAATATGTTCGTTGCAGATCCCGAAGAGAGGTACTCGAGGAGGTCGGTGCGAGGGGCTTCATTATTTTTCTCGAAGGAATTGGCTCGAGCGAGAGCAGACGAGCGCGACGCGCAGTCACTTCTTACTGACGGCGCGAAGAGCGAACCCGACAAGCCATAGCCCTTTGGATCAGAGTGTAGATTTTGCCATTTTCCTGCTTTGTATTTGACATATGTAGAACATGTTTGTAGATGGAGAGTGCGCCTTTTATGCATATGTAAGATAAAAGGAAACTTGAAGCTTTATTTCTTCTGCATCTCTTTCTGTATTGCTTTTGACTAGGCGGGCTGGTTTTGGAGTTTGGCGGGATCCTCGTAGGTCCGGAACTTATTGGGAAGGCCTGGAAGCTTTTAAGTGCGATCCTTGATGAGAGTAGGCGTTGAGGTCTCTGTGTTTTGCCCAGCTGTTTAGGCTCAGTCTCCGAGCCAGGCCTTGACTCGAGCTTGCCTGCCTTTAAATCCTCTATGCCCGTGCGGGCAGGTAGTTATTGCTCTTATTTCTTGCCCTTCGGCATTTGTCGTTTCGAATACTTTGGGTCCAGTCTTTGAGTCGCATTGCGATTCGAGCTTTAATCAGCCCTCAAGTTCTTTCCTGCCTGCATGGGCGAATAATGATGGCCTTCATTTCTCACCCTCGAGCATTTTGTTGTTTTAACTATTTCGGGTCCAGTCTTTGACTCACGTTGCGACTCAAGATTTAATTGTCGCTTATGTTCTTTCCTTCCTGCATGGGCAAACAATGATGGCCTTTTGTGCTTTAGGTCGAAGTGACCTTATAGGTAGGTGGCCCGGAGGCTCACTCGGCTGGTGATGGTGCTATTTACACCGTGCCCTTAGGCATATTGTAGTTTAACTATTTCAGGTCTAGTCTCCGAGTCGCGTTGTGACTCGAGCTTTAATTGACCCTTAAGTACTTTTGATTTTCAAACTGGCGATAGTGCCTCTTGCGCTATTTCGGTCATTGAGACTTTATAATAAATGTCTCGGAGGCTTGCATAGTTAACTATTTTGGATCCGGTCTCCGAATCAGGTTACGATTCGAGCTCATTTTAATCCTCAAGTTGTCAATTTTCAAGCTCGAAACAATGGCTCTTACGCTGTTTGGTCGTAGAGACCTTTTAGAGTGCGGGCCAGAGGCTCGTTTGGCTAGCGACAATGGCTCTTACGCTGTTTTACCCGTGGGCTTTTTGTAGGCTTTATTTCCGCTCGTTAAGGTCTTTCGAAATAGTTTTGCCTGACCCATCGTCGGTTCTAAAAGAACCTCAATTTCAAGTCGTTATCGGCAATTTGTGAGCACCTCGGAAGGTTCATAGATCGTAGGTTGAGTAGGTCGAAGCCTTGTGATTTGGAGCTGACATGATCGAAGCTCGTTTTTGCCTGTTGAGGGAAGCCTATTTTAACCGGTTCTTTCTGAAGTATATTCAAAGTAGTGGCTTGCATTTTTGTTTAGCGATGATCGGACGTCCCCGAATCGCGTTAGTTTGGTTGTATCAGCCATTTTGACTGTAGTCATATGTGTTTGGTCGGAGCCATTTTTGATCCCAAGTGATAGTCCAGGCTTTTACAACGAGGCTATGCCCTTTCGGGACTTTTACAAATGCGATGTATAGCCTGAACTTCGGGATTTTCATGCATGTTGAGGTCTTACAGTTTGTCATGCCTGTTGAGGTCTTACAGTTTTTTGTTGTAATACAGAATAAATCTGGTTACGCCAAGTGTGCCCGCTAGGGGTCTTATAGTTTAGGGTTTACAGCGCATGACGATGAATGGCAGTCTCCGAGTCATCGAATTTTTTAAAGCTTGAAGACCGCTTTTTGTGAGATCGTAGTTGCCTTGTAGGGGCTTTATGAGCCCGGAGTTCCGACCCTGGGGTCGTACGGGTGTTGAATTGCTGACTCTAAGTCTCCGAGTATCTCGGTACGTGTTTGATGGAGAGGCCCCTATCGAGGGTATACTTGAGATTTCCTTGTTTGTAGAATAAGATGCTGAAAAGATATCCTTTTATTTCTTGGTGTAGAAATACATTGTTTCATTGTCGTGAGCTCGGCTTGCACGGGCGCGACTTCTCGGACCATTCGATCAAGCACATAATTCCCTATCGAGACTTAGTTTGCTGTTTCCTGGTCCTCCCGAGGGGATGGTGCCCTTAGAAGGAGATCATTGCTCGCCGTTGGAAAGGCATGCGACCTTATCGGATCCTCCTCTGGGGGGTACGGTACTATGCTAATAATATTGCTGACGAGGCACTCTTCGGGCGGAAGTACGATTGAAGGGAAAGAGAGCGGCGGGCCCCTTTTTAGAGCCTAGAGATCTCCGGGTAGAGTTAGAACTTCCAAATGTCCTGGCCAGTTGTCTACATAAAGGTTAGTGAAAAGATTACAAGGGGGTAAAGCAGTTCTCCCTCACCGCAATATGCGTAGGCGACGTTTTGAGATTTGGTATGTTCCTACCCTTTTATCCTTCTGAGGGTGGGAGCATTGATGCCTGCGATGCGCCATACGGTGAGGAATTTCCTCTCGTTGCGTATTGCTCTCTGTCGACTTATTTTAGTTCTACCCTTTGCGCAGGATTTCATTGTTTTGGCGAAATAGGGCCGATGTTGTCCCCGTGTGGCATGCCGACGGTCGTCTGAGTAAGACGTCCGTGCTTTGCACCTCCTCCGATGGTACAGACCTTGACATCCTGGCTCGAGCTCAAACGGGTTGTATCAAGAGAATGGTCTTTATGATGATTTGTCATTTGAAATTCGCTAAGGATTCGGGATGTAGGAGCGATTTAGTCTGTTAATCTAGACCGCCCCACTGACTTTGGTCCGACATCGTTGTTGTACGTGACCGAACCACCTGAATTCATGAACACATGTTTTATTTAAGACAAGTCAAATGAGGGAGAGGGTTACCAATGCGTCAGTGTGACGCCGAGGCGGAGTCTCGGTGTCCTTTTCCCTGGATGCAAGGGTGTCCTGCGGAATATTTCCCTGGACCTATTTTCCCTGACAGCGAACATTTTCACTCTCCATTTTATGAGTCCTCAGAGGGTGTGGTTTCTCCTTCTTTGTCACGGTAATACGTCGTGGCTTGTTCACTTCATCCTTCCCGGTTGCGTTCCTCCCTTGGGGCTGGACTCGAGCCTGACCGCTTGATGGTACTCGGCGGTGATTTTTATTGAGTAGCACGACTGTCGTCCTTCTGAGCTAGTGGCCATTTTTGACCCCGTGGTCGCGCACGCCCTGCGGTTCCCGCGCCAGTTGTGGTTCTTTTGAAAGGGTCTTGGTCGAATAAGCCTGAGTCGCTCAACATCCCTGGTTTCGCTTATGTGATCGTGATATTTGGTATAGCAATGCTGAAACCATACTCTGTTGGGCGGGGTTCCTCTGCCGGCTGTGAGTCATCAGATCCGGTTCCACTAAAGGTTCCTCGAGGATGTTGCCCTCGAGCTATTTCCCTACCATTGTAAGGTAGGTTGCATCTTGTGGCGTTCTTCCCATTCGTGGCGCATGGATGGTACCTCCATCTATTCGGCATTAGTTTCTTTGCTGGGAGCCTGCTTAAGTATACCGGGCCCGTAGAGACTCCCGGACGATTGTCCATGGCCCTGATACGTGGCGGTGCCGGGTACGGGCATCCGACCAGGTCTCGGCTGGGTATCTGATTAAGCTTCACTTGAAATGACCTGGATCCATCGGGCATGCTTTGTTTAAACTTCAGGCGAAGGACTGGGTTGCTCAGTCATCCGAAACCGGGAGCGATCTCATTCGTCCTATCAAGGAATGAGGCGCGACTTCATGTGGAGTTTCACTCTCTCTTTGTTTGGCCTTATATGTGCCGGACTCTTCCGTTACTACTTCGATAGCATCGGTGTGTGCTCTTGCGGAGGGATCTGCTGATATGGTAAGAGAGTTTGTGAGGTCAGGCGGTAGGCTGCGGCGCCACATCATGGTTTTTTTAGGCGTTTTTCCGCTCGTTAAGGTCTTTCGAAATAGTTTTGCCTGACCCGTCGTCGGTTCTAAAAGAACCTCGATTTCAAGTCGTTATCGGCGATTTGTGAGCACCTCGGAAGGTTCATAGCTCGTAGGTTGAGTAGGTCGAAGCCTTGTGATTTGGAGTTGACATGGTCGAAGCTCGTTTTTGCCTGTTGAGGGAAGCCTGTTTTAACCGGTTCTTTCTGAAGTATATTCAAAGTAGTGGCTTGCATTTTTGTTTAGCGACGGTCGAACGTCCCCGAGTCGCATTAGTTTGGTTGTATCAGCCATTTTGACCGTAGTCATATGTGTTTGGTCGGAGCCATTTTTGATCCCAAGTGATAGTTCAGGCGTTTACAACGAGGCTATGCCCTTTCGGGACTTTTACAAATGCGACATATAGCCTGAACTTCGGGATTTTCATGCCTGTTGAGGTCTTACAGTTTGTCATGCCTGTTGAGGTCTTACAGTTTTTTGTTGTAATGTAGAATAAATCTGGTTACGCCGAGTGTGCCCGCTAGGGGTCTTACAGTTTAGGGTTTCCAGCGCATGACGATGAATGACAATCTCCGAGTCATCGAATTTTTTAAAGCTTGAAGACCGCTTTTTGTGAGATTGTAATTGCCTTGTAGGGGCTTTATGAGCCCGGAGTTCTGACCCTGGGGTCGTACGGGTGTTGAATTGCTGACTCTAAATCTCCGAGTATCTCGGGACGTGTTTGGTGGAGAGGCCCCTATCGGGGGTATACTTGAGATTTCCTTGTTTGTAGAATAAGATGCTGAAAAGATATCCTTTTCTTGCTTGGTGTAGAAATACATTATTTCATTGTCGTGAGCTCGGCTTGCACGGGCGCAACTTCTCGGACCATTCGATCTGGTACATAATTCCCTATCGAGACTTAGTTTGTTGTTTCCTGGTCCTCCCGAGGGGATGGTGCCCTTAGAAGGAGATCATTGCTCGCCGTTGGATTGTAAAAGAAGGCCTACGACCTTATCGGATCCTCCTCTGGGGGTACGGTACTCCGCTAATAATATTGCTGACGAGGCACTCTTTAGGGCGGAAGTATGATTGAAGGGAAAGAGCGCGGCGGGCCACTTTTTAGAGCCTAGCGATCTCCGAGTAGAGTTAGAACTACCGAATGTCCTGGCCAGTTGTCTACATAAAGGTTAGTGAAAAGATTACAAGGGGGTAAAGTAGTTCTCCCTCACCACAATATGCGTAGGCGACGTTTTGAGATTTGGTATGTTCCTACCCTTTTATCCTTCTGAGGGTGGGAGCATTGATGCCTGCGATGCGCCATACGGTGAGGAATTTCCTCTCGTTGCGTATTGCTCTCTGTCGACTTATTTTAGTTCTACCCTTTGCGCGAGATTTCATTGTTTTGGCGAAATAGGGCCGATGCTGTCCCCGTGTGGCATGCCGACGGTCGTCTGAGTAAGACGTCCGTGCTTTGCACCTCCTCCGATGGTACAGACCTTGACGTCCTGGCCCGAGCTCAAACGGGCTGTATCAATAGAATGGTCTTTATGATGATTTGTCATTTGAAATACGCTAAGGATTCGGGATGTGGGAGCGATTTAGTCCGTTAATCTAGACCGCCCCACTGACTTTGGTCCGACATCGTTGTTGTACGTGACCGAACCACCTGAATTCATGAACACATGTTTTATTTAAGACAATTCAAATGAGGGAGAGGGTTACCAATGCGTCAGTGTGACGCCGAGGCGGAGTCTCGGTGTCCTTTTCCCTGGATGTAAGGGTGTCCTGCGGAATATTTCCCTGGACCTGTTTTCCCTGACAACGAACATTTTCACTCTCTATTTTATGAGTCCTCGGAGGGTGTGGCTGCTCCTTTATTGTCACGGTAATACGTCATGGCTTGTTCACTTCATCCTTCCCGGTTGCCTTCCTCCCTTGGGGCTGGACTCGAGCCTGACCGCTTGATGGTACTCGGCGGTGATTTTTATTGAGTAGCACGACTGTCGTCCTTCTGAGATAGTAGCCATTTTTGACCCCGTGGTCGCGCACGCCCTGCGGTTCCCGCGCCAGTTGTGGTTCTTTTGAAAGGGTCTTGGTAGAATAAGCCTGAGTCGCTCAGCATCCCTGGTTTCGCTTATGTGATCGTGATATTTGGTATAGCAATGCTGAAACCATACTCTGTTGGGCGGGGTTCCTCTGCCGGCTGTGAGTCATCAGATCCGGTTCCAATAAAGGTTCCTCGAGGATGTTGCCCTAGAGCTATTTCCCTACCATTGTGAGGTAGGTTGCATCTTGTGGCGTTCTTCCCATTTGTGGCGCATGGATGGGACCTCCATCCTTTCGGCATTAGTTTCTTTGCTGGGAGCCTGCTTAAGTATACCGGGCCCGTAGAGACTCCCGGATGATTGTCCATGGCCCTGATACGTGGCCGGTGCCGGGTACGGGCATCCGACCAGGTCTCGGTTGGGTATCTGATTAAGCTTTATTTGAAATGACCTGGATCCGTCGGGCATGCTTCGTTTAAACTTCAGGCGAAGGACTGGGTTGCTCAGTCATCCGAAATCGGGAGCGATCTCATTCGTCCTATCAAGGAATGAGGCGCGACTTCCTGTGGAGTTTCACTCTCTCTTTGTTTGGCCTTATATGTGTCGGGCTCTTCCGTTACTACTTCGATGGCATCGGTGTGTGCTCTTGCGGAGGGATCTGCTGATATGGTAAGAGAGTTTGTGAGGTAAGGTGCTAGGCTGCGGTGCCACATCATGGTTTTTTTCGAGAGTTTTTCCCCAAACTTCTTCAACGAGACGGGCTCGAACTCATCATTTTGAAGGCCATTGCCTTTTTTTGTGCATGTGTAAGCGGCGGTGCGCTTGTCGGGATCCGAGGTCCTATCTTACCTATGGAGTTTCGGCGTTCCAGATTCCCTTGAAGCGGGTTTTGAGACTGCTTCCCTGGGAGATAACTATTGCATGAACCTCCACGAACCTGACTCAATTCTCTTGGAGAGATCCTCCAGTGTCTTCATTGTGGCAGGGTCTATTATCGATTCGTTGTTTCTTGATCTTTTGGGTACTTGTTCGGATCAAGGAGTCATTTCCGGCGCTATTGTGCTGGAGATCCCCGGATGGCTCTGCAACTGAGCGATAGCCAACTGCTGCGCCTTCAATATTCAACAATGTCATGAAGACTAACTTCTTGTGTATTCCGAGCCGGGGTTTGTTGGGCTTCCTGTTGGTCGATATGTTGAATGCTCATATCGGTGTGCGAGGCCTCGTAGACCTGTTATGCGCCTCGCAAACCTGCGTCCGCTGGGAATAGTTCAGATGCGCTATCGGGGTTCTGTGGCATTGTGCCAACAACAGTCTCACCGTTTCCGCCATGATTTTCGGGGTAGTCGTTATCGACTCTATTTACCAAGCTAGACATTTTGATCTGAAATCAAGAGATCTTTGGACAAGAAAAAGTGTGAAAGATAATATGCATTTGTACAATGAAACCAGCAAGAAAATAATCACTATTAGTTTTAGCGCCACGGTGGGCGCCAAACTGTTTACCGTGAAAATGGTAACAACAATTAAATTTGTAAATAGGATTCTAAAAATATGTGATCTATTCCCGAGCTACTTGTTAGAGCAGTTGATGCTAATAATGTGGAGTTTAATGATGAAATGCAAGCTAAAACGAGATAGTAATCGAATCGAAGGGCCTGCTGCCCGGGCGTAGGTCTGGTCGATAGGGGACATCGGCGTTAGGGTCAAGTTCGAGCTATCGGGGATAGTCGGGGATGGGATAACAATTGAAGATATAATTAAACAAGGCTCCTTACGACCAATACTAAGCTATGTAATGAAGAACAAGGGAGCGATGGATATTGAGGTGACCTCGGGCCAGTGACAACAAGCAAGTTAGAAAGAAGAGAGAGAGAGAGAGAGAGAGATTATTGCACTTGCGGAGAAATGGAGCAACATCAACCCCTTACAAGGCAGTGTGAGTCCCCTTTATATAGGAGGGGAACTCGGCTACAAGTACATGGGCATTAATTACAAAATATGGAGATGGGATGGCTTGACGTGACGCCTTAGCATAGGCTCGGGATAGGCTGGGCCTATCAGACTTAGCCGCGTGCCTTGGGAGCTTCCCCCTTTGTCTTAGCTTCGTTTTTCGTCTTCTCTGAGTCAGGACTCAATGAGCCCTGAGGTCGGGAACTCGGTCATGGCTTCCCATCCTCGGTGTCTCGAGGCATTCTTCCGAAATGACTTGACAGCGAGAAATCAAGTCCTCTGATTTTGCCGCGTACAACCTTACAAATGTGGATTGGGCAAATGTTAAAATGCTTGTAGATTTTTTAGAAACATTTCTTGTTGCTACAAATGAATTTTCTGGGAAATATCATCCTACTATTTCGAACTCTTTAGTTTATCTTGCAGATCTTGCAAATTTGTTTGCTCATTTTTCAGAGGGTGGGGAAATTTATGAAGTAGCTATTGATTCTATGAGAAAGAAATTTAAAAAATATTTTTTCCATATTCCCCCTATTTATGGTATTGCTACCTTGTTAAATCCTACTATGAAATTAGGTGGTCCTCAATATTGGTATCGATCTATTTATAATGGTTTAGCACTTGCACCTGAGGAGTTCTCTACACTTTCGGATGCACAAGCCTCAATTAAAATAAATTCTCTAACTATTTATAGTGCTTATAAAATTGCACTAGATAATGCTAGACTTTATATTCCAACTCCTTCTTCTTCTAGCTTTCAATCATCTAAAAGAACTGGAGTAAGATCACTTAGTTCTTGGACCGAGTTTGGGCGTTCTCAAGGTTGTAACACTAGTGATTGCTCACAACTAAATGAGATTGAAGTTTATTTGTCACAGGGACTTGAGCAGGAGAATCCCGATGGCTCATTTAAACTTTTGGAATGGTGGAAGGGCAAAGAAAAGCACTTTCCAGTCCTTTCAAGGATGGCCCGAGACATTTTAACCATTCAAGCTTCAACAGTGGCATCAGAGAGCGCTTTCGGTCAAGCAAGACTATAACTTGGTGATCATAGAGCATCTATGAGGGAGATCTTGAAAAAATCAGTACTTTTCAAAGATTGGATCCGTTCGGAATGAAGAAATTTTAGACTTACTGAATCACAACCAGAGGTAGACGAAGCTTATGAAGAAATGCTAGTTGAACTTGTGGAGGAAGCAGCTTTGCCTGGAAGTGGTTAGGAACAAGCTTCTTTTCCACCACCACCAATGGAAATTCCTCTGAACCTTGATGGATTTATGAAATTTGTAAGAGATACCATGTAAAATTAATACGTAACTTGTATTTGTGATGACCCAGCCAGTCGTCTCATGAGTTACCGCTCCGTTTCCCCCAATTCTACTTCTTATTACTTTGTTTATAGGTTATATATGTGACCGGGTTGGTTGGCTCGGGTTCGAAAAGGTTTTGAGAAGGTTGGATACACTTAGTCTCTTTTGAGGAAGCTTAAGTTGGAAAAGTCAACTAGATGTTGACTTATGTGTTAGAGGACTCGGATGTGAGTTTCGATGGTTCAGATAGCTTCGAGAAATGATTTGGGACTTTGGAGCGTGATCGAAATGTGTTGTAGAGGTCCGGAGTAGATTTAGGCTTGAATTGGCGAAATTGGATTTTTGGCATTTTCCAGTTGATAGGTTAGATTTTGATATAGGGGTCGGAATGGAATTTCGAGAGTTGCAATAGTTCCGTTGGGTCATTTGGGATGTGCGTGCAAAATTACAGGTCATTCAGACATGGTTTGGTATACTTTTTGATCAAAAGCGTAATTCGGAAGATTTTGGAAACTTAGGCTTGAATCTGATGGGTTTTGGTTGATTCGATGTTATTTGAGGTGTTTTGAAGATTAGTATAAGTTTGAATAAGGTTATGGGATATGTTGGTGTTTTTGGTTGAGGTGCCGGGGGCCTCGGTATGTTTTTGGATGGTTGACGGAGAGTTGGAATTTTTGGGAAGCTGCAGAATTTTTCTGCTACTGTTGTTTCCGCACCTGCGGATTGGGGACCGTAGTTGTGACGCCGCAGATGCGAAGAAATGGCCGCAGATGCGGTCAAGGATGCGAGGGGCAGGATCCACAGATGCGGTATGCTGAGTGCACCTGCGATGGTGCATATGTGGTTATTTGATCGCATATGCGATTTTGGGTTAGTTAAGTGGAAACCGCAGGTGCGGTGGTCAAGACCGCAGAAGCGGACCGCAAGTGCGTATTCACTGGGCCAGAAGGTATATAATGTTTCCTTCGCAAAATTTTGCTACGTTCTTCATCTTTTGAAGTCGGGAAGCGGGTTAGGGCAGTGAAATCAAGGGAGAATCGAAGGGAATCAGTTGGGTAAGTTCCCTAAGCATCATTACTTGAGTTTATGATCATTTTTCCATTTGTTAATCATGGTATTAGTGGAGATTAAGGGTTGAAATTGGGGAAACTAGGGCTTGGTATTGGAGACCTAGACTTGAGGAATTGAGGGACCATTTGTGGTTGGATTTTGATACTCTTGGTATGTATGAACTCGTGGGAGGATAAGGATTCCATTGATGTGATTTTTGTCGAGTTTCGAGACGTGGGCCCAGGGGTTAGGTTTGGCCAATTTCAGGATTTTTGGTATAATTTGATTATTTTCGCTTGGGTTTTAATTCTTTAGCCTATCCTAATGTTATGATTCAGATTCTGGGTAGATTCAGTGCGAGTTGAGGCAGAGTCGAGAGGCAAAGGCGTCGTGAAGTAGTATTTTCATCTGGTTTGAGGTATGTAACCATTGTAAATCTAGAACTGAGGGTACAAAACCCCGGTATTTCGAAATAATTTGATAAATGAGGTGACGCACATGCTAGGTGGCGAGCGTATGGGCGTGCACCGATAGGGATAGTGACTTGGTCCGCCCCGTAGCGACTATTATGCTGCGTGCTTGATTTGAAATCTTATGATATTCTGTATTTTAGACATTTATACTGTATTATGGGCTGTGAGCCATGTTTGGGGCCTTGTGCCGACCTGTTGAGACCCTTAGGGGCATTTTACTGTTCTTCCTTACTTTATTTGTTTGAAAGCATATCCTCAGTCATGTTTTACCTGTTTATTGTTGAAAACTGGTTTTATCACTCTACTTCTTAAATCTGAGGATTATTTCAACTGAGTTTCCCTGAATTCTCTGTTATGCCCGAGGTGCTGTGAGGTTAATGACTGAGAGAGGTTGAGGACCTAATGGTGAGGATTTATATATATATATAGCTGCACGTCGCAGCAATACTTATATGGATCGGGATGTACGCCGCAGCGATATATATATTGGATCGAGATGCGCACCGCAGCGATATGACGATTGGGCTGTAGGAGCCCCTTCGGAGTCTGTACACCCCAGTGAGTGTAGTCGACTATAAACTATAGATCGGGTTGCACGCCGCAACGGTTACAATAATTATTACTATTATGAGATATTATTGAGCCTGAGTGCTGAGAGTGAGTACTAAGTGATGAGAGCTGAGTCACGAGTGACTGAGAGGCTGCCTGAGAGGCCATATTATGAGTGATACCTTGCCTGAGGGGCCTATTTAAGATATTTCCACCGATTTCACTCTTCTTTTAAAATAAGCCTCTGTTGAAAATTTGCTAAGTAAATGATTTTATGTATTCTAATTGAAACTGAAGTTTTATGTCGAAACTGGTTTTTAAACTGTGGAGCTTGATCTGTTATCCTGTTGTTTACTACTTTTATATGATTTTAACTGCTCGTCACTTCTTTCAGACCTTATTTAATTTAGTTACTTACTGAGTTGGCGTACTCACGTTACTCCCTGCACATTGTGTGCAGATCCAGGTGCCCGAGCGGCAGAGTGAGGGTCCTCATCATTGTCAGAGTTTGCCAGAGACGGCAAGGTAGCTGCATGGCATCCGCAACCCTACTTTACTCCTTCCTATCTTGTTCTTTTTCTGCATTTTATACTTGTGATGTATTAGACAGTCGGTGTGTATATTTAGAGGCTCTAGACTCGTAACACCAGATGTTTGGGCTGTATTGGTTAATGTTTATTTATTTCCGCATATTTTTAGTTGTTTATACATTTCTTATGCAAAATTGAGATTTAAACTCATGTTAGAAAATGGTTTTATAAAAGAAATTAGTTGTGATTCATGTTTGGGTTGGCTTGCTTAGTAATGTGATAAGCGCCATCACAACCGGGTATTTGGGATTGTGACAGTATTTTGCCACATCTTGATTAGTTTCTTTTTCTTCTCAATGGTGGTATTAGCATCTTGGTTGTGCTCATTCTATTGGGGGGAGGTGGAAGCTAAGAAAGATTGGGCCACGTTTTCTTAATGTTATAATAATAAAAATCATAGTGCATTCCTTTGAATATCTTTTTACAATATTTTGTGTTTTAGATTTGAATTAAAAAATTTTAAGTCACAATTATATAGTATAATTTACAAGAAAATTCCTTAGATAAAAAATTTAAACAAATAAATAGCCCTATATATATATATACACCCTAAACCCTAAACCCCATCCGCGCCCAATTTGGAAAACACGCCGCAAAAACTTCAAACGCTCTTTGTACAGTGCAACAAGGGTGAACAGTACACCAGTCACGCCGGAATGGCTCCACATTCGTTGTCCAGTGGCCAAAAACCAACAAACCAGACCCAAAAGAAGCGCCATCTCAATGCGCACACAACCATACAAGAATCACTCCAAGCTTCCATCCCATTCGCTACGAATCTTCAAAAGGGCGTTGAGATCACTATAGCAAAAAATCTCCTGGGCACTTTAAAAATTCCCCATGGTGATTCTGGGTCAAAAAACGAAATTCCAATCCATGGAGATTGCTACCCATCACAAAACGTATCTCCCATCAAAAAATCAGTCAATTCCACCGTAGGAATCATAACCAATGATCAACTGAATATTCCCGGTGAGTCGTTGACCGGAAATGGAGTTCCAGCCGGTCAAATCGAGAACGCTTGGTACCAAAAGGCACCTATTGATAAGAGGAACAGTGTAGACCCATCAATTTTATACGGGTATCAATCAACTGCTTCAATTTTACAATCTCTTCATCTAGTCAGCTCAACTTCTTCAGGTGATCGACAAAAGGCCACCTTTCATTCTGGGTTAATTGGCATGCAACAACCAATTCTAGATGCTCTCACATCTTCTAAGGAGAAAGTAGGAAAAGTTATAGACCAATCTTACGTGGTAAATGATCAACACTCTCAGAGGAAAAACTCATAAGATCACCAGTTGGTCGGCCATGGAGTTCCCGTGATCCAAATGGCTCAAGACCAATCCCAAACAATTCCTATGGCTCGGGAGATTGTTTCCAAATCATCAAACCAGATTCTAAACAAACCAATCTTGTCGAACAATCAAAATGTCAATTCTGTAGGCTTAACCTTCACAAGTGTTCGACCAAATGATTCAATCACTTCTACTGGCTCAACTAGCCAAACAATCAATGCTACAACTTATCAAAGTCCCAGGGCTACTTCACTCCAAGAATCACTTCAAAAGGAAGATGATCACACCCAACCACAACATTCAGTTCCATAGTTGGCAACCTCTGATGTCCCAGCTGGTTCTCCTGATCACAGCCAAGTAAAAGGAACTCATGTTGATAGTGTAAACCCCCCCAATCTCACTTGTTCAACATCAGCACAATCTTAGGTATATCCCACCCCTACCTCCTCACACCTCCATTAAATTTTCTTCCAACTTTGATAATCCAAGACACTCCAAGAATAACGAGAAACCACCAGCTAAAAATGCAGACACCCCTGCACTTGTACAAGCCACTCCACAAATTCCTCCTACTACCAACACCAATTCCCAACTTACCAAAACTTCCAATAAATCCAAAACACCAAATACTTCCTCTAATCCTCCACCACCAAAAGTCAAACAATCCTATGTCACAAGGTTGAGGGCCAAACATGAAGCAGAAATATCACCAATTTAGTTCACATCCCCTGTCATCACCACCAAACAAGGAAAACCTACTGTGATATTTAAAAAAGAGGACTACATGGTCAAGTTTGCTAATAGGTGTAAATTCACAGTAGTGGGTAAATTCCAACACACCATGCCTAGGATGGAAATAATCAAAAAGTGCTTCATTGCACAAACTGAATTAAGGGGTGGGGTTAAGATAGACCATTTCAATGTAAGGACAGTATACATTGACCTTGACAATGAGTATGATCACTCCACTGTCTGGTCCAAACAAAACATGTACATTCAGGACCAATTGATGAAGATAGAAGCATGGAACCCTATATTTAAGCCTAATGAAGACTCCCCCAAATATAATAATGATAAACTGGGTGGTGATGAATGATAAACTGTCTGGCTAGAATGGCCTCTCCCAAATTGATCTTAGCCTCTACATGAGGCACCACCAAAGCTACCTGAATGTCGGTACCTCTTGTCCCTACCCTATATCAGCTCTCTAGTCTCACTGTGAATGTGTTATCTACACAAACTAGTGAAATGAAGCTCCATTATCTGTCTCTCTAGTCAAGGCAAGTACTGGGGTGAAGACCTTCATTGAATCTCCTCATTCTCTCCTCCTCAGTGGGAATCATAACAGTAGCATGATGGGACAACTCTATAAATCTCATATCATAATTAGTGACTAACATCTGGAATTACTGAAGATGCTTAACTTGCCTCATAACTCCTCTCTTCTGGTGCAGGGCATAAATTTCTCAAGAAAGATCTTGGAGAACTGAGCCTAACTAAGAGGAGGTGATCCTGCTGGCCTGCGCAACTCATAAATCTACCACCACCTATGGGCTGGACCCTGCGTCTGGAAGATGCTAAAGTCAACTCCATTGGACTCAACTAGTCCCAAGTTGCACAGAATCTCATGACAATGACCCAAGAACCCATGTGCATCCTCTGAAGGTGTACCGTTGACATGAGGAGGATGCAACTTCGTAAACTTATCTAGCCTCTTCGACTCATCAACTGACATCGCGAGCCTATCCTTATGCTACGCGGCAAAAATAGGCTGAACTCCCCCATCTGGTAACATTGGGGATCTGAAAACCATGGGCCATTTGCTCTAGGGTATGGGTAGTTGTAGTCTGTGCTATGCACCCTGCCTAGGAAGTAGCTGGTACAATAAGAAATGGCCCGGCATGGGCCAAACTTTCGAACAAATCCACCACAAGGACCAAAGCATCCTGAACAACTAGTGTAACAAGTAAACTCTAGGGAACCTGAGCTGGTCCCTCCGGCCCCACGTAGTCATGAACCTACTCCTCAATAGAAGTTATTAGTGGCTCTAAAATAGCTGCTCGAGTAGGACCCCAAGCTATGGAGTGTTCTCCACCCTTACCTCTACATTGGGCCCGACCTCTCATGGCCCTGGCTTGGGGTACCAACGTCTGCTCAGCTAAACCAGATGAACGCATATTTACCATCTGTGGGATAATAGAAAGGGAAAGTCAGAGTTAGGGATAAACAAATTCGCACCACATAGAATGAAAGAAAGAGAAGTTTTCCTATAGTTCTGTAGCCTCTCAAAGATAAATACACATGTCTCTGTACCTATCCGCAAGTATCTACTAGACTTTCTCATTACTCGTGAAACCTAAGCAACCTAGTGCTCTGATACCAACTTGTCATGACCCGGAGCTTTTATGGTACTAGCACCGCTTACTAGGCAAGCCAACAACCAATATGCATAAAAAACTTAAATAACAACATTAAATAGTCTCAAATGCTGAATAATATAAATAACTGAAGTCAAATCAATGTACAACTGAAAACCATCCTAAAATATGGTGTCATCAAGTACATGAGATCTAAAGAATAAGTATATAGAATGTTGAGTCAGATACAATACTGTCCAAAAGACTAAACATTAATAACTTGAAATAATGAAATGGACTTAAGGCCTGCGAACAGAATGGCAATGCTACGTTGAAATCTCCAAATAGTCTAGATCTGGCTGACTAGCAGCTACCATGATCCACATTACCCGGATCTATACATGAAGTGAAAAGTATAGTATGAGTACGACTAACCTCATATACATTAATAAGCAGTAAGCCTAACCTCGGGTCGAAAGAAGTAATGGGCTCGGAAAGGTCCAATACTCATTTCCAACAAACGACAACAATAACATCAAAATAATAACAAAGAAAGACCACCTCAATAATATCAATTTCAACTCTATTACATTAAAAGAAAAATAAGCATGTGTTCCGAATATCTCAGTCAAGGAATCAACTTCAAAGGCATCAAATATCAAATAGCATGGGGAAAATAAATTATGTGCCAGCATGACAAGTATTCATGCCAAAATCAACAACATCATAATGTAACCATCAAGTAAACACAAGTCTCAGTCCTCGGTCTTGGTTTTTGCTTGATTCATCTTCTGTCCGCCTCAGGTTCCACGTGTCACGCAATCATTCGATCATTTAATATAAACTAATTTTACCTTATACGTTCAACTCAATTAAAATTAAGATATTCTAAAACTATACAAAAAGCACTAGAAGTTTGTCACGACCCAAGTTCGCCCTCCGTGAACTGTCGTGACGACACCTAGTCTCTACGACTAGGTAAGCCTTACAATTTCGGAAAAAAGAACCAAAATGCGGAAAAACTAATAAAAACTGAAGATAAACAAATATAGAAGTGTTTAAGATGTCGGTGGCATATACCAATACAAGATCTCAAAAACTGAACAATTCCCAAAACCCGGAATCTCATGAAATCACAAGCTATGAGTCCTACATTGTGCTCTAACTCCAGAATGTCTAAATCAAGATAAATACAGAAGGGATAAAACTATAAGAGAGAGTGGAAAGGGATTCCTTGGTCTGCGGACGCGGCAGATATACCTTGAAGTCTTTGGAGGATCACCTCGCCTTAAGGTTAGTAGGACTAAGTCGAAGTACCTGGATCTACACATGAAAAACATGCACAAAAAGGGCATGAGTACACCACAGCGGTACTCAGTAAGTGTCAAGCCTAACCTCGATGGAGTAGTGACGAGGAAGATCAGGGCCCTACTGATTATAGCTAAAAAATGAGGTAAAACAGTATAGAATATGACAATATAATTAAATACTAACAATAAGAAGTAACACAGGATAATAAGAATAACAACAACTATAATAGAGTCAAAATAATCACAAAAGGAATACCGCTCAACATAGAGATAACAACCGGGGATTTCTTAGTAACCCAAGGATCTCTTAGTATCCTCAACATGTGTGTTTGGCATTTCACACTCGTCACCTCACGTACAAGGCATTTCACATATCAACAATACCAAATCCTAAGGGGAGTTCCTCCACACAAGGTTTGGCAAGCCACTTACCTCGAACCGGCTCAAAATCAACCCGAAACCACGTTCTTGCCACGAGTACTCGACTCCAAATGGCCCAAATCTATTCAATTAAATTGCTTAATGTAAACATAACTTCAAGTAACTGATTCCACAATTAAATTCTATGCTAATACGCTAAATTAGGTAAAATGACAAAAAGGCCCCCGAGCCCACATCTTGGAATCAGGGAAAATTTATATTTTCAGAATCCTCATACTCTCATGAGTTCAGTCATACCAAAAGTACCAAAATCGGACCTCAAATAATCCCTCGAATCATCACTGAAAGCTCTCTAATTAACCAAGCCCTAACCCCCAATTTACCACTGATTTTCCTTCAAATTTCATGCTTAGAACGATAAAAATCACCATAATAACAAGCTTAGAAACCAAGGACCTTACCTCAATGAATCCCTCTGAAAATCAAAATGGCTCCCAAAAGCTTCACCCCGAATGAAATATTGAGAAAAATGGCCAAAAATCGCGAAGGGTGAAATATATACCTTCTGACCCATGGATTCTGCACCTGCAGTCTTTTCCCTCTTCTGCGGTATAACCCACCGCACCTGCGATTTTCAGTTAAAGGTCTGGGACCGCACCTGCGGTCACTCTCTCTCACCTGCTCCATCGTAGATGAATCCATATGTCCGCTTCTGCAGCTTCGCCTGATTCACCTCTTGGCCGCTTCTGCGGCTTGCTTCCGCATCTGCAAGAGTCGCACCTACGGCCTCCCAACCGTAGATGTGGTTATGACAGCAGCCATAAAATTCCAACTGCCAAACTCAACTCCAAACCTCCCGTCATCCATCCGAAATCACCCCGAGGTCTCCGGGACCTCAACCAAAATTACGAACAAGTCATATACCAATATCCAAACTTATACAAATCTTCAAAACACCTCAAACAACATCGAATCAACCAATTAACATCGGATTCAAGCCTAAGAACTTCAAAAACTATCAAATTACGCTTTCGATCAAAACATCTATCAAAACTCGCCCGAATGACTTGAAATTTTGCACACAGGTCACATTCAACACTACGAAGCTACTCAAACTTTCGGCATTCCATTCTGACCCTTAGATCAGAATCACACTATCTAACTGGAAACTTCGAAAATTCAACTTTCAACATTTCAAACTAAATAAGCTACGAACATCCAAAACACAATTCGAACACGCCCCTAAGCCTGAAATTACCCAACGGAACCAAAAAAATTCCATTCCGAGGTCGTCTTCACACTGCTCTGACTATAATCCAATTATAAAGCTTAAACTCTCATTTAGGGACTAAGTGTCCTAAAACTATCCGAAATTCCAAATAAATCCTCCCAACAACTCAAAATAGTAGAAACAAACATGGGGAAAGCAGTTAATAGGGGATCAGGGCATTAACTCTTAAAACAACCAGTTGGATCGTTACATCCTCCTACACTTAAACATTGGTTCGTCCTCGAACATAAGATAGATCCTTGTCCAACTGGACTGAACTGAAATCTAACACATGCGACGGATCAACTTGATACTTTTGGAGCATCGAAACATGAAATACCGAATGAACTCCTGCCAAGCCAGGAGGTAAGGCAAGCTCATAAGCAACCTCCCCAGCACGCCGCAATATCTCAAAAGGACCAATAAACCTCGGACTCAACTTCCCTTTCTTCCCAAATCTCATAACGCCCTTCATAGGCGAAACCCGAAGCAGAACCCGCTCTCTAACTATATAGGAAACATCACGAACCTTCCGGTCTGTGTAACTCTTCTGACTGGACTGGGTTGTACGGGGTCTATCCTGAATCACCTTAGCCTTTTCCAAAGAATCCTGAACTAAGTCTGTGCCCAATAATCTAGCCTCACCCAGCTCAAACCAACCCACTGGGGATCTACACCGCCTACCATATAAGGCCTCGTACAGTTCCATCTGAATGCTGGACTGATAGCTGTTATTGTAGGCAAACTTCGCCAATGGCAATAACTGATCCCAAGACCCTCTAAACCCAATCACACACGAATGGAGAATATCCTCAAGAATCTGAATGGTGCGCTCGGACTGTCCGTTCGTTTGGGTGTGAAATGTTGTACTCAACTCCACCCGAGTACCCAACTCATGTTGTACGGCCCTCCAGAACCATGATGGGAATTGAGTGCCTCTATTTGAAATAATGGAAACTGGAATACTTTGCAGACGAACAATCTCCCGGATATAAATATCTACCAACTGCTTTGAAGAATAGGTAGTACACACATTAGTGAAGAGTGCGTACTTGGTCAGCCGATCCACAATAACCCAAATAGCATCGAACTTCTTCAAAGACCATAGGAGTCCAACTACGAAGTTTGTGGTGATCCGCTCCCACTTCCACTCGTGAATCTCTATCTGCTAAAGCAACCCACCCGGTCTCTAGTGCTCATACTTCACCTCCTAATAATTGAGGCACCGAGCTACAAACCTAACTATATCATTCTTCATTCGCCTCAACCAATAGTGCTGCCTCAAATCCTAGTACATCTTCACGGCACCCGGATGAATGGAATACCGCGATCTATGGGCCTCCTTTAGAATCAACTCCCGAAGCCTATCAACATTGGGTACACAAATCCAACCATGCATCCTTAATACCCGGTCATCACTAATAGACACATCTCTGGCATCATCGTGCTGAACCTTGTCCCTAAGGACAAGTAAATGAGGGTCATCAAACTGGCGCTCTCTGATACAATCAAATAAGGAAAATCAGGAAACCACGTAAGCTAGAACCCGACCGGGCTCCAAAAGATACAATCTCACAAACTGGCTGGCTAAGGCCTGAACATCCATCTCCATGGGCCTCTCTGTTGTTGGTAAATAAGCCAAACTCCCCAAACTCTCCTTCCGCTAACTCAAAGCATCGGCCACTACATTGGCATTGCCCGGGTGATACAAAATAGTAATATCATAGTCCTTCAACAGCTTTAACCACCTCCTCTAGCGCAAATTAATGTCCTTCTGCTTGAACAGATCATGGACATGATAATTCTTCTCATATACCTTCAACTGTATGGATGCTTAGGCAATCACCCTACCATCCTGCATCAATACCGCTCCAAGGACAATCCTTGAGGCATCACAATAGACAGTATAAGACCCCGAACCTATAGGCATTATCAAAACTGGGGCTATAGTCAAAGCTGTCGTGAGCTTATGAAAGTTTGCCTCACACTCTTTCGTCCACTAGAACGGAGCACCCTTCTGGGTCAGCCTGGTGATAGAGGCTGCAATAGATGAAAAACCATCAACAAATCGATGGCAATAACCTGTATAGCCAAGGAAACTGCGAATCTCTATAGCTGAGGATGGTCCGGGCCAACTGCGCACTGCCTCTACTTTCTTCGGATCCACCTGAATAACCTCACTCGATACCACGTGGCCTAAGAATGCCATGTAATCCAACAAAAACTCACATTTTTAGAACTTTGCATATAACTTCTTTTCCCTCAGAGTCTTAAGCACTATCCTCGAGTGCTGCTCATGATCTTCCCGACTCCGGGAATACACCAGAATATCATCAATAAAGATAATGACGAACGAGTCAAGATATGGCCAGAACACACTGTGCATCAAATGCATAAAGGCTGTTGGGGCATTGGTCAACCCAAATGACATAACAATGAACTCGTAATGACCATACCGAGTCCTGAAAGCAGTCTTCGGAATATCTGGCTCCCGAATCTTCAACTGATGGTAACCTGAACGCAAGTCAATCTTAGAAAACACTCGTGTACCCTGTAACTAGTCAAACAAATCATCAATACGAGGCAAAAGATACCAGTTCTTCACTATAACTTTATTCAACTAGCGATAATCAATGCACATATGCATAGAACCATCCTTTTTCTTCACCAACAAGACAGTGACACCCAAAGGTGATACACTAGGCCGAATAAAACCCCTATCAAGCAATTCCTGTAACTGATCCTTCAACTCAAGAGGGGCCATACAATACAGAGGAATAGAAATGGCTGAGTGTCTGGCAGCATATCAATGCCAAAATCAATATCTCTATCGGGTGGCATGCCCGGAAGGTCAGTTGGAAACACATCAGAAAATCTCGTACCACTGGGACTCAATCAACCATATGGGTATCAATACTGACATCTCTCACATAAGCTTGATGCACGTCACATCCCTTCTTAATCATATGCTGAGCCTTAAGGAATGAAATAACTCTACTGGAAGTATGATCTAAGGTACCCCTCCACTCTACTCGCGGTACACCTGGCATAGCCAATGTCACGGTTTTGGCATGACAATCAAGAATAGCATAATGGGGAGACAACCAGTCCATGCACAAGATAACATCAAAATCTACCATGCTAAGCAGTAATAAATTGGCTCTGGTCTCAAAACCACTAAGAGCAACCACACACGGCTGATAAATGCGGTCACAATAAGAGAATCTCCCACATGGGTAGAAACATAAATAGGAGAACTCAAAGAATCCCGAGGTACACCCAAATGCGGGGCAAAATAAGAAGACACATAAGAATAGGTGGAGCATGGATCGAATAAAACCGACGCACATCTATGATAAACCGGGACAATACCTGTAATGACAGAATCGGAGGCGACATCCTTGGTACGGGAAGGAAGGGCATAATATCTGGCCTAGCCTCCCCCTCTACGACAACCTCTACCTCCCTAACCTCCACCTCTAGCTGGCTGAGTAGGTGGGGTAGCAACTGGAGCTATAACCATATCCTAAGAACTCGGCGGGTCACACTGTGGCTGAGAAGTCTGTGGAGGTGCAATTCTCCCATGTCTAAGGCAATCCCTCACCACATGGTGTGAGCCACCACACTCAAAACAAGCCCTGGGAGGACGTGGCGGCTGTGACTGGCTCGGGCCAGGTCTGCTGGATTGACCTCTGAAAGCACCTTGTATAGGAGGCGTACTAGATACTAGAGGTGCATAATAAGGCTCCTGAGGCCTAGGAGGAGCTGGAATACCACTGGTTGCTGGAAGAGCTGAATGGATGGGGCGACTCATATAACCCCTACCATGATGAACTGTAGCTATAGCACGGGCACCAGAATAATGGCCCGACTCTCGAGACCTCTTGGCCTTCCTCTCCTCTCTGTCCCTGGCATGCATACCCTCTATCCTCCTAGCAATGCTCACCACCTGCTACTAAGAAATATCCATCTCCAACTCACGATCCATGCTAGACCTAATGCTGGGAATAAAACCCTCAATAAACCAGCGAACCCTCTTGCGAATAGTAGAAATCAAGGTTGGGGCATGTCTAGACAAACTAGCATAACTGATAGCATACTTCGAGATAGTCATAGCACCCAGGCACAAATGCTCAAACTCTGCGCGCCATGCATCCCTAAGGCTCTGAGGAACATACTCTCTCAGGACATATCTGAAAACTGAGTCGAAGTCAGGGAAGCTCCTTCATCCGGACAGTCTAACTCATTGGTACACCACCACTCATAGGAGGCTCCTCGAAGCTGGAAGGTAGTGAAGGAAACCCCGTTCGATCCCGATATACCCATGGTACGAAGGATATGGTAGCACTCATCTAGAAACCCTAGAGCATCATCTGATGCTAGACTACTAAATACAGGAGGCTTGTACTTCTTAAACCTCTCAAGCCTCAGTTGGTCATCCTCGGAAGCTGTTTCCCTATCCTCAAGCTAATATGGGACTACAAGCTGTACAGGAATAATCTCTGGGACCTGATCAACATGCACTCACTGCTCAGGAGTGCGGGCGGCGGGATTTTGTGCTCCTCCCCTAGCTTGAGATGTAGTTGCAGCAAGGAGGAGCAACCCTGCCTGAGCCAGAATGGTGTACATGCTCATAAACTACGCAAGAGTCTCCTGGAGAGCTGGAGTAGTAGTAGCAGTAGGCGTATCAGGTTGTCACGACCCAAACCGATGGGTCGTGATAGACACCCGGTACCTTACTCAATCGAGTACCAACATAACGTAGCTTTTCGTATCAAACTACCATAGATAACCGAGCCGGAGTGGCTGACGTGAAATAGGTATAATACAATATGTAATAAAACCTTATACATAAGACATATGGGCCTCTATGAGCAAAATAACCACTCGTATACTAAACATAGGCCGACAAGGCCATACAATCTTTTACGTACATGACATCTGTCTACAAGCCTCTAAGGATACATAATTGTCATAAAGGTCAGGACAGAGCCCCGCCATACCAAACAATGCACTTCTAAATCATACTGACCAAATAAGCAACTCCGGAGCAAATGGAGTGCACTAACATCTTCCGTTGAATTGATCGCCTACTTGGAGGACTCTCGACCTATCTATCAAGGACATACAGGCATGAACGCAGCGTCCTCAGGCAAAAGGGATGTCAGTACGAATAATGTACCGAGTATGTAAGGCACATAAATTAGTACATAAGAGACATGGAGGAAATGTAGAGTAAATGACTCCACCTGTAAGTCTAGATAACTTTGTAAATCATGAAATAATTATAGTGTCATGCATATGCGTATGAATGTCATGTCGTGCATAGGTATATGTTTCATAACATCATCAACATCTGAGGGCATCCCATCATATCATCTCGGCCACTGTGGGCAAAATCATCAACGTATACCTGCTGATCAGGTGGTGGTGCGTATATAATGCCATAATCTTTCCCATATCCTATATATATATATATATATATATATATATATATTTACATACATATATAAGCGTATATAACGCCATCTGGTCATAGGTTAATGTACATGAATGTAATGCATGAAAAGTACGTTAATAAAATCTTTCGGAATGTCATAATACCATTTTGCCTTTGAGTAATACCATAAAGTAAACACTTTTCAACTTTTATATTTTTCTGAGACCCATGAACAGATGATAGAATATTATAACACATGGAAATTCAAGAACATAGATATCTCTAATACTTCTATGAATAGAGTCATTTATGGAATTTGTGCATATGCTCGTCTCGTTTGAGTCGTATAGATCATGCCATAAGAAAGAAGGTATAGCCTTAACATACTTGGAGTAGGGAAAAATTTGTATGATATTCTTGGAAAAGGTTGCACCGTACTCTTTAAGAGTCCCAAAATCTCACGTTGCTAATTGCGCTAAGAACCTCGTTGGATATTGATTGAAGAAATCAAATTATCAATGCAATGTTTAGAATTTTGAGTGAAGTGTTTTGAGAATGAAATGTATTGAAAGCTTATAAGAATGGCTAACTTCTGATTGTAGTATTTGATATAGAAAATATTTGAATGCCAAGCTTCATCCGTAATCGTTTTTTGGCAAATTTATGCACTTTTATCATAATCATCCTTGTAAGCCACCAACTCCTCTACACATGCCACATGGTATGTAAGTGAATAGTCATCATGTGGGATTTATATGGCTTCCACATCATGCTTAATAATTATACAAATCATTATTAATTATCAACTTCTTTAATTAACTTGGTAATTCTCCACTAATCCAATAATTAACCAATTATCCACATAATTAAGAATTGTCTCGAATTACTTAATATACTACTACTTTTTAACATATGTTGTACACCTTATGGTCAAGAAGTACCTTGTATGGCACTAGTCCATAAATATCGGGTATTTTATCTCGGGCCGTACTTTACCCCAAAATGCCAAACTTTGATGAAAATAAATTTTCTTTGACTTGCTTCCTCTTTCACCTTCACGAATTTACTCATCACTTGTAAAATAGCATAATCCTTATAATCTCCAAATAATCTTTCACTTGGACTGATGTCAATTACCTTATGACAAATTCAACATACCATACTACAGGGTGCAACATCGTCGTAACGTAATATTGCGAAGGTAATATCACCGTAATATAATACTACAGTGTGCAATATTGCCGCAACTTAATACTGTGAATCGCAATACCATCGTAATGTAATACTGCAAGGCGTAACATTATCGTAATATAATACTGCAGGACGTGACATCATCATAGTATTGCGGGGTGTAACACAAGTGCCTGGACTCCAGCTGGAACTGTTGGTGGCACCTCGGTAGCAGCTCGTGTGGGTGCTCTAGCTGCACCATGTGCGGGTCCTCAACCTCTACCCTGGCCCCAACCTCTGATGGCTCCAGTAGGGGGTACGAGTGCCCGATCATCTCTGGTAGCACGTGTCCTCACCATATGTGAGAGAATAGAAGATAAAAGTTTAGAATTGTAATATCAAAAATCTCGCACGACAAGGAAATCAAATGAAGTGAAATTTTCCTAATAGTTACATAGCCTCTCGTAGATAAGTACATACGTCTCCGTACCGATCTGCGAGACTCTAATAAACCGGCTTGTGATTCATGACTCCTATGAACCTAGAGCTCTGATACCAACTTGTCACGACCCAAGATCGCCCTCCGTGAACTATCATGACGGCACCTAGTCTCTACGACTAGGTAAGCCTAACAATTTCTAAAAAAATAACCTAAATGCAGAAAAACTAATAAAAACTAAAGATAAACAAATATACAAGTGTTTAAGATGTCGCTCGGCATATACCAATACAAGATCTCAAAAACTGAACAATTCCCAAAACCCAGAATCTCATGAAATCACAAGCTATGAGTACTATATTATGCTTTAACTCCAGAATGTGTAAATCAAGATAAATATAGAAGGGCTAAAACTATAAGAGAGAGTGGAAATGGGCTCCTCGGTCTGCGAACGCGGCAGATATACCTTGAAGTCTATGGAGGATCGTCTCACCTCAAGAGTAGTAGGACTGAGTCGAAGTACCTGGATCTGCACATAAAAAATATGCGCAAAAAGAGCATGAGTACACCATAACGGTACTCAGTAAGTGCCAAGCCTAACCTTGGTCGAGTAGTGATGATGAAGGTTAGGGCCTTGCTGATTATAGCTGAAAAATAAGGTAAAACAGTATAAAATACGACAATATAATTAAATGTTAACAATAAGAAGTAACACAAGATAATAAGAATAACAACAACTATAATAGAGACAAAATAATCACAAAAGGAATACCGCTCAACACAGAGATAACAACCGGGGATCTCTCAGTATCCCAAGGATCTCTTAGTATCCTCAATATGTGTGTTGGGGATCTCTCAATATCCCGAGGATCTTTTGGTATCCTCAATATACGTGCTGGGGATCTCTTGGTATCCCGCACTACAGTCCAAATAAATATATGTGCTGGGGATCTCCTGGGATACCGTCCTGTAGTCCCAAACTAAACACACAACAGCAACACGAAGAATACTCAATTAAATTCAATCTCATACCAAGGTAAAACAGGTATTTCTATCCTAGCATGCTACACATAATACAAATAAGGCAGTTTGAGCAAGTAAAGCAATTAAGTCAATTAGACATGCTTCCCTAAGCTAACAGCATGCTTAAATTGCAAGTAGTATAAACAGGAAAGGAAACACAATTAAAGTTACTTAATGAAAATAGGATTTTCAACAATTAGCACAAGTACACACTCGTCACCTCACGTACAAGGCATTTCACATATCAACAATACCAAATCATAAGGGGAGTTCCCCCCACACAAGATTAGGCAAGCCACTTACCTCAAACCAGCTCAAAATCAACCCGAAACCACGTTCTTGCCACGAGTACTCGACTCCAAATGGCCCAAATCTATTCAATTAAATTGCTTAATGTAAATATAACTTCAAGTAACTGATTCCACAAATAAATTCTAAGCTAATACGCGAAATTAGGTAAAATGACCAAAATGCCCCCGGGCCCACGTTGCGGAATCGGGGAAAATTTATTTTTTCAAAATCCTCATACTCTCATGAGTTCAGTCATACTAAAAGTACCAAAATCTTACCTCAAATGGTCCTTCAAATCATCACTCAAAGCTCTCTACTTAACCAAGCCCTAACACCAATTTACCACTGATTTTCCTTCAAATTTCATGCTTAGAACGATAAAAATAACCACAATAACGAGCTTAGGAACCAAGGACCTTACCTCAATGAATCTCTCTAAAAATCAAAATGGCTCCAAAAAGCTTGACCCCGAATGAAATATTGAGAAAAATGGCCAAATATCGCGAAAGGTGAAATATATACCTTCTGACCCAGGGATTCCGCACCTGCGGTCTTTTCTTGCTTCTGCGGTCTAACCCACCGCAACTGCGGTTTTCACTTAAAGTTCTGGGACCGCATCTACGGTCACTCTCTCACACCTGCGCCATCGCAGATGCGTCCATATGTCCGCTTCTGTGGCTCCGCCTCACTCACCTCTTGGCCGCTTCTGCGGATTGCTTCCGCATCTGCGAGAGTCGCACCTGCGGCCTCCCAACTGCATATGTGGTTATGACAGCAACAATAAAACTTTAGCTGCCAAACTCAACTCCAAACCTCCGGTAATCCATCCAAATCACCCCGAGGCCCCTGGGACCTCAACCAAAATTACAAATAACTCATATACCAATATCCAAACTTATACAAATATTCAAAATACCTCAAACAACATCGAATCAACGAATTAACTTCGGATTCAAGCCTAAGAACTTCAAAAACTCTCGAATTACGCTTTCGATCAAAAAGTCTATCAAACCTCGTCTGAATGACCTAAAATTTTGCACACAGGCCACTTCAACACTACGGAGCTACTCCAACTTTCGGATTTCCATTCCGACCCTTAGATAAAAATCTCACTATCGAACCGGAAACTTCAAAAATTCAACTTTCGGCATTTCAAGCCTAAATAAGCTACGGACCTCCAAAACACAATTCTAATACGCCCCTAAGCCCGAAATCACCCAACGGAACCAACAGAACCAAAAGAATTCCATTCTGAGGCCTTCTTCACACTGCTCCGACTACGGTTCAATTCTAAAGCTTAAACTCTCATTTAGGGAGTAAGTGTCCCAAAACTCTCTGAAATTCCAAATAAATCCTCCCGGCAACTCACAATAGCAGAAACAAACATGGGGAAAGCAGTTAAAAGGGGATCAGGGCATTAATTCTTAAAATGACCAGCTGGATCGTTACATCCTTCTACACTTAAACATTCGTTCGTCCTTGAACGAGCATAGAGACATACCTGAAGTAGTGAAAAGATGAGGGTAACGGCTGCGCATATCCTGCTCGATTTCCCAGGTCGCCTCCTCGACCATTTGACCCCGCCACTGAACCTTCAATCATGCAATGTTCTTTGACCTCTGCTTTCGAACCTGCCTGTCCAATATCACCACTGGCTCCTCAACATAAGATAGATCCTTGTCCAACTGGATTGAACTGAAATCTAACACGTGCGACGGATCACAGTGATACTTTCGAAGCATCGAAACATGAAATATTGAATGAACGCCTGCCAAGACAGGAGGTAAGGCAAGCTCATAAGCAACCTCCCCAACACACCGCAATATCTCAAAAGGACCAATAAACCTTGGACTCAACTTCCCTTTCTTCCCAAATCTCATAACGCACTTCATAGGAAAAATCTGAAGCAGAACCCGCTCTCTAACCATATAGGAAACATCACGAACCTTCCGGTCCGCATAACTCCTCTATCTAGACTGGGCTGTATGGAGTCTATCATGAATCAGCTTAACCTTTTTCCAAAGAATCCTGAACCAAGTCTGTGCCCAATAATCTAGCCTCAACCGGCTCAAACCAACCCACCGGGGATCTACACCGCCTACCATATAAGGCCTTGTACGGTGCCATCTGAATGTTGGACTGATAGCTATTATTGTAGGCAAATTCTGCCAATGGCAATAACTAATCCCAAGACCCTCCAAAATCAATCACACACGCACGGAGCATATCCTCAAGAATCTGAATGGTGCGCTCGGAATGTCCGTCCGTCTGGGGGTGAAATGATGTAGTCAACTCCACCCGAGTACCCAACTCATGTTGTACGACCCTCAAGAACTATGATGTGAACTGACTGCCTCTATCTGAAATGATAGAAACTGGAATACCATGCAGACGAACAATCTCCTGGATATAAATCTCTGCCAACCGCTCCGAAGAATAGGTAGTACACATAGGAATGAAGTGTGTGAACTTGGTCAGCCAATCCACAATCACCCAAATGGCATCAAACTTTCTCAAAATCCATAGGAGTCCAACTACGAAGTCCATGGTGATCCACTCCCACTTCCACTCCGAAATCTCTATTTGCTGAAGCAACTCACCCGGTCTCTAGTGCTCATACTTCACCTGCTGATAATTGAGGCACCGAGCTACAAACCCAACTATATCTTTTTTCATCTGCCTCCACCAATAGTGCTGCCTCAAATCCTAGTACATCTTCATGGCACACAGATTAATGGAATACAGCGAACTATGGACCTCCTCTAGAATCAACTCCCGAAGCCCATCAACATTGGGTACACAAATCCGACCATGCATCCTTAATACCCCGTCATCACCAATAGACACATCTTTGGCATCATCGTGCTGAACCTTGTCCCTAAGGACAAGTAAATGAGGGTCATCAAACTGGCGCTCTCTGATACGATCAAATAAGGAAAATCGGGAAACCACGCAAGGTAGAACCCGACCGGGCTCCGAAAGATCCAATCTCACAAACTGGCTGGCTAAGGCCTGAACATCCATCTCCATGGGCCTCTCCGCTGGTGGTAAATAAGCCAAACTCCCCAAACTCTCTGCCCGCTGACTAAACGAATCAGCCACGACATTGGCAATGCCCGGATGATACAAAATAGTGATATCATAGTCCTTCAGCAGCTCAAACCACATACTTTGGCGCAAATTAAGCTCCTTCTGCTTGAACAGATGCTGCAAACTCTGGTGATCAGTATAAATCTCACAAGGCACACCGTACAGATAATGATGCCAGATCTTTAAGGCGTGAACAATAGCAGCTAACTCAAGATCATAGATAGGATAGTTCTTCTCATGTACCTTCAACAGTCTGGATGCGTAGGCAATTACCCTACCGTCCTGTACCAATACCGCTCCAAGGCCAATCCTCGAGGCATCACAATAGACAGTATAAGACCCCGAACCTATAGGCATTATCAAATATGGGGCTATAGTCAAAGCTGTCTTGAGCTTCTGAAAGCTCGCCTCACACTCTTCCGTCCACTGGAACGGAGCACTCTTATGGTTCAGCCTGTTCATTGGGGCTGCAATAGATGAAAATCCCCTAACAAATTGACGGTAATAACCCGCCAAGCCAAGGAAATTGTGGATCTCTGTAGCTGAGGATGATTTGGGCCAACTCTACACTGCCTCCACTTTCTTTGGATCCACCAGAATACCCTCACTCGATACCACGTGGCCTAAGAATGCCACAGAATCTAACCAAAACTCACATTTCGGGAAATTTGCATATAATGTGTTTTCCCTCAAAGTCTGAAGCACTGTCCTCGGGTGGTGCTCATGATCTTTCCAACTTCGGGAATACAATAGAATATCATCAATAAAGACAATGACGAACGAGTCAAGATATGGCCAGAACACATTGTGCATCAAATGCATGAAGGCTGCTGGGGCATTGGTCAACCCAAATGACATAATAAGGAACTCGTAATGACCATACCGAGTCCTGAAAGCAGTCTTCGGGATATCTGGCTCCCAAATCTTCAACTGATGATAACCTGAACGCAAGTCAATCTTAGAAAACACTCGTGCACCCTGTAACTGGACAAACAAATCATCAATACGAGGCAAAAGATACCGGTTCTTCACTGTAACTTTGTTCAACTGGCGATAATCAATGAACATATGCATAGAACCATCCTTTTTCTTCACAAACAAGACAGGAGCACCCCAAGGTGATACACTGGGACAAATAAAACCTTTATCAAGCAATTCTTGTAACTGATCCTTCAACACCTTCAACTTAAGAGGGGCCATACGATACGGAGGAATAGAAATGGCTGAGTGTCCGTGTCACGCCCCAACTTCGGGCGGCGCGACCGGCGCTCAATCGAGTGAACCCAACTGATCAAGCCTTGACAACCACTATCTATGCAACTCGATAGGAATAAGGAAGCCATACTTAGCTTTATTTAAACTAGGAAAGATAGTACATTAAACACGGTTAGTTCATTTTATATCTCAACCTTAAACTGTAGTTAAGTTTCCAAGTTCCCATACAATTACAGTGTAGAAGAAAGCAAGAGTACAAGGTTACAACATGGTCCATTGACCTATCCAATACCCATAAATAACCCACACCAACGTCTACGGAGCCTCTAAGAATGCAAAAGATGTGATAACAATGCCGGCAACAAGGCCCCGACTATACCTGAAAAGTGAAAGTCCAAAATAAGAAGATGTGCAATGTAGCCCCTTGAAGGAGAAGGGGGATCACCAAGATTTTGAGAAGAATGTACTTTTCTATGCGCGATCGTCATTATCCGCAATGGAGCCACCTACATTCATAAAAAAAATGTAGCGCCCCCGGCAAAAGGGACGTTAGTGCCATCGAATAGCACTAGTATGTATAACTAAATACCATTTTACTAGAAAGAACTATCAAGCAAGTACAAGTAAATCACATGAGTAAATCAAATATGCAATTCATACAATCCTTCATATAATTTCCAAAACTTAGTTTGGGGCATTTCTTTAATATCTTCATCACTATTCTCAATACCACCGCTATCTTGAGTGAAGTCTGATCACGACCCGACCGGCTAGGTTGCCTCATTGGAGGTATATATCTCAATCACTATTTCATTTCCCTTATCCGGAAGTCAATAACAGCACATTACCACCATGTGTACGGCATGGTGTCCGATCACGACCCGATCGGCTAGGCCGCCTTATTTCACACATATCATGTCAAGTCCTTGGCACTTAGGGCCACCATTACCACTTAATCTTCCATTTTCAATATGCATTTTGAAAGTTGTAATCATAGGCATATACAAAGGTAATTTAAGTTGCAAGCACATGTAAGTGAGCACATAACTGTCATGAAAAATCCTCAGTTTCAATCATGGTTTATAGCCTAAGCATTTCAACACATAAATTGTATTCTTCATACTTATCTAATTGACAAGAATGGTACATTACTCACATTGAGGTACATCCTTCACGTATAGGTGTAGCTAATTGCAAATCAATTAATGCGCAATATCAACCAATACATTAACCAATTCAAATCTTACCACACTTTCGTAAATGCCAACGGAGCTCAATTTCTAATAAAAGGGGGTTTTAGCCATACATACCTCGTTTAAGCTTTCCTTAAGTTACTACGATGTTTCGAAAATTCTAGCAATCCCAATCTACTTGAGACATAACAAAATTGAACACAAATTAGGAAGGTATTCATGGTTTCAACTCATTTGAGAATTTTATCAAACACTAGTTGAGCATCTTGATTTTAAATCTCTTTTACAAGACTTCCTTCATTCCCCAACCCAATCTTTACTTATTTATATTTATCAATCTTCCTACAAACCTAATTTGTATATGCATGTATACATAATACTATTACCCCAAGAATCATACCTCAATAACCCATCTCAAAATCTCTTCAATACCAACACAACCTAGGTTAGGCACCTATGTCTTCCAATAATCATCCCATGAGTTACAATACTTAATCCATTCTCATATTTCCATAATAACTCCATATATGTAAGTCTAAGGTATAGGATTACCTCTTGTAGACCAAATCTTGAAAGACAACTTTGGGGTGTTCTTGAGATTTTGAAGAAATCCTATGAAATCCAATCAAAATCATGTTGTAACTAGTGATTGAGAAGTGAAATCACCATGAAACACACTTAAAAACTCACCTTAGGTGTGCAATTGGATGCCTTGGTCGAGTTGGGGGTGTAGAGGAAGCCCTAATCTTGAGAAATCTCTCAAATTCTCTTATTTCCGGTCCTTAGGTGTATTTAAAAACCTTCCACTAGCGCTATCACGCACCTGGTCGCGCTAAAGTAGTGCGACGAAGGAAGAAAGCTTCGCAATATGCGCGTCCACTAGCGCGATCGCGCACCTGGGGGCGCTAATGACACAGGATCAGTAAAATCGTCATAACTTTCTGTATAAACCTCCAAATGACGAACGGTTTGTTGCCTTGGAAAGTAGACTCAAAAGGCTTTAATATGATAGGTTATGTGTCACACAATTCCTTATATAACTGGAGATATGGTTATTCAAAGTGAGGTCTTATGCGCACTCATTTACAACTTTCGTCTAATATGAAATTTTCCAACTTGGCTTAGACTTAGGCCTCTCCTTAGACCCCAATTCACCTATAATATGACTTATATGCTTATTAACATATCCAATTAATACCCATTATATCATGAATCTTCATTTGAACACAAAATAAAATAATTAGCCTACCTTGGCACGACGAAATCTCAAGTTACTTGGAAAAACTTTCCGGGGCCTTACAGTTCGGCAACAGATCAATTCAAAAATCAATATCTCTATCGGGCGGCTTGCCTGGAAGGTCAGTTGGAAACACATTAGAAAACTCCCGTGCTACTAGGACTGAATTAACTATAGGGGTATCAATGCTGACATCTCTCACATAAGCTAGATACGCATCATACCCCTTCTCAACCATACGCTGAGCCTTAACGAATGAAATAACTATACTGGAAGTATGATCTAAGGTACCCCTCCACTCTACTCATCGTACACCTGGCATAGCCAGCGTCACGGTTTTGGCGTGACAATCAAGAATCGCATAATGGGGCGACAACTAGTCCAAACCCAAGATAACATCAAAAACTACCATGCTGAGCAGTAATAAATTGGCTCTGGTCTCAAAACCAATAAGAGCAACCACACATGACCGATAAACATGGTCCAATATAAGAGAATCTCCAACAAGGGTAGAAATATAAACAGGGGAATGAAAGAATCCCGAGGTACACCCAAATGTGGGGGAAAATAAGAAGACACATAAGAATAAGTGGAGCCTGGATCGAAAAAAACCGATACACAACTATGACAAACTAGGACAATACCTGTGATGACAGAATCGGAGGTGACATCCTCGGTAAGGGCAGGAAGGGCATAATATCTGGCCTGGCCTCCCCCTCTAGGGAGACCTCTACCTCCCCGACCTCCACCTCTAGCTGGCTGAGCAGATGGGGTAGAAACTGGAGCTATAACTATAGCTTGAGAACTCTGCGGGGCATGTTGTGGCTGCAAAGTCTGTGGAGGTGCACTACTCCTAAGTCTAAGGCAATCCCTCACCCCATGGCGTGTGTCACCACACTCAAAACAACCCCTGGGAGGACGTGGTAGCTGTGGTTGTCTCGGGCCAGGTCTGCTGGACTGACATCTGAAAGGACCCCGCGCAGGAGGCGTACTAGATACTGGAGGTGCATAATAAAGCTCTTGAGGCCTAGGAGGAGCTAGAATACCACTGGCTTCTCGAAGAGCTGAATGGACGGGCCGACTCATATAACCCCTACCATGATGAACTATAGCTGGAGCACAGGAACCAGAATAATGGCCCGACTCTCAAGACCTCTTGGACTTCCTCTCTTTTCTATCCTCCTAGCAATGCTCACCACCTGCTACTAAGAAATATCTATCTCCAACTCACGAGCCATGCTAGACTTGATGTTGGGAATAAGCCCCACAATAAACCAGTGAACCCCCTTGCGAATAGTAAAAACCAAGGATGGGGCATGTCTAGCAAAGCTAGTGTAACTGACAGCATACTCCGATACAGTCATAGCACCCAAGCGCAAATACTCAAACTCTGTGCGCCATGCATCACGGAGGCTATGAGGAACATACTCTCTCAGGAACATATCTTAATACTGAGTCCATGTTAGGGAAGCTACCTCATCCGGACTGTCTAACTCATAGGTATGCCACCACTCATAGGCGGCTCCTCGAAGCTGGAAGGTAGTGAAGGAAACCCCGTTCGATCTTAATATACCCATGGTATGGAGGATACTGTAGCACTCATCTAGAAACCCTGAGCATCATTTGATGCTAGACCTCTGAATACAGGAGGCTTGTACTTCTTGAACCTCTCAAGCCTCAGTTGCTCATACTTGGATGATGTTGCCCTATCCTCGGGCTGATCTGGGACTGCAGGCTATATAGGAATAATCTCTGGGACCTGATCAACATGCACTCGTTGCTCAGGAGTACGGGCGGCGAGAGTCTGTGCTCCTCCCCCGGCCTGAGATGTAGTTGTAGCAAGGGGGAGCAACATTCCTTGAGCCAGAGTGATGTACATGCCCATGAACTGCGCAAGAGTCTCCTGGAGAGCTGGAGTAGTATTAGCAGTAGGCGTATCAGGCTGTCACGACCCAAACCGATGGGCCGTGACGGGCACCCGGTACCTTACTCAACCGAGTACCAACATAACGTATCTTTTCGTACCATACTACCATAGATAACTGAGTTGGAGAGGTTGTCGTGAAATAGGTAGAATACAACATGTAATACAACCTTATACATAAGACATATGGGCCTCTAAGACCAAAATAACCACTCGTATACTGAACATAGGCCGACAAGGCCATACAATCTTTTACGTACATGACATTTGTCTACAAGCCTCTAAGGATACATAATTGTCATAAAGGTCGGGACAGAACCCCACCATACCAAACAATACACATATAAATCATACTGACCAAACAAGCAACTCCGGAGCAAATGGAGTGCACCTACATCTTCCGTTGAGCTGATCGCCTACTTGGAGGACTCTCGACCTATCTATCAAGGACTTGCAGGCATGAACGCAGCATCCTCAGGCAAAAGGGATGTCAGTACGAATAATGTACCAAGTATGTAAGGCACATAAATTAGTACATAAGAGACATGCAGGAAATGTAGAGTAAATGACTCCACCTGTAAGTCTGGATAACTTTGTAAATCATGAAATAATTATAGTGTCATGCATATGCGTATGAATGTCATGTTGTTCATACACTCAAATTACACTTTAATTAAATAGTGTAAGGCGGTCGGTGTCAAATATAATAACCTAACAAGGTTGGGGTCGTATCCCACAGGAAATTGGTGTGGAAAGGTTACTCAAATAGTGTGTTACTTGACTAAAGTCGTAATTCTATTCGGTTAATGGTAACAAGAGTATGAATTGAGTTTAATTTGAAGAAATAACTAATTGTGATATTGAGATGTAAATAATTTGATTAAAGAAACCAAGGTTGTGTCCCCTTCAATGAAGTGTAATGTTATCGGTATTAATATGATATATTTCTAATGGAAGGTTCTTTTGATATGCAAATGATTTCTAAATGACTACCCAATATTTTCCAATAGTTGGGTAATATTTTCTCTTTACGAGTTTTTCCAAATATAAAAGAGTTGCAATTAAGAATAATCAATAAATGTCAAATAAAACCCACTTATTCTTAAGAAATTCTATTAAATAAGGTTTAAAGCCTTGAGTCTTTGATATTTACTTCTACCAAATTCCAACCCACTTTCCCAAGCAAAGTAAGAATTTAATGGCACTTGTTAATGTTTGCAACCACCAACAATAAATGAAAAATGAGAAGTAAACAAATATCAACCAACCATTATACATATATTCAATGTTGAACACCCATTTAGGGTCCACAACCTTAGTATTTAAAGTTAGCTACACATACTAAAATACAAAAGGAAGAGAATATTTAATGCCATAAAACTTACAAAGTGAAAAATTCTTGACCCAAAAGCTTCCAAAAGAGAGGAATATTAAAGGCTTGTATTGTAGCTCCAAAATCAGACAAGATGCCTCCACAAAACGCCAATAAATATATTTATAGTGGGTCAAAACTCGAGAAAAAATTTGGACAAAAATACCCTTTCCAGTTAAATATGTGACTGCATATCTGTCGCATAACAGACATACGGTCCGCCTTCTTGACATATCCATCATATATGCTAACCCTAGTTTCCAGGCCTTCATCACATTCACGTTTTGCGATCCGCATTGCAGATAATGCCTTGCATTTTCTACCTTCAACAACCTTCATGTCGAGTTTGCGGTCCATTATGCAGCTCGCAAACAGGTTATGCTATCGCAGACTGGACCGCTTTTCTTGCATTGGACTTTGCCCAGAAATCTGCTGTGGTTTGTGATCCCCTTGAGCTATCTGTGGCTCGCATGTTGGATTTGCGATCACATATCCACATTTGCGATGCCTTTTTGCTCTTTTGTTGTCTTTTTGTGGCTTTTTGATTTCATTTCCATGCTCTTAAGTCCTTAAACCTCATACACTGCAAAAACATTAAAATTACATATGTGTAGAAGATAATTATGTCTAAAACAAGCTAAAATCTAAGCAATTTGTATCAAATATGCCGAAATTCTCCGGCACATCAACACCCCAACTTAAACTCTTGCTTGTCCTCAAGCAACTAAAACGACATTATCCTATTCTAAACTCCAGCTAAAAAGATATGAAACAAAAGTGACCTTGGACAGTGTTCGTTGTCAGTACTACAAGCATGCATTTTTTAATGTTTTACCCTTCCTGAACCATCAATATTTACAAAGAAACTAATTAACTTGTGAAACTTTGAACCTCGACCAATTTGACAAAATGTTACCCTTAGCTGAGTGCACTTGCATTTGACTCAAAAACTCAACTTCTGTCCAACCTTCACAATTCATGTGCTCTCATTGGAAAAAAAGTCCCAAACTCACAATATTTACAATGACAACAAAAAGGGACGAATTCACAAATACACTCACTCTCAAAAAGAGTTTCAAGTGTTACAACATACCATACCATAGGCTTGCCCTTATTTTAATTCATCGCTTTATTCTAAGAACGCTTGGTTGGAGATCCCATAAGGACTTTTTAAGCTTGTAATGTAGGTTTAGGGAAGGGTCGGATAAGCATTTGGGTACAAGTGACTACACCCTCCTTGAACACTAATCACATTTTTCTTCCCTGTTGCTCTTTGCTTCTTTTCAAACCACGTAGCCCTTATTAGCTTCATCTTTTCCACCATTTAGCCACCTCAACTACCTCTTTTATTCTCTTCAAGACTCCTTATGTATATATACTCGCAACTTTTATATTTTTTTTCTTTTTTTTTCTTTTGCTTTTGGAGCTTGAGTAGTTTCACATTTTGAGGTACACTTTCCTACGCTCATTGCACAACCTTGCCAATTTTCGGCTTGATACCACACACCCAACTTAGGCTTTTAGTCTCATTCTCAATTCTCAAGGAGGGACGAGTTCAAAAGAGGTAATTATTTTACAAAAAGGGAAAGGTTTGTAATGAGGTAGCCAAAGAAAAGGTTAAAGGCTCAAATGGGGTGATTAGTGATACTATCTGTACAATGGGTGGCTTGAAAGGCTAACTGGTTTTCCAAAAAATCACAAAGACTGCCTAAGGTCATTTCTCCAACCAAATGTAATTATTATAAGCATCAAAAAACCAACCGGGCAAGTTCTAGATGGTAGAAGTACACACAAGAATTATTTACATAATGACTCACACACATGGCACACGAAATGTTTGGATCACATAGTTTGAAGCCCTCGAGTCAACACTTGGCAACTCAAAGCTTTCATCATATATACAGGTATAACTCTAGGTAGGCATAGAGTCACAGAACGAGCCTCAAGTTCACACAGTTGATGTCTCCCTTTTTTTGTTTATTAATGGAAGGGTATAGGCTACATACAGACACACAAGCTTGAAACTAGACAATTACACCAAACTGGTCAACATGCTTCATTCTACTGTCCTGGTTCTACTATTACACCCTTGGCAAAGAACCCGGCGAAGAAAAACCAAGGGGAATTCATTGCTAATTACTAAAGATGGACATGCAACTATCTACTTGTTTTTGTTTTTTTATATACAAGGATAACATAATGTATGTACTAAAACCACAAAACATCATATATACAGAGTCACCAAACACAAATAAATACAGAAGTTTGCTTATATAGCACCAAAAACATAAACATGTACAACAGTTGCCAATTTCACAAAAATATATACAAGGCTACCACCCCTAACTAAAAAGCATGCATTGACCCCAATGCATAAGAACGTAAAACAGAGTTTATGGGCTCCCTGAGGCGCACTAAGCGCTATGGGAGTCGGAAGCCGGCTGAGTGATGGTGGGGTCACACTCTGATGCTGAAGCTGGGACCGATGAGATTTGGGCCGGAAAAGTGACCTCCACTGATGGAGGAGGAATCTCTAGCTGACCGAATACTAGAGCTGGGGCCTGTGAGCTGCTAGCCTCGCCCGCTGATGGCTGAGTGACCAATGGATCTGTAGGGGTGGCCATGTCTGCTAGCGAATGTTCTATTGCTATCTAAATTGTTGCTTGCTCCTCATCCTCAACTGTAGACACAACAATCTGCTTGCACTTCTCGTGAGGGCCATCATCCTCCGTGGACCATGAATCCTCTTCATCCTCTCCCTCGTCTGCCTCCTCACCCTCGGACTCTATAGAATGTCCGTAATCCTCCTCATAAGGAATTTCAATATGTGCAGGAGGAGCTAAAGGCTGAAAAGCCCCGGCAGTCGGAGGTGCAATATCCGTCATCAGAGTGGAGAAGTCAAGGTCCAAGCCTGGTGCTGCTGTGTCTGCTCCTTGCTCACCTTCCTTGGGCAGGAAGTATGATATATTGAACTCTAAAGTCTTCAACTTGTGGAGCTTAGTCTTCATAGTGGCAACTTCCTCCCGGAGCCTAGGCAAGTCATTAACCTCACCTCGCTCTATCTTCTCAACCCTCAACTCAAGCTATTGCAGACGATCCTCGTAAGATGTTTGTTGTTGTTGGAGTGCTATCATTGAGGACTGAATAGGAGTCAAAACATGTTTTATGAGGGTGGGCAAGTTCTTCAGAAGTTGGTCTACCTTAGCATTGGCATGCTGAGCTATGAGACCAAGCCTCGAAATGGCTGGCAGTGCAGTAGAGGGCTGAGCAATGGTGGACTGAGAGGCGGGCTGTGAAGTAGAAGTGGATGCAACTGGAGCCTGAGGGGTCACAGGAGTTTGGGAGTCTGAAGGATCTACATCAACTAGACCCCGAGTCTGAACCTCTGGGGGTGAAAAACCATCATTAATGCGCATGATATCAATATAGTCTCATCTCTGCAGAACACACTCTTCCCTCGAACTAACACAGTGTCATAGAAAACCCTGTTGCGCTTGTGATGAGCAGTCCTGGAGGCTCCGTAGGAGGCATAAGATTCAACGACAATGGTTACATTATATTCATCAGGCAGCTCCGTGAAACTCTCCCATTTTCTTGCCTTGATGTTCTCCCAGATGTGGGGGTACTACTCTTGTATCCCATTCACACTCCATTGTTTTTCGGCCATGATTTTTCATTTGTTCAGCCCTTCTCTATAAAGCTCCCTAGACCATTTGACCCCAAACCTAAGCTGGAAGTCGTCTCCTCTTTTCCTTCTTGCCTCATCTTTTAGGTCATCTTCGGGAAAGGTCTCCTCCTCGTCAGACTGGGAGGGACGTGTAGCAGTAGGGTCTAGTCGAGGACGTTTTGCTTGTTGGGTTTAATGATTGGAGGATGCCCTTTTCTGGGTGGAGGTTGTATGTTTCTTGGGAGCCATATCTGCACAAAAATGAAATGAGAGCGACATGGTAGGAAACATTAAAAAAAACAGAAAAACTTAAGAAAAAGTTAAGAATGCGGCAGGTTATGCGGTCGCATAACCACTATACGGACCGCAAACTTGTCGCAAACATGCAAGCTCTTTAAATGATCTAAGTCTGCGATGAGTAATGCGATCGCATAACCACTATGCAGTTCACATAACCATCGCATATCTGGTTGTTCAGAAAACAAAATCACAAAATACGATCGCAAATTCCACTGCAAAGTAGGAAATGCGATCGCAAAATGGTCGTAGAAAGAATGTTATTGAACTGGGTGCTTTGTGTCAGTATGCGGTGACTTTAAGGTCCGCATATCAATTATGCGATCTCAAAGTCACCGCATTTAGTCATCTTCTTCAGCCTACTAGGGTTTGCTTTTATGGAGGAAATGCGGACCGTATTTTGATTATGCGAGCCGAACAATTCACCACTCCCAACGATTTGAGCTCAACCCTCAACAATGGCGGTCCTAAGTTTTACTACCCAGCACCCCAAACATACTTCCCAACCAAAAAGACTATCACAATACGGGCAGATATCTACTACAAAACACAAACAAAAAGAAAATAAAATAGGAAACAACAAAAAAAATGGGGCAAGCAAAAACAAATGTGAAATAAAAGCTTGCCAGAATGAAATTGTGACAAGGAAAACATACCAGTGAAGCACACTTGGGAGATGATTTCACATATGTTGCTTTATGTTCTTGATTCACTAGACTGTTTGCCTTCTCCGTTCTTAGTTTGTTTTTTTCTTTTTCGTTTGATACAAAAATTGTTTTCTTTTGTTTTTCTTTTGGGCATGTTTGAAATGCGAAAAAGAGATGCGAGGGACTTAATTGGGAGGAATGCGACGTGTTAGTCACCGCATAACACCTTACGCGACTGCATAAGTGTTATACGGTGGATTCAGCTTGAGTTGCATGAGGGCCAAAATGTGGTGCACTATGCGATCACATAGTGAAAATGCGGTCCGCAAAGTGCACCACCTTGTCGAATTTTTATCACCAATTTTAGCCAAACCCACTGTCTAGGTTTGCGACCAAAATGTGGTTCGCATAGTGAAAATGCGACCGCATATGTGTAACAAACTTCCCAAGGTGATTTTTCTTCCCTTTCTCATGCAATATTACCTCGTGTTATGATCCTTTGAATCCCCTGCACTCTAACACACACTTTAAATTGCTCAATTAAATCTATCTAACAAAAATTAAAAATTTAAAGGACAAAAAGGGTGTTACCACACATGGGTTGCCTCCCATGAAGCGCTTGACTTAACGTCGCGGCACGACGAAGTTGGCTTTCCTTTTGTTTAACTCATTGGTCGGGCATGGACCATCTTTGAGAGTCAATTATTCCACCAAATGTTTTTCTCCGTCTGTGCCCAAGTAGTGCTTGACTCACTGTCCATTAACTTTGAAAGTCCTAAGCCCATCCTCCGATGCTAATTCCACAGCTCCAAAAGGAGAGACATTGACCACCTTGAACGGACTGGACCATTTCGATTTGAGCTTGCCCAAAAACAATTTTAGCCTTGAGTTGAAGAGCAGAACCAAGTCACCTGACTTGAAATCCCTTTTCAAGATCTTCTTGCCGTGGACGAATTTCATCCTTTCTTTGTACACAGCTGCACTTTCATAAGCATGGAAACAGAATTCCTCCATTTCATTGAGTTGTGTTAACCTCAAATTTGTAGCTTCAACCTAGTCCAAGTTCAACCTCTTTAAAGCCCACGTGGCTTTGTGCTCTAGTTCCATAGGTGACAAGCCTTTCCGAAGACTAACCGGTAAGGAGAAGTGCCATAGGAGTTTTGTACGTCGTACGGTACACCCACAATGCGTCATCTAGTTTCCTTGACCAGTCAGTCCAGTTTTCATTAACAGTCTTTGCTAGAATTCTCTTTATCTCCCGGTTGGAAACTTCAACTTGGCCACTTGATTTGGGATGATAAGGTGCGGCCACCTTATGCTTGACACCATATTTCTCTAGTAGCCCCGTGAAAGCCTTGTTACAGAAATGAGACCCACCATCACTAAGAATGGCTCTAGGAGTGCCAAACCGAGTGAATATGTTTTTCTTTAAGAATGCGGTCACACTTCTCGCCTCGTTGTTTGGTAAGGCAATTGCTTCAACCTATTTGGACACATAGTCCACAGCTACCTAGATATATTTCATCCCACAAGAGCTTACAAAGGGACCCATAAAATCAATTCCCCATACGTCGAAGATTCTATCTCTATCACAAAGTGCATTAGCATTTCATGCCTTTTGGAGATTGATCCCTGCCTTTGGCATTGGTCACAAGCCTTGACCATTTGATTGGCATCATGATAGATCGACGGCCAATAATAACCACATTCAAGCCCCTTAGCCGCCATCTGATTTCTCCCATGGTGACCCCCAACCGGTGAATCATGGCATGCCTTTAGAATTGGCATAATCTTTTATTCTGGAACACACCTTCTGATAACGTTGTCAGCACAAACACGAAACAAGAATGGTTCTTCCCAATAGTATTGACGACAGTCTCTCAAGAACTTCTTCTTTTGATAGGATTCCAATCCCTCCGGAATAAGGTCACTAACCAAGTAGTTAGCAATATCGGCATACCAAGGAGAAAAAGTGCTAGATAGTGCCAATATGTGTTCATCCGGGAATGCATCATTGATTTCAAGATCTCCCTTTGGCCTCCCTACCTCTTCAAGCCTTGATAAATGATCCGCTACTTTATTTTGAGTTCCCTTGCGATCCTTGACCTCGAAGTCAAATTCTTTCACCAACAAGGCCCATCGAATCAACCGAGGCTTTACATCCTTATTTGTCATGAGATAGCGAAGAGCAACATGATATGTGTACACTATCACCTTGGATCCCAACAAATAAGCCTGGAACTTCTCAAAGGAATAGACAATGGCAAGAAGTTCTTGCTCAGTTACTGTGTAATTCATTTGCACCCCATTGAGTGTCTTGCTTGCATAATAGACCGGGTGGAGAACCTTGTTGTGACGTTGACCAAGCATTGCTCTAATAGCTACACCACTGGCATCACATATGAGCTCGAAAGGAAGAAACCAATCGGGTGTGACAATAATAGGTGCAGTGGTGAGACTTTGCTTCAATTCCTCAAAGGCTTTGAGGCATTTGTCGTCAAATACAAGTTTGGCATGTTTCTCAAGGAGTTTGCACATAGGATTTGCAATCTTGGAAAAATCCTTGATGAAACGCCTATAGAACCCGGCATGCCCCAAGAAACTTCGAACACCTCTAACGAAAGTAGGTGGTGGAAGCTTGGAAATAATCTCGATCTTTTCCCAGTCTACCTCTATGCCATGTTTTGAAATTTTATGCCCCAATACAATACATTCATCCACCATGAAATGGCATTTATCCAAGTTAAGCACAAGGTTGGTCTCTTCACATCTCTTAAGCACTTGTCTAAGATTGTTAAGACAGTGCTCAAAAGAGTCATCTACCACTAAGAAGCCGTCCATGAAAACCTCTAAAAAATCTTCCACCATGTCGAAGAAAATGGACATCATACATCTTTGAAAAGAAGCCGGAGCATTGTACAAACCAAATGGCATACGACTAAAAGCAAAAGTTCCATAAGGGCAAGTGAATGTTGTCTTCTCTTGATCCTCCAATGCGATGTGGATTTGGTTGTAACTGGAATATCCATCAAGAAAGCAATAGAATGACCTTCCCGCTAGCCAATCAAGCATTTGATCAATAAAAGGCATAGGGAAATGGTGTTTGCATGTGGCACTGTTGAGCTTCCGGTAATCCATACACACCTTCCATCCGGTCACCTTTATTGTAGGGATGAGCTCATTTTTATCATTTTCAACCACAGTCATGCCTCCCTTTTTCGGCACACATTGCATCTGGCTCACCCAAAAACTATCGGCAATGGGATAGACTACCCCGATATCCAATCACTTGATGATTTCTTTCTTTACCACCTCTTGCATGGACGGGTTCAACCGTTGTTGATGATCCACATTTGGTTTCCTCTCGCTCTCCAATTGGATCTTGTGTTTGCAAATTCCGGGGGGGATCCCTTGGATATCTGAAATTGTCCATCCAATAGCTTGCCTATGCTCCTTCAAGACTTCCAACAATTGTTCTACCTGCACATCATTCAACAAAGAAGAAACGATTACCGGTAAAGTATCATTTGAGCCAAGAAATTTATACCTCAAGTGTGGTGGAAGTGGTTTGAGCTCTAATTGTGGTGGCTCAATAATAGAAGTCTTTGCAGAAGGAGTGGCTCTATTCTCCAAGTCAAGAGAGAGCTTTGTCGGAGCATAAGTGTAGTACCCAAGCCCCTCCAATGCATTTACCGATTCCATATATCCTTCCATATCTTCACCATCAAAGTTCACCAAAATAGCCGTCAACGCCTCACCAAGGCATTATTCTTCCATCTTCATTTCAACCGCATCTTCAACTTTATCAACAACATCAATCACCGAGATGCTCTCATATCCATGTTGTAGTTTCATACCCTTGCTTGCTTTGAAATGTGACCTCTTCATCATTCACGTGAAATTTGATCTCATTCCATTCCGAATCCATTAGTGCTCTTCCTGTGCCTAGGAATGGTCTCCCTAAAATGATAGGGATCTCTTTGTCAACCGCACAATCAAGAATTACAAAATCGGCGGGTAAATGAATCTTTCCCACTTTAACAAGTACATCATCAACAATTCCCACCGGTCTCTTTATGGAACGATAGACCATTTGCAATCTCATACTTGTAGGCCTTGGCATACCTAACCCTGCTTTCTTGTAAATGGCAAGAGGCATGAAGTTGATGCTAGCCCCATTATCACAAAGGGCTCTTACAAAATCATGTGCCCCAATAGTACAAGGAATGGTGAAAGCTCCCAGGTCTTCTTTCTTTTGAACGGTAGATGTTGCAATGATGGAACTAACCCGGTGAGTCACATTCACCACTTCTTTTTTTGTGGTTCTCTTCTTGGTGATCAAATCTTTCAAATATTTAGCAAAACCCGACATCTCTTGAAATACTTCCACAAATGGAATATTCACCGATAATTGCTTGAGAATGTCATAGAACTTTTCGAGTTTGCTATCATCAACCTTCCTAGAAAGTCTTTGAGGGAATGGAGGAGGAGGTCTAGGAATAGGTCGTAGAGTTTTTGGTGTCTCTTTTACCTTTTCCTTTACCTCGTCCCGGTTTTCTTGTTGCACTTTCAACTCTTCTGGAACCTTTTCAACTTCAACACCCCTTGGCTCTTTAACCTCAACTTCATGTTTGGACTCTTCAACTTTAACCACTTGTTCACTCCCTCCTTGTAGTACCTTCCCACTCCGAGTAGTAATCGCCATAACATGAGAAGTTGGACCATTCCCACTACCCTTGGGGTTCGCAATTGTGTCACTTGGAAGTGTCCCTTTTTGCTTCGGATTTTGTTCCTAGAGAGGTCTCTCATTTGCATCTCCAATTTTTGAATGGATGCGGTAAGAGAACCAACAAGCTTGGTCATATTCCTCATATAAGGGTCGGACTTCTCTTGATTTTGGAATACCCGTTCAAGCATGTCTTCCAACTTAGACTCACTTGAGGAACCTTGATTTGAATATTGGCCCTTTGGAGGAACATAAGGGTTTGAACTTTGATTTGGGAAGTTGTTGTTGTTGTTCCAATTACCTTGATTAGAGCCGCCTTGGTCACTTCTTCACTGTTGGTTGCCTTGCCCTTACGAGTGAGGCGTCCATTGATTTTGATGTCCTTGACCTTGGTATTGTTGCCTTTGATATCCTCCTTGTGAGTTGTTGACATAGTTTGCCTCCTCAAAGTCCTCATTTGATATGGGTTGCACATCTTCCACCACATTTACTTTCTTCCTTTGGCTTTCTGTGAACATCTTTGTCAACATATTGACATTTGTGGCAAGCCCTGCAATCACTTGATCCCTCTCTTGGTTTTACTTGATCATGGTGGTCAAGGAAGAAGACCCATATGCAATTCCACTTGTGGTGTCCTATGAGTGCCATGCTTGATTATGCTTTACCATTTTGTCAAGTATTTGTGTGACCCTTGCGAATGATTTGTCCATGAAAGATCCGTCAACTGCATTCTTGGCTGTAGATTGGTTCATAGGATCCAAGCCCATGTAGAATTTTTCCAATAAGATAGAATCCGAAAAACCATGGTTGGGAGACCTCACCAAATATAACTTGAACCGATCATATGCCTAATGTAGATGTTCTCCCGGTACTTGCTTGAAAAAGAAAATTTTATCCCGAAGCTCAGACTTCTTACTTTGTGGGAACCATTTAGCTAAGAATGCCCGGACAAGTTCAGGCCAAGAATGAATGGAGTTTGGTGGCATATTCTGAAGCCATTTCCTTTCGTCCGCAGCTAGTGAGTACTTGAAGCACCTCAACCTTAGAGCATCATCTGAGGCGTTGTTCTGCTTATGCATCACACACACACCCAAGAAGTTTCTAAGATGTTGTGTCGGATCATCATCAATGGAATTCCTGAAAAATCCCTCTGCTTTGAGCATAAGGATTAAACCATGTTCCACTTTGAAGGTTGCAGCGCCAACGGTCGGAGGTACAATAGCATTTGTATCCTCAATGTACTCCTCTATGTCTGCAAAATGATTTTCTTCCATTTCCGCCTCTATTTCTTCTTCATATTTGGCCATGTTTTCCTATCAACACCATGCAAAACAAGCAAAGTGTGATGGAATAGACTAAGACGTAAAGTAAAGCACACACTAGTTAGTAATTTCAAAACCATATTCCCCGACAATGGCGGCAAAATTCGATACGCTCAAATTACACTTTAATTAAATAGTGTAAGGCGGTCGGTGTTAAATATAATAACCCAACAAGGTTGGGGTCGAATCCCACAGGGAATAGGTGTGAAAAGGTTACTCAAATAGTGTGTTACTTGACTAAAGTCGTAATTCTATTCGGTTAATGGTAACAAGAGTATGAATTGAGTTTGGTTTGAAGAAATAACTAATTGTGATATTGAGAATGTAAATAATTTGATTAAAGAAACCAAAGTTGTGTCCCCTTCAATGAAGGTAATGCTATCGGTGTTAATATGATATATTTCTAATGGAAGGTTCTTTTGATACGCAAATAATTTCTAATGACTACCCAATATTTTTCAATAGTTGGGTAGTATTTCCTCTTTACGATTTTTTTCAAATATAAAAGAGTTGCAATTAAGAATAATCAATATATGCCAAATAAAATCCACTTATTCCTAAGTGATTCTATTAAACAAGGTTTAAAGCCTTGAGTCTTTGATATTTACTTCTACTAAATTCCAACCCACTTTTCCAAGAAAATTAAGAATTTAATGGCACTTGTTAATGTTTGCAACCACCAACAATAAATGAAAAATGAGAAGTAAATAAATATCAACCAACCATTATACATATATTCAATGTTGAACACCCATTAACGTAACACCCATTTAGGGTCCACAACCTTAGTATTTAAAGTTAGCTACACATACTAAAATACAAAAGGAAGGGAATATTTAATGCCATAAAGCTTACGAACTAAAAGATTCTTGACCCAAAAGCTTCCAAAAGAGAGGAATATTAAAGCCTTGGATTGTAGCTCCAAAATCAGACAAGATGCCCCCATAAAACGCCAATAAATCTATTTATAGTGGGTCAAAACTCGAGACAAAATTTGGACAAAAATACCTTTTCTAGTTAAATATGCGACCGCATATCTGTCGCATAACAGACATAAGACTATTTTGCATTTGAGTAATACCATAAAGTAAACTCTTTTCAACTTTCGTATTTTTCTGAGACCCATGAACAGATGATAGAATATTATAACACATGGAAATTCAAGAACATAGATATCTCTAATAATTCTATGAATAGAGACATTTATGGAATTTGTGCATATGCTCGTCTCATTTGTGTCGTATTGATCATGCCATAAGAAAGAAAGGATAGCCTTAACATACCTGGAATAGGAAAAAAATTGTATGATATTATTGGAAAAGGTTGCACCGTACTCTTTAAGAGTCGCAAAATCTCACGTTGCTAATTGTGCTAAGAACCTCGTTAGATATTGGTTGAAGAAATCAGATTATCAATGTAATGTTTAGAATTTTGAGTGAAGTGTTTTGAGAATGAAATGTATTGAAAGCTTATAAGAATGGCTAACTTCTGATTATAGTATTTGATATAGAAAATATTTGAGTGCCAAGCTTCATCCGTAATCTTTTTTTAGGCAAATTTATGCACTTTTCTCATAATCATCCTTGTAAGCCACCAACTCCTATACACATGCCACATGGTATGTAAGTGAATAGTCATCATATGGGATTTATATGGCTTCCACATCATGCTTAATAATTATCCAAATCATTACTCCCTCTGTTCCAGTTTATGTGAATCTATTTCTCTTTTGGTCTGTTCCAAAAAGAATGATCCCTTTCTAAATTTGGAAACAATTTAGCTTAAACTTACAATTCTACCCTTAATGATAAGCTTTTATAACCACACAAATTCTCTGTGCCCATTTGTAATTTGTCTAGGACCATAAATTCCAAAAGACTTCATTTTTTCTTAAACTTCGTGCTCAGTCAAACAGGTTCACATAAAATGGAACGGAGGGAGTATTAATTATCAACTTCTTTAATTTACTTGGTAATTCTCCACTAATCCAATACTTAACCAACTAACCAATTATTCACATAATTAAGAATTGTCTCGAATTACTTAAAATACTACTCCTTTTTAACATACATTGTACACCTTATGGTCATGTAGTACCTTGTATGGCACTAGTCCATAAATATCGGGTATTTTAGCTCGGGCCGTACTTTATCCCAAAATGTCAAACTTTGATGAAAATTCATTTTATTTGACTTGCTTCCCCTTTCACCTTCACGAATTTACTCATCACTTGTGAAATAGCATAATCCTTATAATCTCCAAATAATCTTTTACTTGGACTGATGTCAATTACCTTACAACAAATTCAACGTACAATACCACAGGGTGCAACATCATCGTAACATAATATTGCGAAGCGTAACATCACCGTAATGTAATACTGTAGGGTACAATATTGTCGTAACTTAATACATCGAAGCATAATACCATCGTACTGTAATACTAGGGGGCGTAATATTATCGTAATATAATACTGCAGGACGTGACATCATCATAATATTGTGGGGTGTAACACAGGAGCCTGGACTCCGGCTGGAACTGCTGGTGGCACATCGGTGGCAGCTCGCATGGGTGCTCTGGCTGCACCACGTGCACGTCCTCGGCCTCTACCCCGGCCCCAACCTTTGACGGGTCCAGTAGGGGTTGCGGGTGCCTGATCATCTCTGATAGCACGTGTCCTCACCATCGGCTAGAGAATAGAAGACCGAAGTTTAGAATTGTGATAACAAAAATCTCGCATGACAATGAAATCAAAAGAAGTGGAATTTTCCTAACAGTTACATAGTCTCTCGTAGATAAGTACAGATGTTTCTGTAGCGATCCGCGATACTCTAATAAACCAGCTTGTAATTCATGACTCTTATAAATCTAGAGATCTTTTACCAACTTGTGACGACCCAAGTTATCCACATGAACTGTCATGACGGCACCTAGTCTCTACGACTAGGTAAGCCTAACAATTTCGGAAAAAAGAAGCAAAATGCCGAAAAACTAATAAAAACTAAAGATAAACAAATATAGAAGTGTTTAATATGTCGCTCGGCATATACCAATACAAGATCTCAAAAACTAAACAATTCCCAAAACCCAGAATCTCATGAAATCACAAGCTATGAGTACTACATTGTGCTCTAACTCTAGAATGCCTAAATCAAGATAAATACATAAGGGCTAAAACTATAAGAGAGAGTGGAAAGGGACTCCTCGGTCTGCGGAGGCGGCAGATATACCTTGAAGTCTCTGGAGGAACGCCTTGCCTCTAGGGTAGTAGGACTCAGTCGAAGTACCTAGATCTGCACATGAAAAATATGCTAAAAAAGGGCATGAGTACACCACAGCGGTACTCAGTAAGTGTCAAGCCTAACCTCGGTCGAGTAATGACGAGGAAGGTCAGGGCCCTACTCATTATAGCTGGAAAATGAGGTAAAACAGTATAGAATATGACAATATAATTAAATTCTAACAATAAGAAATAACACATGATAATAAGAATGACAACAACTATAACAGAGACAAAATAATCACAAAAGGAATACCGCTCAACACAGAGATAACAACCGGAATCTCTCAGTATCCCGAGGATCTCTTAGTATCCTCAATATGTGTGTTGGGATCTCTCTGTATCCCGAGGATCTCTTAGTATCCTCAATATATATACTGGGGATCTCTCGGTATCCCAAGGATATCTTAGTATCCTCAATATACGTGCTAGGATCTCTCGGTATCCCCCATTACAGTCCAAATCAATATATATGCTAGGGATCTCCCGGGATACTGTCCCGTAGTCCCAAAGTAAACACACAACAGCAACACGAAGAATACCTAATTAAATTCAATCTCATACCAAGGTAAAACAGGTATTTCTAACCTAGTATGCTACACATAATACAAATAAGGCAGTTTGAGCAAGTAAACTAATTAAGTCAATTAGACATGCTTCCCTAAGCTAATAACATGCTTAAATTGCAAGTAGTATAAATAAGAAAGGAAACACAATTAAAGTTACTTAATGAAAATAGGATTTTCAACAATTAGCACAAGTACACACTCGTCACCTCACGTACAAGGCATTTCACATATCAACAATACCAAATTCTAAGGGGAGTTCCCCCACACAAGGTTAGGCAAGCCACTAACCTCGAACCGGCTCAAAATCAACCCGAAACCACGTTCTTGCCACGAGTACTCGACTCCAAATGGCCCAAATCTATTCAATTAAATTGCTTAATGTAAATATAACTTCAAGTAATTGATTCCACAAATAAATTCTAAGCTAATACGCGAAAATAGGTAAAATGACTAACCCCACCCCCGGGGCCCACGTCTCAAAATCGGAGAAAATTTATATTTTCAGAATCCTCATACTCTAACGAGTTCAGTCATACCAAAAGTACCAAAATCGGACCTCAAATGGTCAATCAAATCATCTCTCAAAGCTCTCTAATTAACCAAGCCCTAACCCCCAATTTACCACTGATTTTCCTTCAAATTTCATGGTTAGAACAATAAAAATCACCATAATAACGAGCTTAGGAACCAAGGACCTAACCTCAATGAATCCCTCTAAAAATCTCCCTTGAAATGGCGCCCAAAAACTTCACCCCGAATGAAATATTGAGAAAAATGACCAAAAATCGCGAAGAGTGAAATATATACCTTCTGACCCAGGGATCTTTTCTCGCTTCTGCGGTGTCCCAAAAGCACATGCGGTCTTTTCTCGCTTCTGCGGTCCCGCTTCTACTGTCTAACCCACCACACCTGCGGTTTTCACTTAAAGGTCTGGTACCGCACCTGCGGTTACTCTCTCGCACTTGCGCCATCGCAAATGCGTCCATATGTCCGCTTCTGCAGCTCTGACTGACTCACCTCTTGGCCTCTTCTACGGCTTTCTTCCGTATATGCGGGAGTCGTACCTGCGGCCTTGCAACCGCAGATGCGGTTATGACAGCAACCATAAAACTTCAGCTGCCAAACTCAACTCCAAACCTCCCGTCATCCATCCGAAATCACTCCGAGACCCCCGGGACCTCAACCAAAAGTACAAACAAGTCATATACCAATATCCAAACTTATACAAATCTTCAAAACACCTCAAACAACATCGAATCAACCAATTAACATCGGATCCAAGCCGAAGAACTTCAAAAACTCTCGTATTACGCTTTCGATCAAAAAGTCTATCAAACCTCGTCCGAATGACCTGAAATTTTGTACACATGTCACATTCAACACTACGGAGCTACTTCAACAATCGGAATTCCATTCCAACCCTTATATCAAAATCTCACTATCAAACCGGAAACTTCAAAAATTCAACTTTCGGCATTTCAAACCTAAATAAGCTACGGACCTCCAAAACACAATCCGAACACACCCCTAAGCTCAAAATCACCCAACGAAACCAATAGAACCAACATAATTCCATTCCGAGGCCGTCTTTACACTTCTCTGACTATGATCCAAATTATAAAGCTTAAAGTCTCATTTAGGGACTAAGTGTCCCAAAACTCTCCGAAATTCCAAATAAATCCTCCCGGCAACTCACAATAGAAGAAACAAACACGGGGAAAGCAGTTAATAGGGGATCGGAGCGTTAATTCTTAAAACGACCAATCGTGTCGTTACAAAGTTGTAATTCTTTTTATGTCAATATGATAAAATAATATATATTTTTAAATGTTAATCAATTTTTTACCATTTGATTCTTAAATAGTAAAATGCGTCGGATGGATGGATAATGTGTCTGTGACTATATATATATATATATATATTTCTATTTCTACATATGTAGAACCGCTTGGAAGCAGGTCAGGGTCGTCATGCCTGCTTCCCAAGGGCTACTTTAGTCTTTTTGTAAGTTTTACTAATAGCTAACACATATAGAGTAAATCTGACAGGTGGTGAGATTTAATCCATCCCTATGATATCGATTAATACCTCTATCTGTTTATCCTCTTTCTTTGTCTGTTTCATGTTCAGTTTTCTTTGTATCTCACAACGTCACACCTCCTTTTTCCACCCGAGGGGGATAGGAGAGTTTTTTCAATTAAAGTGACATTAATCGAAATGTGGTTATTTTATTTAATTCAGAGTCGCCACTTGGAATAATTTATGGTGTCCCAAGTCACCGGTTTATTTAAAATCCCAAATCGAGGAAATTGACTCTATTTTACAGTCCGTGAAATACAAAATTCAGGTAAGGAATTTAGTTAACTCAGGAGAAGGTGTTAGGCATTTCGGGATTCTATGATTTTAGCACGGTCGCTCAACTATTAATAATTGGCCTAATTATCTAATTTCTTACATGTTTAGAACCTATTGTGCATTTTTAACTTTATAACCACTTTTATTTATTTATGAAATTATTTCTGGAACAAGTCACGATGTCGTACACTTGTCATTTTTGTACACATTGTAAACCGCGCCACATGAAATGCATCCGCGATTTATGACATATTTATTTTTATTCTTGTTCGAAGTTGTGATCGGGTCACATGAAATGTGTACCCGAATTAGGGATTATGTATCACGACTATGTCACAAGAACCGTACATATAGCCGTGATGATTTTATTAATCGCGCCTAAAGCAAGCTACGAATGTTCATAATTATTCTTAAAGCTAATTTGAGATTATTATAAGGCCATGGATTATGGAAGAGTGCGGGATAGTGAATTATGGAAGTCCTTTATCAAAAAAGTGTATGTGAGGAGATGAATTATTAGCGCTTGACTCTTGATGAGTATATTAGAGCTAACTGAAGCTAATTGCTAACATATATAAAAGGACAAAAAAATGGAAGTCTTAAATCATCTAAGGAATTTACGTTAAACAACGAAAATGGTTTGGCAAGTTGTTTGACGGCCTACTATTAATTAAGTTGTGCTTAAAATATTGGACCCATTTCAATGCCACAGAGAATTTAACAATCAACAAAGCAATATAAGCATCTTTCAACATAGATATACACTAACCCCATACGTTGCCATTTCGAGAATAGATCAGATTTAACGTAACAAGGCATTTTCAAGCGTTTAGGTGAATAATCTTCGCGAATTTCATAAAATAACACCGTCCAAACAACTATTACATCATTTGAAATTAGAAATCATACCTTGGCCATAAATCCAAAAGACCAAATAAAGGCTTCAATAGCCTTTAACGATTCTCTGTTTGAAAATACAAGCAAAAGCTAATGCCGGGACTCGAACAAAATCGTAATAAGCCAACAGGTATCCGCAGACCAAAGCTCGAACAAACTGTGAACCTAGACTCCTCGAACGCGAACCAGATCTCAAGCATAACCCATTTTCATTTCACTTGCTTATGGAAATCTAATTTTTGAAAGAGAGAAAACTAATGTACTTTTTTGTGATTTTTGATCTGAATAGCTAAGGACTGATACTAAAATGTGGAAATTTTGGGCATCTTTCATTCTCGAAATTAAGAGGAAAAGAATCCAAAGAAAAGTTTTGCCCCAATCTCTTTCCCAATTTTTGTCCCCTCCTGTTCCCTTCTATTTTGTCCGTTTCTATCTCTCTATCATATGTGTGTGTGTTCTTCATCTTTTTGAATGTTTTCGTTCAAAGAAATCGATGCTGTCGTCTTTTAGCTTGAGGGTCTTCGGGTGTCTTAGGTTGTGAAGAAGGAAGAAGAATGGTGTTGATGGGTGTTTTGGGGGGGGGGGGTTAGGCCTAGGTGTTGTCTCTAGGTTAGTGAAGGTGTCTTCTAGGTTGTGAAAAAATTTTGAAGAAGAACAGCTGAAACATAAAGAAGAAGAAGGAAGAAGAATGGTGCTGATGGGTGTTTTGGGGGGGGGGGGGATAAGGCCTAGGTGTTGTCTCTAGGTTAGTGAAGGTGTGTTCTAGGTTGTGAAAAAAAATTGAAGAAGAACAACTGAAACTTAGAGAAGAAGATAGGTTTTTGGTTGTTTTTTGTCTAGATCTTGAAAATGTGTGTTAGGGTGTATAAGAAGAAGTGGAAGTGGGTCTTAGGGTTTGGGCTTTTAATTTTGAGCCATTTTTTTGAACCTCTTCAATTAAGAACAAATAAAATTAGCCTCAAATTTCATACTTTTTCTTCTAAAATAAGACTAAAATACTACATCATTTACTAATTAATCCTAGTTAAGTAAAATAACTATTAAAATAATACTAACCGTTAAAACAAACCTATTTTTGGTATTTTTCAAATATCATACTAAAAGATAAAAATAAAAAAATCATTGTAAAATTAAAATAATATTCCTGAAAACAAAGTAGAACTATTTTTGTATTTTTTAATTTTATGTAAGGTAGATAAATTAAAAGTAACTAGATAAAATATTAATTAGCTAAATAAAAGAGAATATTTTTTGTAATTTTTATTTTTGTGATAAAATAAAGTAAAAGAGTCAAAACTATTTAGAATAGCGATACTAAACCTAAACTAAATATCTTACGGTACAATGTGTAAAATCTTGGGGATGGTAAAAAACTACATGTCTACAGAAGAACAAGAACTAAAACTAACAAATGAGATAGAAAAGTTCAAATTACAGTTAGAAGAAGTACAGGAGAGTCCATCAAAAATAAGTATAAACGAAATAAATGACCAAAGTGATAAAGACACAGAACTAGGAGAAAACTATTCAGAAACAAGTGAAACATACACAGAACTTATAGAAAAAACAGAAAAGATAAAAATAAACCCAGAAATAAATACAGGAGATATGAACGAGGATAAACCAAGCATATCAGGAGTAAAAAATCCAAAACATTTCAACCCAACCTATTACAGAGTAAGTTATGATGCATATGATAGAAACAAAACATTATGGGATAAAAGGTTAAATAAGAAATGGGCACCAAGACAGAATAACTGAGCAATATAATTTTTTAGATCTAGATTGTGTAGCAGATATAAATAAAACAATACAATTATGGATAGGATATATCTCAAAACAACTAATAGATAATAAAATAGCAATAGCAGAAACACCAGGATATATAGAAAGAACATTAATAGGAACTGTAAAATTATGGTTACAAAATTTATCAAGTGAAAGCTTAGACACATTAAGGAGTAATAAAAAACTTGACGGTACAACTACAACAACAGTTACAGATATATTAAATAAATATGAAATAGCAATAAGAAATGAATTTAGTAGTATGACAACAGAAGTAGAAGAACAAAATAAAGAAAAAATTACAAATAGAGAATTTAATGACAAAATTAGCAATATGTAATATGTGTTATATAGATGAATATACTTGTGCATTTAGAGACTATTATTATAAAGGAACATATAGTCCGGATGAAAGTAAAGAGATAAGAAAATTATATTTTACAAAATTACCAGAACCCTTTAGCTCAAAAATAATAAAAAATTGGAACGAAGCAGGACTAGCAGATACATTAGGAGCAAGGATAAAATTTCTACAAAACTGGTTTATAGAATTATGTGAAAAATATAAAGAAAACATGAAAATGGAAAAAATATTAGTAAAAAATTTGGCATGTTGCAAAAGTAGAATAGCACCCCAATTTGGCTGCACAGATAAATATTACAAAAAAGAAGGAAAGAAAAAGAAATTTAAATCAAAATATTCAAAATATAAATATAGGAAACCAAGAGGAAGATATTATGTAAAAAATTATAAACATAAAAAACCATATAGGAAAAAGAAAAAACTAACAGAATGTACTTGCTATAATTGTGGAAAGCTAGGACACTTAGCCAAAGATTGTAAATTACCAAAAAACCCAAAGAAGAAACAAATTACCGAAATATTGATAGATAATGATAAATATACACAAGTAGAATATGTAGATTATGAATTAAGCAGTGAAGACAGCATATATGAGATATCAGAAAACGAGTTCTCTGAAAATGAAATAAACAAGGATATAGAAGAGTCAGATGAAGAAAATTATGACTGAAAAAGATATACAAATTATACAACAAGAAGAACACCAAGATGAACAATCTTCAGAACAAAAAATAATATTTGACGCTAATATATTTGAACAAATAAAAGGAAAAGAATTGGATCTAAGCATAGACAAAATATTAGAAGTACCAACAATAAAGAATTGGTTTAAAAGACAGAAAGAAGAATACTATGTAGTAAGCCAAAGAGAACATATAATAGATTGTAAATACATCAAAGGTAAAGCACAAATACCAATTTTAAATAAAAGACTACTAAATAAAGAAATACAAGATATAAAAGCAAAAAATCCAATAAAATATGTACACTTAGGAGGAACGGAGATCCTAATAAAAGCATGTTTTAGGGAAGGAATAGATACCCCTATAGAAATATACTTGGCAGATGATAGAATTGTACAACCTATAGAAAAGAGTATAATAAGTGTCGTAAGAGGTAACTTAATATACCAAAAATTTAAATTTATAATAAGTGCTAACTATTCAGTAGCAGTAGATGATAAAAATATAGATAAATCATTAGTACTATACTGGAAAATGTCTGGAATAGAATTAGCACCAGGAAGTAAAATATTCACAGCAAGATGTAAAAATCTATATGTCTTAACAACAAAACATAAGATAACAGCTAAAAATAAAATAAATAAAATAAAAATAGAAAATCCATTCGAAAGAATAGTATCAGTTATAGACAACAATGATTACAGTTATACGGAAATGGACATGGATGAAGATTTAGAAATAGTAAAAGAAAGATTAAGCACATCAAAACGAATAAATAATGAAATGCCAGAAACGTCATCAAGAATAAGTACATCAAGAAGTACATCAAGAAGAATAAATTATACCACTCCACAAAAATTAATAGAACAAAAAATAGAAGAAATAAACCCACACCATTATTATATAACAGGAATAATGGACCAAAGAAAATATTTAATACTAATAAATACGGGACAGGAAGAGAATAATGTTATAAGAGAATTAATACCAGAACAAGAGATAGTAACAATAGAACAGCAAAATTCAGAACTACCAAAAGCGTTAAGAAAAAACGAAGAAACAACTGAAAAAGAATTAATTATTGGAGGAATACCAATATTAATAAATTTTAAAATATATCAAGGCGATAAAAACATTACACTAGGAATAAAATGGTTAGAAAAAGTCAAACCATATAAATTAGAAGATAGGCAATTAACAATAAGTTATGAAAATAAGAAAATAATAATAAAAAGAACTTTGATATAATGCCAAAGATATACATACTTGCCAAGATAATAGTAGAAGGATATTATAATAGATACTATACACCTATGATGGATACAGGAGCAGAAGCTAACATGTGTAGACATAATTGTTTACCAGAAAGTAAATGGGAAAAGCTAAAAACCCCTATAGTAGTAACAAGATTCAATAATGAGGGAAGTATGATAACATACAAAGCAAGGAATATAAAAATACAAATATGGGATAAAATACTGACCATAGAAGAAATATATAGTTATGAATTTACAAATAAAGATATATTATTAGGAATGCCATTTTTAGATAAATTATACCCACATATAATAACAAAAACACATTGGTGGTTTACTACCCCGTGTAAACAAAAATTAGGAGCAAAAAGAGTAAATAATAAAGTAAGAAAAACAACACCCTGGATTAAAGGAAGTGAAAAGATTACCCAAAAATTAGAAAATATAATACAAAGCAACCATAATATAGAAATAATCATTTTCTCAATAAATAAAATAAAATTACTACAAGATAAATTAGAATTACTATATAATGATAATCCACTCCGAGGATGGGAAAAACATAAAACAAAAATAAAGATTGAACTAATAGATGAAAATAGCATAATAACACAAAAACCTTTAAAATACAATTTTAATGATTTAACAGAATTTAAAATGCATATAAAGGAATTATTAGACAATAAGTACATACAAGAAAGTAATAGTAAACATACTAGCCCGGCATTTATAGTAAATAAGCATAGTGAGCAAAAACGAGGAAAAAGCCGTATGGTTATAGATTATAGAAACTTAAATGCAAAAACAAAAACATATAATTATCCGATACCAAATAAAATACTAAAAATCAGACAAATACAAGGATATAACTATTTTAGTAAGTTTGATTGTAAATCAGGATTTTACCATTTAAAACTAGAAGACGAATCTAAGAAGTTAACAGCATTCACAGTACCACAAGGATTTTATGAATGGAATGTATTACCATTTGGATATAAAAATGCACCAGGTAGATATCAACATTTTATGGATAACTACTTTAACCAATTAGAAAATTGTATAATATATATAGATGATATACTGTTGTATTCTAGAACAGAGAACGAACATATAAAACTACTAGAAAAATTCATACACATTGTAGAAATATCAGGAATAAGTTTAAGTAAAAAGAAAGCAGAAGTAATGAAAAATCAAATAGAATTTTTAGGTATACAAATAGACAAAAACGGAATAAAAATGCAAACCCATATAGTACAAAAAATAATTAACTTAAATGAAACACTTGATACAAAAAAGAAGTTACAATCATTTTTAGGATTGGTTAACCAAGTAAGAGAATATATTCCTAAATTGGCAGAAAACTTAAAACCATTACAGAAAAAATTAAAAAAGGATATAGAATATCATTTTGACGAAAAAGATAAAATACATATACAGAAGATAAAAAATATGTGTAAAAAATTACCAAAACTATATTTTCCGGATGAAAAGAAACAGTTTACATATATTGTAGAAACTGATTCTAGTGATCACAGCTACGGAGGAGTTCTAAAATATAAATATGATAATGAAAAAATTGAACACCATTGTAGATATTATTCCGGATCATACACGGAACCACAATTAAAATGGGAGATAAATAGGAAAGAACTATTTGGATTATATAAATGTTTGTTAGCATTTGAGCCATATATTGTTTATAACAAATTTATAGTAAGAACAGATAATACACAAGTAAAATGGTGGATAACACGGAAAGTACAGGATTCAGTAACTACAAAGGAAATAAGGAGACTTGTATTGAATATACAAAATTTTACATTTACAATTGAAGTAATACGAACTGACAAGAATGTTATTGCAGACTACCTATCAAGACAAAGGTACCCAAACAGATGAAAGCCAAGAATCAAAAGACATATTTACAATCCTTACTACTCTATCTTTACAGATGGATGGTATGGGAAAAAGATTACAACAGCTAGAGGAAAGCAAGCTAAGTCAGCAGCATGACTATAAAAATGCGGAACTAAGTCAAACGGAAGACTCTAAACTTCCAGAGTTAGAAGGAGACGTTGGGAAACTCCAAAAAACCCATAACACAGTTGCTTTATATACAGCTGCAGGTACAAGCAAACAAGTTAACAAAAAGCCACATATCAATGTAAACCTAAACAACGTATTTGATAAGCCATTTACATCAAAAAAGCCAAGAGAAGCAATAGTTATAGCCCCACAAACTACAACCTATGCCAATAGCCTACACCACAACAAAAAGGTATATAACCATATTACTCAAACATATATTGAGAATATATATAAAATTCAGACATTCTTGAACCTAAACCCTAGATCAACTACTACTACAGATCCAACACAGGATTATGTAACCCAAAAACTACAGGGATATAATAGGCTTATAGCCCAGCCAAAAACAAAAGCAAACTTAGTAAAGACATGTTACAACTACGGACTACTTAGCACAGTATATACCCACGACGGAGAAGAAATAATTGGAATACCAGAGCTATACAAAGCATTTGTCACCTTCAAGAGAATTACAAAAGGCAACCTATTCTTCATCAAATTCTATACAGCACCAGCGGAAATACTATATGACGAAATAAAACCCATAATACAGGTGATAAAGATAGGACTAACACGAGATATGATAATACCGGAAGAGATAGAGAAACAACCGGAGATACAGAAAATGGAGATACCAAGTTTCTATGCCAATAAAAGAATAATTGGTATAGCAACTATTATTCAAGAACTAGCTAACAATTATCTACAAGGAAATGCTATCTGGAGCTACTATTCCAGAGACCAGTTAATGATATATGCCAACTCAAAGGAACTACGACAAGGAGATATGGATGAAGTCCAGAAATGGATTTTATCATTATTAAAGCCAGAAATGCAACCAACTACCAGAGCATTGAAAAAAGAATTTATTTCAAACGAGTTATTAACAAGATACTGCAAACTAGTAGGACACAAATATCCAGACCACATATGTTCAAAGTGCAACGGAGATGATAACTATGTACCAGAAGTCCAACTAGAATGAAGGTATCAACAAGAAGACAAAAGAAGAAGACAGCTACTGGAAACACATAATGTAAAGTAAATAGTACTAGTCACATTCATGAACAGTAAAGGTCGTTCATGAATAGTAAGAGTCATGTAAAAAAGTCGTAAAGTAAATAGTACTAGTCACATTCATGAACAGTAAAGGTCATTCATGAATAGTAAGAGTCATGTAAAAAAGTCGTAAAGTAAATAGTACGAGTCACATTCATAAACAGTAAAGGCCGTTCATGAATAGTAGGAGTCGTTTAAATTTTCTATATATTTTGTAAATCAGAGGAAGGGAGGACAGCCTCAGACATCCTCATACTCACCTTCTCTCTCTTATCTTCTCTCAATAAAATATTTGATTATATACAAACTTCTGAAAGTTATGGAGCATTCAAACGAGTTACAAAACCAGGTAAGTTTATTCATAATCATGTTTAACTAAACTCTTATATTCCTTATAATCTCTTGAATATCATAATTGTTTATCATGTTATAGTACTGTTATAAAGAACATCTTGAGAAAGTTTGCCTGTCTAATAATGCTGAGAGTAGTTAAGCCCAGACTATGCCATCCTAAAGTGGAAACCAGTAGGCAAGGAAGCCGTTTAGGGGAGTACACAGAGTTGAGGCGCTGTTAGGGTAAATGATTGAAGCATGAAAAACATGGTAGTGACCAGAAAAGATTGTTCAGTATAACTTATTAAAATATGATAAACTCTATGATAAACAAAGAGGTTAGAGGGAATATGTTTAGTAAATACATGATAAGGATAAATAGTAAATCTGAATGAACAACCACAACCACACGTATTTATTAGAAGAAAATATTGAGTACAAAATACTTATATTATATATCTTTAACAGACTTAATAACGATATTAAAAGAAAAATTTATGATATTTTAGTTACTTTTGAAATAATATATGTAATGGAACAAGCATTTACAGAACTAATTGTATCACAAGAAATAGATATATTAGATCTATATGAACTAGATTTATATTCAGATTAATGATCACATATCAAGTTAATAAAATCTGTTTATAAATGAAACATAACACTTTTCATTATATAAGATTCTATAACACCCAGAAATGGAAACTTCTTAAAACCCTCAGTAACATAAATAGAAAAATAGATTGTGTTAAACACAATATTAAAACCTGCAAAGACATAATTAGATATAATAGATTACGTAATAAAGCTTTATTAACTATAGAAAATGAAATTGAATTCTATGAAAATAAACTTGAAAGTTATCAACACCGAAAAGAAATAAATCTGAGAAATATAGAAACCATGGATATATGTATCAACAGGTATACATCTCAGTATTAAACATGACCCCTCAAATTACCATGGATATATGTATCAACAGGTATACATCTCAGTATTAAACATGACCCCTCAAATTGGTATCAGAGCTATGGAAAATAAACATTTATATTAAGAAGCAAATCATGAAAAATAACACTGACATTAATAGTACAAACCCGCAAAACAGTGAAACAATTAAAATAACTAAGAAATCGCAGAAAATTAGAAAGAAACTAAAGAAACTATACATCTCAAATTACCATGGATATATGTATCAACAGGTATACATCTCAGTATTAAACATGACCCCTCAAATTGGTATCAGAGCTATGGAAAATAAACATTTATATTAAGAAGCAAATCATGAAAAATAACACTGACATTAATAGTACAAACCCGCAAAACAGTGAAACAATTAAAATAACTAAGAAATCGCAGAAAATTAGAAAGAAACTAAAGAAACTATACATAGAATATGAATACTTAAGTATCACAAAAATAAACAAAGCTAGGCTGTCTAAATTAATCGATATAATATCTAAAACAGAATATAAATATGTTTGTTATCTAAAGGATAAAAGATGAATAAAGAAGAATTCGCACTAGAAGAGAAAACATATGAGAATCCGGAAGGATTAAAAATAACAATAATATTTTCCAACTTAGGAAGAAGATATAAAAAAAATAGGAAATAACATAAACTTAATATTAGAAAAAGAAACTGTAAAACTAGAGGATAGTTTAACTGCCATGGTTAGAATAACAAAAGAAAACGAAGAAATAGATAGAAAACGAGAGATTAAAGAAATACAACAGCAAGCTAAAGAAAAAATACAACAGATAGAGGAAGTAAAAAACACTAAAATAACAGAATTAGAAAAAGAATTAGAGATGCTAAAACAGATGTATGCAAATAAACTAAAAGAAAAGGAAAAACGTAAAGAAGAAGAACAAGAACTAAAACTAACAAATGAGATAGAAAAGTTCAAATTACAGTTAGAAGAAGTACAGGAGAGTCCATCAAAAATAAGTATAAACGAAATAAATGACCAAAGTGATAAAGACACAGAACTAGGAGAAAACTATTCAGAAACAAGTGAAACATACACAGAACTTATAGAAAAAACAGAAAAGATAAAAATAAACCCAGAAATAAATACAGGAGATATGAACGAGGATAAACCAAGCATATCAGGAGTAAAAAATCCAAAACATTTCAACCCAACCTATTACAGAGTAAGTTATGATGCATATGATAGAAACAAAACATTATGGGATAAAAGGTTAAATAAGAAATGGGCACCAAGACAGATAACTGAGCAATATAATTTTTTAGATCTAGATTGTGTAGCAGATATAGATAAAACAATACAATTATGGATAGGATATATCTCAAAACAACTAATAGATAATAAAATAACAATAACGGAAACACCAGGATATATAGAAAGAACATTAATAGGAACTGTAAAATTATGGTTACAAAATTTATCAAGTGAAAGCTTAGACACATTAAGGAGTAATAAAAAACTTGACGGTACAACTACAACAACAGTTACAGATATATTAAATAAATATGAAATAGCAATAAGAAATGAATTTAGTAGTATGACAACAGAAGTAGAAGAACAAAATAAAGAAAAAATTACAAATAGGAATTTAATGACAAAATTAGCAATATGTAATATGTGTTATATAGATGAATATACTTGTGCATTTAGAGACTATTATTATAAAGGAACATATAGTCCGGATGAAAGTAAAGAGATAAGAAAATTATATTTTACAAAATTACCAGAACCCTTTAGCTCAAAAATAATAAAAAATTGGAACGAAGCAGGACTAGCAGATACATTAGGAGCAAGGATAAAATTTCTACAAAACTGGTTTATAGAATTATGTGAAAAATATAAAGAAAACATGAAAATGGAAAAAATATTAGTAAAAAATTTGGCATGTTGCAAAAGTAGAATAGCACCCCAATTTGGCTGCACAGATAAATATTACAAAAAAGAAGGAAAGAAAAAGAAATTTAAATCAAAATATTCAAAATATAAATATAGGAAACCAAGAGGAAGATATTATGTAAAAAATTATAAACATAAAAAACCATATAGGAAAAAGAAAAAACTAACAGAATGTACTTGCTATAATTGTGGAAAGCTAGGACACTTAGCCAAAGATTGTAAATTACCAAAAAACCCAAAGAAGAAACAAATTACCGAAATATTGATAGATAATGATAAATATACACAAGTAGAATATGTAGATTATGAATTAAGCAGTGAAGACAGCATATATGAGATATCAGAAAACGAGTTCTCTGAAAATGAAAAGGAAATAAACAAGGATATAGAAGAATCAGATGAGGAAAATTATGACTGAAAAAGATATACAAATTATACAACAAGAAGAACACCAAGATGAACAATCTTCAGAACAAAAAATAATATTTGACGCTAATATATTTGAACAAATAAAAGGAAAAGAATTGGATCTAAGCATAGACAAAATATTAGAAGTACCAACAATAAAGAATTGGTTTAAAAGACAGAAAGAAGAATACTATGTAGTAAGCCAAAGAGAACATATAATAGATTGTAAATACATCAAAGGTAAAGCACAAATACCAATTTTAAATAAAAGACTACTAAATAAAGAAATACAAGATATAAAAGCAAAAAATCCAATAAAATATGTACACTTAGGAGGAACGGAGATCCTAATAAAAGCATGTTTTAGGGAAGGAATAGATACCCCTATAGAAATATACTTGGCAGATGATAGAATTGTACAACCTATAGAAAAGAGTATAATAAGTGCCGTAAGAGGTAACTTAATATACCAAAAATTTAAATTTATAATAAGTGCTAACTATTCAGTAGCAGTAGATGATAAAAATATAGATAAATCATTAGTACTATACTGGAAAATGTCTGGAATAGAATTAGCACCAGGAAGTAAAATATTCACAGCAAGATGTAAAAATCTATATGTCTTAACAACAAAACATAAGATAACAGCTAAAAATAAAATAAATAAAATAAAAATAGAAAATCCATTCGAAAGAATAGTATCAGTTATAGACAACAATGATTACAGTTATACGGAAATGGACATGGATGAAGATTTAGAAATAGTAAAAGAAAGATTAAGCACATCAAAACGAATAAATAATGAAATGCCAGAAACGTCATCAAGAATAAGTACATCAAGAAGTACATCAAGAAGAATAAATTATACCACTCCACAAAAATTAATAGAACAAAAAATAGAAGAAATAAACCCACACCATTATTATATAACAGGAATAATGGACCAAAGAAAATATTTAATACTAATAAATACGGGACAGGAAGAGAATTAATGTTATAAGAGAATTAATACCAGAACAAGAGATAGTAACAATAGAACAGCAAAATTCAGAACTACCAAAAGCGTTAAGAAAAAACGAAGAAACAACTGAAAAAGAATTAATTATTGGAGGAATACCAATATTAATAAATTTTAAAATATATCAAGGCGATAAAAACATTACACTAGGAATAAAATGGTTAGAAAAAGTCAAACCATATAAATTAGAAGATAGGCAATTAACAATAAGTTATGAAAATAAGAAAATAATAATAAAAAGAACTTTGATATAATGCCAAAGATATACATACTTGCCAAGATAATAGTAGAAGGATATTATAATAGATACTATACACCTATGATGGATACAGGAGCAGAAGCTAACATGTGTAGACATAATTGTTTACCAGAAAGTAAATGGGAAAAGCTAAAAACCCCTATAGTAGTAACAAGATTCAATAATGAGGGAAGTATGATAACATACAAAGCAAGGAATATAAAAATACAAATATGGGATAAAATACTGACCATAGAAGAAATATATAGTTATGAATTTACAAATAAAGATATATTATTAGGAATGCCATTTTTAGATAAATTATACCCACATATAATAACAAAAACACATTGGTGGTTTACTACCCCGTGTAAACAAAAATTAGGAGCAAAAAGAGTAAATAATAAAGTAAGAAAAACAACACCCTGGATTAAAGGAAGTGAAAAGATTACCCAAAAATTAGAAAATGTAATACAAAGCAACCATAATATAGAAATAATCATTTTCTCAATAAATAAAATAAAATTACTACAAGATAAATTAGAATTACTATATAATGATAATCCACTCCGAGGATGGGAAAAACATAAAACAAAAATAAAGATTGAACTAATAGATGAAAATAGCATAATAACACAAAAACCTTTAAAATACAATTTTAATGATTTAACAGAATTTAAAATGCATATAAAAGAATTATTAGACAATAAGTACATACAAGAAAGTAATAGTAAACATACTAGCCCGGCATTTATAGTAAATAAGCATAGTGAGCAAAAACGAGGAAAAAGCCGTATGGTTATAGATTATAGAAACTTAAATGCAAAAACAAAAACATATAATTATCCGATACCAAATAAAATACTAAAAATCAGACAAATACAAGGATATAACTATTTTAGTAAGTTTGATTGTAAATCAGGATTTTACCATTTAAAACTAGAAGACGAATCTAAGAAGTTAACAGCATTCACAGTACCACAAGGATTTTATGAATGGAATGTATTACCATTTGGATATAAAAATGCACCGGGTAGATATCAACATTTTATGGATAACTACTTTAACCAATTAGAAAATTGTATAATATATATAGATGATATACTATTGTATTCTAGAACAGAGAACGAACATATAAAACTACTAGAAAAATTCATACACATTGTAGAAATATCAGGAATAAGTTTAAGTAAAAAGAAAGCAGAAGTAATGAAAAATCAAATAGAATTTTTAGGTATACAAATAGACAAAAACGGAATAAAAATGCAAACCCATATAGTACAAAAAATAATTAACTTAAATGAAACACTTGATACAAAAAAGAAGTTACAATCATTTTTAGGATTGGTTAACCAAGTAAGAGAATATATTCCTAAATTGGCAGAAAACTTAAAACCATTACAGAAAAAATTAAAAAAGGATATAGAATATCATTTTGACGAAAAAGATAAAATACATATACAGAAGATAAAAAATATGTGTAAAAAATTACCAAAACTATATTTTCCGGATGAAAAGAAACAGTTTACATATATTGTAGAAACTGATTCTAGTGATCACAGCTACGGAGGAGTTCTAAAATATAAATATGATAATGAAAAAATTGAACACCATTGTAGATATTATTCCGGATCATACACGGAACCACAATTAAAATGGGAGATAAATAGGAAAGAACTATTTGGATTATATAAATGTTTGTTAGCATTTGAGCCATATATTGTTTATAACAAATTTATAGTAAGAACAGATAATACACAAGTAAAATGGTGGATAACACGGAAAGTACAGGATTCAGTAACTACAAAGGAAATAAGGAGACTTGTATTGAATATACAAAATTTTACATTTACAATTGAAGTAATACGAACTGACAAGAATGTTATTGCAGACTACCTATCAAGACAAAGGTACCCAAACAGATGAAAGCCAAGAATCAAAAGACATATTTACAATCCTTACTACTCTATCTTTACAGATGGATGGTATGGGAAAAAGATTACAACAGCTAGAGGAAAGCAAGCTAAGTCAGCAGCATGACTATAAAAATGCGGAACTAAGTCAAACGGAAGACTCTAAACTTCCAGAGTTAGAAGGAGACGTTGGGAAACTCCAAAAAACCCATAACACAGTTGCTTTATATACAGCTGCAGGTACAAGCAAACAAGTTAACAAAAAGCCACATATCAATGTAAACCTAAACAACGTATTTGATAAGCCATTTACATCAAAAAAGCCAAGAGAAGCAATAGTTATAGCCCCACAAACTACAACCTATGCCAATAGCCTACACCACAACAAAAAGGTATATAACCATATTACTCAAACATATATTGAGAATATATATAAAATTCAGACATTCTTGAACCTAAACCCTAGATCAACTACTACTACAGATCCAACACAGGATTATGTAACCCAAAAACTACAGGGATATAATAGGCTTATAGCCCAGCCAAAAACAAAAGCAAACTTAGTAAAGACATGTTACAACTACGGACTACTTAGCACAGTATATACCCACGACGGAGAAGAAATAATTGGAATACCAGAGCTATACAAAGCATTTGTCACCTTCAAGAGAATTACAAAAGGCAACCTATTCTTCATCAAATTCTATACAGCACCAGCGGAAATACTATATGATGAAATAAAACCCATAATACAGGTGATAAAGATAGGACTAACACGAGATATGATAATACCGGAAGAGATAGAGAAACAACCGGAGATACAGAAAATGGAGATACCAAGTTTCTATGCCAATAAAAGAATAATTGGTATAGCAACTATTATTCAAGAACTAGCTAACAATTATCTACAAGGAAATGCTATCTGGAGCTACTATTCCAGAGACCAGTTAATGATATATGCCAACTCAAAGGAACTACGACAAGGAGATATGGATGAAGTCCATAAATGGATTTTATCATTATTAAAGCCAGAAATGCAACCAACTACCAGAGCATTGAAAAAAGAATTTATTTCAAACGAGTTATTAACAAGATACTGCAAACTAGTAGGACACAAATATCCAGACCACATATGTTCAAAGTGCAACGGAGATGATAACTATGTACCAGAAGTCCAACTAGAATGAAGGTATCAACAAGAAGACAAAAGAAGAAGACAGCTACTGGAAACACATAATGTAAAGTAAATAGTACTAGTCACATTCATGAACAGTAAAGGTCGTTCATGAATAGTAAGAGTCATGTAAAAAAGTCGTAAAGTAAATAGTACTAGTCACATTCATGAACAGTAAAGGTCGTTCATGAATAGTAAGAGTCATGTAAAAAAGTCGTAAAGTAAATAGTACGAGTCACATTCATGAACAGTAAAGGTCGTTCATGAACAGTAGGAGTCGTTTAAATTTTCTATATATTTTGTAAATCAGAGGAAGGGAGGACAGCCTCAGACATCCTCATACTCACCTTCTCTCTCTTATCTTCTCTCAATAAAATATTTGATTATATACAAACTTCTGAAAGTTATGGAGCATTCAAACGAGTTACAAAACCAGGTAAGTTTATTCATAATCATGTTTAACTAAACTCTTATATTCCTTATAATCTCTTGAATATCATAATTGTTTATCATGTTATAGTACTGTTATAAAGAACATCTTGAGAAAGTTTGCCTGTCTAATAATACTGAGAGTAGTTAAGCCCAGACTATGCCATCGGGCTATCTCACCATCACTCGTATCAGCCCCTCGGGCAATAACATAGAACAACATTATCCCCTCGAGCTATATAACATCTCACACTGGGTATCCACACTCACTGGGGGTGTACAGACTCTGGGAGGGGCCCCTTACGACCCAAGTGCAATATCAAGCCAGTTCATGACATAATCAAATAGGTACTCGGCCTTATAACAAGCCACCTCGTGGAGTAACAAATCAGGCCCTAGACCTCAAAATCGTGAATCCGTATATCATACTGCGACACGCAGCCCTATCCAAAAGTATCCTCACAACACAGGGCCTCTGCCTTACTTAGTCAGAATCTCATAAGCCACCGGGCAACAGTAAAACATGATGCTCAACCCAAAATATCATTTAAATGATCAAAACAAGTAAAGATGCTTGAGTTGTGAAAACAGTAGAATATAGCATGACTGAGTACAATTACGAAGTCAAAACAGTGAGGAATAGTAGTAAAAATCTCCTAAGGGTCCAAAACAGTTGGCACGAGGCCCAAATATGGCATTCAGCCCAAAACATGATGATAACAAATAGTTTTCAATCAAATACGCAGTTAACAGTCATACGGGATGGACTAAGTCACGATCCCCAATAGTGCACGACCCCACGCACTTCATCAAGCGTGTGTGTCACCACAAGGTAGCACAACGATGTGAAATCTGGGGTTTCAAACCCTCAGGACAATATTTACAATCATTACTCACTTCTATCTGGTCTAAACTCTAGCCCGCGATGCCTTTGCCTCTTGAATCGGCCTCCGAATGCTCCAAATCTAACCAAAATTAGTACATAACCATTAAAATATGCTAAGGGGACAAAGCCCACTCGAAAGTAATCAAATTATAACACAAATCCCAAAATTAACCAAAATTCGACCCTCGGGCCCACATCTCGGAATCTGACAAAAAATTACATCAATAAACTCCTTATCTTCCCACGAGTTCATCCATATCAAGAGTACCAAAATCCGAATACAAATGACTCCTCAAACCCTTACTCAAAAGTCTCCAATCTCAAGCCCTTGTTTCTCTAATATTTACCGACAAATTTTCATAAATTTCAAGCCTAATCAATGAAATAACACCACAGGAACGCGTTTTATGATAAAAAAAATCATACCTCAATGAAGTTCCCTCTGATTCCTTCTCCAAAATCCCCCAAAAAGCTCCAAAATTGATTTTAAAATGGTGAAGAAAGGCTGAAAATCACGAAGGAGGGTTTATATACTTTCTGGCCCAGGGTTTTCGCACTTGCGGCCCAATTCCGCTTTTGCGCTACCACTTCTGCGGTCAAGCGCACCGCATCTACGGTTTTCACTTAAAACCCCAACTCCGCACCTGTGATACTACAGGTGCGCTCAAACAGCCGCTTCTGCTATTCCAGCTCCCATGGCCATTTCAGCTGCAAATTCCCAATTCCTAACTTTCTGCCAACCATTCGAAATCACCCCGAGGCCCCCAGGACCTCAACCAAAAGCACAACCAAGTCATATACTATTATCCAAACTTATACCAATCTTCAAAACACCTCAAACAACATCACATCAACCAAAACACATCGTATTCAAGCCTAAGGTTCCAAAAATCTTCTGAATTCCGCTTTTGATCAAAAAGTCTATCAAACCATGTCCGAATGACCTGAAATTTTGTACCCACATCCCAAATGACACAACGGACCTACTGCAACTCCCGGAATTTTATTCCGACCCCCATTTTAAAATCTCACCTATCAACTAGAAAACGCCAAAATTCCAATTTCGCCAATTCAAGCCTAAATCTACTCCGAACCTTCAAAACACGTTCCGATCACACTCTTAAGTTCCAAATCATCTTCCTAAGATATCCGAATCATCATAATTTACATTCGAGCCCTTTTTTACATAAGTCAACATCCGGTTAACTTTTCCAACTTAAGCTTACTCAAAAGAGACCAAGTGTCTCAAACCTTACCAAAACTTTTCCGAACCCGAGCCAACCAACACGATAACACATAATACCACTGAACAAGACAATAAGAAGTAGGAATAGGGAAATGTAGCAATAACACATGAAGTGGCCGCCCGAGTCATTACACTTTGTACTCTAATTTGCCTTCTCTGGTTAAACTATCTGAGTGATTTAGTTATTTCTTCGTCTGTTTTTGGGTGGCATTTTTGTGTTATTGGACTTTTTAACTGAAGAAAGGAAAATGCAATTGGTCAAGTGTGAAACTTGGGCAGGACTTTTAGATATGATTAACTTCCTAAGCATTCATTGCGTTGTTTATGTCTTCATTTTGATCTTCCTCTAGTTGGGGTTTGTTGTAGCATGATGGATAGGCACTTTGCGATATTTTGGCATGCAGTATAGCTGAAAATCCAGGTAAGCTCACTAGAGCACATGCAATGAGCTAAAGAAAAACAATCTGCAGTTTCTTTAACAACAACTAACGCTATTCTAAAGGCAGATAAAAGCAAAGGCAGAGGCACAAACTACTGGATTTCTTCTGCTAGCATTTGCAATTATAAGTATTTTATTTGGTTTTTACCTTGTTTGTTATATGTCCCTCTATTTCTGAATTATGGAGCTTTGTGAAAGTAAAGCTTTGGCCAAGTTATGAATAGACCAATGTTTCTGTTAAAATCTGATTACATTCACTCATTTTCACTATTGGAAAGAGTTTTCTTTCCATTTTTATTCCAATAGTTTCATGTGCTGACTTTTGAATGGCTACAAAGAAAACTCAAATGTTCAGGATTCTATTATAGTAAAAGTTGTGCTTGAAATAAGTTAAAGCTATTACTTTTGCTACCTGATTTCTTATATGTTACTTCATGTGAATTATGGAACTTTACGAACGTAAAGCCTTGACGTAATTTTTAATAGGTCAATGAATTTGTGTTCTGTTCAATCTATCTATTATCTTTTTCCTCGATTCATTTATGGTGTAAAGTGTGATACTTTTACTGATGTGTAAATATTGTAATTATAGAACTGTTTGGGCATTTGTAGTATGTCTATACTTTCAATTGAACTATAAATCTCTTTATCTGTTAAACTTTTATAGATTGTTTGATTTTTTGAATTGCAGATGTCGACCGATAAAAAGTATTTGGCATCACCTTGCTGCACGCAGAAAAGGAGCAATACTCAGCAGAAACAGTCTCTAAAATTAACTGTAGGCGACATGATATATACAAGTAGTTACCGATTGATAAAAGAGAGTTGCTTTCAATGCAACGGCGATCAAAAACGCTTGAACTAAAAAAGGGTCAAACCGCACTGCTTGAATATACCAAAGAAGCTGCTGGGGTTGAATTACCTAAACAAAAAATTCTGAAGATAGTTGAGCCACCATATGTTACTATGACAGGTTAGAAGCAAAAAAGATTTGTTCGAGAAAAAGACACATTTACACACACACTATTAGTAGGTACATATATATGCATGTATATATGTGTTCTCCTTCATGATTATACTTACATACAATTTTTTCTTGGTAAACATATTTGGATTTGAATGTTAGACGGTATATATCTTCGATTGCTGGGCCAGTAGCTGGTTGTGACAAAGGAAAAAATATTACGGACCACTTCTCCGTTTTTGAACATGGTAAGTGAGTGGAAATATGTTGTTTCAGTTTGATTGGACTCTCTTTTAATATATTAATTAGAGTTGTTTGTATATTAGGCTCTAGCTCTGGTGCACCCTATACTTATTACAACATTTACTCTTACAACAACATTTACTGCTACTCTCTTCTCAACACTAACAAAATATATTGTTGCAACTAATGTACACAGGTTATAAATAAAAAATAATAGGTTTGAACTGGAACATTAGAGAACTATCCAGTGATGTAACTATTTTAAAAATTGTACTGAACTGTAAATATTGTGGAGCAAAAAGATTTGAATATAAAACACCAGCATTTTGGTATAGCAACGGTTCAGTTAAGTTGATGTCACATGAAATGCTTAATGAACTCTTGAATCTATATTTAGGCGATACTGAAGAATCTCAACACTTTCGTACCTACTTTAGACTATACAACAATATATTTGCATTTACTTCACTTGGAATGAACTATGATAGAGCATTAGCAAAAAGAAACTAAGGAATTTATACATTTAAAGTACAAGGTCAAATGTATCACTTCATAAATGATCTGATTCCAACAAATCGTCAACCAAGAAATTTATAGCTGTATTTTTATGATGAGAATACAGAAATATTGAATCGAATGGCTTCTTCATATATACTTTGACAGTCGATTGTTGAGAAGCTAATGGATATACTGAAGATAAATCCTTATTGAATCTTCTTGAAATCTCTTATGCATATCCCAGAATTATCAAACATTTATATTGCATTGTGATGTGGCTCTGCCCTAGATCAACGAATATACAACTTGCCAATTGTGTCAGAAGTATCAACATTATAGCTAGAACAAGAAACTAACAATAATAGTTTCGCACCCCATATTCGAATTTATACTCACAGTAACAAAAGCCAATTAGTAAATTACTACTATGGTTAGTATGATCCTTTGCAATATCCACTTTTATTTCCTTATGGTCAAAACAGTTGGCATTGGGGTATTCCAAAAATCGTACAACCTAGAAATAAATTAGAAAGCGAGCTTACTATGAGACCGAACAACTTCCGAATGTCTCTAACATGACTACTTGATAAGGAAGCAGATGTTTTGCAAAAAGGGAAACGAAAAAGTAATAATGTTTCTTGTCTTGAATACTAATGTTACAAACTCCAGATGACAGATAATGAGGAAAACGTTATTTTACATTCTGGTAGATTATTTCAACAATATTCAGTTGATGAATTCATAAAAGTAGAAACTCAGAGGCTAGATTTTGCCTCATTTAACCAAGATTTATTTTGGGTTGATATACTACAAGGATTTCTAGATATATTAAGACTTGGCGAAAGAGAAGCTTCTAAGAAAGGAAAACAAAACTTTCTTCCAACAAGTTTTACGGGTGGTCCGAGAGATATGCGCCAGCGTTATATGGATGCTATTGTGTTAGTGCATCATTTTGGAAAGCTTGATATATTTATGATAATGACATGCAATCCCTCTTGGCCCGAAATAAAGCAACATTTGCTCCCAATAGACGAAACTCAAAATAGTCCTGATTTAATTAGTCGAGTGTTCATAGCAAAGGTAGAAGAGATGAAGACAGATATATTAAAAAGAAACATATTTGGAAAAGTTGCAGGTTATATATATATACTATAGAATTTCAAAAATAAGGTCTTCCACATGCTCATTTCCTTATTATACTTACTTATGACTACAAATTATTAACGCCTGAGGGTTATGACAAATTTGTTTGTGCTGAGCTACCTGATCCTGATACAACCTCTTACTTACATAAGCTTGTTATTAAACACATGATGTATGGGCTCTGTGGTAATTTAAAAATCCTACAAATTCATGTATGAAAAGAAATGAGTGCAAATTTAAGTACCCTAAGAGCTTCACTGATGAGACAACAAAAGGAAAGAACTCATATCCAATTTATAGAAGACGAAACATTGGTAAATCTGTAAAAGATAGGAAACAATTTCTTGATAACTCATGGGTTGTTCCTTACAGTCCTTATTTGTTGTGTAAATATAATTGTCGCATAATGTGGAAGTTTGCTCTGATATTAAAGTTGTGAAACATATATACAAATATATATGTATAGGGAATGATAAAATTTTGTTTGGATTACACGAAGATAAGACAAATATATAAATAGATGAAATAAAAGAGTATCAATCTGCTAGATGGGTGTCAGCTCCGGAAGCTGTGTGGCATTTATTTGCATTTCATATCATTGAAATGACTCTAAGTGTTTATCACCTCCAACTACATCTTGATGGACTACAATTTGTCTCCTTTAACAAAAATAACATAATAGACCTTATCCTGAAAAACTCTATGAGTAAGAAGACGATGCTGACAATTTTTTTTTGATGAATGAAACAAACGAAGATGCTAAAGAACTTAAGTTGTTGCATAAATATTTTCCACAATACTTCATATGGTCATCTACCTACAAAATTTGGTCTCGACGGCAACGAGGTCATGTTATTGGCCGCATTGTAACATGTCATCCAACAGAAGAAGAAATATATTACCTTAGATTATTACTAATGAATGTGTGTCGCTACCCCGGTTCGCCCTCCGTGAACCATCGTGACGGCACCTAGTCTTTACGACTAGGTAAGCCTAATTTGCGGAAGAAAAACCAAAATTTGCGGAGAAAAACAATTTAAAACGGAAACAAAGTAATAATAGTGTTTAAACGTGCCGCTCGGCATACACCATGTTTAACTCTCAATACCAAACATAAATCCAAGACCCGGAAACCCATGAATCACAAGCTAAAGAAAGAAATACTACATAGCTCTAACTACGGAATTTTTAATAAAGAACAGAAAAGTACAGAAGGGCTAAATACTAAAGGCAGGAATAGAAAGGGACTTTTTGGTATGCGGATGCGACAGATGTACCTCGAAGTCTCTAGGCAGTCACCTCCCTCAACGATAGTAGGCTTGATCAACAGTACCTGGATCTGCACATGAAAAACATGCGCAGAAGAGACATGAATACACTACAACGGTACTCAGTAAGTGCCAAGCCTAACCTTGGTTGGGTAGTGACGAGGAAGGTCAGGGCCCTACTGAGGTTAAATACAATATAAGGGTTAACAGTGTGGAATAAAACAGTATAAATAAGTGAAACAGTAAGAAATAACATAGAATTGACAGAAAAACAACAACTAGATCAGAGACAAAACAAGCCACGGAAAGAAATACAGCTCAACACAGAGATAACAACCGGGACACATTCCAGGATACCGTCTTGTAGTCCCAATTACAACTGTCCAGCGGATCTCCCGGTATACCGTCTCGTAGTCCATCATATATATGTCAGAAAGATCTCCGGGGATCCCGTCCCGTTGTCCAACTATTAATGCGCGGGGGATCTACTAGAACTCTCGATCCGTAGTCTCCAAATATAAACACCCAGTACTGGGGGAATCTACCGGATGCATTCCCGTAGTTTCATATAACTGTGCAGGGGGATCTATTGGGAATCTAACCCGTAGTCCCAAAGTAAATATGCAGGGGGATCTATCGGAAATCTAACCGACAGTCCTAAACTAAATAGACAAGGGGGAGCTACCGGGATCCCACATCCGTAGTCCTAATGTAAATACACAGCAGCGGCAAGAAAATATTCAGAGAAGGGAAATTTCATGTTAGGTAACAAATAATTCTAGCCTATCATGTTGCACAGAGTTTAGGTAAACATATTGAAAAATTAAAGTAATTAAATCACTTAGACATGCTTTCCTAAGCTAACAACGGGCTTAATAGTATAAGTAATAAAAGCAGGAGAAGGAACATACTAATAAGTACTTAAAGAAAACCGTATTTCCAACAATTTGCACAAGTAAGCACTCGTCACCTCACGTACAAGGCATTTCAGTTACCAAATATATCAATCCTAAAGGGAAGGTCCCCCATACAAAGTTAGACAAGCCACTTACCTCGAACCGGCTCAAAATCAACCCAACACCATGTCTTTGCCATGAGTACTCGACTCCAAATGGCCCAAATCTATTCAATTCAATTGCATAATGTTAATAACACTTCAAGTAACTAATTCTACAAATATATTCTAAGCTAATACGCAAAATTATGTAAAATGACCAAAATGCCCCTCGGGCCCACATCTCGGAATATGGTAAAATTTACATTTCTATAATCCTCACATTCTCACAAGTCTATACATAATAACAACACTGAAATCGGAGTCCAAATGACCCCTCAAATACTCATTTAAATGCCTCTTAAACTCAAGCCCTAATTACCCATTTTCCCCAAATTTCTCACCACTAATTAGGTTTTTAATCACATAAAAACGAGTTATGAAATCAATGATGTTACCTCCAAGAGATTCCCCTTTGTTTTCCTCAAAAATCACTCTTAAAAGCTTCAAAAATGATTAGAAATGGTGGAAATAAACTCTCAAGTCGCGGAACCCCTTTTAAAATAATGCCCAACAATTTCCGCATCTGCGGTCCCGCTTCTCGGAACCAATGTCGCATCTGCGACTTCCCACTTAAGGATAGATTCCGCATCTGCGGCCCTTTACCCGCTGCTGTGGTACTGCTTCTGCGGAAAATATACCGCATCTGCGGTTCCTGGAGAGATGATCAATTTTCGCTTCTGCGGCTCCTTAGCCACTTTTGCGGCTCCGCATTTGCGGTCCCCAAACCGCAGATGCGAAAATACCAGAAGGCCAGCTGCTGCACAATTTCAACTCCAAAATTTTCTCCGTTAACCATCCGAATTCATCCCGAGGCCCCCAGGACCTCAACCAAAGGGATCAACATATCCTAAAACCTTATTCGAAATTGTACAAATCTTCAAAACACTTCAAAGCAACCAAAACACATCGGATTCAAGCCTAAGTTTCAAAAATCTTCCGAATTCCGTTTTCGATCAAAAACCCAACCAAAACATGTCTGAATGACCTAAAATTTTGCACACACATCCCACATGACATAACGAAACTACTACAACTCTCAGAATTCCATTCCGACCCTCAGATCAAAATCTCATTATCGAACCGGAAACTTCCAAAATTCAACTTTCGACATTTCAAGCCTAAATTAACTACGGACCTCCAAAACACAATCCGAACATCCTCCTAACCCCAAGATCACCCAACGGAGCTAACATAACCATCAGATTTCTATTTTGAGGTCGTCGTCACACTGTTCCAGCTACGGTCAACTTTCCAACACTTAAGCTCTTATTTAGGGACTAAATGTCCAAAAACTCCTCGAAACTCAAAACCGAACATCCCGGCAAATCATATTAGCAGAAATAAACTTGGGGAAAGCAGTTAATAGGGAATCAAGGCATTAATTCTTGAGATGACCGGCCGGGTCATCACAATGTAAGAGCACCAAAATCATACGAAGATCTTTTTTGAGAGTAAACGGGATATGTTGTGACACATATAGAGAATCTGCGGAAAGAAGAGGGTTGTTGCACTGTGACAATAGCTTAGTCGAATGTATGTTAGAGGCTGCATGTTATCAAATGCCTTATAGTTTAAGACATTTATTTGCTACAATATTAGTACATTACATCCCTGACAATCCAAGGGAACTGTGGAAACAATTTGAAGATTCAATGTCCGAAGACTTTAAGAATCTACCCAATATAATGGCAAAAGGTATCCACCTTGCTCTCTTAAATCACATCAATGATATATTACATGTCATGACCCTAAAACAGATCCGGTCGCGATGGCGCCTATCGCGAAACTAGGCCAGCCGACACACACCCTAAACTAACCAAAACAATTATAATAATCCATTTTAAGTCATTAATAATCTAGAAATCCCAAAATATAAAGTAGAATAGAATAGTGCGGAAACAAACACAGCCCGACATCGGGGTGTCACCAGTCGTGAGCATCTACAATTCATCTAAGAGTATGAAACGACAACATAGTCTGATACAAAGCTAGTACAAAGTGATATAAAGATAGGAAGGAGAAGTACTGGTTGTGAACGTCGAGCAGCTACCTAGTTAACTACGAACTAGCCTGCTGGAAGGAAAATCAACACTCGCTAGCGTGACTCGAGGCTCTTGGATCTGCACACAGGGTGCAAGGAATAATGTGAGTATGCCAACTCAGTAAGTAATAAAAGTAAAGGCAACTGAGCAGTAAGAAAACACGTAAACCACAGCAAAATGCTACAACAAAATAGTATAAATCCAATACAATGTAGTAGTTCAGTAAAAGCTCGTAAAAACACCTTAGTTCAGTAAAAATCTCTTTAAAACATCTTTCAGTAATTCAAACGAGTGATGAAAACAGGGAGAAAAAGGATAGAAACATAAATCAGCCCCTCAAGCAAAATACCAACAGAACCAGCCCCTCGGGCTACCTCACAATCACTCGTATCAGCCCCTCAAGCAATAACATGAAACAACAACAGCCCCTCAGGCAATATCACATCTCACACTAGGTACCCGCGCTCACTGGGGTGTGCAAACTCCGGAGGGGCTCCTACAGCCCAAGCGCTATAATAAGCCATCTTGTAGCATAATCAACCTGGCCCTCAGCCTCATAACAAGCCATCTCGTGGCATAACAAATTAGGCCCTCGACCTCCAAATCATAAATCAGTACACACTGCTGTGGCGAGCAGCTCGATCCCATAATATACTCACAACACAGGCCCTCGGCCTTACTCAGTCAGAAATCTCTCAAGCCACTCGGGCACAGTAAAACATGATGCTTAGCCCAAAATATCATTTAAAATGTTAAAACTGAGTAAATATGGCTGATTTATGAAAATAATAGAATACAGCATGACTGAGTACAGATATGAAGTCAAAATAGTGAGGAATAGTAGTGAAAATCCCCTAAGGGTCCAAAACAGTTGGCACAAGGCCCAAATATGGCATTCAGCCCAAAACATGATAATACTTTCCAAAACACAATGATAGCAAATAGTTTTCAATCAAATACACGATTTAACAATCATACGGGACGTACTAAGTCACAATCCCCAATGGTGTACGACCTCATGCTCGTCATCTAGCATGTGCATCACCTCAAAGTAGCACAATGATGTGAAATCCGGGATTTCATAACCTCAACATAGCATTTACAATCATTACTTACCTCTATTCGGTCCAAACTCTAGCTCGCGATGCCTTTGCCCCTCGAATTGGCCTCTGGATGCTCCAAATCTATCCAAAAATATATTTATACTATCAAAATATGCTAAGGAAACAAAGCCCACTCGAAAATAACCAATTTACATTAAAAATCCAAAAATTGGCCAAACCCGACCCTTGGGCCCACGTCTCGGATTCTTATAAAAATTGTAAAACTATAATCTTTACACTCTCCTGAGTTCATACATATCAAATACATCAAAATTCGACCACCAATGACTCCTCAAATCATCAAATCAAAGTGTAACGACCCGACTTGTCGTTTTGAGCTTTTGCACTTTTCTTGGCAGTGCTCGGGCATGACTTGCCCTGTGTGTTGTATTATGACTTATGTAAATCGTTGGTTTTGATTTTCAGGGTAATCAGAATGAATTTGGAAAAACAGTTCTCAGATTGAAGCCTGAAATTTGAAAGGTTTGACCAAGATTTGACTTGTTTGTATATGATCGCAGATTGACATTTTTATGATTTGGTAAGCTCTGTTAGGTTATTCGAGACTTAGGAGCGTGATCGGAATGCATTTTGGAAGTCCGTGGAAGGTTTTGGCTTGAATTGGCGAAATTGAGATTTCGGCATTTTCGGTTGATAGATGAGATTTTGATATAGAGGTCGGAATGGATTTTCGGAAGTTGCAGTAGTTCCTTTGTGACATTTGGGATGTGTGCGCAAAATTTCAGGTCATTCAGACGTGGTTTGGTTGGGTTTTTTATCAAAAGCGGAATTCGGAAGATTTTTGAAATTTTAGACTTGAATCTGATGCGAATTTGGTGTTTTGATGTTGTTTTGAGCGTTCCGAAGGTTGGAACAAGTTTGAATAAGGTTATGGGATATGTATGTGCTTTTGGTTGAGGTCCCAGAAGCCTCGGGGTGATTTCGGATGGTTGATGGAGGAGTTTGAGACTTGGAGAAATTGCAGATTTTTGATACTTTTGGTATTTTCGCACATGCGGATTGGGGACCGCAGGTGCGATGCTGCATGTGCGGAAAAGTGGTTGTAGAAGCGGAAGCTGGGAAGATGGCAGGAACCGCAGATGCAGATGTGGGACCGCACCTGCGAAGGCGCAGGTGCGGAGTGTTGACCGCATATGTAGAGTTTGCCATTTAAGTGATTTCCGCAGAAGCGGTTCAAGGATCGTAAATGCAGTACCGCTGAAGCGGGTATATGGCCGCAGATGCAAAAATGCATGGGCAGAAGGTATAAATTGTGTCCTTCGCAATTTTGAGCTATTTTCACCATTTCTAATTCAGCTTGGAAGCATTTTGGACGATTTTGAAGAGGGATTTTAGGGGAACTTCATTAAGGTAAGAATTTTGGACCTAAAACTCGTTTCCATGGTATTATTTCATGGATTAGGCTTGTAATTTATGGAAATTAAGGATCAAAGTTTGGGGAAACTAGGGTTTTGAAACTTAGACCTTTGATTGAGGATTTGAAGGACCATTTGAGGTTGGATTTTAGAACTTTTGATATGTATGAACTCATGGGGAGATAAGGAATCTATTGATGTAAGAATTATCGAATTCCAAGATGTGGGCCCGGGGTCGGGTTTTAGTAATTTTGGGATTTGTGTTGTAAATTGATTATTTTCGCTTGGGCTTTGTTCCCTCAGTATATTTTGACGTCGTGACTCTGATTTTGGATAGATTCGACGCGAGTGGAGGCCGATTCGAGGGCCAAAGGCGTCGCAAGCTAGAGATTTGACCGGATTGAGGTGAGTAATGATTGGAAATGATGTTCTGAGGGTATGAAACCCCGGATTTCACATTGTTGTGCTATATTGAAGTAATGCACACGCTAGATGATGAGCGTGGGGTCGTGCACTATTCGGGATTGTTACTTAGTTCGCCCCGAATGACTATTTTACCGCATATTTGACTGAAATCTATTTGTTATCATCATTATTTGGGCTGAATGCCATATTTGGGCTTCGTGCCAACTATTTGAACCCTTAGGTGACTTTTATTGATATTTCCTCACTATTTTGACTATATACTTGAACTCAGTCATGTTATATTTCATTGTTTTTGTACTCAACCATGTTTACTCAGTTTTAACACTTAAATGATGTTTTAAATGATATTTTGTGCTGAGAATCATGTTTTACTATTGCCCGAGTGTCTTGTGAGGATTTTGACTGAGTGGGGCCTAGAGCCTATGTTGTGAGAAAACATTTGATATTGATTATAAGGCCGAGGGCTTGAGGTATGTACGCCACGAGGTGGATTGGTTCATATGAGGCCGAGAGCCTAGTGATGATGCCACGAGATGGCTTTATATTGCGCTTGGGCCGTAAAGGTCCCCTCCAGGAGTCTGCACACCGCCAATGAGCTTGGGTACCCATTGTGATGTGAGATATAGCCCGAGGGGCTGGTATTGTTGACATTGTGCCTGAGGGGCAATCATTTATGTCTTTACGTGTCTTATTTGTCTGTCAATTACCTATTTAATTGTGTATTTGTGCCCAAGGGGCGGATTTTCTGTGCTTATCTATTATAATTGCTTTGCACTCAATTGCTTAACTGTTGAAAACTCATTTTTAAAGAAGTTTAAACTGAGCTAAGATACTTTAAGAGATTTCACAGCTTCATTGCTTTCTTACTGGTTTTGTACTACTTCTATATAGCATGTTGATGTACTTTTCGTGATTTTATATCACTCAGTCTTTAGTTATGATTATTACTCACTGAGTTGGAGTTCTCACTTTACTCCCTGCACCTTGTGTGCAGATTCAGGTATTTTTGTACCTGGTAGCAGGTATCGGTTGATCAGAGGTAGAGTCTTTTTGAGTTTAGCAAAGTAGTTGCCCGACGTCCGCAACACTACTTTTATCCCTTTGATGTTATTAGACTGTATTTAGTACATTTACAGAAATTCCATTGCATTTTATACCTTAGTAGATGTTTGTGACTTGCGACACCCCGGTATCGGGCTGTGTTGGGTTGTTCTTCCGCATATTTGTACTGATGACTACTTAAATGTTGGATTAATTATCATGTTTTAGACTTAATTCTCATTATTAACTACTTAAAACTGAAATGGGTAAGTGTCGGTTGGTCTTGTCTTCACGAGAGGCGCCATCATGACCGGGTCTGGGTTTAGGGTTGTGACAAGTTGGTATCAGAGCCTAGGTTACACAGGTCTCACGAGTCTTGAGCAGGTTTAGTAGAGTCTCGCGGATCGGTACGGAGACGTCTATACTTATCCTTGGGAGGCTGCAGAACCTTTAGGAAAAACTTCACATTCTTGAATTCTTATCGTACGTCCTTGATTCAGCTTGAAAAGTAACTCTTTGAATTCCTTCCACGCGTTCGTATGCGCGCATGAGCACTCAGTATCAGATATGCATCGATGGCTTGTGATTCCCTGATCGAGGGGTGAGATGTGATCTTTGTGTGTTTAATGTTGGGCCAGTCTGGAGGACTCGAGGCCAGATTTTTACCTATAGGTTGAGCATCGAGGTGCTGATTGTGTAAGCCCGTGTTTTTGAACTTATATGTTAGATAGTGCCCCTATTAGTAGAAGTGATGGCTGGATGGCTATGCGATGAGTACGTTATGACTGCGAGATGTATTCATATGATTTGGAAGCGACGAGAAGGGTCTGCTGGTGGATAGAAGAACTATTGGGTGCTTGATTTCCATCTTGATTTGAGGTATAACCCCGAGTTATGGGTGTGTGAAGAATCCTTTCATGCTTCCTAGTTGGGAGTGAAGTAAATTTTATGTTGCAGTATAAGTTCAGACTCAGGAAGATTAAGTGACTGCATAATGTTTCTGACGGTAGAAGGTATACAGAAATGTTGGTTTGAGGTGAAGCAAGTGGGTTATCTCCTGCAGAGTGTTTTGAAGTTGTGCGATCCTTATGTTGTCCATTAAAAGATCTCATTTACAAGTGAAATATACGTGTTGCAATTTAAATTTGGGTCGCTTAAGAGAGTGGGTTTAACTGTTACGAGAGTGAATGCGAGATTTGCATAAGAGTTAAAGTACTAGATGGTCTGTGTTTCACGAACTTATGAAGGATCGAGTTTAATCTCACTATGGCAGCAATAGAGTATATGTGTTATGAGTTATTGATTGTGTTTTGATCTATGGCTTTGAGACAAGTGGGGGAGTCTGCTATTGATTAGTTGATTGCACGGTTATGTGCTATGTTGGTTCCAATTTGAGGCGTACGGGAGAAACAATTATGGCCTATGGAGATTGAGACCGAAGATGGCTCGAGTAAAGGAAAATTCTTGACAAAGGTTATAGAATGCTTTATAGATGTTTGTCTGAATCACGGAATGTCGGGAGTTGTTATTGGCAAAGGATGCTTGGTGCATAGAGCAGGAAGTTGCTCGGTTGTTTTAGGATGAGGTTACACTCTGCGGTGTCGGAGTGCTAATGAGGCATGGGTTGTTCAGTTCGTGTGGTCAGGCTGATTGCAGTTTGAGTAGAGTGAATGACTCTCAGGAATGGTTCTAAGGGGTTCAAGATTTTTCATGTAATAAGTGGAAATTTTTGAGTTGTATTTTTGGCTAGAAACTGAAGTTTGCATTGGATGGTGTCAAGACTCGTGGTATTTCTATATCATTATGGGATTCTATGTATCAGTATCAGAAGTTTGAGGTAATGGCTTTGAATCTACATGGAAATCTCTTCAGGGTATGTATTTTGAATGTGGTGTTTTTGGGAATATTTAAGAGAGTAATCCACGGCTTATGAGTCTTAGACGGTGTGGTTTTATGCTTGGGTCTTGTGTGGTGAGTCTGGATTGAGGAATTGTGGTGTTATAGCAAGAAGGAGTATCAAGCTGAAGGTAAATCGGAAGGAACTAGGATCAATAGGATAGCTTGGTAGTAGACCGGATCGGCATGATAAAGATATGATTAGTCCTTGGGTGATTACGAGGTAATGGGTTTCTATAGGTGTTTCATGGCAATTCTCTTAGTTTTTTAGCGGCCTACGTAGCTTGGTTGAGTTAGAAGGTTTTAGTCCTGACAGTTTAGTTTTGTGCAAATAGAATTCGGAAAGTTCTTGATGATTCTACCACGATTAATGGTGTATATTTTCCACGGGCATGAGTAGCATGGGATGTATAGTGATTTTCTCCCAGATGAGGTCCAATGGAAAAGTTCTTGGCTAGTTGAGTACGTAGTTGCGTGTGGCTCGGAATAGATATGAAGTTATCATGTTAACCTTAGGATGGTATGGTATATGCGGTATGTTGTTTAAGACTTAGATTTGCATGTGTAAGGTCACAGATCAGGTCTGAAGGGAAGGTCACAATTCTTAGGCAGCACAGACAGCTTCAGATAATTAGAGAAATGAACTTTAGATAATTACAGAAACGAGCTTCAGATAATTAGGGAAATGATCTTCAGATGAATAAGGAAATTATATTGCTAGTTGGGTGATTAAGTTGATGGTACTTCGGTAGTATTGTGTCACTCTCGTGTTAGATAGACTGCTGATATTCTAGTTGCTTGGTGGCACAGAAGAACTGTAAGAGTACCTCTCGTGGAATGATTGGTATTAGAGGTGTATTGTATATTCGGACGATGGAATTGGGATCAGGTATGGTGATTCGTGTGCTATATGGATTTGTAGATGGGAAGTTCTCATAAACAGGTTATGTTGTGGTTGTGGGACGTGTGTATCGGCATTGTATAGTGACTATCGAGGTTTGGAGACCCGAGTGAATCTTTTACTGCTTGGTAGGTTAGATTATGATGTAATATTAGGTGCAGACTGGTTGTCTCCATGTCGTATTATTCTGGACTATTGCGCTAAGGCAGGGCTATTGGCTATGCCAGGAATGCCACGGATTGAGTGGAGAGGTTCGACGGATTATGTTTTTAGTAGGGCATTTTTATATTTCGAAGACCCAGCGGAGGGCTGGGAAGGGTTGTCTTACCTATTTGGCCTTCTTGATGGATGTCAGTGCAGAGACTCCTACCATTGATTCAGTTCCGGTGATGAGGGACTGTTCGGATGTGTTTCTTGTGACCGGACATGTCGTCAGACGGGGTTGTTGATTTTGGTATTGATTTGGTTCCGGGCACCGTGGCGTATGGCACCATCGTGGTTAAAGGAGTTGAAGGATCAGCTTAAGGAACATCTTGATAAGGGTTCATTGGTAGACCTATATGGATGTATGTTCTGCATCGAGACGGCTTTGTTGACTTCGAGTTGCCATTGGTGAGGGATGTGTTGATTCAATTGTTATTGAGCCATTAGTATTCTGAGAGGATCTATACGTTACCTTTATGTGTTGCGAGGTGTTGGAATTTGTTGTTTATAGGCACATGTGGTGCGGTTCTATTAGAGTTTCGTAGTGGAATTCGAGTGAGAAGAGTATTGGGTATTGCTCGGTGGATGGCATATCGGTTATGTCCTTTCGGGTTGTGTAATGTTATGTCAATTGCTTCGCAACGGTTATGATGATTGCTTTGGTTTTAGACATCATATTGCGCATGGTTATCGATTTTAATCATAGTGACTTGAGGTGTGTCATGTGGACTAGTGTTTGGATGAGGTCGCGCATTGGAGCGAAGCTATTTGGAGGTATGATCCTGCGGATTGGATTCGTGTGTTCCGTTTCTACGACGTGTGTCGGGTTCTCAGCATTGTGTTGAGATGGTACTGGGTAGCTTGCAGTACAACTCTTTCATTTGAGTCATTTCCATGATTTGAGTATATTCGGATTGTTGCTTATTAGTGCGTGGATTGCGCAAGTTGTGGCTTTAGTCTGTATAGAGGTGTCATGTCGCCAGAGTAGTTGTGTTGGATTAGATGAGATCATTCGGATCTAGAATGAATACAAACGGATTTAGTTTTAGCGTGTGGGAAGGCTAACATCGAGTTTGGTTCTGAAATTTGCTATGGTCCTTGCCAAATGAGAAGTGGCTTCTTGAAGGGTTGATATGAGAATTGGTTACAGTTTATTGCATATTTCATTTATCATTGGCAGTATATGGAAGTGTTGGGATGAGACTTTAGTTGATAAGAGGTTTTCTATCGGTATTCGATTGTTGTGTGCAGCTGTTGTGATTAGAAGTTATCGCTACAAGTGATTGAGTTATGTGGTATATCATGTAATTGCAACTGAGGTTGCAGGTATGGGTTATTACAGCTTGTTCGGGATTATTCAGAGTATAGATGTGAGATTCTGATCTGGTGGATGATTTTGAAAGTGGAAATGTGGTTCTAAGGTTTATGGGCTAGGTTGGATTGTGAAATTTCAGTTACATTGTGTTGTCGAACCTATATGAGATAGGGTGACATGTGATTACCCCCGAGTATATGCATGGTAAGGTTACACAGCGATTTGATGGTTTTCAGGACAACTCTGGGCACGTTCGCGGACGAACGTATGTTTAAGTAGAGGAGGATGTAACGACCCGACCGATTGTTTTGAGCTTTTGCACTTTGCTCGCCACTTCTCGGGCATGACTTGCCCCGTGTGATGTATTATGACTTATGTAAATCGTTGGTTTTCAGGGTAATCGGAATGAATTTGGAAGAATAGTTCTCAGTTTGAAGCTTGAAATTTGAAAGGTTTGACCAAGATTCGACTTGTTGGTATATGATCGCGGATCAGAATTTTTATGATTTGGATAGCTCCGTGAGGTGATTTGGGACTTAGGAGCATGATCGGAATGCATTTTGGAAGTCCGTGGAAGGTTTTGGCTTGAATTGGCGAAATTGAGATTTTGGCGTTTTTCGATTGATAGGTGAGATTTTGATATAGAGGTCGAAATGGAATTCCGGAAGTTGCAGTAGTTTCGCTATGACATTTGGGATGTGCGCGCAAAACTTTAGGTCATTCGGACGTGGTTTGGTTGGGTTTTTTATCAAAAGCGGAATTCGAAAGATTTTGGAAATTTTAGACTTGAATCCGATGCGAATTTGGTGTTTCGATGTTGTTTTGAGCGTTCCGAAGGCTGGAACAAGTTTGAATAAGATTATGGGATATGTTTGTGCTTTTGGTTGAGGTCCCGGGGGCCTCGGGGTGATTTCAGATGGTTGACGGAGGAGTTTGAGACTTGGTGAAATTGCAGATTTTTGCTGCTTCTGGTATTTCCGCACCTGCGGATTGGGCCGCAGGTGCGACATGTGCGGAAAAGTGGTTGCAGAAGCGGAAGCTGTGAAGATGGCAGGAACCGCAGATGCAGTTGTGGGACCGCACCTGCGAAGGTGCAGGTGCGGAGTGTTGATTGAAGATGGGGAGTTGTCCATTTAAGTGATTTCCACAGAAGCGGTTCAAAGACCGCAAATACAGTACCGCAGAAGCAGGTATATGGCTGTAGATGCGAAAATGCACTAGGCAGAAGGTATAAATTTTTGAGCTATTTTCACCATTTCTAATTTGGCTTTAGAGCATTTTGGACGATTTTGAAAAGGGATTTCAGGGGAACTTCATTGAGGTAAGGAATTTGGACCTAAAACTTGTTTCCATGGTATTATTTCATGGATTAGGCTTGTAATTTATGGAATTTAAGGATCAAAGTTTGGGGAAACTAGGGCTTGGAAACTTAAACCTTTGATTGAGGATTTGAAGGACCATTTGAGGTCAGATTTCAGAACTTTTGATATGTATGAACTCATGGGGAGATAAGGAATCTATTGATGTAAAAATTATCGAATTCCAAGACGTGGGCCCGGGGGTTGGGTTTTGGTAATTTCAGAATTTGTGTTGTAAATTGATTATTTTCGCTTGGGCTTCATTCCCTTAGCATATTTTGACGCAGTGATTCTGATTTTGGATAGATTTGACGAGAGTGGAGGCCGATTCGAGGGGCAAAGGCGTCGCGAGCTAGAGATTTGACCGGATTAAGGTGAGTAATGATTATAAATGATGTTCTAAGGGTATGAAACCCCAGATTGCACATCGTTGTGCTATATTGAATTGACACACATGCTAGATGATAAGCGGCGGGTCGTGCACTATTGGGGATTGTGACTTAGTCCGTACCGAGTGACTATTTTACCGCGTATTTGACTTAAATCTATTTGCTATCATCATTATTTGGGCTGAGTGCCAACTATTTGAATCCTTAGGGGACTTTTATTGATATTTCCTCACTATTTTGACTTTATACTTGAACTCAGTCATGTTATATTTCATTTTTTTGTACTCAGCCATGTTTACTCTGTTTTAACACTTAAATGATCTTTTAAATGATAATTTGGGCTGAGAATCATGTTTTACAATTGCCCGAGTAGCTTGTGAGGATTTTGACTGAGTGAGGCCGAGGGCCTATGTTTTGAGAGAATATTTAATATTCATTATGAGGTCGAGGGCCTGAGGTATGTATGCCACGAGGTGGCTTGATTGATATGAGGCCGAGAGCCTAGTGATGATGCCACGAGATGGCTTCATATTGCGCTTGGGCCATAAGGGGCCCCTCCAGGAGTCTGAACCCCTAGTGAGCGCGGTTACCCATTGTGATGTGAGATATAGCCCGAGGGGCTGGTATTGTTGACATTGTGCCAGAGGGGCAATCTTTTATGTGCTTACCTGTCTAATTTGTCTGTCATTTACCTGTTTAATTGCCTATTTATGCCCGAGGGGCGGATTTTCTGTGCTTATCTGTTCTAATTGCTTTGCATTCAATTGCTTAACTATTTAAAAGTCATTTTTAAAGAAGTTTAAACTGAGCTAAGATGCTTTAAGAGATTTCACAACTTCATTGCTTTCTTACTAGTTTTGTACTACTTCTATACAACATGTTGATGTACTTTCATAATTTCCTATCCCTCAGTCTTTAGTTATGATTATTACTCACTGAATTGGAGTACTCACTTTTCTCCCTGCACCTTGTGTGCAGATTCAGGTATTTTTGCACCCGGTAGTGGGTATTGGTTGATTAGAGGCAGAGTCTTTGGAGTTTAGCAAGGTAGCTGCCCGACGTCTGCAACACTGCTTTTCTCCCTTTGATGTTATTAGACCGTATTTAGTACATTTACAGAAATTCTGTTGTATTTTAGACCTTAGTAGATGCTCGTTACTTGTGACTCCCCGGTATTGGGCTGTGTTGGGTTGTTCTTCCACATATTTGTATTGATGACTGCTTAAATGTTGGATTAATTATCATGTTTTAGAGTTAATTCTCATTGTTAACTTCTTAAAACTGAAATGGGTAAGTGTCGGCTGGCCTTGTCTTCACGAGAGGCACCATCACGATCGGGTCCGGGTTTAGGGTCGTGACACAGAGTCTCAAATTCCAAGCCCTAACTCCCCAATTTTAGGCTTTAGATCCCACAAATTCCATGTTTAATTAAGTAGAAATCACAATAGGATCGAGTATTAAGTCCATAAATCTTACCTCCAAGCGTTTCCCTTTGATTCCCTCTTCAATCCTTCTCAAAAAGCTCCAAAATCGCTCAACAATGGTGAAATTTATACTCAAAATTGCGAAAGTGGTCTTGTAAACATTCTGCCCAGCACTTGAAATCCCTTCTTCGTGAACGCGGTCAACGCCTCGCGTTCGCTAAGTACAAGTTTCGTTGACCACTTAATCCTTCATCGCGAACGCGACACCCTGTATGCAAACGTGAAGCTTCAGCTCCTCAACCCATTGCGAGCGCGACACCTAGCTCGCGAATGCGAAGCACAATTGGACCTGGACCCAGCTGCTCACCTTTACTCTACGCGAACGCGACAAAAGCATCGCGAACGCAATGAACATTGATCCTAACCCTTTGCGAACACGGGACCCCCAAAACGCGAAGGCCAAACTTCCTGCCTCACACGCTAACCTTTCGCGAACGCGAGAGCCCACTCGCGAACGCGAAGACCAAATATCTGCAACACCAACAACAGATTTTCTGCAACTTTTCCAAACATAAATTTGATCTGTTTAACCACCTGAAACTCACCCGAGGCCCTCAGGACCTCAACCAAACATGCCAACATGTCTCATAACCTCATTCAAACTTGTTCCAACCTTCGGAACGCTCAAAACAACATTAAAACACCAAATTGACATCGAATTCAAGCCTAAGAATTCCAAAAATTTCCAAATTCCGCTTTCGATCAAAAAGTCTATCAAACCTAGTCCGAATGACCCTTAAATTTTTCACACACGTCAAAAATTACACAACGGACCTACTCCAACTTCCGAAATTCCATTCCGGCCTCTATATCAAAATATCACCTATCAATCGGGAAACGTCACGATTCCAATTTCACCAATTCAAGCCTAAATCTACTCCGGACCTCCAAAACCCATTCCAATAATTCTCCTAAGTACCAAATCATCTTTCGAAGCTATCTGAACCATCATAATTCACATCCGAGACCTTTTCACATTAGTCAACATCCGGTTGACTTTTCCAACTTAAGCTTACTCAAAAGAGACTAAGTATCTCAAACCGTACCAAAACAATTTCGGATTTGAACCGACTAACTTGATACCATATAACATAGATGAATAAAGCATAAAGAAGTAGAAATGGGGGAAACGGAGCGGTAACTAATGAAACGACCGGCCGGGTCGTTACATTACATTCCTTGGGTCGTGATATTAATGAGTTCAACCTTGTTTCAGAAACTATCACATCTTCAAAGATGGCAAATGAAGCGAAGGAAGTATATTTCGAAAAAAACATCATTGTGAGTGATGAAGATTTACTGTTGCATAGAAAATTAAATATAGAACAGAAAATGGCATACGACGTAATCCTTCAGAGAGTATTTGCTAACAAATCAGGAGCATTTTTTATTGATGGTCATGGAGGAAGTGGTAAGACATTCTTATATTGTGACTTATTAGAAACTGTGAGCTCTAAAGGATTTGTGGCATTAGCAACAACAACTTCCGAAGTTGCAGCTTCGATCCTTCTAGGAGGATGAAGAGTTCATTCATCTTTTAAATTTCCAATTAATATTGATGAAAAGTTTTCTTGCAATATCATTAAGCAAAGCTCATTGGAGTCTTTGATCCACGATGCAAAATTAATTGTGTGGGATGAAGTATCCATGGTTAAGAAAAACATGATTGAAGCTTTAGATTCTCTTTTGAAAGATATAACGGACACAAATGTACTTTTTGGTGGAAAAGTTGTTGTATTTGGAGGAGATTTTAGACAAAATCTTCCTATGGATCGAAGTGGAAAAAAGGGAGACTTCATTTGGCAAAGTATACTGAACTCCAAAATATGGAATGAACTTGAAAAACTTTGTTTATCAGAGAATATGCGTGCGAAAACTGATCCTTCTTTCTGTGAATATTTGATGCGAATTGGAAATGGAAAATAAAAGACAAACATGGATGGTAAAATAGAAATTCTGAGGTCTTTCATTGTTCCTTATATTAGACTCGATCTTTTATTCAACATAATATATCCTGATTGGCATACATCTTTTCACGATTCTTCCTTTTTAACTTCTCGTGTTATTTTGACGAAAAAAAATGACTTTGTTGATGAAATAAATGATAGACTTATAGCTCAATTTCCTAAAGATACCAAGACATTTATTGCAATGGATGAAACTGTTGAACCAAATGATCAAAGCTAGTTTGAGGATTTTCTACATTCATTAAACCCCGATGGTTTGCCTCCTTACAAATTAATCTTGAAGGAAATTGTCCCATTATGTTGTTGCAAAATGTAAATCCTTGTGAAGGTCTTTGCAATGGTACACGACTGATATGCCGTGATTTTAAGAGTTGTGTTATAAGTGCTAAAATTCTGAGCGGTGATTTAAAAAACACACATGTATTTATTCCTAGAATACCGTTGTTATCTCCAAATGATGAGAAGTTACCTATTCCATTTAAAAGAACACAATTTACGGTACGTTTGTGTTTTGCAATGATGATAAATAAAGCACAAGGACAAATATTAGATTATTTTGGTATTTATTTACATGAGCCAGTGTTTTCTCACGGCCAACTATATATTGCTTTATCGAGAGCAAAGATGTAACGACCCCGCCGGTCGTTTCATGAGTTACCGCTCCGTTTCCCACATTTCTTCTTCTTATTGTCTTGTTCAGCTGTATTATATGTTATTGGGTTGGTTGGCTCGGGTTTAGAGAGGTTTTGGTGAGGTTTGAGACACGTAGTCTCTTTTGAGTAAGCTTAAGTTGGAAAAGTCAACCGGATGTTGACTTATGTGAAGAAGGGCTCAGATCTGAATTCTGATGGTTTAGATAGCTTCGGGAGGTGATTTGGGACTTAGGAGCGTGATCAGAATGTGTTTTGGAAGTCCGAAGTAGATTTAGGCTTGAAATGGCGAAATTGGAATTTTGGCATTTTCCGGTTGATAGGTGAGATTTTGATATAGGGGTTAGAATGGAATTCCAAAAGTTGAAGTAGGTCCGTTGTGTCATTTGTGATGTGTGTGCAAAATTTCAGGTCATTAGGACGAGGTTTGATAGACTTTTTGATCGAAAGCGGAATTTGGGAGATTTTGGAATTCTTAGGCATTAATCCAATGTAAATTTGGTGTTTTGATGTTTTTTTGAGCGTTTCGAAGGTTGGAAAAAGTTTGAATGAGGTTATGGGACATGTTGGCATGTTTGGTTGAGGTCCCGAGGGCCTCGAGTGAGTTTCGGGTGGTTAAACAGATCAAATTTATGTTTGGAAAGTAGCAGTTTTGCTGGTATTTTGTTGCAGGTATTTTGTTCTTCGCGATCGCGTAGAGGGGATCGCGATTGCGTAGGCTTTTTCGGGGCTGGGGGTGAAGTTGTTCTATGCGTTTGCAGAGTGGGGTTCGCGATCGCGTGGCTTTGGGCGGTTAAGCTTCGCGAACGCGAGGGTATTTATGCGATCGCGAAAGGTAATAATTTTTGGCCAGCGGAGTTTGTGCTTCGCGATGGAAATCCCGCGATCGCGATTAAGTAAATTTAATAGTTGGGCAGAATGTTTAAAAAGGCTATTTTCGCGATTTTTGGCCTACGTTCACCATTTTTAACTCGGTTTTGGAGCTTCTTGAGAGAGATTGAAGAGGAAATCAAAGAGAAATTCTTGGAGGTAAGAATTATGGACTTAATACTCGATCCTATTGTGATTTCTACCTAATTAAACATGAAATTTGGGTGATTTGAAGCCTAAAATTTGGGAGTTAGGGCTTGAAAACTTGAGACCTTAATCTAGGGATTTGAGGGGCCATTTGTGGTCGGATTTTGGTATTCTTGGTATGCATGAACTAGTGGGAGGATAAGGATTCCATTGATGTGATTTTTATCGAATTTCGAGACGTGGGCCCGGGGGTCGGGTTGGACCCATTTATGACATTTTACTGAATCTCACACTTCTTTTATAATAAGACTCTGTTGAAAACTGCTAAGTAAATGATTTCAAGTATTTCAATTCAAACTGAAGTTTTACAAAGTAACTGGCCTTTAAACTATAGAGTTTGATTTGATATTCTGTTGAATACCCTTATATATATGATTTTTATCTGCTTGTCACTGCACTCAGACCTTATTTACTTTAGTTACTTACTGAGTTGGCGTACTCACGTTACTCTCTGCACCTTGTGTGCAGATCCAGGTGCCCGAGCGGCAGAGTGAGGGTCCCCATCATTTTCAGAGCTTACCGGTGACTGCAAGGTAGCTGCATGGTATCCGCAACCCTGCTTTCCTCCTTCCTATCTTAGTTTTCTGCATTTTTAGACTTATTATGTATTAGTCCGTCAGATTGGGTTGTATTTATAGGCTCTTGACTTGTGACACCGGATTGTTGGGTTGTGTTGGTATATTTTTGAATTATTTTCCGCACATTTCAGTGATTTATATATTTCTTATGAAAATTCGAGACTTAATTAGTTTAATAAAATGGTTTTAAAAAAAAAATTCACTGTTGTTACTTGTTGGGTTGGCTTGCCTAGTATTGTGATAGGTGCCATCACGACCGAGGTATTTGGGGTCGTGACAAGTTGGTATTAGAGCCTAGGTTACATAGGTCTTGCGAGTCATGAGCCGATTTAGAAGAGTCTCGCGGATCGATACGGAGATGTCTGTATTTATGCTGGGAAGGTTGCAGAACCTTTAGGAAAACTTCTCATTCTTGAATTCCCGTCGTTCGAATTTGTTGATTCTAGTACTAGATATCTATTAGTCTATTCTTTTACAGATAGTGAGGACACGTGCTACCGATCAGTACGGACGACCACTAGTACCACCTATTGGGGCCACTAGAGGCCGAGGACGCGGTCGAGGCCGCGGTAGGGGAAGGGGTGTAGCCCGTACAACAGCTAGGGCAGCACCTGTAGATCTACCAGCCGCCCCAATTCAGGATCAGGTCCCAGTTGTGGATGCTCCAAGCACCAGCTCAGGCACCGGTTGTGCCTATTGTGATTCTGGGCCTTTAGGAGGCTCTAGCTCAGATTCTATCAGTATGCACTGGCCTAGCTCAGGCGGTCTCAGTTGCTACGGCTGTAACTACTTCTCAAGTCAGGGGAGGCACTCAGACACCCGTTTCTCACACACCTGAGCAGGGACTTCAAACACCGGGGGCACCTCCAGCCCAGCCGGTTGCACCAGCTCAGGAGTATGAGGTACCAGTTATGCCCGACGACAAGCAACGTCGATTGGAGAGATTTGGTAGACTTCAACCCCCGACTTTTAGTGGTATTGAAGGCGAGGATGCCCAGGGTTTCTTGAAAAAATGTTAGAGGATTCTTCGTACAACGGGTATTCTGGAGACCAGTGGTGTAGCTTTTACTACTTTTCAGTTTTCTGGAGTTGCCTTTACTTGGTGGGAGGTTTATGAGAGGCATAGTCCTATTGGTGCAGGGCCCCTTGCTTGGAAGCAGTTCTCCGTTCTCTTTCTGGAGAAGTGTGCCATAGTCTCGTAGAGAGGAGTTACGCAGGCAGTTCAAGCAGTTGCATTAGGGAGATATGACTATGACACAGTATGAGATGAGGTTCTCTAAGTTAGCTCGTCATGCGGTATGGTTGGTTCCCACAGATCGAGAGAGGATCAGGAGGTTCGTTGATGGCTTCAAATATCAACTTTGGATTCTCATAACTAGGGAGAGGGTGTCAGGTGCTACTTTTGAGGAGGTTGTTGACATCGCCTGCGAGAATGAGTCACTTCGTCGCCAAGATCAAGAGGAGAGGAAGGCCAAGAGGCCTCGGGGATCTGGTAGCTTTGGTAGTGCTCCTCCGAGGGGTTAGTTTCATCACGGTAGAGGCTGTCCATTCAGGCATGCTCAGTCAGCTCGCTCAGGTTATCGTGGGGCATCGTAAGGTCATGGTTCTCACAGATCTCATCAGGGCTATTCATCACTCCGTGCTCTTCCAGCCCAGACTTCGTCCCGTGCTCCATCAGTTTAGGGCTCTTCTATACCAGGTGCATCTATTAGTCATCCCGGTTATAGGGGTTCGCTTCAGTCCCCGTCTCCAGCAACGTGGAGTTGCTATGAGTGTGGAGAGTTTGGGCATATAAGGAGGCAGTGTCCTCGTCTTCTTGAGAGTCCGTCTCAGCAGAGGGGTCAGCCCTTGACTTCAGCTCAAATTACTTCACCACCCGCTCAGGTAGCTAGGGGTGGGGGTCAGTCAGCTAGGGGTTACCCCATAGGGGGAGGACGATTCGGTATTGGTCATGCTTGTTTTTATGCACTCCTAGCTAGACCAGATGTTGTTGCTTCAGATGTTGTGATTATAGGTATTGTCTTAGTCTGCCACAGAGATGCCTCTATATTATTTGATCCTGGTTCCACTTTTTCATATATGTTATCATACTTTGCCCGGTATCTGGATATGCCCCGTGAGTCTCTTATTTCATTTGTTCGTGTATCTACTCCGATGGGCGATACTATAGTTGTGGACCGTGTATACCGGTCATGTGTGGTGACTATTGGAGGTATGGAGACTCGAGTGGACCTATTGTTGCTCTGTATGGTGGACTTTGAGGTGATATTGGGCATGGATTGGCTATCTCTGTGTCGTGCTATATTGGGATGTCTGCTAAGACAGTGATGTTGGCTATGCCAGGTGTGCCACAGATTGAGTGGCGAGGTTCTATAGATTTTATCCCCAGTAGGGTGATTTCATTTCTAAAGGCCCAGCGGATGGTTGGGAAGGGTTGTCTTTCATACTTAGCCTTTGTGAGGGATGTCAGTACAGAGACTCCTAGTATTGATTCTGTTCTTGTTGTGAGGGATTTTCCTGATGTTTTTCCTGCAGACCTGTCGGGTATGCCACCGGATAGGGATATTGATTTTGGTATTGATCTGGTGCCGGGCACTCAGCTCATTTCTATTCCACCGTATCGTACGACACTGACATAGTTGAAAGAGTTGAAGGAGCAGCTCCAGGAACTCCTTGATAAGGGATTTATTCGGTCTAGTGTGTCGCCTTGGGGTGCGCATGTTCTATTTGTGAAGAAGAAGGATGGCACAATGAGGATGTGCATTGACTACAAGCAGTTGAACAAAGTAACAATCAAGAACAAGTATCCTTTGCCTCGTATCGATGATTTGTTTGAACAGCTTCAAGGAGCGAGAGTGTCCTCCAAGATTGATCTCCATTCAGGTTATTACCAGTTGAAGATCAGGGACTTGAATATTCTTAAGACATCTTTTCAGAACACGATATGGTCATTATGAGTTCTTAGTGATGTCTTTTGGGCTGACCAATGCCTCAGCAACATTCATGCATTTGATGAACAGTGTGTTTCGACCTTATCTCAACTCGTTTGTCATAGTTTTCATTAATGATATTCTGGTATACTCGCATAGTCAGGAGGAGCACGCAGAGCATGAGAGTTGTGTTGCAGAGATTGAGGGAGGAGAAACTTTATGCAAATTTCTCCAAGTGTGAGTTTTGGCCAGTTCATTGGCATTCTTGGGGCATGTGGTGTCCAGTGAGGGTATTCAGGTTGATCCAAAGAAGATAGAGGTGGTTCAGAGTTGGCCCAGACCGTCCTCAGCCATAGAGATTCGCAGTTTTCTTGGATTGGAGGGTTATTACCATCAGTTTGTTTAGGTATTTTCATCTATAGCATCACCCTTGACCAAGTTGACTCAAAAGGGAGCACCTTTCATATGGTCGGATGAGTGTGAGGAGAGCTTTCAGAAGCTTAAGACTGCCTTGACCATAGCTCCAGTGTTAGTTTTGCCATTAGCTTCAGGTTCATATATCATGTATTGTGATACTTCAAGAGTCGGTATTGGGTGTGTTTTGATGCAGGAGGGTAGAGTTATTGCCTATGCATCTCGTCAATTGAATCCCTATGAGAAGAACTACCCTGTTCATGATCTAGAGTTGGCTACCATTGTTCAGGCGTTGAAGATTTGGAGGCATAATTTGTATGGTGTGTCTTGTGAGGTGTTTACTGATCATCGTAGCCTCCAGCACTTGTTCAAGCAGAAGGATCTCAATTTGAGGCAGCAGAGATGGTTGGAGTTGCTAAAGGACTATGATATCACTATCTTGTACCATTTGGGGAAGGCCAATATGGTGGCCGATGCCTTGAGTAGGAAGGCGGTGAGTATGGGGACCTTGGCGTATATTCTAGTTGGGGAGATACCTCTTGCAGTTGATGTTCAGGCCTTGGCCAATCGGTTCATAAGGTTGGATATTTCGGAGCCCAGTCGGGTATTGGCTTGTGTGATTTCTCGGTCTTCCTTATTTAATCGCATCAGAGAGCACCAGTATAATGATCCTCATTTACTTGTCCTAAAGGACAGAGTTTAGCACGATGATGCCAGAGATGTGACTATTGGTGATAACAGAGTATTGAGGATGCAGGGCCGGATATGTGTGCCCAATGTCGATGGGCTTCGGGAGTTGATTATAGAGGAGGCCCATAGCTCGCGGTATTCCATTCATTTGGGTGCCACGAAGATGTATCAGTATCTGAGGCAGCACTATTGGTGGAGGAGAATGAAGAAGGACATTGTGGGATTTGTAGCTCGGTGTCTCGATTGTCAACAGGTGAAATATGAGCATCAGAGACTGGGTGGCTTGCTTCAGCAGACGGACATTCCAGAGTGGAAGTGGGAGCGGATCACCATGGAATTTGTAGTTGGGCTCCCACGGACTTTGAAGAAGTTCGATGCTATTTGGGTGATTGTGGATCGGCTGACCAAGTCTGTGCACTTCATTCCTGTGTGTACTACTTATTCTTCGGAGCGCCTTCTAGAGATATACATATGGGAGATTGTTCGTTTGCATGGTGTCCCAGTTTCCATCATTTCGGATAGAGGCACTCAGTTTACTTCACAGTTTTGGAGGTCTGTGCAGCGAGAGTTGGGCACTTAGGTTAAGTTGAGCACATATTTTCATCTTCAGACGGACAGGCAGTCTGAACATTATTCAAATAAAGGAGGACATGTTGCGCGCTTGTGTCATTAATTTTGGAGGGTCATGGGATCAGTTTCTACCGCTCACAGAGTTTGCTTATAACAATAGCTATCAGTCGAGTATTCAGATGGCTCCATATGAGGCTTTGTATGGGAGATGGTGTAGATCTCCGGTCGGTTGGTTTGAGCCGGGTAAAGCCAGGCTATTGGGTACAGGCTTGGTACAGGATGCTTTAGACAAGGTGAAGGTGATTCAAGAGAGGCTTCGTACATCGTAGTCGAGACAAAAGAGTTATGCTGACAGGAAGGTTCGGGATGTGTCCTACATGGTTTGTGAGAAGGTTCTGTTGAAGGTTTCACCCATGAAGGGTGTTATGAGATTTGAGAAGAAGGGTAAATTGAGTCCTCGATTCATTGGGCTTTTTGAGGTGCTTCGGATGATTGGGGAGGTGGCTTAAGAGCTTTCTTTGCCACCCATTTTATCGAGTGTGCATCCAGGTATTTCATGTTTCTATGCTCCAGAAGTATATTGGCGCTCTTTTTCATGTTTTGGATTTTTGTACGGTTCAGTTAGATGATGACTTGACATGATGTGGAGCCAGTGGCTATTTTGGAGCATTAGGTTCAAAAGTTGAGGTCCAAGGGTATAGCTTCAGTGAAAGTGCAGTGGAGAGTTCCGCCCGTGGAGGAGGCTACCTAGGAGACCGAGCAGGAGATGCGGAACAGATATCCTCACCTATTTGAGGCTTCAGGTATGTTTCTTTACTCGTTCGAGGATAAACGTTAGTTTAAGAGGGGGAGTATGTAACGACCCGGCCGGTCAGTTCATGAGTTACCGCTCCGTTTCCCCCATTTCTGCTTCTTATTGTCTTGTTCAGCTATATTATGTGTTATCGAGTTGGTTGGCTCGGGTTCGAACAGGTTTTGGTGAGGTTTGAGACACTTAGTCTCTTTTGAGTAAGCTTAAGTTGAAAAAGTCATTCAGATGTTGACTTATGTGAATAAAGGCTTGGATGTGAATTCTGATGGTTTGGATAGCTTCAGAAGGTGATTTGGGACTTAGGAGCGTGATCAGAATGTGTTTTGGAGGTTCGGAGTAGATTTAGGCTTGAATTGGCGAAATTGGAATTTTGGTATTTTCTGGTTGACAGGTGAGATTTTGATACAGGGGTTGTAAAGGAATTCTGGAAGTTGGAGTAGGTCCATTGTGTCATTTGTGATGTTTGTGCAAAATTTCAGTTCAAAAGCAGAATTTATGAGTTTTTGGAATTTTTAGGCTTGTATCTGATGTAAATTTGGTCTTTTGATATTGTTTTGAGCGTTTCGAAGGTTGGAACAAGTTTGAATAAGGTTATGGGACATGTTGGCATGTTTGGTTGAGGTCCCGAGGGCCTCGGGTGAGTTTCGGGTGGTTAAACGAATCAAATTTATGTTTGGAAAGTAGCTGTTTCGCTGGTATTTTGTTGCAGGTATTTTGTTCTTCGTGATCGCGTAGAGGGGATCACGATCGCGTAGGCTGTTTCGGGTTTAGGGGTGAAGTTGTTCTATTCGTTCACTAAGAGGGGTTCACGATTGTGTAGCTTCGGGTGGCTAAGCTTCATTAACGCTAGGGTATTTGTGCGATCGCATAAGGTAAAAATTGGGCCAGCGGTGTTTTTGCTTCGCGATCGCAATTAAGTAAATTTAATAGCTGGGCAGAATGTTTTAAAAGGCCATTTTTGCAATTTTTGGCCTAAGTTCACCATTTTTGACTCGGTTTTGGAGCTTCTTGAGAAAGATTGAAGAGGAAATCAAAGAAAACTTCTTGGAGGTAAGAATTATGGACTTAATACTCGATCCTATTGTGATTTCTACCTAATTAAACATGAAATTTGGGGGATTTGTAGCCTAAAATTGGGGAGTTAGGGCTTGGAAACTTGAGACCTTAATCTAGGGATTTGAGGGGCCATTTGTGGTCGGATTTTGGTATTCTTGGTATGTATGAACTCGTTGGAGGATAAGGATTCCATTGATGGGATTTTAATCAAATTTCGAGACGTGGGCCCAGGGTTCGGGTTAGACCAATTTCGGGATTTTTGGTGTAATTTGATTATTTTTGCATGGATTTCGTTCCCTTATCATATTCTAATGTTATGATTCTCATTTTAGATAAATTTGGCGCGAGTTGAGGCCTAGGCGAGAGGGAAAGGCGCCGCAGAGTAGTATTTCATCCGGTTTAAGGTAAGTAACCATTGTAAATTTGGACCTGAGGGTATAAAATACCGTTTATTTCGTATTGTTTTGATAAATGAGGTGACACACATTCTAGGTGACGAGCGTGTGGGCGTGCACCGGTAGGGATTGTGACTTGGTCCGTCCCATAGTGACTATTAAGCCTTGTATTTGATTTGAAATCCTATGATATTCCGTATTTTAGAGATTGATACTATATTTTGGGGTCATATGCCATGTTTGGGGCCTTGTGATGACCTGTTGAGACCCTTAGGGGTATTTTTACTATTTTTCCTCACTTTATTTATTTTTGGAAGCATATCCTCAGTCATGTTTTACCTATTTATTATTTAAATCTGGTTTTTATCACTCTACTTCTTAAAATGTGAAAATTGTTTGGGCTGAGTTCCCTGATTTCCACTGTTATGCCAGAGTGGCGGTGAGGTTAATGACTGAGAAAGGTTGAGGACTTAATGGTGAGGATTATATATATAATATGGATCGGGCTGCACGCCGCAGCAATATTATATGGATATATTATTGATCGGGCTACATGCTGCGGCAATACTTATATAAATCGGGCTGCACGGCGCAACGATATATATATTGGATCGGGCTGCGCGCCGCAGCGATATGACGCTTGGGCTGTAGGAGTCCCTCCAGAGTCTGTACACCCCCAGTGAGTGTAGTCGACTATAAACTATGGATCGGGATGCACGCCGCAACGGTTATTATGATTATTTATATTATGAGACATTATTAAGCCAGAGTGTTGAGTGTGAACATTATGTGACGAGAGCTGAGTCACAAGTGACTGAGAGGCTTGCCCGATAGGCTATATTTATGAGTGATACATTGTCCGAGGGACCCATTTATGACATTTTTACATAATCTCATTCTTCTTTTATAATGTGCCTCTGTTGAAAACTGCTAAGTAAATGATTTCAAGTATTTCAATTAAAACTGAAGTTTTACAAAGTAACTGGCTTTTAAACTATTGAGTTTGACTTGATATTTTGTTGAATACCCTTACATATATGATTTTTATCTGCTCGTCACTACACTCAAACCTTATTTACTTTAGTTACTTACTGAGTTGGCGTACTCACGTTACTCCCTACACCTTGTGTGCAGATCCAGGTGCCCGAGCCCAGAGTGAGGGTCCGGAGACTGCAATGTAGTTGCACGGTGTCCGTAACCCTACTTTCCTTTTTCCTATCTTAGTTTTTTGCATTTTTAGACTTATTATTTATTAGTCAATCAGATTGGGTTGTATTTAGAGGCTCTTGACTTGTGACACCGGATTGTTGGGATGTGTTGGTATATTTTTGAATTATTTTCCGCACATTTCAGTGATTTATATATTTCTTATGAAAATTCGAGACTTAATCAGTTTAAGAAAATGGTTTTAAAAAAAGAATTCACTGTGATTACTTGTTGGGTTGGCTTGTCTAGTATTGTGATAGGTGCCATCACGACTGGGGTATTTGGGGTCGTGACAAAAGAGTTCAAGCCGTATAAAAATAATAATCTGACCACCTACGGTGGATGATGATGACCAGTCTACATATAACATAGTATATGATGAAATCATTCAAAAAGCCCTCCTATAACTCTACATCTTTCTTGTTTATATTCTTTGATTGAACATACATTATTTATTTCAATGATTTTCTTGGGGCTTGAAATAATTTCTCTGCAATTTCGTAAGCACTAAATAAGTTGGCTTGTGTACCTTCAAATTCTTGCTAAACTTTTAGTCTTTTGATATAGTTTTTTGATGTTCAATATACAATCAAAATGCTCATTAAGAAAATTTTACGGACCAATCAGTGAAAAATCTATATTTACAAAGGCTTGTTACATATTTCCACGATTTTCATTCAACTCTGTGAAGCGAGCCTACCAGGGAATAATCAAGTTTTTAACTTCGTCTGTGTTTTAGTTACACTACTGCATCACAGCCGGTCCAAAGCCCGGGCAAATGAGGAGGATTTACTATCTCTCTCTGTTTTCCAATTCTAAAATGCAGGGGGATCAGTGAAACAACATATATTGCATCTTCCAAAATCTATAGGGTTTATCACAATGCTTCTATCACCCAGAAGAACTTTTTGCTGCTACCTAAACTCTGTTCTTATTGACTGGCCTGGCTCGAGTATCCCTTCCTAGGTGACTCACAAATGTTTATCTCCATTTTGCTTACAAAAGTATCAATATTTTATCTCTTTTTCATTTATGCAAAATTTGGAGTTATTTTGGGTGTGCCTTTTGTTTAAATTTTTTTATCATTTAAATATAGTTATTGCATGTGGTTTTGGAGAAGCACGGGCTGGTAATTTTGATTTTGGGTAAAAAAAAGCTTTGTTTCTTCAACTTTGTTGTTGTCATGATTTGATTTAATAGCTTTTGGAGTGAGTTTTGTTCATACTATATTGATTCCATAATTTCCTTCTTATTTTTCTTATGTGTTTGATTTTTGTTATTAATCTATGTGAGCATGTTATTTTTGCCCTATATAAATTACTCATATAAAATCCAAGAAATATTTTTTAATTATTTGTCATTTTGTAGGATTTTTATTAATTGTTTGCATTTTGTGCACATTTAATCTTTTATTAAAATCATGAAAATGCCAAAAATACCATGCATTGCATTTAGAGTTTTGTTTTTACATTTTTAGGATTAATTAGCTAATTATTTGTTTTATTAACATGAAAATCACAAAAAATGGCCCATTTTACATTTTTACCTTTTAATTCTTAGATTATTGATTTTTCTCTTTTAATTTAGGATTGAGTAATTTTTATAAATATTGTGATTAGGTAATTAGTTTAATTTTATAATTTAGATTAATTTAAGATTTTTAAATTAAAAAAGAGGAAAAAGAAAAGGAAAGGAAAATAAGGAGGTAAATTGAAAAAGGGGTTTTCTTAATTTCTGAATTGGGCTATTGAAAGCCAAAATCAGCCCAAAAACTGTTCCCACACCCAGGCCCAAATTAGCGATACCCGGTCCAGCCCCAACTCCAAGAAACGACGTCGTTTTGCCCCATCTCTCATCTCAGCCGTTAGATTCATTTGATCCAACGGCTCGGAACGTATTGCTCAATTACTATATTATTGTCCGAACGAGCCTACTCCCCCCCATTCCAATCCCCTTCACTCATCTCTAACACACAAATCCAACTGAAACCCTAGCCGCCATAAACTCCTCACCGTCTTCGCCGTGGTCCGCCGGCCGGAAATCGCATCACAGCGGCGGACCACCTCCAATCCACTCTAAATTAACACCCCAGAACCCCTGTCACCTCCTCTTTCCACATCTCTAATCTATTTCTTTCAAATCACCACCAAAAATCTCAAATTTCAAAACCAAGATTCATGCCAAAAACCCTAACTATTCCAAATCAATCCAAAATTATACCATGCAACATCCTCCTCCCCTCTTCCCAAATATCCTGTTGGTTCCCCTCAAATCACCCTTAACACTGTCGAATCTTAAATCTAAGATTCTAAAAAAAAACTAATTTCTCTTTACTCTTTCTCGGCCAGTATTTGGAGTCTGTGAAGCCAAACGTCCATTAATTGGTTGTTCTTGTTAAGAACAACCAATTAATGGCTGTATAAGTTTATGGGTGTTTCATTCAAGATGGTTCATCAAATGGCCCTGTCCAAAACAGCCTTAGGTATTCCTTTTCCATTTTATTTTATTATTGTTTGTTTTCTTTCTTTCTTTTCTTCTTTCTATACTAGCTTCTGTTTTCTTCCACTTGTTTTTTTAGCATAAAGATAAGTGACAGTGTTCCCTAATTGGTATTGCCAACTTGTTCCTAAAAGTATGCTAAATCTTTCAATTAGAAAAAGTTTAGTTTCAATTGCATGAATTTAGTTTGATTAGGGTTCATTTCTTAAGTTTGGTACCTCAAATGATTATTCTGTTTCTTCCCTAATTTTATTTCATGTTTATATTCAGTTTTGTTTTAGGTGAATTTGTCACGACCCAAACCGATGGGCCGCGACGGGCACCCGATATCTTACTCAACCGAGTACCAACGTAACGTATCTTTCTTATTAAATCATCATATACACATGACATATGAGCCTAATAGGCCAACATGATCCTTTATAAACTCCAAACATGGGCCGACAAGGCCGTACAATCTTTTACGTACACGACATATGTCTACAAGCCTCTAAGAATACATAAATGTCTTAAAGGTTCGGATAGAGTCCCGCCATACCAAACAATACACGTCTAAATCATACTAACCAAACAAGCAACTTTGAAGCAAATGGAGCGCACCAACATCTTTCGTTGAGCTGTTAGCCTACTTGGAGGGCTCTCGACCTATCTATCGGGATCTGCGGGCATGAAACGCAGAGTTCCCAGGCAAAAGGGACGTCAGTACGAATAATGTACCGAGTATGTAAGGCATATAAATGAGTACGTAAGAGATATGGAAGAAATATAGAGTACATGACTCAACCTGTATGTCTGGATAGCTTGTAAATCATAAATTACTTTTAGCATCATGCATATGCATATGAATGTCATGTCGTGCATAGGTAAATGTTTTATAACATCATCAGCCTCTGAGGGTATCCCATCACATCATATCGGCCAGTGTGGGCAAAATCATCATCGTATTCTAGCTGATCAGGTGGTGGTGCGTATATAACGTCATAACCTTTCCTATATCCCATATACATATATATACATATATATACATATATATATATATACGCGTATATAACACTATTTGAATCATATTTCAGTCTCTTTAGGCAACATCATCATCATAGATCAGCTGATCAACAGGTGGTGCGTATATAACGCCATAACCTTTTTTCCATATCACATATAACTATAATACACATATATATGCGTATATAACGCCATCTGGTCATAGGTCAATGCATATGTATAAATGAATGAAATACATGAAAAATACGTAATAATCTTAATATTCCTTCCAGATAACCTTTTTCAACTGTGTATTATTCTAAGACTCATGAACAGGAAATAATAAAAATATTCATGGGGAATCAAGAATATAGACACCCCTAATAACTCTATGAATAGAGTAGTTTATGGAAACTGTGTATTTGCTCTTTTCTTCAATATAATTTGGTCCATGCCAAAAGAAAGAAAGGAGGTCCTTAACATACCTGTTCCTGGAATTATTTGAACGAATCTGCTTCTGCAAAATTTTTACTGGATTTTCTTGAAATTGGAACGAACTTGTTCTACTTGAACATTTTTGAACTAGTGAATACATTTAAACTTTAAGCTTGTTCCAGCGTTTATTTGAAGCTTTTGTTTCCAAGTTATTGATTTCAATTCAACGAATGAATTGAGGCTTCTGATTCTCGTTTTTTCTACTTTCAGAAAATAACTAATGGATCTTAAATGTTATATCATTCAGGACTTATCTTAAGTCAATAAGTCTTTCTACTAAATGACTCATTCTAATGAGTTATAGAAGGATTTACATGTTACATACATATGACCAAGAGTCATATGTGGAATGGTGGCACACTGCCACGTAGGGAGTAGGGTGGGTTATTTTATTAATTTTTTATCCACTTATTAGTTAACCGGGTAATGTTTCGTTACCCGGTAATTAATCTATTACCCGCATAATTTAAAAATTATCTCAACTTAATTAAATACTACTCTCTTTTAACATACCATGTACACCTTACAATCATGGCCCTGTAGTACCTTGTATGACACTAGTCCATAAATGCCGGGTATTTTAGCTCGGGCCGTATTTTATCCCAGAATGCCAAACTTTGACAAAATTCGTTTTCTTAGACTTGCTCCCCCTTTCACATTCATGAATTTACTAATCATTTGTGAAATAGTATAATCCTTATAATCCCCAAATAATCTTTTCCTTGGACTGATGTCAATTACCTTACGATAAATTCAATGTAAAATACTGCAGGGTGCAACATTACATGACCGTAATGTAATACTGCTGGGTGCAACACTGTCGTAACTTAATACTGTAGAGCATGACATCACCGTAATATTTTACTACAGGACGTAACGCCATCATAGTATATTATTGTAGAGCATAACATCTCCATAATAAAATACTGCAGGACATAATATTGACGTATGATTGTGGGGTGTAACATCATCCCCCCCCCTTTGGAACATTTGTCCTCGAATGTTGACTGATGCTCTTATCATTTTCACAACTTATAGCTCTTGTGAATACCTTAATACTCTTCTTTACATTTAAGCAGTTGCTCTGTGAATAAATCCAAAGTCTAGGGTATTCCCCCTTTTAGTCTTTTTGCTCATATTATGACCTGTGGTCGAAATCTTCCTAATTTTGCAACTTCTGTTACCTCCTGTCATGCAGCTTGTATGACCTTGGCTTTATAGGTGCACTTATGCGATTCATCTTTCCTTTTTTCTTTTATCTTTTAGTCAATCTCTAGGCCTTACTTTGTATATACAAGGCTTAATAGGATGCCTCTCTGGGCCTTTATAGGTATACTGAAGTCCTTTGCTCGATACTTTGTAGAGCTTGAGAATATGGCCATATCTTATTTCTTAGATCGGTTACCCATTCACATGACTTTACTTCATTTACACGGGTTATACTATACCATAATTTTTGCTTCAATCTACCCTTACTGAGGTATGCTTACCAAGTTCCCAGTTACTTTTGTTGCCTACCCTTTAGGTATAAATCTCAGTCCTTCAATGTTCCTTCATTACCGTTCATCTTAAGAATCATGGCCTAATCTCATGTCATACTTTGTAACTTATATCTGACCATTGTTGATTCTTCTCAATGTTGATCTATGATCCTTTACATGAAGACTTGAAACTTCTTACGTAATACATTACCTCTAGGGCTTACATTGTATTGAGGAATATCTGAAGTGATTTCCATAATCATATTTCATAGTGTCTCGATGTGATTCGCCTTATGGGGTATCTTAATTTTGTGCGTTAGCAAAATCTTTTTTCTCCTTCTCTTCTTCTATTTTCTTTTTTTTTCAAATCGTTATTCAAACAAAGGCCCAAACTTCATCCTATATCTGTGACAATTATACCCTTTGAGTTCATTCAAGCTATACTAAGCTTTGTTTAACATAGAGAAACCATATGCTCTTCTTGTTTTCATGGGCTTAATTCTAAGGACTTATCCATTTTGTTACTTTCCCATTCACATATTCTTATCCTTGCTCCTATCTTCTAGAACCTTGTCGCTTCACCATATAATAACTTGTGTCCTACACATCTCTATTTATATTACTTGCAACCTTTCAACTTGCTTGCATCATAGATTTCCTTATGTCATTTGGAACATCAAGAGAGACATCACATCGTCTCTAATTCTTCTTTACTCTCTTAGTCAAGCTTTTCGATACCTAGACCATAGGCTAGAAGGTATGCTACTGACGATACTGCTATTATTCCTAGATAATGAATCCTCGCGCTTCTAGCCTTCTATCCCAAGTATGGAATATCCTCAACCTTCTGGTTTTGAGTATCTCCTACATTGTTCACCTTTTCCTTACTTTCCTTAAAATCTTGCATCGTATCTTCTATCTTTTTTTTGACCTCCCTTCCACCTAGGTGTAATTCACGTCCATAACTTGAAGCTCTATTGTAATACTCGCACCTCTGGTACATACACAATCCGGCACACTTCTGTCTATGCCTTGGGCTCAATTCTTTCTTTTAACTTATATCAGCGTCTTCTATGGCTGTATGATTGTCAACATATATGCTGCCTGGATAATGCTCCAAAATCTTGAGTATATCCATAACGTACTAATTCTGGATCACTGATCGTATAATTCTTTCATTCCATATTAGCTTTCTTTCAACGTAAGCTATTACTTTTCCTAGTCTTTCGACCTCCTTGTTGCGTCCATACTTAGCTTATCTTAGTGTCCACACTTACCAAAATTTTCATAAAACTCATATGATCTCGAATATTACTTTTAATTCTTACTTCCCGTTCATTAGCTGCCGTAGGTGCCATTTTCCTTTGGAATGCTTACAATGTTGTTGCGAGATTGTTGTTACACGACCATTTCCTCTTTAGATCGTTGCGCTTTGTTTGAAGCCTTCTTTCTTATCTCCTCAACTAGTCTTTCGTTGTAGTACTTTGGGAGAACTCTTCACTCTCGTAAAGCTGTGAGCTTATTATGGACCCTTTATTTTTTTATGTTCTTACTTGCCTATAATCATCTATAGTTGCTTACTTCCATGTCCTTGTGCTTGTACGATTGCTTCTGAACTAATACTTTGACTGCCTTCCCAGTGGCACTTTCTTTTATCCCCATAACACTCATACAATACCTTTAACTACCCCGACTCTTGTTTGAATATATCTCAAGTATTATAATGATATTCTCCGAGGCTGAATTCTCCATGTTGGGTTCTACTATGTTTATCTTACACGATCTGATGACTCGTCTGTAACCTACTATTTAGCCATAACTGAGATCTTTCTGACCAGTTACTAACTACTCGTTGGCCCATTCTCATATCAATATTCCTCGTAATCTTTCTTGAGTTATTTACTTTGTTTTAACTTTCGTCTCGCATTGGCTCCTTATTTATTAATAACAGCTCGGGCATGAACCTTTACTTCCTCTCCTTGACGTCGTGCTTGCACAATATTCTTGAATCGTAGCAAATCTGTAAGATTTGGGTAAGTGCCATCTCATTCCTCTTTTATTTATCACATTCTTCCTTTACCCTTTGATAGTCACTAGAACCACTTCATTCTGACTTAATGTCACATCACTCTATATTCCCCCCCTTTAGGGGTGTACTAAGAGTTGAAGCCACGAGGATCTACATATAGAGGTTTTACCTCTTCATCTTTGGCGTCATTTCTCAACATTAATGATCCTTACTCACCTTGCGGTATTCCTTCTGTACCAAGGATGAAAAATTTCCTTACTCGCAAGGGTGACACTTAATATAACTGGTACATACAGTCCCTTAAGCATAACTTTGCTAACATTGCTTGCTTTAGTGAAGCGTCTTCCTGAATGACCATTTTCTTAATTTCTCATGAATCTTCTTCTGATGTCTGTCCTATTATTGTCGGAACGCGATCTGAAATTCTCATGATGCTGACTATTATCAAATCACTCAGTCCCTAATTCTTATTTAGTTTATCATGTTCAACAGTCCATATTAATTTCTATTTCTGTGGGGTCTAACTTTTCCTCTTGGTAATCGAGCTAGAGTTGTGAACTTATTTCTTGAAATGAGGATATGACTTTATGGCCTATATTCTTTTATTGTCTCAAGGCCTGTCATCTTTTGTCTTTTCCTTCATTTGACTGTAAACTCTGTAATATTGTCATCATTTTTTTGACCTACTGTTATCATTCGCGTATCATGTCTTACTCATAATGCTTCATTAACTCTCTTCTTATCTCCTGCTAATTATCTATGTCTACTGTTTTACTTTGAAAACTCGAACAAAACATTCTTTTGCTTTTGGCTCCCTTTGCTCTATCCCTTGGCTCTTTCAATTGCCTAGCATTCTTTCTTTAATGGGGGCAGGGGCCACACTAGGGTAATACTTATTCCTTCAAGGCTTCCAATGCTCATATCTAGCTTTAATATTTTAGGGTGTACCATCTAGGTGTCTCACGAGGAGATCTACTAGCACACTTGCAATTTCCTTCGGAACTGTCAACTAACACATTCACCATTTTGGTTTATTCTAACCCCAGCCAGGTCCTGATGTTCCGTCCTTTTCTTAAACTACACATGTTAGCCCCCATAGGGCATAACTGAGATGGGTACAGCCAATTGTACATACCTTTGTTACTGTTGAGGGTAACTCTTAATGCCTATATTTTTCTGCTGGAACTGTAATATTGATAATCTTCATTAACTGGGCACCTCGTACCCTTCTTCACCTTGCTTCTTTTACTTCTTGAAAGCATTGTGTTTCACCATAAAGGTGTATAAATATTCTTGCCTTAAGGTTCCTTATCAAGAGGATTACACCTTTCAGTACACCCATGAATTGCTAAAGACCTCACATTTACTTATCATAAGCATGATACAAAGTCGAGTTCCTCCAATTCAACACTTCCACAGCTATATCTCTTATCGATCATCTTTCTGAACGTAGGCATCGTCCTATTACGAATAAAAATAGAGGCTCGGGATGTGAATTCTTATAAGTGAGCTCTACGACACGATCTAGAGTAAGAAGAAAGAGTGACAGTCTTAAATGCCCTATAGCCTCCTGCTTATAAGTGTGGTGCACGATACACCCATAAACAAGACTCTACTAGACACGGCTTGTAGACTCCCTAGGATAGAACTGCTCTAATACCACTTTTGTCACGACCCAAACGGATGGTCCGTGACAGGCACCCGGTACCTTACTCAACCGAGTACCTACGTAACGTATCTTTCTTATTACATCATCATATACACATGACATACGAGCCTAATAGGCCAACATGATCCTTTATAAACTCCAAATATGCGCCGACAAGGTCGTACAATCTTTTACATACACGCCATATGTCTACAAGCCTCTAAGAATACATAAATGTTATAAAGGTCGGGACAGAGTCCCGCCAGACCAAACAATACACGTCTAAATCATACAAACCAAACGAGCAACTCCGAAGGAAATGGAGCGCACCAACATCTTCTGCTGAGCTGATAGCCTACTTGGAGGGCTCTCGAACTGTCTATCGGGACCTGCGAGCATAAAACGCAGCGTCCCCAGGCAAAAGGGACGTCAGTACTAATAATGTACCAAGTATGTAAGGTACATAAATAAGTACATAAGAGACATGGAAGAAATATAGAGTACATAACTCAACCTGTAAGTCTGGATAACTTGTAAATCATAAATTACTTTTAGCATCATGCATATGCGTATGAATGTCATGTCGTGCATCGGTACATATTTCATAACAACATCAGCCTCTGAGGGCATCCCATCATATCATATCGGTCACTGTGCGCAAAATCATCATCGTATACCAGCTGATCAGGTGGTGGTGTATATATAATGCCATAACCTTTCCCATATACATATATATACATATATATACACGTATATAATGTCGTTTGAATCATATTTCAGCCACTATGGCAACATCATCATCATATACCAGCTGATCAGGTGGTGGTGCATATATAATGTCGTAACCTTTTTCCCGTATCCCATATAAATATAATCTACATATATACGCGTAGATAACGCCATCTGGTCATGGGTCAATGCATATGTATAAATGGATGAAATGCATGAAAAATACGTAATAATCTTAATATTCCTTTCGGATAACCTTTTTCAACTGTGTATTATTCTGAGACCTATGAATAGGAAATAATAATATTTTCACGGGGAATCAAGAATATAGACACCCCTAATAACTCTATGAATAGAGTAATTTATGTAAACTGTGTATTTGCTCGTTTTTTAAATATAATTTGGACCATGCCAAAAGAAAGAAAGGAGGGCCTTAACATACCTGTTCCTGGAATTATTTGAACGAATCTGCTTCTTCGAAATTTATACTGGATTTTCTTGAAATTGAAACGAACTTGTTCTGCTTGAACGTTTTTAAACTAGAGAATGCTTTTAAACTTTAAGCTTGTTCCAATGTTTTTTTGAAGCTTCTGTTTCCAAGTTATTGATTTCAATTCAAAGAATGAATTGAAGCTTCTGATTCTCATTTTTTCTACTTTCAGAAAGTATCCAATGGATCTTAAATGTTATATCATTCAAGACTTATCTTAAGTCAATAAGTCTTTCTACTAAATGACTCATTCTAATGAGTTATAGAGGGATTTACATGTTACATACATATGACCAAGAGTCATATGTGGAATGGTGGCACACTGCCACGTAGGGAGTAGGGTGGGTTATTTTATTAATTTTTTTATCCACTTATTAGTTAACCGGGTAATGTTTCGTTACCCGGTAATTAATCTATTACCCGCATAATTTAAAAATTATCTCAACTTAATTAAATACTACTGTCTTTTAACATACCATGTACACCTTACAATCATGGCCCTGTAGTACCTTGTATGACACTAGTCCATAAATGCCGGGTATTTTAGCTCGGGCCGTATTTTATCCCAGAATGCCAAACTTTGACAAAATTTATTTTCTTAGACTTGCTCCCCCTTTCACATTCATGAATTTACTAATCATTTGTGAAATAGTATAATCCTTATAATCCCCAAATAATCTTTTCTTTGGACTGATGTCAATTACCTTACGATAAATTCAATGTAAAATACTGCAGGGTGCAACATTACATCACCGTAATGTAATATTGCTGGGTGCAACACTGTCGTAACTTAATACTGTAGAGCATGACATCACCTTAATATTTTACTACAGGACGTAACACCATCGTAATATATTACTGCAGTGCATAACATCGTCATAATATAATACTGTAGGACATAATATTGACGTACTATTGCGGGAAGTAACATAATTAACAAGCTATTTAGGCTGTTTGTTTAACTGTTAAGATTGGTTGTTTTAATTGCTTAAGTTTGCAAACTGATATAGGTTTAATTCTAGGTCTTCTTTGCAGTTGCATCTTTAATTTGATATGATTACTATTTAGGTGTATTAGTTGTTAAATTCAATTCTTGTTTAGGTTTAATTAGGTAAATATTTTTGTTTATTGATTGATTTAGTTTTAGGTTAAGATTGCAGCCACATGATTATGTTAGGCATTTTGATTCGAATTGTCTGATCCTTCCTAGGTTTGTATTGTTTGCCTTAGTGTGTAAATCAATAGAAACTTGTAGGGACTTAATTGAATTAAAAGAACTTAGGAAAAAGTTGAATAGGCAGTAACTAAAGGGGTAAAAATAAATTTTCACATAGGATAATATCAGAATGTTCTAATGTTTTAAACAGTTGTCCCTATTTTGGCAAAAATGCTGGTATTGGATAAGTAAAAAGGTACAGACAGCTACAAAAGATGTTGTACTGTGTTGATTTTCATAATTGTTTAGGTCAAAATATTCCTCTTTTGATGTCATTTTGTGCATTCTATAAAAGGAAACATTCCCTCATTCATTCACATGGATTATCAGCATCATTTTTACTGCAAAAAAGTTCTCTCTTCTTTCTGAAAAGCCTAGATTTAAGAAATCTTAGAAAATTTTAAAACTTCTTCCCTTTGGTTTTCACAAACTAAAATTGGTTTGAAATAGAGGATTTTCTAGGTTTCTTTAGCTGGGATTCTAGTTTGAAAGCTGATTGGGTTTGGTTCAAATTCTGGGACCTATTTGATTTTTTGTAGCTGTGTTGGTTTACTGCTGCTGTTTCCGTTCTTCTCAAGTTTCTAGCAGTATTTCTTCCATCTTACTTGCTGTCTTTTCTATTGTTGTTCAAGGTAAACATGTTCTTCTATGTTTAAGTGTTTGTAAATGGAGTTTAAAGATAAATACAAGCTTGTCTACCGTGAAAATGGTAACAACAATTAAATTTGTAAATGGGATTCTAAAAATACATGATCTATTCCCGAGCTAGTTGTTAGGGCAGTTGATGCTAGTAATTTTAAGTTTAACGCTGAAATACAGGCTAAAACAAGGTAGTAGTCAAACTGAGGGGCCTGTTGCCCGGATGCAGGGCTGATCGATGGGGACCTCGGGGTCCAGGTTCTGGTCGAGCTCGAGCTATTGAGGTCAGCCAGGAATTGGATAACAATTGAGGATACGATTAAGCAAGGCTCTTTACGACTAATATTGAGCAATATAGTGAAGAACAAGTAAGAGGATGATAGATATTAAAGTGGACACGAGCCAATGAGAACGAGCAAGCTAGAAAGAAAAGAGAGAGAGATATTATTGCACTTGTGGAGAAAATGGAGCAACATCCATCCCGTACAAGGTAGGGTGAGTTCCCTTTATATAGGAGGGGGGACTCGGCTACAAGTATGTGGAGATTAATTTACAAAGTATGGAGATGGTATGGCTTGATGTGATGCCTCAGCGTAGGCTCTGGATAGGTTGGCCCTGTCAGGATTAGCTGTGTACCTTGGAAGCTCCCTCCTTTGTCCTAGCTTTGATATCCGTTTTTTCTGAGTCAGGCTTCGACAAGCCCTGAGGTTGGGAACTCGGTCTTGGCCTCCCGTCCTCGGGGTCCTGAGGCATGCTTCCAAAATGACTTGACAGCGAGAAATCAAGTCTTCTGATTTTGCCGCGTACAGATAGTCTTCGTGTTTCCCATAACAAAGTGATGGGAAATGATTCTGACACTTGACTCCTCGAGCTTCTTTCGGCGATGCCATATCGATGATGCGACTCCTGGAGTGAGTTTTGTGGTAACCGGACATCCATGGGCTCGTGGTTTTTGACCTCATTCATTGCACTCCTGATTCTCGCTTCCCAAGGTGAAGGTACCGCCGTCGGTTTGGTTTTTCATGGATGCATTGACTGCGCCCGTGGGTCAATTTTCCAAAGCCTAGATGACCGCGTCGTAACCCCTTATAAATGGGGGGTGCTTTGGCTTTGCTTTTCCTATCCCAGTGCCTTCGTTGGCTTGCTTGCCTATTTCTTCTTGTCATCTTCTTTCACCCTTGAACATCATGCTAGGGGCTCATGACCTTAAGGCCATTTGGAGGAGTTTCCTTAGGTTGTGTCGTGGCCTCCTGCCGGGGCTTTCCTTCATTGAGTATAACCATGCTGCCTTGCTACTGTTGTGGCCGTTAACATGTCCAGTGTGGCTGCTATTATTGGCTCGAGGTGATGATGGATGGGGAGTCGGTTTCCCTCTCATGCAAACAGTTGTTCGGATTATGCACCGCTGCTCACTCTCCCACCCAGGCCTGGTGTGGCACTTCATCCCTATGGTTTTTTCTTTCCTAAGGGATAAAGTGGCACTACCGGTCGTTGAGGCTGAGGCCCGCCAAATCTTCAACTTTTGGCTTCGGCGGGCCATGTCTCTTTTCTCTACCTCCTCTGTGTCCCCTCTTTTTCCTATTCTCCATCTTCTCCGACGGGAATCCCTCGAGGGATTGAGCTAGGAACCTATAGGAGGTGGAGGTCGAAGGAATCACCCTTGATGAAATGTGCTTGAGGGTGCAGCGCTCGAGGATGCTGATATCGGAGATGGATCTTCGATGGCGGACTGGGCGGCCGGGATTCATCATATGTACATCCTTCCGCTCCTCCGCTTTAGGTGTAGACTCCTGTAGGCTTTTGTAATTGTATGTAATGTCCCCTCGAGGGCTGTTGTACATGGATCTTTTATGAATATGAATATACTCCATTAACTTCAACTTTTTATCTTTGCTTTGTTTCTATATGATCTCATGCCCTTTGAGGCCCTTTGAATGCCTTCTTTTATTCGTTGACTGCTGATATCTGACTTGGGCGCAGGCGTTCTTTCCAATCCTCTGCCGATCGATATGGATCTCTTTCGAACCCATCATCGTACGTTGGACCAATCCTGGATTGATCTGATAGACCCGAGCTACCGAGGCCCTCCGAGTTGTATGGAGATAATGCATCAAATTCTGGAGCCTTTGGGAATGCTATCCTGAATGAAGGTCAGCTTCGGGTACCCGGGGGTCCCCTTTGATCTTGGTGTAGATTTCCCCCCTTTTTTAAAGCATATAGGATAAACTTCTGCTGAGGAGTTGCCTGCTGCCTCAGAACTTCATGGAGCTTTCGCAATTGGAGCTTCCTGCGTTTATTCCTCTTTTTAGAAAGAGGGAATCGCGAGACCAGGTACTTGCCTTGCGTCGAGTGCCAGTGTTAAAAAACTTCCCGAAGTCCGACTTCTTTGGTTCGGGGATCCTCGAGGTAGGATGCTATCTCGAGCTTGGAGATAATATGGACGGCCCCTCGGGTCATTACTTCTCATTGAAGGATGCTATCTGGATCGGGTATTGATCCATCAATCTATATCGAGGCTGTCGGCTTCCCGAGGCTCGCCTCGGGTAGGCGAGTCATCGCTGCTTCTCGTATATATGTGGGGCAGCTTCAGCTTCTTTGCAAGACCTCGCTATTTTTAGATAGCCGCTTTCCTGCTTTGGCATAGGGTACTTCATCTCTTCAGGCACAAAAAGTGTTGGTGCACGCCCTTGCTCTGACCTGTTAGTTTTACCATAGTCATGGAAACCACTTCGAGGCCGATCCGGCAGGGAATGGGGGGTGTTGCTCCCGGCACTCAGGAACCGATGGAGTTTGCCATGAAGATGGCATCCTTGATAAGAGAGGAACACCTGGAGATGGTGAGGAGATACTGCGGGTGGAGCGAGGGGGTAATACTGCAGGTGCTTTCCCCAGATTACGGTATTACGGACTCCACTGATGGATTCTTATGCGTATACCTATATCCTTTCGCATTTGGCCCCCCTTATAGGGTTGTGCTTGATTTTTGCTTGAAGTATTGGGTTACTCTGGTGTAGATTCATCCGTCATTTTGGCGAATGGTGTTGATGATGAGGTTCTTCGTGGAGAAAGCTAGGCTCGAATTCATGCTTAATCAACTCATTAGGCAATATCGGCCTTTTTATCATCGAGGCCTGCTAACTCTGAGGTGCCATTCGTCCACGCCCTTTGTTGTCGATGACGAAGAAGACTGGTACCGAGAGTGGGCCAGTTGGTTTATCCGGGTCTGGACGACTGACATTATCCCAGTGGGGCTTTTTCCATTTCCCGAAGGTGGAACCATGCACGTGAGTGGGGCGTCTGGCACTTTTTTAGATGTTGCTTATAGCGAAAATCAGTTGAGTAATAATGTTGTCTCCTTCGTTGTAGCAACTTCGTGGATGTCGGGCGAAGTCCTTAACCAGCCCGGCTGGGTCCGGAAGCTGGTGAACCATTCGACCTGCGATGAGCGCAGGTGGTGAGCTGTATTTCGTACCAGATAAGGAGTGAAATACCTAGGTATGTGCATATATTGCCTTTGCCTTGGCCTTCGTATATTCGAGGTAATATTTTCCCCTTTCATTTGTACTAGATTCACCGTTTGCAGATATCGGGTGGTTCTTTGGGATGAGGCAGTGCTCTTCCGAATAGGGGAAGGAGTCGTCGGCCTTCGAGCCGAGGGACGATGTCGACAAGGGGGATCGGCACCAGCGGTGTGATGTAGCTTTTAGTGGCGTTGGGCAGGCCCGTATTTTTTAGGAGAGGGCATCGTCCGAGCCAGATGTTCCCGGAGTATCAGATTCCCGGGCGGCAGTCCCTCCGAGGGAATATGCCTTGCCCCAGGTTGGTTCTCCTAGGGCTGAAGAGGCAGGATCAACAGGAGTGTGTTCTAACATAGAAGAAGTTCGTCAGCTTCTCTTCGAGGTGAGATTAGGTGCGTTTTTTCCTGTATGTCACGCCCTCCTCCCTTTATTGAGTTTTCCTTGTGCAGGCTTGTGATAGGCTTATGTCTGAGCTACTCTATCAAGAGGCTAGGCTCCAGAACATCCTGAACGAGGGCGAGTCCCTTAGGCTCCTTAGCGAGGATAAGGAGGCTGAGTTGGTGCGTTGGCGATATGAGACGTATCGGAGCTCAAACTATGAGAGTTATTTGATGGAGTAGGTAACTTCTTGTAGTACACGCTTCGTTCCTCTCTATCCTTAAGGCTAACCCCTTTTGTTAAATCAGCTGCAGAAAAAGGCGGAGGCCTTGGAGTAACCCAAAGGCGACGTCAACCGTGTCATAGTTGCTTGCGAGGAGCTAAGGGCTCAAGTGTAGGCTCGAGCTTTAGAGGAGATAAGTGCCACGGCCAAGGTCCCTGCCTTCTAGGTCCAACTTCGCTTGACTCGTGATAATGCCAAAGTTCAAGAGGACATGATTGGGAAACTTGAATCTATTCTCTCAAAGGTCAGAGTTGAGATAATTGATGCCTGGGCTGAAGAGGTGCTAAGCCGAACCAAGGCTAATTGGGAGATGGTGATTTATATGAAGCACGTTGTTGATGCCCAAGCTGAGCTGAAGCGAGCCCTCGACCGAGAGAAGAGGATCGAGGAATATGTTCGTTGCAGATCCCGAAGAGAGGTACTCGAGAAGGTCGATGCGAGGGGATTCGTTCTCTCGGAGGAGTTGGCTTGAGCAAGGGCGGACGACTGTGACGCTCGATCACTTCTCGCTGACATCACGAAGGGCAAATTTGACAAGTTGTATCCCTTTAGTGCGGAGTGCAGATTTCTCCATTTTGTCGCTTTGTTTTTGATATATGTAGAGCATGCCTATAGATAGAGGATGCACCCATTTCACGCGTGTAATATATAGGAAGACACTTGAAGTTTTATTTCTTATGTACCTCTTTTTTGTTATTGCTTTCGACCGGGCAGGCTGGTGTTTGGCGAGGGATCCCCGTAGGCCCGGAACTGATCGAACAGACCCGGGGTCTCTTAAATACGATCCTTGGTGTGAGTAAGTGTCGGGGCCTCTATGCTTGGCCCGACTATTTAGGCTTAGTCTCCGAGTTGGGTTTCGACTCAAGCCTTCTTTCCCTTGAATCTTCTATGCCCGTGTGGGCAAGTAGTAATTGTTCTTATTTTTTGCCCTTGGGCATTTGCCGTTTCAACTATTTTGGGTCCAGTCTTCGAGTCGCATTGCGACTCGAGCTTCAATTGACCCTCAAGCTCTTTTCTGCCTGCATGGGCGGACGATGATGGCTTTTTGTGCTTTGGGTTGAAGTGACCTTACGGGCGCGCGAACCGAAGACTCGCTCGGCTGGTGATGGTGGCATTTACGTCATGCCCTTAGGCATACTGCAGTTTAGCTATTTCGGGACCAGTCTCCGAGTCGCGTTGCGACTTGCTCTTTAATTGACCCTCAAGTACCTTTGGTTTTCAGACTGGCGATAGTGCCTCTTACGTTGCTTCGGTCGTTGAGACCTTCCAATATGTAGCCCCGAGGCTTGCATAGTTAACTATTTTGGATCCGGTCTCCGAATCCGGTTACGATTCGAGCTCATTTTAATCCTCAAGTTGTCAATCGTTTAACTGGCGATAATGGCTCTTATGTTGTTTGGTCGTACTGACCTTTTAATATGTGGCCCGAAGGCTTGCACAGTTAACTATTTTGGATACGGTCTCTGAATCGGGTTACGATTTGACCTCATTTTAATCCTCAAGCTGTTAATTGTTTAGCTGGCGACAATGGCTCTTACGTTGTTTGGTCGTAGAGACCTTATAATATGTGGCCCGTAGGCTTGCTTAGCTGGCGATAATGGCTCTTACACTGTTTTTGCCCATGGGCTTTTTTGTAGGCTTTGTTTTTGCTCGTTATAGTATTTTGAAATATTTTTTCCTGACCCGTCATTGGTTCTGGAAGAACCTCGATTTCAAGTCGTTGTCGGCGATGTTTTGAGCAGCTCAGAAGGTTCATAGCTCGTAGGTCGGGTAGATCGATGCTTTTGCGATTTGGAGCCGACATGGTCAGAGCTCGTTTTTGCCTGTTGAGGGAAGCCCATTTTTACCGGTTCTTTCCGAAGTATATTCGAAGTAGTGGCTTGCGATTTTAGCGACAGTCGGGCATCTCCGAATCACGTTTATTTTGGCTGTATTAGTTGTTTTGACCATAGTCAAGTGCACTTGGCCGTAGCCATTTTTGATCCCGAGTGATAGTTTAGGCGTTTACACCGAGGGTATGCCCTTTAGGGATTCTTACAAATGCGACATATAGCCTAAACTTCTGGATTTTAATGCTTGTTAAGGTCATACAGTTTGTCATGCCTGTTGAGGTCTTACAGTTTGTCATGCCTATTGAGGTCTTACAGTTTGGCATGCCTGTTAAGGTCTTACAGTTTGTGTAATGTAGAATAGATCTGGTTATGCTGAGGCTGCTCACTAGGGGTCTTACAGTTTCAGGTTTTCCAGCATATGGCGATTAATGTCAGTCTCCGAGTCATCGATTTGTTTAAGCTTTAAGACCACTTCTCGTGAGCTCAGAGTTTCCCTGTGGGGGATTCATGAGCCCCGAGTTCCGACCCTGGGGTCGTGTGGGTGTTGAATTGCTGATGCTAAGTCTCCGAGTATCTCAGGATGCATTCGGTTGAGAGGCCCTTGCCGTGAGTATGCCAAAATCGCCTTTTCCGAAGTATGAAATGCCGAAAAGGTACTTTTTTATTGCTTGGCGTAAATATATGTTGTAAATACATGTTGTCTCGTTGTTGTGAGCTCGGCCCGCGGGGGTGATACTCCTCCGATCATTTGGTTCGTTTACACAATTCCCTATTGAAACTCAACCTGCCATTTCTTGGCCCTTCCAAGGGGATGGTTTCCGTAAGAGAAGGTCATCACACGTCGTCTGATTGTAGAAGAAAGGCCTGCGATCCCGTCGGATCCTCCCCTGGGGGTATACCGCTCCGCTAATAATCTTTTTGGCGGGACCCTTTTTGGGTTGGAAGCCCGATCGAGGGATGAGATCATGGCGGGCCCCGCTAAGGCCTTGGATTTCCGAGTGGAGTTAGAACTTCCGAATGCTCTGGCTGATTGCCTGCATATAGGTTAGTGAAAAAATAACGAAGGAGTGAAGTAGTTCTTCCTCACCGCGGGATATGTAGGTAACATCTCGAGGTTTGGTATGTTTCTGTCATTCCGAGGTGCGAGCCCTAATACAGCCTTCTACTGTGTTCAATCAAGCTTGGCCGAAGATGCATTTCTGCTTACCCTTTGATCCCTTTGAGGGCGGAGGCATTGATGCCGACAATGCGTTATGTGGTGAGGAATTTTCTCTCGTCACGTGTTACCCCTTGTCGCCTTATTTTAATCCCGCCCTTTGCATGGGATTTCATCTTTTCGGCAAAGCAAGGTTGATGCCATCTCCGGGCGGTGTGCTAGTGGCCATTTGAATAGGACACATGTGCCTTCCCTGATAGTGCAGAGCTCGGCGTCTCAGCCCGAGCTCAGACGGGCTGTATCAAGAGAATGGTTTCGTGGTGATCGTCGTCTGGAATCTGTCGGGGAATCTGTTGGGGATTCGAAATGTGAAAGCAATTTGGTGCGTTGGTCCGGACCACTCAATTGACTTTGGTCCAATATTGTTGGTGTGCTTGATCGAATCTCCTGAACCCATGAACATACATTTTATTAAAAATTCATCAAACGAGAGGGAAGGTTACCAATGTGTCAGTGTGAGACCGCGGCGAGGTCTCAGTGTCCTTTTCTCTGGATGTAAGGGTGGCCTCTAGAATATTTCCCCATGCCCGTTTTTCCTTAGCGACAGAGTTTTTCACTTTCTATTTCATGAGTTCTTAGGGGGTGTCGCCGCTCCTTCACTATCGTGGTAATACGTTGCGGCTTGTTCGCTTTATTCTTCCCGGTTTCTTTCCTCCCTTAGGGTTGGGTTCAAGTTTGACTGCTCGATGATACTTGGTGGTGATTTTTATTGAGTAGCACGGTTGTCGTCCTTCTGAGCTTATGGTCGTTTTAGACCCCGTGGCCGTGCGCATTCTGTAGCTCCTGCGTCGGGTTGTGGTTCTTTTGAAGGGGTCTTGGTCGAATAGGCCTGAGTCGTTTGGCATTCCTGGTTTCGCTTATGGTGATCACGATATTTGGTATAGCAATGCTGAAATCGTACTCCGCTGGGCGGGGTTCCCCTGCCGGCCGTGCCTTGTCGAATCTGGTTCCACCGGAGATTCCTCAAAGATGTTGTCTTCAGGCTATTTCCCTATTGTTGCGAGGTATGTTTCATCTTGTGCCGTTCCTCCCATACGTGGCACATGGATGGTACCTCCACCTGTTTGGCATTAGTTTCTTTGTCGGGAGTCTGCTTGGATATACCCAGCCCGAAGAGGTTCCCGGGCAGTTGTCCACGGCCCTGCTCCGAGGCTGGTGTCGGGTGTAGGTATCCGACCAGATCTCGGCGGGGTATCTGATCAAGCTTCATTTGAAATGTCTTGGAGTCGTCGGGCATGTTTCGTTTAACCTTCGGGCGAAGGTCCGGGTTGTCCAGTCGTCCGAAACTCGGAGCGATCTCACTCATCCTATCAGGGAACGGGACGCGACTTCGTGTGGTGCTTCACTCTCTTTGTTTGGCCCCAAGTGTGTCGAGCTCTTTTGTCACTGCTTCGATGACATCGGTGTGTGCTCCTGCAAAGGGGTCTGCTAATATGGTAAGCGGGTTTGCGAGGCCAGGTGCCAGGCTGCGGCGCTGCATCATGGTTTCTTTACAGATTGTTTTGCCGAACTTCCTCAACGAGACAGACTCACACTCATCATCTTGGAGGTCGCTGCCTTTGAACGAGCATGCGTAAGCGGTGGTGCGCTCATAGGGATCCAAGGTCCTGTCGCACATGGGGAGTTTCGTCATTCCGGATTTCCGTGAAGCGAGTTCCAGGACCGCTTCCTCGGGAGACAATTGTTGTATGAACTTCCACAAACCTGACTCGATCCTTTCGAAGAGATCCCCAAGAATCCTTACTACGGTGGGGTCAGTTACCGATCCGTGTGGCTTGATCTCTCGGGTACTCGCTAGGCGTAGGGAGATGTTTCCGGCGCTACTACGCCGGTAGTCTCCGGGTGACTGTGCAGCTGAGCAATAGCCAATTGTTGTGCCTGCAACATTTCAAAAATAACATGAAGACTAAGTTCATGTTCTTCCCGGGTTGGGGTTTTTTGAGCTTCCTATTGGTCGTTATGTTGTATTCTACCATCGGTGCGTGAGGATTCGTCGACCTATTGCGGTCCTAGAAAGCTTGCGTCCGCTTTAATCGATCTAGATGTGTTATTGGGGTCCTACGACATCGCGCCAGTCGCTGGAATAGCCACACCATTTTCGTCGTGATTTTCGGGGTAGTCGTTCTCGACTTTGCTTACCGAGCCGGACATTTTAACCTGAAATCAAAGGATCATGGACAAGAAAAAGTGTGAAAGATAATGTGTATTTGTGCAATGAAACTAGCAAGAAAATAATCACTATTATTTTTAGCCCCACGGTGGGCAGCAAACTGTTTAGCGTGAAAATGGTAACAACAATTAAATTTGTAAATGGGATTCTAAACATACGTGATCTATTCCCGAGCTAGTTGTTAGTGCAGTTGATGCTAATAATTTTAAGTTTAACGATGAAATGCAGGCTAAAACGAGGTAGTAGTCAAACTGAGGGGCTTATTGCCCGGATGCAGGGCTGATCGATGGGGACCTTGGGGTCCAGGTTCGGGTAGAGCTCGAGCTATTGGGGTCAGGTGGGAATGGGATAACAATTGAGGATACGATTAAGCAAGGCTCTTTACGACCAATATTGAGCAATATAGTGAATAACAAGTAAGAGGACGATAGATATTAAAGTGGCATCGGGCCAGTGAGAACGAGCAAGCTAGAAAGAAAAGAGAGAGAGAGAGATACTATTGCACTTATCGAGAAAATGGAGCAACATCTGTCCCGTACAAGGTAAGGTGAGTCCCCTTTATATAGGAGGGGGGACTCGGCTACAAGTATGTGGAGATTAATTTACAAAGTATGGAGATGGGATGCCTTGACGTGATGCCTCATAGGAGGCTCTGGATAGGCCAGCCCTGTTAGGCTTAGTCGTGTACCTTGGGAGCTCCCCCCTTTGTCCTGGCTTCGATCTCCATTTTTTCTGAGTTGGGCTTTGACAAGCCCCGAGGTTGGGAACTTGGTCTTGGCCTCCTGTCCACGGGGTCCCGAGGCATGCTTCTGAAATGACTTGATAGCGAGAAATCAAGTCTTCTGATTTTGCCGCGTACAAAGCTGTTCTTGCCTGCCAATGTTATGTATCTGTATTTTCTTTCTATGATTTGTCACTGAAGTTGCAACCATATTGAAGATCTTCTGTTAAATGAGTTAGTCTTTGTCTATTTGGTCTATATCATGAAAATTTGTTTCCCTGTATGAGTCTAGCATTGGTCAAATGTTTACTCCAGTTAGTATGCACTTCTCTTTTGATTCATTAGTCATGTAGCATGTTAGATCCCTATATTTGATGTTTTGATTATTCATTGAGTCTAACCCTTACATGGTCAGATTCATGGATTAAACTACCCCTCCTCCCTTTTAGTTCATTCTGGCAGCATATCAGGTTTTAGGGTTTGAAGCCCTTTGTTGGTTCATGAGTTTAACCCTTAATATGGTCAAACCCATGAATCACATTGTTTTTGTTTCTTTTGTCTTTGCATTATTTTGATAATGCAGTAGGTTTATAATCTGAAGACATTTTCGTGAACCTAACCTTTAAACATGGTCAGATTCATGAAATGTCTAAAAACCAAGGCTGGTTTGGTAGTAGGAAGCTAAGTTTTAGCCTGCAAGGAACAATTCCATAGCTGATTTTTCTTGCAAAACTGAAGCTGATTCAAAGGACAATTCCACCCTTACCTTAATTATCCCCTCCCTTTCCTTTAGACACATTTGATGTATTTAGAAATGCTTTGTAAATCTATGGATTGTTGTTAAGTAAACGGACAGTTGGAGTATTTTAAATTCAAGATTTGACTATTTTTGATTCTTAGTTTCAAGTCCATGGCATATGATTTCTCAGTACAGTATAGCATGTGAATTGGGCCAGACTTGCAACAGGGCCCAAATATGGGAACCACCTAAACAAGTCTGGGCCCAGCCGAGTAGGCATGGGCATTAAACCCAGTAATTTGATCCTTAGTTCTAAAGTTCCTCTATTGTAAATTCTAGCATAAATGTATGTCTTACAAATCATGTTTAATGTGTTTAATTTTGGACTCGAAAATGTATTGCTCCAATTCTGATTGTCTTCTTTTTAAAAGTAATGCTAATTATAACATTGCAAAGCAGACATTGTGTAGGATGGGGATGAAAATGTAAAGGCAGATAGGCCCAGCCGGTAGAAATTCACAACTGGGCCCACCTGAAGCCTAATGTGGGCAAACATTCATTTAAAATTCCTACAAGGGGAAGAGCCCTTGTGTTTTTTTCTGCTGGGCCAAGCTTTAAGCCCAAAATGCAGCTTTGTTAAAAGCTGAACCTTCCTAATTCAACCCAGTAATGAACACCTAGGCCTAAATCCCTTCCCAATAGAATTAATTCAAATTTAGCTCTTCTAATTATGTGTAATTTTCCTCTTAAAAGGGTAATAAGTTGAGGTGTGCCATATCAAACAAAACCTATAATTCATGGCCCTCATAAAATTAAAACAAGAGCTAACACTTGTGGAAAAGGTTTGAGGTATTCCATCTATAAATTAAATCATCTATGGCCCTCACAAATATTGCTATTAAAAAATAAATCTCCATAGTTGCTTTAGGCGCATTACTTTAATTCATCATAGTTACGGGTACGATTCCTTTGACGTAGTTGTGATTTATAATTACTAAAATTTGGGTGTACATTTCATGTGACCCAACTTCAATTTACAACAATGTTAAATAGAACGTGTCGCGAACCGCGGGTGCATTTCATGTAGCATGGTTTAAGATGTGTTTTAAATAACATTGAATTTTCCTACAAAATAGTAAAAGCAGTTAAAAAGTCGTAAAAATGCACATAGGTTTAAAATGCGTAATTAATTAGATAATATGCCAATATTAACAGTTTAAGCGACTGTGCTAGTACCACAGAACCCGAGAATGCCTAACACCTTCTCTCGGGTTAACAAAATTGCTTATCTAGAATTTCTAGTTCGCGGACATTTTTTTAAAAAATAAAAATTTCCTCGATTTGGGATTTTAAAATAAACCAGTGACTTGGAACACCAAATAAACTATTCCAAGTGGCGACTCTGATAAATTAAATTATCCCATTTTGATTAATGTCACTTTAATTGGAAAAACTCCTATATACCCTCGGGGTGTAAAAAATGGAGGTGTGACAACTCTGGCGACTCTGCTGGGGACCAAAACCCAGAACTTTGGTTCAGGGTTCAAGAATTCGAGCTTAGGATAATTGTTATAGTTGGCTTGTTTTTATCTGATTTTTACATGTTGAGCCTAATGTGCTAATTATCATTTTTTACCGCTTTGATATTGTTTGAACTGCATATAAATTGTTACGAAACCCTCCTCTCTCTGAGCCTTCTAAATCATCTGGGAAGTGTGCACTTCGTGTAACTTATTTTCTGTTAGTCATATCCCAATTTTAGAACGAGGTTTGGACAAGTTGCAAAGCCGGTGAAGCTTCTGTATTCCCGGTACGCTCCCCCCCCTCCCCGCTCGAGCTGTCCGCTCGGGTAAACCAGGTCTAGAACAATACACCCAGGTTTTTAAACCTAGTATAACATAGCCTCATGTCGGATCCCTAGTAGGAATGCTTGTTTGCATCACATGCATTTGACTTTGAGGACTCAACACAGGGGTTGGGTCCGTCTAGGACAGGTTTACCCAAAATCAAAAAGACCATCCTGATGCATTTTACTTGCTACTTGTACATTTATTTGCTTCAGATTGCATGTTGACCGGCTTCTATAATAAGGTAGAAGAAATTGGAAAAATCAAATTGAGGTATGAGAGAGATAATTACCCGTCTTCAGAAAATCTGGTGTCCAAAAAGTACCAAAACTCTGTCGAAATTTTGAAAAAAAGAGAAAGAAAGAAAAGAGAGAAAAAAAGGTAAATTGTTTCAAAAATATTTGGTGTTGTTTTCTGTTTCGTCAAAAGTGCCCGAACTACGCAAGTTTGATTCTCACCGGATGTGGGATACGTAGGCAACCCTCACCGGGTCCAACTCCATTTTTGCAAAAATAACCCAAATATATGAAATGTTGTTATTCTGTCATAAATAAAATTAGGTGATGTGGTTCTTTTCTAAGTAGCAAAAATGTCCCCAAAAGGGCGCCAGAAGGCTGCTTTTGCAAGAATAGCCACCTATGGTCCCTTTTCAAATTTTTGGCCGACTAGCAAACACAACCCTAAAATCTTCTTTCCTGAGGTGCTGAATGGCCGTATTTGTAAAGGTGTTTTTTTTTGTTTTAAATTGCAATTTTTGAAAATTGATAATTTTTTCTTGAGTCAAAATAAATCATGATCTTTTAACCGATCACTCTAAATAAATGTGTAGGATGAGCACTATTGAAAATGAACCCTTCACAGTCCTCGAAGAAATCCTGTAAGAACTCCATATGTGGTCGAATGATTTAGGGAAAGTCAGCAGAGAGACCGTGATAAAAGCTTTGGGCGGTCTCATTGGTCTTTTGAAGATTAAGCCGAGGTTGAATATAATTGCGGCTTTGATAGCTTTTTCGGACCCAGCACATAATGTGTTCCATTTTCCTGATTTTGAGCTAACCCCTATGCTTAAGGAAATAGCGGGCTATGTTGGTCTTAGTGGGAATCTCAGAAATTGATACCTAGTGGCACCTAGAGCGGTGACTCCTCATAAGTTTTTGGACCTTCTAAGTATCAGTCGGGAAGTTAAGGACGAAAATTTGGCTGAGTGATTTTGCACATTCTCTTTCTTGTACCAGTGTTACGGGGATCCCTATGTTTTTGAAACCCCAAATACTGGCTTAACTCATTCAAGGAACAAAGGTAAATGGGAAGCACGTCGAGGACTGGCTTTTATAGTGGCATTCCTGGGTATCTTAATCTGCCCAAGAAAAGATGGAAATATAGAGTTGAGGCTCGTGGGAATAGGTGACTTCATGACTTAAAAGGCTAATGGCACCATTGTACCAATGATCCTAGTAGTGATTTATCGATCTCTAACCATTTGTCGAGCGGGTGGAAAATTCTTTGACGGTTGTAACATTCATTTACAACTTTAGATGGAAGAACACCTTTGCCATCATCCAGGGTACATGAACTATGGAATGACTAAGCTTAACTGCATTGAAGAACATGAAAACCGGATGGAGGGTCATGAGTTTCCAGAGGGTACGGAAGCATGGTTCGCGCATTTGAGTTCTTTGACTGCAAGCAGAATTGAATGGACATTCGGTTGGCTCCCAGTCACTAAAGTCATTTATATGTCGGCCGAAGTATGTTTTCTTCTATTGATGGGTCTTCGAAGTATTCAGCCATATGCTCTACATAGGGTTCTACGCCAGCTAGGCCGGTAACAAACTATCCCCATGATGAAGATTTGACTCAACAAGTCATCGAACTAGGTCCAAAAGCTGCATTCTTGGAAGAAAGGGTTCACCAGATTTGGTATCAGTGTCGATTCCTGGAGCCACAAACTCGGGTGCGAGATTTGTCCAAAGGCGAATTAGAGCCTAGTTACACGGCTTGGTACAGTAAAAGGTTTCAAGGCCATCAGAGCCTGAACGGCCCGCCAAGAGGCCCCATGCCCAACAGTTCACTGATGGAGCGCAAGAGCAATGGGATTGGTTGGCAAAAGAGGCAAGCTACAGGGCCAAGATAAGCAAATTGGAGGGACAAATCAGGGATCTCAAATTTGATAGTAGTGTACAGGTTGCTACTAATGAAGGGGAAAAGAAGAAGCTGGCCCAAGAAAATAGAGCCCTTCGAGCCCAGATCAAAAAATGAAGATAGCTACTGAAAATAAGGAAAGGAGCCGAAGGAACGAAAGACTCATAAATGGTCTTAGGAGGAAAATATCTGAGTACGAGGATGATTTGGAAAAATTCGAGGGTAGTCTGGCAAGATCCCGGGCACAGTTGGCAAAGAACGCAGAGGGACGGGCAGAGTTTGTCCAGCAATTGAAAAGGAAATATGATGGAGAAGTCACAAACTTGAAGGAAAAGCTAACCACCCTCGAGAATAAGATGGCCAAACAAACAAAGAGCTTTAAAGTAGAGAGGGAACATTGTTATGCCTTAATGTCGCAGCTAGAGGAAGATATGCAATAGCTGCAGGGCCAGAGCCATCATGACACCCAAGTGCTAGAAGCTAGATCTCAACAAATTGGACGTTTGCTCCAAGAGAAAGGCATCATTAGTGAAAGGGTTAGAGCAATTGCCGACTACATTGTCATGAAATGCCATGAATGCGAGGACATGACTAGAACCACCTTATTCAACACAGTGATGACCTTTGTTCGCCAAATAATGATTGACCTGTATTGTCTCCAAGGGATCTTGCGCATAGGCCCGTAGCGAGACCGACTGATGTCCCACGGGCCCCTGGAGCAGAAGAACTTATGTATGTATTCTTGATTTTCATTTTGAATCTGTATTTCAGTTTCCAGTTCTAGAGTTTGTGTTAAGTCTGTTCTTAATTTTTTCAATTCCTAGAAAGGTATGATGGAGTCATTTGTAATAGAAAAGATTAGGAGTTTTTATTTTTTAATGAAATTTGAAGAAAAACCAAAATTGTGTTTATTTATTTAATGCATTTATTCCTTGAACTATGTGATGATTTGATTCACGCATCGTCATGATACGTAGGTAATCCTAATCGGATCCAATCATGGTTTTAATTAATCCAAATAAAAAGGAAAAGAGGGAGAACAAGAAAAAGAGGATGAGAACAAGAGAGAAAAATAAGAGAGTGCAAAAGAGAACAAGAGAAAAGAGCGGGGAGATAAACAAAAGCTGGGATGAGACATGCAATCGTTGCAAAACATGTAGAAACACATTTACCTTTATAGGTGCATCACACCCCCAATGTGCGATTCCCTATGTGTTAATTGCTTCAAACTAACCGGTTTGTTATGTCTACTGTTGAGTATATGTTCTGTTCTAAGGTGGTTGGCTTTGTGGTAACCTAGCTTCGCACCCTTACTTTACAAGATCCAAGAGAAGTGTAGAAATGTCATCAGAAGGTCATCCACCAACAATTCCCATCCCAGAGGATAGCCCGCTATCGGTTATCCTAACCTTAGAGTCAGCGGCTGCTGAAGAGAATAGGGCACTGCACCTCCGCATGTTGGAAATATGGGGCTCTTGGTCCAACGATAGAGAGCCACCAAGTGCCATATCTGGTTTCCCCGAGCTACTTCCCAGAGCAAGTGGACTTCCAACATTCCAATAAGTTACCCGAATACCCCACTTGGATACCCCACCATCTCAGCTCACTTTGCCGGAACACCTTCTGAGGTTCGCCCCCAGGTGATTTCAGGAGTGGCTTCTAACATATTTATTGCACCACCAGATTCGGCTATGGCACAGCCAACCTTGACTAGGCTAAGTTTTGATCCATCTTCTTTTACTTTCCAAGTACCATCTTTTCCACCAGACACTACCCATTTCACCACCAATTTTTACCTTCAACGACCCCGGTATGAGTTTACCGTGGAACAAGAGAAAGCTAAAATGAGAAGCATGGAACAAATCCTGAAGAATATACAAGGTTTAAGTGGACAAAAAAGCGTATCCTACACTGATTTATGTATGTTCCCACATGTGCATTTGCCCATCGGTTTCAAAACCCCCAAGTTCGAAAAGTATAACGGGCAAGGGGAACCCATAGCCTACCTCAATAGGTATTGCAATTAATTAAGAGGGGCGGGCGAAAAAGAAGAGCTCATAATGGCTTATTTCGGAGAGTATAGTTGGCATTACATCCGAGTGGTACATGGATCAAGACATGTCTCGCTGGCACATATGGGATGATTTGGCTCGAGATTTCGTCAGGCAATTCTAGTACAACATAAACATAGCTCCAGATAGAAATTCCCTATCTAATCTCCAAAAGAAGTCTTCAGAAAGTTTCTGAGAATATGTTGTTAAGTGGCGCGAACAAGTGGCTAGGGTGAAGCCCTCGATGGATGAGACCGAGATGGTCAGTGTTTTTCTATAAGCCCAAGAGGCTGACTACTTCCAGAATATGGTGTCTGCAATGGGAAAGCCTTTTTCTGAGGCTATCAAGATTGGGGAGATAGTCGAGAATGGTCTGAAAATAGGTCGTATATTGAGCCAATCTGCTATAAGATCTACGTCACACGCAATCCAAAGCGGGTTAGGAGGTGTAGCAAACAAAAAGAAGAAAGAAGAAGTGGCAATGGCGGCTTCAAGCCTGAGGAACCCCCATCAACTTTGAGGTTACTTCCCGCCAAACACCCCACAACATTATTATCCTCACCAGGATGTGGCTTATGCTATGGCTCCTCAGCCTTACGCGGTGATGAATGCCTAGCCATACGCTCGGCCACAACAACAGTTTAACCAAAACCGAGCTCCACTTCCTAGAAATAACCCTCCTCACCAAGCTCCATATAATCCCTGTCCCCCACAAAATATATTTTCCATACAATGAACGCGCCCGGGACCCGCCCAGAAGAAACAACTTTATGCCTATTGGCGAATCATACTCTAGTCTTTTCCCTAAACTGGTCCAAAGGGGTTTGTTGCAACCCGTACCCCAAACCATGCAAAACCCAGAGTCGCCCTCATAGTGATACGGTGCTCGATCTTATTACCATTCAGGAGCGGAAGGGCATTACACTAAAGACTATTGGACTCTCAAAAGGGCAATCGAAAATCTAATAGAGCAAAAGAGGGTAGTGTTGAAAGACGAAGATATGCCCAATGTGACCAATAACCCATTGTCACCTCACAACAATGGACCAGTTATTGGGATGATTTGTGAAGATAAAGAGTTTGACCCGGCTCTGAAATAAATCATTGCCATCGCCGATGTTGAAAAGAAGCCAAAGGTGGCTGCAAAGCAGGACAAGGGGGAGAAGAACAGTAACTCCACCCTTCGAAGTGTAAAAAAGACGGTGGAAACCAAAACAGGGGCAGTACCCCATAATGATGCCATTCTTTATGTTCCCCTGGTCTCCAGGAAAGAACAATTAACATTAGGTTCTCCTAAAGGATTTGAGCTGAACAAGGGACCTAAGATGTACGTACCAAGAGGGACTTATGTGGCGCGGGGCCGGTAATTTCACCAAGGTTGAATGATCCCGTGGTTATCAACCGTGCACCACAAAATCCCATGAAGGATCCCACTATCATTCCCTGGAATTAAAATAGAGTGTTAGCGATGTACAAAGGAAAAGAAATCACAGGGGAAGTAAAGGAAACCAACCCATCTGGGAAGTACCTCGATATGGAAGAAGTGAACAATGCCAAACAAAAGCGTTTTCCACTTAAAAAGTCAGTCAGTTCTTTAGAAGCAGAGGAATTCTTTCGAAAAATGAAAAGTGCGGACTACGAGGTAATTGACCAACTCCGGAAGTATCCCTCTCAACACTCGCTCTTGTCTCTACTGATAAGCTCGACTGAGCATCAGAAAGTGTTGATAAAGACCCTCAATGAAGCCTATGTTCTGATTGAAACCACTGTTGAGTAGCTGGAAAGGATGGCAGAAAGATTCTTCGAAGTCAACCAAATTTCATTTAGCAAGAATGACTTGCCCCCAGAAGGGTCTACCCACAACAAATCTCTTCATCTGACAGTTAAGTGTGAAGGGTACTATGTGAAAAGAGTCATGGTGGATGGCGGATCAGGGGTCGACATATGTCATGTCTCAACTTTGCAAAGAATGGAAATTTGAACTGAGAGAATCATGCCTAACAAAGTTTGTGTGCGTTCTTTTGATGGCATCAAGAGAGACACAATAGGGGAGATTGATTTGATCTTGACTATCGGTCTTGTAGATTTCAAAGTAACGTTTCAGGTCTTGGACATGGACACCTCTTATAATTTTCTCTTATGAAGGCCTTGGATCCATGTTGCAGGGGTCGTACCTTAAACTCTCCACCAAACGGTAAAATTTGAACACGAAGATAGGGAAATTGTGTCTATAGAGAGGACGAGCAGTCAATTTATAGGGACACATCAGTCCCATGTCTCGATGCTAGGGAAGTTAGCGAGCACATAGTCTATCAGGCTTTTGAGGTTGTGGTCGCAGATAAATGTGAGTAAGGAAGCCCGTCTCCTCACCCCTTCTATCAAATGCGTCAATCATGGTCGCTACCGAAATGATCAAGCATAGTTATAAGCCCGGGAAGGGGCTCGTGGCATCATTGCAAGGTATCACAGAACCTATCACTTTAGCTGCCAGCATGAAGTTCTTCGGTATGGGATTTCACACCATAGAAGCTGATGTGACATGGGCAAATGAACGAAAGAGCAATGGTTGGGTGTTACCTCAGCCGGTCCCGCATATCTACAAAATATTCATCAAGCCGAAGTACACAAAAGAAGAAGAAGATGAAGCCTTCACGGCTGAGGAAATTGAGGACGTATGTGAATCCATGAGGCAAATGTTATATGAAGCTCATATGGTCCAGCCGGGTGAAGGCTCGAGCACTGTTGAAGTGAAATTGGTGGGGCCCGATGCCAAGCTGCAAAATAGGAAGGCTACTTCATTCCCAGTCAGGCAGGAATCCCTGTAGTTCAGTCTTGCCACTTTTTTTGCATTCCGAGTTATTCCAGAGTGTAACTCGAATGTTTCTTTAAGTTTATTATCTTTAAGATTCCCATGTAAACCCTTATATCTTCAAATTCAATGAAATGAAATCAATATTTCATCGTTTATGAATCTCTTTCTTTATTTTTTCTGATTTTTGTTATTTTTCTTATTTCTTCCTTTCAGTTCTAATAATGCGGACTTAAATAATATGAGATGCTTACGGACTTCATGCCCAGATCATAACACGCTGTCTAATTATGAAATAATGAATCAAGAACCAGAATATGATGAAGATGAGGCTTTTAGGGAAATAAACCGAGAACTGGAACAATTTGAGAATAAACCTAAGCCAAACTTAAATAAAATCGAGGCAGTTAATTTGGGTAGTTCAGAAGAAGTCCAAGAAACCATGATAAGCATTCACACGGATGAAAGAACTAGGGATACATTGATCCAACTTTTGTTTGAATTCAAAGATATGTTTGCTTGGTCCTACAATGATATGCCAGGATTAAGTGTTGATTTAATGGTTCACAAATTGCCAACTTACCCTGATCATCCCCCTGTCCAGCAAAAATAAAGAAAGTTCAAACCGACATCAGTAACAAGATCAAAGAAGAGGTCACCAAACAGTTAAAAGCGGGTGTGATCCGAGTTGTCCGATACACTACGTGGTTGGCTAATGTGGTTCTAATGCCAAAGAAATATGGGAAAACTCGAGTGTGTGTTGACTATTGGGATTTGAACAAATCAAGTCCCAAAGACAACTTCCCTTTGCCAAACATCCACATCCTTGTTGACAACTGTGCCAAACATGAGATACAATCTTTCGTGGATTGTTATGCTAGATATCATCAGGTCTTGATGGATGAAGAAGATGCGGAAAAGACAACCTTCACCACACCCTAGGGCACCTATTGTTACAAGGTCATGCCTTTTGGTTTGAAGAACGTCGGGGCAACTTACATTAGGGCTATGACTGCCATCTTTCATGACATGATGCACCAAAAAATCGAGGTGTATGTGGACAATGTGATAATTAAATCCAGAACACAAGACGACCATGTTCGGGATCTAAGAAAGTTCTTTGAGCGTCTGTGTCAGTACAGCTTGAACTTAAATCCAGCCAAATGTGCATTTGGAGTTCCGTCTAGGAAACCCTTGGGATTCATAGTCAGTCGGAGGGTCATCGAGCTAGATCCTACAAAGATAAAGTCTATTCGGGATTTGCCTCCTCCGAGAACCAAGAAAGATGTTATGAGTCTGTTGGGAAAGGTTGAATTACATCATCTGGTTCATTGCTCAATTGACTTCCACATGTGAGCCCATATTGAAGCTGTTGAAGCAAGATGCATTGATTAAATGAATAGATGAGTGTCAAGAAGCCTTTGACAAAATCAAAGAATATCTGTCGAATCCACCAGTCTTGGTCCCACCCGAACCTGGGAGGCCTTTGTTTTTGTATTTGACAGTGTTGGAGAATTCTTTTGGGTGCGTTCTCGAGCAACATGATGTGACTGGGAAGAAAGAATAGGCAATATACTATCTAAGTAAGAAGTTCACCAGTTACGAAGACAAATACACTTTGTTGGAAAGGACTTGTTGTGCCCTAACTTGGGTTGCTCAGAAGCTTAGGCATTACCTACTGGCCTACACCACCTATCTAATCACCTGGTTGGATCCTTTGAAGTACATATTCCAAAAGCCGATGCCCACAGGGAGGTTAGCAAAATGGTAAATCCTGCTCACTGAGTTTGACATAGTCTATGTCACCCGCACGACAATAAAAGCTCAAGATTTAGCGGAAAATCTTGTTGATAATGAATATCAGCCTTTGAGTACTTACTTTCCGGACGAGGAAGTAAATTCGGTTGAGGTAATTTCAGAAGATGTCAATGACTGGAAAATGTTCTTCGATGGAGCTGTAAATGCAAAAAGGTGTCAGGATTGGGGAAATCTTGATCTCACCCACTGGTCAGCACTATCCGACCACAGCCCGGCTTTGGTTTTTCTACACCAACAATACGGCCGAGTATGAAACTTGCATTATGGACATGAACATGGCAATCGACCAAGAGGTGGAAGAATTGTTAATCATGGGAGATTCGGACTTGATTATTTGACAAGCTCAGGGAGAATGGGAAACTCGGGATGTCAAGCTTATTCCATACAGGCAACATGTAGAAGATCTGAGCAAGCAGTTTAAATCTGTCGAATTCAGGTACATCCCTCGGTTTCACAATGCGTTGGCCGATGCACTAGCCACTTTGGCCTCAATGTTACCATACCCAGGAAATGTCCACATTGACCCGTTGGGAATCCAAATCCGAGAAAGGCATGGTTATTGCATTATGGTTGAGGTGGAACCGAATGTTTAGCCATGGTATTATGATATCAAGATATTTCTGAAAACAAAGGAATATCCCGAGCAAGCCAATGGAGATAAAAAAAGAACCATTAGAAGGCTTTCTAGTGGTTTTTTCTTGAGCGGAGAGGTCTTGTACAAAAGGACTCCAGATCTGAACTTTCTAAGATGCGTGGATTCCCAAGAGGCCGGAAGGATCATGAATGAAGTGAATGCAGGAGTGTGTGGTCCCCACATGAATGGATACATCCTTGAAAAGAAAATCCTTCGAGCAAGTTATTACTGGATGACTATGGAAAAGGATTGCTTCAGTTTTGTAATAAAATGTCATCAGTGTTAGGTGCACGGTGACCTGATTCATGCACCACCTTCATAAATCCATCTTATGTCAGAACCGTGGCCATTCGTTGTTTGGGGTATGGATGTCATTGGGACAATCAAGCCAAAAGCTTTCAAATGGTCATAGATTCATATTGGTTGCCATATGAAGCAGTCACTCTGAAAGTCGTCACTAAGAAAGCAGTGGTAGATTTCGTGCTCTCCAACATCATCTGCCGTTTTGGTATTCCTACAACTATCATTACGAACAATGCTACAAACTTGAATAGTCACATGATGAGGGAGATATGTGAACAATTTAAGATCACGCATCGGAATTCTACCCCTCATCGGCCCAAAGCTAATGGTGTCGTCGAAACAACAAACAAGAACATCAAGAAGATTCTTAGGAAGATGATCCAAAGTTCTAGACAATGGCATGAAAGTTTCTGTTTGCATTGTTGGGATATAACACAACTGTTCGCACATCAGTTGGAGCAACACCCTATCTATTGGTTTATGGCACTGAAGCCGTAATACCCGCAGAAGTTGAAATTCCTTCTCTCTGAATCATCGTTGAAGCCGATATTGAGGATAGTGATTGGGTCAAGACCTGTCTAGAACAGCTAACCCTTATTGATGAAAAGCGGATGGCCGCAGTTTGGCACGGGCAGCTGTGCCAACAAAGAATGGCCCGTGCCTACAACAAGAAAGTGCGGCCCAGGAATTTTGAAGTGGGGCAACTCCTTTTGAGACGTATTCTCTCGCATCACAAGGAAGCAAAAGGAAAGTTCGCTCCAAATTGGAAGGGCCCATACATTAGAAGAAAATTGTTGCCAAAAGGGGTATTGTACCTGGGAGACATTGAAGGAAATGACCCTGAAACAACTGTTAATGCAGACGTGGTCAAGAGGTATTACGTTTAATCCATCTATGATACCAATATTGTCCGATTGTCATGACAAAGGCTTCCATTTTTGCTACCCCAAAAACACTTCAACCTTTTTATAACCCTTTGAGCAAGTTACCTTTCCTTGATCACCCTCTTTGGAACCCGAAAAGATTTGTAAAAAAAATCAAAAACAAAGTTTCCCTAAACTACGTTCGACTTGATTCCAAAAGGATATGTAGGCAGCCTCTCTTTGGGGTCCAGTCACACCAAAACAAAAATCCAAATTCCCCAAAAGGCAAAACTGTGGTAGATGTTACAGTAGTTTGGTGATGATCCCGCCTGAATGGTTCCAAAGTTGTAATTCAATCCAAATTCTTTTTACCCCAAATCTTGTTCAAGTCCTTCTGATCAATTGGTGAGAATGTTCAAGGATCGGAGAATGCAGCTATTTGAATCTAACATAATTAAATGATAGAAATAAAATGAGAGAGTCTTGTTAGTGAAAACTCGCAAAGAGCACTATAAGGTAATAGTAAGAAGAGAAATGAGAGAGGTCAATTGGCGAAAACCCGCAAAGGGCGCCATTGATCGAAAAGAAGGAATTCCCTACAACCATCGGCACTAATAAAGTCCTTGCAAGGTTTCTCTATTTTAAGACACGAGTTATGGAATGTTTATGAGAGATTGGATGATCGCTCAGATCGGGTATCCAGTCCAAGAAGCATGTCATGTCTATTGAAGTCTGCATGCACTCCAGATAAGTCCCTCTTTCTTCTTCCCCGAAAGGGACACTTCTTGTTAAATTCATTATCATGTCCTTTGTTTACTTTTCTTTGAATCCCTATCGGTTTAATCCTTCTCCGAAACTAATACAAAGAAAAGATGGCAAGATTGGTTTTACAGGGTTCTGCATAACAAAAGCCAAATTCAAGGAAAAGCACCCAGCCTTAGCAGGTGCATCAAGTCTATCTCAACTGGCCATGATGGCCGATGCTTCAAAGTTAAAATTATTGAAAAGGAAAGAAATCATAAGTCAAGTGCCCATAAAGGCAAAATAAGATGAAAAGGCCAAAGCCCCACATGGGTGAACCATCATATAAAGTTTTGGAAAGTCAAAATCCCTGGGTTTAGAAGAGAGATCAATCTCCAGAAAGCTAGCGAGAAGTAGAGGTTTTCATCAAAAGAGTTGGGCCGAGATCAAAACAATCAAGGCCACAAAATCAACCACTGTTTCAAACTAACAATTGTTCTTGGTTTGAAAACAGGAAACATGTGTAATTCAAAGCAACCTTGCAAAGCAGGTGCAACCAAAAGAGATTGCGCAAGGGCTAGAAACAACTTTACAACAACAATCCAAAAAAATAAGGGAAGTCCCTTCCAAAATTCTTTCCCGCATTTACTCATTCTAAGAAATAAAAAAAAATGATGAAAATGAAAAAAAAGAAGAAGAAGAAAGATTCAATATCATGGTTGCCTAGGGTCTCCACTCCCTAGTTGATTTTATTTTAGGCATAGGGTCTCCACTCCCTAGTCTACTTTTCCAACATAGGGTCTCCACTCCCTAGTTGATTTTATTTTAGGCATAGGGTCTCCACTCCCAAGTCACTTTTCTAACATAGGGTCTTCACTCCCTAGTTGAAGTCATTTTAGACATAGGGTCTCCACTCCATAATCACCTTTCCAACATAGGGTCTTCACTCCCTAGTTGATGTTATTTTAGACATGGGGTCTCTACTCCCTAGTCGTTTTTCCAACATAAGGTCTCCACTCCCTAGTTGAATTTATTTTAGACAAAGGGTCTCTACTCCCTATTCACTTTTTCAACATAGCGTCTCCACTCCCTAGTTGAAGTTACTTTAGACATAGGGTCTCCACTCCCTAGTCACTTTTCCAACATAGGGTCTCCACTCCCTAGTTGAATTCACTTTAGACATAGGGTCTCCACTCCCTAGTCACTTTTCCAACATAGGGTCTCCACTCCCTAAATGAATTTACTTTAGATATAGGGTCTCCATTCCCTAGTCACTTTTCCAACGTAGGGTCTCCACTCCCTAGTTGAATTTACTTTAGACATAGGGTCTCCACTCCCTAGTCACTTTTCCAACGTAGGGTCTTGATAACTAGGGATTTTCACGCATTTTATACTCCTTCTTGCTTACGCTTCGATTATAAATTTATACAAAATAGTCCCAAAAGGCTCATAAGTTGTGCTTGATTTCAATTTTGATCAATAAAGTGACAAGATGTCAAAGATCAGCTCAAAAGGAGTGAAACTTGCACAAGTACCAAACACAAGACAAACTCAGGAAAAATAGGCCCAGTGCGGCTGCACTACACTTTGTGTGGTCTGCACTAGGGAGATTTAGAGAGTTGGTACTTCAGGCATCAAGTCAGTGCGGACGTAGAAGGTTTTGTGCGGTCCGCACTGAAGGCAATGCGGCTGTACTACCATTCTTTGCGGTCCGCGTTCCAGTTTGTGCGGACCGCACTAGAAGCCTTCGCGGTCGCAGTCCATTCTGTGTGGTCCGCGGAGTCTGAGTTCAGAGAGACATGTTTTCAAGTTCAAGAGCCTAATGCGGCCGCACACCACTTTGTGCGGTCCACACTAACCCTGCAGGGGCATTTTTGTCCAGTTTTTCCAACTTAGTATAAATAGATCCTTTTTTCCATTTTTAGGGCATCAGACATTTTAGAATAGTTGTTGCGCTCGTGGAAATGTATCTTGTAGCCATTTTGGGAATTTTTACGTACTTTTTGTCATTGAATCTTTGTATTTAGCTTAGCAATTAATTAGTATGTGTTCATCTTCATCTATTTCTCTGTTTTTCTCTTCAAGCATGAGTAGCTAGACCCATTAGCTAGGGTTGTGACTCAACCCTAATGTGGGTAATTGATGGGTGTTGCAATTTAGGGCTAGATTGACTATGGGTGTTTCCTATTTGGGTCAATTTCATGGTTTAATTACTGAATTAGTGATTGCAAACACTAGTTTGTACTAAGTTGACTTGGGCTCTTCTTGCGAAAGAGAGCCTAAGCCTCCAAAATTGATCCAACAAGAAATTGGGATGGACTCAAGAGAATTGGTAATCCCAATTAAAGGGTTAAACCTCAAGAGAGTAATACCCGACTTGAACCTTAGTTGCTTGAGAAAATATGCATACCCAATTGGTCTTAAGAAAGTCAATTGGGCAAAATCATTCTTTCTACCGAGAGGTGTGAGAATGGGTAATATCGATCAACAGTCATAACATATTCCCCAATCATGTCAATCGTGTCTTAGACGCAATTACCCATCAATTGGCCACCTAGATGAAAGTCACTACCCTAGTGCCTTTTAGAATATTTGAACAACTTGTAGCATTTTACTCTTAGCTTAATCTAGTTGCAATTATAATTTGTAGTTTGATAATAGTAGAATTATAAAAGAAAACCCAAAAATGAATAGAAGTGCAATCTGGAACCAATACGCAATCCCAACCTAAATAGATACTCAACTCCCTTTCAATCTCTTCGTGGAAATCGATCCCGACCCAAAATCGGGTAAAAGCTATTGCGACCCTCTCTCTCTACTTTTTAGTGGTGCGGAGTAGGCTGCGATCACTTTTTGGTGTCGTTGCCGGGGAGCTAACGGTTTTATCTATTTAGTTAGTTTTGTGTATTGTTCTTCTTTCCTTCTTTGTTACTTACTTGTTTGTGTCACTATTCAGGTACCAATATGGCTTTGAACAACGCTAATAAACTTGTTGGAAACGTGATTGCGGGGGAGGAGGTAGATGATGTTGAGCAAGATGAGGTGCCTCTTGTACCTCAAGGACAACATAGAGGCTGCAATGCCAATTCTAATCCAAATGATAATATTCCAGACCCTCCTCCGCCACCTCCAAGAGTGGCTCCCAGAGTACTTCTGAACCAGGGTTATGCAAGTGTTATTGTCCCACCCAGAATCCAGGCGGGCAACTTTCAGATAACCAATGTGATGTTGACTTTACTTGAGCAGCGTGGGTACTTCACGGGCGCTGCGAATCAAAATGCCTACAAACATCTCAAGGGGTTCGTGGATACATGCTGGGGGAGCAAACAAACGAATGTGTCCGATGATGCTCTTAGGTTGAGACTTTTCCCATTCTCACTTCAGGGGAGAGCATTAGATTGGCTCGAGAGACTCCCCAACCATTCCATCACAACTTGGGATGAGTTGGCGGATAAATTCATTTCTAAATTCTTTTCACCCGGCCATATGGCGGCACTTTGAGATGAGATATTGGCTTTCAAGCAAGAGCCCACGGAACCTTTGCATGAGATTTGGGAGCGGTATAGAACGATGGTGAAGGAATGCCCCAATAATGACATGACCGAGGCCATGATCCAACAAACCTTCTACCGGGGCATAAATACTACAAATCAATGCATTGTGAACCAATTGGTCGGGGACAATTTTGTGAAGTTATCGTATGATGAGCCATGTGATGTACTTGATGAGATAGCTGACACTTCTTCTGCATGGAAAAGTAGGGCTAATGTTCCTCAAGGTGACCCTACGGTTATTCGTTTGCATAAGGAATTACATGACCATGGGCAAGCTATAGCGGAGTTGATAACTACTATGAATCAATTGGCTAAGGCACAGTTACAACAAGTCCAAAACCCTCGCCAAGTGAATGCCATGGAGGGTATTAATATGCTTGTCAATAAGAGGAGCCAAAGAAGGCAACAAAACTAAGGGAATTCTGAGCAATTTGATGATGCATGTGATGGTTTTCAAAATGATGGTTATGATGACCAAAATGAAGAGGTTCAATATGTAAACAACTATCAAGGCCAACGGGGCAACTCTTCCAACCAACAACAGTGGCGACCTCAAGGCAATTGGGGCAACCAACAACAAAACAGTGGTAATTTGGGGACAACAACCAAAACAACAACTGGGGCAATCATAACAACAATCAAGGCAACCAAGCGAATTGGAATTGTAATAACAATAATTGGGGTGGAAATAATAATCAAGGAGGATGTAACAATGTAAACCAAGGAAACCGGGGGCAAGGCTTTCAAAGGCACCCAATGTACCAACAACCGAACAATCCACCACCATTTCCATCTCAAGGTGCTAGTTCTTCGGTTAATGATATGGGTAGAACTGAAATGATGTTCGAGCAGATGATGAAGAGGAATGCGGATTCTGATGCACAGTTAGCTTCTCACAACACCTCTATCCGAAACTTGGAGGTGCAATTAGGCCAAATCTCCCAGTCATTGAATACTCGCCCGAATGGTGCTCTACCAAGTGATATGGTAGTGATCCCAAAGGGTGGGAACAATCATGTTATGACGGTTACAACAAGAAGTGGGAGAGGCAGTGATGTGAATGCCTCTAAGCAAAAGCAAGTCATGGATGATGATGTTGAGCTGCAAGATGACGAAGTCCCTTTGGTAGTTGAAGATGTGGTTGATGAAAATATGAACAATGAAGTGAGGATTGATATTCAAGAAGTCGAGGTTGAAACTCAAAATGATGTGAACCCGTCTAGGGAACACATAATTGACATGCCGGAGCCGGTTGTGCCAAAAGCCAAGGCTCCTTTGCCAATGACACCTCCACCTTATCCTCAAAGGCTCGCGAAGAAAAAGAATGATAATCAGTTTAAAAAGTTCATTGACATGATGAAGAGATTATCTATTAATGTGCCTTTGGTGGAGGCACTTGAACAAATGCCGGGCTATGCAAAATTCATGAAAGACTTGGTTACAAAGAAGCGTTCTATGGATTGTCAAACTATAAAGATGACTGACCAAGTTAGTACTATAGTGCATTCAATGGCCCCGAAGCTTGAAGACACCGGTGCTTTCACCATTCCTTGCACCATTGGGAGTGCGGATTTTGCCAAGGGTCTATGTGACTTGGGAACTAGTATCAATTTCATGCCCTACTCGGTTTTCAAAACTTTGGGCATCGGGCAACCTAGGCCAACCTCAATGAGACTTCAAATGGTGGATCGATCGATGAAGCGACCTTTGGGCATTATTGATGACATGCTTTTCCGAGTGGACAAATTCATATTGCCGGTCAACTTTGTGATTTTGGATTGTGAGGTGGACTATGAGGTTCCTATTATATTGGGAAGGCCTTTCCTTACAACGGGGAAGGCGTTGGTTGATGTTGAAGCGGGTGAGCTCACTTTCCGAGTGGGAGATGATAAGGTCGTCTTTCATGTGTGCAAATCTATGAAGCAGCCCAATAGTACCGAGGTGTGCTCTTTTGTTGACCTCGTCACAGCAGTGATAATTGATGATACCATTGCAATGATCAATGTGGAGGACCCATTGGAAGTCGTATTGTTAAATCTTGATGTCAATGAGGATGCAAGCCGAGTGGAGTGCATGAATGCTTTACATGGAATGGGCTCTTATTCTTATGAGCCTAGAAAATTGTCTTTGGATCTTGAAAACCGGAGAACTCCACCAACAAAACCATCAATTGAGGAGCCATAGGTGTTGGAGTTGAAACCACTTCCTCCATACCTCAGGTATGAGTTCTTGGTCTCAAGTTCTACTTTACTAGTTATTCTTTCTTCTTGCCTAACTAACATGCAGGTTGAGGCCACTTTGGCGGTGCTTCAAAAGCGGAAAAGGTCTATTGGATGGACTTTGGCTGACATTCGGGGAATAAGCCCCGCATTCTGTATTTTGGAGGATGATGCAAAGCCTTCCTTAGAGAATCAAAGAAGATTGAACGAGGCAATGCAAGAAGTGGTGAAGAAAGAAGTAATCAAGTGGTTGGATGCCGGTATTGTGTACCCCATTTGCGATAGTTCATGGACTTCTCCGGTGCAATGTTTACCTAAAAAGGGTGGTATGACTGTGGTAAGAAATGACAACAATGAACTTATTCCCACTCGGACAGTTACCAGATGGAGGGTATGTATGGACTACCGGAAGCTAAAAAAGGTGACCCTAAAGGATCATTTCCCATTGCTATTCCTTGACCAAATGTTTGATAGTCTTGCAGGGCATGCTTTTTATTGCTTTTTGGATGGATACTTAGGGTATAGTCAAATCTTAATTGCCCTAGAGGACCAGGAGAAGACCACCTTTACCTGTTCATAAAACCTTCGCTTTCTCTCGGATGTCGTTCGAGTTGTGTAATGCTTTGGCGACCTTCCAGAGATGCATGATGGTTATTTTCACCGGCATGGTGGAAGATATCTTAGAGGTCTTCATGGATGATTTCAGTGTGGTTGGTGATTCCTTTGAAGAATATTTGAGAAATTTTGATAGAGTATTAGCCTGATGTGAAGACACCAATCTCGTGCCTAATTGGGAAAAATGCAACTTCATGGTGGAGGAAGGCATAGTATTGGGCCACAAGATTTCAAACCATGGAATTGAAGTTGACAAAGCTAAGATAGAGGTGATTTCAAGGCTTCCTCCCCCCATTTCCGTCAAGGGGGTGAGGAGTTTTCTTGGGCACGCGAGTTTCTACCGGAGGTTTATAAAAGATTTTTCAAAGGTGGTAAACCCCTTGTGCAAGCTACTAGAAAAGGATGCAAAGTTTGTGTTTGATGAGGGATGTATGCAAGCATTTGAGCTTCTCAAGCTTAAGTTGACCACTACCCCAATCATTACCGCACCAAATTGGAGCTTGCCTTTCGAGCTCATGTGTGACGCAAGTGACATTGCGGTTGGTGCTGTCTTGGATCAAAAGGTTAACAAGATGTTTCATCCAGTGTACTACGCAAGCAAGACCATGAATGAGGCTCAAAAGAACTACACAGTTACCGAGAAAGAGTTGTTGGCTAGAGTGTTTGCAATGGAAAAGTTTCGGTCGTATCTTATGGGGGCCAAAGTCATAGTTCACACCGATCATGCCACTCTTAGGTATTTGATGACAAAGAAAGACTCCAAGGCAAGATTGATGCGATGGGTGTTACTACTTCAAGAGTTTGATCTAGAAATTGTGGACCAGAAAGGTAGTGAGAACCAAGTGGCGGACCACTTGTCCCGCTTGGAGGAGGAGGGGAGGTCTTGTGATGGCCTTGAGATCAATGATTCATTTCCCGACGAACAACTCCTTGCGATGTCAATGAATGATATGCCATGGTTTTTCGATGTTGCCAATTACCTTGTGACTGGAGTAATCCCGTGTGAGCTCCCTTCTAACCAAAGGAAGAAGCTCAAGTGGGATAGTTTTGGATTTCTATTGGGATGAGCCATACTTATTCAAGATTTGCACGGATGGTGTGATTCATACATGTTTCCCGGAGGAAGAACAATTGAGTATCTTAGAGGCTTGCCATTCTTCACCCTATGGTGGCCATCACAGTGTGGTGAGGACCGCCTCGAAAGTTCTTAGTTGTGGATTCTATTGGCCAACCTTGTTCAAAGATGCGAGTGATTTTGTGAAGAGGTGTGACGATTGCCAAAGAGCGGGTGGAATTTCAAAAAGGGATTAGATGCCTCTCAATACCATTCTTGAAGTGGATATCTTTGATGTTTGGGGCATCGATTTCATGGGTCCATTTTTAGCTCTTGTAGGAATACTTACATTCTCGTGGTGGTTGACTATGTCTCAAAATGGGTTTAAGCCGAGGCTTTGCCTAACAATAAAGCCCGGAGTGTTGTTGCATTTCTTAAGAAGAGCATTTTCACAAGGTTTGGCACTCCGCGTGCGATTATCAGTGATGGGGGTCTCACTTTTGCAATAGAGCTTTCGAAACGTTGCTTTCTAAGTATGGTGCCAATCACAAAGTTTCTACCCCCTATCATCCTCAAGCAAGTGGACAAGTGGAAGTCTCCAACAGGGAAATCAAAAGTATATTGTCAAAGACAGTCAATGCTAATAGGACCAATTGGTCGAAGAAGTTGGATAACGCTCTATGGGCTTATCGGACGGCTTACAAAACTCCGATTGGTATGTCTCCGTATCGGTTAGTATTTGGGAAAGCTTGCCATCTTTCAGTTGAGTTAGAGCACAAGTCCATGTGGGCTTTGAGGAAGTTGAATCTTGAATGGGATGTTGCAGCCAATCTTTGTGTAGAGCAGCTCAATGAACTTGATGAATTTAGATTCCACGCCTACTCTAGTTCGTCCTTGTATAAGGACAAGATAAAGTACCTTTATGATAAATATGCTCGTGGAAAGGAGTTCAAAGTAGGTGATTTGGTTCTCTTGTTCAACTCTCGGTTACGTCTGTTTCCGAGAAAGCTTAAATCAAAATAGAGTGGGCCATTTGAAGTTGTGTTTGTGACCCCTTCTGGTGCTCTTGATTTGAAAAATAAAAATGATGAAGTCTTCAGAGTTAACGGGCACCAGGTCAAGCATTATCTTGGGAAAATTGATGACAGCCACGTGGTGGCACTTCTTCACTTCAAATGATGTGATGGTAACCTGCGTCGTGCCGCGATGTTAAATCAGGCGCTTCTTGAGAGGCAACCCATGTGTTTTTCTTATTGTTTTCTTTGATTTTTTTTGTAGTATAGGACTGATTTTTGGACTAACTGGTTGTGAGATGTTACAGGGTTGTGTTGATGCAGTGTAGGACAAGGTGGAAATATGCACAGGTCTTTGAAGTTTCCAGTGCGGCCGCACTACATTTTGTGCGGTCCGTGCTGGTAAAGGGTGAATCGAGACCTCTCTGAAGTTTGCCAGTGCGGCCGCACTATATTTTGTGTGGTCCGCACTGGACCTCTGTGGCTGCAGTCCATTCTGTGCAGCCCGCAGAGCATTTCCTTCTCAGGTTTGAACATAACTGTGCAGTGCGGACCGCAGTCTATTTTGTGCTATCCGCACTGGTTGGTGAGAATGGGCCCCAGGGTTTTTTTATAAATAGACCCTGAGGGCTCCCTTTTACACTTTTCACAAATTTGAAATCTCAGAGTGTATAATCACTATTCACTACCCTTGCTTGCTTATAATTACTTGTTGGAACTTATTTGCTTCAATTCATCTCATAATCTGGTACCATAATCTTCTTTTTACTTGTTTAATTTTGTCAATTATTAATTTTCGTTTTCTTAGCTGTTATTTCTTCTTCCTTTCGTTTTTTCTTAACTGCTAAGTTAGGTTAGTTTAAATTTTGATTCATGTGGAATTAGTTAGCTTAATGGATTGGGTAATCACTTAGCAACACCTATTAGGTGCAAAAATTGGACTTAAAAGAAAAATTTCATGAACCCTAGCTTAGTGCCGCACCTGGGCACTTAGTGCTGACCGTGGTCGTTTTAGTGCGGTCCGCAGTACCGTTTTGTGCGGACCGCACTGAAAAACTTCTGGGAATCTGAACTTTGGGCAGTGCAGCCGCACTCCTTTTTGTGCGGTCCGCACTGGCCCTTGTGCGGCCGCACTACTATTTTGTACGGTCCGCACTATCAAGATACAGAGGGTGGGTATTCTGAACCCCACCCTTGTGCGGACCGCAGTCAATTTTGTGTGGTTCGCACTGACCCCTATGCGGCCGCACTCAATTTTATGCTGTCCTCACCGGGCTGGTTTCTGCAACTGTCTGCAATTCTTATGCCTGATATGCAACTCATTCTGCAACACTACTTTCAACTTCTGCAATGATATTAACGAGTTCACTTGATTGTGCTTGTAGGCTATGGTTTAACAACGAGGAAAAGGCTCGAAACAACCCGGCAGAGGTGAATCCTCCCGGGGTAGAAAGCAGAAAATGGTACGACTCACTGCCCAAGCAAGGAAAAACATCAAGAATATAAGAAAGGCCATAAAAGTAGCTGATAGGGCAATTGACATGTCGGGGAGTGAGTACGAGCCCTCCCGAAAAATCTCTTCGGATTCTATACCTGAATACATCCCCTATCTGGAGAGGGCCAGACACAGAGACACTCTTCCATCATCACCCACTGCCTAAGCACCAACTGATATTTTTTCTGGGTCGTCTGAGGGCTCAGCAGCCGGTAGTGGGGAATACTCCACCTCTCCCACAGCTTCATTATTTGGGGAGGGTACAGAAAGAGGTAAGGAGGAAGTACAGGGAAATGAGGAGGTAGCTGAAGGAGGTGAACCTCAGGTAGGAGGTGTTGCTAGAACTAGGAAACCCGAAGCATGGGAGGATAGATTTGTAAGTGAGGTAGCATACCATAAGTTTTAGGAGTGGTGGCCAGTGAGAAAATTGATTCCGGAGAGGAGCTTCATAGATAGAGACCTACTACCCCACAACCCCGACGTGCAGAGACAGTTTAGGACTAGAGTGGGCTGGGAGCACTTCCTAAATTCTTGTGTGGATGCCAATGAGCACTTGGTCAAGGAGTTTTATTGCAATGTAGCCCACAACAAAAAAGGCTCCAAAGTGACCAAGGTTCGAAACCTCAAGGTGTTATTTGATAGGAAGTCGATTAATGAATATCTGGGCTTCAATGAGGAGGAGGATGAGACTCTGTATATGGCAAATATGGAGATGGGAAAGGAGGTACATCCATGGCTAGCACAGTACCTAGAAATCCTAGGTACTGTCCTCGATTAGTTGACTGTTGGGGTCAAAATATTGAGAAGGACCTTGAACTTTGAAGCGAGGGGATAGGAGACTTTTGTTTGCAGCCGGTTGGACCCTACCACTCATGACAACACCCTTCCTCTCCACCGGGCTGTATTGGTTACTTCGATAATGGCAGGGTACCCCATAAATGTGGGGAATGTGATGTCCCGAATTATCAATATTGTGGGCGCGAAGCATGACCGGAACTATCCTTTCCCTAGTTTCCTCGCAATGTACTTTTGGGACCTGAATGTGGACAAAAGGCCCTATAACATCAAGGTCAAGGCGTCATCCTCATTTTCCTGGTATAGCATGAAGGCGAATGACAACCCCAAGAGCAAGAACTACAAAGCACCAGCTACTACTCCAACTGGCCAGTCTGAGGAGCCGATTGAGGTAGTGGCTTCTGCTGAGCATACCCCCACATCTCCAGACATCCCTCCCGGTAAATCCACATCCTCAGCCATTCTTCCTGGCCCATATACATTAGCAGGCCAAGAGATCCCATCTACCTGGGCCCATCCTATTACTGCCCACTATCTGAGCCAGGCACTTTTGAGTATTTACAACTAGATGCAGACTGCCTCATCCAAGTTTTCCATTCTGACTACCACTGTAGAGGCTCAGTCGGTTTCCCTAGATCCACAGGTGCCACAGTCGATAGAGGATGCGCTCAAGGAGATACTTGACAACCAGAAGAAGATACTCGATACTCAGGCTGCGCTCTCAAAGGCAGTCGATTCACATAGCAAGGCTCTCAAGGAGCTTGCTAAGGAGTATAAGAAGCTGCGGAAGACATGGGTCTCCAAGGAGTCCGTGAAGGTGCTGCGGGAAAATGTTGATAGACTGAAGGCAAACCAGCTACCTTTAGACTTGTTGCTTGATGACCTAGTGCCAGCAGCTCACCCACAGCCGGAGCAGACACAGAGGCCTCCGAAGAGGAGGAGGAGGATTCCTAGAGCTGATGATGCTATCATCCAGTTGGCGGACCCACCGGAGACTTCCTCCAGTCAGCCACAGGATGTGCCAGTTCCAGAGCCTGTCGAGGTCCAGGCCCAGATCCCAATAGCAGAGGAGTAGACCACCGGGAACCAGTCTGAGGTTCCCGAGCACACAGAGGACCCAGGGACCACCCATGATCCTATGCAGACAGACGGGGCTTAGAGAGTCTTCTATATCCTTTTTCTCTATCTTTTTGGTGCTTATTTAGACTAGTTGGCATTGGGGAGAATGTCAGCTTTCATTTGAGGGGGTATGCCCTACTATTCATTTGATGGATGACTGTATATATATTGATACATTTTTATGCTTTCTTGATTTTTCATCTTTGGTCTATATATAAATTGATATTTAGTTACATTTATTGCACTTTTATTTTACTTTGGGTCTGTATATAAAGTTATATCACATTGTATATATTCATCCCATATCTTGTATATTCAAATCCCCTCTTGTATATATTCATTCTATTTTCCGCAAAAATTTTCATTTTTAGCTTCTTATTTATGTTTGTAGTTTTTTGTTTTGTTTTGGATGTTTTCAATAAGCCTTTGGTTTTCTTAATGTCACGGTTCTTTCCAAAGGTGGAGTGTTGTGTGAACCGGGTGGCTCTTCCCAATGATGGATGGTGTGACAACCTTCTTAAGGGTTTGAGTCCATTTTCCTTTTTGTTTTTAGTAGTTTGTAGTTAAGGATACCTCAAGAAAAGCTTTACTTGGGCCTAGCACATTTGCCTTTGATCTCATGATCAAAAACAAGTTGTTGTGTTTAGGATGGTGAAAGTCGTGACCTTGAGACTCTTGTGTTGACCAATAATAATCAAGTGGTTTTTTGGGACCATTGTGTGCTCAAATCGTATCTAAGGTCGTTGTGGGCCACCGACTTTATGTCTTTAGCAATCCCTTAGCTTGTGTGGTGAGTAATTGAATTGCAAGTCCAAGTCCCGAGCCATTGATCTAAAATGTTGCCCTGAATGTTTGTTGAGGTGAAATCATAAGTGAATTTTGACTTGAGGCATGATTATAGGCTTTCCTTGATCGAAATGATAGTTTGAACAATTCCATAGCCTACCAATAATGATCTCTAGTTAACTCTTTTGAGCCTTAGACTTTTTTCTTTCAAGAATCACGATACAAGCCTATACCCGTTCTAAAAGATATCCTCTTTTGGCACCCGATCTTTCCTTTAGCACATGAAAAAAATATAAGTTTGGGGGGACAGATGAGGACTGCAACAAAGAGGTAAAAGGGCACAAAAATGAAGAAAAGAAAAGGCAATGAAAAAGAAAGAAAAGCAAAAAAGACAAAAAGAATGTTCAAAGTGAAAAAGAATAAAAAGGGATTCAAGAAAAAGCAAAGCATGAAAGGTGTGGAAAGTTGAGAAAGGAGAATAAGGTTTGAAATGCATAAGATAGAGTGACAGTATGTCTCTCTATCCCCTTATAAAGAAGTGAAATGACTCAAAGAGTCAGGAAAATATGTGCCAAATGAATCAAAAGAAGTGCTTAAGGGAAGATGGAACCTACTTAGACCAAAACATGTCCTACTCTGAACCAAAAGCCTTCACAATATCTCCACAAAAGACCTATATGATCTTGAGTTGAATGAAGTTTACATTAGTGGATACTCACATAAGGGGAAAGCATATGGTACTTAGAGCCGGACTTGTGACTTTTCTTGAGAGAGATGAGTGAAATTTCATTAGCCTCGTTTTGCGTGCCAATATTCTAAAGGTGAGGTTTGCTTAGGGAGAGTTGAGGATGTGTGGGTTTGGGTTCCATAATGGCCAAAGTAATTGAGAGAGTTCTTTGATGTGTTGAGTCAACTCTTGAAGCTCTTGTGTCGCACTTGATCCATGGTTTTCAAAGGTTAAATGTTGTTAATGGCTCATTTGTATTAAGGGCAATTGTTAGTCCCAAATGATGCTAGTTAGGTTGCTTTAGGACAGCTGAAAATATCTTGATATTTCCCTTAAGGGGTGGGTATTATTTTGTTTGCTTGAGGACAAGCAAAAGTTTATGTTTGGGGGAGTTGATAACTAGGGATTTCAACGCATTTTATACTCCTTCTTGCTTACGCTTTGATTATAAATTCATACAAAATAGTCCCAAAAGGCTCATAAGTTGTGCTTGATTGCAGGTTTGATCAATAAAGTGACAAGATGTCAAAGATCAACTCAAAAGAAGTGAAACTTGCACAAGTACCAAAGACAAGACAAACTCAGGAAAAACAGGCCTAGTACGACCGCACTACACTTTGTGTGATCCGCACTAGGGAGATTCAGAGAGTTGTGACTTCAGGCATCAAGGCAGTGCGGACGCAGAAGGTTTTGTGCGGTCCGTACTGAAGGCAATGCGACCGCACTACCATTCTGTGCGGTCCGCAGAGTCAAGGTTCAGAGAGGGTGAAGTGGAGATTTCAAGCCTGTGCGGTCCGCGGTCCAGTTTGTGCGAACCGCACTAGAAGCCTCCGCGGCCGCAGTCCATTCTGTGCGGTCCACGGAGCCTGAGTTCAAAGAGCCATGTTTTCAAGTTCAAGAGCCTAGAGCGGTTGCACACCACTTTGTACGGTCCGCACTAACCCCGCAGGGGCATTTTTGTCCAGTTTTTCTAGCTTAGTATAAATAGATCCTTTTTCCATTTTTAGGGTACCAGACATTTTAGAATAGTTGTTGCACTCGTGGGAACGTATCTTACAGCCATTTTGGGCATTTTTACTTACTTTTTATCATTGAATCTTTGTATTTAGCTTAGTAATTAATTAATATGTGTTCATCTTCATCTATTTCTCTGTTTTTCTCTTCAAGTATGAGTAGCTAGACCCATTAGCTAGGGTTGTGGCTCAACCCTAATGTGGGTAATTGATGGGTGTTGCAATTTAGGGCTAGATTGACTATGGGTGTTTTCTATTTGGGTCAATTTCATGGTTTAATTATTTAATTAGTGGTTGCAAACACTAGTTTGTGCTAAGTTGACTTGGGCTCTTCTTGAGAAAGAGAGCCTAAGTCTCCAAAATTGATCCAACAAGGAACTGGGATAGACTCAAGAGAATTGATAGTCTCAATTAAAGGGTTAAACCTCGAGAGAGTAATACCCGACTTGAACCTTAGTTACTTGAGCAAATATGCATACCTAATTGGTCTTGAGAAAGTCAATTAGGCAAAATGATTTTTTCTACCGAGAGGTGTGAGAATGGGTAATATCGAGCAATGGTTATAACATATTCCCCAATCATGTCAATCGTGTCTTAGACGTAATTACCCGTCAATTGGTCACCTAGGTGAAAGTCACTACCCTAGTGCCTTTTAGAATATTTGAACAACTTGTAGCATTTTACTCTTAGCTTAATCTAGTTGCAATTATAATTTGTAGTTTGATAATAGTAGAATTATAAATGAAAACCCAAAAATCAATAGAAGTGCAATTTGGAACGAATACGCAATCCCAAACTAAATAGATACTCAACTCCCTTTCTAGCTCTTTGTGGAAATCGATCCCGACCCAAAATCGGGTAAAAGCTATTGCGACCCTCTCTCGCTACTTTTTAGTAGTGCAGAGTAGGTTGCGATCAGGTCTCCACTCCCTAGTTGAAGTTATTTTAGACATAGGGTTTCCACTCCCTTGTTGAATTTATTTTAGACATAGGGTCAACATAGGTTCTCCACTCCCTAGTTGAATTTATTTTAGACATAGGGTCTCCACTCCCTAGTCACTTTTCCAACATAGGGTCTCCACTCCCTAGTTGAGTTTATTTTATACATAGGGTCTCCACTCCCTAGTCACTTTTCCAACATAGGGTCTTCACTCCCTAGTTGAATTTATTTTAGACATAGGGTCTCCACTCCCTAGTCACTTTTCCAACATTGGGTCTCTACTCCCTAGTTGAATTTGTTTTAGATATAGGGTCTCCACTCCCTAGTCACTTTTCCAACATAAGGGCCTCCACTCCCTAGTCTCTTTTCCAACATAGGGTCTCCACTCCTTGATTGATTTCATTAAAAATATAAGGCTCCACTCCGTAATCTCTTTTTCCAAAGGATACACAATCCCGATTTTATTGCATTCAATAAAAAATAGTTTAGATTTTGTTACAATAACTTACAAAAATTTTCTAGTGAAAACTGGGGCAGAAAAATTTCATTCATTTGTTTGCTTTGGTGTCTGAACAGGTTTTACCGTGAGGCACAAGGTTTGAGACGACCAAAAGAAGAAGTCTCAACCCAAATAAAAGAAAACAAGAAACAAGAAAAAAAGTTGAACTCTAAGTGTAGAAACGAAGAAAAGATGCGGACTGCCCAAGATAAGATTGAAGTTGCAAATTTTGCATTGTCTCGCCTTGATCCAAAAGCTGAAGAAGAATGAACTAGCGGTTGCAGCTAACGAGCATCAAGATTCAGGTCAGGGTCTGCAGGAAGAACTAGCCAAGATTCAAGATCAAGATTTAGAGGGTTTATAGATAGGAATCTTGTAACTCGTAGTTGATATGCTTAGCTAGTTTAGCTTTTCATCTTTTATTTCGGTGTAATAAAGAGCTCAGCAAGCAGAAACAGCAGCAACAACAGTGAAATCACAGTTTTCCGATAGTCCCAGCTACCAAAACTTTCGGAACTATACTGACCTGATTCCTTTATAGCCAAGGATATGTAGGCAACTCTGAAGCAAGGTTCGGTCGGACTTTTTCAAAAGATGCTTCTCATGGAGTTTTAGATGGGCAAAAATCACTCGTAATTGCTCATTTCATCTTTGCCCGAAAACCCTTCGTGTTCCGGAGAAAAGAGGGGCAGTTGTGAGCATGTGATTTTTGCCCTATATAAATTACTCCTATAAAATCCAAGAAAATAGTTTTTTTAATTTAATTATTAGCCATTTTATATGAATTTTGTAGGATTTTTATTAATTGTTTGCATTTTTGTGCACATTTAATCTTTTATTAAAATCATGAAAAATGCAAAAAATACCATGCATTGTATTTAGAGTTTTTTTACATTTTTAGGATTAATTAGCTAATTATTTGTTTTATTAACATGAAAATTACAAAAATGGCCCATTTTACATTTTTACCTTTTAATTCTTAGATTATTGATTTTTCTCTTTTAATTTAGGATTGAGTAATTTTTATAATTATTTTTATTAGGTAATTAGTTTAGTTTTACAATTAAATTAATTTAGGATTTTAATTTAGGATTTTTAAATTAAAAAAAGAGGAAAAAGTAAAGAAAGGAAAATAAGGAGGTAAATTGAAAAAGGGGGTTTCTTAATTTCTGAATTGGGCTATTGAAAGCCAAAACCAACCCAAAAATTACCCAAAAACCGTTCCCACACCTAGGCCCAAATTAGCCATACCCGGTCCAGCCCCAGCTCCAAGAAACGACGTCGTTTTGCCCCATCTCTCGTCTCAGCCATTGGATTCATTTGATCCAATGGATCGAAACTTATTGCTAAATTACTATATTATTGTCCGAATAAGCCTACTCCCCCCCCCCATTCCAATCTCCTTCACACATCTCTAACGCCCAAATCCAACTGAAACCTTAGCCGCCATCAACTCCTCACCGTCTCCGCCGTGGTCCACCGGCTAGAAATTGCCTCACGGCGGTGGATCACCTCCAATCCACACCAAATTAACACCTCATAATCCCCGTCACCTCCTCTTTCCACATGTCTAATCCATTTCTTTCAAATCACCACCAAAAATCTCGAATTTCAAATCCGAGATTCATGCCCAAAAACCCTAACTTTTCCAAATCAATCCAAAATTATACCATGCAACATCCCCATCCCCCTCTTACCAAATATCCTGTTGGTTCCCTCAAATCACCCTTAACACTGTCGAATCTTAAATCTAAAATTCCAAAAAAAAACTAATTTCTCTTTACTCTTTCTCGGTCAGTATTTGGAGTCTGTGAACCCAAATGTCCATTAGTTGGTTGTTCTTCTTAAGAACAGCCAATTAATGGTTGTATAAGTTCATGGGTATTTCATTCAAGATGGTTCATCAAATGACCCGGTCCAAAACAGCCTTAGGTATTCCTTTTCCATTTTATTTTATTTTTATTTGTTTTCTTTCTTTCTTTTCTTCTTTCTATACTAGCTTCTGTTTTCTTCCACTTTTTTTTAGCATATAGATAAGTGACAGTGTTCCCTAATTGTTATTGCCACCTTGTTCCTAAAAGCATGCTAAATCTTGCAATTAGCTAAAGTTTAGTTCCAATTGCATGAATTTAGTTTGATTAGGGTTTATTTCTTAAGTTTGGTACCTCAAATGATTATTCTGTTTCTTCCCTAATTTAATTCATGTTTATATTCAGTTTTGTTTTAGGTGAATTAACAAGCTATTTAGGTTGTTTGTTTAACTGTTAAGATTGGTTGTTTTAATTGCTTAAGTTTGCAAATTGATATAAGTTGAATTCTAGGCCTTCTTTGCAGTTGCATCTTTATTTTGTTTTGATTACCTTTTAGGTGTATTAGCTGTTAAATTCAATTCTTGTTTACGTTTTATTAGGTAAACATTTTTGTTTATTGATTGATTTAGTTTTAGGTTTAGATTGCATCCACATGATTCTGTTAGGCATTTTGATTCGAATTGTTTGATCCTTCCTAGGTTTGTATTGTTTGCCTTAGCGTGTAAATTAATAGAAATGTGTAGGGACTTAATTGAATTAAAAGAACTTAGGACAAAGTTGAATAGGCAGTAATTAAAGGGGTAAAATGGATTTTCACATAGGATAATATCAGAATGTTCTAGTATTTTAGACAGATGTCCCTATTTTGGCAAAAATGCTGGTATTGGATAGGTAAAAAGGGACAGACAGCTGCAAAATATGTTGTATTGTCATGATTTTTAGAATTTTTTAGGTCAAAATATTTATCTTTTGATGTCATTTTGTGTATTCTATAAAAGGAAACATTTCCTCATTCATTCACACGGATTTTCAGCATCATTTTTACTACAAAATGTTCTCTCTTCTTTCTGAAAAAGACTAGATTTCAGAAATCTTAGAAAATTTCAGAACTTCTTCGCTTTGGTTTTAACAAGCTTAAAATGGTTTGAAATAGAGGATTTTCTGGGTTTCTTTAGCTGGGATTCTGATTTTAAAGCTGATTGGGTTTGGTTCAAATTCTGGGACCTATTTGATTTGATGTAGCTGTGTTGGCTTACTGGTGTTGTTTCCTTTCTTCTCAAGTTTTCAGTAGTTTTTCTTTCATCTTACTTGTTGTCTTTTCTATTGCTAGTCAAGGTACACATGTTCTTCTATGTTTAAGTATTTGTAAATGGAGTTTAAAGATAAATACAAGTTGTTCTTTCCTGGCAATGTTATGTAACTGTATTTTTTGTTGTGATTTGTCACTGAAGTTGCAACCATATTGAAGATCTTCTGTTAAATGAGTTAGTCTTTGTCTATTTGGTCTATATCATGAAAATTTGTTTCCCTGTATGAGTCTAGCATTGGTCAAATGTTTACTCCAGTTAGTATGCACTTCTCTTTTGTTTCATTAGTCATGTAGCATGTTAGATCCCTATATTTGAAGTTTTGTTTATTCATTGAGTCTAACCCTTACATGGTCAGATTCATGGATTAAACTACCCCTCCTCCCTTTTAGTTCATTCTGGCAGCATATCAGGTTTTAGGGTTTGAAGCCCTTTGTTGGTTCATGAGTTTAACCCTTAATATGGTCAAACCCATGAATCACATTGTTTTTGTTTCTTTTGTCTTTGCATTGTTTTGATAATGCAGTAGGTTTATAATCTGAAGACATTTTCATGAACCTAACCTTTAAACATGGTCAGATTCATGAAATGTCTAAAAACCAAGGCTGGTTTGGTAGTAGGAAGCCTCAGAGTTGGGAGCTAAGTTTTAGACTGCAAGGAACAACTCCATAGCTAATTTTTCTTGCAAAACTAAAGCTGATTCAAAGGAGAACTCCACCCTTACCTTAATTATCCCCTCCCTTTTCTTTAGACACATTTGATGTATTTAGAAATGCTTTGTAAATCTATTGATTGTTGTTAAGTAAACGGACTATTGGAGTATTTTAAATTCAAAATTTGATTATTTTTTATTCTTAGTTTCAAGTCCATGGCATATGATTTCTCATTATAGTCCAGCATGTGAATTGGGTCAGACTTGCAACAGGGCCCAAATCTGGGAACCACCTAAACAAGTCTGGGCCTAGGCGAGTAGGCTTGGGCATTAAACCCAGTAATTTGATCCTTAGTTCTAAAATTCCTCTATTGTAAATTCCAGAATAAATGTAAGTCTAACAAATCATGTTTAATGTGTTTAATTTTGGACTCGAAAATGTATTATTCCAATTCTGATTGTTTTCTTTTTAAAATTAATGCGAATTATAACTTTGCAAAGCAGGCATTGTGTAGGATGGGGCTGAAAATGTAAAGGTATATAGGCCTAGTCGATAGAAATTCACAATTGAGCCCGCCTGAAGCCCAATATGGGCAAACATTCATTTAAAATTCCTACAAGGGCAAGAGCCCTTGCGTGTTTTTTTTTCTTCTGGGCCAAGCTTTAATCCCAAAATGTAGCTTTGTTAAAAGCTGAACCTTCCCAATTCAACCAAGTAATGAACACCTAGGCCTAAATCCCTTCCCAATAGAATTAATTCAAATTTAGCTCTTCTAATTAGGTGTAATTTTCCTCTAAAAAAGGGTAACAAGTTGAGGTGTGCCATATCAAGTAAAACCTATAATTCATGGCCCTCATAAAATTAGATCAAGAGCTAACACTTGTAGAAAAGATTTGAGGCATGCCATCTATAAATTAAATTATCCATGGCCCTCACAAATGTTGCTATTAAAAAATAAATATTCGTAGTTTCTTTAGGAGTGTTACTTTAATTCATCATATCTACGGGTACGATTCCTGTAACGTAGTTGTGATTTATAATTACTAAAATCCAGATGTACATTTCATGTGACTGACTTCAATTTACAACAATGTTAAATAAAGCGTGTCGCGAACTGCGGGTGCATTTCATGTAACGTGATTTAAGATGTGTTTTAAACAACATTGAATTTTCCTAAAAAATAGTAAAAGCTGTTAAAAAGTCGTAAAAATGCACATAGGTTTAAAATGCGTAATTGATCATATAATAGGCCAATATTAACAGTTTAAGCGAACGTGCTAGAACTACGGAACCCGGGAATGCCTAACACCTTCTCCCGGATTAACAGAATTCCTTATCTAGAATTTCTGGTTCGCGGACTTTTTTTAAAAAAAATAAAAATTTCCTCGATTTGGGATTTTGAAATAAACCGGTGACTTGGAATACCAAATAAACTATTCCAAGTGGAGACTCTGATAAATTAAATAATTCAATTTCTATTTATGTCACTTTAATTGGAAAAACTCCTATATACCCTCGGGGTGTAAAAGTGGAGGTGTGACAATCTATGCCAGGCCGGATTTGCAGTCGCTTTGGATGCCATTTGGCATTTGAAGATGTTTCATTGTATGTTATTCCAAAACTTAAGTTTATTTCTATTATCTACATAAATGAATGGCTAGCTATTTATGTAGTACAAATATGACAACCCTTTGTTCATATAAGTACATATATAGATCTTATACCGAAGTTAACTCTTGAATATTTGAGACCTTCTATAACGATCCGACTGGTTGTTTTGTCTTTTAGAACCCCGTTTTCTTAAATAAAATTTTTCGCGCTTGCTTTAACTAATTTACGACTTGTGGAGATAGTGGGTTTGGGATTTGGAAGAGTTTGGATTGAAATATGCCCATTTGATTCCTTAAGATTTTCTTAAAAGGCTAAGTTTGACTTTGGTCAACATTTTGAGCAAACGGACCCAGATTCATGATTTGACGGTCCCGAAGGGTCCATAGAAAAATATGGGACCTAGGCGTATGTGCGGAATCGAATTCCGAGGTCCCTAGCCCGAGTAATGAATTTTTATTAGAAATTGTTAATCTGAAGTTTTAAAGAGTTAAAGAAACTAATTAATGATTGATTCCATAGGTATCGAGCTCATATGTTGGTTCCAGAGCCCGGTACAGGTCCGATATATCATTTAAGACTTGCCCGCAAAATTTGGTGTCAATCCAAGTAGTTTAAGGGCGTTTCGGCTTGTTGGAGGAAAATTAAGAACTTGAAGTTCATAAGTTTGATTCAATTGGTTTTAAGGGGTGATTCTTAGATTTAGTGTTGTTTCGAGCATTCTGAAGGTTCGAGTAGGTCCGTTTCATAATTTCTGACTTGTCGGTACGTTCGGGCGGGGCCTGAGAGCCCCGAGCGTCAATCGGACGAGGCTCGAGTGAGGTAGTTGTTTTTGAGAAGTGCTGAAGCATCTGCTTCTGTCATAACCGCACCTGCGGTTGGTTGACTGCAGGTGCGAGACTCCAGAAACGGTCCTTCTATCGTAGATGCGGCCAAGGCAGGCCAGGCCAGGAACCGTAGAAGCGGCTCCCAAGCCGCAGAAGCGGTCCCAGCCCACTTGGCTTATTTTCGCAGATGCGGTCTCTTCCTCGCAGAAGCGGGACCGCAGATGTAGTCCCCTGACCGCAGATGCGGAAATCGCTGAAGCAATGAACTTTATTTAATACGGGTTCTAAGTCATTTTTACCACTTTTCACTCCTCCATTGGCGATTTTGGGAGCTTTTGAGAGAAGACTTCCACCTAGCATCTTGAGGTAAGTTTATCCTACTAATTCTTAGTTTAATACTTGTATCTTAGGTAGATTAAACACTAGAATTTAGGTAAAAACAAGGGGTTAGAGCAAAACCTAGGGTTTTAATAAAAGTTAGATTTAACCACGAAATTTATTATGGAATGAATTAGAAATCATATATTATTGATCCTTAGGTTATAGAGAATAACTTTCTTCGAGAAATTTCGGAATCCGAGCACGTGGGCCAGGGGTCGGATTTTAGGAAACTTGTATTAATGGTTGGGAAATGGCTTAAATAGCTAGAATTGGATCTTGTGATCTTATATTGACTAGTTCCTACCTCATTTAACTAGTTTTGGATAGTTCGGCTCTGAATTGAGGGTTTGGGCTCGTTTGTGGTATTGGAAGTGCACTTTGGAGTGAGGTGAGTCTCCTTTGTAACCTTGTAAGAAGGAATTGTCCCCATAGGTGTAATAATTGAGTAATTTACTGCTAAATGTGGGGGCTACGTACGCACTAGGCGACAAGAGTCCGTGCGTAGCTACTATTATGTTAATTGTCCGGGTAGTCTAGGACATGTATCATGTTATATTTGTGAATGTCTCTATATTTTCTTGCTAATGTGATCACTTAGGGCATACTAGAGACTTGGAAAGGAATATAAGCGAATGTATATACCTGTTGGACACTTGTATGAATTTACTTGGAATTAAATGCGCATTCATGTGTTTTCTTGATATTAATTGATATTTGTGGATCGGGCCGATTGCCTCGGTAGAAATAGATGCATCTATGGTTCACGCTATTCGACCCTCTGGCAGTGCACAATTTATTTTCTGTTGGATCGGGCCGTCGACCTCGGCATAGTGTGCGTATGATATCTATGTGAAATCTTATCCATGACTTGACCGTCTAAATGTTTGAAATGTAAATGGCTAATTGTAAAATTGTTAAGAACAGGACATATTACCTCTTGCTACAAACTGTTGATTATTTGTGACTTCCATGCTTAGTGTAACACTTCATTGTATTATTTGACCTTAGTAAGTATCAAGTCGACCTCTCGTCTCTACTTCTTCGAGATTAGACGGGATACTTACGGGGTACATATTGTTTATGTACTCATACTACACTTCTGTACTTAATTGTACAGGATTTGAGGCAGGTATATCTGGCTATCAGACTGGTGTGTGCCCCTGATTCATAGACCAAGACTTCCACGGTGAGTTGCTCCCTTATGGTGCCGTTCAGCAGCTTGATGGGGTCTTTCTTTACTTTTGTTGTCTATTCTATCCCGGACAGTAGGATAGTATCATTCTTTTGTACATTCTACTAGTTGCCCACTACTTGTGACACCAGGTCTTGGCACACACATGAGTAGACAGTTCTTTTGGGTTGTATAATTATTATTAAATATTGTTTATCATCACCTATTTTAATTGCAAATTAAGAAATGTTGTAACCGATTTGGGTAAGTAAAATAAGAATTTACTAATACTTTCGCGTCGTCTTGCCTGACAACGGTGTTGGGCGTCATCACGACCCTTAGTGGATTTTGGGTCGTGACACCTATGGGCGAACCCAAGTGGTGAGAAGTGGATTCAACTGAACCCGCTTCGTCAAAAACTAATATTGTGTATATGTATAAATTATGGCTAAAGCAAAGTAAATTTTGTATAGAAATTATTTTTGAACCCGCTTATACGACTTATACTGCTTATGTTAGTTATGGACTTCTCCGACTGAACCCGCTTGCACAAAATCCTGAGTTCGCCACTGATGACACCTTCGGGTACCATACAAGCTGTCTAGCTTTGTTTCTGCTGGTCTAAAGGAATTATGTGTTTTATTTTCCAGCCTTAAATTTTCCTTGGTGACCTTTACTTTTGTAAGATGAGCATTTTTATTTTTAGTTCTTCATACAACAGAACTGAGCGCTTTGATTTTCATTAAAGGAAGAGGGTTTATTGTCTTTTAGCAACTTTCTTATCTCGTTCTAACCTATTAAAGCCATTATGGTTGAGTAATTGGTTCCCTGTTACGTATTTTAGTTGATGTTGTCCATGGAGTTTTATTAACATATTTATCTTTTGATATCAAATTCTTTATCTAAATGTTCATGTTTCAAACTATATTTGTTGACCAATTTTATACCCTTTTTAGCAGAATCTTTTTCATATTATGCACCATTAAGCCATGGTAGCTCAAGGAAGTGAGATTGGACCTAAAATGAACGACACGTAAACTACATCAAACTACGCTGATGGTATAACCATTGTTAAAAAGGCGACAATGTATTAGCAGAGGTTTCAACCTTGGAAGATGCACTACCGCTTTTTTAACAATCGTTATATGCTATCAAAAACAAAACTCTAGAGTCAATTCTCTTTCTTCTAATCTCTTTATATTTAGAGTTTGTTTTCTTCAAAACTATACTGTAGAGTAACATAGAGGTATTTCTTTCATAGAGGTATTTGCATATCCTCTGACGACTAAAGTTCTTTGAATTTTTTGGATAGAGACAATGGCATACATCCTCACACCACATGTTCTGAAATATTACTTTGTCATCACGTAGGAGAGTTTCATCTAAAATATTTTATTTTACTGATTTCTTGAAAATATAATGTCACGATCCGGATTTCTCACCCTCGAGAGTCGTGATGGCGCCTACTGGTGAAAGCTAGGCAAGTTAAATTATTCTAATTACTTAACCTTTTCCAGTTTTAAACCATTATCGGGGATGAGTAGATATCATGCAAATAACGGAAATAATTAAGCGGAAGATAAAATCTGATAATTTATCTTAGTACAAACTGTGGAAATCTAAATACAACTCTACCCAGAATTTGGTGTCACAGTTCCACAGACGGTCTAAGAATACTACATACAAAGTCTGAAAGATAAAAAATACATTGTTTCTGAAATAAGTAAAGGAAACAGGATAAAGGAAGGATAGGAGGTGACGCCAAGGCCCGCGGATGCCTGCAGAACTACTCGGGTCGCCTGTTGGACTGAAGGCAGCAACCTCACTACGGTCCGAAGTCTATAACACTGGGATCTGCACAAAAGAATGCAGAATGTAGTATCAACACAACCGACCACATGTGCTGGTAAGTGTCTAGCCTAACCTCGGCGAAGTAGTGGCGAGGCTAGGACCAGTCTACCAAACAAACCTTAGCAGTTATATCATAAACAGCAGAAATAGAAGCAGATAATTATAATTAAAATTAGGTAAGGGAAACATGCTTCGGGGAATAACAGATAACAACAAGGATAAGGAAAACAAATGCAGAATTCACTTTCATTTCGCATCTTGTTGCAGACGTGCAACCCGATCCCATTGCATATATCTCGTTGCATGCATGCAACCCGCTCTCATTTCATATATCTCGTTGCAGGCGTGCAACCCGCTCCCATTTCACATATCTTGTTGCAGGCGTGCAACCCGCTACCATTTCACATATCTTATTGCAAGCGTGCAACCGCTTCCATTTCACATATCTTGTTGCGGGTGTGCAACCCGCTCCCATTTCTTTTATCAACACCAATCACAAAAGGGTCCCGGCAAGGGAATAATAATATCAAAACAAACATCTCGGCAAGGGAACAATAATATGGCAATAACATCACGGTAAGGGAACAATAATGATAATAATATATATCCCGTCAAGGGAACGGTAATGTTAATAACATCCCGGCAAGGGAACAATAATGACAATAACATGTGAAGTGCAATAAACCACAACGGAGTCATAACAATTACAATACAAGATTATGCTTGACACCGACGTATAGATACTCGTCACCATCGGGATAGACACATAAACAGGAGCACTCAAAGAATCACTTGGCATGACCAGATACGGTGCAAAATAAGATGATACATAGGAGTATGTAGATCCCGGATCAAATAAAACTGAAGCATCTCTGCTACAAACCAGAACAGTACCTGTGATAACTGCATCGGAAGCCTCGACCTCGAGCCTGGCTGGAAGAGCATAACATCGGGGCTGGGGCCCACCCCCTTGAACTATATCTCTAGGACGGCCTGCTGTTGGCTGGACTCCACCTCTAGCGGCCTGAGCTCTACCTCCACCTCTAGCACCTCTACCTCCACCTCTAGCACCTCTACCCCCACCTCTAGCTGGATGGGCGGGTTGTGGGACACTCAGTGCCTGAACCATGGCATGGGAACCCTGCCGCTGAGAAATGCTCAGTGCTCGAGGGCAATATCTAAAGATGTGCCTCGTGTTGCCACAAGTAAAATAAGCCCTCGACTGTTGGTGTTGACGACCCTGGAAACTCTGAAGGGGTGATGCACTAATAGGAGATGGTGGTGGACTATAGGACTGCTGATGAGAATACTGCATATGAGAACCATGACCACCTGAAGCACCGTGAGAGACCTGAAGTGCTGACTGAAAAGACCTAGGAGGATGGCCTCTACCATATGAATCTCTGCCTCCAGACGAGGTACCACTGAATCGGCCTGAATGATGAGGCCTCTTGTCAGACCCCTGACCACCTCCTTGCGATAGAACCATCTCAACTCTCCTGGACACATTGGCCACCTCCTGGAAACAAATCTCACTCCCAGTCTCATTGGCCATCTGAAGTCAAATCGGCTGAATAAGAACCTTAATGAACCTCCCCACCCTCTCTCTCTCGGTGGGAAGTATGATAAGAGCATGACGAGCCAAGTCGATGAATTTGGTCTCATATTGAGTAACGGTCATAGATCCCTACTAGAGACGCTCAAACTACCTCCGATAGGCCTATCTTTGAGTGATAGGGAGAAACTTCTCTAGAAATAGCTGAGTAAAGTGCTCCCAAGTCAAAGCTGGTGATCCGGCTAGTCTAGTCAAGCAATAATCTCTCCACCAAGCAGAATTCACTTTCATTTCGCATCTTGTTGCAGACGTGCAACCCGATCCCATTGCATATATCTCGTTGCATGCATGCAACCCGCTCTCATTTCATATATCTCGTTGCAGGCGTGCAACCCGCTCCCATTTCACATATCTTGTTGCAGGCGTGCAACCCGCTACCATTTCACATATCTTATTGCAAGCGTGCAACCGCTTCCATTTCACATATCTTGTTGCGGGTGTGCAACCCGCTCCCATTTCTTTTATCAACACCAATCACAAAAGGGTCCCGGCAAGGGAATAATAATATCAAAACAAACATCTCGGCAAGGGAACAATAATATGGCAATAACATCACGGTAAGGGAACAATAATGATAATAATATATATCCCGTCAAGGGAACGGTAATGTTAATAACATCCCGGCAAGGGAACAATAATGACAATAACATGTGAAGTGCAATAAACCACAACGGAGTCATAACAATTACAATACAAGATTATGCTTGACACCGACGTATAGATACTCGTCACCACGCCTATACGTCGTACTCCACAATTAACACGTAGCATATAAGACATGACTCCTAATCCCTCAAGCTAAGGTTAGACCAAACACTTACCTGATGCCACAAACACAATTCAAGTCTCTACTATCGCTTTACCTCTTGATTCCACCACCAATTCGCTTGTATCTAGCCACAAGTTACTTAACTACATCAATAAACGCTAGATGAATCAATTCAAATGCATGAAAATGAGTTTTCCAAAGTTTTACCCAAAAAGTCAAAAATCGTCCCTAGGCCCACATGGTCAAAACCCGAGGTTCGAACCAAAACCCGATTACTCATTCCCCCACGAACCCAAATATATAATTTGTTTTGAAATCGGACCTCAAATCGAGGTCCAAATCCCCAATTTTTGAAAAACCTAGGTTCTACCCAAAACACCCAATTTCCCCCATGAAAATCATTCATTTTGAGTTGAAATCATGTGAAAAGATGTTGATGATTGAAAAAAAACAAGTTAAAATTGACTTACAATCGATTTGGAAGAAGAGTTGTCTTTGAAAAATCGTCCAAGAGTGTTTTGGTTTTGAAAGAGTGTGAAAAGTGAAAGATTTTCAACTAAGTTATTAAATTGCAGGTTGCAGATGTCGGGTCGCAATTGCGAACCCAGACTTCTTCTAAGTTCGCATTTTCGAAGCAGTTTTCGAATTTGCGAAGTGGGAATTGCGAACAATGTGTCGCATTTGCGGCGTCTGGCTAAAACTGGGGGATCGCATTTGCGATCAATTGCCTATCCAAAACTCACCCGAGCCCTCGGGGCTCTAAACCAAACATGCACACCAACCTAAAAATATCATACGGACTCAATCATGCATTCGAATCACCTAAATAACATCAACAACTATGAATTAAGCATCAAAATCAAGGAATTTCTTAAGAACTTCAAATTTGCCAAATTTCTCAAAAAAGGTCTGATTCACGTCATATCAAATCTGTTTCTTACCAATTTTCACAGGCTTGACTCAAATCATATATAAGACCTGTACCGGGCTCCGGAACCAAAATACGGGCCCGATACCAATGGTTTCAAACACATTTCACTTTCAAAAACTCATAATTAATTCAGCAAAATAATTTCTTTCAAAAATTCATTTCTCGGACTTGGGACCTCGAAATTCGATTTCGAGCATACGCCCAAGTCCCATATTTTCCTACGGACCCTCCGGGACCGTCAAATTACGGGTTCGGGTCTATTTACCCAAAATGTTGACCGAAGTCAACTTAAATCCATTTTAAAGGCAAAATTCATCATTTTTTACAGATTTTCACATAATGGCTTTCCGGCTATGTACCCGGACTGCACACACAAATTGAGGTGAGACAGAAAGTGGTTTTTAAGGTCTCAGAACATAGAATTCATTTTTTTTAAAACAAGTGATGACTTTTTGGATCATCACATTCTCCACCTCTAAAACAACTGTTCGTCCTCAAACGGACATAAGAAGGAAGTACCTGAGTCGGGGAAAAGATGGGGATAACAGCTTCGCATATCAGACTCGGACTCCTAGGTCGATGCCTCAGCAGGCTGACCTCTCTATTGAACATGAACTGAAGAAAAACTCTTCGATCTCAACTGACGAACCTGTCGGTCTAGAATAGCTACTGGCTACTCCTCGTAAGACAAGTCCTTGTCCAACTGGACAGTGCTAAAATCTAACATGTGCTATGGATCGCTGTGATACTTCTGAAGCATGGACACATGAAACACTGGATGCACGGCTGATAAGCTCGGCGGCAACGCAAGTCTATAAGCCACCTCTCCCACTCGATCAAGAATCTCAAACGGGCCAATGAACCTAGGGCTAAGCTTGCCCTTCTTCCCAAATCTCATCACGCCCTTCATAGGCGAAACTCGAAGCAACACCCGCTCACCGACCATGAAAGCCAAATCACAAACCTTACGGTCGGCATAACTCTTTTGCCTAGACTGAGCTGTACGAAGCCTATCCTGCATAATCTTGACCTTGTCCAAGGCATCCTGAACCAGATTCGTACCAACAACTGAGCCTCCCCCGGCTCGAACCATCCAACCGGCGACTGACATCGCTTACCATACAAAGCCTCATAAGGAGCCATCTAGATACTCGACTGGTAGCTGTTATTGTAGGCACAATCTGCTAAAGGCAAAAACTTATCCCACGAGGTTCCAAAGTTAATGACACATGTTCGGAGCATATCCTCCAAAATATGAATAGTCTGCTCGGACTGCCCGTCCGTTTGAGGATGAAACGTTATGCTCAACTCAACCCATATGCCCAGCTCTCACTGAACCGCTCTACAGAAATGTGAGGTAAACTGCGTACCTTGATCCGAAATGATAGACTCGGGCACACCATGAAGACAAACAATCTCCCAGATATAGATCTCAGCTAACCTCTCGGAAGAATAGGAGACTTCCACGGGAATGAAATGTGCTGACTTGGTCAGCCTATCAACAATAACCCATACTGCATCGAACTTTCTCTGAGTCCGTGGGAGTCCAACAACGAAGTCCATAGTGATACGCTCCAACTTCCACTCAGGAATCTCAATCTTCTGGAACAAACCACCAGGCCTCTGATGCTCGTACTTAACCTGCTGACAGTTCAAACACCGAGCCACATATGCAACGATATCCTTCTTCATTCTTCTCCACCAATAATGTTGCCGCAAATCCTGATACATCTTCGCGGCGCCCAGTTGAATAGAGTACCGGGAACTATGGGCCTCCTCCAAAATCAACTCTTGAAGCCCATCCATATTAGGCACACAAATTCGACCCTGCAATCTCAAAACTCCATCATCACCTAAGGTAACCTGCTTGGCACTTCTGTGCTACACCGTATCTCTAAGGACACGCAAATGGGGATCATCATACTGCCGATCTCGGATATGCTCCAATAAAGAAGAACGAGCGACTGTGCAAGCCAACACACGGCTGGGCTCAGAAATATCCAACCTCACGAACTGATTGGCCAAAGCCTGAACATCCAAAGCAAGCGGTCTCTCACAGACCGAAATATAAGCAAGACTGCCCATACTGGGTGACTTCCTACTCAAAGCATCGGCCACCACATTGACCTTTCCCGGATGATATAAGATGGTGATATCATAGTCCTTTAATAGCTCCAACCACCTTCTCTGCCTCAAATTTAGCTCCTTCTGCTTGAACAAATACTGCAGACTCTTGTGATCCGTGAACACCTCATATGCCACGCCATACAGATAATGCCTCCAAATCTTCAACACATGAACAATGGCTGATAACTCCAAATCATGAACCAGATAGTTCTTCTCATGAATCTTCAACTGCCGCAAAGCATAGGCAATGACCTTTCCATCTTGCATCAACACTGCACCAAGTTCAATATGGGATGCATCACAATAAATTGTGTAAGGCCCTGAACCTGTGGGCAAAACCAACATCGGTACCATAGTTAGAGTTGTCTAGAGCTTTTGAAAACTCGCCTCACACTCGTCCGACCATCTGAACTGGGTACCCTTCTGGGTTAACCTAGTCATCGGGGCTACAATAAACGAGAACCCCTCCACAAACTGATGATAATAGCTTGCCAATCCAAAAAAAACTCCAAATCTCTGTAGCTGATGCTGGTCTAGGACAGTTCTTGACTGCCTCAATCTTCTTCGGATCAACCTGAATACCCTCTGCGGATACAACATGACCCAGGAATGCAACCGAACTCAACCAGAATTCACATTTCAAAAACTTGGCATACAACTGACTATCCCTCAGAGTCTGAAGAACCACTCTAAGATGTTGCTCGTGCTCCTCCCGGCTATGGGAATAGATCAAAATATCATCAATGAAGACTATCACGAATGAATCCAAGTAAGGCCTAAATACTCGATTCATCAAATCCATAAAAGTTGTTGGGGCATTTGTCAACCGGAATGACATCACCAAGAACTCATAATGCCCATATCGAGTGCGGAAAGATGTCTTAGTGACATCGAATGCCCTAATCCTCAACTGATGGTAGCCAGATCTCAAGTCAATCTTCAAAAATATCTTAGCACCCTGAAGCTGATCAAACAAATCATCAATCCTCGGTAATGGATACTTATTCTTGATTGTAACCTTGTTCAACTATCAGTAATCAATACACATTCTCATCGATCAATCCTTCTTCTACACAAACAACACTGGCGCACCCCAAGGTAAAACACTAGGTCTAATAAAACCTTTTTCAAACAAGTTTTGCAACTGCTCTTTCAACTTAGGCGGGGCCATACGATACGGCAGAATAGAAATGGGCTGAGTGCTCAGAGCCAAATCAATATAGAAGTCAATATCCCTGTCGGGTGGCATACTCGGCAGGTCTAAAGGAAATACCTCAGGAAACTTACGAACAACAGGCACAGAATCAATAGAAGGAACCTCAGGACTAGAATCACGAACATAGGCCAAACACCCCTTCTCGGCCATACACCGAGACTTCATATATGAGATAACACTACGGGTAGAATGACCTGGAGTCCCTTTCCACTCTAAATGAGGTAATCTTGGAAAGGCTAAGGTCACCGTCTTGGCATGACAGTCCAAAATAGTATGATAAGGTGACAACCAGTCTATCCTTAATATGACATCGAAATCAACCATGTCCAGAAGAAGCAAATCTACACGAGTCTCAAGACCCCCAATCACAACCACACATGAACGATGGACTCGATCTACCACTATAGAATCACCCATCGGGATAGACACATAAACAGGAGCACTCAAAGAATCACTTGGCATGACCAGATACGGTGCAAAATAAGATGATACATAGGAGTATGTAGATCCCGGATCAAATAAAACTGAAGCATCTCTGCTACAAACCAGAACAGTACCTGTGATAACTGCATCGGAAGCCTCGACCTCGAGCCTGGCTGGAAGAGCATAACATCGGGGCTGGGGCCCACCCCCTTGAACTATATCTCTAGGACGGCCTGCTGTTGGCTGGACTCCACCTCTAGCGGCCTGAGCTCTACCTCCACCTCTAGCACCTCTACCTCCACCTCTAGCACCTCTACCCCCACCTCTAGCTGGATGGGCGGGTTGTGGGACACTCAGTGCCTGAACCATGGCATGGGAACCCTGCCGCTGAGAAATGCTCAGTGCTCGAGGGCAATATCTAAAGATGTGCCTCGTGTTGCCACAAGTAAAATAAGCCCTCGACTGTTGGTGTTGACGACCCTGGAAACTCTGAAGGGGTGATGCACTAATAGGAGATGGTGGTGGACTATAGGACTGCTGATGAGAATACTGCATATGAGAACCATGACCACCTGAAGCACCGTGAGAGACCTGAAGTGCTGACTGAAAAGACCTAGGAGGATGGCCTCTACCATATGAATCTCTGCCTCCAGACGAGGTACCACTGAATCGGCCTGAATGATGAGGCCTCTTGTCAGACCCCTGACCACCTCCTTGCGATAGAACCATCTCAACTCTCCTGGACACATTGGCCACCTCCTGGAAACAAATCTCACTCCCAGTCTCATTGGCCATCTGAAGTCAAATCGGCTGAATAAGAACCTTAATGAACCTCCCCACCCTCTCTCTCTCGGTGGGAAGTATGATAAGAGCATGACGAGCCAAGTCGATGAATTTGGTCTCATATTGAGTAACGGTCATAGATCCCTACTAGAGACGCTCAAACTACCTCCGATAGGCCTATCTTTGAGTGATAGGGAGAAACTTCTCTAGAAATAGCTGAGTAAAGTGCTCCCAAGTCAAAGCTGGTGATCCGGCTAGTCTAGTCAAGCAATAATCTCTCCACCAAGTCTTAGCAGATCCAGACAAGCGAAAAGTAGCAAAATCGACCCATTGGTCTCCACTATTCTCATGTTCCTGAGAACCTCATGACAGCTGTCTAGATAATCCTGGGGATCCTCAGAAGATGCACCGCTGAAAGTAGAAGTGAAGAGCTTAGTGAACCTGTCCAACCTCCACAAAGCATCGGCAAACATAGCTGCTCCATCACCGGTCTGAACTACCACACCCGGCTGAACTGCTCTAATTGGATGAACTGCTGGTGTCTGGAACTAGGTAGCTACCTGATCCGGAGTGCGAGTAGCAGGAGTTTGAGCTCCTCCTCCATCCTGAGAGACGGCTGGGGCTACAAGAAGTAAGCCTGCCCGGGTGACACTCTCCATAAGTCCCACTAGATGGACCAGAGCGTCCGGGAGTATTGGGGTAGCAATAAACCCCTCTGGGACCTGAGCTGGGCCAACCGGAACTGCTAGGGCCGAAACCTCATCATCAAAGTCAACCTGAGGCTCCATCGCTGGTGCTACTACTTTAGGCTGAGCTCTGCCCCTACCTCGGCCTCTAGCACGGCCTCGCCCTCTGCCCCTCGTGGGAGCTGCTGCTGGGGGCTCAGGCTGCTAGTGGATGAGGAAGCGCATGTTCTCGCCATTTGCAAAAGAACAAAGTAGAAATCCAATTAGTACTAAGAAACCAAACCGCACAATAGTAAGGAATAAATGTGAAGTTTTTCCTAACTCTGCAGCCTCTGGGATAAATACAGACGTCTCTGTACCGATCCTCAGACTCTACTAAGCTTGTCTGTGAACTTTGAGACCCATGTAACCTAGAGCTCTGATACCAACTTGTCACGACCCGTATTTCCTACCCTTGAGAGTCGTGATGGCACCTACTAGTGAAAGCTAGGCAAGCCAAATTATTCTAATTACTTAACCTTTTCCAGTTTTAAACCATTATCAGTGATGAGTAGATATCATGCAAATACCAGCGCATCGTTATGTGGACGAGACAAGTTCTCGAAGTCCTCTTCGCTGAATGCAAGGATGTCCTCAGGCATGCAGCCCTGAAGATGCCCTTCTATTGCAGCGGAAACTTTTGTCCGCTTGACCACGGGTCCTTCAGAAACGTCGATCCCCCCAGTGATTATATGAACGATGTGCTGAGGTTTTCCCATTCTGTTCCTCCTATCTGTTTCTCTTTCCTCCTGAGCTGGAGTTTTCCGAGCTTCCTGTTGGCTTTCTTGGCGTATACTCCCGTTAGTGTGGGAACTTATATCGACACGTTGGGCATTGCGCGAGTCTACACCCATGGGGATTGGCTCTGGTGCCTCATCAGGGTTTTGCAGTGGTGCACCGACGCCTGAAACAGCTACACCATTCTCTCAATAGACCGTAGTTTTCATGTGTATTCACTAAGTTAGACATTTTTACCTGAAATCAAAGATTCTTGGACAAGAAAAGTGTGATGAATAACTTGTGCTTTCAAAAAGCCAGCACCAAAACAATCACTATTATTTTTAGCCCCACGGTGGGCGCCAAACTGTTTACCTTGAAAATGGTAATTACAATTAGATTTGATTTTGTGGTTCTAAAAATATGTGATTTACTCTAATGCTAGTTGTTAAGCAATAGATACTAAGTGTGATCTAGGAAAGTAAAGTAAAGTTAAGAGTAAATATTGTTATTCAAACTAAACGGCTGCAAATCGGGGTCCCAGACTGGCCTAAGTTGGGCCTCGAGTTTGAGCTAATGAGCTTGATTGGGGATGACCGATGAAGGACTAATAGTTCCAAGGGCCTCCATAATGGGTCTTTCCGATCAATAATGGATAATAAATGAGGAACAATCTATGAAACACAATAAATGTAAGCAATAAATCAAAGGAAAGACAATGAAGAATGTTTAAGTTAGAGAGCAAAGAATATTTTTGTTCTTGTATTGAATATCATGTGTGCAAGAATATCAAGGGTCCCCTTTATATAAGATGGGGAATACAAACATGGTATATGTATAATTATTACAAAGAAATGTCGCTGGTACAGCTACTTAAAGGTTCGGTACGGACTGGTACTATTCTTGCAGGCGTTGTCAGCTTTGATCATGTGCCTCAGGAATTTCCTGCTTACCCATGATAGCCATCTATTTGTGCTGCCCCGAGATCGATCATAGGGAACCCTCGGGGTTGAACCTCGAGTTGTGCCTCGAACCTTTTGTGCTACGGAATGTCATAACGACCGTAAAATTGGACTCTCCGATTTTAGCCGTGTACAACGACCTTGGATTTCAATTTTGATGATTTTTGTTAGCTCCGTTAGGTGATTTTGGACTTAGGAGCGTGTCTGAAATGTGATTTGGAGGTCTGTAGTTGAATTAGGCTTGAATCGGCATAAGTTGAAATTTGGCGATTTTGGACGGTAGGGGAAATTTTGATATTGTGGTCGGATTTGATTTCCAGAAGTTGGACTAGGTCTGTGGTATCATTTATGACTTGGGTGCAAAATTTGAGGTCAATCGGATGTGGCTTGATAGGTTTTGACTGTCACACCTCCTTTTTCCGCCCCCGCGAGGGGTGAAGGAGTTTTTTCCAATTAAAGGACAATCGAAACGGGATTTGTTTGTTTATTTCAGAGTTGCCACTTGGGAGATTTAGGGTGTCCCAAGTCACCAATTTTAATCCCGAATCGAGGAAAAGAATGACTCCATATTACAGTCTGCGTACCAGAAATCCAGATAAGGAATTCTGTTAACCCGGGAGAAGGTGTTAGGCATTCCTGAGTTCCGTGGTTCTAGCACGGTCGCTCAACTGTCATATTCGGCTTATTTATCTGATTTTAATACAATTATGAATCGATGTGTCAATTTTAACTTTTTACCACTTTATTATTATTATTTTTAAAAGAATGTGAACATCGCTCAAAACACGTCTTTGGACTGCGTCACATGAAATGCACCCATAATCTGGAACACATTTTATTTGATATTTTGGGATTTGGATTCGGGTCGCATGAAATGCGCACCCAAGCTTAAGAAAGTAAACTATTAAACACGCGCCTAAAGAGACTATCGCGTTATTATTTTGGGAAGGCCGTGAAATTTACTAAACGGTCCGTCCCGAAAACTAAGTATTTTTATATATATATTTAACGAGGGCCTCGCAGCTTGTGCATTTTATTTGGCGAGGCTCGTCTCATTTTATTTTAAAAGGATGTCTTAAAGCGACTACATTCTTCTATTTTTGTCCGTCTCTAAAATGAAAGAGGAAAAGAGATCCTAACCCCATTACATACTTGAAATTGTTATAGTCGATCTTAGAACAAAATTTATAAAAATCCGAATGCGAGGGCACATATGGGTCATCCGTTTGCCAAATCATGGGCCTGGGCCCAATGCATATGGTATTGCACTGGACCTGGGCCCTCCTCGTTCCGATGTGGGCCTAATTAATTGTTTCTACACCTATTCATGAGTTTGCAAAGCTGAAAGATAAACTGATACTATTTCATTTAAACAGTTTGTTGTAAGTTTTAAAATAAACAATCTGTTGGCATGAAAGTACTTAAACATCTAGTTTTACTCCTGATTCAAGCCATTTGCGTACTGAAATTAGACTGTCATGACAATTAGAAATCTATTGGCCTAATTCTAGTTTGACATGCATCTTTGCAAACAGACTGAAATAAGCAGGGTAGTTTTTAGCATCATACCCTTCTTTTAGATAAGGGCCTACATAGGGAGTTTATAAACTAAATGACTGCGTATATGAAAACGGTCCAGTTATACAGCTCCTTGGCAGGAGTTTACACATCAGTGATACATAAGAATGGCTTGAGTACAATCAGTAAAGAAAAACGAAATTCAGTTTATAACTTCAACTTCTTCATGTGTGTGTATTCATGCTTCAAATGTCAACTTCAGACATGGAATTACATCAGCTTAGTATGTGTACCTGGATTTAGACAACAGGAACAAGAAGGAGAGGAAGAATATCAGCAGCAAGCAGCCAAGCAGCAGTAATACAGCAGTAACAAATAGCAACAGTATAACCACTAGTTCACGAACAACCAACAACAGTTTTAATAGTAATAAACCCACAGGTGGTCGAACACCAACCAACAATCCCAGAACAGAGTAGTAAACCAGCAGAAAAACCCAGAATATTCAATGCAATAGTAACAGCAATTCAATAATCTCAACAACTCAACGAATAACCAACAACAGCTTCAATAGCAATAAGACCAGACTCAATCAACAGCATACAGAAGCCCAGAATACAATAGTAATCCCACAGGGAAATCAGAATACCCTAATGAAATAGTAACAGACCAAACCCTTTAGAACTAACAGCTTTATTCCTCTCTGAACAATCAATAATTTTCCAGCCTATGCTTTCAATACTCACTGACCTCTCTTCCTTTTTCTTTTTTTTCAGAACCCCTTTTCTTGTTCTAAATAAGACTATTTATAGGCAAACATGGCAGGCACCCAGGCTGCCTTCATTACCTCAGCCTTTTCCTGCCCATAACTCCTTTAAACTAATAAAAAAAATGTCCGATGCCCATCCCCCTGACAGTCCTCTTAGCATGTGTTTTCTGCCCAAAGGTATGGGCAGCCTATAGTATTTAATCAAAATTATGGGTGTCTACTTATTTTAATCAACCTCCCACATGCCATTTAAACTTGTTCCCCATTATTGCCTTAGTTTAAACCTATTACAGTACCCTACTGTCAGCTCACTTAAACTAATCATTTTTGCTCTTTTCAAACCCCCAAACTACCCCTGTTATCCCCCATCTTATTACTGTATTATCCTACTGCAAAAGTGGGATATTTTGAACTTCTGAAAGTTCAAATTCAGAGTTGCCCTAGACTGAATTCTAATTGTTTGCATTGCAGTTACAAACCACTTTCAAACAATGTCAAGCATCAAATGAACGACAATGGTTCGATCAATCATGTGAAGTTATATGAATCAGAATATTTGAACATTCAGTCCTATAAAACTAATCGACGACGTTTATCTAATCGACTATACTAATTACAACATGGAACAATCAGTCGATCAATCAAACAACACGAACAGGGCATCAACTGCCTTCAACAACTTTGCACGATACAAGGAAGCTATATGAATTATCTATTCGACGATATTAATCTAATCGAATATGTATCTAACCATACGTATTTAACAATAAACAGAAGAGTAATCGACCAAATAAAAAGGTCTTACGAAGATGGAGGGAATTGAAAGAACACATCAGAAATACCAAACAAACTGACTAAACATGTTAACAAACTCAATCAACATTCAAACAAAACTAGAAAAGAAAAAAAAACTTACTGTGGATGCTAAACAACGAACGACCCAGGCCTGAACTAGATTTGACCATTTGAGGTCGAACAAACTTTAATCGGGGTGTTCTCGACCGAGAACACCTTGATTAAGGTCTATTAGACCCCAACCCTCTATTAAACTGGCAGGATTCCAAGGTTCTTGTGTTCTAGGGTTCGAACCAGTCCGATTTTGTGCTTAAGGATTTGTAGGTAGATTCGGACCAAACAAACTTGGTTTGGTCACGAGTGAGGCCAGGGTGGTGACTGGTGTGAAACTGGGGTGGGTTGGTGTAGGTCCAGGTTGGGCTCGAACCTTTAAATTAAGATTCGAGATGATGGAGGGTGATTCGAGGCAAGGGGGTAGCAGATCCGTGTTCGGGGTGGTGAGGTGCATCAGGGGTGTTATTTTGGTGGTCACCGGCGTCGGGGCCGCCGGGTTCAGGGTGAGAGTGTATGGGGGCGGCTAGGGTTTGGAACGGGGCTTGGGTTCGTGTTTGGGACGACGGTGTACAGTGGTCAAGGGTGGGGTTTGGTTTGGGGGCGTGGGGCATGTTGGGAGCTTATATACGGAGGGGGGTGGCTTGATCCTGGCCGTTGGATAGAAAGTGATCAATGGCCAGGATCTATTCATTAAAGAGGGACGACGTCGTTTGGGTATGAGGGTGGGTGAGACCGGATAGGGGAATGGACCGGGTCAGATTAACGGATCTGGGGGTGTGATCCTGGCCGTTGATCCATTTGAGATCAACGGCCCTGCTCAACTGGGACAGAAACGGTGTCGTTTGGGCACCACTGAGGAGACGGACCATTTTAAACTCATTGGGCCAGCTCGTTTGGGCCTTTTTTATTTATTTTAATTTCTTGGCCCAAACCGAGTATTCTTATATTTTTTCCTTTTTCTTTTCTACTTTAATTGACAAAATTAAACAAAACTCCTAAAATAAATTGAAAAAATCAAAAATAAAATTATACACATATTATTTAACACCTATAATAGTTAACACACAAATTAACATTAAATAAAATCACTCAGTGACAAGAAACACACATGCATATATTTTTGATTTTCTTTTAACCAAATTATGGTTAATTGATTTCTGAATGTACCATTAATTCCTAAATGCACGCAACATGTATTTTGTATTTTCAACTATTGCAAGGTGAGTGTTTACGGACAGAACAATTATCAAAACATCACGCATATTCTCAAAATTGTACCCGAAGGTAATTTGTTTTATTTTTTTATTTTTATATATATTTTCTCATATTTTTCGATTTCTTTTGGAGTAGTTTTTCCATGAAGCAAAAATCACGTGCTCACAGCTGCCCCTCTCTGTCCGAAAACACAGAGAGTTTTCGTGCAAAGATAAAGTGAGCGGGTACGAGCGATTTTTGCCCGCTGGAGTACTCTGTGTGAAGCATTTTTTGAAAAATATTTAACCGAACCCTTGCCTCAAAGGTTTCCTACATATCCCTGGCTAAAAGGGAATCAGGTTAATGTAGTTCGGGAAGTTTCGGTAGCGGGGACTACCATGTGACTGTGATGTTCGCTGCTGTCGTATGCTGTTACTGCTGCTGTATGTTGTTATTGCTACTCTATCGGTCTCCTTATTACAACGTGCTAAAAGAAAACAAGAATCTAGGCTAGACTGCAACTTGTTCTTGTTGCCTTACTTTCTTGTCTGCTCGTGTTTCCTCCGGTGCTTTTCTGAATACCAGGTTTCCTCATTTTGTTCGGTCCGCTGGGGACATGGCTTTCTCCATCAGATTTGTTATGTTGGGCATAATTTAATGTTCACAAGCCGCTTCTTTCAAGACGCATCTTTTCTTCCTTTTGACTCAGGCGCTTGAATTTGTGCTAGGACCTCTTGTTGCAACCTTCTGCTTCCCGGTATTGGGATTTTTATTGCTTCCTGCTGGGGATTCCTATGGCAACCTTCTGCCTTCCGGTGGGGTTATTGATTTCAAAAATCTGCAGTATAAGACTCAAAAAGTATTCCTCTCGTTATACAAGTGGGCGCCTATTTAAACTAAGACATGAAAATATTCCTCTTGTTATACAGGTGGGTGCCTATTTAAACTAAGACATGAAAACATTCCTCTTGTTATACAGGTGGGCTCCTATTTAAACTAAGACATGAAAACATTCCTCTTGTTATACAGGTGGGCGCCTATTTAAACTAAGACATACAAATATTCTTCTTGTTATACAGGTGGGCGCCTATTTAAACTAAGACATAAAAATATTTCTCTTGTTATACAGGTGGGCGCCTATTTAAACTAAGACATAAAAATATTCCTCTTGTTATACAGGTGGGCGCCTATTTAAACTAAGACATAAAAATATTCCTCTTGTTATACAGGTGGGCGCCTATTTAAACTAAGACATGAAAATATTCCTCTTGTTATACAGGTGGGCGCCTATTTAAACTAAGACATGAAAATATTCCTCTTGTTATACAGGTGGGCGCCTATTTAAACTAAGACATAAAAATATTCCTCTTGTTATACAGGTGGGCGCCTATTTAAACTAAGACATGAAAATATTCCTCTTGTTATACAGGTGGGCGCCTATTTAAACTAAGACATAAAATATTCCTCTCATTATACAGGTGGGCGCCTATTTAAACTAAGACATGAAAATATTCCTCTCGTTATACAGGTGGGCGCCTATTTAAACTAAGACATAAAAATATTCCTCTTGTTATACAGGTGGGCGCCTATTTAAACTAAGACATAAAATATTCCTCTCATTATACAGGTGGGCGCCTATTTAATCTAAGACATGAAAATATTTGAGTCTGTTTCCTCGTTCCTCCGGGAAAATGTTGAAAACGGCAGAGAATTTTCTGCCCCAGTTTTGGTGACCTTTCTTGCGTCGCGTCCCTCTGTCATCATCAACCTTTATTTTCCTGCAGCAGACAAAGAGGATTTTGTTAGTTTTAATCATGGTGAGCAGCCGTGTCCTTCCTGCTGGGGGATGATTTTTCCTTTTCCCCTTTTGTGCTCTCAAAACTGGTTGGGGATAAAGCCACTTGCTGGGGATGGAATGTCTGCTGGGATGGCTTTCCATTTATCTCTTCCCTGCCTTCTTGTTTCAAAACAAGTCGTGGGAGTCCTCTTTAATCCCAACACCATTTTCTTGGAAGTTTTATTCCTTCCCAGAACTGCAGGGCATAGGACGTTATCATCTGGGGATATCCTTTTTAGGGTTGTCTTGCGGCGGGCCAATTCCCCCTGCCTCGGATCTCGGTTCGTGATCTATCGACGTTCTGTGGGGGGGATCTCCTTGGGGCTTGGTCCATAAGGCCCTCAACCGTCGTTTTTCCGTTTTTCTTCACGTCACCCTTAACTTCCTAAACAATTTGTCCTTTGGTTTTGCAACAAATGTCTTCTGTCTTATTGCCTCAGCTTTGGCCTGTCCTACTCGCATTTTGCTTTGCACAACTTCGACCACTGGTAGTAAACTCTGAAAAATCCTTTTCAAAACAAATTTCTGGGAAGAAACGAAAAAATAGAAAAAGAGAAAACTCTTTCTGAACAAATGCTGGGGGGAAAGAAAAAAGAAAAGAACTTATCTGGATGGCATGACTGGTCCTTATGATCATGTCGTGCACCATGGATTCCCGACCCAGTCTATTTGTACCAATCATCCTGCCTGATGGCCTTACTTGCTGGGGATACATAGGTGTCCGTTTTCTCCACAAATGCGGATCTTTTGCCAATCTGTCTTGTCGCCTTACAGTGCTCTTCTAGGGGTTTTCACTAATAAGACTTTCTCTTTTCTCTCAGCTCCCGGCGCCTTACGGTGCATGTGAAGGTTTTCATCGATAAGACTCTCTCGTTTTATATCTCTCATCTTTCGTCGCCTTATGGTGCCTGCGAAGGTTTTCACCGACAAGCCTCTCTCATTTTGCCCTTCAACGGGGAATTGGGGTGCTGCCGTCACGAATCTCTCTTTCGAAGTTTCTTTCTGGCTATCAATTCATTTCTCATTTGTGATCCCCTTCTTTGCTGGAGATCAGCGTATTATCCTCGGCTTCCAGTGATCTAACTTGGCACTTCTCGGATATTGATCGGGAGGTCTTTTTTTAGATATCGACGTTGGGTTGTGTGTCAAAAACGTAACTTTGATGGGTGAAATGTTACAACTCTTGGAATCAAAGCCTTTTCGGAGATCCAAAACAGAACTCCTGCCCCAGTTCTCTTGCTTGGGGAATTTTATTATTTACACTATGTTAAGCTATGCGCATTACGCACACTATGACCGAGCCGTGAGGCGCCTACGTATCCTCTTTGAGGAATCAGGTCAAACGTAGTTTCTACTCTCTTGTTTTTCTTGTGATTTTTATCTTTCTCTTCTTTTTTAATTTCTTCTCTTTTTTTTCATTTTTCTTCTTTTTCATATCTTTTCCCATTTAGTGATTCCAAAATAGGGGTATGAAAGAATAACTTAAGGCTCAAAAAGAGGGAAGCAAGGGTTAAAAGTGTTTGGATAGAAGAAAGAATTGCCTCCGTCATTTCATTATCCAATAAGTACCAAATACAAACAAACGAACCAATAACTATCGTAATCGAAGAAATTACGCATAATATCTTTTGACTGCATCAGAATTGATAGCCATGTCGACACATCTTCCCTCGACATCTGTTAGGCACAAAGCACCGTTGGACAACACTCTGGTCACGATATAAGGCCCTTGCCAATTTGGGGCGAACTTGCCTTTTGCTTCGACCTGATGCGGGAGGATCCGTTTCAATACCTGCTGCCCTACTTCAAATTTTCTGGGGCGTACCTTCTTATTATACGCCCTTGCCATTCTCTTCTGATACAACTGACCATGGCACACTGCTGCCAACCTTTTTTCATCTATCAAACTCAATTGTTCCAATCGAGCTTTGACCCAATCGTCATCATCAATCTCGGCTTCAGCGACAATCCGGAGGGACGAAATTTCGACCTCCGCTGGTATTACTGCCTCAGTTCCGTACACCAACAAATAAGAAGTTGCCCCTATGGAAGTTCGGACTGTAGTGCGATAACCCAACAAGGAAAAGGGTAATTTCTCGTGCCATTGTATAGATCCTTCCACCATCTTCCGCAGTATCTTCTTGATGTTCTTATTGGCTACTTCGACCGCTCCATTCGCCTTGGGACGATATAGGGTGGAATTGCGGTGTGTAATCTTGAATTGTTGGCATACCTCTCTCATCAGGCTGCTGTTAAGATTTGCACCATTATCCGTGATGATCACTTTTGGGATTCCAAATCTGCAGATGATATGGGAGTGAACAAAATCCACCACTGCCTTTTTAGTTACCGACTTGAAGGTTTTAGCCTCGACCCATTTGGTGAAGTAGTCGATGGTCACCAGAATGAACCTATGGTCGTTGGATGCTACAGGCTCGATAGGTCCAATGACGTCCATGCCCCATGCGACAAATGGCTAGGGTGCTGACATCGTATGCAACTCTGTTGGCGGAGAATGAATCAGATCTCCATCTATCTGACACTGATGGCATTTCCTCACGAAAGTGATACAGTCATGCTCCATGGTTAGCCAATAGTACCCTGCTCGAAGGATCTTCTTTGCCAATACATATCCGCTCATATGTGGCCCGCAAACTCCAGCATGTACTTCTGCCATAACCGTCGTGGCTTGACCGGCGTCTATACATCTTAACAATCCCAAGTCCGGGGTTCTTCTGTACAACACTCCTCCGCTGAGGAAGAAACCATTCGACAAACGCCGGAGGGTTCTTTTTTGGTCTCCAGTGGCCTGTTCCGGATATATCCCCATTTTGAGGTACTCCTTTATATCATGGAACCAAGGCTCGCCATCTGCTTCCTCTTCTACTGCGTTGCAATAAGCATGCTGATCACGAACCTGAATGTGCAACGGGTCAACATACATTTTGTCGGGGTGGTGTAACATTGATGCTAAGGTGGCCAATGCATCAGCAACCTCGTTATGGACTCTTGGAATATGTTTGAATTCCACTGATCGAAATTGCTTGCTCAGATCGTGCAAACATTGTCGATAGGGTATAAGTTTCAAATCTCGTGTTTCCCACTCACCCTGAATCTGATGTACCAAGAAGTCCGAGTCTCCCAAGACCAGGACGTCTTGGACATCCATGTCCGCAGCTAATCGCAGACCCAAAATGCAGGCTTTGTACTCGGACATATTATTGGTGCAATAGAAGCGTAGTTGAGCTGTAACAGGATAGTGACGTCCTGTTTCAGAAATGAGTACTGCTCCTATTCCAACCCCTTTCGCGTTCGCGGCTCCATCGAAGAAAAGCTTCCAACCCGGTTCCCCGGGTAATTCCAACTCACCTGTATGCATCACTTCTTCGTCGGGAAAATACGTTCTTAAAGGCTCGTATTTTTTATCAACGGGATTCTCAGCCAAATGGTCGGCCAGCGCTTGGGCTTTCATGGCAGTCCTCGTCACATAGACGATATCAAACTCTGTGAGCAAAATTTGTCATTTTGCTAACCTCCCTGTAGGCATAGGTTTCTGAAAAATGTACTTCAATGGGTCCAAACGGGATATGAGATAAGTAGTATACGAGGACAGGTAGTGCTTCAACTTCTGAGCCACCCAAGTTAGGGCGCAGCATGTTTTCTCGAGTTGAGTGTACTTGACCTCATACACTGTGAACTTCTTGCTAAGATAATAAAACCTACTCCTTCCTTCCTGTGACATCGTGTTGCCCCAGTCCACAACCAAATGAATTTTCCAGGACCGTCATATAAAGAATTAATGGCCTCCCTGGCTCAGGTGGAACCAACACAGGTGGATTGGACAGATATCCTTTTATTTAGTCGAAAGCCTCTTGACACTCTGCCATCCAATCTACCGCAACATCTTTTTTCAGCAGCCAAAATATGGGTTCACAAGTCGCCGTGAGTTGGGCGATGAACCTGCTGATATAATTTAGCCTCCCTAATAGACTCATTACCTCCGTTTTGTTCTTCGGCGGTGGCAAATCTCGGATGGATTTGATCTTGGATGGGTCTAACTCAATACCCCGTCGACTGACGATGATTCCTAACAGCTTTCCTGATGGAACCCCGAATGCGCATTTGGCCGGGTTGAGCTTGATATCATACTTTCGGAGCCTTTGAAAAAATCTCCTTAGGTCTGCTACATGGTCTTCCTGACGCCAAGACTTTATGATCACATCATCTACGTACACCTCAATTTCCTTGTGTATCATGTCGTGAAACACAGTAGTCATTGCTCGCATGTACGTTGCCTCGGCATTCTTCAATCCGAACGGCATTACCCGGTAGCAGTAAGTCCCCCATGGTGTAATAAAAGCTGTTTTTTCTGCATCTTCTTCGTCCATTAGGATCTGATGATATCCTACATAGCAATCCACAAAAGATCCGATCTCGCTCCCAGTGCAATTATCGATCAGGATATGGATGTTGGGCAACGGAAAGTTATCCTTGGGACTTGCTTTGTTGAGATTGCGGTAGTCGACGCACACCCTGATTTTCCCGTCCTTCTTCGGCACTGGTACCACATTGGCCAACCACTCGGGATATCAAGTGACCCGAATGACCTTCGCCTGCAGCTGCTTAATCACCTCTTCTTTGATCTTTACACTCATCTCTGTTTTAAATTTCCTTAGCTTTTGCTTGACCGGAGGGTATGCCGGGTCAGTGGGCAATTTGTGAACCACTAGATTGGTGCTTAAACCCGGCATATCATCATATGACCATGCAAAAACATCTTTGAATTCCATGAGGGTTTTGATCAATTCTTCTCTGACATTCGGCTCAATGTGGATGCTAATTTTGGTCTCTTGGACGTTATCAGCGTCTCCTAGATTCACAGCCTCAGTGTCATTTAGGTTAGGCTTGGGTTTCTCTTCAAATTGGCACAGTTCTCGGTTTATCTCTTCGAAGGCTTCACCTTCGTCACATTCAGATTCATCATCACAAACGACCTCTTGCATCATTGAGTCGGATTCAGATTGATTTATTAGACTAGGTCGAAGATCCGCTGTGCATGCCATGTCATTAGAACCAGTAAAAAGAGAACTGTTCAGAAAGAAAAAGAACAAAACAAAATTAAAATGAGACAAAAGAAAGAGAATTTTATTAAACTTGCGGGATAACAGGGTTCACACTTTTACAAAAAAAAACAAAATTTGGATTACACCCTAGAATAATCCGAACAAGAAAAGCAAAAATCAAAGCCTACTACCAGGACTCCCCCCGGATAGGAAGAGGAGTAACTGTCCAATTGTTGGTTTTGGCCTCAGGCCCCACAAACTGTATGTCCGCTATGCTGGAACTTTCTCCAACTTCTACCATACTGACATCAGTGAATAGCCTCCCGAAACTCTGATTCAGGTCCCCGTCCATCCCAATCAATGGTCCGAGGATTTTTGGGACCGGTGACCCCTTGGCACTTGCTCTAACAAAAGATCTTGAGAGACGTGGCACAGGTTTGGGAAGAAACCAGACTTTCCTCTTCATTTTCCGTGCTCACTTTACATCTGTTGCAGTTGGTTTGAACCCCAACCCAAAGGTTTCCAAATTCTTGGGCAGGGAGACAGGTTGGACAATCCCCTGAAGCTCAACCCCCAGGCCTTTTCCCGGCACAAACCCATTATCCAGCATTTCTGAGACCATCATGATCGTTGCAGAAGCTACCCTAGGGTGTTGAATGATCTCACCCTCAGAAATCTTGTTTGCCGATATTGTATCGAAAATCTGGTAGACCCAGGGACCCTTGTCATCATTGGTCTCTATGAATGGCACAATGGCGCCACCCATGGTGCACGCAGTGTCCTCGCCGTGCAGTACGACCTCTTGTCTATCCCACTCGAACTTGACCATTTGATGTAAGGTGGAAGGCACTGTTTTAGCTGCGTGGATCCACGGTCGTCCCATCAAAAGGTTATAAGATACCGCGGCATCTAATACCTGGAACTCTATGGTGAACTGGACGGGACCGATGGTCAATTCGAGTACAATATCCCCCACGATGGTTGTTCCATTTCCGTCGAATCCTCGGACGCAAATGCTATTCTTGTGGATTCTTCCGTGGTCGATCTTTAACTGGTTCAGGGTGGATAATGGACAAATATTGGCACTTGAGCCGTTATCCACCAATGCCCGAGTAACTACCGAATTTTCACATTTGACAGTTAGGTAGAGAGCTTTGTTATGCTCCGTGCCTTCTACCGGCAGATCATCATCTGAGAATGTTACCCTGTTCACCTCGAAAATTTTGTTGGCAATCGTTTCCATGTGATTTACAGAAAGCTCGTTGGGCACATGAGCTTCATTCAGTATCTTCATCAGGGCCCGACGATGTTCATCAGAATGGATTAGTAATGATAGCAACGAGATCTGGGCCGGTGTTTTCTTCAGCTGTTCGACTACGGAATAATCCCGTACTTTCATTTTCCTCAAGAATTTCTCAGCTTCTTCTTCGGACACAGGTTTCGTTGTTGTAGCTGGGTTGGGTCTTCTCAGCTCCACCGGAGCAAACCACCGTCCTGATCGAGTCAGTCCTTGCGCTTCACAACTATCTTCCTCCACTTGTTTTCCTTTGTATGTCACCACTGCCTTCTCATACTTCCAAGGCACGGCCTTGCTATCAATCATCGGCAGTTGGACTACATGCTTTATGGTGACCAGTTCCCTGTATACCCCTTTCAACACAACTGCGGGTGTGGGTGGAGTCCCTGATATAACCAACTTGGCTGGCTCGGGTTTCTTTGTTGCGGTGGACAGACTCTTTCCCAATATCACTACTGGCTTGACACCTCCTCCCTGCGACTGTACCGCCGGTCTTCCACTGGTCGATCCTTCTTTCGGAGTGGCCTGGATCATCATCATTGTCTCTGTGGGCTTCCTCGGCTCTCTTCCCTCATACACCAACTCGATCATGTGAGCCTCGTGGTATGTTGGCAATGGGTTCTGGTTGATGTTCGGTGCTTCCGGCGTCTGGACCTCGATCTTGTTGGCATCAATGAGATCTTGTATTGCATGCTTCAATCTCCAACATTTTTCAATATCATGCCCTAACATCCCTGAGCAGTACCCACAACTTATCGATCGGTCCAAATTTTGGGGTAAGGGATTTGGCAATCTAGGCTCAACAGGATTTAATAAACCCAACTGCCTCAATTTGTGTAACAAGGCAGTATAAGTTTCTCCCAACTCAGTAAAGGTTCTTTGCCTCTGTAGTCTATCATTTCTGGAAGCCGGATTTCCTTTGAAACCCATCCCTGGAGGGCTCCTATAGGCTCTTGGTGGTGGATAGATGTTTTGTGGTGGTGGGTAGGTATTATGTGGAGGTGGGTATGTATTGTGGGGAGCTGGCGCGCGCCATTGTGGGCGAACCGGAGGTTGGGTGTATGTCTGGGCTTGATGGACGGTGAAATGTGGTTCTTGAGGTGGATAGTAGTGCTGTGGTGGGTCGTATGGGTAGTTTGGCCTGTGGGGTCTGGGTTGGTTGTAGTGTGGTTTGCCGGACCTGGGCCAACTGCTTGCCTCAATCGTGGCAATTTCTTCTTTCTTCCTCCTTCCCAGCGCACCTCCAGTGCCGTTCTGAATAGCCTGGGTCGTTGCCTTGAGCGCTGAGTAATTCAGGATTTTGTCAGACCTTAGACCCTCCTCTATCATGACCCCTATCTTCACTACTTCATTGAAGGATTTTCCAACCGTCGTCACCAAGTGATCGAAGTAAGTTGGATCCAGTGTTTGCAAGAAGTAGTCCACCATTTCTCCCTCTCTCATGGGAGGATCAACTCTAGCCGCTTGTTCTCTCTAGCGGAAACCGAACTCATGAAAACTTTCCCCAGGCTTATTTCCGGTCCTTAGCAATGTGAGACGGTCAGGGACTATCTCGGGATTGTATTGAAAGTGACCTGCGAAAGCCTGCGCCAGATCATCCCAAGTGTACATCTGCTGGAATCCTGCCTGGTATACCATTCTAGTGTTGATCCACTCAGACTTTGGCCGAAATAAGCTATCAGTAGCTCATCTTTGCTGCCTGCCCCTCTCATTTTGCTACAAAAACCCCACAAATGTGCCATGGGGTCACCGTGCCCTTCATATAAATCAAACGTAGGCATCTTGAACCCAGCCGGGAGTTGGACGTCCGGGAAAGGGCATAGATCCTTGTAGGCCACGCTGACCTGGTTGCCCAATCTGTGCAGGTTCCTGAAGGACTGTTCCAGGCTTTTGAACTTCCTCATTACCTCATCTTGTTCTGGGACTTTAACTGGCTTTTCAATTTCTGCCGGTACCTCCAAGTGCGGATTGTAGGTATGGGGTTCTGGTGCATTGAATGTGGGTTCAGGGGGATAGTATTGCGTATCGTGAGCCTGAAACAACGGCTCGCTGGTTGATCTTTGCAGGGTGGCTGAGGTGGGTCCCATAAAAGTGGGAACATTTGGTGTTGGGAAAGGTTGATGGGGTGGTGGAGCTTGGGAATCATAGGGGCTTCTCTCCTGAAGACAACGGTGATTTGGGAGGCTCGTTGAAGGGCCGGAATGGTGGTATTCCGGCATGTTCCCTAGTGGCTCAGGGCTCTTTTGTGCTTTGGCTAAAGCTAACTGCATCGCGTTCATCTCTAGTCCCATCCTTTCTATCTTCTCCATCGCTTCTTTTAACAACTGGCTCAACGGCCTTTCTTCCTCGGTACTATTTTCTGAAGTAGTCATGCTCATTGTTACCGGTCCTTTGGATCTGGTTTGGTAAGGGTGTGTTGCCAGAATGCTTTAACAACTAACTGGATTTTTGTGGAAAACAACAAACTTGTTAGCGTTAGAGTTTAACAGATTTGATAACAACACATTGGGGATGCAATGCTCCTAGGCAGTTAACCGTTTCTAACATGCTTTGCTTCAAACAACATGCGTCATCCCGGCTTGCTTATTTGTCCCTTTAAAGTACTTTGGGAACCCCTGTATTTTATTTTATTTTTATATTTTCTTTTCCTTTCTTTTTTTTTCTTTTTATTAATGGTGGTCGAATCTTATGTGGATTGCCTACGTATCACGTCCCCGCGCGAATCAGACCGGGCGTAGTTCTGCCACAAAGTAAAGACACACAAAAATTCTTTCGGAAGCCATTAATTCATCACCAAAATTTGCTATTACAAATTACTTCGAACAAGGAACAGCAGTAGTACAGATTCCAAAGTTCTTAATCTGATTTGATTAAAGAAAAGAAAACAACATAGGGGAAGACAACAAAGCCAATTAAACAAGACTCGAACAAAGGACTAAAATTCCAACTTAGGGGCCCGCAAGGCATCATTCGGCCTTTCCGCGGTCCTCGGTGTAAGGTCTCTCTGCAAGCTCTTCAACTCATTCATGATCCGGTGGACGCAGCCCATGATGGAAACAAGGAGGGTTTTCTGAGGTATTTGCTCACATGCTAGGCATCTCATGTAGATGTAGTACCCAATCTCATCAATCCTTCCTCGAATGTTGTCCCTTTCAACGAACAATTGCTCTATTCGCCGGTTTTTTAATCCCAGTGCTTGAGCATTGTCGGCAAGTTGATCCTGGAACATCTCCATTTGTCTTTCCATTCTGGTCATTGCATCGTAGCAGCGTCTTCTGTCGGCCTGGGCATCTCGCGCTTGTTTGAAGATCCGCTCCTGAAGAGTGGAGTTCGTTTTCCTTAATATCCCGATGCTCATTTCATAATCCCTTATGACTTGTTGCAGACGCTGCCTCCGGGCCATTGTACCTTTTGCCCATCTAACCCTTATTCTTGCTATGCAAGCTTCCGATCTCTCCAATTCTTCCCGGCTTTTGCTGACCTGATTTCTCAAATCTGCTATCAATCTTTCGTCGGAGCGACGTTTCTGCCGGTCGCTGTTACTCTTACTGACTTGGCGAATGCAGGCTTTTAGTGTCTGGTTCTCTTTGGCTAAGTTGTTCTTTTCAGCCTGCTCAGAGGCGACTTGCACATTGTTCTCAAATGTAAGCCTTTCGACTTGTTGCTTTAGCGTCCCGATCTCAGCTCGGTAGCCTTCCTCCCTTCTTAACCAACCCCACTGCTCCTGCGAATCATCCGTGAACTGTTGGACGTGGGCTCTTTTAGCAGGTCTCTGACAAATCTGGAACCTTCTTTCGAACCAAGCGTCGTACTTTGGGTCTACCTCACCTTTAGCCAATTCTCGCACCATGGTCTTGGGTTCCAAGAATCTACATTCGTGCCACAGTTTTCTAATCTTCCCTTCGGGAAATACGACTCCCGGGCTTAGCTCAATGGCGTGCTTGCTTAGATCTTCATCAGTAGGAATTATTTGAAACCTGCCTAGCTGGCGCAATACCCGATGAGCAGCATATGGTTGGATGCTGCGAAGTCCCATTAGAAGAATATGACATTCTTCAGCTGCCATGTATATCACCTCAGTATCAGTCAGCCAACCGAATGCCCATTCAATCTGGTCGGTTGTTGTTGACCTTAATCGTGTGAACCATGCCTCGACACCTTCAGGGAATTTGACGCCTGTCATGCGTTTCTCAAAACCGCTGATACAATTTCTTTCAGTCAACCCGTGGTTCATGTATCCCGCTCGGTGATGGAGGTGTTCTTACATCCATAGCTGAAGTAACAGGTTGCACCCCTGGAAGAACTTGCCTCCTTCTCGGCATATAGTTAAAGTTCGGAAGATTTCGGACAAAATCAAAGGAACCACAGTACTGTCGGTTCTTTTGATCGCAACATCGGCCATCCTTATAAGGCCCATCTCTACTTTCTTATCTTTGTGGGGACAGATTACGATTCCTAGGAATGCTGTGATAAAAGCCAAAGTACGTCTTGCTTCCCATTTGTTGTTGTTCCCACCATGAGTTAATCCGAGGTTTGGTTCTTCAAAACCCTGAGGAGTTCCGTACCGTTGATACAAGAATTGGAGAGCACAACATCCTCTCGACAAGTCATCATTTTGTACCTTGTGACTAATGCTTAGCAAATCCAAAAACGCATGCGGAGATACCGGCCTTGGTGAAAGTAAATACTGCCCTCTTAGCCTTCCATTCAACCCCGCATATCCGGCGACCTCCTCTAGCGTAGGTGATAGTTCAAAGTCAACAAAACGGAATACATTGAGGGTTGGGTCCCAAAACGGTATTAGAGCTTCCAGAATATCTGTCCTTGGCTTAATACTCAACAAATTGACAAAACCTCCCAATACTCTTCCCACTACTTCTTTGCTATCGGCTTCCAGATCATTCCACCACATGTGGAGTTGTAGAGGGACCTCGCTAAAGGCCGAGAATGATTCATTTTGCTTCGTGCTCATCCTGCACATTTATTAGGGTAATTAAAAAAACTCTTATTAGACTCAAAACAGAACTATCTATGTTTGATTTTTCTGGATTTTGAAGATGAAGGACTCGGTTTTTCAAATATGGCCTTCCAACACTTCAGGGGCGAAGATCTAATGAAATTAACATTTAACATGTTTTGGTTTTTTTTTAGCAAAAGGGGAGTTGGACCCGATGAGGGTTGCCTACGTATCTCACATCCGATGAGAATCAAACCGGCGTAGTTCGCCCAATTTAAACAGCTATATAAAAACTATTTTTGCTTTTGTTGGCAAATAAGCTAAAACAAAAATCAAGACATTTTCCTCATACTAGCACAAATTATCTTTCCCTTTTCCATTTTTGCAGACCAGACAAACCGAAAAGGATAGACTCTCTTCTTTTTTTTTCTTTTTTTTTTTTTAAAAAAATATTTCCCAATATTCAAAACTGGTCATCATGTAAGTCCAAAGCAAATAAATGCACAAGCAGTGAGTAGGATGCATCAGGATGGTCTTTTCTGTTTCAGGTTGCTATTCCTAGACGGACTCAACCCCTGTGTTGAGTCCCCTAAGTCAAAAATGCACATGATGCAGATAAGCGTTCCTACTAGGGATCCGGCATGTGGCTTTGTTATACTAGGTTCAGAACCTGGGTGTTTGTTCTAGACCTGGCTTACCCGAGCGGACAGCTCGAGCCGAGGGGGGCAGCGTACCGGGAATACAGAAGCTTCACCGGCTTAGCAACTTGTCCGAACCTCGTTCTAAATTGGGATTTGACACTATACAGAAAAGAAGTCGTACGAAGTACACCCTTCTTCATGATTCAGAAGACTCAGAGAGGAGATGGGTTTCGGCACAGTTTATATACAGTTCACGTAATATCAAAGCGGTAAAAGGCAACCAATTAGCACATTGAGCCAAAAACATGTAACAAAATCAGATAATACCAAATATAACAATTTATATAAGCTCGAATTTCTAATCCTGAACCAGTGGTTCTGGGTTTATGTCATCCCCAGCAAAGTCGCCAGAGCTGTCACACCTCCTTTTTCCGACCCCGCGAAGGGCGTAGGAGTTTTTTCCAATTAAAGGACAATCGAAACGGGATTTATTTATTTATTTCAGAGTCGCCACTTGGGAGATTTAGGGTGTCCCAAGTCACCAATTTTAATCCCGAATCGAGGAAAAGAATGACTCCATATTACAGTCTGCGTACCAGAAATCCGGATAAGGAATTCTGTTAACCCGGGAGAAGGTGTTAGGCATTCCCGAGTTCCGTGGTTCTAGCACGGTCGCTCAACTGTCATATTCGGCTTATTTATCTGATTTTAATACAATTATGAATCGATGTGTCAATTTTAACTTTTTACCACTTTATTATTATTATTTTTAAAAGAATGTGAACATCGCTCAAAACACGTCTTTGGACTGCGTCACATGAAATGCACCCACAATCTGGAACACATTTTATTTGATGTTTTGGGATTTGGATTCGGGTCGCATGAAATGCACACCCAAGCTTAAGAAAGTAAACTATTAAACACGCGCCTAAAGAGACTATCGCGATATTATTTTGGGAAGGCCGTGAAATTTACTAAACGGTCCGTCCCGAAAACTAAGTATTTTTATATATATATTTAATGAGGGCCCCGCAGCTTGTGCGTTTTATTTGGCGAGGCTCGTCTCATTTTATTTTAAAAGGATGTCTTAAAGTGACTACATTCTTCTATTTTTGTCCGTCTCTAAAATGAAAGAGGAAAAGAGATCCTAACCCCATTACATACTTGAAATTGTTATAGTCGATCTTAGAACAAAATTTATAAAAATCCGAATGCGAGGGCACGTATGGGTCATCCGTTTGCCAAATCATGGGCCTGGGCCCAATGCATATGGTATTGCACTGGACCTGGGCCCTCCTCGTTCCGATGTGGGCCTAATTAATTGTTTCTACACCTATTCATGAGTTTGCAAAGATGAAAGATAAACTGATACTATTTCATTTAAACAGTTTGTTGTAAGTTTTAAAATAAACAATCTGTTGGCATGAAAGGACTTAAACATCTAGTTTTACTCCTGATTCAAGCCATTTGCGTACTGAAATTAGACTGTCATGACAATTAGAAGTCTATTGGCCTAATTCTAGTTTGACATGCATCTTTGCAAACAGACTGAAATAAGCAGGGTAGTTTTTAGCATCATACCCTTCTTTTAGCTAAGGGCCTACATAGGGAGTTTATAAACTAAATGACTGCGTATATGAAAACGGTCCAGTTATACAGCTCCTTGGTAGGAGTTTACACATCAGTGATACATAAAAATGGCTTGAGTACAATCAGTAAAGAAAAATGAAATTCAGTTTATAACTTCAACTTCATCATGTGTGTGTATTCATGCTTCAAATGTCAACTTCAGACATGGAATTACATCAGCTTAGTATGTGTACCTGGATTTAGACAACAGGAACAAGAAGGAGAGGAAGAATATTAGCAGCAAGCAGCCAAGCAGCAGTAATACAGCAGTAACAAACAGCAACAGTATAACCACTAGTTCACGAACAACCAACAACAGTTTTAACAGTAATAAACCCACAGGTGGTCGAACACCAACCAACAATCCCAGAACAGAGTAGTAAACCAGCAGAAAAACCCAGAATATTAAATGCAATAGTAACAGCAATTCAATAATCTCAACAACTCGACGAATAACCAACAACAACTTCAATAGCAATAAGACCAGACTCAATCAGCAGCATACAGAAGCCCAGAATACAGTAGTAATCCCACAGGGAAATCAGAATACCCTAATGAAATAGTAACAGACCAAACCCTTTAGAACTAACAGCTTTATTCCTCTCTGAACACTCAATAATTTTCCAGCCTATGCTTTCAATACTCACTGACCTCTCTCCCTTTTTCTTTTTTTTCAGAACCCCTTTTCTTGTTCTAAATAAGCCTATTTATAGGCAGACATGGCAGGCACCCAGGCTGCCTTTATTACCTCAGCCTTTTCCTGCCCATAACTCCTTTAAACTAATAAAAAAAAAATGCCCGATGCCCATCCCCCTGACAGCCCTCTTAGCATGTGTTTTCTGCCCAAAGGTATGGGCAGCCTATAGTATTTAATCAAAATTATGGGTGTCTACTTATTTTAATCAACCTCCCACATGCCATTTAAACTTGTTCCCCATTATTGCCTTAGTTTAAACCTATTACAGTACCCTACTGTCAGCTCACTTAAACTAATCATTTTTGCTCTTTTCAAACCCCCAAACTACCCCTGTTAGCCCCCAACTTATTACTGTATTATCCTACTGCAAAAGTGGGACATTTTAAACTTCTGAAAGTTCAAATTCAGAGCTGCCCTAGACTGAATTCTAATTGTTTGCATTGCAGTTACAAACCACTTTCAAACAATGTCAAGCATCCAATGAACAACAATGGTTTGATCAATCATGTGAAGTTATATGAATCAGAATATTTGAACATTCAGTCCTATAAAACTAATCGACGACGTTTATCTAATCGACTATACTAATTACAACATGGAACAATCAGTCGATCAATCAAACAACACGAACAGGGCATCAACTGCCTTCAACAACTTTGCACGACACAAGGAAGCTATATGAATTATCTATTTGACGATACTAATCTAATCGAATATGTATCTCACCATACGTATTTAACAATAAACAGAAGAGTAATCGACCAAATAAAAAGGTCTTACGAAGATGGAGGGAATTGAAAGAACACATCAGAAATACCAAACAAACTGACTAAACATGTTAACAAACTCAATCAATATTCAAACAAAACTAGAAAAGAAAAAGAAAATTTACTGTGGATGCTAAACAACGAACGACCCAGGCCTGAACTAGATTTGACCATTTGAGGTCGAACAAACTTTAATCGGGGTGTTCTCGATCGAGAACACCTTGAATAAGGTCTATTAGACCCCAACCCTCTATTAAACTGGCCGGATTCCAAGGTTCTTGTGTTCTAGGGTTCGAACTAGTCCGATTTTGGGCTTAAGGATTTGTAGGTAGATTCGGACCAAACCAAACTTGGTTTGGTCACGAGTGAGGCCAGGGTGGTGACTGGTGTGAAACTGGGGTGGGTTAGTGTAGGTCCAGGTTGGGCTCGAACCTTTAAATTAAGATTCGAGATGATGGAGGGTGATTCGAGGTAAGGGGGTAGCAGATCCGTGTTCAGGGTGGTGAGGTGCATCAGGGGTGTTATTTTGGTGGTCACCGACGTCGGGGCCGCCGGGTTCAGGGTGAGAGTGTATGGGGGCGGCTAGGGTTTGGAACGAGGCTTGGGTTCGTGTTTGGGATGACGGAGTACGGTGGTGAAGGGTGGGGTTTGGTTTGGGGGCGTGGGGCGTGTTGGGGAGCTTATATACGGAGGGGTGGGCTTGATCCTGGCCGTTGGATAGAGAGTGATCAATGGCTAGGATCTATTCATTAAAGAGGGACGACGTCGTTTGGGTATGAGGGTGGGTGAGACCGGATAGGGGAATGGACCGGGTCAGATTAACGGATCTGGGGGTGTGATCCTGGCCGTTGATCCATTTGAGATCAACGGCCCTGCTCAACTGGGACAGAAACGATGTCGTTTGGGCACCTCTGAGGAGACGAACCATTTTAAACTCATTGGGCCAGCTCGTTTGGGCCTTTTTTATTTATTTTAATTTCTTGGCCCAAACTGAGTATTCTTATATTTTTTCCTTTTTCTTTTCTACTTTAATTGACAAAATTAAACAAAACTCCTAAAATAAATTGAAAAAATCAAAAATAAAATTATACACATATTATTTAACACCTATAATAATTAACACATAAATTAACATTAAATAAAATCACTCAGTGACAAGAAACACACATGCATATATTTTTGATTTTCTTTTAACCAAATTATGGTTAATTGATTTCTGAATGTACCATTAATTCCTAAATGCACGCAACATGTATTTTGTATTTTCAACTATTGCAAGGTGAGTGTTTACGGACAGAACAATTATCAAAACGTCACGCATATTCTCAGAATTGTACCCGAAGGTAATTTTTTTTATTTTTTTTATTTTTATATATTTTTTCTCATATTTTTCGATTTCTTTTGGAGTAGTTTTTCCATGAAGCAAAAATCACGTGCTCACATTGATGTCATTTGTAGAATGTGGAAGTTTCGAAGTTCATTAGGCTTGAATCCGTGTGTAATTCATGTTTTTGATATTGTTCGAGGTGATTTATAATTTGACTAAGTTCGTACGATGTTGTGGGATATGTTGGTATGATTGTTTGAGGTATCGAGGGCCTCGGGTTGATTTCGGGTGATTAACGGAACAAGTTTGGAATTTGGAAGGTTGCTGAAGTTAAACTCAGCTGTCACAAACGCACTTGCGGATGTCTCGTTGCACGTGCAATCCCACAAAAGCGAAAGGAAGAATGACTGGTAGAGTTCATAGGTGCGAGGGGTTTGTCGCACCTGCGGTAGTCGCAAAAGCGGTGTGTGGGCGCAGGTGGGTGTGTTGGCCTAAAGGTGCAATGTTAATTCAGCACCTGCGTGAGCGCAGATGCGGTTCTTGATCGCAGGAGCGGGGGCTGGATTTAAGTGATTCTCCTTAGAAGGGAGCTTGGACCGCAGATGTGGTGTCACAGAAGCGCAAAAGGGACCGTAGGTGCGGTTTTACTGGGCAGAAGGTATAACTAGAACACTTCGGGATTTTCCCATTTTCACATCTTTGAGCTCGGATTTTGGGGGGTTTTTGAGAGGGATTTCAGAGCAATCACTGAAGTGAGTTCGTTATGCTTTTTATGTTCAATAATGGTGTTTTCCTACTGATTTTACACCTAGTTGGTGAGTTTTTGAGGTGAAATTTGGGAGGTTAGGGATTGAGCATTGGAGAGTGAGTTTTGGGGATTTGGAGGAGCAAATGATGTCGGATTTTGATGAATTTAGTATGGTTAGACTCGTGAGTGATGGGCTTTCGGGTTTTGTGACTTTTTTCGGATTTCAAAACTTGGACCCAGGGGAAATTTTGAGTCGATTTTGGATTTTGGAGTCCAATTTAGTAGTTTTCTTGTTGAATTGATTCCATTAGCATATATTAATGGTATTGTATTATTTGTGGCTAGATTCAGGGTGTTTGGAGGCCGATTCGAGAGATAAAAGCATTGCAGAGTAGGTCTTTGGTCAGATTGAGATAAGTAACAGTTGTAAATCTGGTCCTGAGGGTATGAAACCCCGAATATGATGTTATCTGATTATTTTGGAGGTGACGCACATGCTAGGTGATGGGCGTGTGGGCATGCACCGAGGGGATTGTGACTTGGTCCGTCCCGTGGAAACTGCAAAGTTGAACAACATGTTGTTAGTTATATGCTCTCTATGTGTTATGGAAATTAATTGTAAATCATGCTAGAAACTATGTGTAGGTTATATGTTGGTTCTGTTGGGTCCCACAGAGGCCGCGTTACTTGCTGAATTGTCTGCTATATGATATTTTTACTTGGTCACAGTGTTTACTCGCATATCATGTCTCAGTCTCTGTTATTCTATCTGATAATTCATGTTATTGCTGTTTAGTCTAATTTTTCCTAATTTCTCAGAGTCCGAGAGACTGGAGACATTGATGACTGAGTGAGGCCGAGGGCCTGATTGTGAGGATATTTATGGGATCGAGCTACATGTCGCAGCATGTTTTATTAATTTATACCATGATTGGCTTGATATAGCGCTTGGGCTGAAGGAGCCCCTCCGGAGTTTGTACACACCCCAGCGAGAGTAGGTACCTACTGAGTGCGAGTGCCGAGTGCTGAGTAATTGTGAGGAATGAGTGACTGGGAGGAACGAGTGGTTGTGAGGTTGGAGGATTGGGAGGACTGAGAGATGATTGCTTGAGAGGCAGTATATGATTTCATTATTGATGCACACAGATGCCTTATCTCCATGTTTTGAAAATTGTTGAAAGATATTCTTATCTGGTTCTACTTGAACTTGACATAAACAAATTGATTTGTTACTGATTTATTGGATTGGGAAAGCATGACTATTTTCCTTTTTGAAACTACTAAAAATGAACTAAAACTGTGTAGCTCATCACTATGTTCAATTCCTTATTTATTATTGTTACTTATTGAGTTGGTGTACTCAGGTTACTTCCTGCGCCTCGTGTGCAGATCCATGAGTTGTTGGTCGCAGAGGGTGCTGATAGTCCTCGAAGCTGATTATTGGAGATAGCGTGGTAGCTGCCCGGCGTTCGCAACCTTGATTTCTTCTTCCCTATCTTTCCTTTAGTTGTATTTCGATTTTAGACTTTGTTAGTTGTGTTATGTTCGGATCAGTTATGTGTGCGACTGAGACAGAGGGAGTAGAGTTGGCTGCCTACCATCTGAAAGGGGTGGCATATTCATGGTTTGAGTTATGGGAAGATTCCCGTGGGGAGGGGAGCTCTCCGGCGAGGTGGAGCGAGTTTGTTGATGCCTTCATTGATCATTTCCTGCCCGCCGAGACAAGGGCAGCCCAGGCAGCAGAATTTGAGAATTTGAGGCAAGGCAACAGAAGCGTGTGGGGGTACCACATGGAGTTTGCTCGCTTGTCCAAGTATGCCATTCATATGTTGCCCACAATGAAAGCCAGGGTGCGTCGTTTGTTCGGGGCCTTAATTCTTTGACAATTAATGAGGCTTCTACGGCTATATTGAATTCGGACATGAATTATGGGAAGATGGTAGCATTTGCTCAGGACACAGAGAACCGTAAATTAAAGAACAGAATGGAGATAGAGGGTAACAGCAAGGCCCGGTCTACAGGCAACATGGGAGACTCACTAGGTAGGGGAAGATCAGCTTTCAGGGGAGGATCATCAGGGCCTTCCCAGTCTGTTGCACAGTCTTTAGCCAGTGCACCGCCATCAAGTCCCAACAAACAGCAGTGCCCTGTGCCCCAGGTACAGGAAGATGCACTTGGGAATTTGCTATATGGAGTTACCTATATGATATGGATGTGGGATGAGGGGTCATATTCAGAGACATTGTTGTGTACCCCACCAGGGAGGGGGTAGGGGCATAGCTCAGCCACCCAGTCCAACAGCTGCTACATCCTCAGCTCCATCTCCAGCCCGAGGTACCCAACACCCGTAGGGCGTGGTGTAGCTAGGGGTGGTGCACAGAGTTCAGGAGGACCCAGCCGGTTTTATGCCATGAGTGGTCGCCAGACTGTCGAGGCTTCTCCAGATGTTGTTACAGGTATTCTGAATGTCCAATCTCATGATATGTATGCACTTATTGACCCTGGTTCCACCTTGTCCTATGTTACCCCTTTTGTTGCTATGGGATTCGGGATAGAGTCGGATCAGCTTCATGAGCCTTTTTTGGTGTCTACCCTAGTTGGTGAGTCTATTACAACTGCTCAGGTTTATAGGGGATGTGTTGTTACGGTACGGGGTAGGGATACCGCGGCCGATCTTATTGAGTTAGCGATGGTCGACTTTGATGTAATAACGGGAATGGATTGGCTTTATTCATGCTTTGCCAAACTTGATTGTCGGACCAGATCCATTAGGCTTGAATTTCCTAATAAGCTCGTTATTAAATGGAAGGGAGATAATGTAATGACTAGAGGTTGGTTTATTTCCTACCTTAAGGCCGCAAAGATGATCAAGAAGGGGTGTATCTATCATCTATTTCGGGTCACGGACACCAATGCCGAGGCGCTTAGCCTTGAGTCTGTACCAGTGATGAATGAATTTCCGGACGTCTTTCCAGATGAACTCCTGGGATTCCACCAGACAGGGAGATTGATTTTGGGATCGATGTGATACCAGGCACGCAACCTATATCCATTCCACCTTACAGAATGGCACCGACAGAATTGAAAGAGCTAAAGGAGCAATTGAAGGATTTGCTGGAGAAGGGTTTCATCCGGCCGAGTGTGTCGCCATGGGGCGCACCGGTCTTGTTTGTAAGAAAGAAAGATGTATCATTGCGGATGTGTATTGACTACCGGTAACTCAACAAGGTCACAATCAAAAACAAATACCCTCTGCCAAGAATAGATGATTTATTTGATCAATTGCAAGGTGCTACATGTTTCTCAAAGATTTACTTGCGGTCCGGGTACCATCAATTGAAAATAAGGGAGGAGGATATTCCAAAAACAACCTTCAGAACTCGGTATGGGCACTTTGAATTTATGGTAATGTCTTTTGGGCTAACAAATGCCCCGACAGCTTTCATGGGTCTCATGAATCGAGTCTTCAAGCCCTTTCTAGACTCCATTGTGATAGTGTTTATTGATGATATCCTCGTGTATTCCCGAAGTCAGGAGGACCATGCTACCCATTTCAGGGCAGTTTTGCAGACTCTTCAGTAACATCAATTGTATGCAAAATTTTCGAAATGTGAATTCTGGCTTGAATCTGTCGCGTTCTTGGGCCATGTCATTTCCAGGGAAGGAGTTCTAGTCGATCCTCAAAAGAATGCAGTAGTGAAGAATTGGCCTCGACCTAACACTCCAACTGAGATTCGCAGTTTCTTAGGGTTGGCTGGGTACTACAGGAGGTTTTTGGAGGGGTTTTCTACTCTTGCCTCTCCATTGACTAAATTGACATAGAAAGCAGTTAAATTCCAGTGGTCCGATGCTTGTGAAAAGAGTTTCCAAGAATTGAAGTCAAGATTGACAACAACACCAGTGTTAGCCCTGCCAGAAGGTACAGAGGGGTTTGTAGTGTATTGCGATGCTTCGAGAGTCGGGCTTGGGTGTGTGTTAATGCAACACGGCAAGGTTATAGCCTATTCTTCTAGGCAACTCAAGAATCATGAGAAGAACTATCCAACTCATGACTTAGAGCTGGCAGCAGTGGTGTTTGCGCTAAAGATTTGGCGACATTATTTGTATGGGGTCCATGTGGATGTATTTACGGATCATAAGAACCTTCAATATATTTTCAAGTAGAAAGAGTTGAATCTGAGGCAAAGAAGATGGCTAGAGTTACTCAAGGACTATGATATTGATATTCTCTATCACCCGGGAAAGGCTAATGTTGTGGCAGATGCACTTAGTCGAAAATACATGGGAAGTTTAGCCCATTTGGGGGCCATCAGAGGCCGTTGGCCAGGGAGGTTCACCAGTTTTCTAGTTTGGGAGTTCGCCTTACGGACTCTAATGAAGGAGGGGTAATTGTGCAGAATAGGGCTGAATCATCACTTGTGGCAGAGGTGAAAGAGAAGCAATTCGTGGATCCGTTGTTAGCACAACTGAAAGAGGGGATTCTCAAACACAAAACCACACCTTTTTCCTTTGGCATGAGTACCAAGACCGCCTATGTGTTCCTGATATTGAGGTCTTCGGGAAAGGATCATGGCAGAAGCTCACACTTCCAGGTATTCCGTGCACCCAGGTTCCACGAAAATGTATCATGATCTCAAAGAAATTTATTGGTGGAATAACATGAAGAAATATGTGGCGGACTTTGTGGAAAAATGTCCAAATTATCAGCAAGTAAAGGCCGAACACCAAAGGCCTGGTGGATTGGCTCAAAGCATAGAAATTCCAATGTGGAAATGGGAGATGATCAGCATGGATTTTGTGGTAGGATGACCACGCACTCTACGAAAGTTCGACTCAATTTGGGTGATTGTTGATTGACTCACAAAGTCAGCGCACTTCCTGCCAGTCAATTCTACCGACACAGTGGAACGGTATCAGTTGTGTCACACCTCCTTTTTCCTACACCCCCGAAAGGGAGTATATAAGGGAGTTTTTTCCAACTTAAAGTGACAATCGAAATGGGATAATTTTTATTATTCAGAGTCGCCACTTGGGATAGTTTATGGTGTCCCAAGTCACCGGTTCAAATCCCGAATCGAGGAAAATATTGACTCTGTATTACAGTCTACGAACCAAAAATCCGTGTAAGGAATTCTGTTAACCCAGGAGAAGGTGTTAGGCATTCCCAGGTTCTGTGGTTCTAGCACGGTCGCTCAACTGTTATTATTGGCCTAATTATTTGATTTTAAGACGTTTTGAACCAATGTGCTTTTTAACCTTAAAGTTGCTTTTATTCATTTTAACGAAGATTTAACGTCGTCTAAAACATGTCTTTGGATCGCGCCACATGAAATGCACCCACAATCCGAAACACAATTTATCCATCATTATTAAGATTTGGATTTGGGTCACACGAAATGCACACCCGAGTTTAGGAATTTAAATTATTAAAATAACGCACCTAAAGCAAATATGCGTTTGCAACTTTGTGAGGGCCATGGAAATTTCACTAAATGGCACACCTCGGATTCTAAAGATTAAATCAAAATTAGTTAAGCGAGGACCATGCAATTGTCATTTTTGTTTGGCATGGCACACCTCAAATTATTCTAATTAAAGGGCTCAAAAACTAACTCATGAGGGCCATAAACTATTCGTATTATATAATACGGCTTACCTCAATTAATTGAGGGGATCTAATTACTTAGACATTAAAGAAAGGTGAATCCTATTTTAATACCAATATTCAGCTAACCCAAAGAAAATTGCATTAAAGAGGAGGAAGGCCAATTATTTAAAAGAAACTACTTGAGCTAGTGACATCATTTAATCGGAAAACTGGGTTTTGGCAAAAATGACGCAAGTCCAAATCCCAAATGCAATTGCCTTCATGTTTGAGCTCAAAGTAAGCCCAATCCCTTAGCGATAGAGGACATCTGAAGATGTGTAGCAGGCTGCCGAAGTTGCCATGATCTTTCACCAATTCGGCCTACACTAGGCCCGATTCTCAGAACCCAAATATTTGTGCACAACCAATTAGAAGTCAATCGGTTAAAATTATCTAGAAGCAAGAAGTCCAACTAATCAAGTTAATTATGAACTTAACTAATTAAACATGAATCATCCGACTAAACTTTCAAATATTAACGTTGAAACATCTTTGGGCCAAACCCATTGTGAAAGATACAACAGCAGTAGAAAAACCTATTGGCTTAAGAAAACAGGTCACAGGCCCAAAAACTCAGCTATTGCAAAAGACCAAGTGAAGGAACATGACCCCATTTCGAGCTTCTACCAACATAAAGCTTTAAAAGCTATTGGCTCATCTTACACTAAACAAACACTCTTATTCTCAAATGCATTAATAAACAAAACCCAACAGATACTCATGCCTAACATTCAATTTCTAAACTGATCCTGTAGGTGAATGCATGGGAACTCAAACTCCTTTAGACTTTCTTTCACTATCAACAGCAACAAAATGCATGGAATCATTATATTACTCACTTGAGTCTCAAAATATATACAAATTCTTAACTTCATGGATTCATTTTGACAACCTATTAGTAGCAAAGAAATCCTAAAGCAACACATGCAGTTGAAGATTTACACATAAGACAGTTTACGAATGAGAAAATCAGAGCCTCACTTCACAGTTTTGCACCAAACCCAAATATTCAACATGTAAATGAGATATACATTTTCCATTATTCAGCTGAGACACTTAAAAAGAAGAGAAGGGGAGATAAACAGAACTAAGTAACTTAAATTAACATAGGGAAATTGAACTTCAAAGAGAAAATAGCCTTGTTACATTTTCCAAAAAAAATTCCCTATCTTCTATTCACAATAAACCACATTCATAGCTTCAATGGCCACTCAATAGTTCGAGAGAATACCTGGGAATGAACAAAAGAAAACCAAAAAGAAATTAAGGATCAGCAGTAAGCAGTAGCAGCAATCCACCCAAATTCAGCTAATAAAAACAATGAAATCAGCTTAGAAGAAAGAAACCAATGGAACAGTAGACGAAAATCCAAGACCAATTCCACCCAAAGCTTAAGCCACTCCTCTAACCAAATGCACAATTTTGGATGTTTTTCAGAAATTCTCAGCTATTCAGCAGAATCAAAACCAAAACCAAGCCTGATTTTTAGTAATTTTCCACCAACAAAATGCAAGGAATTTAGTAATCTCCCAGCCATTTCAGTTTTGGGTAATTCTATCTCTTCAAATCTGCCTTGAATATCAAGTAAAGGTACATTTATAGGCAAGGCATTAGGGCAGCTTCAAGAAGTCAAACTTTGCATTTGGACCCTTTTTACATTTTCATCTTTGCTCAGAAAACCTTAGTCTAAAAATCAAATTTTCAAATTAGCCCTCACCCCAGCTTCCTAGAAGCTTCCTCAATCAGTTTTCAAAGATTCCCTAAACCATAATTCCTAAATTACCCTTTAGGACCCCTGTTATTACCCCTGGGCCAGGCAGAATATGGGTCAAATTGACCCAATTTAGAGTGTTAATGGGTCTGTTGAAAAAAGCCAATTCGATTCTCTTTTGGGCTCTTTGATTTCCCAATTCAAATCAAGACTGAAAACTCAGAAAACTCTTCAATAATTAATTACAGAGTCTCAAGACTTGAAAAGTTCAGACCCAAACAGAAACAAAAATCTAACACCTTTAAACTTAGCACCAGAATACAAATAATAACTAAACACATCCTAAAACTAACATGCAAATGGACGGTGTGAAGAAAATGAAAGAAAGATGGGAAGTAGACTCAGAAAACTAACAGAAAAAGTAGGAGAAGATGAGAAGAGAACAAAGAAACAGAAATTAAATTGCAAAAGGTAAAGAATAGAAAAAATACCTAAAACAAACTCGGACCAGTAAAGAATGGCGACGAGTCTTCAAATCTTCCAAATTTCTGGCCAAATCTGATATTAATAGTGTGTTCTTATAAATAACACACGATCAAAATCAAATTAGACCTGAAATTTCAACAGAATCTCGATTTGGAATTGTTTAGGGTTCATCTTTCGATTCAATATTTGAGAAGTTCAGAGAAGATTCGAAGGAAACCAGTTATGGATTAAATACGAAGGGGTCAAGGGGAGTTCGGGGTGTTGATTTGGGGTGATTTGGGACCAGCGCCGCCGGCAACTAGCGATGGAAAATGGGGCGGTTTCTAGGGTTTGTTTCAGTCGTCTATGAAGGAGACGAAGAGTGAGGGGGCGAGTGTAGGAGGGGGGGTAAGGTCTTCAGACATATTTATATGGGGGAAGGGGTTAGTTTTGAGCCGTTGGATTTACAGGGATCAAAGGCTCAGATCAAGGGCCAAGGAAACGGCGTCATTTGGTTTTAAGTGAGACGGATCGGGTTGGGGACATGGGTTTTGGACCGGATTTAAGGGAAAATTGGTTTGGGCTTTGGGCAAATTTCGAATTTTGGCCCAAACTAACCCTCTTCTTCTTTTATTTCCTATTTCAAATCAATTTTTCCGAAAAAAAAATTCTTCCTCTTTTTTTTTCAAAGTTAAATTTAAATCTAAATTAAATCCTAAAACCTAATTAACCTATCAAAAACACTAATTAAACCTAAATAATAATTACAACAATTAATAAAGAAAACAAATTAAAATAAAACTACTCAAAATTCAAAATTAAAATCAAAAGTGCAAATTAAACTATTTTTTTGTAATTTTTCCATTTTTATAAACAACTAATTTGCTAATTAATCTTAAAATGTAAAATTAAATCCTAAATACATATGCCACGTATTTTTGTATTTTTCATTAATTAAACAAAATTAACATGCACAGACAATATGCAAATAATAACAGAAAATGCCACAAAAATCCACAAAATTGCAAACAATGGAAAAATTATTTTGTTTTGAATTTATGGGAGTAATTCATATAGGGCAAAAATCATGTGCTCACAGTTGCCCCTCTTTGCTCGAATACATGAAGAGTTTTCGTGCAAAGATAAGTGAGCGGATACGAGCGATTTTTTCCCGTGTGAATACTCCGTGGGAAGCATTTTTGAAAGATTTGACCACACCCTGCTTCCGAGGTTGCCTACATATCCTTGGCTATAAAGGAATCAGGTTAGTGTAGTTTGGGAAGTTTCGGTAGCTGGGACTACCATGAAGTTGTGATCTCACTGTTGCTGCTGCTACTGCTACTGCTTACTGAACTCCTTATTACACCATATCAAAATAAAAAGAAGCTAGACTAGACTATGATCTACGCATTACAAAAATCCTATCTACATCTTCAAACTTGCTCTTGTGGTTCTCGTTCCTTGTTGATTTGTATTCTCCTGGTGAAATCCCTTTGTTGCCGACTTGAATTGTAACTTGAGATGTTTTCCCTTTCTCCAGGTGGACGCCTGATTGTTGAACTCGAATTGTACTCTGAGACACTTTCCCTTTCTCTAGGTGGATGCCTGACTGCTGAACTTGAATTATATTCCCATGCTCTCAAGGTGGGCGCCTGACTGCTGAACTTGAATTGTATTCCCGTGCTCTCTAGGTGGGCGCCTGATTGCTTAACTTGAATTGTACTCCCGTGCTATCCAGGTGGGCGCCTGACTGCTGAACTTGAATTGTATTCATGTGCTCACCAGGTGGGCGTCTGATTGCTGAACTTGAATTGTATTCCCGTTCTCTCCAGGTGGGCGCCTGACTGCTGAACTTGAATTGTATTCCCGTGCTCTCCAGGTGGGCGCCTGATTGCTGAACTTGAATTGTATTCCCGTGCTCTCCATGTGGGCGCCTGACTGCTGAACTTGAATTGTATTCCCGTGCTCTCCAGGTGGGCGCCTGACTGCTGAACTTGAATTGTATTTCCGTGCTCTCCAAGTGGGCACCTAACTGCTGAACTTGAATTGTATTCTCGTGCTCTCCAAGTGGGTGCCTGATTGATGAACATGAATTGTATTCCCGTGCTCTCCAGGTGGGCGCCTAACTGCTGAACTTGAATTGTATTCCCGTGCTCTCCAGGTGGGCGCCTGACTGCTGAATTTGAGTTGCGTCTCCCTATTCTCCAAGTGGGTACCTGATTTCAACAAAAATAGACAAAACAAAGAAAATTTTCTGCCCCAGTTTGGTAGCTGGGCACATATGTGAGTATGACACTGAATCATATTACCAAATATTACTAAGAATTTGAAAGCTAGATCCCGTTATCCAAGAGGGTCCTGACAGCTCCTACTTACACGACAGTTTTAAATCTAAATTATATCTTCTAAAGGTGTGACTTTCGCTACATCTTGTTATTTAAGCCGATCTTTAAACTACATCCCATTATCCAGGAGGGTCCTGACAACTCTTAATTAAACGACAATTTTAAATCTAAGTTATATCTTCTGAAGGTAAGAAAGTATTAAAGCAACATCCCATTATCTAGGAGGATCCTGAAAGTCAAAAATCAAGTATTATCCTAAGAGTGACATTTTTTACGGCTGAATTACACTACCCCACAACAGAGCCTACGCTAAATCTTGTTATCTAAAGGAAGTCTTAAAGCTATGTCCCATTATCCATGAGGGTCCTGAAAACTCCTAATTGAATCCTATCTTAAACATGTAAACTTTGAAACCAACTTATATTCCTTTGTGGTACATTTATGCTAGATTATGCTACTCATGATTGTTTTGAATTTTAAACTAGGTCCCATTTTCTAGGAGGGTCCTGAGAATCAAAACCAAACCTGTCTGGTGCTTGCTTTTCCCCTACGGAAGGTTTTCCCGAACAATCGAAAACTTTCTGCCCCTGTTTCAATCAAAGAAAAATCTTATCAGTTTAAAATGTGGTGGTTAGTTTGTGGCATTCTTGCTGAAAGTGGCCTCCCCACTGTCGTGCTTTGTTTTGACTAACTTCTCCTGAACTGGCCAATAACCGCTTGACTTCTCAACTGACTTTCAAACCCCATGACATTGGATGACCCGAGTGTTCTATACCCAAACCGTTGTGTTACATCTCTGCCCCATCTGTTTGAACCTCTGCATTTCCCATGAAATTACTAAACTATTTCACTGATGGAACTTCCATTGACCTTTTATAACCCATTTCACACCGTACTATTTCTGGCAATGCCTTGACCGCCCTGTGCCTTGTGCAACTTTAGAAGTTGGAAGTAATCTTTGAAATCCCTTCTTATTTTCTTAAACAAAACTGACATTGGAACATCTTAGAGAAATGAACCCAAAAGAAATGAAATGCAATGACCTTGAGAGTGAAGGGTAAGAAAAAAAATCCAGGACTGGAAGACTATCTGAAGGGGAAAAAGAAAAGAGACTTATCTGAGTGGAGCAGCTGATACCAATGATCATGACATGCATTTCGGATTAATCAGCCCAGTCTGTCCAATCAACCAACTTTCGGTTGCCATACTTTGTTGCCCCGAAGTTTCTATAACCTAACTTCTTCGCCAAACCTCGACCTTGTTTGGCCTGCGGTGCCTGAAGGGTTTTCACCAACAAGCCTCTCTCATTTGTTCATCTCTCAACTTACTTTCGCCTCACCTCTCTCATTTGTTCATCTCTCAACTTACTTTCGCCTTACGGTGCCTGTGAGGATTTTCACCAATAAGACTCTCTCATTTTTTATTTCTCTCAGCCCCCATCGCCTTATGGTGCCCGTGAGGGTTTTCACCAATAAGACTCTCATTTTTCATTTTCCTGCTTGAACCAGAGTGTTGCCCCTGATATGAATCACTTCTACTTGCTCGACTTGGCATCTCTCGAAGACTGATCAGAATGTCTTTCTTTGGACCGTAACGTGGGCTTTTGGATAGGGTTAGAAAGAAAGGGTGTCAAAAGGCTCAAAATAACTCAAATGGGTTCAAAATTACAACTTTCGGAATCAAATTTCTTACAACAATCACAACTTCTGCCCCAGTTTCTTTGCTTGGGGACTTTTGGGATTTTATTTTGATTGGATCGAACTGTGAGGCTGCCTACGTATTCTTAAAAGGAATCAGGTCAAACGTAGTTCATGTCATAGAAATTGCTTTGTTGTTGTGATTTTCTTTTTCTTTTTCTTTTCTCTTCCTTTTCTTCCTTTCTTTTCTCTATTTTTTTTCTTTCTGTTTTTTTTCATTCTTTTCTCTTCTCTTTTTTCCTTTTTCTTTTTCATTCTTTTCTTTTACTTATCTTTTGCCCTCGCGTTTCTGAATTTTGTCACTGATTCCAAAAGAGGGGTATGAAAGGAAATAAATAAGGCTCAAGGGGATAACAAAGGACAAAGTGTTTAGATAGCAGAACAAAATGCCTTTGTCATTCCAATCTTTAAAACATGCCAAGTACAAACAAATATAATTTAAACAAAGAAATCATATATAATATCTCTTGACTGCATCGGAATTGATGGCCATTTCTACACATTTGCCTTCTATGTTTGTTAAATACAAAGCACCATTAGACAACACTCTCGTCACGATGAACGGCCCCTGCCAATTTGGGGCGAACTTGCCTTTTGCCTCAGCCTGATGTGGAAGGATACGTTTCAACACTTGCTGACCCACTTCAAACTTCCGTGGACGCACATTCTTATTATATGCTCTTGCCATCCTCTGTTGATACAATTGACCATGACACACCGCTGTCAATCTTTTCTCGTCGATCAAACTCAATTGTTCCAAGCGAGTTTTGACCCACTCATCGTCATCAATTTTGGCCTCAGTGACAATCCGAAGGGACGGGATTTCAACTTCCGTGGCTATTATTGCTTCAGTGTCATATACTAACAACTAAGGAGTTGCCCCTACTGAAGTACGAACAGTAGTACGATAACCCAACAATGCAAAAGGCAACTTTTTATGCCACTGCCTGGAACCTTCCACCATTTTCCGAAGTATCTTCTTTATATTCTTGTTGGCCGCCTCAACTGCTCCATTTGCCTTGGGGCGATAGGGGTGGAATTGCAATGTGTAATCTTGAACTACTGACATACCTCTTTCATCAGATGACTATTGAGATTAGCCCTATTGTCTGTAATGATCACCTTTGGTATCCCAAACCGACAAATGATATTTGAGTGCACAAAATCAACCACCGCTTTCTTGGTTACAGACTTGGTGAAATAGTCGATGGCCACTAGAATTAACTTGTGCCCATTTGATGTTGATGGCTCAATTGGCCCAATGACATCCATGCCCCACGCAAAAAAAGGCCATGGTGCAGACATTGTGTGCAATTCAGATGGTGGAGAATGAATCAAATCTCCGTGCACTTGGCACTGACAACACTTGCGCACGAAACTGATACAGTCTCGCTCCATAGTGAGCCAATAATAACCTGCTCAGAGGATCTTCTTTACCAACACACACCCACTCATATGTGGCCCACAGACTCCAGAATGTACTTCGGTCATGATAGTCGTGGCCTGTCTAGCATCTATGCATCTTAACAATCCCAAATCTGGGGTTCTATTGTACAACACTCCTCAACTGAAGAAAAATCCACTTGCCAAACGACGAATTATTCTCTTTTGATCACCTGTGGCTTGTACTGGATAAGCCCCATCCTGATATATTCCTTGATATCATGAAACCAAGGCTCACCATCAAGTTCTTCTTCCACCACATTACACTAAGCATGTTGATCATGGACCTGAATATGCAACGGGTCAACATAAGCCTTATCCGGATGATGTAACATTGACGCCAAGGTAGCCAAAGCATCAGCAACTTCGTTATGGATCCTTGGAATATGCCTGAACTCTACTGATCGAAACTGTTGACAAAGATCGTGCAAACATTGCCGGTACGGTATGAGTTTCAAATCTCGTATTTCCCATTCCCCTTGAATCTGGTGCACTAGAAGGTCTGAGTCCCCCAAGACCAAAACTTCCTCGACACCCATGTCTGCAATTAACCTCAAGCCCAAATTGCATGCTTCGTACTCAACTGTTGTTAGTACAGTAGAAACGAAGCTGAGCTGTAACATGGTAGTGATGTCCTGTTTCAGAAATCAATACAACTCCTATCCCAACACCTTTCATATTAGCAGCTCCATCAAAGAAAAGTTTCCAACCTGGCTCTCCAACTTGTTCCAACTCATCAATGTACATTACCTCTTCATCAGGGAAGTAAGTCTTCAAAAGCTCATATTCTTCATCTACTGGGTTCTCAGCCAAATGGTCGACCAATGCCTGGGCTTTCATCGCAGTCCGGGTCACATAGACGATGTCAAATTTTGTGAGCAAAATCTACCACTTTGCGAGCCTCCCTGTGGGCATAGGCTTCTAAAAGATATACTTTAATGGATCTAAACGAGAGATGAGGTAAGTAGTGTAAGATGACAAATAATGCTTCAGCTTCTGTGCCACCCAAGTTAGGGCACAACATGTCCTTTCCAGGTGAGTGTACTTAACCTAGTAAGATGTGAACTTCTTGCTGAGATAATAGATGGTCTGCTCTTTCCTGCCAGTGATATCATGCTAACCCAACACACAACCAAACAAATTATCCAAAACCGTCAAATACAGAATCAAAGGTCTCCCCGGTTCTGGTGGCACCAACACAGGTGGGTTTGACAAATACCCCTTTATCTTATCAAATGCTTCTTGACACTCATCTGTCCACTTGACCGCAACATCTTTCTTCAATAGTTTGAAGATAGGCTCACAAGTTGTCGTAAGCTGAGCAATAAACCTGCTGATGTAATTCAACCTCCCTAATAGACTCATCACTTTAGTCTTGTTACTTGGAGGTGGAAATTCTTGGATAGCTTTAATCTTTGACGGGTCCAATTCAATACCTCGGCGGCTGACTATGAATCCCAACAATTTTCCAGATGGCACACCGAATATGTATTTTGTAGGATTGAGCTTATGATTGTACTTGCGAAGCCTTTGGAAGAACTTTCTCAAATCCTTGACATGGTCAGACTGCTTTCTAGACTTTATGATCACATTATCCACATAAACCTCGTTCTCCTTGTGTATCATATCGTGGAATATGGTTGTCATTGCCCTCATGTAAGTTGCCCCAGCATTTTTCTAACCGAAAGGCATGACTCTGTAGTAGTATGTTCCTCATGGCGTGACGAATGTTGTCTTCTCTGCATCTTCCTCATCAATTAGGATCTAATGATAGCCCGTATAGCAATCCACAATGGACCCAATCTCATGTTTGGCGCAATTGTCAATCAGAATGTGGATATTTGGCAGTGGAAAGTTGTCATTGGGGATCGCCTTGTTGAGATCACAGTAATCAACACACACCCTGGTCCTGCCATCCTTCTTTGGCACAGGTACTACATTGGCTAACCAAGTGGGATACCGAGTGACCCGAATGACTTTTGCATCGAACTGCTTGGTGACCTCTTCTTTGATCTTCACACTCATATCAGTTTTAAATTTCCTCAGCTTCTGCACGACAGGAGGGAATGTCGGGTCAGTGGGCAATTTGTGAACCACCAAATCAGTGCTTAAACCCGACATGTCGTCATATGACCATGCAAAGACGTCTTTGTACTCAAGTAACGCTTTAATTATCTCCTCCCTGAGTTGAGGTTCAAGATGGACACTTATCTTAGTTTCTCTGATATTATCTGGGACCCCTAAATTGATTGCTTCTGTATCACTCAGGTTAGGCTTGGGTTTTTCTTCAAAATGGCTTAGTTCTTTACTAATCTCTTCAAAGGCCTCATCCTCGTCGTATTCTGATTCATCATCACACTCTATTTCTTGAATTACTATTTTAGAATTAGATTGGATTTTAAGACTGGGCCGAAGATTCCTCATGCATGTCATGTTATTGAAACCAGCATAAAAAGAACTGTACAAGGAAGAAAAGAAAACAAAAATAAAACTATCAGGAATGAGGAAAAAGGGAAATTGCATTTCATTGAAATTAAAAGATAATAAGGTTTATACATCCAAACGGACAGAACATAGAATCTGAATTACAACCCTGGAATAATCCAGATAAACTGAAAGAAAATCAAAGCAAACTACCAAAACTCCTTCTTGTTGGGGAGAGGAGTAGCTTCCCAATTGTTAATCTTTGCACTGGGCCCAACAAATTGCACATCCGCCTTGTTAGAACCCTCTCCAGCTTCCACCATGATCACCTCGTCGAATAATTTCTCAAACCTTTCAAGCAACTTCTTATCAGGACCAACCACAGAACTGGGAACTATTGTTACTGGGTGTTTCTTGGTGTCAGGCCTGAAAAATGATCTGGAGAGTCGTGGGATAGGCTTTGGGAGGACCCAGGCCCTCTATTTCAACTTTCTAGCTCTTTTCATGTCCGCAATTGTGGGCTTGAACCCCAAACCAAATGTATCCAAGTTTTTGGGGAGAGACACCGGTTGTACGATACCTTGCATAGATGCACCCAAACCTTTACCCGGTACAAAACCATTTTTCAACATTTCAATGGCTACCATGATTGATGCAACAGCTACCCTCGGAGTTGGAACGCACTTCCCTTATGGAATTTTCTCTACCGATACCATGTCAAAAACCTGATAAACCCATGGCCCCTTGTCGTCTTCAAACTCTATGAACGGAACAATGGCATCACTGAGAACACACAAATATTCTTCGCCGTGCACAACAATTTCTTGTCTATCCCATTCAAACTTGACCATTTGATGCAGAGTAGACGGGACTGCTTTGGCGGCATGAATCTAGGATCGACCTAATAGCAGATTGTAAGAAATGGCCACATCGAGCACCTAGAATTCCATGGTAAATTCAACTAGCCCTATTGTAAGCTCAAGCACTATGTCCCCGACTGAATCTTTCCCTCCACCGTCAAATCCCCGAACGCAGATATTGTTCTTGTGAATTCTTTTATCATCCACCTTCAACTTGTTCAAAGTGGAGAGAGGGCAAATGTTCGCACTAGAACCATTGTCAACCAATACCCGAGTAACCACGAAATCTTCACATTTCACCGTAAGATAGAGGGCTCTATTGTGCTCAGTACCCTCCACGAGCAACTCATCATCAGAAAAACTGACTCTATTTACCTCAAATATCTTGTGAGCTATCTTTTCCAAGTGGTTTACTGAGATTTTGTTAGGAACGTGGGCCTCATTCAGGATATTCATCAAAGCCTAACGGTGCTCGTCTAAATTAATCAATAATGACAATAGTGAAATCTGAGCAGGTGTCTTCCTCAACTGCTACACAATGGAATAATCTTGCACTTTCATCTTTCTCAAAAATTCCTCTGCTTCTTCCTCGGTCATAGCTTTCTTCACCAACACTGGGTTATCTTTGGAAATCATAGCCTTTTTCAACTCTTCTGGGGCAAAGTATCTTCCCGATCGAGTCAAACCATGGGTCTCACAAACTTTTTCTTTAACCTTTTTCCCCTTGTAAGTCACTGTTACTTGTTCATAATTCCATGGGACAACCTTGTTGTTGACTATTGGTAATTCGGTGACAGGTTTGATAATTACAGGATCTGTGCGAGCACCCTCCACAATTACAACAGGCTTGTTCGCCACTCCTGGCACAACCACTTTTGCTCTTTCTTCTTTTACTGCCACATCACTTGGGGTCCCCTTCTTGATTACTACAGATGGTTCACTGTTTGCCCTGCTCAACCTGATCACTAATTTCTCACTTGTTGGCTTTTCAACCGGCCTGACTTCACTGGACCGAATTATCATGACAGTCTGTGAAGTCTTCTTAGGTTCCCCTCCCCTATGCACTATCTCGATTATATTTGTCTCATGATGGGCTGGCAATGGATTCTGGTTGATATTGGGTGCCTCCGGAGCTTGGACCTCAATTCGATTAGTATCAATGAGCTCTTAAATAGTTGTTTTCAATTGCCAGTACTTCTCTGTGTCATGCTCTAGAGCACCAGAACAATATTTGCGACTCATAGAGTGATCAACATTTCTCGGGGGAGGGTTTGGCAGTTTTGGATCGATCGGACTCAGCATACCCAATTATTTCAACCTGTGGAACAAACTGGTATAGGATTCTCCTAATGGAGTGAAGGTTTTCTTCTTTTGCAACCTCTTATTCTTAAATGCTTGGTTGGTCCGGAAACCTGATCTAGGAGTGTTTCGGTAGGCTCTTAGGGGTGGATAGGCATTTTGTGGATATGGGTATGTATTTTGTGTGACTGGCGCATGCCATTGTGCGTGGGTCGGAGGTTGGCTGTATGTTTGGGCATGGTGGACAGAAAAATGGGGGTCTGGTGGTGGGTAGTAGTGTTGGGGTGGATTATACGGGGTATGGGGGTATGTTTGGTGGTGGGGACGAGGCTGAGGATAGTGTAGAGGTGAACCCCTAGGTCCGAACCAAACTCCTGAATCAATCGTTGCTACATCCTCTTTCTTCTTCTTTCCAATTACTCCCCCAATTCCGCTTTGAATGGCCTGGGTGGTTGCCTGAATAGCCGAATAACTCATGATTTTTTTTGTCTTGAGCCCTTCTTCTACCATACCACCCATCTTTACCACCTCATTGAAGGACTTTCCTATAGCTGATACCAGATGACCGTAATACATAGGTTCTAAAGCCTGCAGAAAATAATCCACCATTTCACTTTCTTTTATTGGAGGGTCAACCCTTGCTGCCTATTCTCTCTACCTAAAACCATACTCCCTGAAAACCTCATTGTGCTTTTTCTCAAGTTTCGTCAAAGACAGACGATCTGTAATAATCTCTAGATTGTATTGGAAGTGGCAAGCAAATGCCTGGGCTAGATCATCCCATGTGTACCATCTTCCGTGATCCTGCCGAGTGTACCACTCCAGCGCCGAACCACTCAGACTTTGACTGAAATATGCCATTAGCAACTCATCTTTCCTGCCAGCTTCCCTCATTTTGCTACAAAAACCTTTCAAATGCGCCATTGGATCACCGTGCCCATCATACAAATAAAACTTGGGCATCTTAAACCCTGTCGGCAATTGCACATCTGGAAACAAACATAGGTCTTTGTAGGCAACACTTACTTGACCTCCCAACCCTTGCATGTCTCTAAATGACTGTTCCAGGCTTTTAACTTTCCTGAACATCTCCTCCTTTTCGGGATTTTTAGATGGTTTTCGGTTTCCGCCGGGAGGTCAAAATAAGGAGTGTAAGAATAGGGTTCGGGAACCTTGAAAGTGGGCTCCGGGGGGTAATACTGGTTGTCGTGAGTTTGGAACAGAGGCTCACTAGAGGATTAATGTAATGCAGCAGGTGGGGGTGCCACAAAAATAGGAGTGACTGGTGGAGGAGGGTACGGGACTTGTTTGAGTGGTAGAGCTTGCGATGTATGGGAAGTGGTACCGTGGCATTGGTTGTAGAGGGGAAAGGCCGGAGATGAGTTCACAGTGGGAGGTTCCTGGGGCTGAGCCAATGGCGGGATAAAAGCAGGGTTGGCGGGGTAAACTGGTGGTGGGTGCCCTTTTGCCCATGCTTGGTACATTTCAGCCATCTGCTGCTTCAGCTTATACAACTCATCTTTCAGATTAACCTCCGATTCTTCCACCTCTTTTGTCGGATCAACAATACTTGCCTCAAGTTCCTAGTTGGCCATGTTCAGTATGTTTTTGGACCAGGTATTGTAGGAGTGAGTTGCCAAAATGCCAATCAAACTAACCACCTACCTGAACTATAATTTCATCAATAACAAACTTGTTAGCGATTAGGGCTTTAACAGACAAGCAACCGCACATTTGAGGAGTGAATGCACCTAAGCAGTTAACCGTTTCTATTATGCATTTAATCGGCTGCTTGCGTCATCCCGGCTTTTCCTTATTTTTATTTGCAACTTTCCTTTTCCTCTCTTTTTCATTCTTGTCGCTTTGTTTTTATTCTCTCATTTCGCTCTCTTATTTTGCCATTGTCTCCTTCTCACGGTTCCTTATTTTCTCTTTCTTTTCTTTTCTTTTCCCCCTTGTTTTTCCTCTCTTCTTCTTTTCTTTTCTTTTCATTTGGTTACGGTCGAATCCTATGGAGATTGCCTACGTATCATGATCTCGCATGAATTAGACCAAGCGTAGTTCTTGAAGATAAGTGTAGAAAATAAATAACAAAACATTTTGGGATTTTCAAATTTTTTCCATAAAATAAAACAGTTTTGATTACAACCACTCATTCTTCCAAATTATAAAATTAACAGACTCGAAAAGGGAAATTAACAGACTTTGACTCCAAACAAGACCAATAGACTCTGACAGAAAGGTGAAAACAACAGACTTGAAAACCAACTAACAGACTCCAATAAAAGAAAATACAGACTCGCAAACAGACTAACAGACTCTAATGAAAATCATGAATACATTAATGTCTCAAATGCTCCTGGGGCCTGCGGGACATCATTCGGTCTCGCCACGGGCCTATATGCAAGATCCCTTTGAAGCCTCTCCAAGTCACTCTTTATCTGCCGGACAAATGTCATTACTGTCGCGAAGAAGGTGGTGCAAGTCATATCCTCACATGCTTGGCTTTTAACAACAATGTAGTCGGCAATGGTTCTGATCCTCTCTCGTATTCTACCCTTTTCTTGAAGCAGACGCCTGACCTGTTGATTCCGGGCATCTAACACCTGAGTTTCATGGAGATGTTGATTTTGCAACTATTGCATTTCTTCCTCCATCCGAGCCATCAAATCATAACAGTGTTCCCTATCAGCTTAAAAGTCCTTGGCCTGCTTGGCTGCTGCATTCTTGAGGGTAGTCATTTTTCTCTTCAGGCTGGTGATTGTCCCTTCATACTTGCTTTTCATTTGTCGCACAAAATGTGCCTGTCCTTTTGCATTTTCCGCCAATTGAGTCCGGACTTTCGCCAGACTGGCCTCAGACTTTTCTAGGTCATCTTAATACTCAAGGGCTTTCTTTTTCAGACTGCTTATAAGCCTTTCATCCTCTCGGCTTCTTTTTGGGTTTCTAGCAGCTATTTCCATCTTCCGGATTTGAACTTTGAGGGATTCATTTTCCTGAGTTAACTTCTTCTTCTCGCCTTCATTTGCGGCGGCTTGCAACGCATTCTCAAACTGAAGGTCAATGACTTGCTTTTCCAGCCTACTTATGGTGGCTCAGTACTCATTTTCTTTGGTCAACCAGTCCCATTACACCTATGCTCTATCAGTAAATTGTTGGACATGGGGTTTCTTTGGGGGCCTTTCGGGCTAATGATGAGCTCGGGATCTTTTACCATACCAATCAGGGTAACTATGCTCCACCTCGCCTCTGGATAGATCTCGTACTTGAGCTCTAGGCTCTAAGAATCTGCACTGATGCCAAATTAGATGCACTTTTTCTTTTGGAAAAGCGGCTTTTGGTTCCAACTTAATAACTTGCCGACTCAAATCCTCATCGGGTGGGATGGTCTGGTATCGGTCTAACTAACGTAGAACTTGGTGCGGAGCATAAGGCTGGATACTCGGAAAACCCATCGATAGCAGAAAACATACCTCAACCGACATATAAATTACTTCATTGATTGAGAGCCACCCGAATGTCCATTCGATCTTATTTGCAGTCAAAGATCTCAAATAAGCATGCCATGCTTCTGTACCATCCAGGAACTCATAACCTTCTACCCGCTTTTCATGTTTATCGATGCACTCGAGGCCAGTCATACCACAATTCAAGTATCCAAGACGATGCAAAGGTGTTCCTCCATCCATAATTGTAATAACATATTGCACCCTTCAAAGAACTTTCCCCCTTCTCAACAAAGGGTTAGAGCTCGGTAAATTTCTGCCAAAATCATCGGTACTATGGTCCCATTTGCCTTTTTCATCATAAAGTCGGCTATCCCCACGAGTCTTAACTCTATGTTCCCGTCTTTTCTGGGGAAAATCAAAGTACCCAGGAACGCCATTATAAAAGCTAGTCCTCTCCGAGTTTCCCACTTGTCTTGGTTTCCCGCGTGAGTAAGACCTATATCTGGCGTCTCAAAGCCACGAGGATTCCCGTAACGTCGGTATAAAAAGTAGAAGGTACAGAATCCTTTGGCCTGTCTCGGATGTCCCGACTGATGCTTAACAGGTCCAAATATTTGTGAGGGGTTACTGTTCTTGGTGCTACCGGGTATTGATTTCTAAGATTCCCCTCAAAACTAGCATAGCCTGCTATCTCTTCCAGTGTAGGAGTTAACTCGAAATCAACAAAGTGGAATACATTATGTGTTAAGTCCCAAAATGGTATCAAGGCCTCAATTATGTCCTTTCTCGGCTTAACCTTCAAGAGCCCGACAAGACCACCCAACGCTTTTGTCACAACTTTTCTGCTATTGTCCCCCAAATCATGTCACCATATATGTAGCTCCAACGAGATCTCTTCACGGGCTGAGAAAGGTTCATTTTCAATTGTGCTCATCCTGCACACTTATTAAGGTGATTTTAATTAAAAGAAAATTATGACTAATTTTGACTTAGGAAAAATGACCATTTTTTTTCAAAATTTTCACAAAAATATCCGGCTTTACCAATACGTCCTTTCAGTACTCCGAAAACGATGATTTTAAGGTTGTGCTTGCTAACCGGCCAAAATTTTGAAAAGGAGACTAAAGGTGGTTGTTCTTATAAAAACTGCCTTTCGGCGTCCTTTTGGGGACATTCGGCTATTTTTGACAAGAATGGCATCACCTTACTTATTTGCAATAAAAATTAAAATTTTGTTCTTTTTTGGGCTATTTTTGCAAAAGGAAGTTGGACCCGATGGGGTTGCCTACGTATCTCACACCCTGTGAGAATTAAACTGGCGTAGTTCGGGCAAATAAAATAAAACCAACTATTTTTCAAAACAAAACCTTTTCTTCTTTTTCTTTATTTTCTCAAAAAATTCGGTAGAGTTTCAGTACCATTTGGACATCGGATTTTCCAAAATAGGTGATTTAACTCACTTAACCCTCACATTGCTATTCTCTTTTTCCCAACTTTCTCCCATTATTCAAAAGTCGGTCAGCATGCAAATCCAAATCAAATAAATGCACAAGTAGCAAGTAAGATGCATCAGGATGGTCTTTTCATTTTTGGTACACCTGTCCTAGATAGACCCAACCCCTGTGTTGAGTCTCCAAAGTCAAATGCACGTGTTGCAAGCAAACGTTCCTACTAGGGATCCAGCATGAGGTCTGTTTATACTAGATTTAAAACCTGGGTTTATTGTTCTAGACCTGGCTTACCCGAGCGGACAACTCGAGCAGAGGGGGGGCAGCGTACCGAAAATACAGAAGCTTCACCAGCTTTGCAACTTGTCCAAACCTCGTTCTAAAATTTGGTATATGACTCTAACAGAAGAGAAGTCACACGAAGTGCACACTCCTCCGTGACTTAGAAGACTCAGAGAGAAGAAGGGTTTCGTAGCAGTTTATATACAGTTCATAGAATATCAAAGCGGTAAAAGCAACACTTAGTACATTAGGCCCAAACAGGTAACAAAATCAGATAATTAATAAAGCCAACTATAACAATTCATCTAATCTCGAATTCTGAACCCTGAACTAGAGATTCTAGGTTTGATCCCCAGCAGAGTCGCCAGAGCTGTCACACCTCCTTTTTCCTACACGGTCACTCAACTATTATTATTAGCCTAATTATCTGATTTTAGGACGTTTTGAACCAATGTGCATTTTAACCTTAAAGCCGCTTTTATTCATTTTAACGAAGATTTAACGTCGTCTAAAACATGTTTTTGGATCGCGCCACATGAAATACACCCACAATCCGAAACACATTTTATCCAACATTATTAATATTTGGATTTGGGTCATATGAAATGCACACCCGAGTTTAAGAATGTAAATTATTAAAATAACACGCCTAAAACAAATATGTGTTTGCAACTTTGCGAGGGCCATGGAAATTTTACTAAATGGCACACCTCGGATTCTAAAGATTAAATCAAAATTAGTTAAGCGAGGGCCATGCAATTGTCATTTTTATTTGGCATGGCACACCTCAAATTAATCTAATTAAAGGGCTTAAAAACTAACTCATGAGGGCCATTAACTATTCATATTATATAATACGACTTACCTCAATTAATTGAGGGGATCTAATTACTTAGACATTAAAGGAAGGTGAATTCTATTTTAATACCAATATTCAGCTAACCCAAAGAAAATTGCATTAAAGAGGAGGAACGCCAATTATTTAAAAGAAACTACTTGAGCCAGTGACATCATTTAATCGGAAAAATGGGTTTTGGCAAAAATGACGCAAGTCCAAATCCAAAACGCAATTGCCTTCATGTTTGGGCTCAAAGTAAGCCCAATCCCTTAGCGAAAGAGGACATTTGAAGGTGTGTAGCAGGCTGCCAAATTTACCATGATCTTTCACCAATTGGGCCTACACTAGGCCTGATTCTCAGAACCCCAAATATTTGTGCACAACCAATTAGAAGCCAATCAGTTAAAATTATCTAGAAGCAAGAAGCCGAACTAATCAAGTTAATTCTGAACTTAACTAATTAAACATGAATCATCCGACTAAACTTTCAAATATTAACGTTCAAACATCTTTGGGTCAAACCCATTGTGAAAGATACAACAGCAGCAGACAAACCAACTATTGGGCTTAAGAAAACAGGTCCCGGGCCCAAAGAACTCAGCTATTGCAAAAGACCAAGTGAAGGAACAAGACCCCATTTCGAACTTCTACCAACATAAAGCTTTAAAGGCTATTGGCTCATCTTACACTAAACAAAAACTCTTATTCTCAAATGCATTAATAAACAAAACCTAACAGATACCCATGCCTAACATTCAATTTCTAAACTAATCCTGTAGGTGAATGCATGGGAACTCAAACTCCTTTAGACTCTCTTTCACTATCAACAGCAACAAAACGCATGGAATCATTATATTACTCACTTGAGTCTCAAAAGATATACTGAAATTCTTAACTTCATGGATTTATTTTGACAACCTATTAGTAGCAAAGAAATCCTAAAGAAACACATGCAGTTGAAGATTTACACATAAGACAGTTTACGAATGAGAAAATCAGAGCCTCACTTCACAGTTTTGCACCAAACTCAAATATTTCAACATTGAAACGAGATATACATTTTCCATTATTCATCTGAGACACTTAAAAAGAAGAGAATGGGAGATAAACAGAACTAAGTAACTTAAATTAACATAGGGAAATTGAACTTCAAAGTGGAAATAGCCTTGTTACATTTTCCAAACAAATTCCCTATCTTCTATTCACAATAAACCACATTCATAGCTTCAATGGCCACTCAATAGTTCGAGAGAATACCTGTGAATGAACAAAAGAAAACCAAAAAGAAATGAAGGATCAGCAGTAATCAGTAGCAGCAATCCACCCAGATTCAGCCAATAAAAGCAATGAAATCAGCTCAGAAGAAAGAAACCAATGGAATAGTAGAAGAAAATCCAAGACCAATTCCACCCAAAGCTTAAGCCACTCCTCTAACCAAATGTACAATTTTGGATGTTTTTCAGAAATTCTCAGCTATTCAGCAGAATCAAAACCAAAACCAAGCCTGATTTTTAGTAATTTTCCACCAACAAAATGCAAGGAATTTAGGAATCTCCCAGCCGTTTCAGTTTTGGGTAATTCTATATCTTCAAATCTACCTTGAATGTCAAGTAAAGGTACATTTATAGGAAGGACATTAGGGCAGCTTCAAGAAGTCAGACTTTGCAATTGGACCCTTTTTCATTTTCATCTTTGCTCAGAAAACCTTAGTCTAAAAATCAAATTTTCAAATTAGCCCCCACCCCAGCTTCCTAGAAGCTTCCTCAATCAGTTTTCAAAGATTCCCTAAACCAGAATTCCAAAATTACCCTTTAGGACCCCTGTTATTACCCCTGGGCCAGGCAGAATAATGGTCAAATTGACCCAATTTAGAGTTTTAATGGGTTTGTTAAAAAAAGCCAATTCGATTCTCTTTTGGGCTCTTTGATTTCCCAATTCAAATCAAGACTGAAAACTCAGAATACTCTTGAATAATTAATTACAGAGTCTTAAAACTTGAAAAGTTCCGGCCCAAACAGAAACAAAAATCTAACACGTTTAAACTTAGCACCAGAATACAAATAATAACTAAACACATCCTAAAACTAACATGCAAATGGACGGTGTGAAAAAAATGAAAGAAAGATGGGAAGTAAACTCAGAAAACTAACAGAAAAAGTAGGAGAAGATGAGAAGAGAACAAAGAAATAGAAATTAAATGGCAAAAAGATAAAGAATAGAAAACAATACTAAAGAATAGAAAAAAATACCTAAAACAAACTCGGACCAGTAAAGAATGGCGACGAGTCTTCAAATCTTCCAAATTTCCGGCCAAATCTGATATTAATCCTGTGTTCTTATAAAGAACACACGAACAAAATCAAATTAGACCTGAAATTTCAATAGAATCTCGATTTGGAATTTTTTAGGGTTCATCTTTCGATTCAATATTTGAGAAGTTCAGACAAGATTCGAAGGAAACCAGTTGTGGATTAGGTACGAGGGGGTCAAGGGGAGTTCGGGGTGTTGATTTGAGGTGATTTAGGACCAGCATCGCTGGCGACTAGCGGTGGAAAATGGGGCGGCTTCTAGGGTTTGTTTCAGTCGTCTCTGAAGGAGACGAAGAGTGAGGGGGCGAGTGTAGGAGGGGGTAAGGTCTTCAGACAGATTTATATGGGGGATGGGGGAAGGGGTCAGTTCTGAGCCGTTGGATTTACAGGGATCAACGGCTCAGATCAAGGGCCAAGGAAATGACGTAATTTGGTTTTAAGTGAGACGGACCGGGTTGGGGGACACGGGTTTTGGACCGGATTTAAGGGCAAATTGGTTTGGGATTTGGGCAAATTTCAAATTTTGGCCCAAACTAACTCTCTTCTTCTTTTATTTCCTATTTCAAATCAATTTTTCCAAAAATTCTTTTTCTTCCTCTTATTTTTTTCAAAGTTAAATTTAAATCTAAATTAAATCCTAAAACCTAATTAACCTATCAAAAACACTAATTAAACATAAATAATAATTACCACAATTAATAAAGAAAACAAATTAAAAGAAAACTACTCAAAATTCAAAATTAAAATCAAAAGTGCAAATTAAACTATTTTTTTGTAATTTTTTCATTTTTATAAACAACTAATTTGCTAATTAATCTTAAAATGTAGAATTAAATCATAAATGCACATGCCATGTATTTTTGTATTTTTCATTAATTAAACAAAATTAACATGCACAGACAATATGCAAATAATAACAGAAAATGCCACAAAAATCCACAAAATTGCAAACAATGGAAAAATTATTTTGTTTTGAATTTATGGGAGTAATTCATATAGGATAAAAATCACGTGCTCACAAGTTGTATATCAAAGAAATAGTCAAGTTACACGTCACTCCAGTCTCAATCATTTCAGATCGAGGGGCTCAGTTCACAACCAATTTTTGGAAGAAGTTTCAGCAAGGTTTGGGTACGCAGGTAAATTTTAGCACAGCTTTTCATCCACAAACCGATGGTCAAGTAGAGCGGACTATTCAGACGCTTGAAGACATGCGCGCTTGTACTCTCGATTTCAAGGGTAGTTGGGATGACCATTTGTCATTCATAGAGTTTGCTTACAATAACAGCTTCTATGCTAGTATCCAAATGGCACCATTCGAGGCACTGTATGGTAGGAGATGTAGGTCTCCCATTGGGTGGTTCGAGGTCGGAGAAGCAGAATTGATAGGGCCGGACCTCATGCATTAGGCCATAGAGAAAGTCAAGGTTATTAAGGAGAGGTTGAAAACTGCTCAGAGTCGCCAAAAGTCTTACTTGGATGTTCGTCGCAGAGATTTGGAATTCAAAGAAGATGATTGGGTATTTTTGAAGGTTTCCCCTATAAAGGGTATCATGCGATTTGGAAAGAAGGGAAAATTGAGTCCGAGGTATGTAGGACCATACAGAATCATTCAGAGGATTGGCCAGGTGGTATACAAGCTCGAGCTACCACCCGAAATGTCATTAGTACACTCGGTCTTTCATTTGTCCATGTTGAGGAAGGTAGTGGGAGATCCGTCCACTATTGTGCCAGTTGAAACTATTGAGGTAAATGAAGAACTGTCATATGAAGAAGTTCCAATTGTCATTCTTGATAGGGAGGTTCGGAAGTTGAGAAATAAGGAAATTGCATCCGTGAAAGTATTATGGCGGAACCAGCAAGTTGAGGAAGCCACTTGGGAAGCGGAGGATGAAATGAAAAGGAAGTATCCACTTTGAGTAGTCATGTAATAGCTTTTATGCATTTAGTTCCTATGAACTCTTATCTTTAGACTTGATCTAAGTAAAACTGTCCCTTTTTTGGTAAAATGTTGCTTATACGGCCATAGTTGATGATTGTACAAGTTATGTTACGTTTATGAAATATGGTTATGTTGTTAGGATATGTTCTGGGGCTCTCTGACAGGTGGATAAGGCCTAGATACAAAGGAAACTCTGGCGAAATTTTCTGAAATATAGGGAGTTAGCTAAATTTGGGGGACTGGCAACATGTTTCAGGTTATAAAGAACAGAAGATTGCACTAAGACTGTTAATAAGTGAACCTTGATCCTCATTCGAGGACGAATGATCTTAAGTGGAGGAGGATGTAAGGCCCCGTGAATTTCCTACTCAGAACCCAGAATCTCATGGTGCCAAGTTAGGAGCAACCTCGCCACGGTTCGGACCTTTTTGGACTGATCTATGATATAAAAAATCAAGAAATAATGTTTTCCAGAAAATGTGATTTTGCGGTCGAGAATGCGGTCGCATATCAGGTATGCAGACCGCACGCAAAGTGAGACAGTGTGTTGGTCAAATTTGAGGTCAACTATGCGGTCAGGTATGCGATCGTATAACCGATATGCGGACCGCATAGTCGTCGCACATTTCCCTTGGGATTTTGTGAGGGGCAGTTCTGCGGTGCATTATGCGACCGCAGAATGGGTATGCGGACCGCATTTCTACCGCATACCCAGGCAGTGTGTTCAGATTTTGGGAGCACTTTTGCGGTCCATTCTGCGGGCCGCATTTCCACTTTGCGATCGCAGACCTGACTCGGGGCTCCAATTTTCTAAATTTTAAACCCGACCCCTTATCGATATATTCGGTATTATAGCTCATTTTGAGCATATTTCCTGATGCTTTTAGAGAGAGAGAGGGGGTCTTAGAGAGGGAAGTGCTACCCATCAAATTACTCCATGAAACCTTGCCAAATCTTTGAAGATAACCAAGTGAGGGCACCTAAATCTTCATCCTAAGAGGTAAAACTTCATTACCTTAGCTCTTATTCCTATGCTTAGCAATAAGGGATCATAAGTGAAGTAATTCATGGGTATAAGAATCAATTTCTTGCATGCATATCACACCATAGAATATTGGGAGGTAGTGAACTAAAAAGGAAAGCAATTGGGGTATAAAATGATAGAAACTTCTTTCAAAAGGGCCTAAGATCACAATGCACCTTTAGTGTTTGATAATATACTCAAAAAAGCTAGAATCTCAATCTCGTCTCTAATTCTCGATTTAATTTGTAATTCTTACACAATAGATCGAAGTGCTAGAAGTTCCAGAATTTTGTAAGGAATAAGGAAAGCTTTATTGAGGTATGTATGGCTAAAACCCCGTCTTTTAGAAATTGATCTTCATCGGTGTTTGTGTGGGCATGGCAAGATTAAAGTTGAATTGTTGCATTGCTTATTGTTTTACATGAGTTAGTGTTGTAACCCTATGTGTGTGAAAAATGTGTCCCAACATAATCAACGTGCTATCTTGACAGCTTGAAAGGGTCAAAGGTATGAATTATGTATTGGAAATGTTTAGACCTTAAATTGAGATTGCGGCTGAATATATTGTGATATCTACATGAAATCTTATCTATGTTTGCAATTTAAATTGCTCTTGTGTGCACCTACTATCCTAACTGGCAAAGCTAATATTGAAAATTGGGAACGATGTAAAATGCGGCCTAGTGCCAAGAATGATTTGATAAGTCATGGCCCCAAGTGCCTATGAAATGATATATGAGAAATGAATTGATTTATGAGAAGGGAACAATGCCTTGATGAGGCGACCTAGCCGATCGGGTCGAGATCGGACTTCGCTCAAGATAGCGGTGGTATTGGAAAGGTACTGTGAATGAATTCCGGGAAAGAAGGAAAATGAGATTGTGATTGAAGCATATGTCTCAAATGAGGCAACCTAGCCGATCGGGTCAAGATCGGACTCCGCTCAAGATAGCGGTGGTATTGTGAACAAATAATGAATAGTGTGAAATGCCCCAAACTAAAATCTATGGGAAAATGATGTGAAAGTTGTATGATTCTTTTATTTGATAATGTGGTGATCGTTTAAAGTTTTGAGTTATACTTGTGATTTCTTATTCTCGTATGAAAGTTCTTTCTAATTTGATGGTGTTTAGTTATACATACTAGTGTTTTTCGATGGCACTAACGTCCCTTTTGCCAGGGGCGCTACATTTTTTTTAAATGAATGTAGGTGGCTCCATGGCGGATAGTGTCGATCGTGTGTAGCGGAGCATCCTCTTCTCAAACTCTTAGTGAGCCCCTTCCTCCTTCAAGGGGTTTTGTGATATGCCTTTTGTTATAGATATCTCTTTTGAGGTATAGTCGGGGCTTTGTCGCCGGCATTATTATCGCTGTCTTGGGTATCCTTAGAGGCTCCATAGATATATGTGTGGGTTATGTACAGGCATTGGATGGGTCTACGAACTATGATGTAATTCAAATTCTCGTTTTGCTAAAGTGTAATTGTATGTAATCTTGGGAACTTAATTACGAATTAATGTTGTGATTTAAAATGATCATTATGGTAATTGAAAAAATGAGAATAATAAGGGTTCTCAAAATAGCCCTTCAAAAGGTGAAGACAATGTTTACCATCAAATTGGTATGGAAAAATAATAAAGCACGTCACTTATTATGATCCAGTCCTTGAAGAGAATATGACTTGTGATAAGCACTGAGAATGCAGACCTATTCTTGAAGGTGAATATGTCAATATGCGATAAAAGTAATGAATAAAGACGTGCAATACATGATTGGATCAATACCACACAACTCACCTCTACGGGAGGTTTGAGTGAAATAAAGAGAATGAACATTATTGTGGTTATATGAATATGTCATTGGTCTGGTACATGTGGTACGCCAAAAATATTTTGCCATGCTTATAAAAAATTATTAAAGGCAAAAGAAAAGCAAGAAGTGGTATTTCTTATGATAATTTTGACCATGACAATTATTATGATATAATTTTCTTCGTAAAGGAGATGTTCACCGTATGGTTGGTGTGACAAAAAAAGAAGAAGTCTTGTAGTACAAAATCATTTAAGAGCTTCGAAAGAGTTAATTTGTTACTACCTGGATGAATGAAATTGTTCATGACATTGATATTGTAGTAAGTCTCAAAAGAAACTTTTTGAGTTTCAAATGTATAAGCCAAAGTGGTTGGCATATTGAGATTATAAATGAAAGAAAGATTAAATATCTTCATATTATTAGAATTATACCGGGGTAAATATAAAAGGTTACCCAACTTTTCTTTTATTTATACTACACAAGTGTAAGCATGATGATGAAATCACATGCCACAAGTAAACTAGAGGTTTACTGAAATAAATATTAGTTGGCATGACCGGTTGGTCAATCCGGTTCAATTATGATGCGAAAAATTGATTGAGAATTCACGTTGGCATATATTGAAGAAATAAAAGATTCTTCAAGAACTTGTGTTACTTATTCTCATGATATATCAGCTAAGGTTGGGAATGAATTCCTTGATTTCTAGAACGAATAAAAAGTGATATATTTATGGGCACAGTCACCTGCCATGTGTACTATTTACTATTACATGATTTTAATAGATGTACCTGTTATATGGTCACATGTACATTGGTTATCAACTTGTAGTTTGGCTTGTGCAAGGTTGCTTGCTCAAAATTATTAGAGTACAGTTCCAGAATATAAATTGTGATGATAATGCTGATTTAAATTCAAATTGGTTTAGTAGAAATCGTATGCCTCCAATTTATAGCTAAACTATTGGTTATGAGAACAAAACTCTCAAAAAGAAATTTGGTGTGAGGTGTATTATTTAAACAGTAGCACTTGTACGCATCTAGCCAACAAGTTATGATAAATTCTCCCTATAATAATTGGTTCAAGTTTAGGAACCAAATAGTTTTCATCTAAAAATATGAATGTGCTATATGATTTAATTATCCATCCACAATGCACGAAGATGAGTTCCCAAAGAAGGTTGGGAATGTGTTGGTGATCCCAACATTAAGTGGAGAAAATGGGCAGCTGAAAAAGTGATACATGAAATAAATTATTATGAATACATTTAGATCCTCGTACAAGAAAATGTGAACTTGAAGTTCAAATGAATTTTTCATTTGTAAAATATTATCAGGTGCATTTGTTGACCCATCTAAATATCATATTTCAGCTGCTAATGCTCCAAATAGAATAACGTTCATGATGGACAGAGTTTATGGTATGCATGAAGCGTAATAGACTAATCGGTTCCAAAAATAAAACTCCTTGAAGAATAAGAGGAGCAAATGATCAAGATGGTCATAATAAGGAGGCAAGTGCTCTAGAAGAGCACAACGACAAATACTTTATAAGACCTCATAAGAGTGGCTCAAGTACCTGAAAATATTGAGATCTCGAAAAGTTATGTCTTTATTGAGTGATGATGGAACCGATGCAAAATGATTGTCGATGATATTGTTGATATAATGTAGCGCTCATTATTATTTATATTGACGAGGATCTTGAGCACAAATCTGTCATAGAATATGGACAAATAAATGATTGATCAATGAAAAATATGCAATCAAGATTGACTTCACTTGGAAAACGTGAAGTTTTGGACTGATAGTCCTAATACCTAAAGTATAAAGCAGTAGGGTGACAAAAGATTTTATGTAAATATCCTGACATTGATTATATGGAAACATGTTCTCTTGTGGTGGATGCAAATGCTTTCAGATTTTAGTCTGGCAATACCTGAAAATTTGATATGTGTATATAAATATCATTAAAGGATTTTAACTGTTCTGAAGCATATTAAGGTTCCCAAGAAATTTAAGCTTCAGCATATCCTAATGTGGATTAGAACAATAATGACGTACATGATTTGTTTTTATGTCTAGTGCAATTAGTGCATTATGTATCTTGCTAGAACCATGAAAGCTCGCCTCACACTCATCCGACCACCTGAAAGGAGCTCCCTTTTGGGTCAACTTGATCATGGGCGATGCAATAGATGTGTAACCCTACATGAACCGATGGTAGTAGCTATCCAAACTATTATTATTTGATCTTTGTCACGCCCGCATTCATTGGTCAACCACTTGTCTTCATTTGGACTTATATGCACCGATATCATATTAACTTCAAGAATGGAGGAAATCAAGTGGTACAAGTTTCATAATTTTTCATGAAATATATATTATTTTTCTTTAGTCATCATTATATCATCAATATGATGCATTGGGACTCAAACCCAATGTCTTACCCATATAAAGGCGTGTAAGGCTGTAACGTATTAAGAAACTGAACTCTTATTATCATGGTGCCCAAGATTCAAATCTGATATCTTACTCTCATGATGTATTGGGACTTGAACCCACCGTATTACCCTCAATTAATGGTAATATGCCAAAGTTTACTAGAATTCACCGTCGAGCATTTAAAAATGTACCATGTCGTAATTATATGCAAAAGTAAATTAAGATTCAATAAGACATAAAATATTACTATTCTTGCTTTTGGTGGTCATTTCGTTGATGCATAACTGAAGCTTTAAAAGCATTATAGAAAAGTAGTGGCAAATTCATTTATATCTCATAACTTACATTCGTATAACAATCTAAATTATCTCATTTTGCAAAGTCCTTTAATCAGAAAAAAAAAAATCATCGACAATATTTTTAACATTAATGAAAAAGTCAATACTAGAATGACTCTACCATCTTGTTGCCTCCCACATTGGTTATAAAATAGGCGCAGCCATGTATTCTAAGTCACAAGAAACTAAACTTTAGAATTTGTTATGCAATGGAATGTACTAAGATTACCGTATACAAATAATGAAAAATTGGGTTGCAGAGATACAAACTCACTCAATTTTCTAATTTGTTCCAAAGTTAAATCTCTTAAAAATGCTAGCGAATTTCCATACCACAAGATGAAGTAGAAATTATACGATGCAACTTACTTGAAATATTATCCATAGTACGATCAGAGATGTAGCAAATAATGGTATACCTTTCCAGTTCCTTATTTCAATGGACACAATTAACAAAAAAAATATTTTAACTAATACTGCATATAAATATATAAAGTTAATGCAAAGATGTGAAAGAGTAAATGGTTTTAGATGGATACAAAACTTATCTCTGCATTATGATCCCAGACATCTTTCATTGTACTTGATCTTAATGTCTGCTTGTGATTCACATAATCTTGACGTAGAAGATCATGAAATGAGCTATTCGTGCTAATATTATTTTAAGAAATTAAGCTCAAAGTAATAATATAAAACAAGAAAATAGACAAGAAATATAGAGAGAAAAGAGATGAGAGATTCGTATTCCTTTCATGTATTCAAGTATGTACAATGTGGTGCCAAAACTCTCTATTTATAAGATTACATAGAGGTATACAAAAGAATGTCATAAATATGGCATTAAACATTTGAGATCATTGAGGAAAATCATGGGGAGGTTATCGAGGTGTAGGAGTTACAACTATAATGGTGAGAAGTAATGGGATTATCTACATAGTAAAAAAGAGTAGTGGAAATTATATTTGATTAGTGAACATCCATATAATATGTATTTCATAACATCTTGTACAATTTTAGAAAAAATTATAAGTAGAAATTTTTGGAGGAAAAAGTCAAGTTTGACTATATTATAGTCAAATTTGTTTGGTCGTCTTATTAATATTTTTGTACAAACATACCTAATTTTCAAATACAGACAGATGACTCATGTGTTAAAAGTGCCTTCTAGAAAGGTGTATGTCTTGACAGTTACAATTATCTTCTTCTCACTAAAATATTCTTTTCGTGTTCATAGGGAATTTTGGATCAAAATTTTGTTTCGCTTTGTAAATCTTGAGCATACCATACAACTATCAACAAAATAACAAAGGTCATAAACTAAAACAGCGATTTCATAGCCCTGATAATCTTCTGCTACTGCAATTCTTTTGTCCACACTGATTTTGTAAGTGTTTGAATATAGATTTAATTGACACTTAAAAAATAATTTGAAATTATATTAAAAAATAGTTTTTGAAAAAATCTGTATGTGAACATGCATTTTACTTGGGAAAAAAAATAAAATTGTGTGACTGGAAAAAAAAAATCCGCCTAAATACTAGGGAAAAATCAGTTTTTGGAACTTGAAAATTTTTCTTTAAAAATTGATCAAATTCTATGAACAAACACAGCTTTCATTTTTTTTATTATATAGAGTGTAAAAAAATAAAATAAAAAAATTTAAAAAATATAAATAAAAAAAAGCCTATATCCAAACGACAACTTTATCATTTCAGTTAAGTAGAAGAAACAAAAAAGTTATACAACCTAGTGTATACATTCGCGTGCAGGTAGACAAGAAATTCTGGAAGAAGGAAAATTGTCAACACTTTTTTAATTTAGTGGGTATCTTAGTGCGTTATAAAATATTGATCATGCGTAATCAAAATACTAGCTCTTTTCACGGTTCCACCGTTTTCACATGATTATTCCTTCAATATTTTAGCCTATCGTGGTGCTTCATATCAATGATTACTCGATAACCGAATCTATTATTATGATAATTAATCCCATAATTAATAGCTATCCATAAAATGTCATTAGGTGTTTTTCAGTTCTCTTAGTGTATGATCCATATTAAGGATAAGAATTAGGGTGATGTGGTATATTTTAGGGCATGCAAAAATGACTAATCAAGCACAATAATGTTGGGACAGGCATCTTGAGCTATTTTTTGAAGTTTAAAGTATCTTGTAAATTAACAAGGAGGAGCGATCCTCCGTTTCTTTTTCCTACCTATGTGAGTACTATTCATATGTGTCAAATTGTTAAGATTACATGTCACTCGTTATTATAATCGCAAATATAAAATTTCTGTTGAGCCATGACGAATGCACTTTTTCCCAGTTGTGTACATAGTGACTGTATGCTTATAGCTAGAATCACTTTTAATATTGTCTTCCTACAATCAACGATTCTTTATTTTTTGTAAATATGGTGCCCCTTATTTTATTTTTGCAGCCAAATACAGTCGGAATTCTTAGCTAATGGAGTCATAGATTTTAAGACATTATATTGCAGCAGTGCTTAATGGTGTCTCATGGTTACGGGGCAATTTCAATGAGGCTTCATGGTGCTCTGGCACTCTTTGTATTTATTCGTGATGTTGATTACGGAAATACACATGGGTACCATGATTTGGTTGATTGTGGATTAATTCGTGATTACAGCAAATGTTTATTATATCCCCGGCCCAAAGTAATAATCATGCAGGTTTTTATTTAAAAAAAAAATTAATATCAACTATTTCAGTCAGTTTCAATTCGTCATGAGTCATGATTAGGGAAATACACACGAGTCATCTTTGTTTACCCTAAGACCGGATAACAATTAAATTTGTAAGTGATTTTAAGAATACGCGGATTAATTCGATACAAAAGATAAATTACGTTAGACTAAACAAATAAAGATATGATAAATTCAAACCACGTAAGGATGGTGATTCCAGACTTAATGAAACATTCGCCCTCGATCCGGGCTCACAATGGCCAGTAATGATGAACAAGAAAAAGAGCTTACGATAACAGTGAAAACAGTAGTGTATTGTTTTGGAATGCGTGTTACAATGTCCTTCATGAATTATCAGACCCCCTTCATATAGTAGGGAAATCCCACTTTATGTACAATTTCATAAAAGGTAAAAAGATCTTCTGTTGAACTGATTGCCGGCTCTTCATCGATACGTACCGAGATTTATGTCGTGATATCCAGCCGGTCGCGGATATTACGGCCTTCTGTTGGTCGTGCTTGATTGTCTAATAATGTTCTTCGAAGTCTTTCGGGGTTTGGACCGATCCCGGGTCACGCCCCCGATATTCTCGAGAGCGGGCATCATGTCCCCGGACTCGGACTTGATGAGGCCCTAGTCTTGGTTCTGGTCCCTCGTCATCATGTCTCGAGCTTGGTTTATCCTATCGTAGACCCGGATGTACCATGGGCCTGGTTTTACCCATATAGTCCCCTCGTTTCCCGGAGAGTAAGTTGACGAGAAACGACATGAGCTCCCCGATTCCTTCTTCAATACGCCGTGACAGAAATGACAAAAAAACTAAAACGTCTTGTCAGTCACGTCATTATGACCTCAAATGCATGCCAGTTGTTGGTTGGTTGTGCCTGAATGCGAAACGACGCCAAGTCCCTATAAATAGCCCTTCCTTCGTCCATTTTTTTACTTTTGATTAAGCTTCTACCTTCGATCTTTTAAGTTATTATAGTCTTCTTTCATCCCCCAATATTCTTAAGTCAGTGTGCTTATTTTTATTAGAAAGTTCTCATCCTTCATTTCTGTGAGCACCTAATTTTTGCCATAATATAAAATTACTCCTAAAAATTCCAAAAAAAAAAATAGTTTTAAATTATTTTTCTATATTTTTACTTAGTTTGCTTTGTACATTCATGTTTGATGCATTTTTAAGTTGCATTTTAAATCCTAAAGAAAATACAAAAATATTTTGAATCTTAAAATTTTAGGTGTTAGTTGCATAATTAATTGCATTTGTAAAACACTAAAATACCAAAAAATACTTTAGTAACATTACATTCATTATTATTTAAGTAAATTAACTAATTATTTTAAAATAAATCATTAGGTTAATTTTGCAAATTAGTTGGGATTAGAGGTGTTCAATAAAATTGGTTACTTTTAAATTTAAAAGAAAGAAAGAGAAAGGTTTGCCAAAGCTTCAAACGAATTGGGGTAAAAATGGCGTGTAGTAGCCACTAATTAAGGGTGTCTTTAATTTTTATCCACTAATTATAATGCTCAGCAAAAATAGCCATCACTAATAGAAAAAAGACAATTTTACCCTTTCTTCCTCTCTTTCGCGTTGCATTTTCATCTGGAATACCCAAGGTGATTTCATGGTCGGCCTCCTCCATACTTGGTCAACAGCATCAATCCCTCAATCCCTTATCTGTGCACATCAATCCCTCAATCCCTTGTCTCTCTCTCTCTCTAAAAGAAAATGTCGGAACCCCTCTTCATTTCACACACTGTTGTTGCTTCTCTCAAGCACAAACTTCAACTTTCAAAACCCAGAAACTTTAGAATAAACCCATGGATGAATTGCAGTTCAGTTCGACTCACAACTACTGCCACTGCCACTAAGTGTAGTGGAAAAGTGAATAGATGGTCCTTTTATGGCATGAATGCTCTTGTAACTGGTGGCACTCGAGGCATTGGGTACCTTTTCATTTGCTAGTTCATGATTTATGTTCTGTTTCAAGATATTTATAGTGTTCAGTCTATCTACAATTAAAAGCAACTATTATGCATATTGTTTCCATCCTACAAGTCAAGAAAATGGGAAACAAAGAACATACGTTATAAAGTAATCCTTGTAGAATTAAGAACAGGTGTACTGTAAGTGTAAGACCAAGATAAGGACTGTCTGTCCTTAACATTTAAACATAGAATTAAAAGTTAAGGACTTTCAGTCCTTAACTTTTGAACAAGAAATTAAAACTTAAGGACTGTCTGTCCTTAACTTTTGAACCAAAAATTAAAACTTAAGGACTGCATGTCCTTAACTTTTGAACCAGAAATTAAAAGCTAAGGACTGTCTGTCCTTTAACATTTAAACATATAATTAAAGTTAAGGACTGCCAGTCCTTAACATTTAAATATGGAATTAAAAGTTAAGGACTGTCAGTCCTTAACTTCTGAACCAGAAATTAAAAGCTAAGGACTGCCTGCCCTTTAACATTTAAACATGTAATTGAAGTTAAGGACTGCCAGTCCTTAACATTTAAATATGGAATTAAAAGTTAAGGACTGTCAGTCCTTAACTTTTGAACAAGAAATTAAAAGCTAAGGACTGTCTGTCCTTTAACATTTAAACATGGAATTAATAGTTAAGGACTGCTAGTCCTTAACATTTAAACATGTATTTAAAAGTTAAGGACTGTCAGTCCTTAATCCTTGTAGAATTAAGAACAGGTGTACTGTAAGTGCAAGACCAAGATAAGGACTGTCTGTCCTTAACATTTAAACATGGAATTAAAAGTTAAACACTTTTGAACAAGAAATTAAAACTTAAGGACTGTCTATCCTTAACTTTTGAACCAAAAATTAAAACTTAAGGACTGCATGTCCTTAACTTTTGAACCAGAAATTAAAAGTTAAGGACTGTTTGTCCTTTAACATTTAAACATATAATTAAAGTTAAGGACTGCTAGTCCTTAACATTTAAATATGGAATTAAAAGTTAAGGACTGTCAGTCCTTAACTTCTGAACCAGAAATTAAAAGCTAAGGACTGCCTGTCCTTTAACATTTAAACATGTAATTAAAGTTAAGGACTGTCAGTCCTTAACATTTAAACATGGAATTAAAAGTTAAGGACTGCCAGTCCTTAACTTTTGAACAAGAAATTAAAAGCTAAGGACTGTCTGTCCTTTAACATTTAAACATGGAATTAATAGTTAAGGACTGCTAGTCCTTAACATTTAAACATGTATTTAAAAGTTAAGGACTGTCAGTCCTTAACATTTGAACCAGAAATTAAAACATACAATTTGAAACTCAAGCTACAGGACTTTGTATACAGAAGAACAACAACAAAGTGAAGGACATTTTGTCCTTAAGTTTTTTTATTCAATTTGCAAAATGAGGCCAGTAGAATCAAAGTTAAGGACATAGTGTTCTTATTTTTTTTTTGAATTCAATTTCTAAAATGAAGACACTATGTCCGGAATACAGAATTATCATAGGAGGCGATGTCTATAACTTTATCAATCCTCAGTTGATCGCTGCTGTGGTAACTGCTGTTGCTGCTCGTTTCTTCTCTTTGTGTAACTGCCGCTTGTGTTGATAGCGTAGGTATAAGTTATACCAGAAGGGTATTTTCGTCCAGTCAGGTATAAGTTTTTTAAAGGAGTGACTAAAGTCTAAATACATTGAAAACAGTGGCTTTAAAATAAAATCCACTGCTTTTAGTGGCTATTTGTGCCGTTCGCCCTCAAAAATAAGTTTTCCTTTAAAATATTTTTTATCAAATATTAATTGCCATTCAAAAATTTAATTAGTCAAACTTAACTAATAATATTTTTGAGCTTATTTTAGAAGCTTAAAGCAAAGAGGCTATAATAATTAATAACATATCAAGTAAGCAACGAAATGATGAAGAATCTCCGGTCAGCCATTAATGTTGTGGTTTTATCACTTGTACTCATCTCCACGGAATCATCTCCGACTGTCTGCATTATTGGCAGCGGAATCGGCGGCTCCTCCGTGGCGCACTTCCTGCGGACCTATTCAAACTCCGAAATCGGCACAATCAGAATCTTCGAGCGGCACGAAGCTGTCGGAGGGCGCATGGCAACGGTGACTATTTCCGGCGAGACATTCGAGGCCGGTGCCTCCATTCTTCACCCCAAGAACTACCACGCTTTGAATTACACTAAATATCTAAATCTCTCCGTCCGACCTTCTGAATCTGATTCCTCATTTGGCATTTGGGATGGACGCGAGTTCGTTTTCAAAACCTTCACTTCCCAATCGAAGCTCCCTATATTCCAAAGCATTGTGTCCTTCGCCAATTCCATCTTGTTTTTCTTTCGCTATGGCTTCTCTCTGTTTCGCATGAACACCTTCGTTGAGGTACTTCACTAGCAATTGTGGAACATGTATAACAGCTCCTTTTTTCCTTTTCTTATTAACTAAAAATTTGTGGAACAAGATTTTTTAGTTAATGCTATAGTGAAAAACTGAGGCAGTGGGCAAAAGATTAGGAGAATATAGTTAGTATAGCTCTATTTTTCTGTAAGTTATTAGTGGGATCTAAGGAGCAACTTGCGGTGTAGGTATTTAAGAGCAAACAAGGTAGTTAATTAAAGGGACTGAGGCTTTGTTAGTTGGTACAGATTTCTATGCATATCCTATTTATATTTGATTGTGAATGTTGTGCTTTTGGCATTTAGGACCATGTTTTTGTGCCCTTGGTTTGTCCTGGTAACAATGTACACAGTTTGTTTTCGTTCTATCGATTTCCTTATCATCTATATTATACACTTAGTGGCGGAGCCACATTCTTGAGAAGAGCGGCATGTGTCGTCTGTGGAATATTGAGTTAAGGAAAATTTTACTAAATTTTTAGGGTACTGTTGATAGTTATAGAAAAACTAGGGCGTAGCTGGCTGTTGCCCTCTACCTCCCGGCTCCACCACTGTTACGTTCGTAGATTGGACGTAGTGCTTTGAAAAGTATATATATATATACACACACACACAACATACATAATTTTTGGTGGTACTGTTATGATGGCCTTGTTCATGTATAATGCTGTTTATGAACATTGTAGACACACTATAAGCCATGAGGGAATAATCACAGTGTTTACGATGTTGCTTCCTTCATTATGGTTCATTCCACTTATTATCATAGCGCTTACAATTTCAACTTTTTTCTTGATGGAGTCTTTCCACTCGATCTTTGACTGCATGAGCATGGTATACAGCTTAAGAAGATTCTTGGGCAAGTTCCAGCTAATTGTTAAGACATTTGCTTTCTGCAGAAAGCCCTTGAGCTTCTTGTGATGTTGTGACATGGAAATTTGTTTGTAGGGCACCGTGGACAGTTTCTTGAAGTATTATAAAAGTTTTGAGTCGCGGCCAGTATTTGAGACTGTGGAAGAGATGCTTAAATGGTCCGGGCTTTACAATATGACGAAACAAACATTGCAGGAGGAGTTACTAGATGCTGGTTTGTCTCCTCGACTCATTCAAGAACTTGTCATGGTAAGAAAAAACCTCAGTTCTAGGTTCTCCATGTATGATTCCTTTCATGTTAACATGTATCCTGTTGCTACTCCTTTTTTGCTGTGCTTTAAATTGGCAGAGGTCATACCACTCAGTATGTTAGTGCTTGATGGTAACTCTTGCCTATTCTGCAGTTTATTATCATCCTTTATTTACAAGTGCCTTCATAAACAAGATGAGCTTAGCCTTTTAGAATATAACCAAGTTTGTTCTTGTCATCTGCATACTCTTTACACTGTCAGGTGGGTAAGGGTAAAAATGACATATCATTTTTGTTGTTTTTTGAGGTAAAGATAACAGTCATGTTGGCTATCGATACGACAATTGGACTTATGAGAAAGTGTCTGATGTCCTTAATACAGTAGATGCTAAAGTTTGTACAAGACAATGAGTTATTTTGATAAGTCAACATAATTTATTAATATGATGCCAGGCTGCTGATTTTACTGTACGTGCTCCCTTCAAATCTCCAAAAAGATTCAAGTAGTACAGTATGGACTGTCTATTCTACACTAAAATTACAAATGAAACACAAGAGGTCTTTTGACCTCTAGAATGTACTTTGAGCCCTTGACGATTTCTCTTAAAAATCGACCATATGATGGACATTCCACAACTCCTTCCTAGTTTCCATCTTCCTTAGTTTAGATAACCTCCATGCAATATCAAACAGAGAATAATACACTAGGGACGATATATCTAAGGTAAAGTGACATCCTCATTATTTGCGATTAACTAACTATTTTTAGTTTGCCCTATCATGGTAGGGGTAAGGTCTGCGTACACACTACCCTCCCCAGACCCCACTTTATGGGATTTTACTGAGTAGTGGTTTTTGTTGTTGTTAACTATTTTTAGTCTCATCCTTTTCAAGTTACTCATTGTTACTATAGTTTCCAAGCTGCACAACAGATGATGAAAACTATTGCTTAACTGTCTCTATCTTCCATAAGGATCTCCATAGACCTAGACGCTACCATTGATAATTCAATCGTGATATGACTTTACTGAGAAGCTCTTCGTGGATGATCTTCTCCATTGCACTTTCTCTTCATTACCAAAATTTATTATAGATTTATGTCCTCTGCAAGGAAGCATCAATTGTCTTGACATCCATCTTGTCTATTGTCTCCTTGTCCTTTGTTATCCAAAATATGCAAGAAAATTTCTTTACCAGAATTTCCCACCCAAGCATTCAATCAGTACTAGATCCTGTTACCATTACCAGTTGTGTTCTTGATCAGCAGTTTTCGCTCAGGTCCTCTGCTACTTTGCCTATGGTGTTTTCAATGTGGTTGTGAGGCTCAGCCATATGGCTTCATGACTATATGATTTAACAAGTGTGTCACGGTTGTTGAACAAGAAGCTATGAACAATTAGGCTTTCCTCCCAGTTCTGGCCTTTAATTACTTAAATGTTTTTGACGACATAGGCTCTCTTTATTACAAGTGAAAAGATTTACTAGCCTCTGATTGTGAAAAGCTTTTATTATGATTATTACTCCCTTCTTCCATTTTATGTGACACTCTTTTCTTTTAAGTTTGTTCCAAAAGTATGTACACCTCTCTATATTTTGAAATTGCTTAATATTCCCACTTTACGCTTAGGGACAATCTGTTGTAGGTATGGCATGACATGTTTGAAACCACAAGATCCTAAGATTATTTTTAGTATGTTACACACCCATACACTCACACATTATAGAGCTTATGTGTATAGAGTTAATTCATTTTTAAACTCCATTTCCAGTCAAACACACTATATCTTATATATATGTTGGTTAGCTTATGTGTCAAAAGTCTTTTTTCTTTCAGAAACCCACTTTTAGTCAAACATCATGATATAAAATGAAGCGGAGGTAGTATATTGTCGGAGAATATCTTCAAATTGGTTGGTGATCGTTTTGGAGGTTTTCTGGGTATTGATGAAGATACAAGAAATAGACACCATCTGAAATGGGCGAGAATATGCGTGAAAAGTTCCGATACACCTTTTCCGGCAACGGTGGAATTGATTGTGCAGAATCTTATCTTCAGAATACCTCCATGGGTAGAATCTGGTTCATGGGTGGAAGAATGTAATCGGAAAAGTAACAGAGAAGGTGATCGGAGAAAGGAGGATGACCATCGAAGCCCAGAACTCGAACAGTCGCATTAATGAGATGAACTTGGCGCCGTCGATTTCCAAGATGAAAGAACAGGGAGTGGATACACGTGATATAAGCGTGCCAAAAATATTTAATAATCTAAATTTGAGAGTTTAGGGAGAGGTGTCGTGTCACCTAAAGGAAAGGGTTAGATGTCCTTTTGTAACCCTAGGCCCTCCACTAATTCAAAAAAAAGAATCCTGGGAGAGATTTTGGGCAAAAGGCTTTCAATAACAAATCTTCGAAGGGAGGCCCAAAAGATGCAAATAAAGGAAGGGGTTTTAAACCAAAAATGGGCCAAAAAGTCTTTTATAGACCAAAAGTGGCCGGCCCATGTATTATTTCTCAGCATGCTTACGCATCTGGAGATCCAAAACTGTCAAATTCCTTTGACCCACTGCTCGAAGTAGAGGCGAACAAGGAGAGGATAATTTCCGTGGAGGAGAAGGATTTGGAGGACGTACAGTCAAAATATACAAATGAGAGCCTATGGGCTATTGAAATGGCAAAAGAAGCAGATGGAAATTTGGAAGACGATTCGAGCAGAGAAGATACAATTTACAATTCAGATTGGAAGATGGAGAGCATGCTAGTGGGGTATTCAGATAATGATTTCGAGGAAGTCCCACAAGAATTTCACCTTCACATTACAAGTGAAGATGAGATGGAAATCAGAACAGCCCAAGAGATACTAATGCTTCCATGACATGAGAGGGAGAACTTAAACATACAAGAGCGATTAAACCAGATTGAAGCATTCAGATGGGTAAAACGACACATGACAAGAATCAGCAAGCAATTGGGAGTGAATTCAACAGAAAGAAAAATTGCTGGAGCTATTGCTGCGAATTGAAAACGGAAGGCCAAAGAAATGTGATTCTTCTTCTGCTAACAAAATTGCTTCTCCTGGAAAAAGTGTGAAAGAGAAAAGATCCAAAAAAGAAGGAAGCAGTGGAAATTAAAGATTACAGACCCATTAGCCTTTTGGGAAGTGTCTATAAAATTATTGCTTAATTGATGGCAGAAAGACTTAAATTGGTGATAGGAAGGCTAATCTCCAATAATCAGAATGCATTTATTAGGGGGAGGCAAGTAGTTGATGCTTCTATGGTTGCAAATGAATGTGTGGAATACTTGGTGAGAAATAAAAGGCAAGGGGTACTTTGTAAATTGGATCTTGAAAAGGCATATGATCATGTCAATTGGGCTTGTTTAATAGATGGCTAAAATGGATTGAATATTGCATATCCACAGTAAAATTTTCGGTGCTCATTAATGGAAGTCCTCAAGTTTTCTTTAGTTCTTCCAAAGGGCTAAGGCATGGGGACCCTCTATCCCATATCTATTTGTTTTGATCATGGAAATACTTAGTAGAATGCTAAAAAAAGCTGAGCAATTAGGTTGGATCAGGGGGTTGTAGGTTGGAAGAAGAGGAGGGATAAAATGTAACATTTCTCCTATATTGTATGCAGATTACACACTGATTATTTGTGAAGCAAATAGAGAACAATTCTTGTATCTCAGAGGGATTCTATTAATTTTTGAAGCAGTGATAGGATTGAGGGTGAATCTGTCAAAAAGTACCTTGTTTGGTATTAATGCAGACAATTGTATAGAAGATTTAGTGGAGGTACTGGGATGTAAGGTGGAGCAATTGCCTACAACTTATCTGGGGCTACCTTTGGGTGCTAAGAAGAATGATCAAAGAATATGGCAAGGGTACCTGATAGATGTAACAGTAATATGACTCCATGGAAAAAACAATATCTATCTTTTGGGGGTAGACTTACTTTAGTAGGCTGTGTATTGGATGGAATTCTAACATACTTAATGTTTATGTTTCAATTGCCAGTGTATGTTGAAAAGAAATTAAATACCCTAAGAAGTAACTTTCTATGGGAAGGCATGGCAGAGGGTAATGATTGATAAGAAAGGAGGAGGCTTGGGGGGTTAGAAATCTGAGAATACATAATAAGAGTTTATTATTCAAATGGTTGTGGAGGTATAATGATGGTAAGGAAAAAACTTGGAAGAATATGATAAATGCAAAGTATTTGAAGAAGGATATATGGTGCCCTCCTATTGCCCAAAGTGCTTCAAGAGGCAGCATTTGGAGTAACATAAGCAGATTGTGGACTGAGTTTCAGCAGCACACTAAATTGAAACTGGGAAATGGTGTCAAAATGAAATTTTGGTCTGAGCTGGGGGAGATAAACTTGAAAAACAGATTCCCAACTCTATACAATATTTCTTTTAATAGAGATGGTAGTGTTTCTGATTTCTACTCCTCCAATGGGTGGCAATTAAGTTTCAGAAGAGACTTTAATGATTGAGAGATGGAGGACGTGGGACAATTTATACATCTACTGGGTACAACAATGGTAGAAGAGGATAAAGAGGATTCTATGATCTGGACAGCGAACAATGACTTGAAGTTCTCTGTTAGAAGCTGCTATAACCTTCTTCAGAAATAATCTTAACAGTTTGAGTCAAATTGGCCTTGGAAAATACTATGGAAGACCAAAGCACCTGTCAAGGTAGCCTGTTTCGGGTGGATTGTCTATAGGAAAGTATGCTTAACCCAAGATAATTTGCAAAGGAGAGGTTTTCCTTTAAGCAACAGATGTTTTCTATGTAAAGAGGATTTGGAATCAGTCAATCATCTTTTTATTCATTGTAAGTTTGCTTAAGCTATGCCGGGAGCTTGTCCTATATACGTGTGGTGTAGCTTGGGTTATGCCGTCAGATGTTAAGAGCTTGTTGGAGAGCTGGAACGCGCAGAGGATTGGAAGGATACAAAAGCAGATCTGGAGAACTATCCCTTTATGTGTCTTCTGGACTATTTGGACAGATAGGAATAGTGCTTGTTTCGAGAATAAAAGGAACCACATCTCTAGAGTCAGGAACCTTTGTTTGCAAAATATGTTTTTTTGGTGTAAAAGGAGTATAGTAGAGAGTATTGATCAGTATATGGAATTTTTAGACTCACTTGGAAATATGTAACTAGAGATTGTTGTAGGGTCTGTCTTGTTTGGTTGTAATTTTGACTACCTTCTTGGTACCTTTATTAATAAACATTTATCTTATATAAAAAAGATATCTATATAGTATAATGCCATTGACTTCTCATGACATTATTACATATTTTGTTTTTTGCTTTTTCTTTTGCGAAGCTACAATATTCCCCCTTCCCGGATGAGTTGTTTTGAAACTATGTAAAAGTGTCAAACTGAACAATTAATCTGGAGCAGGACTAAATGGTTTAATGTCAAGGCTCGAGACCTCATCACATGGAATCGAGTTGTTTCTTCTTGTTGATAGTTTGAGGAGCCATTTTCTGGAGCAGATATGATGTGAGCTTAGAGACATGTTAGAGAATGACCTGGTTGTGCAAAATTAATTAGCCTTTTCTTGTTGATAGTTTGATGATCCATTCTTGGAATATGATGCACACAGGCATGTAGGAAACAACTATGTTGCGCGGACTCTCCAAAATGATGCCGCACCCGTGTCGGATCCTCCAAAAATACACTATTTTTGGAGGATCCCACACGTATACGGTACCATTTTCGGAGAGTCCGAGCAACATAGGGAAACAGATGCCACTTACCTTGCACTAACACTGTCTTTTATTAGTCGTATCCGTACTTTGATCCAATACCCCCAAATCCTAAAATTTGTGTGATGACGAATCCAACCTTGAGATATGCACTCATATCAGATACCTGCACCCGAGTCCGAGCAACATAGACTCTAGGTGAGGAATTGGGGGCTTCTTTTCTTCTTCTTCCAGAAACAACTCTTAAAACTGAATATTATTCCTGGAGCCTTTCTTCTGCATTTAAGATATGATATATTGATGTATCTCTTGGCATAACAAATATTAGATGAAAAAGCTGATTCACTGAATTTTTATGTGTGACTCTGAGGTGAAAAGTTATTCGTAGGAACACATAAAGTTGCTGGTTTTTATAATCTTTAGATAGTTCTTGCAGCTTCTGGTTTCTGAATTGGGTTTAAAAATGCATTTGATATTGTCATTCAGCCTTCAAATTCCCAAAATGAATTTAATCTTTCTGATAAGGGAAAAGTTATCTTAACAAAAGTATTGCAAAGTACGAGTGCATTGTTAGGGTGTTTGAACTGATCAATTAACAATGGAGCCCATTTACGCGTACACGAAAAATTCTGCTCAAGTATAATGAATTGATGGATGAACCATGGAGTTCAGTTGACTTAAACTTAGAATTACTATTCCTTCTCTTATTTAAGTTGTGTACATGTTTAAGTTAAACATTAACTACTTTAAGCTAATGCCGCAAAGGAGTGTAATTCTACTCTTAGTTCTATTCGACCATATTTTAATTTTTAAATGAATACAGAGGTTTTGAAGTTCCCGGGAAATGTTGGAATATTATGGTTAACTATGCTATTCAATGTTATATTAGTAGACGGTAGAAAATTGCCAAAAAGGTGGCAAAGGAGTACCTTCGTTCCGATACATAAGAAAAAAGAGAAGCTCTTGTGCTTGAAGAACACTTAATAATTATGCAACAAGGATGGTAGAGTGATCTTTGGACTCTCCTATAGAGGAGAGTTTGGGCTCGAATCTCTCTAGAATTGTCACAAGAATTTTTTCATCTATTTTTATCATCTTTGAAATCTTCTGAGCAGCTTGATTCTCTTGATAATTAAAGAAATTGTATCATAATACTTATGCTCGTCTCATCCTCTTGCTTTCTAAGAGATTCAGAATCTCTTACCAAACTCAAAATTTGATTTTGGCTGGCTCATTCACTTCCTTGATATTACTGTTTGAGTTTTTTCCAAGCTTCTTTTGTTGTCTCACATGCAATGATTTTAGAGAAGATTGAACCTGCAACTAAATTTTAAATTATAGTTTTGGCTTTATATTTCTTAATGTTCTCTTCTGATTGAGCTTTGGTTTGGGCAATGGTAGCATTTGTTGGGAGTGGTTGTATAGGTCTATCTTCTATTACAACCTTTCATAGATTATAAACTTCAAGATGGGATTTCATCTTCACTGACCAAATTTGATAGTCTTTAGTAGAAGGATTGTGAAGGAATTCAAAGAGAGACTACTGCTTGCCATGGTTGGAAATAAGATTAAAAATTGATGAGTTAAAAATGGGTATGCTTTAAAAATAGGCACGAGATAAAAATGGTTTAAGGTGGTTGAAATTGGTTCCTTTTTTTTTTCCAGCGAAATTATAGATCTATCAAACATCAGCACTATAAGGATTTTTTTTTGAAAAGATGCAAGCATCAAGAAGGTTGAAAATCTATCTCTAAAATTTCATTAACCAGAACTTTAAATAGCCACATAAAAAAAGTAGTACTCCTAATTAAAGTATTAGACTCCTCCTAAAACTAAAGAACTATTATTGTGGGAAAAACTTAAGCAGTAACAGATGCAAAATCCAACAAGAATTGCCAAGATCACTATAAAATTAAAGTAAAAGATTCATATTGGCGCTACCAATTGACATTAAGGTTTATTTGTTATTTTTACACTTACAATTTTTTTTCTAGTTAGAAATTTGAATGCCTGTGTAGGATGAGTGTGAGATTTATCTAAATTTAGAAAATCCCTAATTTTTCTTAAATGTATTAAATGACAAATTATTAAGTGTTGGAATGCAGAAGACCTAAATAACGCGGAATGCATTTGGAGGATTGATATAGCTGAACCCAAATATTAAAATGCCTGACCATCTCATCTAAAGCTTAAATTGTTTTAAAGAGCGCACTTCGAGTATATCGAGAGAAAAAGATTCCTTGTCTAGAAATCTAAGTCGATTTAAAAATTCCTTATTCAGATTATTACTTTTTTCTTTGTCTTCAGAATGTCCTTGCACGTGCGGGCATGATTTATTTTCAGTGATAAAGCACGTGAAGATTCTTTTTGATAATAGGTTTGGGTTAAGGTTGAACCCAGGGCCTTTGATATATCTGATACCATAGTAAATTGTGTGACCAACTCATCTAAAAGCTTAAATTGTTAGAAAGAGCATGCGTTTGTTTATTTAATTATATCTTTTCATCGGCCAAGCACATGAAAATTCTTATTATAATGGGTGACAATGACTTAGTTGATTGATTCATATGGTTACAGGTCTTTTAGATTAACTGACCTTCCACATGATATGCTTGGCTTAAGATGCCTCAATATGTACATCTTATGCATGTGTATTGGTAAAATAGAAGGTTATTTTTAATAGGAAAGATGAGGTGTGTATTCGGTGGCGGATCTAGCATTTTAAGGTAATGGGTGCTCACTATTAATTAGTGCTAGCAAATGATGGGAGGAGTCGGATTGATATGGACGGACTAGATAAATTTTTTGAACCATTGATATTTAATACAGATAAAAAATAGATTGAATGATGAAAAATATGAATATCCATATTTTCTTGGATATTATCATTATTGTGAGATTCCAAACCACAATATAGGTTGTCAAATTTGGTGGTGGTAAATAGAATGTATTTTCTTTTTTGTGTCACGAACTAAATGAATTGAAGAAGGAAAAATGGCAAAGTTAAGAACATTAAAAGGAAGACGAAAAAGAAAGTCAAACGAATAAGAAAAACTTCCGGAAAAAGAAAAAAGAAAAAAGAAAAAAGAAAAAAAAAGGAATAAGAAATACGAAGGGAAGAAATATCCGAGTACAAAGAGTGCACCATGTAGGAATCGAACTCCGGAGCACGCAGAGCGCATCCTCAAATTACATTAACCAATAGCACCCACCAATTTGTTTGTGCAATGGGTGCCCACCTAAATATATATCCATTTCATGCGAAATTGCCTATAAAATTATGTGTTCGATACCATGGACAATGGGTGCTTGAGCACCACATTTCTCTATGTGGATCCGCCCATGTGTGTATTAGTATAGGAGATTTTTCTAGAGGCTGAGATAGGAACCATGGGCGAGATTTTTCATTAGATGAAGAGAGATTTATTCAGAAATTCTCAGATATTTGAAATTTTCTGCTTCAGCAAACTTGATGCTGCTTCAAGATTGAAGCAGAATTTTAACCTTTTGATCAATTTAAAAATGGCAGGCACAATATAAAGTTTGAATTTGGATCTGAAATACTCGAAATACAGCATTTTTTTGTTTTCTTATCAACAAGGTTTCTTGCCCTTGTAGGTTATCACAAGAATCAATTATGGGCAAAGTGTCAGCATCAGTGGACTTGCCGGTGCTGTATCTTTGGCTGGAAGCACAAAAGGCTTATGGTCAGTTGAAGGAGGGAATCAGCAAATGGCTGCTGGATTGATCAATCATTCAGATGTCAAATTGCACCTTAATGAAGAAGTAAAGTCAGTTTCTTTCCTGGGGGGAAATTATCAACTCAATACCTCGAAAGGAAAGATTTACCCATGTGGAATAACAGTGGTTGGCACACCTTTAGATGAGCTGAAAATTCACTTTCTTCCAGAAATTTCAATACCTGGGAGGAAATTACAGCACACATATACAACTTTTGTTAGAGGTCTATTAAATCCTGTGAGCACTCCATCTCATGATTTGTTTGTTCTTCACTATAGATACAAAAATTACTCAAAATAGAATCTCATTATGCTTTCAAAAATTACTAAAAAGGAAAGTGCTAATGTTATTCTCCACTAATTGGGATGGTTTTCTCTGCAAGGCTTATTTTGCGTTAGGTTCCATATCAGATATTCCAAAACTGGTGGGCACTGTCGAGACACCTGACGTTCCTTTTTCAAGCATCTCAGTTATTAAGAAGCACAAGGACAATGATATGACATACAAGGTGTTTTCTCGAAGATCTCTTGATGATGCTTTATTAGATCAGATCTTCAGGTATAATCTTATATGGCTAGCTATTTCATCTTTTATCAGAAGTAGCTGCTTTGAATCCTTTCATCTACATAAGTTGTTTCTCTATAAGCTAAAAATTTGTGTACCATGCAAAATAGCCATTGGGTTCTTCTGATGCAGCCATTGGAGTAGCTGATCATCTAGTTTGACTCCTCGGGTACTTGTACTAGTGATGTATGTGAGATTTACCAAAAAACTAGTGACGCATGTGAGATCGAGCTTTATCCAAAAAAACTAATGACGCATGTAAGATTGATCAATGATATGTTAGTTTTTGAATTTCTTTGATTCCGTGGTTATTAGATTCATACAAGGAACTATTGCCTAATCAATTCTCCCAGCTATTGGTTAAATGTTAACTATCATGACTTAGGTAATCTCCATTGCCATGGAAACAGTTGACCAATCTCAAAATCATTTGTCTAATTCCAACCAAGTACATCAGCCAATGTTACTTTAGGCTCCATCACCAAAAGAAAACTAGGAGAAAAGACAAAAGACTACATAATTCATGTGATTCTTTTATGCATGGAGGATTCCTCCTGTTGGAGGATTTATAGAATTATGTACTCTTTTTTCTGTGTACTCTTGGAGAAGTCAAGAGGCATATTATTACGACTTCTGGATCCAAGATTCTTAGGTGGCATGGTGAAAGTTTATCTTGTAACCATTATGATGAGTTACGTAATATTGCTGTTATGATTGTGGGACTGTACAAGCATCATGGATATCGTACAAGCGATGTTTCTTTTGAAAAGGGGCTCATGGCTCACATTGCCCTTTTATTATGTAGTGCCTTTGTCTTATTAAACCAGTTTTTTTACTTCTGGAGTGGGAAAACCAATCCTGACTGCATTTGTTCTTAGCATTTGTTAGATTATAGAATCAAATTTGAATCTCTCGAACTTCATCTGTTACGGAAATCCCCATTGTAAATCTAAAGGATTTAACTTTTTCAAAGGATTGATTACAGGCTGAGCGTTTTCATTTTTGTGTTTGCAGTGTCAGAAATGAGACAGTCCGGATAGACTGGGCTGCATACCCGCACTATCATGCTCCTGAGGTATTTGCACCCTTTATCTTGGATGGTCAGCACTTGTACTATGTGAATGCTTTTGAAAATGCAGCTAGCACCATGGAAACTAGTGCTGTTGCTGGTGAAAATATCGCAAGGCTGATTCTTTCGAGACTTACTGGCCGAAAACACTTGAGTTCAGCGAAATTGGAAAGCTTTGGTGATGATGCATATGATGTGCATGCAGACTTGTGAGTCGAAATCACTTGCCTTTCTCCATACATGTTTCAGGTGTTAGTGCCTAAATTTTTTACTTGCTATACAGCTGTGGTGTATCCACGTTCTAATAAGTTCAGCTGTGAAGTATATGGTTCTTTATTCTCTCTTTCTTTATCCCGATGTGGATAAAATGATATAAAGACCACCTTTGTCATATATTACATACATCACACTAGATAGATATCATATTCATGGAATTCGATTCACTTTCAAGATGCCTTGTTGGTGAAATGGTAGATGCACCTTCCAGTGTGGCTACCTTGTTACGACTTCACTCCAGTCATCACTAGTCCTGTCTCAATCTAGATAGATGTCATGTTCACGGAATACGATTCACTTTCAAGATGCCTTGGTGGTGAAATGGTAGATGTACCTTCCAGTATGGCTACCTTGTTACGACTTCACTCCAGTCATCACTAGTCCTGCCTTCGGCATCCCCCTCCTTGTGGTTAAGTGAAAGACTTCGGGCATAGCCAGCTTCCATAGTGTGACGGGCGGTGTGTACAAGGCCCCGAACAGATTGTCGGTGTAAGCCGGAGGAAGGTGAGGATGACGTCAAGTCATCATGCCCCTTGTGCCTCGGGCGGCGCACATGCTACAATGGCCTCGCCAGATCCATGTTTCTATGACATGAGCATGAACTTAATGAGAAACCAAAGATTGATTGATTGCAACTTCTAATTGATAAAAGCTTAGGGTGCTCTCTACTGAACTGGGGAGAAAAAATACAACAACAACAACAACAACAATAACAACAAACCCAGTTTGATCCCAACATGTGGGGTCTAGGGAGGGTAGTCTGTATGTAGAGCTTACCCCTACCTAATGCAGGTAGAGAGGCTACTTCCAATGGAATCTCAGCTCAGGAAGGGCAAGAAGAAGAGGGAAGAAAGGAAGGAAAACAGTATCCAATAATAGCAACACGAATTACAATACCTGATGCGAACAAAACCACATACCATAATAAAAATCAAAGAATATGAAGGGAGATGCATGCTACTAAGCCTATTGGTGAACACTATAAACTACCTACTAACCTTCTACCTTAATCCTCGACCTCCACACCCTCCTATCAAGTGTCATGTCCTCAGTGAGCTGAAGCAGCGCCATGTCCTGCCTAATCACTTCTCCCCAGTACTTCTTAGGCCTACCTCGACCCCTCCTCAAATTCTCCATGGCCAACCTCTCACACCTCCTGACAGGGGCATCAATGCTTCTTCTCCTAACATGTCCGAACCATCTCAGCCGCGACTCCCGCATCTCGTCCTCCACGGAGGCTACTCCCACTCTGTCCCGGATAGCTTCATTCCTAATTCTATCTCGCTTGGTACACCCACACATCCATCCCAACATCCTCATCTCTGCTACTCTCATCTTCTGCACGTGGGAGTTTTTGACTGGCCAACACTCAGCCCCATACAACATAACGGGTCGAACCATCACTCGATAAAACTTACCCTTAAGTCTTAACGGCACATTCTTATCACATAGAACACCGGAAGCGAGCCTCCACTTCATCCACCCCGCTCCGATGCGATGTGTGACATCTTCGTCAATCTCCCCGTTACCTTGGATAATAGACCCGAGATACTTAAACTTCGCTCTCTTGGAGATGACTTGAGAATCAAGCTTAACCTCTATGTCTGCATCATGGGTCTCACTGAATTTGCACTCCAAGTATTCTGTCTTGGTTCTACTCAGTTTGAAACCTTTGCACTCCAAGGTCTGTCTCCAAACCTCCAACCTCGCGTTAACTCCGCTACGCGTCTCATCTATCAACACTATGTCATCAGCAAATAACATGCACCAAGGCACCTCCTCCCCTTGGATCTGACGCAACAGTACATCCATCGCCAAGGCAAACAAAAATGGGCTAAGAGCCGATCCCTGGTGCAACCCCATCACCAAAGGGAAATGGTCCGAGTCACCACCCACAGTCCTCACCCGAGTCTTAGCATCATCATACATATCCTTAATCACCCTAATGTACGCTACCAGAACGCCGTTAACCTTCAAACACCTCCACAGGACCTCCCTCGGAACTTTATCGTATGCCTTCTCAAGGTCAATAAACACCATAGGTAAATCCTTCTTCCTTTCCCTGTACTGCTCCACTAATCTCCTTACTAGATGAATCGCTTCCGTAGTCGAACGCCCCGGCATGAATCCAAACTGATTCTCGGAAATAGACACGCACTTCCTCACCCTGGCCTCCACCACTCTCTCCCAAACCTTCATTGTGATTCAATAACTTGATATTTCTATAATTGTTGCAATTTTGGATATCACCATTGTTCTTGTAAAGCGGAACCATTGTACTCCACCTCCATTCTTCGAGCATTTTTTTTGCCTTAAAAATAACATTAAACAGCCTAGTGAGCCACTCCAAAACTGCCCGCCCCGCGCTCTTCCCGAATTCCATCAGGATTTTGTCTGGCCCCGCTGCTCTGCCCCTACATAAATTTCCTTATAAAAAAAGAAAAAAGTCTACATAAATTATAGCGAGGTAAAAGTGCTTTTATTCGGGGGTGTAACTAAACTTAGAATGTTCTTTAGGTTGTACTAGGGCTGCTTATCGGGCGATCAATTGGATATTTGCGTTTATTGGTTTGGCTTATCGATTACCGGCTTTTACATGTACTAATCTGCTATCCAATTGGTAAGATATCAGTTGATTTAATATAACATTAGCTGTCGGTTATTAGTCGGTTTATCCGTCTGGAAAGTGGCCTATAAAATATATGCTAAAAAATCATTTTGGACGGGATCACCAGGGGTGGATCTACCTTAGGCGAAGTAGTGTCACGTTTCGTAGGGAAATTTTACTAAATATTATATATGGTTGAAATGTCGAAACAAAAACTAGAACAAATAAAATTAAGTGACACTACTGGTAAAAGAGTTAAGCAGGTTGTCTGGTCGAGCGTTTCAATTTTAGAAATGAGGTCCCGAGTTCGAAGGCGTACAACATCATTATTTGTTTTAGTATTTTTGTGCTTAAGATACACCAGCTAGATTTGAGCTATTGACCTTTTAGTTTTTAACAAAATCTCCATAAGTAGTTCGGCTATTTTTTTTTCTTTCTGTTCATCTGTATTCTCGATGATAAAATTTATAAAAATAATTTGCCAAATCAAATGAATGATGAGTTTTTAATTGAATGTTTGGTGCCTTATGTAAATTTTTTTTATTCTAATGAGTTTATTTTGAATGCATTTCAAAAAATGAAAATTTGTAATAATATGCTTGAGTTATTAATATGATTCAAATCATGTTCTTTTTTTAATAGATTCATTTACTTATTCACGGTTTAAAATGATGACACCGCTTACGAAAAATATAGCGTACGCCACTGAATGAAGACGACTCAACTGTATTTTGCCAGAATTAGCCATTGAAATACCAAAGAGTTTATGTATAGAAATTTTTGACTTTGCCGATTTCTCTAAGGTAAGAGGAAAGAAAACGAGAAATCAACAGATTAACACTTTTTTTTCTTTTCCTCTAGCTCTATTTAAACTATAATACTTATTCTTTGGGTGTGCGCGTTGGTTGTGTCACTGGCCTCAATAAGTTGATTTTTTTCAAAAAACTTCATAAACATTATATTATAAATTGTATACAAAATATTGATATTATAAGAATTGAGAAGATAATATTCATATAAAAGAATCACTTTTAGAAACATGATATGCTTTCAATCTCAATTATGATTTATTCAAAGCTTCAATCGCACCTCATACACAAGAACAACAAAGAAGAACTAGTGATATATCTTCTAATTTTTATTTTTAAAATTAGTACTTTAATTGAATAAATATCTTAACTAAAAGGTTTAAAATTGAAGTGCTTTGATAAACCCTAGAGAAATTTTATTCTGATTTCCTTTATTAAAGACCTATATTAGTATTAGAGGTGTACATAAGTTAGGTTGGTTTGATTTGTTATTTAATACAAAGACTTGAAATAAAAACTTGCTTCATCATTCCTTACCTGTAATAAACTGAGAAACTCAAAAAGATTCAAAAGAAGTCTTATTAGACAAGTAATTTAATAATTATACTTTTTTAGTTGATTTTAAAATATTAAATATTAAAAATAATTTTAAATATTATATATTTTTCAATGTTAAATCTATTTTTAAATAGAATAAAATTATTTTCAAATTATAAAGATACTTTTAACAATTCTTGACGTAAATAAAAAAATAAAAAAATAACAGTTTCCTAGATGGTAATAGTTCAAATAGAGAAGGACTTAATAGACAAAATATTAATTGATTTCAACCTTTTAATTTAGTTATATAACATAATTCAAATAAAGAAAGGATTTATGTAACGTAATAATTTTAAAGTCCTGTTTAGTTTACCTAGTAATATAAACTAACTCTTAACAAATTTATATTAGGAATGTATAATACTTGCAAATTGTTCTGAAACACCAAGATATTTGTTACCAACTATCATCTCTTCTATTACCTAGAATAGTATACATATGGCAATTAGCTTTGCATAATTTTAAGATCATCACCTTGTCTGATATATGTGTATTCATCTATATTGGAACTTCCTTTAAAGAGTTCTAATATTAATTTACTTCAAATTCTTCTATATTAGATATTTTAAAAAGACTACCACTCTATACGGGTCAAATAATGAAAAGGGGAATATTTAATATTAGGATTTTCTACCTAGTTAAATAATGTAAAATTAATGATCAAATTTTTAGTTGATTGCAGTGTCTGAAATATTAGGAAGCTAACCTGATAATAGGCTATATTTACAACTTAGCTATGCTTTATTGTTATATGAAGGTTAAATGACAACAAATAGCTTTAATTATGAATTTTGTGCTTTGCAGGAGCAAGTCTTTATTATGAGGACATTAAGCAGTGTTTGGAGCAAGGAAAGCCAATCGAAGGTGAACGCGTGTGAAAGGAGAAGGAAAAAAATAGCAAACAGCTGAACTTCACGAGCACGGGCCAAGCCCGGGCGCGCTCCAGCCGCGCTCTCAGTCAGAACAGAACGCGATATGCGCGGCCCAAGCGCGGCTGCGCTCGTCACCTCGAGAAAAATTGTTTTCAGGGGTAATTTTGTAACTTCGGGGGCAACTCTCCTTAACATATAAGAAGCCCAGGTCGCCCAAAGAGAGGATATCAAGGTTTTTGAAGGATTATTGAAAGCAAGAAGAGGCAAGAGGCAAGGCGGAAGAATCAGCATAGAGTTTTACCTTTCTTCCTCTTGTTTTCATCTTTAATGATGAATTCTACTGCTGTGATTGTGAAAACGATTATGCGTAGCTAAACATTTAATCTAGGGTTTTGATGGAACCTCTTGGAGAATGAATTTCTGATATGTTAATATAGATTTTGCCTTAATAATTTCTCTGTTTGTTCAATTATATTGTGATTGCTGTTGATTGAAGGGCTCTCAATCGGCTGTGCCTCTTTGGTATGCATTACTCGGGAGAGAATGTATATTTAGGTAGTTGTTGAACAACATCACTCCTAACGTATATGAGGGATCAATACGAAGGGTTTAAAGGTGGGATTAGGGATAATGAAACCTTGGGTGCGATCTAAATGAGCTGTAACTAAGGCCAACTAGCGTAATTCGGGAGAATATGTCTAGTATATTGTTGTAGTTACTCGGGAGAGAGTTACGACAGTCAGAGTGCTCTTGATCGATAGAGAAGACTTAGGCAAATTTATAGCAAACATAGAGGAAAGGATTCCGACAAGAGGGGAAATCATAACCTTAGATCATTCTCATTCTTGCTTACAATTAGTCTATAGCTAGTCTTCATTTACTGCATTTTTATTACATAATATTTAGTTAATAAACACCCAAATTATTAATTAAATATCTCTGAAGATTGAATACGTGAATTTTTGTGAGTCCATTAGCTGTGATTGATAGGTTAATTCCTTGTGGGATTCGACTCCGGACTTGTTAACCGGAATATATTTGCAGCGACCGCTTTGTTCTTTTTATAAGGCATAATTGGGAGTGATCAAATTTTGGCGCCGTTGCCGGGAAATTAACGGTGCTATTGATTGCAGTTAAAAAGAAGTGCAAAATTTTTTAGTGTAGTCAATTTTCTTCAATTTAAACTGATCATTGAAATTCTAACGTTTGTGGTCGTGGTTGTCATAGGTGCATGCCTAGAAACTCCTCAAGAACTGGAGAATTGTTCGAAGCATTATCAGACCCTGAGAAGGTGTTCAAGGAATTGAATCGTGCAAACAGGAAAGGCAAACAACAACAAAACTCAACCGAAAGAATTGAATCAGACATGAAAGAAGATAATCTAAACAACAGGGACAACGTGAATGACCCAAACAACAGAAACAACGCAAATGACCCAAATGATCAGGGTGTGACACCTCTTGTGCCAGAAGCATCACTATATGACTGGGCATAACCCACAACTGACAACTTATCAACTGCTATTGTAGTCCCTCAGATACAAGCAGACTCATTCCAGATCACCAATAATATGTTGCATTTGTTGCAGAACAAGAGACTATTCTCTGTGTCATATGTTGAAGATCCTCAACAACATCTAAAGAACTTCCTCTCAATTTGTGCCACGCAGAGACAACACAATGTCACACCGGAAGCAATACGTTTGTTGTTGTTTCCATTCTCAGTAACAGGAGCAGCCCAAACTTGGCTTAATTCACTCCCTATCAACTCCATCACTACTTGGGAGGAATTAGTCAAGAAATATTTGAGCAAATTTCATCCACCCAACAAGACTGCTCAACAAATTGATGAGATATTGAGCTTCAAACAGAGACCCACTGAGACGCTGCATGAAACGTGGGAGAGATTCAAGGGCCTCCTAGTTACATGTCCATATCATGGTATTCCGGAGCAGATGTTGGGGCAGAGATTTTACATGGGTTTAGCAGATACTTTGAAGGCTAATGTTGATGCTTCAGCAGGTGGAGCATTTTTGAGCAAGACATTCACAGAGAGCAAGATCCTTCTTGACAAGATGACACAAAACTCAGGGTGGACAACAAGGAACGCTCCAATCACTCCTATGGTTCACTCAGTGGCTCTAGACTCAGCTAACTCCATGGCTAAAAGTATGGCTACTTTGATGACATAAATGAGCATCCTCACCAAAAAGGTGGAAGAATCATGCCAGAAGAAGCAAGTACACATAATTGATGCAACTAATGAGGGTCTATGCACATCATGCATTAATCAACCATATGTCTGCTCACGGAGTGCTGAAGGTGATAATCAATAATATCAGGAGAACATGAATTATGTGGCTAACTATGGGGGATCGAGACCAGGTGGTCAGAATTGGGGTCAGCAAAATCAACAATACATACCAGCTCAGCAGCAGTACAATAACAACAATAATCATGGTGCTATGCGACCACATGGGCAAATGGTGCCTTACCAAAGACAAGGGCACAACCAGCAAAATCAGAAGCAGGCTTATCAATAACCTCCACAACAACAGATTGTGAGACATGAAGATGGGTTTGCTAAACTCGAGGGTATGATGCAACAAGTGATTGGGCCCACTGGAAAGCTAGCTGACAGAGTAGACTCACATGAGTCAGCGATCAAAAATATTGAGATCTAGTTAGGACAAATTTCCATGGCCGCGTTACCTGCTGACACCCAAATCAATCCAAAAGAGCAGGGCCCGAAGCAGCTGAAGGGAGTGAGTTTCCGGAATGGTAGGGACTTAGATCTGGAGCAAGAAATTGCTCGTGAAAATAGGCCGACTAAGACACTGGTGCCAGTACCCATTGAGTTAGATGATTCAGGAGGTTTAACTGAGGTGACAGTATAGAATGCGCAAGAAGACATCAACAAGGAAGATGTGGTTGAAAAAGAGACTGAAGCTGCACCGGAACCGACAGTAGAAGCAGTGAATGAACAAGAGAAAAGCCAAATTACAGGGAAGAAGCGACCTCCAGCACCATTCCCACAGAGATTGGCTAAGTATCAAAAAGATGAGTTGTACAAGAAATTCTTGGAGAAGTTGAAGTAGATTCATGTAAACATTCCATTGATTGATGATTTAATGGAAATTCCTGGGTATGCAAAGATGATGAAGGACTTGATGTCTCGCAAGTTTGACTTCCAATACTTGGCCACGGTTACACTAACTCAGACCCGTAGTGCTGTTGTGACGAGACCCATAGCTAAGAAGCTGTCTAACCTAGGGAGTTTCACAATCCCTTGCATAATAGGCAACTTTTCATTTGCTAAGGCACTGTGTGATCTGGGAGCAAGCATAAACCTTATGCCTCTAGCTATCTACAAAAGGTTAGGCATGGGAAGGGCTAGACCCACGTCTATGCTACTACAGCTGGTTGACCAAATTGTGAAAAGGCCCTCCGGGATTCTAGATGATGTATTGGTGCAGGTTGGGTTTTGTTTTTCCCGCAGATTTCGTCATCCTTGACTGTCGGGTTGACAAGGAAATTCCCATAATTTTGGGAAGACTATTTTTGGCCACTGGAAGAGCTCTAATTGATTGTGAAACTGGAGAACTCAAAATGAGATTGAATGATGAAGAGATAACATTCAATGTGCAGAAATCTATGCGCAGACCTAGTGAATTTGCCAACTACTCTCTAATAGATGCGGTAGATGTAGTGTTGGAGGAGGACGATGCAACATTGAACCTTAAAGACCCTCTAGCAGCTTCTATCATGAACTTAGATGAAGCTAATGGTGAAGAATTGGCAGAGTGGGTACTTGCGCTTGAAGGCCAAGGTTTTTGGAAAAGGGAGTTGGAATTTGAGCCTTTGCACTTGGAGGAAAGAAAAACTCCTCCAGCTAAGCCATCAATAGAAGATCCATCAAAGCTGGAACTGCCATTGCCATCCCATCTCAGGTATGCATTCTTAGGACCTGACTCAACTCTACCTGTTATTATCTCATCCAGTTTGTTAGATGTGCAGGCAGAACAACTTTTGCAGGTACTAACTGAGTGCAAGACGGCAATTGGGTGGACCATTGTAGACATTAAGGGGATCAGACCTGCCTTCTGTATGCATAAGATTCTGCTGGAAGATGGGCACAAACCTTCCAGAGAACATCAAAGAAGACTAAACCCCAACATGAAAGAAGTGGTGAAAAAGGAAGTGATTAAACGGTTAGATGCGGGAATCATATTCCCCATCTCTGACAGCAACTGGGTTAGCCCAGTGCAGTGTGTACCAAAAAAGGGAGGTATGACAGTAGTGAAAAATGAGAAGAATGAGTTGATCTCTACACAAACTGTCACAGGATGGCGAATCTGTATGGACTACAGGAAGTTGAACTTGGTCACCAGGAAAGACCACTTCCCACTGCTATTCATTGATTAGATACTAGATAGATTGGCAGGGAGGTCTCACTTTTACTTTTGGATGGGTACTCGGGGTATAATCAGATTTCCATTGCCCCGGAGGATAGAGAGAAAACGTCGTTCACCTACCCTTATGGAATCTATGATTTTCGGAGAATGCCGTTTGGCTTATGCAATGCACCCGCCACATTTCAGAGGTGCATGATGGCCATCTTCACAGATATGGTATAGGAGATAATGGAGGTTTTTATGGATGACTTATCAGTGGTGGGGAATTCATTCGATGATTGCCTTGTGAACTTGAGGCGAGTTTTGAAAAGGTGTAAGACTAATCTGGTACTAAATTGGGAAAAGTGCCATTTTATGGTACAGGAAGGTATAGTCCTGGGGAACCTAGTGTCAAGTAAAGGTATTGAGGTAGAACGTGCAAAAGTTGATGTGATAGAAAAGCTTCCACCACCCACCTCAGTCAAAGCAATCAGAAATGTTCTTGGGCACGCCGGTTTCTATAGGAGATTTATAAAAGATTTTTCCAAAATTGCTAACCCCTTGTGTAAATTGCTTGAAAAAGATCACCCATTTGTGTTTTCTGATGACTGCAGGGTAGCTTTTGAGGAATTAAAGAAGAGACTGGTGACAACACCTATCATAGTTTCCCCTAACTAGGAGCAACCGTTTGAGTTGATGTGTGATGCTAGTGACTATGCTGTGGGAGAAGTGCTTGGGCAATGAAAAGATAAAATCATGCATCCAATATACTATGCAAGTAGGACGTTGAGTGGAGCCCCGCTAAATTACACTATGACTGAAAAGGAGATGCTGGCAGTGGTGTTCGCATTTGACAAATTCAGGTCTTACCTGATAGGCTCAAAGGTAATTATTTATACTGACCATGCTGCTCTCAGGTACTTAATTGAAAAGAAGGAGTCAAAACCGCGCCTGATTCGATGGGTGCTTCTATTGCAAGAATTTGATTTGGAGATCCATGACCGAAAGGGAACGGAAAACCAAGTAGCTGACCATTTATCCAGGTTGGAAGGAGCTGAAAAAAATGTTGAGGTAGAAGAGATTCTGGAAACTTTTTCAGATGAACAAATACTAACAATGAATCTCGAGGAAGCGCTATGGTATGCAGACATTGCAAACCACCTGGCGAGCGGTATTGTTCCTTATGACCTTTGTTCTATTCAAAAGAAAAAGTTCTTTCGTGATTGTCATATGTATTACCGGGATGAGCCTTATCTGTTCAGGATTTGTGTTGATAACATGATATGGAGATGTATCCCCGAGATAGACCAGTCTTCTATTTTGCAGGTTTGTCATGTGTCTCCATATGGTAGGCACTTCGGGGGAGTGAGGACAACTGCGAAAGTCTTGGAGTCAGGGTTCTATTGGCCAAAACTATTCAAAGATGCACATCTATGGATAAAGAGCTGTAATGAATGCCAACAAAAGGGGCACATTTCCCACAGACATGAGATGCCCATGAACCCAATTCAGGAAGTAGAAGTGTTTGATGTATAGGGGATCGACTTTATGGGGTCGTTCGTCAGCTCATATGGCAACAAACTCGTCACTGTGGACTACGTGTCCAAATGGGGGGAAACTGCATCACTCCCTACAAATGATGCAAATGGGGTAATTGGTTTTCTAAGGAAGAACATTTCACCCGATTTGGCACCGCAAGGGAAATAATCACGGATGGAGGCACTCACTTTTGCAATCGAACCTTTACTAAGTTGTTGGAGAAGTATGATGTATGCCACAAGTTGACCACCCCATATCATCCACACACAATCAGGCAAGTGGAAGTCTCAAATAGAGAAATAAAGAGTGTGCTGACAAAAACTGTGAATGCAACTAGAACAGATTGGGCAAGGAAGTTAAACGATGCACTGTGGGCGTATCAAACCGCTTTCAAAACTCCAATTGGCATGTCACCATACAAATTGGTGTTTGGGAAGGTGTTTCATTTGCCCGTAGAGTTGGAACATAAAGCTTGGTGGGCGTTGAGACAGTTGAATCTTGATAGTGAAGCAGCTGGAACAAGTAGAGTAACAGAATTGCATGAGCTGGATGAGTTCAGATATCACGCTTTTAAGAGCACAAGATTATATAAGGAGAGAATGAAGATGATGCATGACAGGAACATTATTGAGCAGAATTTTAAACCTGGAGATACGGTATTGCTATACAACTCGTGTCTGAGGTTGTTTCCAGGCAAATTGAAATCACGATGGTCAAGCCCTTTTCATGTGGTTGAATTTCACCCCATGGGAGCAGTAGAGATTGCTGCGAGTAATGACTCTCGCACATTTAGAGTCAATGGGTATAGACTGAAACATTATGTGGGCATGGATAAAGCAAAGAAAGTATTAGTGACCTATTTAATCGAGCCTCCAAAGTTAAGCGTACCTTAATTGCGCTTATCTACGTCGTGCCGTGACGTTAAATCAGGCGCTTCATGAGAGGTAACCCATTGATTTGTTGTATTTTTCATGCCACGACATTAACTAAGGCGCTGGTTGGGAGACAACCCAATGCGTAGTGATTTTAGTGTAGTTAGAAGTGTCTAAGGCGCTGGTTGGGAGACAACCCAATGCGTAGTGATTTTAGTGTAGTTAGAAGTGTTATTTTGATTTTTGTAAGTACTAACAAGTGCAGGTGAGCCTGGGCAAGGGATAAGTCCATCCGACGCTGAAAGAGAGGTAATAATTTGAGAAATCACGAAGTACAGGTGCGCGGCTGCATGAACCGCGCTCAACCTGCACATATCACAATGTATTCTGCCTCAAGTTTCCAGCCAAGAGCGGGGCCGCGCTCAGACCGTGCATATGGCCAAGTATTCTGTTTCACAAGCACGGCCGTGCTCGGACCGCGCTCGGACCGCGCCGCCTGCCACTTGAGTTTAAGCTAATTTTTATTATTCTTTTACTTTTTTTTATTAATTGTTTTGTCTTTTAATTGTAATATACTAACTTATTTCCCCCCTCCCCCAACCTGATATCTCTCTCCCTCTTCTCATCTACTCACGCCCAAACCTAAACCCTCACTCACAAATCAAAACACTCACCTCCCCTCTTTTCCCCTAAACAACTCCAGCCCTAATACTCCAAAATTCACGATCCCAACACACCCACGCCACCCTATTTTCTCCTCTAACTATCTCCTCACATCTACTAACCTCAATCCCACCAGGTAAGGTTTTGTTTTTTGGAATATTTGTGTTTTTGGTGTTGTAGTAGTTTTTCTTTCTTTTCTTTAGTAGATTTTATTTATTTATTTTTGTAGTGTACTCTTGTGTGCTAGTTGATTTGTTGAGGTTGTTGTAAATGTATCTCTTAACATATGTGGGTGACATTGGGGCAATTGTGGTGGTTTTTAGCTTATAATTTGTTAATTGGGGACTCCGGTGAATGGTGCATATAAGTGTTTGTTAAAATGCCTTAGTGAGTTGTTAATGTTAATTGTGACCAATTGGGCGGATGAAGTCTGAGTAACCGCCTTTGGTTCATATCTCTTGTGTTTCGCTGATGATGTTCTTGATTTTAGGTACTATGGCACCTTCTAGGATATGCCGAACCACCGGTGCTTCATCCAATGACCAAGCTGGATCCTCCAGAGCGCATGCTTCGGCTCTTGCTCGTCCTTATAATAGTAACAGGTTCATCTCCGCTGCATCTCATGACCGCTTTGATGATAAGGCACCCAAGAAACCAATACCGGAGAGGGTCATAGATATAGGGTCGCTCCAATATGGCTGCCCCAACTTGTACGATGAGTTGGTTAGGCGTGGGCTAGAAATTTTCTTTGAAGAACCGGATGATGGGAATTTGATGGTTGTGCATGAGTTCTATGAGAACATTAAAGAACATGTGAATGGTGTGGTCACCGTGCGCAAGAAGCCTGTGGACGCCTCTGTTGAGGCTATTCAGAGAGCATACCAGCTGCCCGCACCTGTAGCGGAAATGGATGACTACTATGATATGGTAGTTGATACATTCAATGAGAGTTATTCTTTGAAACAATTTGTGTGCCTGACAAGGAGATTGTGTGGATGAAACATGGGCGTAAATTCCATTCAGCAGCACTCACCTTGAAGGGAAGTGCTGGCTGTATGTCATCAACAACCGACTGCTCTCGTCCTCCAACACCACGGAAGTGAATGC